>NC_086319.1:380192010-381511177 GCF_036172605.1 Pelobates fuscus | reverse complement strand
TACCTCCTGGAACTAAGTCTTATGTTTCAAGTTTTTCTATGACTTTTTATTATGTTATGGTAAGTTATAACAGATTGAATAAAGGGTGGTATTCGCTGAGAGATAACCATTGTATTTCCTGGGAAATGGGAAGGAAGACAATCCTAAAAGGGGACTGAGGACATCTTGAATTTCTTCTCCTTGTTTCTGCAGGTGTGTGATTTGCATGTTGGACTTTGTTAGCGGAGACCCTGTACGCTTCCTCCCCTGTATGCACATTTACCATGTGGAATGTATAGACGACTGGCTAATGAGGTCGTTTACCTGCCCTTCATGCATGGAGCCAGTGGATGCTGCTCTCCTCTCATCCTACGAGACACACTGATTGGCTGTACACACAAGTACTCCAAATCCATATTAACAACGGAGCCGCTGAGGCTATTCCCTACTGGTACTGGCCAATGATGTGTGTTTAACTATGGAAAGATCATCTGCAGAAGATCACTGTTCTTCTAAAAGGCTTAGCAATGTCAGTGTATCTTCGTACATGGAGGAGTGGAATTGCTTCAGCAAGTCTGTATCAAACAGACAGGATGTGCTCTGGCTTACAGGATTGAATTCCCCAGCTTAATGGACTGTACTTTTGCAGGCATAAGGCTTTCTAATAGCAAATATGTTTAAAGTAGTCCATTTTGGTATATAACAAACATGGATACATAATATTGCTGTTTTTTTTTTTTTTTTTTTAAAGTCTATTGCCAAATACAAGACATGGTTATTGCAAGCTAATTGTACGTGCATTGAAATTCATACACCCCCTCTGGTTCTAGGATGGCCAAGGTGGGGGATTTTCCATAGAACTGTTAGTTTCTTCCAGGCAAAATGATATTTCACTAGTGAGTGGAGAGACTATACCATGGGAAACGTCACCCATGTGCAGTATAGGCAGCCCTTGCCCCTTATGCTATGCCCTGTAAAAAAATAAATGGAGGTCATGAGATACTATGACTTTGAATGGGTGAAACACAGCTGCTTGACCAATGAATTTTGTATAAAGTGGTAGATAGGAGTAATAAATGTATTCTGAAACCAAATATTACGATTTACTTGTGAGATTGCATTCATCTTGTGCAAAGAGTCGAAATTTCCAATCTTTGTAAGGAGCCTTATTCTGAAGCTGCTTTTTAGGAACTGTAGAATGTTCACAATCTTCAGCCCACTGTCTATCAGTAAATGAGTTTTAAAATTTCAGGCACTCGCTAGAATCCACTGTGCCAGACACGCAGGGCGGTGAAGTACCCCATTGCATTGCTGCACCTGAGAATCCTGCACCAGTTTACTGATTGTTAGTGGTGTCTGAAATCAATAGGGCTGTGAACTCAGAAGTGCCATGGGCTGCTTGAAACCTGGTTAATTTGTCTAGCGCTCACTCCAGGATATGAGCTTGTCAAAAATTGAAAAATAAATCCAGAATTAAAAATAAGTAATTTTGTAACCACAAGATTGCTGGTGGCATGTGTTTTGATCTGAGACCTATATTGGAGCCATGCCTGGTTAGCCAAAAGACTGCTACGAAATAGTGTCTAATCTAAAATTCTTCTTGTGATCATGTAGGTCAGGGGTGGGCAACCTTTGGTGGGGGGGGGGGGGGGGGGGGGGAGAGAGGAGGGGGGGGGGAAGAGAGAGAGAGTGAATTTGAATATTTTAGCATGAAATGCTAACTTGAGCAAAATAAATTGAGCTTCATGTGTACAATTATCTTTCTTTTTATTCTGGATTCAGTGATGTTCCTCTGTAACCAACCATCCATTGAGTGCTACTGAAATGACCACATTGTGTATAATAACTGCAGTAGCACTGCATGTCCCACCATCCCTACTCAACCAATATTGCCAGTCACCATAAACTATAATAGCACATCCCACATCCCACCTTATCTAATGGGGATAGACTGTCAAGTAATAAAGACACAAGTTCTGAAGGAAATCTCAAGTCAAACTATTACTCTTCTAAGATTAGATAAGTGGGGGTATTGTCTTGGTTTTATATGCTTTTACTTTTTTGGGCAGAATGTGTTATATTGATGTTTGGTTTTTAATAGTTCTTTAAGAACCACCTCGAAACTCACCTCTATCTTTACATCAGTCTTCCCTTCTTAAATCCCTAAACATGTTACCACATTGCATTTCACTGTCCCCTCTTACACAGGTGTGAAGTGAGATTTAAAGGGACACATACTATAGTCACCTGAACAACTATAGCTTAACTCAGTTATTCTCATGAGTATAGTCGGTCCCTGCAGGCTTTTTTTGCAGTTAACACGTTTTTTTCTGAGAAAAGGCAGTGTTTACATTACAGCCGAGAGATACCTCCACTGGCCACTCTTCAGATGGCTACTAGAGGTGCTTCTTGGGGCAGTGCTGCCCACTGTCTCCACCCTCTGCATGGAGACACTGAACTTTCCGCAAAGAGATGCATTGATTCAATGCATTTCTATGAGATACTGAAAGGCCAGGATGGCATTTGGCTCACCCAGGATCTCTTTGGCTGAGATCACTTCTGACAATGTGCAGTAACAGCACCACCAGACTAGAAATAATGAGTTTTTACTATATTTAAGGGAACAAGGGAGGGCCAGATAACGTTCTAACAGTATAGGAAACAAATACATGTTTGTGTTCCTGACCCTATAGCGTTCCTTTAAGTGCTTTAGCTCCTAAATAGAGAACTGAACTGTACAGGGGATGATCTATACATCAAAAATGCTCAAGTTAACGTTGTCTAGGTGCTTATAGAATCCCTTTGAATGTTACTTTTAAAAGGGAAGAATGTGTAGACACTGCTAGAACAAGGGAGTCTGTGACAAAGCTGTTACTCGGCAAGAAACACTTTAAAATCCATTCAATGTATTCCACCAGCTTATCTAGAGATCTCCGCTACATACACAAGTAATCACATTTCTAAAGAGGCACTTACACCAGTACTATACCTGGTGTGTCACAGCAAGTAGTTTCAGGTGTCCAAAGCACACCTGAATGCTGTATTCAAAGGGATATTACAGGCATCCAAACAACTTTAGCTTAAAGGGTCACTGTAGGCATTTAATTCTTCACCTTATTGAAGTCATTATAGTGCCTGCAGTCCTGCTCCCTGAAACCCAATTTTAAACAAATTAACAGGCTTAGAATCATACTTCCCTACTGTAAGATGTCACGCTGACATCACAGTGGACCATAGAGAAGCGTTGCATACAATTGTTTTCTATGTCAGCGAGCGTATGGAGGAGGAGACTTGGCCCTAAAGAAAACGCAAGCAATTTATTTTTACATTTGGGGAGCTAATTGAAGAGGCATTGGGGCTGTATCATTCGAAATAGAGATCTGTCCTGATACAGTTACATTTTACTGCAATAAAATACACATATGTATGCGTTGATGATGCCTCCCCCCCACGTACAGGTTTAAAGGTGTTTTGAAAAGTTACCAGGTCAAATACAAGGCTTGTCCATTTCAGTTTTTACACATTGATATTTGCCAGATTGGGCTGCTGGGCCTATGTTGTATGGCAGCCCAGGAAATAGAATTTCCCCAATGATTGCATATTATTTTTAATAGTAGGCAAACCAGGGTATTCCAAATAACCTTTTGAGATATTTGGTCTAGCCACTTCATAACTAATTGTGGCCCCACTTGGTGGTCATATTTTATTTTGGGTTTTTTCCAGCATACATGGATTCCATTTTCACTGTGAATTTTATCATCTCGATATGTTTTAATTAAATATTGTATCAATATTTGTATTTACTTTGTCTCAAAAATATAACATTGCCCCTCTGTACTTTTATTTGGTACATCATATAGCAAAACAAAGTAGATGCTCCTTTTAACTTGAAATTGACAAAAGTGATTTTCTGTCACATTTAAGAGAACATGGCACCCTAAGCAAGAAAAGTGCCCCCGTGAAGGTATGTCATTTTAACAAGTATTCTAAAAGTAGTATTTTGAGTTGTTGGGTGTAGCCACTTTATAAAGGCTGTGCATAATGTAAACAGGAACAGTTTCGGGGAACCCAGAAGTCAGAGTTATGGATAGAAAAAGCCAATAATTTGGTACAGGGAGCTAACACAATATTGAGGGTAAGCCGAGGTCAGGAATCCAGAACAATCAAACAGTCACATACAGTGACCTCTGTATAGGAAACTTTGAAACAGTCTGTTCTGCAAAGGACAGTAATAACTAGAATACTTTCAAACTCCCATCTTATAGCAAACATGACACTTTCTCCAGGGTGTGTATGTATGTGGGGGATGGGGATTTGGAAAGGAAAGTGCTCCACAGACTCTCTGAATATCCTCTGATTCCAAAAGAAGTTATAATGGACCATAATACAGAACATAAAGCCAAGAAATGGGTATGGTTTCCCTATATCTGCTTTTATGGATTGCAATTTTCATGTATCAGGAGCTAGTTTTTTCAGTTCACCAGATAAGGCTGTATACATTGACCCACCAGATCTACTCCTCCCATATACTTGCTGTAGTCTACAAAGCACAGTATTTTCCAGCTGCTCGGTGCTTCCTCTGACAGACACTGGCACTGTACTTTTGTTGTGTATTGTACACATCTTTCTTATCTGTCTGCAGAAAGTCCAGTATCTCATCCTGGCATGGAGCTGAAGACTAGCGTCTATTGCTTCTGAACCATGTCAGGGTCTGGAGCAAACCTCTGTGTGATTTATACACTGTGCCACATGCTAGGGTTTCAAAACTAAACTAATTCTTATATCAGCTCAAATATATCATCCGACATAAATAGCCTAAAATGGTTCACTAGCTTACAATCATCTACCATTCTTGTAATGCCAAGTGAGGGTATTTCAGGGGCTGTTAAGGGGTATCCAGTGTTCATCTGGCACTGCGGTGTATCCTAACCACCTTCTTGTAGATGTTGGGTCACCATCACTGGAGCACTTGCTTAGGGGCTCAATGTAAGAGCCTCTTATAAGTGCCACTGGGCTTGCCATAATAGTGTTAGACTCCTCAGCCGTATAAAAGCATGCCATTTAAGGGAGATTTTTTTTTTTTTTTTTTTTTTTTTTTTATTAATTTGCCTACCTGCCTAACACCCAATATGATAAACACCTAAAATTCACACTACCACACACAGAAAATTCTACATCCAACCCAAACATAATAATATTACTGATAGCAGATCAAACACCAGCACCAAAAGCGTTATTTTTCTTTATTCAATAGAAATGTGAGGAACAAAAAATCAGCATGACCAGATAGTCAGCCCTCTCACCCTGATACAGTACCATAGGATATTGTACAGTGATAAGGTAAAAAAAAATAACCCCCTCCCATCACCAAACAATGATCAAAGGGAGGAAAGAAGGACAGAGACAATGTCTCATTCATTTAACAGGCTGCCACTACAATCATGTATTTCAAACAGGTCCCCAATCGCCAGCATGGGTTAGAAGGCAGACTAATTAAAGCCCTCTAATTTTAGGATGACATAGTGTGATGTGGTCCATCAAGCAGTTTTAGTGTATAGATCATGCCCCTGCAGTGTCACTGCTGAATTCTCTGCTATTTATGAGTTAAATCACTGTTTATACAGCCCTAGGTACACCTCCCTGCATGTGCCTCACATTGCCTTCCTAAACACTTCATGTAAAGTAAGTTCTGTTTACACTTCCTTTATTGCAGTCTATTTCACAGTGGTCCAATCAAATACTCTTCTAGAAGCTTTTCCCATAGGAAAGCATTGATAACATGCAATGTCAAACATCATACAATGAAGTATTAGTGTCTGTATGACAGCCACTGGGAGAATGTTTAACCCTTCAAGTTAAACATGGTCATTTTTGCAAAAACGACAATTTTAACTTGAAGGGTAAATATGACAAGACCAATGCACCCAGGCCACTTCACTGAGGAAGGGAATCATGGGAGTTGTAGATCAATGCCCCGGCTGATGAGAAGAGGATCAAGAGGCAGATCTGCAGGTTCTGTTTTTCATGATCCCAAGTTTATGGAATACACATGTTTGCAACACATTACTAGACACATTCTTTTTCAAAGATACTCTCACTTCTCAAGTCCACTTTATTGCAGCCTGTGCACAAAAGCTGAATCTACGCAGAGCTCAGAAAATAATTCCACCAGGTTTTATACTGTTTCAAACTGCAGTTTAAGAGGGCCATTAGTATTAAAATAAGGTTAAGAATTTGCAGTGGTTTCTACATTTAAAAAAGCATGTAGGCGGATTCATATTTCATAAATAAGAATTATGTGGACTAGTGTTACACAGACTTCGAAAATTGAGGTTAGTTTTGGAAGCACTGTTCAGTGCTGTGGAATGGGTTAGCTTTTGGCAGATAAATAAAAGAGTTGTGAATATTGACTTAGTGCTAAATTACTTTAGTTTAATAAGAATGGTCTACACTGAGAATTATCTGAACAAAAGCAATCTGCGAATAAACGAAACATAAGACATCCAAGTCCCATAGGAAAAATAAACAAAACAAAAAAATATATATCTATACTCCTCAATTCTGCAGCTGTAAACAGGATTTTGGGGAGAAAGGCGTCAGAGGTGCTGAAAAATCCTTGTCTTTGAGGAAAAAAACAAAAACAAACCAACAATGCACCCCAAATTGAATTTCTGGTTAGGAAGTCTTCTCTCCCTTGAGTCTGCAAAGGGGTTTTAGCAAGGTATATTCCAAGATCACGAAGGGAACAACATGAACCAGCAAGGATGGAGAGGATATGTGGATTTGTGAATAAGATATCCCCTTTCATGATAGCTTAAAAGCAGTAACCAACAGTGCTTATAAAGCTGTTCGGTGTCTCATTGTGTTATTTGACCAGCGGTCGCGTTTTGTCATCGTCACTGCACTGGTGGGCTTTGTATTTTTTCACCTCGGCCATATATTGTGCCCAGGCTCCGCCTTTGTTTGACAATACCTGTGGAAGACATAAGAAAAGAGAATCAGACAAATCAAATGCATTTTGGAAACAGATTTACAATTTGCATCGGGCAAATGAAAATACTTTTAAGGGGAAACCCTGGCACCCACACATCTGAAACAATGTGTAGGCTTAAGAATCCTTAGTTTTACAGAGTACTGTTTAGTTTTGCATCACAGGTTTACTATTTCTAGCTCTCCTTTTTCCTCCAATAATACATATATGTATATGATGTAATCAGGATGCATAGCACAGGTTACAGAGAGTTGTATTTTAATTTACAGATTTTTACTGTAGAAAAGGAAAACAAGAACTGCAACTCATGAAAGCCCATGTTGCGCCTGGAAAGTTGTACTTAATGGGATTGTCAGTATTCTTATAGAAAGTCAAAGGTACACTATAGTCAGTAAAACAACTTTAGCTTAATGAAGCAGTTTTGGTGTATAGATCATGCCTCTGAAGTCTCACTAATTAATTCCCGTCCATTTAAACGTTTACAAATCACTTTGGTTTCTACAGGGTGGCCCATAAGTCCCTATCCATCCATATATCTTGTGTATCCAGTGTATCTGTGTGCTGGATGGGTAGGGACTTATGGGCCACCCTGTATATATACACACAACCCTAGCCACACACTGACAGCTTGCACTAAAAAATAAATTCAATCAGAGGTTAACTTGCAACAATTTTCTCCTGCTCTGTAAACCACACATGAGGCTTCTTATCTTCTCTACTGTTAACACTATAGAAGATAAGACATTCTTAAAGGACCACTATAGTCACCCAATGAAGTGATCTAGGTGCCAGGTCCCCCAGGTTTTAACCCTTCAGATGTAAACATAGCAGTTTCAGAGAAACTGCTATGTTTACATTGCAGGGTTTATCCAGCCTCTAGTGGCTGTCTTCCTGACAGCCGCGAGAGGCGCTTCTACGATGCTCAATGCGAAAATCGCATTGAGCACGCAGAACGTCCATAGGAAAGCATTGAGAAAGGCTTTCATATGGGAGTTTTTAATGCGCGCGCATGCGCATTTGGCTCCACTCGGGAGCCGACGTCGGAGGGGGAGGAGAGGTCACCCGGCGCTAGATAACGGTAAGTGGCTGAAGGGGTTTTAACCCCTTGAGCCCAGCAGGAGGGGGCCCTGAGGGTGGTGGGATTAAGGTTTATATAGTGTCCTGACACTATAGTGATGCTTTATTTAAACATACGGTGCAATAAAGGAAATGTAAACATTAACGTTTAGAAAGGCTGTGCACATTACATGCAAAGAGATATTACTTGGGTTGTATAAAAGTTATTTAAAGGGATTCTCTAGTGCCAGGAAAACAAATCCATTTTACTGGCACTGTAGAGTGCCCCCCCAGTACAGTGCCCCCCATCCCTCCCGCCTATATAACACATCGCTGAAGGGGTTAAAACCCCTTCAGTCACTTACCTGAATCCAGCACCGATTTCTCTTTGTGCTGCGTTAGGCTCCTCCCACGCTCCTCTCCCTCCGACATCAGTGGGTGGGAGAGACCTAATGCGCATGTGTGGCAATGGCTGTGCTCGCATTAGGATTTCCCCATAAGAAAGCATTATTCAATGCTTTGCTATGGGGATTCCGGTGATGCTGCAAGTCCTCATGCATAGCGTGAGGACGTCCAACGTCGTTTAGACAACAAAAAGTTGCCTAAGTACCTGGAAGTCCCTCTAGTGGCTGTCTTGTAGACAACCACTAGATAAGGGCTTAACCCTGCAAGGTAATTTTTGCAGTTTCTCAGAAACTACAATAATTAATTACCACTGTAGGGTTAAGTGACACGGGACATTGCACCCACCACTTTAACGAGCTTTAGTGGTCTGGGTGCCTACAGTGTCCCTTTAACTCCTAAATGGCATAGGATTGAGCAGTGAGACTACAGGGGCATGATCTATACACCAAAACTACTTAATTAAGCTCAATTTGTTTTGGAGACTATAATATCACTTTAAAGTGACTGCCACTTGCGTGTATTTCATAGAGAGATAATCTTTATGAAGTACTCTTGCGGACTGCGTTAGAATTTAGTTGAAATTCCAACAAAATCCAAAGATTACATAAGACAAAGTAGAGGTGAGAGATTCAGACATTGTCTCACACTCATTGTGAGATGAAATATAAAATATAAAATATATATATATATATATATATATATATATATATATATATATATATATATATATATATATATATATATATATATATATATATATATATATATATATATATATATATACACACACAGCTATGGACTCCTCCATAGACATAGGTGTTGCGCTCGCTAGAATACAGCACTGACGCAGCTTCTGGCAGATGAAGCACCAGAAGGTATGCAGGAAGTAAATGGAGACATTTGCGAAGGACAGTTTTAAGTAGCAAACCAACCAATATTTTTCTGTGGTGCTCAGACATATGACAGCTGACAGTTGCTCGTCAAAGGTTAGCTATTACAGCCATATACACAAAGATCAGGAAACAATATTGACATAAATAGAACATGCACTTATCCCCAAACAGAAACAATCATATTACAGAGAAGTGGGAGGTAGACAGGGCTGGAATGTAGGTTTAAAATAATTATAATAACAGACTACCAAGCATTGTAGTGGCACTTGCATGTTGTAGAGGAATTAGGATAGTACCTGCTAAAGCAAAATACAATTAAACTGTATTATAAATTGTATATGTGTTGCTATAGATTTAGGCAAGCCTGTTATGACACATTCACTTTAGGTTTGTTTCTTAAAAGTCTAACCTACGACATCCCATCCAGTGATATCAACCTCTAATAATCCTAAGGATCAAGACAATTTTCACTTGCTGGTTATACACCAAGCATTTAACTGCTGTCCAAATAAGAAACAAATCATTGTTTATTACAGAGAGAGTGAGCGCCCGCGCACAGAATGCTACACAGCAAAACTTTTGCACATAAAAAAAAAAAAAAAAAATGAGATAAAAATCACGAAAACCCAATTTAACTATTTTATTAAAAACACAATTTTCCTCAAATGTATAAAATGTTCGATCTTGCAAATAGTACAGATTACAGAGTGAAAGAAAGAATTAAACATAGAATAATTCAATATTTTTGCTTACCTCTTCTTCATCTGTCTTTGGTTTCTTTGCTACAATGCCCGTCTTCAGGGCCAGCTTCGCCCCTCCTCTACGCTTGCCCACCTGGGGGTGGAAGGAACAGAAGACTGCAACCGTTATACGAGCCCTTGCAGCCTCTCTGTGTCCCTCTATATAGCAGAATATAAGGGAGGCCTGGGTTAGACAGGCGCAATACACTCCCTACCAGCAGAGAATCTCCACATTCCCTAAACCAGACTCCTCCAGTATGCACAGGGTATATTATTAGCTTGAGACAAATATACATATATTAGTGTTGGCTAACCTCTAACAGCTGCTGTAGACAACACTACTACCAAAACAGCTGTCTGGGTTTTGCTGAAAACATCACAATAAATGTAGTTCCAAAGATTAGCCATCACTGCTGTGGATGCAAAGAAAGCCAATAGGTTAGCTTACCCCCTCTACTCAACCTCAGTTTGTAGTAGACCAAACTTCTGTAAATTACATTCACAAATCAGTCTAACATAATGCAGTTACACTGAGCACAATATAGTTAATTACAGACCAGAATTAAAAACTAAATCTCACAAGTCTAAATGTACACAAACAGAGCACCACAAAATTATGTCCTATTAAAATAAACTTTAATTAGTACATGCTGCTTTGGCTTTCAGATCATCATAAGAGCTAGAATCCACAACAACCAAATGGGTAACATTACAGGGACACTATAGTCAACAAAACAACTTAATAAAGCAGTTTTTGTGCACAGATCATGACTCTGAAGTCTCACTGTTCAATTTGGTGAGATGGCAAGGGCATGATGATCTACAGACTAAAACTGCTTTATTATGCTCAAGTTGTTTTTATGAATATAGTGTCACTTTAATGTTAAAACGATGAAAATATATCGGCATATACTCAAATATTCTTCCTAAAGCCAAGGCCGCCTGAAATGCTGAATACAGGATTTCAGTGTCACATATTTATAAAGGCTGCCAATTCTATATAGTGCATAATAAAATATTGTCACTCATCTACCACCTTTCCATCACTAAGTTACGTTCTACAAAACTGCATGCTCTCGTGTTCAGAATATAACAGAACACAATGAGGGGGGTTTGGTAATAATTGACCTAAATATTTTCTATATAATCACCATTTAGTTAGAAGGCACCTGTCATGCCCCAAACAATGTATGCTCGTTAGACTGACTATAGGATTTTATCTCTACACTGCGCTAGCAAATGTATAGATTAGGAGAAACACCTATTTAAAAATGCGTGCCGAGGCACTGACTGACAAGGAAAATAGAAAGGAAAGGAGCATGCGCTATGGAACTCCCCAGCCGGCGCTAGGAGTATAAAAACGGAGTGACATGAGCCAACAACCAAGCCAGCGTGCAGACATCCCAAACACAGCAAATCAAAGAATACCAGAGGCGGAGGAGAGGATTGCCAGAAGATGGGCGTTAAGCAAAGAGTAACACCCACGAAGTGGCGCTGGAGTGGAGGAAAAGTGAATAAATCGTTACATTGACTACACCATTTATTTTTATGATATATGGAGTATTCAATGTATATGGGTGCGATTCCGAAAGGTCATTTTTCCCATTATAGATTCACTTAATGGAATGTAAACACCTTAATGACAATGCAACGGGTACATTGCTGTAGATAAGGACCTTACTGTGGCGGTTGACATACACCAAAGCTAGGTTTTGCAGACAGGTTTTTCCTCAACTCTTGGACAGATTTACAAAATGTAATTTTATTTAGATATGCTTACTTCATCTGTTGGGGACTAGGTTTGCCACCAGGGCTGGAAACAAAACTGGTTCACCAATGTAAGGGGTTTATCAAGACACTAACTCCCACCATGTGTATAAAAGCTGTCAAGACACTAACTCCCATCATGTGTACCCCAGCTGTCGGGACACCAACTCCCATCATGTGTACCCCAGCTGTCGGGACACTAACTCCCACCATGTGTACCCCAGCTGTCAGGACACCAACTCCCACCATGTGTACCCCAGCTGTCAGGACACCAACTCCCATCATGTGTACCCCAGCTGTCAGGACACCAACTCCCATCATGTGTACCCCAGCTGTCAGGACACCAACTCCCATCATGTGTACCCCAGCTGTCAGGACACCAACTCCCATCATGCGTACCCCAGCTGTCAGGACACCAACTCCCATCATGCGTACCCCAGCTGTCAGGACACTAACTCCCATCATGCGTACCCCAGCTGTCAGGACACTAACTCCCATCATGCGTACCCCAGCTGTCAGGACACTAACTCCCATCATGCGTACCCCAGCTGTCAGGACACTAACTCCCATCATGTGTACCCCAGCTGTCAGGACACTAACTCCCATCATGTGTATCAAAGCTGTGTCAGGACACTAACTCCCATCATGTGTACCCCAGCTGTCAGGACACTAACTCCCATCATGTGTACCCCAGCTGTCAGGACACTAACTCCCATCGTGTGTACCCCAGCTGTCAGGACACTAACTCCCATCATGTGTATCAAAGCTGTCAGGACACTAACTCCCATCATGTGTATCAAAGCTGTCAGGACACTAACTCCCATCATGTGTATCAAAGCTGTCAGGACACCAACTCCCATCATGTGTATCAAAGCTGTCAGGACACCAACTCCCATCATGTGTACCCCAGCTGTCAGGACACCAACTCCCATCATGCGTACCCCAGCTGTCAGGACACTAACTCCCATCATGCGTACCCCAGCTGTCAGGACACTAACTCCTATCATGCGTACCCCAGCTGTCAGGACACTAACTCCCATCATGTGTACCCCAGCTGTCAGGACACTAACTCCCATCATGTGTATCAAAGCTGTGTCAGGACACTAACTCCCATCATGTGTACCCCAGCTGTCAGGACACTAACTCCCATCATGTGTACCCCAGCTGTCAGGACACTAACTCCCATCGTGTGTACCCCAGCTGTCAGGACACTAACTCCCATCATGTGTATCAAAGCTGTCAGGACACTAACTCCCATCATGTGTATCAAAGCTGTCAGGACACTAACTCCCATCATGTGTATCAAAGCTGTCAGGACACCAACTCCCATCATGTGTATCAAAGCTGTCAGGACACTAACTCCCATCATGTGTATCAAAGATGTCAGGACACCAACTCCCATCATGTGTATCAAAGCTGTCAGGACACTAACTCCCATCATGTGTATCAAAGCTGTCAGGACACCAACTCCCATCACGCACTGGGCTGGCTGAGGTTGAATGGTCTCACTCTTGCTGGCAGCCGCACAGTGAGTGATGGGAGTTACAGTCAGGCATGCTGGGGGGAGGGGCCGGGGATGCCCCAGCTCTATTTGTTCTGTGGCCCCTGGGGGTCCTTACAAAGCCGATGGGCCTCCTCTTCTCCGGCTCCGGGACTGCCTCCGCCGTGGGCCGGGGCTCCTCGCCTTTCCCCGCCGCTTTCTGCTCCATCTTCTTCTTGAAGAGCTCCAGGAAGCTGCCGTCGTTGGCGAACAGGTTGACCCCGGAGGAGGATGGCGACGAGTCCTGTCCAGGGGAGGAGGGGGTCCGGCTGGCGGGGCTGCGGGAGGCCGGGGCCCGGTTCGGACAGCTCGGGGGCCCAGCCGGGGGGGAGCTCGGGGAGGCCGGCCCTTCATCCCTCAGCTCCTCCGATACGGGACTGTCCAGGGCCTCGGCCGCTTCCTCCTCCTCGTCGTCCGATTCCCTCTGCCGGCTCTTGTCCGCCATGCTGGCCCAGCCGGGGATCAGAGAGCCCACACAGCGACCGCGAACACAGCGCGGGAAACCCCCACCAACGGCAACACCGCGCGCCTCGGAATTCAAAATGGCGTCCTGTTGCTCACTTCACGAAGACTCAAAGAGGGCGGGGACTGAGCGATTGCGTGCGATTGTAACTGGCCAATAGGGATCCAGTAAGCCGAGGACGCCATCCAATCAGACGTGTGGGAGGGTACGAACTAGGGCAGTGATGGACTGCGCGACGAACCAATGGGAAATAGCTGTTAGGGCAGTTGGGCTATGTGATTGGTAGATATGAAGGCCAATGAGCGACGAAAGAAAATATAGTTGACGCAGTTCTGGGCATAGACAGAATATATGAGGGCGTGGTTTGTGAAGACAAGGTATTCTTTAAGCCAATGAAAAAAAAAACAGGGGGCGGGACATGGGTGGACATTGATTGACACGCTCGGCAACCAATTACAGCACAATAAAACTATACATACAGCCAATCAGCGCTCACGGGCTGCAAAAATGGTTGAAAATAGAGAGAAGACAGGCGGGGACTTGCTCTCTGTGTGCTTGGCTGCCTGTGTCACGTGACGCAGCGGGAACATGGCGGCGCCGGTGGACGATGAGTTTGAGGATGCCCCGGACGTGGAGCCCCTGGAGCCCACCCTGAGCAACATCATAGACCAGCGCTCCCTGAGGTGGATCTTCGTGGGGGGGAAGGGAGGAGTGGGCAAGACCACCTGCAGGTAAGACGGGAGAGTGGGCTGAACCAAGTGACATGACAGCTGGGGGGGATCCTGACACTGACTGAACCATTCCACTGGGGGAGGGGGGGGGGGGGCATCCTGACACTGACTGAACCATTCCACTGGGGGGGGGGGGGGATACTGACACTGACTGAACCATTCCACTCGGGGGGGGAGGACAATAATCTATCTAATAATTAATTATAATGGCCAGGCATGCAGATAGGAATCCATAAACACTGCCTGATTTATTATTATTCCTATTTCGATTGGATGAGAGATTCCCTGTAATGCAGCACATGAATCCTTCGTACAGCAGGGGCAGCACTTTTCATTCTGTGCCCTACACTGTGTTTTAGTGATGTGTCCACAACAAGTGGCTCTGGCAAGCTATATTTATCCATCCCCCATGGTGAGCTGGGGCATATTTAGTGACCCCAGACTGACCGGTGAGCTGCAAAATGGGGGTTAAATCTCTATAGACAGCAATGCGGCGTGTGCAGGGTTAAATCTCTATAGACAGCAATGCGGTGTGTGCAGGGTTAAATCTCTATAGACAGCAATGCAGTGTGTGCAGGGTTAAATCTATATAGACAGCAATGCGGCGTGTGCAGGGTTAAATCTCTATAGACAGCAATGCGGTGTGTGCAGGGTTAAATCTCTATAGACAGCAATGCGGCGTGTGCAGGGTTAAATCTCCCATAGACAGCAATGCGGCGTGTGCAGGGTTAAATCTCCCATAGACGGCAATGCGGTGTGTGCAGGGTTAAATCTATATAGACAGCAATGCGGCGTGTGCAGGGTTAAATCTCTATAGACAGCAATGCGGTGTGTGCAGGGTTAAATCTCTATAGACAGCAATGCGGCGTGTGCAGGGTTAAATCTCTATAGACAGCAATGTGGTGTGTGCAGGGTTAAATCTCTATAGACAGCAATGCGGTGTGTGTGCAGGGTTAAATCTCTATAGACAGCAATGCGGTGTGTGTGCAGGGTTAAATCTCTATAGACAGCAATGCGGTGTGTGTGCAGGGTTAAATCTCTATAGACAGCAATGCGGTGTGTGTGCAGGGTTAAATCTCTATAGACAGCAATGCGGCGTGTGCAGGGTTAAATCTCTATAGACAGCAATGCGGTGTGTGCATGGTTAAATCTCTATAGACAGCAATGTGGTGTGTGCAGGGTTAAATCTCTATAGACACAGCTATGCGGTGTGTGCAGGGTTAAATCTCTATAGACAGCAATGCGGTGTGTGTGTGTGCAGGGTTAAATCTCTATAGACCGCAATGCGGTGTGTGCAGGGTTAAATCCCCATAGACAGCAATGCGGTGTGTGCAGGGTTAAATCCCCATAGACAGCAATGCGGTGTGTGCAGGGTTAAATCTCTATAGACAGCAATGTTGTGTGTCCAGGGTTAAATCTCCCATAGACAGCAATGCAGCGTGTGCAGGGTTAAATCTCTATAGACAGCAATGCGGTGTGTGCAGGGTTAAATCTTTATAGACAACAATGCGGTGTGTGTGCAGGGTTAAATCTCCCATAGACAACAATGCGGTGTGTGCAGGGTTAAATCTCTATAGACAGCAATGCGGTGTGTGTAGGGTTAAATCTCTATAGACAGCAATGCGGTGTGTGCAGGGTTAAATCTCCCATAGACGGCAATGCGGTGTGTGTAGGGTTAAATCTCTATAGACAGCAATGCGGTGTGTGTAGGGTTAAATCTCTATAGACAGCAATGCGGTGTGTGTAGGGTTAAATCTCTATAGACAGCAATGCGGTGTGTGTAGGGTTAAATCTTTATAGACAGCAATGCGGTGTGTGCAGGGTTAAATCTCTATAGACAGCAATGCGGCGTGTGCAGGGTTAAATCTCCCATAGACAGCAATGCGGTGTGTGCAGGGTTAAATCTCCCATAGACGGCAATGCGGTGTGTGCAGGGTTAAATCCGCATAGACAGCAATGCGGTGTGTGTAGGGTTAAATCTCTATAGACAGCAATGCGGTGTGTGCAGGGTTAAATCTCCCATAGACGGCAATGCGGTGTGTGCAGGGTTAAATCCCCATAGACAGCAATGCGGTGTGTGCAGGGTTAAATCTCTAGCAGCCAAATGAGTGGAGGTATTCCTAGGCTGTAATGTAAACACTGCATTTTCCCTGAAAAGAAGGTATTTACTGCAAAATAGCGCAAAGGGAATGATTATACTCACTAGGACAAATACAATAAACTGCAGTTGTTCTGGTGACTATGGTGTCCCTTTAAAATTCCCTTTGCTAATATTAGCACTGATATTACCAGAGGGAAATCTTTTTGGATTTGGAGTAAATTAGGGATTAAGATTCTGTTTATATTTAAGATTTAAAGGGTTTAGAATTATTTTTAGGGTTGTGATTAGGTTTCAGATTAGGTTTAGGGCCCGAAAGAGAGTGCCTCTGCTGCCATAAGTTTAGGGAACACCATTAGGTTAGGATTGAGATTAAGGTTAAAATTGGGTTTAGACATAGAATTGGGGTATGGAGTAGGTCACGGGGTAGGCAACCTTTGGCACTACAGATGTTGTGGTTCTCCAATAACAAAGCATCATGGGAGGTGTAGTTCAAAACCTCTGGAGAGCTGAAGGTTGCCTACCCCTGGTACGATTAAGGTTAGTTTTATTATTAGAGTGACACTGTAGTCACCAGAACTACAGCTTAAAGGGAAACTCCAGTGCCAGAAAAACGATCCGTTTTTCTGGCACCGAAGGGTCCCTCTCCCTCCCACCCCCCAATCCCCGGTTACTGAAGGGGTGAAAACCCCTTCAGTGACTTACCTGAGGCAGCGGCGTTGTCCCTCGCCGCTGTCTCCGCCTCCGCGACGCTCCTCCTTGTGATTGCTTCGGCCGGTGGGCGAGACTGATCTCGCCCACCGGCCGAGGAGACCTAATGCTTTCCTATGGGGTTTTGAGCGACGCTGGAGGTCCTCACACAGCGTGAGGACGTCTAGCGACGCTCTAGAACAGGTTTCCTGTGCTATGGACCAGGAAGTGCCCTCTAGTGGCTGTCTAGTAGACAGTCACTAGAGGTGGAGCTAACCCTGCAAGGTAATTATTGCAGTTTATGAAAAACTGCAATAATTACACTTGCAGGGTTAAGGGTAGTGGGAGTTGGCACCCAGACCACTCCAATGGGCAGAAGTGGTCTGGGTGCCTGGAGTGTCCCTTTAATGTAGTTGGTCTGGTGAGTATAGTCAGTTCCTGAAGGCTTTTACTGTAAATACTGCCTTTTCATGGAATAAAACGACCACTAGTGGGGCAGAGCCAAACACAGCCCTGGCCAATCAGCATCTCCTCATAGAGATATATTGAATCAATGAATCTCTATGAGGAAAGTTCAGTGTACACACTGATCCAGGAAGCACCTCTAGTGGCTGTCTAAGGAGTGGCCACTAGAGATGTTCCTAGGCTGTAATGTAAACGCTGCCTTTTCTGTTTAAAAGCGTGCAGGGACACGCTATACTCACCAGAACAAATACATTAAGCTGTAATAGTTCTGATGACTACTGTCCCTTCAAATACAATTCACATAAAAATGTGCTTTAAAAAAATTTAGAATATACATTTCAAAAAAAAAAATATTAGACTAAAGGTAAAATGAAAATAAGAATGAACTAGATTGTGAATTTTACTGAGTTTATGCAATTTTGTGTAAATGTATCTTCTCTCTGTGACGGAGCTTCCGTTCTCTGACCAAGTACCTCCGCCACGTCCGCTTCCTAGCGGCTTTCAGGAATCCTAGAATGCTTCAGCCGCAGTCAGCAAAGCATGACTGGGTCTGTCCGTAACTCCTCCACCAAACCAGGCTGCCGCTCTCTCCTTCCAGGCAGGTATTGCCTCCTTTGCCTATTCCTCTGCTGCTCTTCTTCCAGGCACGTATCCATACCTCCACCTGTAATGTGATCAGCTACTCGTGGCTCTCTTTGAATTTTCCTGGTCTACAGGGACCAGGCAGCCAGTCAACAGGTACTGGGATCCCTGAACAAACCAGACAGGATACACTGTTCCAAATGGAACTAACACCAACTTTATTTTAAATAAATGAGATTCCATTTCTAGCTCTTGTTCAGTCTATGTGCGTGGCTGCTGGGACTTCCCAAACCTCTCTTCCTTCTGGCCGGCCGTAGGTAAATGTGAAAAGGGAATGTAGTGAAGCAGCATTAATGTCCTCGAATCTAATTGAGTATAGGGTAACATTACACGATAAGACGACAATACAACGAAATATAGTGCAGTGAGTGATATTGAATAAGAAGAAAGAAGTGCACTTGGGTTTCTGGATCTTAGAATTCGCTTGGACGGTATGATCACTGCCTATGGATATATGGGATCGTGCCTGGTCTGTGTTGGAGGATATCCTCAGAGATGAGATCCAATATTTGAGTAATTATGTGTCTGTGGCGGAGCTCCTGCACTGCAGCTGAGTACCCCCTGCCAAGTGTGCCTCCTAATTGCTATCAGGGAACCTGTATTGCTTCAGACTCAGTCGCCGCAGCTTGACTGGGTTCCCTCCAGCGTTTATCTACTCTGGACCAGGTTATAGTGAATATAGCTCCGGAGTCCCTCTCCTATCCAGAGCAGTGATGATTAGCTTTTCCACCCATACATTAGACTAGTCTAGAACACCCTTTATTGATCCGCAGTAAACGTATAACAAAACAATACAAGTCACTCCCCAGCGTCTTGGTGTCTAGGACATAATTAGGTTAACTGAATTAGCTGCCTATCACCTAGACGCGTTGCACAATAGCTGTTACACAGTAACATAACATTCCCTCTGTTTTACATTTTATAGAATAACTCTCTAATAACATATCCTAACATGCTATACCTTGTTTGAAAGCCTGTGACCGTGCGCCCATACTGTCTAAATAAAAACCTGTGACCGGAGAATTTGCGCCCGAGTTAGGAGCTGGTAAAGTTTTACTGGATTGTGGCTATTCTCCGATCCGCTTTAGAGTTTGTAATTCCTGGTCACATTTTCCGGTGTCTAGTGGGTCCGGGGCAGCAAGCTCCCTCAAGTCCAAGGTGTCATTCGATTCCCATCTTCCTCCCTTATCTCCCCTCCAAAAAAACGCTCTGATAGGTGCCTCTGGGACCGAGAGCGCTCTCCTCAAAGTTTTACCGGACCTTGACCAAGAGTTCCAAAGAGTTTGTGGGTTGCTCCCAGTCGGCACGCCGTGCCTCTGTAGTCTCCCGGCCGGTGTTCTTTCAAAATTCGCTACCCGTGAAAATCCCCTACCCTCGTCACTTCCGGGGAGGGGAAATCAGCTGGATCCTGTGCTGCACATGTATGCTAGCTGCTACTCCTCCACAGCCAGGTCCTGGAAGGCAAGTAAAACTAGTTTTACACTTTCATTATAGTTGGTGCATTCACTAAGCTTAGGACATGGGACATTTAGGGTTAATGTTAGGGTTCAAATTAGGGTTAGGATTAGGGACTTGTTCACATTTATTGATATTTCACTATAGAGGAATATAACTAAATAGTGATTTCTCACACTTTATTTTAACCCTTACCCCAAGGGTTGAGGTGAGAATAGAGTGTGAGAGAGGTTAGAATCACTTACCTAACCCAAATTTGAACCCTCACTTAACCCTAAATGTCCCATGTCCTAAGCTTAGTGAATGCACCAACTATAATGAAAGTGTAAAACTAGTTTTACTTGCCTTCCAGGACCTGGCGGTGGAGGAGTAGCAGGAGTGCTAGCACACAGGTGCAGCACAGGAGCCAGCGGATTCCCCTCCCCGGAAGTGACGAGGGTAGGGGATTTTCACGAGGTAGGGGAATTTGATAGAACACCGGCTTGTGGTGACTCCTGGGCCTCGGGAAAGGGGTGCGGAGTTGGGAGACACGGACTGAAAGGGTAACTGTGGTAAATATAGTCCTTTCAGGGGGAGATGGCTGGGATTCCTGCTCCAGTTGTTTGTAATGGCAATGTGAGTAATAAAACTTCAGCAGACAAAACGGGTCTCTGCGACTAGCCCCGTAGTCTGGGCAGGAGGCCGGCCTTCACGCCTCTCCAAGAGTTTGTGGCACAGGAGTTCCCATCACAGTGTCTGTTCCAGATCTAATACTTTTATACATGCATACCTCCCAAGTGAACCACTGTCTTTCTTTTCTATCCTCATGTTCCGCTTTCCAAGGAGCTCCATATTGTCTGATTTGTATAACCAAGAAATCAGTCTGTGTAAATATTGTTCTCATTCTATAAATTATTAGGAAGTCCCTGCGAATTTCTCAGAACAGCCACACTCCCACCCACACCCCGTAATTTAACGAAATGTAGTCATTTATATTTAGTGATACAAAGTTGCTCCTCGAAAATGAGTGTTAAAAACACTTTCCTGATTCCAGTGCTGAAGTCCCTCTCAACTAGCTCAGTCAGCTGTCTCCAATTTCACCGCATAATGCACGTTAGGCCTTCCCCACAAAAAAAAAATCATTGAATTAATGCTTTCTTACAGGGTTTTCTGGGACGCTGGATGTCCTCATGCAGAGTGTGCGGACGTCCACCGTCCGTTACCGGACCAAAGTCTGTAAACATCTAGGAAACGCCTCTAGTGGCTGTCTGGCAGATATCCATTAGAGGCAGTCTTAGTGCTGCAATATAAACGTCACAGTTCTTCTAAAACTGCAATGTTCTAAGTTGCAGGACTCCGTGGGACGGGGACACTGCACCCAGACCACTTTAATGAACTGAAGTGGTATTAGTGCCTATAGTGTCCCTTTAAAGTGTCCCTCTTTGTTTGACATGTTGGAAGGTATGAACAGAGCGTACGCTGAAACCACAAGCGTGTTTCCCAGCACCTTCCTGATCTGCTCTACAAGATTTTTATATATTAAAAGGTTTTTTACGCTCCTTAACAACTTCACCTTGTTGAAATGCTTACGGTGCATGGACACTTATTGAAACGCTGCCAGTAAAGACTTATTATTTTTCTGCTGGGGTATAACTCCTCCTCCTGCATCTGTCAGTCATCTAGCCTGGAAAGAGTTCCTGGATTGTTTTGCTGTGCAAGGTTTGCGCTCATTGTCAATATGCAAAGTATGGTGCCTGTGAATGTCAGGTGGTATCTGGCATGGACTCCACAAGTATCTGACACCAAGACATTAGCAGCAGATCCTGCAAGTTGCGAGGTGAGGCCTCCATGGATTGGATTTGTTGTTCCAGTACATCCCAAGATGCTAAATTGGATTGGGATCAGGGGAATTTGGAATCTGAGGCCACCTTGAACTCTTGATGTTTCTCAAACCATTCCTAAACAATTATTGCAGGGTGGTTTATCCTGCTGAAAGAGACCACTGCCATCGGGGAGCACCATTGCCATGAAGAGGTGTATGTGGTTTGCAGCAATCTCTATGTAAATTGTACGCATCAAAGGAACACCCACATGAGTGCCAGGACTCAAGGATTCTCAGCAGAACATTGTCCAGTGCATAATACTACAACAGATTGTGATGCACTGTGTGTTCTGACCCCTTTCTACAGTGGCCAGCATACATTATTTTTTTAGCCATCATGAACTACAGTAGTTCTTCTGTGTGATCGGACCACATGGGCTAGCCTTTGCTCCCCACATGCATCAAAGAGCCTTGGGTGCCCAACAGCCTGATGTCCGTTCACTAGTTGTCCTTCTGTTCACTCAGATCTCTTCACTTGCCTATTTTTTTCCTGCTTCCAACACATGAAATTCAAGAACTGTTTAATTTCTGCCCAATGTATCCCACTCCTTACAGGAGTCATAATAACGATATAACAACGTTTTTCCTGGGCAGAAAGGGAGGTGTCGGGTCAGCATTGACTCAAGGAGCCAGTTCGAAGATTAAACCATATCTAAAACGTGAACATTACCTTGTTTTAACCCCTTAAGGACACATGACATCTGTGACCTGTCATGATTCCCTTTTATTCCAGAGGTTTGGTCCTTAAGGGGTTAAGTAAACTAGTAAATTCTTATTTTATTTTTCTAAGTTTTAATCTTTTACTTTAAAATTAAATAAGCTGTAGATTTAATAAACCGGTGTTTTCCTTGTCTTATATTTGAGAGACACAATTGAAGAAGGGAATAGAATTAGTCGGAGGCTGGGTGTAAGACTAGCAGGGGTTAATGGATGACGGGAATGAGCAGGTATATTTTTTTCCTTTAAATCGCTAGTCAGACAGCAATGAAAAAAAGTACAAGATTGTTCAAAATCATCCTATGACATGGCCTGCTGTTTTTTTTTGTTTTTTTTTTCATATAAAGAAAAAGAAGAGAATGAGTGGGGTATTAAGAGACTGGGTGTGGGATTCATTTGTGTTGTTGCTGATGGGAGTGAGGCTGGGAGTGAGATTAGCCCGTGTTTATTACTGATTGGAGGGAGCCAGTGGTAACACCGGGAGCGAGATTAGCCCGTGTTTATTACTGATGGGAGGGAGCCAGTGGTAAGACCGGGAGCGAGATTAGCCCTTGTTTATTACTGATGGGAGGGAGCCAGTGGTAACACCGGGAGCGAGATTAGCCCGTGTTTATTACTGATGGGAGGGAGCCAGTGGTAAGACCGGGAGCGAGATTAGCCCGTGTTTATTACTGATGGGAGGGAGCCAGTGGTAACACCGGGAGCGAGATTAGCCCGTGTTTATTACTGATGGGAGGGAGCCAGTGGTAAGACCGGGAGCGAGATTAGCCCTTGTTTATTACTGATGGGAGGGAGCCAGTGGTAACACCGGGAGCGAGATTAGCCCGTGTTTATTACTGATGGGAGGGAGCCAGTGGTAAGACCGGGAGCGAGATTAGCCCGTGTTTATTACTGATGGGAGGGAGCCAGTGGTAACACCGGGAGCGAGATTAGCCCGTGTTTATTACTGATGGGAGGGAGCCAGTGGTAAGACCGGGAGCGAGATTAGCCCTTGTTTATTACTGATGGGAGGGAGCCAGTGGTAACACCGGGAGCGAGATTAGCCCGTGTTTATTACTGATGGGAGGGAGCCAGTGGTAACACCGGGAGCGAGATTAGCCCGTGTTTATTACTGATGGGAGGGAGCCAGTGGTAAGACCGGGAGCGAGATTAGCCCTTGTTTATTACTGATGGGAGGGAGCCAGTGGTAAGACCGGGAGCGAGATTAGCCCGTGTTTATTACTGATGGGAGGGAGCCAGTGGTAAGACCGGGAGCGAGATTAGCCCGTGTTTATTACTGATACGAGTGAGCCGGTAGTGTGATGCTGGGTTTAGTTTTAGCACTGTTTATGGGTGAAGGTAATGAGCTTTTAGTGAAAATCTCAGAGTTGGATTAGAAATGTGTCTAGGGATTAGGTAAGAAGCTGCATGTGGTGTGTATTTAATTTTTTTAAAAAAAATATACTAGGAATTAGACAGTACTATTCGAATCAGTACCCTATTGGCACATGTTATGGAGAAGTGGGGAGACTCCAATGATCGCAGCAATAATAGCAGATTGGTTCAGAATTAGGATATTGTTTTGCTTTGGGTATGAACCAATTTTATGAGTGAAGAAGAGAAGGAAGTGAGACAAGTTAACTGTGTGAATGGGGATCACCAGTACGAAAGGAAAGAGAGGCTATATAGCAGAAAGTCCCCATTATAATACTTAAAGTACCCAAGTAAATCGTGTTAATTGATTGAGACGAGGACTGAGCGTATTGATTCCTTAAATCTGTGATGTACCGTATGTTTGTAGGACATAGTATAGTGAGATCTTGCTCTCTGCATAGAACAAGCAGTGGGGTGTGATGTCTAATATTCTCTCATTCCCTCCTCATGCAGTTGCAGTCTCGCTGTGCAGCTGTCTCGAATACGGGAGAGTGTCCTGATCATATCCACAGACCCCGCTCACAATATTTCTGATGCCTTTGACCAGAAGTTTTCCAAGGTTCCCACAAAAGTCCGTGGTTATGACAACCTCTTTGCTATGGTGAGTTGGCCTAGGACCTCTCCAAATTTTAAAGCCGTGTGGTTCCCATAGTCATGTTCAGTACTTCCAGTTAGCGGTTCATACATGTTTTACATCCCTCTCATGCTGATCTCTTTAAATTCTGCTGTAACGCAGGAGATTGACCCAAGTCTCGGGGTGGCAGAACTCCCAGATGAGATATTTGAGGAGGACAACATGCTGAGTATGGGTAAGAAGATGATGCAGGAGGCCATGAGTGCCTTTCCAGGGATCGATGAGGCTATGAGCTACGCAGAGGTTATGAGGTAAAGCATAGCAATGTGAGATGTTACTTTTATAGCCGCTTACAAAAGCAGATATAAATTATGGCACGTTTGGAGGTAAATTGTAAAAATTTGAGTAGTCGACGTGGTAACAAAGAGCATTCTCCTTTAGATCACTGTGTCCATGTTGGGCTGCTGTGGACTATTTTTAAGCATTAAAAAAGTTTAACCCAGAATGGAAGGACGGTGCCAGGGTACCCCAGGCACTATAACCACTTCAATGAGAAGAAGTTACACTGTCCCCTTTAAATAGCAATGTTTTACATTATCTGTGACAAGGGGTAGCATCTATGCATTAAAACCGCTACATTGATGTGGTTTTAATGTAGTGGGTCACTGTAACCAGTCTGACAGCTTTCTATGTATATTTGCACATGCAATAATGACATAACCTCTGCTCGCAAAACGTATAAATGGAGTTTGATTTTCTGTACAGAGGGAACAAGTCATGTTTGGACAATTTTATTTTAATCAGAGGGAGCTTAATTGTAAAAGGGCCTGATTTGAAGTTGGATGGTAGAATTTTGAAGGATAATGACCTTGTGGAATCTAGCCTACCAGGAAAATAACAAATAAGCACCAAAAAAAACGTCCTTCCTTCCATGTAGCCCATGTCCTTTACTTTAAAGCTGCTAACGTTGCTGCCCCCTTGTGGATTAGTGTCCCTCATGCAATGACTGTGGCTGTTGTCTCCTGCTAGTGGTTGGTTGGTCCGTTACTCTATGATTATGATTGTTGTCACACTGTCAGAGGAACTGGGCAGTTATTTCCTCCTTATCCACTGAGTTATTGAGCAGTGGTCATGGTGTAATCATGACTGACTGTAGAGAGTAGTTTATGTGGGGTCAAAGCTCTAGGCTGTCATTAGAAATGTTATTTTCAAAATCATCAGGCTCTGTTTAATGTTCTCTGCAGACGGCTCCTATTTAAATAATACTTTATCTCCCCTGGCGATTGTTATCCAGGTGACTATGTACTTAATGTAGTAATGGTATATGATCCTTACTTACATCAGTTTTAATATGGAGTGATGGATGCACTCTGTAAGTGGGATATATCCCCTGTCTAGACATGTAAGGGGTGCCGGATGTCTGACCGTTTAGAAGTTGAGTTAAGTATATCTCTCATGATCATAAGTTTCACAATGGGAGAAACGGTCCATTCTTACACCGTGCTGTGTTGAAGAAAATATAATTTAAGATCAGATTTCCTGCAAATGTATGTGCTCACTCGTTGGTGAATCCGTAATGAGTGGGACACAGTGTGTCTGATATAGATATGTTGTAAATAGGAGGTGGATTACTGAATCGTTCCACAGAGAGTGATTGAGAGGTGAACCATGGTGACTGAGTGCTCTGTGTGCAGACTAATGCATGCGCCATAGTGACTTTGTGCTCTGTGTGAAGGGTGACGCATGAGCCATGGTGACTGTGTGAAGGGTGACGCATGCGCCATGGTGACTGCGTGCTCTGTGTGAAGGGTGATGCATGCGCCATGGTGACTGCGTGCTCTGTGTGAAGGGTGATGCATGCGCCATGGTGACTGCGTGCTCTGTGTGAAGGGTGATGCATGCGCCATGGTGACTGCGTGCTCTGTGTGAAGGGTGATGCATGCGCCATGGTGACTGCGTGCTCTGTGTGAAGGGTGATGCATGCGCCATGGTGACTGCGTGCTCTGTGTGAAGGGTGACCCATGCGCCATGGTGACTGTGCTCTGTGAGAAGGGTGATGCATGCACCATCGTTGTTGTGACTGAAGGTTGATGGTGATGCCCTAGAGGTGTTGTGATGCATATGCCCCAGATCAAATCTTCCACGGAGTCTGGCTCTGAAACGTGTCAAACAATGGTCTAAGTGGACGAACCTTTATGACTTCATACCATGAGTGCTACTTTTGTGTGCCGGTGATACAAACACTTTCTTTTTTTCTTCTTCTTTTTTTTTTTCCTCTTCCATGTCTCACACTTAATATGTGAAGTTTTTAATAAAAGAAAATAACTTTTACATTAAAGTCTGTTTGTAAATGTTTGTCCCTTACAGGCTGGTGAAAGGCATGAATTTTTCAGTGGTGGTCTTTGATACAGCACCCACTGGACACACACTGCGACTCCTCAACTTCCCAACTATCGTAGAGAGAGGTCTTGGGAGACTTATGCAAATCAAGAACCAGATCAGCCCTTTCATATCACAAGTGAGACTTCTATCCCTTCATTAACTCTTTCACACCCACCCACTCTGATAGTAGCTAAAGAATCTCTCTCCCTTTTCACCAGATGTGTAACATGCTTGGTCTTGGAGATATGAATGCTGATCAGCTTGCATCCAAGCTAGAAGAGACCCTTCCTGTCATCCGATCGGTCAGCGAACAGTTTAAAGATCCGGTAAGAGACTTCTTACATCACTCACTGGTAGGGACATGCATCACTGAAACCGCTGTCTCCTTCAAAAGCTTTAGCTTTCAATCAGACTGTTGCTTCACTCTGCGGGCTATGATTATTTTTTTTTTATGCTTTCCACACCCACTCCAGGGGGGTAACCAATCAGTGTCGTATCCCTAGGAATGGTGGGAAAAGTTCATTAGGTATGCCTGACCAATTTACATGTGTATAGTTAAAATCTCTAATCCCATTGTACAGCGCTACAGAATCTGATGGCGCTATATAAATAATAGAAGAACTCTTTTATGTTGAAACATTCTGTTAGGGGGAGAAAATCTATGCTTTCTGGTCTCTCTCCTGCTGCTAGATATGGATAAGTAAGTGGTGGGTGGGACACACACACACGCACACACACGCTACAGCCACTAGATGCCCACACCATCTAGACACACGCGGGATACATGCATGCTACAGCCACTAGATCCTCCTGACACACAAACACTCTCTGCAGCCCCTAGAAACACACAACTGCCCCTGTAGAGACACACACTAAAGCCCCAATACAAACATAAACTACCCTGTGCACACAATCTACAGCCTGTATTCATTAACCTGCACACTACTTCCCCTGTATGCACACAGACACTACAGCCCTTATACACACAGTAGACCCCCTAGATGCACTACATCCCATAGACAAATGCATACATGCACTTTCTCTCTACCCAACCCCTAGACAGATACAATCTCTACAGCCCTAGACACACACACTTTACAGCCACTGGAAACACATAATCACACATAGTCCCTAATCACACACAGTACACCACAAACAGACCTCTTTACACACAGTACACCACAGACCATCAACTCTACGCACACACATACTCACCAGCAAATGTATTGCAATAGTGTCGTTACATTTGCTTGTGCTGTGTAAAACGCAGGGCATTGTTTCCACGGTGACCCATGGTATTGCCCCCCCACACATTAGTTGAGCCTGAATGCCGGGAGTAGATCTGTTTAATGCAGACAAGCACTCACAATTTATACACACCATAAACTTCTCCCCTGTGCCTGAGAGATAATTGATTCAGGAAACTTACAACTCAATTATCACCCCAGGTACAGGAAAATATTAAAAAATGTAAACACCCTAAAATCCATGGAAACCCCTTAAGTGTCACATCCCCAGATAGCCCTGATCTGAGTGCTTAACATATCCAAAAAGCACTCCGATCTGTTCAGTGGTTTGGAAATTCCATCCAGGTACAGTTTTGGCTGGCAGGCCACAAGGTTTCCGTTAGAGGTTTTTTTTGTATGAAAGCCATATGCAATATCCGAACGCTTTTAAGTGTCGAATGCTCCCTCCCCATTCGGTAGTTTATATCTTCTGAACGCCGTTGTATAGGTGGTCGGGAACTTGAATGGGCAGCAGTTCCATATTCACCGGTATTGGCGGGAGTGCCTAACAGAATTAAGTTCTCGGCACTCGACGGCCAGGTACCGCTGCCTGCGTTTGGGAGACCACATGTCCTCCATCCATTCTATCGACCATGTGCGTTCGGTAACACGAAATGGTGGCCACCCAGGGGAGTCTTTAAGTGATGGTTTCCGTTGTGGTTTTGCACTGGATACAGTTTTCCATGTTCTAATAAGGTGCTGGGGTGGTCCTCATTCTGGAACCGAACTATGTGGTTTCGAACAAGCAACCAAACAGGAAGAAACCAAACCAAGTGATGGGGTATTCCTTCACAACCACAGGCTATATCTTACTAGCAAAAGCTAAAGTTGTACCTTTCTTAAATAATTTTATAGTATATGTTACATCATGGATGGAGATTTCTCAAGGCAAAAATGGGTGCAGTTCTGGGACAAAAGCAAAGGAAGGGTCAATCGCCATGGAAACCAATAAAACATCTTGTCACATTTAACACTTTTGCACCCCAAATCCCACCAGTTTTATCCAGATCAACTCCCCCTTCTTTGCTTTTGTAACAAAGCAAACACAAACTTGAGGTAAACGTGAAGATTACCATATACGCAACAAATCTGATTCCTGGCTTTCTATTGATGACCTTGTGCAGTAAACCTTTAAAGAGATAAGGGTGCATTTTAATACATTCGCGTGTGAACGTACTTGTAACTTGTTGCCCTTGTTTTCTTTGTTTGTGCAAGGCTCGTACAACCACCTGCTAGCTGCAGACACAATAACAAGTGCCTGGGTAAACATCAACTCCCAGATTTATTAGGAGCAGTCATACATCTATATAAAACCGCCACCACTAAATAAAATATGGATAACCGCCTACAAGTTGTGTTAAAACCTTAAATAATGTCTAGAAGGTAATCTACGCTCTTAAATAGAGCAAATCATTTGCACTAAAGGGACACTATAAACACCACAACAACTACTGCGTATTGAATTTGTTCTGGTGAGTAGAATCATTACCTTCAGGCATTTTGCAGTAAACACTGTGTTTTCAGAGAAAATGCAGTGTTTACATTACAGCCTAGTGATCACTTTACTGGCCACTCCTCAGATGGCTCCTAGAGGTGCTTCCTGGGTTAGTGCTGCACAGTGTGACTGACATTCAGTGTCTCTACCCTCTGCATGGAGAAACTGAACTTTCCTCATAGAGATGCATTAAGTCACTACATTTTACTATATGTAGTGAGGCTAGATGGTGGTTTTAACACCATACGGTCATGAATACATGTTTGTGTTCATGACCATATAGTGTTCCTTTAAAATACAATTCTAGTATGGAAGGAATCTCTGCTGCATTAGGAAAGGTGTGTTGCTACGCTAAATAAGTTGTAGGCTTCTATCCCTGAGCTGAACTTAATGCTGTCACTTTTAAAGGAAAGCTGATGGTTTGGTGGAGAGGAAGCCTTGTTCATGTTCCTTGTTATCTCCCATGTACAGGAACAGACGACATTTATCTGCGTGTGCATTGCTGAATTCCTGTCGCTGTATGAGACAGAGCGCCTGATCCAGGAGTTGGCCAAGTGTAAAATAGATACTCACAACATTATTGTTAACCAGCTGGTGTTTCCGGATCCTGAGAAGCCATGCAGGATGTGTGAGGCCAGGCACAAGATTCAGTCCAAATATCTTGACCAGGTATGTAGCTTGTTTATAAACATAATTTTGGGGTGCATATCACATGTAACCTAGCCATGCTGCAGTTATAGAGTATGATGCTCCAAATACAGGGTGACACAGACAGGAAGGCGCTATCGGGCATTGAGTCTGTCCCTCCCCAGCACAGGGTGACACAGACAGGAGGGAGCTATGGGACCTGGAGTCTGTCCCTCCCAGCACAGGGTGACACAGACGGGAGGGAGCTATGGGACATGGAGTATGTCCCTCCCAGCACAGGGTGACACAGACTGGAGGGAGCTATCGGGCATGGAGTCTGTCCCTCCCAGCACAGGGTGACACAGACAGGAGGGAGCTATCGGGCATGGAGTCTGTCCCTCCCAGCACAGGGTGACACAGACAGGAGGGAGCTATGGGACATGGAGTCTGTCCCTCCCAGCACAGGGTGACACAGACAGGAGGGAGCTATGGGACATGGAGTCTGTCCCTCCCAGCACAGGGTGACACAGACAGGAGGGAGCTATCGGGCATGGAGTCTGTCCCTCCCAGCACAGGGTGACACAGACACAAGGGAGCTATCGGGCATGGAGTCTGTCCCTCCCGGCACAGGGTGACACAGACAGGAGGGAGCGATTGGGCATGGAGTCTGTCCCTTAAAATCTTTAGATAATTATATTACATACCTGTTAGTGTTTTGCTATTAAAAAGACTTGTGTTTTGGCTGATGTAATAAAAGTGTATTATTTGTACGTTCCTAATTTTGTTGAGGTGTAAGTTGTAACTTTCCCTGCCCTTCTCTTTCAGATGGAGGACCTTTATGAAGATTTCCACATTGTGAAGCTTCCTCTTCTCCCACATGAAGTCCGAGGTGCAGAAAATGTGAATACATTCTCCAACCTTCTCCTAGAGCCCTACACCCCTCCCAGTGGGGAATGAGTGGAAATGCGAGGGGCTATGTGGAATATAGTGCTGTCATTGCATAAACACTACACCAGTTTAATAACGAGTGGAGGGCCAGACATCTACAATTAATCTACCCGCTCCATCCCCTCCCTCCTCTCATCCAGCACTCTCCCTAGCCTTCATGGATGCCCCACTTCTTTAGAGGGGTGGGTTCTATTTATTCATTCTGGTATTTGGGGACCTGAGCGCTTTAAATTCTCACTGATGTTTATGTTGCCTCTGTCTCCAGTTGTGTGCCTACTTGTCTCCCAGTCTCTCTTCTCTCGTTTCCGCTAACTCTTAAAGATACGGACGTACAAACCGGCACAGAGCATGACTAATACACAAACTGTACTTTCATTGCATTGACTGTCCACTTCTTGCCCTTCCTTAAAAAAATAAAAAAAAAACACTGGTAGATCTAAGGAGAGTGGGGAGAGGAGAGGAGGAGAGGAGGAGAGGAGAGGAGGGGGGGGGGGGGTGCAAGTATTCATTTCTGTTCATAAAACTGGAGTGTTTTTATATATTCAGAATAACAAGCCGTAGCAGTACCTTTATGACCAGTGGACAGATTTTCTGAATTTACTCCATCAGCAGGCGATGGATTTACTGCCTTAGGCCATGTTACTGTATTACAGTTTCCAAAGTTTGTCAATGAATTATGGGAAATGTAGTCCACTAGCAGCTGGAGAACTGCCAAGTTTGGAGAGACACACCCCTATTTTTAGTCACAATTGTTGTATCAATGTTCTCCATCTCTACAGTGCAAGTGATCAGTATCTCCCCTGGAGAAGGTTGGAACTGTAGGCATGATTTCTGTAACCGGTAGAGGCTTCCTGAGGAGTTGCTAAAGGAAGCTGTTTGCAAATAGGTAGCATGATGTCATGTCACAGATGTTTTGCCAAATTCCCTTCCTTTCTACGAGGGAATAAAGAATAATTTAGACCATGCATTGGGTGTGATATCTTTGGATTCTGTAAATAGTATTTTACATGTAAACAGAATGGTTATGATCGAAGTACGGCAGGGAAATTAACTATGAATACTTAGCAATTCTCATTTTAGTGAATTTTAGTACTAAGGCCAAATTAACCGAACTAGAAACATTTCAGTTCAGCTAGTGTGGCCTTAAATTTGAAATTCACTTTTCCTTTCAGACCATTCTCCTCACCTTACTGAATAACCTTGACCGATAGAGGTGAGGGACTCTCACAGACTGCTCTGGACAACATCTTTACTGCATGTCCGGTTACTCCGAGCATCTAAAGTTCCTTATGTCTTTGGTATAAGACTCCATTTTGGTATAACCTGCACTGTTCTAACATAGCTGCTGACCATTTTAAGTAAATGATTAATTTATTATCTAATAGATTTTATGCTTACATGGTTTTTTTTTTTTTTTTTTTTTTTTTTTTTAAAAGTGGTTCTAGCTTATATTGTTGTGTAGCCTGGATGCAAGATAATGGAAGCCATTGTGAACCATATTGCCGTGGCACAGCTAAGGCATGCCATGTAAATGAATTCAACCCCCATGTTGTTGTTCAGGGGGCATGCACACATACAGTGCTATGGAAGGAATGTCCATTCCTGCATGTGCTCCAACAAAATTTTTCTTCAGATGTCTGATTATGTTTGAGTGCCCCCGGAGCATCGAGTGGTGATAATGTTGCTCTAAACATGGAAGGTCTGTGGAAGTATCTGTACTTTTAATTCACATCTGCCACAGTAACCCCGGTAAACACCTTAATACCATTTAATGGAGGACGAGAATGTGAAAATATCACTGTTAAGTCACTTTTCCTTTAAAAGTGTGCATCCAAATTCACTGTGTAAGACATGTTTTGTATTTAAATGTAGGCACATATTTACACACTCAACCAACTCTCAGCTGTAATTTTATTTTAACTTTGTTTGCACTTATGTCTTACAATGAGAATGTGATACAATACACAAAATATCAAACCGCATGGACCAAAAACAATTAAAATAATCAGTTTTGATGATAATGTAAATGCATGTACACTGATCAGCCACAACATTGAAGGGACACAATAGTCCCCAAGCTTAATGAAGCTGTTTTGGTGTATAGATTATGCCTGTGAAGTTTCAGTGCCATTTAGGAGTTAAATCACTTTGTTTCTGTTTATGTAGCCCTAGCCACACCTCCCCTGACTCTGATTGACACAGCCTGCAAGAAATCAAAATGGTTTGATTTTCAATCAGATGTAACTTACTTTAATTGGTTTTATATCTTGGAACTTTAATCACATACAGGAGGCTAATGCAGGGGATAAGAAAAGTTAAATTAAACATGATTTGCAATAAAGGAACTGTAAACATTAGATGACTCTTTACAGGAAGTGTTTATGGAAGGCTGTGCAAGTCACATGCAGGGAGGTGTGACTAGGGCTGCATAAACAAAGTAATTTAACTCCTAAATTGCAGAGAATTGAGCAGTGAGACTCCAGGGTCATGATCTATACACCAAAACTGTTTAATTAAGCTTAAGTTGTTTTGGTGACTATAGTGTCACTTTAAAGCCACCTGCCTAATATTTTTTAGGTCCTCCTTGTGCAGCCAAAACAGCTCTGATGTGTTTAGGGATGGACTCCACAAGACCTCTGAACGTGTCCTGTGGTATTTGGCACCAAGACCTTAGTGGCAGATGCTTTAGGTCCTGCTAGTGGCAAGATGATTCCTCTTTCAAAATTATTGGGGAATGGTGCCAGGGTCCTTCTAGCAACATAACCATTACTATGATACCTTGAGCAATGCTTGAAGGTTGGTTTGTTATAGCATTGTATTACATCATTGGTCCTTAAAAGGTTCAAACAGCTGTTGCTAAAGAGGTCTAATCAGTTACTTTAATTCTGTATTTATAATACTTTCACATTTTCACCTAACAAAGATAGCATATTTAGTTTAACATTTGAATATCTAATTTCCCCCACCTGCCATGTTGGAATTACTAGATTAAATTATATTAATGTTTTAAAGTGTTGGTTAATAAAATTATGCAGTGAGCATGTGATTGCAGCAGCCAATTAGATTGGGTTATGTCATTAGAGGCTCCCATCATTCCACTGTGCAAAAAAAAGGAAATTAATATTTGATTTCTCTGTTAATGCTGAATGTTCTACATGTTATTTATAGAAAAAAGGGAATTGGGGGGCACATGCGTTTCACAGAAGTAAACCTTAAAGGACCACTATAGGCACCCAGACCAGTTCAGCTCAATGAAGTGGTCTTGGTGCAGGTCCCCCTAGTTTTAACATGCAGCTGAAAACATAGCAGTTTCAGAGAAACTGCTATGTTTACATTGAGGGTTAATCCAGCCTCTAGTGGCTGTATTCCTGACTGCCACTTTCCCGATGAAAATCGCACTGAGGACACGCTGACGTCCATTGGAAAGCATTGAGTAATGCTTTCCTATGGGTGGTTTGAATGCGCGCAGCTCTGGCCGTGCATGCGCATTTAGCGCTGGCGTTGGCAGGGGGAGCCCGGCGCTGGATTAAGGGAAGTGGCTGAAGGGGGAGGACCTAATAACCCTATAGTGGTAGGAAAACGGGTTTGTTTTCCTGGAACTATAGTGTTCCTTTAAGGAACAGCACACAAATAAATACAGTTTTAAATTTCACTAGGCTACTTAAAAATCACCCATCTTGGCAAACTAATATGGATATTCAGTTATGCCACATGGCCATGTTGTGTTAAGCCCACTATTACGTCACAGTGTGAGACAAACATGCTAACTGCAATAGTTACGGTTTAAATAGTCTGTGCTAAAATAAAATATATCATGATAAATATATGTAAGCAAAAACACAATTAAAAAAGTAAAGTGCAATAACTAATGGAAGTGACAGTGCTTTTATACATAAACTGACAATGTATGTAATAATTCCACTCTATATCAAATAAAAAATATTAAAGTGACACTGGTTTAAAAAATAAATAAAAACTTTCTCAAATTTTATATTTTTCTGCTGTCACCTCTAAAGGGGTATCTAAAGTAGGTGAACGGGGCCTGGTACTGAACCCAAAATGAATCGTGTCTGGACTCCAATTATACACAGAAAAAAAAAGAAATTGGAGGCACACCCGAACATGAATTTATTAACCGTGGTGCTGAGTGGTCTATATGGCTGCCTCCCCCACTCCTGATTTTCTTTGATACCTACACCAATCAATGGAGGACTCTGGCTGCTGACCTCAGCCAAGGCTCATCTAGTGCCTATAGCAGCGGTGCCCAAAAGGTAAATCCCCAGATGTTTTAAAACTACAGCTTCCATGATCCTCTGCCATGCTAAAGGCATGCAAAGCATCATGGGAGTTGTAGTTCTACAACATTTGGGGATCTACCTTTTGGGCACCCCTGGTCTATAGTGATAAGATAATCGTCTGCTTTATAGTTAGTTTATGATGTTTAAACAAATACCCAAAGGTTGGGTGGTTATTTACGAAAGTGATAATCGTTGAGAATTCAACATGAATTGCAAGTTTGAAGCCAAAGTAGCTGCCGAACCCGAAGCATAGCTTACTTGGAGAATTTTTCCAATTCAGCTATTTTGGCCTTACATTTAAAATTAATTTTTGATTCCTGACAATTCTCTCTTTAGTAGGTTACCCTGTAAGACTACCAAAGTCCCTTGATAAAAGACCCCCATTGTGCACCACCTAAGAGAATGTGCGGCAAAATGCTGCTAACGCAGGTTATTAATCACATAGTAAAGGTGTGTTGGAGTAGTGCACCCAAATGTGCCGAGGTGGAGGGAGCCAAGAAACAATAGTAATTTGTAAACCTGATTTAAATCAGGAGTAGGAACTGTGGATGGCAAGTTCACCTTCCAGGTATAGATCTGATCTATACATTGCCCTGCCTCAGGGCAGACACTATAACCACTATACACACACTGCATCCAGATATCATGTCTGAGGAATACAAAACGTACAACCCTGACCACACCTACCCCCAAATTGGCTAACCTGCAACCAGGGTGTCGTTGGATAGCTTTGGTCCCTCACTGTCTCTAGTCTGAATATTGTCTTAATTGGGAATTGGGGCCCCGAGCGGGAAAAGTACCCAGTGAGGAGTACCAGGACATTTTAATGATTTGCCTAAGGGCCAATAAAGGTATAATTCCTGGGGTTTCCTGTGGAGCTCACCCACTTATAAGGTGTCATTTGAAAGCTCTGGACCCGCTCTGTCGGCTACATCCCATTAAAGTTTCAGCGGGTTGTGCCAAAGTTTCTATCAGCTCTGCACAGATTCTAGGATTGTCACAGGTGTCCTCATAGCCGATTGGTTCGGGAAGGCCAGCCTAGGTTTCCCTGTCACAGTGCCCAGTAAGCGCAGGGTGACGTGGACCTAAAAGGGGACTGGGAAGCTGAGAAAGGGAGTTCCCCATGAATCTGCCATGGCCCCCTCCAAAACTCAAACCTACCCACATATGTCCCCATTCTCAGGGAGGTTACCGTGATAATCGCACATTCCAACACGATATCTGGAACCCTGTGTTTCTAGCCCAGGATAGTTCCTATCACAGTGCGCTTTAATTCTAGAGACGTTAAATGTCAATAACAACGGACCTGTCAGGGGTTATGGAAGCAATAGTGTATTCCATATTAAGATTACACTGAATTAAAAATAAAGGTTGGGCAGGGACACGTTACAGCTTGATATGTACCACAGAACAATGGGAACATATACGGTAATATCGATTGGTTTATGTACGGATCTGACAATGGCTACAAATGTAAAAGAAAATGTCTAGGTAGATGCTCCTAAGAACATGATCTACCCCCGCCTCCTTCATTTCAACCCTAGTATTCTACATTGTTTCTGATTAACTCTAAAACTGACTATCAGAGGCTGGCGAGAACAATTTGCAAAAGGCAATATACTCTTGACAATATTTAAATGTAATTACAATTACCATGTAAAACAGAATGTGTCATGTACCCCTTTAAGATGACATTTTGACTTGCTGCCCTTGTCTTTTCTCATAAATAAAGAATTTAAATCAAGAGTTCTATTCACTAAAGCTCAAATATAACCTTTATTGGAATTGCCAAATTAATCCATGGGCAAAGATCTGGTTTATATTCACAATATTCATGGATACAACAAATAAAAAGGATATAAATATACGCTGGATTATAGCCCCTCCTGAGGGTTCTCAGTGCTGTAATCTGGTTAAACGAATTTGACATATCTAAAAGATATATTAATGAGGGGTGAAAATATAAATATATTATGTAGAATTCAGCACCTCGTTAGCTTGCACCAGACAGAAAACCCACAAAGGAAAGGAGACATTAAACAATCAGGTTTTTTTTTTGGTTTTGTTTTTTTTTACTAAGGTGAGAATTGTTGGGTATTCCAAGTGAGTTTCAGATTTAAAGCCAAAATATAGAAACTCGAATTAAGGCTTCAAGTCAGCTCTGCTCTCAGTTTGGCTACTTTGGCCTTGAATTTGAAAATCACTTTGAATTTCAGTCAAGTTTCATTCCAGTGAGAAACGTCGCCTAAACGAATGCTAGGTGATTCTTAATGTTTTATTCACCGATGAAATGATTGTTCCCCTTTAACATAGTAAGGATTTATTCAGGGTAAGTTGTGCTAGTTATTACATTTATTTACATTTTGTGTTTGTTTTTATTTTATTTTCAGTATATGTAGTGAGATAAGATGGCGGCTTACCACCAGCATAGAACATGGGTGTAGTAAACAAAAGAAAACACAAATAAATGTATTTACTAAACAGAGAACTGGGTTCAATCGGAAACAGCAATTCAATGGATGCAAAATTAGCCAACCCAGATAACTAGCTGCCTTCACACATAACCAGTGTTTAGTAAATACCCCTCATATAGTAAATGTCACTAAGACTTGGGGGGTTTATTTACGGAACACCCCCTCTCCCCCGGTGCTGGAAATGTAAACAAAGCACACACAAAGTATTGCTGCCCTCACAGTTAGTCATGTATTACGAAGATTTGTTGTGTGTGGACTAAATTAAATGTGCAGAGTTTATAAAGTATCGGCAAGTAAAAATGGCAAACCGAAAGAGGGTGTATTTATAGAAAGCAAGATATCTATACACCCCGAGGTCTGTGTGTTATAACTGCCCAGTCATTGTATTGACCTTGCAGTCTGATGGAGAGACTGGAGCTGGAGCTCTTGCTACCGAGCTATCTCACCAGCCGATATATATGTGTATATATACATATCCACGTTCAATACGTTATTGGTAAACCAGTACAAAAAGAAACAGCAGACTCCGAATTAATTCATGGAAATTCAGAGTCTAAGTGTTCTTGACTGAATGTTAATGCACTGCAATCAGACACACTCTCTCTCTCTCTCTCTCTCTCTCTCTCTCTCTCTCTCTCTCTCTCTCTCTCTCTCTCTCTCTCTCTCTCTCTCTCTCTCTCTCTCTCTCTCTCTCTCTCTCTCTCTCTCTCTCTCTCTCTCTCTCTCTCTCTCTCTCTCTCTCTCTCTCTCTCTCTCTCTCTCTCTCTCTCAGAAAAATAAAATAAAACTCCATAATATGGCAAAATAAAGTAAAACTCCCATGACAGAGAGGAAAGTGACTGGTAATGTTTTTTTACAATCCTCAGATAATACGTCTGTAAAGGTTTACTAAGATTGATTTATTTTGCAGAGTTTATACCACACATACTTGTTGGCTTAGTTGGAGAACTATAAACACGTTGGATTTAACTCAAACTGATGCAGGAACAATCTAGTAGAGTTATTAACTAAAGTGATAATTGAAAGTGGATTCACATTTAATGTTATAATGGCCAGACTGGAATAAGGCAGCTAGGCCTTTAAGGTTTGGCCTTAAATTAGAATATTCACTGTGAATTCTCCCATTAGTAAATACCGCTCTAATTATTCTACCATAAACTGAAGCTGTGCTACTAAGTGAAACATGAAAGGCTCGTTTTATCGTCTCGTATTTTTCAAGGGCATCACTTTCGCTTTTCACATTCGCCAAACCTGCCCTTTCCTTTGCTCTGTTTAGATTTTTACGCTTAACCGCTCTTCAACAAAGTAGCTGCAGGGGGGGCGTCTGGCTAAAACACGAAGTACCAAACACAGCTGGAGACCCTTATATAACAAACCAGAAATATCCACATCCGCATGACCTGGTGGGTCCCTCCCAGGGGAAACTGCTCCTTAATAATTTATTACTAATATAACCTTCTCCATATAGCATGGGAAGCATATAGAATCTCACAATGTCAGAGCGAACTCCTATCTTTTATTATTAAAATAACTCTTCTCTTTACTGACTTACAAACCGTGTAACATCTTATTACAGTAACCCGGCTCCTGAGTGCCTTATTACCCTGTAACATCTTATTACAGTAACCCAGTTCCTGAGTGCCTTATTACCCTGTAACATCTTATTACAGTAACCTGGGTCCTGAGTGCCTTATTACCCCTGTAACATCTTATTACAGTAACCCGGCTCCTGAGTGCTTTATTACCCTGTAACATCTTATTACAGTAACCCAGCTCCTGAGCGCCTTATTACCCTGTAACATCTTATTACAGTAACCCGGTCCCTGAGTGCCTTATTACCCTGCAACATCTTATTACAGTAACCCAGCTCCCGAGTACCTTATTACCCTGTAACATCTTTTTACAGTAACCCGGCTCCTGAGCGCCTTATTACCCTGTAACATCTTATTACAGTAACCTGGCTCCCGAGTGCCTTATTACCCTGTAACATCTTATTACAGTAACCCGGTTCCTGAGTGCCTTATTACCCTGTAACATCTTATTACAGTAACCCGTCTCCTGAGTGCCTTATTACCCTGTAACATCTTATTACAGTAACCCGGCTCCTGAGTGCCTTATTAACCTGTAACATCTTATTACAGTAACCCGGCTCCTGAGTGCCTTATTAACCTGTAACATCTTATTACAGTAACCCGGCTCCTGAGTGCCTTATTAACCTGTAACATCTTATTACAGTAACCCGGCTAGCGAGTGCCTTATTACCCTGTAACATCTTATTACAGTAACCCGGCTCCTGAGTGCCTTATTACCCTGTAACATCTTATTACAGTAACCCGGCTCCTGAGTGCCTTATTACCCTGTAACATCTTATTACAGTAACCCGGCTAGCGAGTGCCTTATTACCCTGTAACATCTTATTACAGTAACCCGGCTAGCAAGTGCCTTATTACCCTGTAACATCTTATTACAGTAACCCGGCTAGCGAGTGCCTTATTACCCCGTAACATTTTATTACAGTAACCCGGCTCCTGAGTGCCTTATTACACCGTAACATCTTATTACAGTAACCCGGTTCCTGAGTGCCTTATTACCCTGTAACATCTTATTACAGTAACCCGGCTCCTGAGTGCCTTATTACCCCGTAACATCTTATTACAGTAACCCGGTTCCTGAGTGCCTTATTACCCTGTAACATCTTATTACAGTAACCCGGCTAGCGAGTGCCTTATTACCCTGTAACATATTGTAACGGACCGTTTCAGCATATGAGGGGTTAAAATCCGTTTAGGCGATAATCCCCTTTTCCCAAAAAGGCACAGCTACTGTAAAAGCACCAAAACTCACGAACTGGATATAGATGAATAAGGTAGCACTCCAGCTGGAACCTCACAAATAGCTGCTAGCAGATGAATAGGAAAAGCAGACATCAGCTTACACTCCTAGCAGTCAAATCTCCAACAGCATACAGTGAATCCCCCCAAGAACGAGACAAGGCTCCGTGTTGAAGGTCAAGCAGTGGTCTGAGGTGCTGGGCACCCAGCCTGGTTTTTATTACATGAGTACACATACAGGCCACACCCAGGGGGAGGCATAAAAGAACCAATGACATAGATGTTACCTCCCACACATCCCCTCCCCTTAGTGTGACACTTAATCCCATTATGTGTACAGTTCAAAATATACTTTTACACAACTTTCATAACTTTAAAACCATACATCACATTCACATAAAAATACATATCCACAATCAATCCATTCAGGGGAACAACATATTAAAAAATGGCATGAATCAGACCAGGGGTTCAAAAGTTAGTAAAAGTATCTTTTATTCCCCCTGGCTCAAACAGTAAAAGTAAAACATCCCCACAATGCATCCTGGCTTCCTCCCTTCTGCCCTGGAGATAATTGGAGAAGAAATCTAATTATCCAGGACTAGAGGCAGACTCCATTAACCACATGGTTGCAAAACAACATAAAACTCTTTAAAATACATAAAGTCATATTTTATACAGTGAACACAGACATTTAACATATCCCCAGATAGCTCAGGTCTGCGTGCACATTATTAGGTGAATGGCACGCAGACCACACAAATACAGTTTAATTGCCATGGAGCCAAAGTCTTTCCCATAGTCTTTCATTATATGAATAGGCTCCATGGCATAGCTATCTGGGGGGTATCACTGCTCACACAGGGCAAGTACCGAATGGCCCCACTGTATTTAAAGGGCCAGAATGAGTGACATGCACTCTGTTAGGGCCGAATACTGTTTGTAAAGGGCCCAATCTCCCAGGGCCATAGTCCAAAGGCAGCAGGCGGGCAACCAGGCTCCTCCAATACAATGTGGCGAGATTGGTTTCGTCACACATCTTATTACAGTAACCCGGCTCCTGAGTGCCTTATTACCCCGTAACATCTTATTACAGTAACCCAGTTCCTGAGTGCCTTATTACCCTGTAACATCTTATTACAGTAACCCGGCTCCTGAGTGCCTTATTACCCTGTAACATCTTATTACAGTAACCCGGCTCCTGAGTGCCTTATTACCCTGTAACATCTTATTACAGTAACCCGGCTCCTGAGTGCCTTATTACCCTGTAACATCTTATTACAGTAACCCGGCTAGCGAGTGCCTTATTACCCTGTAACATCTTATTACAGTAACCCGGCTAGCAAGTGCCTTATTACCCCGTAACATTTTATTACAGTAACCCGGCTCCTGAGTGCCTTATTACCCTGTAACATCTTATTACAGTAACCCGGTTCCTGAGTGCCTTATTACCCTGTAACATCTTATTACAGTAACCCAGCTCCTGAGTGCCTTATTACCCTGTAACATCTTATTACAGCAACCCGGCTCCTGAGCACCTTATTACCCTGTAACATCTTATTACAGTAACCCGGCTCCTGAGTGCCTTATTACCCTGTAACATCTTATTACAGTAACCCAGCTCCTGAGTGCCTTATTACCCTGTAACATCTTATTACAGTAACCCGGCTCCTGAGTGCCTTATTACCCTGTAACATCTTATTACAGTAACCCAGCTCCTGAGTGCCTTATTACCCTGTAACATCTTATTACACTAACCCGGTTCCTGAGTGCCTTATTACCCTGTAACATCTTATTACAGTAACCCGGCCCCTGAGTGTCTTATTACCCTGTAACATCTTATTACAGTAACCTGGCTCCTGAGTGCCTTATTACACTGTAACATCTTATTACAGTAACCCGGCTCCAGCAATTTTATAACGCAGGACAGAAACACCTCCGTGGTTGTCTGCGGTATTCTTCTGATTACAGAGCTAAAGGAAGAGACCGGTGCACTGGGCTACCACGCGCATGCCACCCAGTTTCCCAGTGAGCTATGCTGCAGGTCCTTGAGAAGCATTGGAAGGCCGCAATTGCGTACACATGCACGGTTGTAACTCTCGTACAATGAGAAGCTTCTGATTGGTGTAATTCCTGGCCCAGACTTAAATAAAGGAGAGCTTGCAAAGGCAGTACACAGCAGGTCGGAATGGTTTAAAATCTGTTATTTCACATAACCCCCAGATAAAACATACAAATATACAAGCACGCGTGCTTTCCTTGGTGGTATATCTCCAAAATAGTTTTTAAAAATACCACATATTAAAGTGTTCCTTTAAGGGAGGACCTCCCAGGGAGGGTACTGTTTCTTAAAAAGAAAATTCATATTCACATTAAGTTGGCATCTACTTCGATGCAGACCTTCAAAACCCATTTTACAAAACCATTTTGAAATCTTTCCTAAGCCCCCTATTTACCTGCTAAACCAATTTGTCGCACTTTATAAGACTTTAAAGGGACTCTATAGTCTACATATAAAAGCAAGAAAGACAGGTCCCCCAGCCTTCCTTCTTGCTTTTATATGTACTTTCAAATATAAAAAATCATTTTCGATGCTTTTTTATATTAAAAACTTACCTCCGTTCCAGCGCCGAGCTCCCAGCCATGCCGCGCCCCCTTTTTCGTCAAAATGACGAAATCGCGGGGCCCAATAGGACGCTTCTCTGAGAGAAGCGTCATTGCTCCCTTGTGCGCATGCGCGACTTCGCCACACATGCGCACAGACTTCAGAGGGCGGCATTCATGCCGCCCTCTGAAGTCCTGAGCGCACTACCGCGCATGCGTGCGGCCGCGAGCTGAGCTGACTGACAGCTCAGCTCGCGGTTTTTGCCCACCCCCCTCTCCTCTCTGACAGGCTGGAGAGAGAAGGCGCGCACACAGTGCCTTCTCTCTCCTGCACACGTCAGACGTATCTTAATACGTCTGACGTGTACAGGGCCTTTTTATGGCCACTGGAGGTATTCCTATCAATCAATGTAAACACTGTATTTTCTCTGAAAATACAGTGTTACATTAGATTGCCTGCAGGAAGCTATAGATAATACCTGAACAACTACATTAAGCTGTAGTTGTTCAGGTGACTATAGTGTCCCTTTAAGTGAAATCAAATTTAGCTGAAACTGGAGAGATGTGAGATAGCTTGAATAAAACAAGTGTTAATTAGTATTGGGCAAGATCCTCATTGTATGTAAACTTCTCTTGAATCCCACCATATACTCCCACCCTCCCCCATCACCTGCACAATCAGATCCAGGGGTGAGAGGGGAAGTCTGATGTTTTGTTAGGAGGAGATCAGAGATGCCTGGGCAGGCATGGGAGGAGATGTTAGTTTTCTAAGGGTTTTTTTTTCTTTTTGGGCAAACGACTCAAAAATTTGTGGTTTTGGTCAGAGAGGAGAAGGTGCTTGTGCTGTGATCTCTGAAGGTGAGTGCTGTTTTCTAATGGATACATTTTCGTTTCTTTTGTACCTCAGTTTCATTTTATGAGGTTCCAAAATTCTAAAGTGTCAAATACTATCACACTTTGACAGGAAGTATAGTTACTGATTATTTTTTTTTTTATATATATATATATGTATACCTGGGGAGTCTGGAGTAAATGTTGGGTATGTGTGATATAGGTTATATTCAGTGTTATTTTAGTGTTTTTGATTTTTTTTAAAAGCACTTTTTCCACTGTTATCTGATTTATTTTGAATTTAAAGGAGTTGTTCCAAAGGTATTTAATTTTTGTTTAATCTAATCTGCAGTGATTGGTGATAACCTTACCCCATTTTTGTTGTGTTTCTGATTCATTTTCAAACCCAATTCACAATGTTTTGGGGTACTATGTGTGTGGCCATGTTGGCTACATTTGCAGTTGTGGACTTTTCAAAATTAGAGGGAGATACCACTAATGCAGCGTCTATAGGGAGATACCACTAATGCAGCGTCTATAGGGAGATACCACTAATGCAGCGTCTATAGGGAGATGCCACTAATGCAGCGTCTATAGGGAGATGCCACTAATGCAGCGTCTATAGGGAGATGCCACTAATGCAGCGTCTATAGGGAGATGCCACTAATGCAGCGTCTATAGGGAGATGCCACTAATGCAGCGTCTATAGGGAGATGCCACTAATGCAGCGTCTATAGGGAGATGCCACTAATGCAGCGTCTATAGGGAGATGCCACTAATGCAGCGTCTATAGGGAGATGCCACTAATGCAGCGTCTATAGGGAGATGCCACTAATGCAGCGTCTATAGGGAGATGCCACTAATGCAGCGTCTATAGGGAGATGCCACTAATGCAGCGTCTATAGGGAGATGCCACTAATGCAGCGTCTATAGGGAGATGCCACTAATGCAGCGTCTATAGGGAGATGCCACTAATGCAGCGTCTATAGGGAGATGCCACTAATGCAGCGTCTATAGGGAGATGCCACTAATGCAGCGTCTATAGGGAGATGCCACTAATGCAGCGTCTATAGGGAGATGCCACTAATGCAGCGTCTATAGGGAGATGCCACTAATGCATTGTCCTGTAGGGAGCGCCATAGAGCACAGCTATAATTAGGTAGATGCACTAAATGTATATAATGTATAATGTGTTATTTATTTTTATTTTTGAGGTCTTTTTGTATGTGTTGTGTGTTAAAATCTAGCACTGTATGTGATACTTTTTTTTTTTTTTTCTGTAAACCTTTTGGCCGCCTGGGCTCAGACTGGGTATCCGCATTTAATGAGCACCTTTTGTTATACATTCAGTGGTCTCTCTTTCTATTGACTGGGGGTCAATGATCACAGCAGGCAATGGAAATGGTGAAATCACCAGCTTCCCCCATGTAGTCCTCTTCAACCTATTGTTCCTGTAAGTTTTCTTGTAATTGTCCTATTTATAGTTAAATCCCCCACTCTCAAAATATTGTAAAGCGCTACGGAATCTGTTGGCGCTATATAAATGGCAATAATAATAATAATAGGTAGGAGGGGATGAGGAAAATGGGCCGTCTAAAGGTGGCTCACTAATGTACAACTACAGTATATATAATACTATACTATAATATAATACTATATATATATATATATACACACAATATACTAGAAAAGTTAGCAAAAAAATTAATTATATATATATAAAACTTAATATTTTTTTGCTAACTTAACTAGTTCCTCTTGAGTGTAAATGCTCCATCTATCTCTTCTTTTCATCCATGCTTATCTTGCAATAAGGAACATGGGAACATACATGCCGAGTGTCTGGGATTTGGAGGCACAGTCCTGATTATGGCCCCATGTCTCGTCGTCTCACAATTTTTCTTTTGGTGTTTCTCGCAATATCTGTACGTAATGAATGTTTGCTGGCATTGTGCTTCCTCTGCACATGGGCAGCCCTGTATGGGCGTCTTGTAAGGCCAACATGCCCAATATCTGCCCTCTGCCTTACCTGTGTCACTGGCCCCACTCTGAATTCATACCTACCGTTGTGTTGAGGCGTGTGTTCAAGGTTAGTTATAGGATCATTTTTCTAAAATGGAAAAACTTTTACTAAAAACAGCCACTAAAACAAACAAAGACAATCAATGGCTCTGTGTACCCTGGAATTATCACCGTCCTTCGTGACATTTTTACAGACCTGCTTCTTGGCAAACTATCTAGGACAATGTGTGTTCATGTCAGGAACGTCCCTGCTCTCTATTAATCCTCATTTCTCTTGGTTTTGGCACAACGGACTTCCCGCTGCTCCTTGTTAAGACTTCTTAATCTTGATCTCCATGGCTGCGCTCCTTCCAGGTTCTCATCTCTCTTCTCCCATTTTTAAAAAAAATGTTTTTAGATGTTTATTTTTAATTTTATTTGTTGTTTAACTTTGGCAGAGCTGTATTAGTACAGCAGAATGTAGACATCGGGGCACACAAAAAAGGCAAAGTTTGGTGCATAGATAGATCCTTCCTCTGCACCACCATAGTGAGCAGATAACCAAATGTCTCCAGCCACAGCAAGTCCTCCAACACGCTCAGATTAGGTACTAGTGATTTATTAATTTATTTTAAAGCTTTTTCTTTTCTGGCAGCTCTAACTAGTACTCTTTAGCTGGGGTACCTCAGTGTTGAATACCTCCAACAGTTGTGAACAAGGAATTGGGCCGGGGTGGCCGGGCACCTCGGGGGTGGGCTATGTCAGTGACACGGACCTTGTAATCAGAGATGCCTATAACTTGTGGGCCTGTACAGAAAGGCTGGCTCCCAGTCCCAGCTCTCTGGACCATGATGGGAGCCCTCCTAACGATCCCATTGCACTGTGCAGCCTAGGGGCAGTTCCCTGGTGTCAACAGATATGAACAGGACGCCTAAAATGGGACTGTTCTGCCAAGAGCAGGATTTTTAGGAAGCCTGGTGTATGTTTTGGATTCCGTTCTATTTTTATTCAATATTGGCAATCCATTGGTTTTCAGTACGTTGATGGCACCCAGATCTCTTCCTGTCTCCCCTGATCTCTTATCCTTTCTTCCTTCAAGTGACCAGCCATCTCTCCTTCTCCTCTTTATCTGGAAGACTCCCCCCTTTCTGAAACTGAGCCTCTCCAAACCATCAACCCTACAATGGAAGTCTTGGGGTCTGTGAGAAATGCAACCAGTCTCACGCCTTGATTACTGCATGTGCTTGAGTTATCCCGTGACAGTCCATTACAAATGCTCCTGCCAAGTTTATCTTTCTACCTGCGTATTTCTCTCTTCCCACATTTGTCCTTCCTTATTACACTGACGTCTTGTCCCTTCTAGGACTAGGATTTATAACCACCCTCTCTCCACAAGTGTGCCTTCCAGGAATACTCAAAGCACTATAACCACTACAGCATGTTTTAGAATGGTGTGACTTCTTGCATGCTGTTCGCTGGGTGCTGTTCCCTGCCTCCACTACATCCGTCCAGAGAGCTCTACGCAATCAACTAACGTTCTCAGCCAATACTAGACCTGTATTTCAGGAGAGCTAATGCAGTGTTCTGGCTCTCTGGGATACTAAGGATTCACGCGCACCTTGCAGCAGCTTGCTTCTTCTGTGTCCGCACCCCAACTACTATCTTCAATTATAGGATTTCCCTCAAGTTACCCCATTCTTATGCAATGCACCGACGTCCACTGTCACCAATCCTTTATAAATAAAAAAAATCCCATTCCATATGAGGAATCTTTTTGTCTTAACACTTTCAGTGTTCTCCTATTGCATCCCACCTTAGTCTCACCTTGGGTAACTTATCTGCCCTAACCCTCCCCCATACTACATTACTCCCATAGGGCATGTATATACGTAAATACTGTATCTTGTTATGTCTGCTATCCGTCCAGGTATTTTGCCATTGTGACCTCTTTTGTCTGGTAGACCGCCACTAGAGGTCGAGTTAACCCTGAAACATAATTTTTGCAGTTTCTTAAAAACTGCAATAATTACCTTTGCAGGGTTGAGATACCTAGGACACTGGACCCAGACCACTTCAATGAGCTGAAGTGGTCTGGGTGCCTATAGTGTCCCTTTAAACTACAGCAGCAGGCAAGTTAGGTTGAGCAGCAGTTGGTCAGATAACAGTAGAGTCTCACCCAACATGGCCACTCAGACAGATAAAAGTGACATTTTATGTTTATTTTATTTTTTAAATTGCATAAAATATGATATTGTTTCATTAAATGTAAGAAACCTAACAATAAAATAATTAAAAGTTAACATTTTGACAGCTGTCCTTTAAGCAGTAATAGAGAACCTGGAACAATTTTAGGGTTAAACCTGATCATTCAGTGACTCTCCTCTGGACAATAGGACTACGGGGGTGGGGTAGTAACTGGGCAGTGGGACGCCATGCGTCCCTTTACTATATTTGCAGAGTTGTCATACTTCATACAGAGCACTGATTACACCGCAGGAGTATTCGCACACGGCAGAGATGTATTTAAAATGTGCAGAGACACTGATTAAAGTGTAAACTTTTTCAATTGTTCATATTTGATATTTGACTGTGCAACCCCAACGTATACTTATTCCTCATTCTCGGTTCCTCTACCAGAGGCCTGGGAGTCTTGAGGGTTCTGCGCAGTATCTTAGCTGTTCCTAAAACTCCACTCTTCTGGACAGCGATCTCCGATGTCCCACCTGGAATCTGTTGAAGCCACTCTCCCAACTTCGGGGTCACATCCTCGTGTGCTCCTATCACAACTGGGTCTACTACTGCCTTCACTTTCCACATCCTTTCTAGTTCTTCTTTCAGTCCTTGGTATTTCTCCACCTTCTCATGTTCCTTCTTCCTGATGTTATAGTCACTGAGTATTGACACATCCACCACGACTGCAGTCTTCCGTTCCTCATCTTCCACCACGATGTTGGGTTGGTTGGCCAGCACTTGCTTGTCTGTCTGGATCCGGAAGTCCCACAGGATCTTAGCCCTGTCGTTCTCAACTACTCTTTGTGGCATCTCCAATCTGGACTTAGGCAGGTCCAATCCATATTCTGTGCAGATGTTTCGGTACATAATCCCAGTAACTTGGTTGTGTCTCTCAGTGTATACTGTCCCTGCTAACATCTTGTTGGATTGTGTCAGAGGTCTCTTTGCACAGTCTGCCCCTTGGGTCCGGTCTTGTGTGGTTAGACGCCGCTTCTATTGATCTGATGCTGATATATACACTAATAATAATTTTAAATGATTTTACTAGTAAATGTACACTTTCCCCTAATATTTTTCTCTGCAGTATTGTACGCTTCCAATACACAAATAGGATATTATTATTATTTAACCCCTTATGACCGGAGGGCGTACTATTACGTCCTTTTAAAAGCGGCTCTAAACGCCGCAGGGCGTAATAGTACGCCCTCCGTTTTTTAGTAACTTACCCGGTCGCCGGCGGTCCCACGCCGGCGATCGCGGTTGGGGGGACTCCCAGGGAGCCCCCCCGCGGCAGATCTTCCTCCTCCGGTCCCTCCCGGTCATGTGAGAGTGAGGTCCTTGCGAGGACCTCACAATCACATGGCCGGGATAGCTGGCTTCTGTATTGCCAGCAGGGGGACTAACTGTAATGACAGTTGGTCCCCCTGCTGGCTGAAAATAAAATCAAATAAAGTTAAAAGTGTAAAAAATAAATAAATATATACTTAGATCATATATATATATATATTATATATATATATGATCTAAGTATATATATACACATATACACACACACACATACACTGTCTAGGTGTATTTTAATATTAAAAAAAAGGGGGGTAAGGTTAGCGCTAATAATATATTGAACAGGCAGCGACCTTTAGAGGGTAACCCTCTAACCCTCTATATAAGAGATATACAGTAAAGAAAAAGGTTGCGCCACAGATTAAATAAAAAAAAAAAAAAAAATAAATAAAAGTAGGAATAACAATACAAATATAAAAATATAAAAATGAATAAAAATACAAATAGGTATAGTCCAGAATGGTTGGTTAGTTCCAATAGGTGTCTTGAGGTAAAGTAGGTATAGTCACTAATTCCGCTGTGGGTGTAGGTTCTCTTGTTGTAGTAGTTTCTACCGTCTCGTAGTATGGAAGACACAAGGTGAAAGGACTAATCGTGCGGAGTGTATACACTTAATGTGACAGTATAAATAATATATGTTGCACTCACATTTAGTTGAGCTATAGCCAGCTCAGGGTTTGTAGGCATACAGCGGTATAATCCCCGCTTATGGGATATATTGTTGCTTGTCCTCCAAGGGGTACGTCCAACTCTCAGGAGAAGAGGGAAATAAAAACAGCAGATAGTGCTCTCTGATTAAATTAAAAGATGGTGAGTAAAATAAGATAAAATATACTCACAGGTAAAGTGCAGAATCCACTGCACTTTAGAAATAGCGTTAGTGGTATAATCCCCACTTCAGGATATGTAGAATAAAAAATGCCAGGAAAAAATAAAATAATAATGATAATTGTGTATATAAAATGATAGTGGTACAATAGTCTGACCAAAAAATCATTTATTATAAAATAACACAATATAAATAACCATTTAACGCGTTTCACCGCTGGGGCTTTATCAAAAATTTTATAATAAATGATTTTTTGGTCAGACTATTGTACCACTATCATTTTATATACACAATTATCATTATTATTTTATTTTTTCCTGGCATTTTTTATTCTACATATCCTGAAGTGGGGATTATACCACTAACGCTATTTCTAAAGTGCAGTGGATTCTGCACTTTACCTGTGAGTATATTTTATCTTATTTTACTCACCACCTTTTAATTTAATCGGAGAGCACTATCTGCTGTTTTTATTTCCCTCTTCTCCTGAGAGTTGGACGTACCCCTTGGAGGACAAGTAACAATATATCCCATAAGCGGGGATTATACCGCTGTATGCCTACAAACCCTGAGCTGGCTATAGCTCAACTAAATGTGAGTGCAACATATATTATTTATACTGTCACATTAAGTGTATACACTCCGCACGATTAGTCCTTTCACCTTGTGTCTTCCATACTACGAGACGGTAGAAACTACTACAACAAGAGAACCTACACCCACAGCGGAATTAGTGACTATACCTACTTTACCTCAAGACACCTATTGGAACTAACCAACCATTCTGGACTATACCTATTTGTATTTTTATTCATTTTTATATTTTTATATTTGTATTGTTATTCCTACTTTTATTTTTTTTTTTTTTTTTTTTTTTATTTTATCTGTGGCGCAACCTTTTTCTTTACTGTATTTTAATATTAATATATATATAATTATATATATATATATTAATATCAAATTACACGTAGACTGATACTGATTAAATATATATATAATTATTGTTATATATATATTTATAAATAATATAAACAAAATAAATATGTAAATACGTAAAAAAATAAAAAAATAAATAATTAAAAATAAAATATTAAAAAATATATAGATGTGTTTTATTTCGTTCTAACTGTATTGTGATATTAATATATATATTTATATCAAAATACACGTAGAACGAAATAATATATAGATATCTATATACATAAATATATACGTGTGTGTGTATATATATATATATATATATATATATATATATATATATATATATATATATATATACCTATATATAAATAAAAATATTTAAAAAAAAAAAAAAAAAATATATATATATATATATATATATATATATACACATATGTATATATATACATATATTAATTCTACACATATATTTATGTAATAATTTTACATAATTAGGTATCCTAATTAATTACAATTAGCGGGACCTGCCTGACCACCCATGCCGAAAGTATAGGGAATTTAATTTGCTAGCACTATATTTAACCCTATAACTTTCCAAGACACCATAAAACCTGTACATGGGGGGTACTGTTTTACTCGGGAGACTTCGCTGAACACAAATATTAGTGTTTCAAAACAGTAAAATGTATTACAACCATGATATCGCCAGTAAAAGTGAAGTTTTTTGCATTTTTCACGCACAAACAGCACTTACACGGACGATATTATTGCTGCAATACTTTTTACTGTTTTGAAACACAAATATTTGTGTTCAGCGAAGTCTCCCGAGTACAACAGTACCCCTCATGTACAGGTTTTATGGTGTTTTCAAAAATTACAGCGTCAAATATAAGGCTTGTGTTTCATTTTTTTCACATTAAAATTCGCCAGATTGCTTACGTTGCCTTTATGACCCTATGGTAGCCCAAGAATTAAAATTACCCCTATGATGGCATACTATTTGCAATAGTAGACAACCAAAGGTATTGCAAATGGGGTATGTCCAGTCTTTTTTAGTAGCCACTTAGTCACAAACACTGGGCAAAATTGGCGTTTTTTGCATTTTTCACACACAAACAAATACTAACGCTAACTTTGGCCAGTGTTTGTGACCAAATGGCTACTAAAAAAGACTGGACATCCCTTATTTGCAATACCTTGGGTCGTCTACTATTGCAAATGGTATGCCATTATGGGTGTAAATTTATTTCCTGGGCTACTATACAGTCTCAAAGGCAACGTAACCAATCTGGCGAATTTCAATTTCAAATGTAACACGCTATATTTGACCCTGTAACTTCCCAAAACACCATAAAACCTGTACATAGGGGGTACTGTTTTACACGTAAGACTTTGCTGAATACAAATATGTGTATTTTATTGCAGTAAAAGCAAACAGTATTATGACATTGGCAGTTAAAATGTCATGTAGAACTAAAAAAATCAAAACAATCTTATTTTCTCCCATTTTTTTCATATTAAATTATGTTTCATAGCTAAATATTTGATATTAAATGAAAGCCCTGTTTCCCCTGAATAAAATGATATATAATAAGGGGGGGGCATTTAATATGAAAGAGGTGAATTACGGTTGGACAGACATATAGCGCAAATGGCAGGTTTTGTTTACGTTTTGTTTCGTTCACAACTTGTACATTTGGCTGCGGTGTTAAGGGGTTAATAGTATTATTCTTATTATTTTTCTTCTTTGGCTGTATATTGTTTATTATGTTTGTGTTGCACACCAAATCCAGATGCAGGAGTGGCGAGTGTCATCTTGTCTAGGGTTCCAGAAATCCTGGCTCAGACTGTCAATAGTGAGGGCCGTTATCAGTAGAGTAATAAATTGGTGGCGTTACTAGAGTTGGTGTTGGTTTCAAATTTCCTTTTAATACTTTCGTGAAAGGGTTATAATATTAAAACCTAGTCTAGAGGTGACAGTTGTCCTTGTTAAAGGTCCTATCTCTGCATCGAATGTCCTGCATTTATAGTGCATTTATTGGTTGATGGGGTCTACGAAGAACTGAAAATTGCGTAATCCATGCCTGGACCTTAACACGATCGGGCTTTAATGTCTCAGCGTGCACTGGTCTGACGTCTGCAGTTTTGGTGTGAGCAGAGTTAAATCAATCAATACCTGGGACTCCCCTCTGTCCGCTGGCGCTGTTTTTAGTGGCCTGAGACTGACCGATTAACCGAAGTCAGCGCTGCTTAGAGCAATTTAAATTAATTCATAAATCTGTGGCTGAGCCACAGTTTTTGTGGTCTGCTGGCTCCTTTTAGGAAAAAGTGCCCCCCAGTGTCTAAATAGTGTCTAAATATAACCTGCCAGGGTCTATCTGCCTGTGTAATTGGCTGGGATGTAGGCTCCATTGATAATGACATTGAATGTAATTATGGAAATAGCCAGTAGATGGCAGTCACAGACCACTATCTGTTTTTTTTTTTTACTTCTGAAACCCATTCTGAAACCCATTTTCTAATATCAGAATCGATTATTCAGGTTAGGGTTACTGGTGGGGTTAGATTTAGGGATAAGAGTCAAGTAGGGTTATTGTCAAGGTCCGGGTTAATGCTTTAAAAAAAATAAAAAATAAAAATTTTAATGGGGGGTTAGGGATAGTCTAGAGTCAAGGGTAAGCTAAGAACAGGTACTGTTCATGGTTAGCGTTGGTGTAAGCATAGGGTTATGGTTGGTAGTGTGTGTGTGTGTGTGTGTGTGTGTGTGTGTGTGTGTATAACCTGGCTCCCGATTGCCTGATTAGCCCCTGTAACATCTTATTTTTCCCCTTTAGGATATTCTCCCCAACGCTGTCCTTCTAAGCAGGTGAAATGACCGTCACATACACAGCCCGGGTGGCAAAAGCCCGTTTTGGCGGATTTTATAAGCTGTTGCTGCTATGGAGGGGGAGTATATATAAATTGTTGTACAAAGAATTTTTGGCATTTTTCTTCATGTACGCATCCCTCAGCATCACTTACAGGTAAGGCGTTAGTTGGACTCAATAATTACTGAGCAGAGATTCTGTTTAATTGGTGAATTTTGAGGGACAGGATTAGGGGACGGAGTTTCTGCTCGACGGGTTGGGTGCGAAATGTCAGGATCCATCCATGGGGCAATTACATTATAAATGAAATCTCACGCATAAATCAAACCTTTTGATCATGTGACCCAGGCTCCGCCTCCCCATCCCTTATTTTGAACAGACTCCTGCTCACTGGAATTGTTAATTAATATAATGATAAAGAGGATGTTTTAAGTCTCAAGGCTATAAGGTGTACAGCTTAACCCCTTCATGGCAACGGTTTTGGGACATTTCTCTATAGTAGGACTACCCACCACTGACACTGGGGTTAAGGTGAAATGGTGGTGCCTGTCGCATGTGGCGTTCAAAGCGCAATGCTCTGCAGAAGGGTTGAGAGGGATGATCTGCAGGGTTGCCTTATGTTTTGAACTGCTTTGCGCTTTTTCAGGTTCTTTCTATCAGATGAGCAGAAACGTTGTTTTGAGAAAGTGTCGATCTACTGCAATAACTACGCAAACTTGATTCCAGTGTCCTTCGTCCTGGGTGAGAATCTCTTCCTTTCCTTTATTCATTTAAAGTTATAACGGTAATCTGTACTGTAGAATGTAAACGCCCCCCTGCCCTCACCTGTTGGATCCTAGGTTGGTAATTTTTCAATATATTGTTCAATTGTTTAATTTCTAAGGAAATCACAGTTACTTAAAAAGTGTCATGTAAACCTCCTGGTCTGACTTTGTTACGTTTGCGTTTATGGAGCCATCATCTGGTTTTAATGAGATTTCTTGCTAGACCTTGTGCACTCAACCCATGTTCTTCCAAACCTAACTCTCCTCTGCTCCTGCAGGTTTTTATGTTACGCTGGTAGTGAATCGGTGGTGGAATCAGTATCTCTGTATGCCGTTTCCGGACCGTGTGATGTGCGCGATCTCCGGCACTGTACATGGGACAGATGAAAGGGGACGATTATACAGACGAACGCTAATGCGCTATTGTAGCCTGTCTGGGCTTCTTATCTTGCGTTCTGTCAGTACTGCTGCCTTCAAGCGGTTCCCGACTATAGATCATGTTGTGGAAGCTGGTGAGTTTGATCTTCCATGAAATTGGGAGAGAACAAATTGAGCTGCGGAAATGAAGTGTCATTCCCACCATAGGATGACCCAGACAAGATGGAGTTATGATACACTGAAACTTTATTTTTCAAAATTAACTTTTTTTTTTGTTGTTGTTGTTTTTTTCTTCAGGTTTTATGACTCGTAATGAAAGAAAGAAGTTTGAGAATCTTCGCTCGTCTTATAACAAATATTGGGTTCCGTGTGTGTGGTTTTGTAACCTGGCTGCGCAAGCACGGAATGAGGGCAGAGTACATGATGACCATGCTTTCAATATGCTCATTGAGGTGAGATCTGGTTGTAATGTGATGTAGGGTGCTGTGATTGGCAATGAATTGGCAGGGGACGCAGCATTGTAGGGTGCTGTGATTGGCAATGAATTGGCAGGGGACGCAGCATTGTTGGGTGCTGCGATTGGAAATGAATTGCAGGGGACGCAGCATTGTTGGGTGCTGCGATTGGAAATGAATTGGCAGGGGACGCAGCATTGTTGGGTGCTGCGATTGGAAATGAATTGCAGGGGACGCAGCATTGTTGGGTGCTGCGATTGGAAATGAATTGCAGGGGACGCAGCATTGTAGGGTGCCGTGATTGGCAATGAATTGGCAGGGGACAAAGCATTGGATGTTCACCTCAGTGGTGTTTGGTGTTAAAGGGATTCTCTAGTGCCAGGAAAACAAAGCAGTTTTCCTGGCACTATATAATCCTACAGTGCCACCCCTCCTGCGGCAATGAAGGGGTTAAAACCCTCTCAGTCCCTTACCTGAATCCAGCGCCGATGTAGAGCGTGAGGACATCCAGCGTCAGATACCGGACCAAAGGTCAGTTTCAAGTCAAGAAGTCCCTCTAGTGGCTGTCTGGTAGACAGCCACTAGAGGTGGAGTTAACCCTGGATAATAGAAGGAAAGGTGATTACGCAATTTTACCCAGATTTTGTATATAATCTCTAGGCTCTGTGAATACAGAAAACCAACATAGGGTAATATGTTTTACCCTATGTTGGTTTTCTGCATTCACAGAGCCTAGAGATTATATACAAAATCTGGGTAAAATTGCGTAATCACCTTTCCTTCTATTTTCTTTTATATGTAAGTGCTACAAAGGGACTGTGCACTTAGGTGTTTTTGCTGCATGCTACAATATTTCTGTTAATTAGCGCCACCCTTTTCCTTTTTCTTTTTTGTGTTAACCCTGGATAGTAATTACTGCAGTTTCTCAATAACTGCAATGATTACTATTGCAGGGTTAAGGGATATGGAACACAGCACCCAGACCACCTTAATGAGCTGAAGTGGTCTGGGTGCCCACAGTGTCCCTTTAACCACTTAAGGACACATGACATGTGTGACATGTATTGATTCCCTTTTATTCCAGAAGTTTGGTCCTTAAGGAGTTAAAGGCTGGTGTGTGGGTTGGTGGACTTTGGTTGAGGGACTTGTGCTAACGTTATAGACCAGAGACACCGGGCTGGTGTGTGGTATGCCGGGTTTATACCAAGTTACTTGCAATTTTCTCTCCATGTCCTGTGTAACTATTCCAAAAGCACTGCTTGCTGGGAATTTAATAGATTTACTCCAAGCAGCTTGGCATGAATTGTATTGCCTCTGAACAGCCAAAGCTGCAACCATGATAGCACCTCGAACGCTGACTGTGCAAATTGTAATATAATCAAAATTTACATGTGTATTTATATATTTGCATTAATTATTATTTTATTCTTCCAATATTGCGTTGCAGAGTGTTATGTACATTTTACATCTCTGAAAAATGCATTTAACAAGTCTGGACAGTTGGGCAAAACACTGGCTTTGGAAGATTATTTCTTGGGTGGTATTAACCAACCTGCTCTAGACTGTAGGATCGTTTGAGCAGGGCCCTCATCTACCTATTGTTCTTGTGTCACTGTGTAATTGTCTAATTTATTGTAAACCTCCCCCCCCCCCCACCCCCTCTACCCCTTTCATAATATTGTAAAGCGCTGTGGAATTAGTTGGCGCTATATAAATACCAATAATAATATAATGTATTGTGAAAACATGTGATTGGAAAGAGTAGTGTCATAGCTCCCTCTCTCTGCATCGTGAGGTATGGCAGAACCAGAAATTGCCCATATATGGAAAAAACCATTGGAACAACTGCTGCCCCAAAGTTCCGCCTTTACTGGTGAAGGAATGAAGTATATGGTGCAAGTATATGGTGTTGGATGCAAATACACTGTTATACAGATCTGTAAATATAAAGGGTTCGGGTAGAACCATCGGTAAAAGATTTTTGAAGGGGGCTCTGAAGGCCAATATCCATGTAATGGTGTCAATCTCCGGTCATCCCTCCTGCTCCTGCTTATAAAACGTCCTTAGATTATTGAAGGCAATTTTACCAATATATTCCTCTTTCTTTTAGGAACTGAACATATTTCGAGGGAACTGTGGCATGCTCTTTCATTATGACTGGATCAGTGTCCCGCTAGTCTACACTCAGGTAAAACCTCCGTTAAAGCAGGTCGTCCTGTAAAAAGAAATTCAGAGTGGACACAGAGACTCTTTAAATGTTCCCTTTAGTAAATAATCATATCCCGCATCTCACTATTTCACTGCGTTGGCTTCTGCCTCCTTAGATTCCCTGTGTTTTTCATATTATTTAAATGATACAATAATACTTCTGAAGATCATTTCCCACAGTTTAAGTTATTTATTTTGTGTGTATGTGGATTAATTGTGCTCCGGCTAGTAGGGGAAGCCATTTTCCTGCGCACAGCTTTCCTTCGGCGATGTCTCGGGGAGCTGGGGAGCACAAACAATGTTTTCCTGGAAACAAGTCACTTTTTTCCCCAAAGCCTTTTTTAACTTCCCTTTCCTCTCGTTCCTGTACGATCAGGTGGTGACGATTGCTGTTTACAGCTTTTTCCTGACCTGTCTGATTGGGCGCCAGTTTCTAGAAACTAAACAGGGCTACGCCGGCCACGATCTGGATCTGTATGTCCCAGTCTTCACCTTGTTGCAGTTCTTTTTTTATGCCGGATGGCTGAAGGTAAACGAATACCGCAGGATTTTCTAAAGATCTTAATTTTTTTTCACATTGATGGACACACACACAACATACAATCCATCTAAATGTACTAATTCCATAACGCTGCTTTCCCTTCTGTAAAATAACATCCGATTCACAAGGATTCTTAAAGGGACACTATAGTCACAACAATCACTTCATCTCAATGCAGCGTCCCCGTCCTTTTAACCTGGCAATGGAAGACATTGCTGGGTTGTTGTTTTTTGTTTTGGGGGGGGGGGGGGGGGGAAGGAGGTTGTTGTGTGTGGTTTAAAAATAAAAAAAGTTAACATTTCAGGGTTAAATGCACCTGTAGGTGTTTTCATACTGACAGCCACTAGGGGTGCTTACGCTGCACGAGATGCATAAGCCCCATTTGAAAACATTCATTAATTGCTTTCCTAAGGGGAAGCTTGAATGTGCTTGTGGCACATGCCTTCCCAGTGACGTGCATTGGATTGGACAACACCGGAGACCATGCACGAGGCATAGAGTTGATCAGTGGCATGGGAGCCTCCGCGGGGGGCACTAGAGACAGGAATACAAACCTGTATTCCTAACGCTATATTGTTCTTTTAACACAAATGGAGTAATGTACTATGGCACATTTAATGTTTTGCTACCCCTCGTGAAAGATGGGAATGAAACCCAGGGGGGTGCTCCAAAAAAGTGCCTTGGTTTTCCTTACTAAGAGCATAAAATACTGGCCAGTAGCAGATTGAACATGGAGTTTTACTAAGCCAGCTGTTGGCAGATTCCATCTTTATATGACTGATAGGGGATCACAGGAAAGGTACATCCTAAATGGAACATTACAAGGTCCCCTGCACGGGCCCTCAAGAGTTTAAAGGAAGTCAATGTTATCTATAGTTTCCCACAATGTGTGCATTTTAAAACCCTTATTAGAATGGTCACTTCCAGCATTTATTGAGAGAGAGAGAAAGTGTTTTGAATCCAATTTATCATATTCAAATAGAGGGTAAGCCCTCACAATCCAAGAACTCCTTGAGACTAGTAACTCATACTTTCTGCTAAATGCTGTCTGTGTTCTCTCAGGTTGCTGAGCAGCTCATTAACCCATTTGGAGAGGACGATGATGACTTTGAAACAAACTTATTGATTGACCGAAATTTCCAGGTACGGCCCAGGCTCTGACTGATTTCATTGCGTATTATTTCTAAAAGCCTACATATTTTGCTGTGATGTCCAGTAGGTAGACAGGACTCCTGAGTAATTGCAACAAGTGTAACATACAGAGAGAGGAGATATTGACACTGCTCACGTAGCCTTACAGTTGGAACCTTTGGAGGTTGGGGGTTAATTCTGTGTTCTAGATGGACATTTTATTTATTTATTGCAAGGCAGAGTATATGTAACTCGGTAGAGGGCAGTGGTCATGGTAGAAAGGGTGTAATGGAGATGTGACACTGAGCACCAGTTACAGAAGATACGGACTAGATTGTTACCAGCTGTTATTTAAATACAGGAACGTATCCATTGCGTCTGGGTTAGTAGGTGTTCAGTGAACCTTCAGATTTGTCCATTTATTCCTAGGTGTCTATGATGGCTGTAGATGAGATGTATTCTGACCTTCCTCTGCTGGAAAAGGACCGTTACTGGAATGACACCAATCCAAGACCTCCGTACACTGCTGCCACATTATTCCAAAAACATCTCCCATCCTTCCAAGGTTCTACATTTGACATGGCGTGAGTACACCTCTTTTTGTGTTTCTCTATAGATTTGTGTAGGCCACAAAAACTCACTCGTCTTCTTCTCCTAGGTTGGTTAAGGAAGACATGCAGTTCCAACCTCTCACCGACATCGAAGAGATGAATGAAGACACTCTACCTTATCCTATGCACCCCTGCAGCCGTCTCTTTTTGGGCGTTGGGCAATCTCCACTTATCTCCGCTGCAGGCCGAAGTGCACCTTTTGTTGTTCCTGGAAGCCGCTTTACTCTACTAAGGCGTTCAGTAAGCTCTGCCTCTGAATCATCAGACTTTGTTATCCAAGAAACCAACGCAGATTTCTCGTCCAACCCCATGGTTGCCATGTCAAAGCTAGCCCAGTGTTCCGCCAAGCCAGTGTTTCATGTTGAGTCCCAATCCTCCCTCCCACCTGCCGATCAATCTATGTCATGCGACATGGACAAAGAATGTGACCCTATGGAGGAGGAGGAGGTCAAAGATCTATGTTCGGAAGCTTAGACTGGAACTGTATGAGCAAAAGAGAACATGTAGCTCGACATATTGACCTTGCCATCATTACGGTTTCTTTGCTGTAGGACCAGATCGTGCTACAGACTGATCTAACTCCATTGACCTCTCTTTCCCCTACCTACTGGGTGACACACTCCCTTTTTTTACAAGGCTCACCACTCTGGATATCCATCTCTTTGCTGAGCCCTTTTCACAGCTAATCAACACTAAGGTCCATGGATTCCGGGATAGGAGTTGGTGTTTTTATTATGTAACTTACTAACTATGGATTTACCATTATTTGTATTATTTTTTGTCCTTTTCATCTTCGCCATCTTTTTTTTTAATAAGAAGGTAAAAATTAAATAATAATTCTAATTGTAGGCTCTGCAAGTGATTTGGATTCTACACCCAGACATGTTCTCTAGTCTAGGTGAATGTTTGTTTGTTTTAAAGGGGCACTAAGTGATACTATTGCAAGTTGTCCTACTGGTCCTTTTCTCTCAGCACGGCCTACCCATGATATAATACAATTTTAAATGTCAATTTTGTCTAAGCTAATGTAAAACGGGGAATATTGTACAGATATGATATGCCACATAACTACACGCAGATGTAGTGAGTTTGTGCTTGGTGTCCCTTTTAAAGGTGAGTAAATATTCTGTATTGGGTAGTGATGGACTACCCAATATATGTTGGTGGAATTTCAAAAATGCAGATGGCTCTGGTTATTTACTAGACTCTGGCCGTGCCTCCAAAAGGCAAAATATTGATGAAAAATATTCTACCTCCCCTGTCAAATTTCCCTACGTGGTGGTTGTGGCGTCCCACCAGCTAATGACCTAGTGGGGGCAGGGACCATTTCCTTTGCATTATATGCAGAAAGTGAGTGAAGGACACTCCAGGCACCAGTACATATATGATATATTTATTCTACAAGATAAAATATTTAATATTTTTGCACAAAAAAAAATTAATGTTTTGCAGAATGTTGCAGCAAAAACCTCCCACTTTGCCCCTACTCGTTAATCCTGTCTGCCAAGTTTCATGGAAGATCCTTGTCTGAATGAGGGAATCAAGAGCAATTGGCTCAATCATAGTTGGGCTTTATCTTGTCTATAAGTTTGTCCCGAGACGTGCGAATATATAGTTTTAAAGTGGAGGGTTAAAAGACTCCTGGCCGCTAGGAAGGTATGGGTAGCCAGTCATCTAGAGTTGAATGGTACTAAAGGAGGGACTAGTAATAATAAGCAAGTCACTGGATTGATGGAAAATTCCATCATCTGAAATGTGGTCCGCAGTTATGCCACCGTATGCCAGAGAGGCACTCTCACATATATGCAACATTGTGCCTTCTTGAGTGCTACAGCGCCAACAATGTGAGGGCACTTACAAAATGTAAAAGGTGAAATAATAAATCATACCAATCGTTGAGTGGTTTTTTTTGTTTGTTTTTTTAATACTTTTCCCAAGTGAACATGTACGGAAAGGGGAGGGGGACGGGACTATAGAAATATAGTGCGATACTGTTCTATAAAATCGACCAACATTAAAAATGGTCCTACTCAAAATTACGGGTGCTTATTGAAGTAAGCTCCCTAACCGAAGAATTTTGCACCCATTCACAGGTGGTACCACATCTTTCATTAATCAGGTCAGACTATGTGGTTTCTCTTCACCCAACAATCAAAATAAATAAATGGCACTATCTAGTGTAGGTTATTCCCAAAAACATTTTAACAAAGCGGTATATTTTTAAAGCGATATAAAAACGCTTACAATAAATGTGAGTCGATCGTGGGGAAATAAATAAAAACATTTATGCTATAAATGTTACTCCAAGCACAATGACCACTTATGTGACTTCAAATGGTTGTGATTCTTTGACTCTGCATAAACCTTCATCACCCTGGAGTGGGGTGTGAAAAACACTGAGGTGGAATGTAGTGTTTTGGCAAATTTTGAAAAATTTCAAATTAAACCAAGCTCTCATAGGAGTCAGAGAACGAAGTTTCCTGGTCTGAAATAAATCTTACTAATAAAACAAAACATTACAATCCTACTGGCATGTTCTCTCAATACAGACAAATGAATCACCCGAACCATTTACCGCAAGAAAAATTGTAAACTAAAAACGGGTCAGCCATCTTATGATGGAGAGGATGGACTGGGTATAAAAACTGGAATATTATCCACATCCCAGGTAGTAAATGGACCTGTGTTATAAGAACCTGTGTCTGAATCCCCTATCAACAATCAACGAATAGGGTGATCCTCATTTATTAGGAATGCTGCGTCATGAAGTTGTTTGATTCCCATTTTAAGGGATGCGCCACTGGAATGTTGGGTGATACATGTCATTATAATAATACAGAGAATATTGTTAAAAAATAATGGAAAATGTCATTTGACAGCATTCAAGAGAAGGTCTTTATCATTGCATGCGTGTTGTAAAACACAAAACATCTTGTGGTACAGAAAGCTGTGTGGATAGATTTGTGGTGAGCTCAATGCTGAAAGCGATCGCTGAATAAATTGAGAAAGTTCCACTTTGAGTTCTAGTAGAATCTTGCTTGATACGAACAACTTGTATGAGTACTTCAGTGGCCGTAATTCACCCGAAGGTCTTCCTTGATGACAGACATTTCCACAGTGAAGAAGGCCTTTAAGTTCACTGTATATTGCTGATGTAACCCTTTAACATCTGGCCAACTGTCACCAATAAGCATTTTAGAATTGATTTTGCTATGAAGATACCCATATCAAAAACAGCTCAGATCCTTGACCCATAAGTGACAAACCAATTTTAAGCAGGTTGACCGCTTACTGTAGAGCTGCACCAGGGGACTTCTGGCATCATAACCACTAGTCGTGGTTATGGTGCATAGAGTATCCCTTTAAATATGAAGAATGGGTTCCTTTTAATATTATTTCAGAGACCAATTTTTCAGATTCCAGGAGCCTCTGTCACAGTATCCTTCCAGATTTAATCTTGTAATTATTAATCCCAAACAGTGATTTATGGGGCCCTATACAAATGTACTAATCTGCATATCTCCTCATTGGCCTAAATTTTGTCATTTCGTTTGTTTGTTTTTTAAATCAGGTTTACAGTAATCTCTTACAATATACAAAAGGGAAGCAACGCTTATTAGATAAGCACCTATTTATTTCTATTCTCTATGTATGTTTCAGCAAATACAACCCTATCCGGGATATTCACAAAAAGTGGAAATTCAAAGTGAATTTCCCATTTGAGGCTAAATTAGCTGAATTGGAAATATTCTCTAGGGTAGCTATGTTTTGTCTAATTGTTAAATACACTTTGAACACTGACTTTATTGAATAACCCTGTATGTTTAATTAGGGCAAGGTATCTGTAGTTACTGATCTATTAAAGGGGAGAACTGAGCTTGCCGAGTGATTTATCATAATGGGCCAAGCGTTCATTGTAACTTGTGATCAAAGCAGTCTGTCGCACGGGTATTTTTACATCTTTTTGACAAATCGAACTGGTTATATTTTCCGGAATATTTATAGTGCACAGGGTCGGCGCATCCTATAGGCGACTTAGGCAGTCGCTTAGGGCCGCACCGGCCCAGGGGGCGCAAGATTTGAGTGACCTGGCACGAGAGAAGCGCACAGTGCTCCCTTCTACCTGTCACTCAGTGTAGCGTGGCTAGGTGGCAGACTGCGGTACCGGAGCATCTGTTTCCTGTACCCGGCCGGACTGACCGGAAGTTAGAGAACTTCCTGTCAGTCCGGCCACAGGAAACATAAGATAGGTAGGAGGCACAAAGGGGTGGAAGAGGACCACCAAGAAGGGGGGTGGGGTGGGAGGTAGCACCACTAAGAAAGAGGAGGGGGGAGAGGTAGGATCATTAAAGGGGGGGAAGAGAGAGAGAGCGCCCTATAAACTGCCACTGAATAATAAGGCTCTTCTTAAAGGGGTATACGCCTGCTGTTTTTCTGTTCTTTTATACCGCAAGAAAATTTCTGGAATCAACTGGTAAACTGTCATTGAAAAATAAGTCCCTTCTCTACAATCTGCCATTGAGTTCAGTATAATATATTGAACATACGTCTCTCTCTAGATTTGACAGAGAACTCTTACAAATTCCCACTGAATCATAAGGCTCTTCTCAAAGGGATATATTCCTGCCCATTTTTGTGTCTTTTGTTCTGTCATTTGGAATTAACTGAATATTAGTAAAACATACTCAACCACATACACAATGCATCCTTACACAAAAATACATAAAAATAAAAAAACACAAAATGCATACACACGCGCACGCACAGAAACACACCTAGTGCATCCCTACACACAGAGAGAGAAACATACAATGCATCCCTTACGCATGCATACACACACACACACAGCTTCTCTTAGACACACTTAATGCACCCCTTACATACACATAAATTACATATACAGAAACACACCTTGCATTCCTTAAACATACAAGCACAGATTCACACAGTACATCCCTTACACAAATGCTTCTAGTTCAGTTAGTGCATAACTCTGCTAGTTAGCCATGCTTCCAGTTCAGTTAGTGAATAACCCTGCTAGTTATCAATGCTTTCACTTCAGCTAGTAAATAACCCTGTATGACTTGGAATGACACCTGTCGTGGTTCCTGGCAGCATCACTGCTTTGCCAAAGAAATCTGCTGACATTATAATGAGGCACTTACCTGTTCAGATATAGCTGATATGAAAGAATAAATGATTTAACAATTTTTTCCAGGTCAGCTATTTTGACCTTAAATTTGAAATTCTCTCACACAGCTTGTAGGTGAAGGTTGGTACTCTGCTCACAAAATGATTAGCAAATAGAGACTCCAACGGGTTAAAAATTGTACTATCCAGGACTTCTATTGTACTTCCCCATAAAGATCTTATTCCACCCGAACCCGACTGACCTCGACAGAAGCACAATAAAATACACAGAGAGACAAAAATAGTTTAGGTTGCTCCTAAACCAGAAAATTCTAAAATGATCGCACTCAACTTCCCCAGGAAAATAAAATAAAAACAATATAAATAAATCACTTCCCCAAGAAAGAAAAAAAAAAAACCAAAACCATAAAACAGCTAATCAGCCAACAATATCGCTTCCCTGTTCTATTTACCACCACTTCACACATTTTGGAAGTGGAAGACTTGAGGTATAAATCTATTAAATCAAAAAAAAAGGAGCAGTCCAAATCGGTTTGGAAAAATCTAACAACGAGGAGGTATTTTTGATTGATGAGCTGTTTGTGATTTTAAAGTTGAGAACAATAAATTAACTTTATTTTAATTTTTTTAAATAGTATTCTGCACTATTTTCTCCCTGCTGGGGTATGGACAGGTTCCGATAGAGAGAGTCCCCTCTTTAACCCACTACTGGCTTCAGTTATTAATATGTTATAGAGTAACATTCTAACCACTCACCTACCAATTGTGTTAAAGAATATCACACTACGGTGTTTGCTGTTTTTAGTTTACTATATCCTTTGGGTTTGTATAGATTTCCCGGGGTGCTGGAATTCTACACATATTACGTAATGAATCCCTCATCATTTTTCTAGTAAGTTGTGGATCTATAACGCTATACATTGTACAGATAATCCCTTTTATACCAATGTGCAAATACACAGAGATCGACTCCATAGCTGCTCTACTCAGGACACCATGACCGGTTACTATAGGTACACTACGCATTAGACGGGTGTTTGTTGCATTTTTCTTAAAAGGATCACCAACTTCACCCAGAATACTTGGTCTGAACTGAATGAAGTGATCTGGGTACAGTGGGTCTGTCATTTTGACCCTGCAATGGTGAAATGTTTATATTGTAGGGTTAAATATAACTCTTGCAGCTGTCTTCCTGAAAGCCACAAGAAGCACTTCCTCCTGCAGAACAGAGTAAAACTCGGTCCTCAAATGCTGCAGATTGTATTGGAGGTCACAAGTGATGTCAGTTTGGATACAAACATCACTGGAAGGTGCAGAAGAGGAGTCCCAGCACTGGAAATCAGGAGAGTGATCTTTATTTTACTAAGCAGAGAGGGTGGACAGTGAATACTTCGCTATAATGTATCTGGCGTAAAACCCCATTTCGAATAGTTTTTAAAATAATCAATTTAAAACAAAATAAAAAATGGGGTCTAAGCCAGAAATTGATTCATTGGCAAATGAGTAGATCCATTTAAAAGGACAACTTTTTCCTAGGAAAAAAATAAATATTTTTGAGGATAAACTCATCCCTACCTTCAGTATATGATAGGATCCATCAGCCACCTTGGGTCGGACAGTGTTTGGAAAACTGATCATCTCTATGGTTTAACCCTGTTTCTGTGCAGGGAAGATCCCAGAATCTGTCGGTTTTAAACAAACACTGTCTGACCCAAGGTGCATTAATAAGGCAGTAGGACGCAGTCATACACTAAAGGTAGGGATGTATTTAAAAATATATATATTATTTAGGAAGGGTGCAACAAATGCAAGTCTACGAATGATTAACATACATAGGTTCTAAACATTCTACAATTCATCTTTCATCAAAACATCTAGAGTTGATCAATCTTCCACGTTAACAGACATTGTCTTATACAAACCCTTACTGTGAATTATGCGCAGGAAAACCAAATTCAAACAGGAACGGTTTAAAAAGAGAAGTAAAACTTTATTTTGTAGTGTAGTGTATAAAAGTAGACAAGAGTATAACCTGTAACATTAAAGATGGAGGATTAATAGCAGCTAGAACGGGTATAGTCTTCTCTCTTTCTGTTCCCCATAATACCAAAGATGTGCAGACCCAAAACATACAGGGTTGTGACCAAAGTCGTGCAGATACCATCAATATTTCACTAGTACCATGAGATTGTATTTACATAGAGATTTCTCACAGAATGTTGTAATAAAACAATATTGTGCAGCAGTTCATAAGAATGGCTCATTGTGAGATCAGCTTTACCCAACATTGGCCTGCCACCGGACAACAATTCCCAGAATGCTCTGCCAGAAAATTCTGGGAAACCAAACAGCGGCATGAGAAGCCAAGAATGGGCACCCAGGAATACTATGACGAAGTTAAAAACGAAATCCAAAACGGTTCTCCAGTCTCCCAAAAAGATGCATGATACAAGCCACTTCACTGTAAAAACGGTACTGTTTACACACAAGACAAGGGTGACCTGGGCAGATTTTACAGAACTGAATATACGACGGAAGGCCTCGATAAAAATTTGAAGCAAAGGATGTGTTCGCAGATGGGTAGAGTCCTAAGATATTATAAAAAAATAAAACGAAAAAACACACTAAGAGGGTTAAAAGAAGAGAGATATGGAGGAGAGGGCAATGCACACTATTTAAAGTAACAGGGAAGTGCTTTTATCTCTTGCATCAAGGCGGTTGTTATAGGACCATAATGCAGAGAGAATTCTCTGTTACTCTACTAGCTACTCACAAAAAAAAAATTATAGAACAAAGAATTATGGGTGATGATGCATGGCAGTAATATCTCCCCCCCCCCTACTGTCCTGTGAAGAAGTGGATCATCTTTAATTGCTACCCGACTCTTCTCCACACTACAAAGCTAAGGAGTTAAAAACAACAATAAAATATTCCGGACAAGGAGAGAGACGGAAGGCTAATAAATTACAGGACATAATGTACATAAAAACATTTTCCATTGTCACAGAGACTGCTCAGTCTTCGGACGATAAAAGGGGAGAGGTGATGTAGGCTCTGGGAAAAATCTTTGGTGTGCTCCTAACTAACAACAGGGATTATTAGCTAGTTTCTAATATTATTATTAGACAGGAAAAGGAAATGATTGTAATTATCAATCGATTGATTTGGATATTGGGTCGGATTTGCTCCCTGCAGCATTCTTTTCAGGGTTAAATTAACAAATGGCATATCATATCGGAGAACTCATAACAGTAAACTGTGAGTATGTAGTGCAGGTAATAAAAGTAAAAAATAACTACATTAAAAATACTTTGAACTAAAAAAAAAAAAAAAAAAAGTAGAATTTGTCTGAAACATTCAAAATGTAAATGGAACTGTATGTATCCATTATCTAGGGATGGACGGTGAGGGTAACGTTCGTTTTAGGACCAGACTGGTGAATATAAAATAAAATATTTCTTTAACAAAGGGGAGATGACATTACGTGACATAAGACTACCGATTGTCTATAGATCAGAGTGCCAAGCAGGTATGTTTTCAGTGGTCGGGGAACTTCACAATGCTGACTGGCTGAAGCATCACGAGTGTGCATTCTCCAAACGGCAGAGATATACCTGTTGGCCCTATCTGGTCTACATAGAAAAGGTGAAGGAGTGTTCGGGGAAGGGTGAGAGGATTTTTACAAAAAGGTGAAAGAGGCAGCACTATTTAAAGGCAGAGACCCCATTTAAGGGTAAGTACATTTTGTAGACAGCCCCACTAGGGATGTGACCAGATGAAGATAAGGCGTGTATATCGATAATGACTGTCTAGTTTCTTCATCAGGTCACTTAGCTCTCCGGTGAGACTGCCTTGTTAATAGCATGATATAGCTTATATGACACCAAATTCCCATCGCCCTTCTTTGTGTCAAAAAAGCAGCCCAGTTTCACAAACTGCTTCTAGATCTCCCTGGCCAGCTCTCCGGCGCGCTGGTGGTGCTTGGGTCAGGACAGGTTTAACTGCTTGTCTGAGTTGATGTATCTGGGGAGATGGGAGTGAGAACGAGAGATGAGTCCACGCCGAGCATTAGTAGTCAATCGCTGTTGTGCCAGGAAAGACTGGGGACCACTGGGAGCGCTGGTCCTCTCGTCCACCACTTTTTGCTGTAGGCTCATCCCCTAAGAGAAGGAAAAGGCAGAATACAATAAGAATTGTGCAGGGAGGTGACCTATAGATCACTTCCTATGGCACGATGCCACACTCCACATACCACAAAGTATTCTGGTTCGTAAATAGCAAATTCCTAGTTCTATATAACCATGTGATAAATTGCCCTATAGTGTAAGGAACAGATTCCATGTCCTATATGATAGTGTAACATATTGTCCTACATTAAGGGCAGATTACTTGTTCTTTGAAACCATTTAATTTGCTCTGCATTAAAAGAGGCAGATTCCTTGTTCTGTCACTTAATTTATTGCCCTATATTAGAAGATGAGAATTCCTCGTTATATATTACCATTTCATTTATTGCCCTACAATATTGCTCTTGTCCTCCCTTCACATACCATGTTGTACCAAGCGCTAATGATCAGCTTCTCCTCTTGGTCCCGTTGAGATTTTGTCTTTTCAAAGTCCTTCTGAAATGAGGAAAAATAAAATCAGATTAGCGAGCCCTGCTCACTATTTGCAGTTTAGCTTTCATGAGGTCGGGAAGCCCCAGCGTATCTCACCTCGAGGTGGCGGATTCTAGTGTCCTTTTCATGAAGCTGGTTTTTCAAAGCTTGGATCTCTGGTGGGATATAATTTTGCTGTTTGGGGTCCAGAGTCTTAATAACCTTAGATGAAAGAATTAAACCTGATGAATATCAATGTACACATACAGATACATTGGCACATGTAGAACTTGGAAACTCCGATTGGTACCTGATCAGAACACCTCCCTAAGAAGTGTCATTGGGCAAGACTCTTAGCAATATACATCTAAAAAAACAAACAAAACCTCATAGATTGTAAGCTTGCACGACGAGGGCTGTGTTTAACTCTAAATATCCCCTTTCTAGAATTGGAACGAGCTGCAGAATATGCTGGCACTATATTAATGCAAATGACAACAATAATAAATTTGGTCAAAATCAGGGCAATTTAAAATGCTACATTTACAAAACATTTCACTGAAATGAATAGCGTCACCTCAAAACTCATCGAACTAAGCTCATAGCTGGAGCCCTGAAATGTTCGGGAATGGATTTCCAAACTATAAGTAATTTGTCAAGCAGCAAGCATCAAATGAATAAATTCTATAAGACGTAAAAGGAATGTGTGTGCTCTCAGACCGGTCATTAGTTGGGCAGAGTGTAGGACTCTAACCCGTGCTTTGCTCCCGCATTCTGCACTGTGGTGTCAGTTTTAATAAAATCTTGTGAATAGTTACCTCCCCTCTTCCCCATTCCTCGAGCAGTGGAATATGAAGCCATTGGGCTGTGCGTTAAATAAATCATCATATTGACAGCCCCCTCACTAACGCATATAGATTTTCTGATGTAAAGAAAACATTTAGCAATTTAAGCTTGCTATATTACACAGATGGTATGAACGTTACCATAAAAGCAGGATTATGGCAACAAGGACAATTTAAAGTTAGTTGGCAAAAATACTGATCATCCACCTTGAGGAAGCCATGTGAATCAGGATGAATAGTTGGGGTTTTTGCTATGCTCCATCAGTAGTTAAACTTGAAAACCCAGATTGGAATCCTGATCAGACCACCTCACCAGTAAGTGTCATTGGGCAAGACTCTTGGCAATATATATCTCAAAAATTTTATGTATCCCAGAAAAGCCGTGTTCGTTGGCCCCCCTAAGAAATTGCAATAGCATCTCCTACAGCATCCCTAGTATAATGGGGTCAGTCTGTTCCACGTGTAATAGAGCATTACCAGAGACTTTAAAATATAAGGAGATATATATATATATATATATCCTTGTGATTTTTTTTTTTTTTTTTTAGTAGAAAAACAAACAAACAAAATGTTTACTCTACATCCACAAGGTCATTTTGTTTGTCTTAGAATATCTATACAGAACACTTCCTTAAGAATGACCAAAGTAATTGCTGCATTCTTTAAACCTAGACTAGCCTTCATTTTTATTACAATATGTTTATCTATTTATGATCTCGTGTGGTTTTAGTTTGCTGTGCAACTTCACTTATTTGGAGATTTCTCAGTTTTTGGGGTTTGCACATATACACCTATGGACTCCAAGGTATGTAGTGTGAAATCTATTCAAAGAAAGTCTAAATACAGTCCAGCTCTATTCATTGGCAGGTCTCACCGTTCTAGCTTTATCTACATAGCGCTTGTATCTCTCCTCCATCACTCTCATATCTTCCTCCTTCTGGCGTAAGATCTGCTGCAGCTCATCCACCTTACGAGACACTAGGGGACACAGAGAGAAGAATCAGGGCAGTAGATTAACTTTCTTGGTTTTCACAGCTGGCTGTCCGGATTTAGATTTGAATGTAACAGGTACCAAAACCAGTTTGTTGACAGTATCTCCTTTATCTGTAATTTTCTGCATAAATAAAACAGCTATCGGGCAATCTGTTTGGTCCCTGCAGCACTTGAGTACATTTAAAGTTATTCACTAAATTCAAGAAGAAAATCAAAGTGAATTTCAAATTTAAGTCAAAAATAGCCAAACTGGAAAAATGCTCCAACTCAGCTATGCGTCCTGTTTGGCTACTTTGGTCTTAAATGTGAAATTCACTTCAGTAAATAAGCTGTGATGGTCTCCTTTTGTAAAAGTCAATGAACAACACGTGCTGGTAGCACAGGGACAAAGTGTATTTATTTATAGCACAGCTTTCCATTTTATCCGTATAGATTTGCAGATTCTACATTACAGAGAAAGATATTGAGAGATCGTAAAACGCTCCTTACTGTTCAAATCAGCTTTAGGCTCCAATGTTTCAATATATTCCCTTTTTTTCTGGAGTTCCGAGTGAGCTTCGTGTAGCATCTCGCTGATAGAAGGGAAAATGCAGTCAGTACAATGCTGGGTGTAACAGATCCCCTCCCTCCCTACATTAAATACTGCCATCTATAATCTCTGAATTGAGAATACTCGGCTGTTATTGGTTCCTCCAGACTGTGCCTTACATTTCCATGTAAATTACACTATGCGTTTCAATTCCAAACAGCTGTTCCTTAACTTTTATCTCTATTAATATCCCTGAATACTAGAGAAAGTCCTGCAGTTGTCAACATTGCTCGAACGCTCTCACCCATATCTATGTATACTTTCTCTATATGAAATCAGGGAATGCCAGAGGAGGGCTTCAGCTAGAACTACAACACCCACAATGCATTTCCCATTCAGGTTACCTGTTGACCACATTTCTATTAGACTGTATGTTCTGTTCCCAATCCTTCGTACTACAAATTATAGAGGATGATCTGTGGCTCGGAATGCATCGCCCCCCAAATGTCCCGGTCTATATAACTCTAGGCCTGTTGGTGCACTAGATGTGTGATCTTTGTAGCTCTGTATTGTACATTAGTTACTTACAGGTGTTCGTCCAGCTTCCTTTTTAGTATTGATGACTGTGGGGAGAGAGAGAGAGAGAGAGAGAAGATGAATGACGTGTTCACAATATCAGTGTAATGAGACTGCGTGTCCTTGACACTCACATCTTCTTCTCGATTTCCGTGCTCCTGGAGCCGTCTCTGGAGCTCTTCAATCAGGGCCCGGAGCTCCAGGATCTGCTGCTGATTCAGTCTGAAAGGAGATAGGAAGAAATTTACAGCAATGTCCTTCTTATTAACATCCAAACAATAGTGACTGGAAAAGGTTTGTATCTAAAAGGCAGACTCTCAGAGTTATTACAAGTCGCCCCCTACTCTAATGGGGTGCATTTAAATCACTTTTATAAAGATCAGATGGTACTTTCAATACATTGCTCCCACCCCCATCATACACAGAATGTCGTTTTCAGCAGTTGGAGATCTACAAGATAAATGTTACTTTAGATTTCTGTGGAACTTCCCCTTTAACAACCACTTCCCCCATATCAATACTGATGTATCACTTCTCAAACTCACCGGTTTTCACTTTCAAGTCGGTTCTTGCTGCGGTTTGATTCTTCCAGCAGGTTCTCTAGCTCACACAAGCGTTCCTGATAAGTGGCCTCCTGGACACACAACATCTTGTTCTCCTGTTGCAAACGGACTACGGACTCCCTACAGACCAATTAGAGGAACCTTATTGAGCAGGGGTGTAGTAAAACGGGTGAAACATCCAGGAGCAAATCAACTGCCTATTTTGCTAGTCACTGACAGTTTACCGCACTAGTCTGGTTGTGCGAGAAGAATAGGGTCTACTATAACACGACATTATATCGGACGCTTTCAGTTCAGGGTAACAGACAACAAAAGCTTCTTACTTGAGTTCTGCAGGCAGGATCTCAGCCGCCAAATTCTCCAACGGAGGAGAGGGTCCAGAGAGCATGGCATCTGACAGACAAAACAAACAGGAAAATGAAGGACTAAAAACAGAAGCTACTTATAGGGGTAGAAATAAAAATAATAAAAAACAATAATAAATATTACCCACCCTCTCAAAATAATATATATAAAAACCATGCAATGAACCAGTATCCACACATGGGGAGAGTAGAACCATGCAGAGAGTATAGTGAACCTAATATTATATAGCATGAATGTGAGCATAACACTCCTTACTTTGGTATGGCAGTATTTCAAATACCCAGGAATAATAAATAGAGCAATAAGTAATGAGCAGCACAATAACATGGGTTCCCTGAATTGTGTCTCCAAGTCCGGATGTTGGAGAGAAGGAGATTCAGCTGGTATTGTAGTGCAGCAGGGATACAGGAGAGACGTGACACTGTACTCCTGCAGATGAAGTCCTGTCCCTCCAGCTGCTGGGTGTAAATAGAATAAGCTGCGTGTTTTGTCTGAAGCACAATTACCTAGTTAGGTCCCAGGGAAAAGAGGGCTAGAGCGATCCGATATGAACCTACTGTTAAAGCCATTAAAAACAGATCAAAGAAATTTTACTAAATGTTCTATCACTAGAAGCACTCGTGGCATCAGCTGTAAAGATCACAATTTAAATCTGATCTCTTCACAAGGACAGAAAGGCAACTATAATAAATATAGAAGAATATCCAAACTGCAACATGCAGTTTTAGTTTGATGTCCTCGTGTGAGTTAAGTTCTAGCGAGAGATTCGATGGTCTAAAAAAAAACAAAAAAACGCCACCATACAAGAGATAATGCTACTGTTCTGGAGTGATAACGTGTAACCCCATTGTTTGGTTCCTCACCTGACTGCACCAGACATGACTGCTGTAGGTGGGAGCAGCGTAATTCATCATTGGTCTCTCGCAAAGAATCACGCTCTATGAGAAGCCGCTAGGAAGACAAAAGCAGGGCAGACATCATAAATCTATATAATATAGAATGCACACTATAACAACTTCAAATTTTCAAAAGTCTAATTTTATTATGTACAAAAAGCACTATAGTGAAAAAGAATACAACAGATAAACACAGTGACAGAAGCAGGGGCAAATACAATAATGTAATGCCAAAAAATTCTCACCAAACCCCCCCCCCAACGTTTCGGCACCAACTGGCTGCGCCGTTATCAAGGGTACCTTGATTTAGAAGCTCTGAGTTTAGCAAAGTCACTATTCATTTGTACTCCTAATAAACAGTTTGTATTTTACATAGAACATTGATATTTCTGCTACGTTTGGGATGACAGTCCGAGGAAAAAAAACGCAGATAATAATGGACAACAACCAACAAGTACACACGGCTCTTAATGGAAAATCCAGCGACCTCCTAAATCTCTCATCTTTCAGGAGATTCTCTGGTTAACAGGGGGATATTTTTTTAGATTTAATCATTTTACCTCTCGCTCTTTCTGCAAAGCCTCAAACTTTTCTCTCAGAGTCATGAACTCGAACTGCCACTTCTCGGCTCTCATAGATTCAGCCGAGTGCTTCTTCTGCAATTCTTGGTTCTAGAATACAAGTAAGGGTGTATTAATCAAGGTATGAATGCTTTACTGACACCGGTATAAACAGTGTGTACAGGATTAGAAATACATATTTGTATTCCTAACACGATAAAGTTCCTCTAAGCACTAAAATAACAACAGCAGCAGCATAAAGCAGCCGTTTTGGTATATAGATCCTGCACCCGCACGGCTCAATTCTCTGCCATCTAGGAGTTTAATACCTTTTGTTTCCCACACATCTCCTGGCTTAGTCTTAACCTCCATTAAAAATTGGTTTTATTTTCAGTCACATATGCTCATAGTGTGTTTAGTTTAAAAGCGGTCATCTCCTGCATTGTTAATTGACTTAACCACACACAGGAGGGTCCTGCAGGCTCTAGTTAAACATAGGAAACTCTAAACTAGTTGTGTAAGTCGCATGCAGGGAGGTGTGCATAAACAAAGTGGTTTTACTCCTAAATGGCAGAGAATTGGGCAGTGAGGCTGCAAGGCATGACCTATACACCAAAACTGCTTCATTAAACCAAGGTTATTTGGTGTCTAGCATGTCCCTCTAATATGGTTTGCACTTCAAGCGCACTTACTTGTAAGCAAAAAAAAAACAAAAAAAAACACTAAGTTGTTAAGAGGTGGTACTAGAGTGGTCACATGATGTTCTCTGGTTGGAGAGACCCCATACGACACCCATTGGTAATCAAAGCTTTACTGCAGGGCTGGACAAAGGACAGATCTCTAGATGTTGTAAAACTATGTCAGTTATATGATGCGATAAAACACACACACTGGAGGAAGCAGAATTCACTTCTGGAACTTAGCAATAAGCAAAATGGACAATACATTATTATTATTAATTTTTTTTTTTTAAATAAACCTTTTTGATTGTATCTACTACTTTTGTAACGAATCAAGCTGGATGGTAATAGGATTTCCAATATTAACTGACCTAGTGGTAATAGTGGTCAAAGGCAATAGCGGTCTACTATGGCGCTTAAAGAAAGTGAGAGGTTTTGGATAATTAACCAAATACGGAGTTTGTTTCCATTATGGAAATGAACATTAATTGGAGACACTGTCTTATGTGCTCTTTCAGCTTAAGCATTTTGGCCCACATATTGTAGTGTAGCAAAAACATATTCTAACCAGAAGCAATGCCTGTCTAGATAAACTATTAGAAGAGAGTCAGTAGGCTATATAACATCGTAGACACGCATTAGGTGATTAAATTGTCAGGCTGAACATTCAAGAATATTGCAAGCTAGATAACTATCTGAATACCCATCAGTAGAAAAAACTATTTGTAAGGAGGTATCTATGCTAAACGTGCATACAGTGGTAGCTGTGCTCAAGGCTAGACATTTATGGCTGTGTGAGTTTACTAAAAGCTTACATTTAGTGTATTATGAGTGTATTCTCTGAGCCTCACTGTGGCAAGAGTAAGTTAAAAGGTTGTAACGATTAATCACGATTAAGTAGATAAGAGGATGCAGCTGGGGTACTTTTGCCTCTGTCCTTGGGGAAAGAGAGTCTCTGCTTTGTAGGCAGGGTCGCGGGCTGCAATCCGGGTTGCATCAGCCGATGCCCGTTCTGGATGCCTTGATTGCGTTCCCTGGAAGATAATTCAGGTGTTCCTGTGGGTCCAGTCTGTGTTGACAGGTGGATTCAGTGGCACCTCTATGCTGCGATTCAGAGCCTCCAACGGGTGTCAGTGTGGACACGCTCACCGCGATCCGGTAGGCGGCTGCAACCGCAGTGGGGCCCTGAGTGCCGCGCTGGGCTCTGAGTCTCGGGCTCAGCGAGGAACTAGCTTGTGGGGCCTGCGCGGCACTTGGGTTCCTGTGTGGGTGAGGTCGGGTGTTTGTGCCCGTACACCCGGGTAATGTTTCCTGCTTTGCTGGTAGTTTGCGGCTGCCCCGCCGCGTAGTTGTTCTGGGGGCCCTCAGCATGGCGTCGTAATGGCGGCGTCTGGTGGCCGGGCGAAGCCACGCGGCCACTGTTCTCATAGCTTGAACGTGTGTGGCTCCGCTGTTGCGGAGTATTGCCCAAAAGCTTTTACAGAGCCAATCTAGTGCTGCCATGGGCTGGGCCACCATCTTGGCTGTTGCGCCCCTACAGTCTGCGCAGCCCGTCCTCAAGTGTGCTTGGTGTGGCTGGGGAGGACCGGGATGACCCCCACCGGTCCAGAGCGGGGGGGGGGGGGGGGAGGTTGTTTGCCGGGTCGTTCCGAGCTCGAGGGGAGCGGCCGTCTCGCCCCGGTTCCAGCTCCTGTAGGCCGCGGTGGGCGTCCAGTGCTCCCGGCCCTGACGGGCAGCAGGAGTGTGTCTGTCGCTTGTGTGGTGCACCCCTAAGCTTGGGGAGTGCACCCTGATACGTCTGTGGGCTTTTATAATTGCGGGTTCCTCGTTTGATTTTGCCCGTCGGGCAGGAGCTCATGCGGAGCTCCACTCCGCTTGGCGGTCCGTTTTTTCGGCCCACATATTGTAATGTTACAAGTCACAATGCTTGTTGGACTTAGCGGAGAACTCTTCTCTTGTCGCTGATGAAATACATTTTAGAAATGTTGTTAAAGTCAGTCCCAGACTCACACCGAGACATGGCCACAGATTCAGCCACATCTTGTTTTCACTTTTTGTTGTTGCATCCACAAAGTGACTTGGAAACAGTCTCGTATTTAATATTTTAGTTTTCCTTGTGATACAACGAGCATTATTATTTAATGGTTTGACCAAGAAACTATTTTGTTTACTACTAAATTTTTTTCACATTTCCACAAATTCTTTATTTTATTCCGTTACAAAACTACAGACTTGTTTGAGAGAGTCTTTCATATTTCTTTTCCTTTAGGGATTGTCTTATAAATAAAGTTCTACTTTTAGCTTCGACAAAGATTTTCAGTGAATACGTTTTAGTCTGATTTTCAAAATGTTTAGCTTGAAGTTCCAAAAATACTAACTTCTGAGCAATTGCTTTATAATCCTACAAATTACCCTAAGGTATTTAAGAAACAAACCTAAGGGAAGAACAGATTTAGGCATGCAGAATATACGGTCTGATGTATCCTTCGGAAATTCTCAGTATGTCTTCAAATTAAGTGTTGAATGTTCTATTGATTTTAGACCTAGGAAATCAATGTGAATTTTCTGTATATTAATTGTAAAGACTAGTTTCCAGTTGTTATTTGAAACACAGTTTGAACGCACCCAATAAACTGTGCATCCACTGCATGTTAATATTTTATGATTTTTGCTATTTAAGGTTGCAACTGATTACCCATTCGCAATCCATTTAAATAGAAGGCTATTCATTACATAAAATCAAAACTTAGGAGAACATTTATAAAGTCAGGTTCTCACAAAATAAACAAAAAACGCTTTGAGAGTTTTGAACGTTTGTATGCAACAATTTACTTAAAGGGGTCTACTGACTTTGGTGTTTAAAATTTGGATATCGGCCAAGCCACGGAGCGGAGCAGATGCATGGCACTGCAGCTCCGAAGACTAACGCTAAAAAGTACCCTAATCGGACTGCAAAAAACGATCAAACCGGTTGAAAACTCTGGATTACAGAGTAAGAACTAGCATGGGCCGCAAAACTAAGAAGCAAAAGCCCGAACAACCGAGATTGGGGCTCGACATCGGAGCTATGTGGAGACAGGCCCACGGAGCGACAGGGCCCAAGATGGCTGCCTTCCCAACAACTTACTCCGACCTGTCGGATGACTTCTCCCAGGGGGAGGACGAACATACCTCTCCAGGTCCGCCGGTAACCACTGCCAAGCCCCTAGACCCAGACAACAAGCCTGTAACAATGGCGGTTCTCAAGGCGCTCCTGGCAGGTCTCCAATCCACGCTACAATCGGAAATGGCGGGCCTCCGCACGGACCTCCAGGGTATCACTGGGAGACTGGGCGCTCTGGAAACTGCCTCCACAGACACAGCGGGGCACATCAGCTCCATGCAAGAAGAAATACGGAACCTGCAGAGCACCACAGAGGGCTATGAACGGCGGTTCGCAGCAATGGAGGATGAACGCAGAGCGGCAAACCTAAAAGTGCGTGGAATTCCCGATGATATGCCAGCGGAAGAATTGCCACACTTTGCGCGCAGACTTCTAGCTGCACTGCTGCCGCAAAAACAAGCGAAAGATATAAGCCTAGATGGAGTCTTTCGGGTTCCCAAACCGGCCAAGGCCCCGATAACTGCCTCCAGAGACACTATACTCCGCTTCCACCGGAGAGAAGACAGAACAGCGATTATGGCGGCAACAAAAAACCAAGCCCAGTACCACTTTGAATCCCTGTCTCTCACTTTTTTTGCGGACTTATCTGGCAGCACCCTGGCCTGGAGGAGGTCATTTAAGCCATTTACCTCACTCTTGCAACAACGAGGCACGACATATAGATGGCGCCTCGACCGCTCCCTGCTGATCACACATGGTGGGAACACACACAAGGTCTCCGATCTACGAGGAGCAGAGGACTTGCTATCTACACTGGGACTACCACCAGAGGCTATGCGCCCCACAGCTCACTCCGGAGCCACCAAACCGCAGAACAGATGGGACCCGGACACTGTAAAAACTTTCGTCCCAAGACGACCCAGACACGGCTTCCCTGTTGCCGATCCACCATGAAAGCAGAGATACTCACGTCAACTTTGTGACCGGGGCTACTGAACCAAACCAAGCCAGTTAACCAAGAGTTAATTTCGCAAGACTCCACAGTTATTTATGCAGTTTATAAGTTTTGTTTATGTGATCGATTTAACTGTTGCAATCTACCACCTATTGAAAAAGGCCGCTTGCGAACCAAACAGTTATTCTAAGATTATAGCTCCACGTCTGGAGTTACGCTCATAGTCCACTTTAAACTACCCTGCTTTAGCTCAATCAATCTGTATATAGTATGCTGTTCTACCCTGGTTAAGGCAACCACGGGCGGGACCACATTGAGCTTGTTTAAAATAAAATCTTGTTATATTGTACGCATAGGCCCTCCTGTGACCAGCATATACTATCGCTCAGCCAAGTCTACTATAACTACTAAGCTGGCCCACACTGTCTTAGATTGAGAAGCAATTACTTTCTTGCCTGGGTGGCATATCAGAAAGTTTAAGCCTGTTTATATTTTTTGAAATGCTAAAGTGCACTGTTTTCATGCCAACGCCTTATTAGAACGTCAGTATACTCGCTGTTGACCTACACTTACTGTCAGCTTACATTATGATCTTCCATCCCCGCTATAGACGACCGGCTGACATGCCTATCGTTTCACCTCTCGTTAGGCCTCAATGTTTTAACTTAATTTTATATTGCAACCTACCGCTTATTGAAAAAGGCTTGCTACAAACCAAACGTATAAAAATACTACCTAGTAGTTACCCCAAGATTATAGTCCCACGTCTTGAGTTACGCACATAGCCTACTTTACACTACCCTGCTATAACTCATTCAGTAGGTACATACTATGTTTTTCTACCCTGGTTAAAGCAACTACGGGCGGGATCCAAATAAGCCTTTTCAATATAAAAGCTTGTTATATTGTATGCTTAGGCCCTCCAGTGACCAGAATTACCTATCACTCAGCCATGTCCACCATAACTACTAAGCTGGTCTACACTTTGTGCTAGATTGAGAAGCACTTACTTTCTTACCTAGGTGGCATGTAGGAAAGTTTACGCCTGTCTATAATTTTTTTTTTTTACTTTTTTTTTTAAAATGTTAATGTGCACTGTTTTCATGCCAATGCCTCACTAGAATGCCAGTATACTCGCCGTTAATCTACGCTTACTGTCAGCTTACGTTATGATCTTACATCCTCGCTATAGACGACCTGCTGACATACCATATCGTTTTACCCCTCGTTAAGCCTAGATCTCTTAACTTAATTATACGAATATCTAGAATGTACCAAAACCTGCTGTTCCATGTTTTTAAAAAAAAAAAAAAAAAAAAAAAGTGTGCTGTATCAAATGCCACTTATTGAAATGCCATGATTATGCCTGCAGTAGCTGTTGTGGCCCTGCACGCTTGCCTGTAACTTATATGCACATGCAAAAATAAAGAATTAAAAAAAAAAAAAAATTGGGATATCTGTTGAAATGTGCTTTCATTTAAAACATATTTGAGTATTTAGAATAAGACATCATGGAAGCTGTGATTTTAAATCATCTGGGTAACTACCTTGGGCATACCTGCTCTAAGCAGAGTATATCACACAGCTGTCTGTAGAATACTCAGGGATGACAGGACTCCTATTGCGAGCAGGATTATTTGGAACCAAAAAAAACCCACATATCTAAGACCACAACGGTTGCGCATTTAGTAACGTGTATGCTGCAATATATGAAAAGTTTACTTTTCATGACAGTTCCCCTTTAAGATCTCAATGTAGCCTGACCTGGTAAAGCTCAGTCTTCTCTCACCTGCCGATTGAGGGTCTCCACCTGGGCTCGGGATGCATGTGCTTTGTGAAGCTCATCCTCAAGCTGGCATGTCCGCTGCATGTAGACGGTATTCCGTTCCTCGAGGAGCTTCACTTGTCGCCTCAGGTCTCCCAAATCTTCCAGTTTTTTCTTGTATGACTCCACCAGGGTCTCTAATTTGCCTACTCTGTCTGAGGAGTGTCTAATAAGAAACACAAAGAAAGAAGATTTTGTCTTAAGCAAAGAAAAGGGTTTTTTACAGTAAAGATAATAAGGAAGCGGAATTCTCTGCCTGAAGAAGTGGTTTTATCAGAGTCCATACAGATGAAACAGCAACTAGATGCATACTTGCAAAAACAGAATATTCAGGGATATAATTTTTAATGTAGGGTAATAGCTTCTTGATCCAAGAATTAATCTGACTGCCATTTTGGGGTCAAGAAGGAAGTTTTTCCTAGTTTGTTGCAAAATTGGAAGTGCTTCAAACTGGGGTTTTTTTGCCTTCTTTTGGATCAACAGCAAAAAAACAAATGTGAGGAAGGCTGAACCTGATGAACACAAGTCTCTTTTCAGCTATGTAACTACATAACTATGATGGGAAGAGACTCTGATTAAAATTCTGGCTAGACAAGACCTTTTATACCTGGCCAGCTCTCGCTCTTTATTCAGCTTCTTAAAGGGACACTATAGTCACCAGTGAAACTACATGTATTCCTGACCCTATATAGTGTTAACACGACCATCTAGCCCCCCCTGGGCCCCTCATGCCTCCATAAATATAGCAACTGTATTCAAGCCAGAAGCTGTGGATCTGCATGCGGTTTGCCTCAGAAAAAAAAAGCAGTCTGCCGACATCATCAGAAGTGGTAGCATGATCCAATGACAATGCTTCCCCATAGGATTGTCTGAGACTGACAAAGAGGCAGACCAGGGGCAGAGCCAGCATGATTCAAACACAGCCCTGGCCAACCAGCATAGAGATGAATTGAATCAATTAATATCTATGAGGAAAGTACAGTGTTTGCATGCAGTGGGAGGAGACACTGAACCACAGGATGCTCGTGCACATATTATGCCTCCATCAACTCGGAAGTCCCTCTGGTTCACTCTGAGTGACTGCAACTGGAGGTGTTCGTAGCTTTCAATGTAAACACTGTATTTTCTCAGAAAATACAGTGTTTACATGAGAAGGGCTGCAGGGAGCTATAGTTCTCAAATGAACAACCTCATTAAGCTGAAGTTGTTCAGGTGACTATAGTGTCCCTTTAAGGTTCCCATCTACATCCACGTAAAACTCACATTCCAAATCAAACCCATGTTTTTCCAAAGCTGCGGATAGGTTCTACCAAGCTTACATCAAGTAGAACTGATTCTTACCTCAGGACATCCATCTCATCCCTCAGTGCTTGGGCCTCGTGTGCCAGACCAGTCAGATCTAGGTTACGTTGATGTAATTCCTGCACCTCCCTGTCCAGCTCGTCACACCGCTGTCGGTAGTCATCCCTTGCGCTCTCTAGTCTGAAAACAAGAGTGCTAGTTAGCTTCATTTGGCTTTTACAATGTTTTCCCTTCACAGTTTAATGTGAGGGTTGGTTATCTCCATTTTCCTGTCTCCGTTCACTCAGTTGTGGTTCCTAAAGTTTTGTACAGTTTAAAATGGCCATGGTGCCTCATATGAAGTAAAATGCTTTTGAACAAACACAGACGATGCACACTCTTATATAGAATAGTATATCACATTACCTTTTCTAGGTGACAAGGGACAATTTCTGGTTAAAAGCAGTTTAGCCTTAAGTGGACATTCTGCAGCAGACCTGAAGGCTATAGGTGGCTACCTCTGAGGAGGAGGGACAAATCACCAAGGAATGAACAAAAAGACTGACATTCACAGTTGCTAATCTCCTTGAATGTACAGATTCTATATAGATCAGGGAGCATTCTAGCACACAGTAAAACGTTCTGAGTTAGAGGCCAAAACTCTGGGTTTGCTCTCATATTCTAGGATTCTTTGTATTAGTTCTATGGCCAATCAGTCCAATTACGGGGAAAGGTTTGCTCCCCATTACCTGTAGTTCTCCTCCTGCAGCTGCTCGATCTGAGTTTGTAACAGGAGCATCTTCTTGTTGAACATATTGGAGGTGCCCATGCCTCCCTCAGAGTGGTCCTGTTGATCTCGCAAGGCTCGGTTTTCAGTCACCAGACCTTTCTTCTCTTCCAGGAGCAGAGAGACCTTGTGGAGGAACAGGGGTGCAAAGGGAGAGGAAAGAAAGGACAAATCCCCAAAGTGTAAGAGGGAGAGAGAAATAGCAAGAAAATGATCTGTTATGGGGAGTTTCATTTAGGAAGAGATATTGGGAAATAATGGGGGGCTTTGCAACATTCTCAAAACACAATGTGCACTAGACTGGTTTGCAAGTTCTTTGTAGTTGATATGAACAAAATCGAATGCCTAATCCCGTACAAATCGATTCGTTCACCCCAACAGAAAATAATTTGTGCACAAGTCGAATGTGAATTTGGTTTATGGATTTAATTTACAATTTGGATGTTAAAAACTCTGTGTGAAAGTGTGAAAGGTTTTATCAAATTCTCAGCTTTCTATCTTCTACAGGTTCAACGAAAGGTTTAAAAGGGAAGCAATGCCACCAAACAGGGGTGTCAAATTATGATATAAGGATATTTGACCTATTGGTTTCTAGAAAACCATACATTTGGAGTCGTCCGGGGCCACTGAGAAAAATAGGAGTGCCATATTTCCACTGATCATGTTGAGGGGGGGCACAGCCTGGCTGCAGGAGGTGTGTAAGGGACCCCAAAATGTCTGATGGCATGCTTAGCAGTGACCACTCTGCTCCACACAGGTGAGCAACACATGGATAGTAAAATCAGATTGCAGTCCATGGTCTGATTTAGGAAAATATTGTGAATGAGAAGATAATAAAATTTACTTTAACATACTTGCCAATGTTGGCATGTAGGAAATCGGGAAGGGAGGGGACAGAGATCGTAAGAACCATCTATGGCCATGAAAAGAGTATAACATTTACGCACACATAAACCAGAAGGACAAGCAGGCCTGTGTGTCATCGATCCAGAGCACTGGTAAAGCTTTTTCTTACAAAGGAAAATATTCTGGAAAAAGCAAGCACTTTGTGGCTCTATTGGACATTTCTCTGGTATTCCCACATGTGGAAAACACAGGACAGTGGGAAGAGGCCCTAAATGCAGGACTGTCCTATAGGATTTAGGACTCGGCAGGTATGGTACAGATATCCAGGCAAGTAGTAGAGGGAATCGATATATAGGTTGGGCAGGGGCTGGTAAACAAAACCCCTTGCAGGCAATATATCCATGCAGCGTGCCGCAGATCTCTCAGCCATTGGGGAACAATAACATGTTGCATAGGAGGGGCCAGTGGGGGAGGGACACAAAAAAAAACAAAAAAAACAAAGGAGGAGAAGCAATTCTGGAGTATTGCATGTTCTGAAAGTTGAGCAATCCACAGAAACATTCCGATTGTTTTCATGGCGATTGCTCCACTTTTCACGTTTTGCCTCCGAATTGCTTCTCACAGGTAGACGGGTCATTTAGACTGTACACAGAGAGGATGCAGGACACCATGCGTGTTACTGTAGGGAAACATTAAATAGACCCATTTTATAAATACACTGGAGGAAAAGGCAGAGGAGCTCTCACTGGACTTCAAACAAGCATCAAAAATATTTACTTGAGGTCACATGCTAAAAGCCCCAGTCTTTAGAAACAAATTCTCTTTAAGACTAAAAGGCAGATAACCTCCGACCAGCAACATTTTTGTTGCTTGCTAAATGTCACGAGTGCACCTCTTACACAGACACACTTACATACCTATCAAGTAATGTATGAACTCATTAGGTACTGTGGGTTCCACTACAGAGTTCATAGGAAGTTTGGGCTGGCAGGTGTTCGGACATATTTACCATGGCTTTTAATTAATAAAACCAATAGCCAGGTTAGTCTAAAGAGTCAGAGATGTCAATGCTGGACTGACTTATGTATAAAAGTGAGCCAGGTAATATGTTTTCTAGGCTACCTATACACATACATACACCAACTCTTTCCCCGACTGTTCTGTGTTTTTTGTTTGTTTTGTAGTTTAAGAAGAAAAAACTCACAGGCAAGCTTGAAAAAGACCTTTCCGGTCGAAATGTTGCGTTGCATTCTGTCACAATAAATCTGCCTGCGGCTTGAAAATTGGAGTGCCTGTGAGTTTTTTCTTCTTGGATTATTGTACTGGGATTGCTGGTCCTGCTCTGGAGCACCCTTGGCCGTTGGGATTGAGTGCGGTTCTCACCACTTACTCTGTTTTGTAGTTTAAGTGACACTCAACACCTAAATCACTTTAGCTTGCTGAAGTGCTTTATTGGTTAAGAGTGAGTCCTTTTTTATTTCACAAAAGTGCAGTTTCAATTCAAATCAGCTCTTTTCTAAGTGAACCTTGTCGACACCCCTCGGCTTTCAAATCAGAGAACTGGTCTTGTTACTTTATGTGTTTAGCTCAGTGGAGTACCTGCCTTGCAAAGACTTCTCATTGAGCTGTATTGGGAAGTCTGTGATTGGACAGTCACAACAAATCGGGGCGGGGTTAGAAGGGGAGGGCTTGCAGAGGCGGCAGACAAGAGATCTGCAGCTGTTTTAGATATACCCCAATGGGAAAAATAATGTGTAATTAAATGAATGCATGTTTTCACTTAGGATATGACAACTAAACTGTTAGAAACTATTTTCTTCGGAGTGTTAACTTCTAATCTGCCTGTATTTTTGATATTTGACCCACATTTTTTTGTAGTATATAATTGACCAGATCCTAGAAACCTGCTACATATTGTGTCTTTTGGGTGCCAAAGTGTCAAGTAACATATTTTTGCTGCATATTCTACTGGTAATTAGATTTCTTTGTGCACCATTTACACACACACACACACACACACACACACACAATAAATGTATTAGAACAGATTTACAAAGAATAAATACAAAAATAAGCTTGCACATAGATAACTTGCTGCAAGCAGCCAGACTTTAGGACGAGGAATTGCTTTTTTTGTAGCTCGTACCCCAATCAGGAAGGGCACGGAGTTAGTGTGCAGGCACGGCAGGCACATGGTGCGTTTGTGTTAGAAATAGCAACAGGCAGAATTTTAACTCACCCAATGTTCGGATGCCAAATCAAACTCAGGTCAAGACCTTATCAAAAGGTGAAATCACTCATTCAGGTGTGAGAGATAAAGCCTCTAATATAACCAAAGTCTGCAATCCAAGACCTCAGTCAATGAGCAGGAGGTATGACGGTACTATGATCCAATGGCTGAGTTTTAGTGGAGTTATACAACGACACGGGGAGGGGCGGGGGTAGATTTATCAAACTTCTGCAGTTGTTATAAAGGCAGCAGTCTACTGCCACACTCATTATCATCTGCACAGATCAAATTATTAGCATCACTAACAGCACAGAAACTGCGCCAAATCAGAAAAAACGTTTGTACACCAAAAAAAAGAAAGATTAAACGCCTGGACAAAAATGGAGAAATATGTGTTGTCTGCTTGTGGGTAAAAGGTCAATATTTCAACACCATGTAGAGATAAAAATAGGACTACAGCGTTTATTCACCAAGTGGGAAATGACGGCAAGTGGCGAGATTTAGACTACACAAGTGAAGATTAGATTTGGACTTTGTCCTTTTGCTGTAAATTATGCAAGTCTGTGGTCAAGGCTCCATAGGTCACTGCCTAGTGAATAAACCCCTTGTGACTAATTTGTCATTATTCAAACTCAATAAATCAGTAGGAGGTTTTTGAATGCAGACTTTTATGTTAGAATAAAAAAAAAAATGAATTGTAAAAATTTTAAAGCCCCAAGTCTCCAAAACATAGCGGAAATAGCACTCCAACATCTAAAAAGGGGGAAACAGGTAGCCATCCAGCTCTAAACAGCCCAGAATGCTTGTAGGCCGTTACCGCCGCCACACATCCAGAAGCATCATGGGAGTTGTAGTTCTGCAAGAGTTGGAGGGCTATTCTGGATCTAACAGAATACACAAATCACATCTAGCTACCCTTACCAGTGCTAGCAGTGTTTGTATATACAAGAATAGTATACATTAACAAGCCACGTGGGGCTTTTTCCCCATTTAACTCCCACATACATCTGGAATACAATTCGTTTTGGGACAAGTCCATGTCAGTTTAATTAAACACAGCTAGAGGGTCATAGAGGTTTGAACAGTATAATTTACTGCTGTAATATAATTGCAGGTTTAACCCTTTGTTTTCTGATGGAATATGCCCAGGAGGGAGATGCTGTGGAGGTATTTGCCGCTGGAGACACCCGCTAGCCAACATGTACTAAGCACCCTGCCACCTGTCACGGGCCCATGCATGTCCCCACTCTGGGATACACACATACCTGCTGTTCAAGGTCATGGCACCGCTGCAATATCTCATTTTTTTCATCCGTGTCTTCACTGATAAAGTAGTATTTACGGGACTGAAAAACAAAAATAGAGTATGGGTGAGTAATATAAAGAAAGACAATTGCGAAGGTGATTTCTTCCCAACTGCTTTCTAATTCTGGGGCCAAATTTAGCCATATAGGATCTCCCAATGTGAATGCTTGCTTAGTACAGAGATTAACCTATAACAAGTAAGGCTTGTCATGTTTTGTTCGACTATCTAAGAGGGGAGCAGGGAGATTTTTGCAACTTCTTTTAATAAGACCTTTTTGCTTTACAGGACACTTCCAACTGCCCATGTTACTCGTGCCTAGCATGTCCCTTTAAACCCTTAAAGACTATTGACAGACAATATTACAAAAATGTAATTCGTTAAGAGACACACACTACCATGGAATGGCCAATTTATTCAGTGACAGCATGGCTATGGGTTCCACACACTAGATTGTGATAAAAGGCAATAGAAAGTTTTTTGGCCTTTAAAGAGTATTTTTTAAGGGAAAAGAAAAGAAAACAAAAAACATAAAAATCAACACCAGCACTCTTGCATTTCTAGCAAAACAATTTACCCACTTGTCATGAGCTCATTTCAGTATTTAAAAAGTAAAAACCCTAGTTCCAGGGTGACTGTTAAGACAAACATATTTGGGACCTCCAATGATTCTGTGTTAGATCCCTACTTTCCCTCATAACTAGTGACAATGACATATCTAATAATGCACAAATACACACCGCTAAGTTGTCAATTCTCTCAAACACACACATTTACCCAACAAGCTGCACACAGAGCTAAGAAGTCACACTCAAATCCATGCACACAGCTATGTAACCACACACACACACGCACACAGCTATGTAACCACACACACACACGCACACAGCTATGTAACCACACACACACACGCACACAGCTATGTAACCACACACACGCACACAGCTATGTAACCACACACACACAGACAGAGCTATGAAGCCACGCACACACAGAAACCTATGTAAGTTAAATAAAGTAACCACACACAGAGCTATGCAAGTTACATAATGTGACCACACACAGCTATTATTAATATTTATAAAGCGCCAACAAGTTCTGCAGCGCTGTAAAATGGGTGGACTAACAGACACATAATTGTAACCAGACGAGTTGGACACACAGGAAAAAAAGGATTGAGGGCCCTGCATGCTAGAGGGAGTAGGGTATAGTGCTAGGATAGTATGTAACCACATAAGGATAGATATGTAACCACACACACAGTTATGTAACCACACACTCAAATCCAAAAACATGTCTAACTAGCAATACCCCCTCTCTCATGCCCAATTAGCTACACACACTCACATGTACATACTGACATAATCTACCGTTCTCCTGCTGCTGCTCAGCTCTATCAATAGCGTGGAGAGATGTAAGCACATGTTTTTTCTCTAGATATTGATCACCAAAAATTAAATAAAAATGGGATCCCCAATGTAGCCCAAATCTTCCTGCTCCGTCTCAGTGACGTTCACTTATCACACATTAAAAAGAACAATTACACTCACCTGGCTGTCATAGTTGACATAAGTGTCACCAGTAACTGTGTCAGGAGGATCCTTGCTCAGAAGCTGCAGATTAAAGGGTTTAAAAGAACAATATATGCATTTAGTGAATAGGCCTGAACAAATGCCCCGGTGACTATCCATATAAAACTGTGGTGGGAAAAACCTACAAAGAGACTCTTAAATCAGTGATGTCATACAGAAATCAATGGTATGTTTTCCGACAAGCTTGGGGCTACACGAATACCGCTGAGATTTATAACCAGCCCACGGTCCGGCGGTTGGCTTTTACCGTAAATAAAATGGTTGTGAAATTCAGTTGCGAAAATATTTAAAATATGTGATAAACAAAATTAGCTTCAGGGGATAAACAGCACCTAAGGGGTGCATAGCAAGTTTCAACATAGGGTACGTAGAATTCTTTCAAATATTTGATTTTTGCTTCTATTTAACCCCTTCTATTCCAGATCAGGCTACATAAACAGGTGGCAGACAGATACAAAAACAGATGCAATTTGTGCTAGTTTAGATGGAAATGTATTTATACAGAAGTTCCAGCTCGCTGGAGTTTTAGGATATGAGGACACTGTCAAAGATGAAGAAACTATTTATATATGGTTACATAAATGATGTACTCAGTCCACCAAACAGAAGTTATTAACCCAAATATGAAACCTAGTTATTGAATAAGAATCGGTGAGGCCTGATGCCAAGCAGTGCCCTGCTGTAAATACAAAGTATTCAGGACAACATGGGGCAAAAGTAGAGAATCTCTTATTCTGTTTTTATCACGATTTGTTATCCTGACATACATTTTGCAAGTCTGTAGTGAACTTAAAGGGACACTATAGTCACCTGAACAACTTTAGCTTAATGAAGCAGTTTTGGTGTATAGATCATGCCCCTGCAGCCTCACTGCTCAATCCTCTGCCATTTAGGAGTTAAATCCCTTTGTTTATGAGCCCTAGTCACACCTCCCTGCATGTGACTTGCACAGCCTTCCATAAACACTTCCTGTAAAGAGAGCCCTATTTAGGCTTTCTTTATTGCAAGTTCTGTTTAATTAAGATTTTCTTATCCCCTGCTATGTTAATAGCTTGCTAGACCGTGCAAGAGCCTCCTGTATGCGATTAAAGTTCAATTTAGAGATTGAGATACAATTATTTAAGGTAAATTACATCTGTTTGAAAGTGAAACCATTTTTTTTTTTTCATGCAGGCTCTGTCAATCATAGCCAGGGGAGGTGTGGCTAGGGCTGCATAAACAGAAACAAAGTGATTTAACTCCTAAATGATAGTGAATTGAGCAGTGAAATTGCAGGGGAATGATCTATACACTAACACTGCTTTATTTAGCTAAAGTAATTTAGGTGACTATAGTGTTCCTTTAACACAACTGTTTACAAGATTGGATCCTATGAGGACAAGCTGAAATGGCTACATGGGCCCCTAGATACCCTGTCTGAACAGACTACATTGTAGCCCAAGGACAGATCAGTGCAAGGATACAGCTAAATACAGCCGTGTGGATTCCTACATTTAATTTGGTCATAATGTTACACAGCGGCATTGGGCTGCCTATACTGTTAAAGTCAAATGAGAATTAAGCACTTGTGAATAGATACTGCTCTATGCGTATACTAAACAGACTCAAACTACGACCATACCAGAATGTGTATTTTTCACAAAAGACATTTTCACTGAGAATTTTAATGCAATATTCACCTGCTTTTACAAGAGGAGTCCTGCAAAGTATCACTGTTTGATATGCTTTGAGGATTGTTTAAAGAGCATCTCAAATTCTATAAGCTAAGTAAATGTACATATAAGATTTTTGTTAAGCTTGATTTTCTTTTTTTAAACGTGCATCAAAATACTCTGCTACTCAGGCTAGCCTGGCATCCTATACAATGTTAATATTCTCTGTGCGTGGCTTTAGAACATTAATGCACACGTACATTTGAGGGGAAGAGAATACGATGAAAATTTTTTTTTTTTTTTTTTTTTTAAATAGCTGTTTTGGGATTGTTCAGGAATACAAGTATTACAGGGTTTGATCTGTTTTTGCATAGCTGCACTGCACACCTCACCCAGGTTAACATATATACTGTATTTACGGATGAGAAGAAAAAACAAAACAAAAACACAACAACAAAATTGCCAAACAAATATAGTCACAAATGAGAGGGATGAAAAAAACTCGAAGTTAAGGGGAAATTTACAGCCAAGTATTAGAATTCCAGCAGAAAATAATTCTGAAATGGTGTCATCAGAAACTGCAGTTATTTAGACAATTCTTTGCCCCAAACTATTAAAAGCACTATGCTTTCAGTCATATGAATAATATACTGCAGACATTGTATGCAACCATATTTCAGATATATGGACATTTAGAACATGCCCATCAGGAGCTTTTCAAATTAACAAAAAAAACAACAGAAACGGGTCCTACCTCCTGTATGGATTCCATGACTGCCTGCTGGACAGACTCTCCCAAAGTCATTATCTGCTGGATGTGTTCTGGGAAGGAGAGAAAGATTCAATAACCAAATCAGAAAAGAATACACAAATGTGAAAACAAATAAAAAATACTTAAAGGACCACTCTAGGCACCCAGACCACTTCAGCTTAATGAAGTGGTCTGGGTGCCAGGTCCTTCTAGGGTTAACCCATTTTTTCATAAACATAGCAGTTTCAGAGAAACTGCTATGTTTGTGAATGGGTTACGCCTTCCCCATTTCCTCTAGTGGCTGTCTCATTGACAGCCGCTAGAGGCGCTTGCGTGATTCTCACTGTGAAAATCACAGTGAGAGCACGCAAGCGTCCATAGGAAAGCATTATGAATGCTTTCCTATGTGACCGGCTGAATGCGCGCGCAGCTCTTGCCGCTGAGGATCGGAGGATCGGAGGAGGATCGGAGGAGGAGAGCTCTCCGCCCGGCGCTGGAAAAAGATAAGTTTTTACCCCTTTCCCGAGCCGGGCGGGAGGGGGTCCCTGAGGGTGGGGGCACCCTCAGGGCACTCTAGTGCCAGGAAAACGAGTATGTTTTCCTGGCACTAGAGTGGTCCTTTAATGTACGGAAATGACTCCTTCCAGAGATGGTGCACGTAAATAGGGGACTTCAGGAAATGCTCCCAGAAGACATACGTTTCCCTCATTCAACATGCCCTTCTAAATTAATGCATCACAATGCCTTCAGCATGGGAAGGGGTATGAGATAACTACCTGCCCCTATGCTCACCTTCCTTCTTATCACAGCTGATAGCACAGCCTAGCACCAGCTGCACCATTTTGCGCAGTTCAGCAACATTTGAGAATTCGCCTATAAGGCCAACATCAGGGATATGATCTTCGGAAACAGGATGTCCCAGTACCTATATATATCAGCAATTACAAAAAAAAATAAAAAATCTTATTTAAATCATGATCAGCATTGATATTAAACTAGCACCTGGGGAGGCTGGCGACATTTGGCCTGGGGGGCAAGAACTGATTTCCAAATTCTTTACAAACCAAAACATTATTTTTTTTTTTTTAATGGTAAAAAAAAAAAAAAAAAAAAAAAAAAAAGAGTTGAAACAAGAAGGACAGCTAATTAGGAACTTAACATCTAAGCAACTGAAACAGCAAAATTAAGAAGAAGGGCCTTTTCTTAATTCTGAACTCAGCTGTTTAGTAGATAAAATAATCAATCATGGTGAACTGAAAACTAAAACTTCTCTACAGATGCCTTTAAGCTAGTACGAACCAATCAAAATGTCTTTTAATCTGTGCCCGAATAAATCGGTCTGTTCGGGACTCACTTTTGGAGTCTTACTCAGTCAGCAGGGGGAATGCAGGATAGAGATAGATAGATAGAGAGAGCTATATATATATATATATATAAATAAAATACTCAATACTCACATCCTGATAGTATTCCAGCACACTCTGTAAGATTCTCTTGAGATTACTGACCTAAGAAAGGCAAAAAAAGAGATGCAAGATATGCACAGGGAAGTTACTAAAGGGGGAAGGGTGACCCACCTCGTTTTACAGGCGGCTGCATTGGTGCATAGCACACCTGTGTACCACCAAAGCATGCATGTTGCTTCTGGTTCTGCCATGCAGCAAATATGTGCACAGAGACTGATCAAAGCTGCACCCCACTGGACCCCAAGGATGAGGTTCCACTGCAGCTCTCAATGTCAGTGTGAGAACAATGAGGCTTGGTGGTTTGGAACAGAACAAAAAAGTGTTACTATTTTATGATTTATTAATTAGTGGGTGTTTATGAATGTAATTGGGAGTGTGGATATGAATGTATGTGTACATAAATGTGTGCATATGAGTCAGTGTGTGTGTGTATACGAATGTGTGTTTATAGGACCTATGAATCAGTGTATATCAATGCGTGTGTGAATGTATGTGCGTACATGAATGTAAGAATGTGTGTATATGTGTATCTATATGAATGTCAGTACGCGTGTGTATCCCTAACAAAAAGGGGTTTGAGGTGGTGCAGAGAGGCTCAATCTTTTTACAGCTCAAGGTGGTGGTGGGTTTCAAAATACCTTTCCACACCAGGATCTATGTAATCTAGGAACGCCTCCGGATATGTATCGTCTGCCGCGATTTTATCTCCAATAAGCTCCACCGTTTTATGTAATTGGAATGTTTTCACTTATATGCAGGTTACACTTGTTTTTAAACTACATTACTATTTCCGGTTAATAAATGATTTCTGTTTGCCAAGTCAGACTTCCTTTGGCTTAATGAGATTACCTTTAGTCTCCAGTTCTCCCCAGTGTCCTTCTTGATCCTCATGAGCCAGGCATCATTAAACCAGGTCGAGTCTCTGAGAAGGGAACACAGAAGCAGACATGACAACGGGTAGAGAAAAGCAGACCGAGTTAAAACATTTCTCCAGAACACTTTGCTGCAATCCATTGACATGCTCCTTTCTCAACACACAAGAGGAGTGCAAGTTCATGGATCACGGACAGATTCAACCTCAAACTTACATGACATGGAGAACCTGAGAAATCGCAACGCCCCCAGTCAGGTCCTCATATGAGCTGCAGGGACCAGAGACTTGAAATGTCTGCATCTAACAGAGAAAGACAAGGGGAATGTGAAGATAACCAGGTAAAAGATACACCGGGGGAGGGAGGTTTATACTACAAATGGGAAAATGTAGGCCAAAAAGTAGATTAGAAGTGAAAAAAAATAAAAAGGCTGAGTTTGAGCATTTAATTTTGTTATACCCTTGTGAATTCCGAACGATTTATTGATTTCTCAAGAAAAAAGTAGCTGAAACAGCAGATTAAATCATTACCCAAGGGATGCAAATTATTTAATCACGTGTTGAATTCTTCTTCAAATCAACTACTGGCATGTTGTTACAGCACTCCCAAGCAATCCAACCAAAAAATAGTTTGTGTCTTTAATCTCCCACGTGAAATAGTGGCATATGATCCAAATCAGTCGAAATCTGCCACAGGAGCAAAGATATGTAACTTGGGTTCATTTGTACTTAAACATGCCTCCCTTCTCTTTTTCATTGGTGAACTGCAGTAACCTCTTATGGCCATCTAAAATAATAATACCAAAAGGTGCGCCTCTTATTTTAACCCTTTAAGGACCTGATTATTGATAACCCCTAAAGTCACCCAGAACACTTCATTTCAATGGAGTGGTTAAGGTGCAGGGGTCCTTTAGATTTAAACCTTCAATGTAAGACATTGCATTGCTTTTATTTATTTTTTTAGAAACTGCAATGTTTACATCCACCTCTAGTGACAGCAACTAGAGGCGCTCCGACTCCACTAACGATCACGAGATGTGTAAGAGCACAGGAAGGCACTGAATTGAATGCTTTCCTACGTGAAGCATTTGGATGCCCACTCCCCGCTCATCCTTCATGCGGAATATTGGATTTCACATAAATCTACGGTAGGGCACTATAACACTATAGTGCTCCGTTAAGCTTCACAATCCATTACCAAAAATATCCTATGCCAAAACAGAGTGCCAGGCTTATTTAGCATTTGCAAATCTATATATCCCTCATTCATTAAATAGTGGGACATTACATTTATATTGATCTTAAAAGGTAGGTTGGTTTGTTACAACACATATTGACACCATTGGTGATTAAGGGAAGATATACATATTACCTTGATCTTTTGTTTTGTTAAATTTCCATAAGAATGTCAAGAGATTAAGTCTGTGACACACCAGATACTAACAACCCATGTTCCTTGTATACTGAACTGGCCTTTCCTGAGTACCTTCATTCAGCTTACTATAACTGTGTGGAAGAGATAGATTAGATTGATGGAGAGAATAAGGAGAGTAGCTGAACAAAGAAAAAGTCTCCCTGGGAAGGGAATAGAAGCCCCACAACGTATGTTGTAGCTATTAAAGGGACACTGTAGTCACTATAACCATTTCATCTCTTTGAATTGGTTATAGTGCCTGGAGTGCCCTTGCACTGTCCCTCCATTTAGTGTTGCACCATGTTCATCCAGTATGCCACAAAATAAGAGTCCCTGGCCACCCACAGTCCGGCCCCTTCTGTATGTGTAGCTAAGGCAGCGATTACACACTTCCTTGTTGTCATACCCAGTCATACCGTCAGTTGGAGCTCTAACAGGCTAAAAGCAGTCAGCTGACACTCTCAGCCAATCACAGCTGCCCATTGCTGCTCAGGCTAATACTTCCTTATTAGCCAAAGCAGCACAGAGGGGATGGACTGCCAGGGACTCTTGTTTAACATTAAAACATTTAAAACTGTTTAATGCGGAAATAAATGATGGAACCAGGGGACTCCAGACACTATAACTAGTTTAATGAGGTGAAGCAGATACAGTGCCTATGGTGTCCCTTTAACCCTTCTCCCATGTAACATTACACATACGAGGAGTTATATGGGCTTTCCATTGATAGCTTTATAGAACACAGCCTGTACAATTAGGAGATTGGAGATGCTACCCAGGTTGATTATTAAGTGGTTTCATACATATATTTTCATAAATAAATCTACTACCAGCTTCTGAACTGCATACTGCACAAACTCCTAAGCAGGAAATTAAACTACACCCAGAGTTCTTCATTTTAAAACAATAGAAGTGCCAGGATTGGCAGACATATCAGTGATTGCAACTGCATTGTGAATAATTAAAGATCATAGAATTGCCACACTTCAAAGTGTACCACACGGCGTGTACAATAAAGCTCAGTTCAAGTATCAATGAATAAATAATAAATAAAAAAGGTATACTGTAATATTAATCAGTTCAATGTCACAGGGGTACGCCATGATTAACTCTGTTTTTTTAGATTGGTCCAGTTATGAAAAGCTACTATTTTAAAATAATTATTGTCCTTTATTGAGTCATTGCCAGATCTGTGTAACAGAGAGCAGAATATTACCTATTCTGGCAATAAGCCACAATCTGCAGCAGTTTAATGTTAAGACTCCTCTTTAAATACAGATCAGCTATGCTTTTTTATTTCAAGTTTACATCATTACAGAAACATAGAATGTGACGGCAGATAAACATTCGGCCCATCTAGTCTGCCCAATTTTCTAAATACTTTCATTAGTCCCTGGCCTTATCTTATAGTTAGGATAGCCTTATGCCTATCCCACACATGCTTAAAGGACCACTCTAGGCACCCAGACCACTTCAGCTTAATTAAGTGGTCTGGGTGCCAGGTCCAGCTAGGGTTAACCCATTTTTTTTATAAACATAGTTTCAGAGAAACTGCTATGTTTATAAATTGGTTAAGCCTTCCCCCTGATCCTCTAGTGGCTGTCTCATTGACAGCCGCTAGAGGCGCTTGCGTGATTCTCACTGTGAAAATCACAGTGAGAGCACGCAAGCGTCCATAGGAAAGCATTGTAAATGCTTTCCTATGCGACCGGCTGAATGCGCGCGCAGCTCTAGACGCGCGTGCGCATTCAGCCGACGGGGCGGAGAGGAGGAGGAGAGCTCCCCGCCCAGCGCTGGAAAAAGGTACGTTTTACCCCTTTTCCAGAGCCGGGCGGGTGGGGGCACCCTCAGGGCACTCTAGTGCCAGGAAAACGAGTATGTTTTCCTGGCACTAGAGTGGTCCTTTAAACTCCCTCACTGTGTTAACCTCTACCACTTCAGCTGGAAGGCTATTCCGTGCATCCATTACCCTCTCAGTAAAGAAATACTTCCTGATATTATTTTTAAACCTTTGTCCCTCTAATTTAAGACTATGTCATCTTGTTGTGGTAGTTTTTCCTTCTTTTAAATATAGTCTCCTCCTTTACTGTGTTGATTCCCTTTATGTATTTAAATGTTTCATCCAACAGCAACTAAATACATACTTGCAAAAACAGAATATTCAAGGATATCATCTTTCAATGTAGGGTAATAACTGCTTGATCCAGGGATAAATCTGACTGCCCCCCCTAGTTTGTTGCAAAATTGGAAGTGCTTCAAACTGTTTTTTTTGTGCCTTCTTTTGGATCAACAGCAAAAAACAGATGTGAGGAAGGCTGAACTTGATGGACGCAAGTCTCTTTTCAGCTATGTAACTATACCATATCCCCCGTCTCGTCTTTCCTCCAAGCTATACATGTTAGGATGCGTTAACCTTTCCTGGTAAGTTTTATCCTGCAATCCATGAACCAGTTTAGTAGCCCTTCTCTGAACTCTTTATAAAGTATCAATTATAGAACTGGAAAAGGCTCATTTTAGCCACAAACTACTGCTACTGCACACGGGGTGTGGGTATCCTCACTCTACAAGATCCCACTGAATGGGAGGTATTATTTTATTTAGCGATAGACCAATTATCGGTTTGGCCGATATTATCGGCTGATATTCCGGATTTTGGTAAATATCGGTATTAGCCACTATTGATACCGATATTGCCAATAATGCGAGAGGTGACCCAGCAGCAGGGGGACGGCGTGTCCATAAGGTGGAACATGTGGCCGCAACAATCAAGTGACCGTCAGGAAGGAAGCGCACAGCGCTCCCTCTACCAGTCAGTCCTGTACCACGGTCCGCTTCGCTCAGCCACGCTACAAGAGATGTAATAAGGTACACCAGGGAGGGGAGAGGCATGTTCCAATACAGATACCTGGCTGGATATATTGTTCCAATACAGATACCTGGCTGGATATATTGTTCCAATACAGAGACCAGGCTGGATATATTGTTCCTATACAGATACCTGGCTGGATATATTGTTCCTATACAGATACCTGGCTGGATATATTGTTCCTATACAGATACCTGGCTGGATATATTGTTCCTATACAGATACCTGGCTGGATATATTGTTCCAATACAGATACCTGGCTGGATATATTGTTCCAATACAGATACCTGGCTGGATATATTGTTCCAATACAGAGACCAGGCTGGATATATTGATCCAATACAGAGACCAGGCTGGATATATTGTTCCAATACAGATACCTGGCTGGATATAGTGTTCCAATACAGATACCTGGCTGGATATATTGTTCCAATACAGATACCTGGCTGGATATATTGTTACAATACAGATACCTGGCTGGATATATTGTTCCAATACAGATACCTGGCTGGATATATTGTTCCTATACAGATACCTGGCTGGATATATTGTTCCTATACAGATACCTGGCTGGATATATTGTTCCTATACAGATACCTGGCTGGATATATTGTTCCTATACAGAGACCAGGCTGGATATATTGTTCCTATACAGATACCTGGCTGGATATATTGTTCCAATACAGAGACCAGGCTGGATATATTGTTCCAATACAGAGACCAGGCTGGATATATTGTTCCAATACAGATACCTGGCTGGATATATTGTTGCAATACAGATACCTGGCTGGATATATTGTTCCAATACAGAGACCAGGTTGGATATATTTTGTTACAATACAGATACCTGGCTGGATATATTGTTCCAATACAGAGACCTGGCTGGATATATTGTTCCAATACAGAGACCAGGCTGGATATATTGTTCCAATACAGAGACCAGGCTGGATATATTGTTCCAATACAGAGACCAGGCTGGATATATTGTTCCAATACAGATACCTGGCTGGATATATTGTTCCAATACAGAGACCAGGCTGGATATATTGTTGCAATACAGATACCTGGCTGGATATATTGTTACAATACAGAGACCAGGCTGGATATATTGTTGCAATACAGATACCTGGCTGGATATATTTTGTTACAATACAGATACCTGGCTGGATATATTTTGTTACAATACAGAGACCAGGCTGGATATATTTTGTTACAATACAGAGACCAGGCTGGATATATTGCTGCAATACAGATACCTGGCTGGATATATTGTTCCAATACAGAGACCAGGCTGGATATATTGTTGCAATACAGATACCTGGCTGGATATATTGTTGCAATACAGATACCTGGCTGGATATATTTTGTTACAATACAGATACCTGGCTGGATATATTTTGTTACAATACAGATACCTGGCTGGATATATTTTGTTACAATACAGAGACCAGGCTGGATATATTGTTAGAATACAGAGACCTGGCTGGATATATATTATTATAATATAGATAATGGCTAGATATATTATTACAATACAGATAATGGCTGGATATATTATTACAATACAGATAATGGCTGGATATAATATATTATTATTATTATACAGATACCTAGCTGGATATTATATTATTATTATAATACAGATACCTGTCTGGATATATTATATTATTATTATTATACAGATACCTGGCTGGATATATTATATTATTATACAGATACCTGGCTGGATACATTATATTATTATACAGATACCTGACTGTATATATTATATTATTATTATTGTCATTATACAGATACCTGGCTGGATATATTATATTATTATTATTATACAGATACCAGGCTGGATATATTATATTATTATTATAATACAGATACCTGGCTGGATATATTATATTATTATTATTGTTATTATACAGATACCTGGCTGGATATATTATATTATTATTATTGTTATTATACAGATACCAGGCTGGATATATTATATTATTATTATTATAATACAGATACCAGGCTGGATATATTATATTATTATAATACAGATACCTGGCTGGATATATTATTATAATACAGATACCAGGCTGGATATTATATTATTATTAATTATTATTATTATACAGATACCAGGCTGGATATTATTATTATTATTATTATTATACAGATACCTGGCTGGATATATTATATTATTATTATACAGATACCATGCTGGATATGTTATATTATTATTATTATTATTATTATTATTATTATTATACAGATACCAGGCTGGATATATTATATTATTATTATTATTATTATTATTATTATTATTATTATTATTATTATACAGATACCAGGCTGGATATATTATATTATTATTATACAGATACCATGCTGGATATGTTATATTATTATTATTATTATTATACAGATACCAGGCTGGATATATTATATTATTATTATACAGATACCAGGCTGGATATATTATATTATTATTATACAGATACCAGGCTGGATATATTATATTATTATTATACAGATACCAGGCTGGATATTATTATTATTATACAGATACCAGGCTGGATATTATTATTATTATTATTATACAGATCCCTAGCTGGATATTATATTTTTGTTGTTATTATTATACAGATACCTGGCTGGATATTATATTATTATTATTATTATAATACAGATACCTGGCTGGATATATTATTATAATACAGATACCAGGCTGGATATTATATTATTATTAATTATTATACAGATACCAGGCTGGATATTATTATTATTATTATTATTATTATACAGATACCTGGCTGGATATATTATATTATTATTATACAGATACCATGCTGGATATGTTATATTATTATTATTATTATTATTATACAGATACCAGGCTGGATATATTATATTATTATTAAACAGATACCATGCTGGATATGTTATATTATTATTATTATTATTATTATTATACAGATACCAGGCTGGATATATTATATTATTATTATACAGATACCAGGCTGGATATATTATATTATTATTATACAGATACCAGGCTGGATATATTATATTATTATTATACAGATACCAGGCTGGATATTATTATTATTATACAGATACCAGGCTGGATATTATTATTATTATTATTATTATTATACAGATCCCTAGCTGGATATTATATTTTTGTTGTTATTATTATACAGATACCTGGCTGGATATTATATTATTATTATTATTATAATACAGATACCTGGCTGGATATATTATTATAATACAGATACCAGGCTGGATATTATATTATTATTAATTATTATTATTATACAGATACCAGGCTGGATATTATTATTATTATTATTATTATTATACAGATACCTGGCTGGATATATTATATTATTATTATACAGATACCATGCTGGATATGTTATATTATTATTATTATTATTATACAGATACCAGGCTGGATATATTATATTATTATTATACAGATACCATGCTGGATATGTTATATTATTATTATACAGATACCATGCTGGATATGTTATATTATTATTATTATTATTATTATTATTATTATTATTATTATTATTATACAGATACCAGGCTGGATATATTATATTATTATTATACAGATACCAGGCTGGATATATTATATTATTATTATACAGATACCAGGCTGGATATATTATATTATTATTATACAGATACCAGGCTGGATATTATTATTATTATACAGATACCAGGCTGGATATTATTATTATTATTATTATTATACAGATCCCTAGCTGGATATTATATTTTTGTTGTTATTATTATACAGATACCTGGCTGGATATTATATTATTATTATTATTATTATAATACAGATACCTGGCTGGATATATTATTATAATACAGATACCTGGCTGGATATTATATTATTATTATTACAATATAGATAGCTGAATGTATTATAATTGCACACACTCCACAGGTGGGTGCCAGATGTTGCCCAGTAAGTGGAGTCAGACTGTCCCTCAGGCACCTGTTAGTAGATTAGAGGAAAGTGAATTACATGCCTAGTAATGACCCCCCATGTCCCCAGTAAACACTCTCTATACCCATGTCAGCAGGGAGTCACACAGCTCCCCTTCCCTCCAGGCACTCATGTTCGCTCAGTCCCCGGTTCCTCCTGGCACTCTGCTCCAAGGCTCGGTTGAGTCGCGCTAGGCCGCTCCGGAGATTGACTGTTTATGTGCCCTCGCGGCCGCCGTACCGCCAGCAGATTCCAAGCATGCCACGTAACACGCGAAGCATGACGCCCCCTCCTCAGAGCTCCGCCTATCCTGATACAGCGTGCTCGCTGTTACCATGACAACACTTCCGGGTTCGGGGTCCTTCCCCGGCAAAAGATATAGCTGTCCGGGATAGCGCCTGATCTGAGAAATTATTGATACATTCTGTCACTCGTAGGAATGGACAACAACTGGTCATAAAATGTAACATGGGAGTGTAGATATCTGCCCCTCCTCCTCTGCCAGGTGTAGGTGGTTTTATCTGCCAGGTGTAGGTGGGCTGATCTGCCAGGTGTGGTTGGGTTGGTTTGTCAGGTGTAGTTGAGTTGATCTGCTAGGCATAGGTGGGTTGGGCTGCCAGGTGTAGGTGGGTTGGGCTGCCAGGTGTAGGTGGGTTGGGCTGCCAGGTGTAGGTGGGTTTATCTGTCAGGTGCAGATGGGTTGATGTGTAGGTGGGTTGGTCTGTCAGGTGTAGGTGGTTTGATCTGTCAGCTATAGTTGGGTTGGTTTGTCAGGTTTAGGTGAGGTGTAAGTGGGTTGGTTTGACAGGTATAGTTGGGTTGGGCTGCCAGATTTAGGTTGGGTTGGGCTGGGTTGGGGAGGTGTAGGTAAGGTGTTTATTTATAAAATATTTTACCAGGAAGGATACTTTGAGACTTCTCTCGTTTACAAGTATGTCCTGGGTCCACAAAACATTGCATTGATACAGTAGGATAAAACACATATATAAATTTAATACATAACAGGTAATAAATATGTTCAACCATGACAGGTGCATTCTGTGCTTTGGTATATTGCCATAGATCTCTTAGAAGATTTTAGTTTGAATGAAGATTTGACTGTCCCTGAAGTTATTCCATAATTGCGGCGATCTGTAGGAAAATGAAGATTGAGCCTGGTGTTTGTGGTCTCCCAGGCAGGGGAGGGCTGACTACATGTGACCAGGGGGGTTAAACATTGCCATGTCTGAGAAAAGTGAGGCTTGACAAAGGCTTGTTTTGAGCCCAAACGTTTCCACTTAATGTTTTCGATTAAAGTTGCTGCTGTTTGGCTCGTCCCTTTTTGAGTACCTGGTCCTTTCTATATAAGATACGCTTAAAGATGATGCGTCTGTCCTTGATCAGGTGAGCTGTCTTTTTTATATTATTATTCTATAGCGCCAACAAATTCTGTAGCGCTTTACATGTATGCATGCCCTTATCCATGCCAGTTCCTAGTAATGAGTAGGATAATTGTTAGAGTTTCAATAGAATAGAGTTATAGAGAGAGTTAGAGAGACAGTAAAAAGGGACACTATGGTCACCAAAACACTTTAGTTTAATGAAGAAGTTGTGGTTTATAGATCATGCCCCTGCTCACTTCTGTCATTTAGAAGTAAAATCACTTTGTTTATGCTGCCCTAGTCACACCTCCTTGCATGTGACTTGCACAGCCTCCCTAAACACATTTTGTAAAAAGTCATCTAATGTTTACACTTCCTTTATTGCAAGTTCGGTTTAATTTAGATTTTTTTTTTTATCCCCTGCTATGTTAATAGCTTGCTGGACCTTGCAGGAGCCTCCTGCATTGAATTAAAGTTCAATTTGCAGAGCAGGAGATAAAAACCTTTAAAACCTTACATTTCTGGGGGGAAAAAATGAAAAAGTAGTTGCAACTCAACTAGAGGCCCATCCATCAAGCTTGAACATCTTTGATCCTTTCCAGTCAGGTTTCAGATGCCGCCACAAGACTGAAACAGAGCTATTCCAAGTGTTAAATGTTTTCCTTATGGCAAGAGACAAAGGTGATTACCCCATCCTAATCCTGTAGGATCTCTCAGCTGCATTTGACAACATTCACCACAGGATTTTAATAGAGCACTTGCAGCACATCTGTGGTCTAGGAGGCACAGTCCTTAACTGGTTTAAATCTTTCCTCACTCATAGATCACAGAGAGCAACATCAGGATCAAGCTCATCGGCACCAACAGAACTGGCCTGCGGAGTTCCACAAGGATCCATCTTGTCTCCCATGCTATTCGCATTTTACTTGCTACCACTGGGGGACATCATTAGGCGTCATGGCCTAAGGTATCATTGTTACACTGATGACACACAACTCTACTTCTCCTTTGCTCCAGATACCACAGACCCAACATGCCACATCAACAGTTGTTTAGCAGACCTCGTAGAATGGATGAATGCTAATTGGCTTAAAGTGAACCAGGACAAAACAGAGTTACTCTTGGGGAGGGGACCCCGGGCAACAAAAATATCCCATGATCACCCAACTGGCCTGGAGCTTGAAGGCTCTGAACTCATCAGTTCATCAAAGGTACGAAACCTCGGAGTGCTGATTGACTCTGGACTATCATTTAAACAGCAGATTTCCTGCATAATAAAATCTGCCTACTTTAATCTGAAAAACATAGCCAGGATACAACACTTAATTCCACCGGATGATATATCAACATTAATCCATGCATTTGTATCCTCTTGGCTATATTACTGCAATGTACTTTACTTGGGCCTCCCAGAAAAATAACTCCATCGCCTTCAGATTGTTCAAAATGCAGCAGCCAGACTACTGATCAATCAAATTTGCTCGTGCCACATAACACCTTTTGTCCACTCCCTGCATTGGCTTCCAATTAAATGGCGAACATATTTTAAAATTGGCCAGCTAACCTTGAAAGCCTTAAACAATCAAGGCCCACAGTTACCTGAAAGAGCTCCTGACACCCTGGATTACTTTTCTACTAATTTATTCTTGGCGCTGACAGGTCAGCCAGCAAATCCCTCCTGTCAGTGCCAAGAATAAATTAGTAGACAAGTTATCCAGGCAATTTTATTGGACCCAAGAACCAAAATGCAACGTTTCGACCCCTTAGGGCCTTTATCAAGTGCCAAGAATAAGGACAGACTCAGGTTCCAGGGCATTCAGCCACGCTGCCCCTACCTTCTGGAACTATTTACCATGCGCAATCAGAGAGGCACCGTCCTTACAGACTTTTTTTTTCTTTAAAAAGCTAAAGACCCACTTCTTCCATCAGGTATTCAGTCAGCTCAGCTGACCTTCAGAAACTCCTAACTTTTATGTCTTTATGTTTGGATACTTGTAAAGTGCTTTGAGTCTCACAGGGAGAAAAGCACTCTAAAAATTGAAAATTATTATATATATATAATTATTATATTAATTTTAAAATAAGCTAACAGCTGATTGAAAATGAAACCATTTTATTTTCATCCAGGCTTTGTCAGCAGAGGTGTGGCTAGGGCTGCATTAATATAAACAAAATTGATTTAACTCCTAAATGTCAGTGAATTGAGCAGTAAAACATCAGAGATATGATCACTACACAAAAACGGCTTCATTAAAGGGACACTGTAGGCACTCAGACCACCCAATTGAAGTAGTCTGGGTGCTATGACACTTCTGCACTTAGTGCTGCAATGTAAAACATTGCAGTTCCAGAGAAGTCTGCCCTCTGTGGCTGTCTAACAGACAACCACTAGAGGGCTTCCGGAATCCAAACTGACTTTTGTTCCGTTATCTGTCGCTGGACGTCCTCACGGACCTCCAGCATCAGATTTTCCCCATAGCAAAGCATTGAATACTGCTTTCCTATGGGGAGGTCTAATGCGCGCACGGCCATTGCCGCATTCGCGCCTTAGGTCTCCCCCGCCGGCTGATGTCAGCGGGGGAAGAGCATAGGCGGAGCCTGACTCTGGAGCTGGATTCAGGTAAGTGGTCCGCGGGAGGGGACACTCCAGGAGCCTATAGTGCCAGGAAAATGGGTTTGGTTTCCTGGTACTATAGGATCCCTGTAAGCTAAAGTTGTTTTGGTGCCTATAGAGTCCCTTTAATTGTTTGGGGGTGTTAGGGAGACCCTGCCTTTAAGATGCTGTGAATGGTAACTCTCATCAGCTCAATTAGGCTGGAAGTGATAGGCATTAAAGTTCATTGTATGTTGAAGTTGGTTTCCTCCAAGCTTGAAGTCCCTCCAAACCCAACGTAGGGTACATTGCACATCCTTCTTAAATTACAACATCATTAATGAGTCAGTTTATTTGATGCCCGTCTTTTAAACTCAACTCATGTTTGATGAGGAGTCATGCACGGGTCGCCTTATAATTCTTGTGCTATGGTCCCTCTTTATAGTCTCTAATAGCGTTTGTAGATCCTGCCAAGACACATGATGTACACAGATTAAAACATCATGTGCCCCTCCTCCTCTAACTGGGGGTTTCCAATCTCATTCTCCACACGAGAGCTACTACTTAGTCAGAGACAAAGAAACATAAAACCATCACATTTCTATTGCACGGAAAAGTTGAATTATTGGTACTAGAATAAAAAATCAGACATATAAAAGAGGATTTTCCTTTCTTAGCCATGATCACTGGCCAAAAGGATGTAGCCGTTAAAATAATGTATAGAACATTGGTGTACACATAACCCATAGGGCCCCGGTGCAAAACTGATCCACGGGCCCCCTCCCTCTCTCTTCCCCCCCTCTAACTACCCCCTGACAGACACACACACACACACACACACATACATACAGAGACACAGACAGACACATACATACAAACAGACAGACAGGCATACATACATACAAACAGACAGACATACATACAGATAGACAGACACACACAGACAGACACACACATACAAGACACACATACATACATAAAAACAGAGGCACACACACATACATACAGACACAGACAGGCAGACACACACACACACACACACACGACAAACATACATACAAAGACACATACATACTGACAAGACACACATACATACAGACAAGACACAGATACATACATACAAACAGACAGACAGGCACACATACATACAGACACACACAAGACACACATACATACAAAGACACATACATACATAAAAACAGACAGGCACACATACATACATACAGACAGATAGACACACACATACAGATACACACAAGACACACATACATACAAAGACACATACATACAGACAGATAGACAGACACACACAACATACATACAAAGACACATACATACAAACAGACAGGCACACATACATACATACAGACAGATAGACACAGACACATACATACATACAAACAAACACACACACACAATATTTAAGTCACCCTCCTGTTTACTACCTTTGAGGGTGCAGGAGAGTGACTTTCCCTGGGGTCCAGTAGTGGCTCAGGTTTATGGGAGTCAGTGTTCCCACTCTGACTCCCTGTTCTTCCTCCCGTGCGGGTTCTCAGTGTTAGCTGAAGTGCAGTCACTTCCTCCCAGCAGTGATGATCTCATTACAGGGGGCCCGGTCGCACTGTTAAAGCGCCCAGCGCTGACCGGGCCCCCTGACAATCCATCTCCATCGGGTGCCCTGACAGCATGGGCCACCCGATAGGCACCTTAACGTGCGGCCCCGGCGGTTTGCGGTATGTACGCCAGTGGTATAGAATTAATACATATTACAAATATGAATATTTCTGATTTCGAAGCAGTATATGTATCAGATCAGATTGATTTAAACAATGGGGGTAGTACATGTGCACAACAATGGTTATGGTACCAGCAGTGCTGTGGCACCCTCCCAGGGTAAATAATAAAACCATTTGCAAATAGTTTGATAACTTACCTGGGGTCCACCAGACACAGGTCACAGCCTTCAGGAAAACCAGAGGCTCCTGCACAGAGCTTCTCTTAGCTCCCTCGAACTAAGCTCTACAGTGCAGTGTTGGCTCATTGTCTGGTGCCTGGTTTGATCCTTTAATAGCAGTCACAGAATCCAAAATAGATACACAAAAGTATATAATTGTAGAAAAATCTGCATCTAATGCTGTAGCTGAAAATCGCACAATGTATAGTACTGGGCAGCATGCAAAACCCTCACTGATCACTGTTGGCAGGAAGGAATGCAGGGAGATCTGATTGTGGTCTTTTCAGACCCCATAGGTCTCCCTCTCTCTGAGAATCACCGTGATTCTCGTGATCCACACAGCTCCTTGGTCGGTCTAGGGACACTAAATATGGCCCCAGCTGAAAGAGGAGAGATCCAGATTTCAATCTATACCTGGATCTCCGTAGTGTGAGCAGGAATTTAACCTTGCTACCACTAAAACTGCAGGCCATTCTACATCATTTAAGGACTATTGTGAGGACAGCTTAGGACATCCTGGTGACATTAAAACCAGTGTTCAATCCCACTCAAATTTAAATTTTTAGTATCAAGTTTAACAAAGTCAGAATAGATCACATCCACCACAACACTGTGATTTATATCTATACTCTAGAATGCAATTAAGTTCAACATGGTCTGTCCTAATAAAATAATGATGATAATTTCCAAACGGTGATTTTAATCTAGATTTAATTATGACTGCTGAAACTGCTCAATAGGGAAAAGTTGGCCATAATGGCAAATAACAGAAAATGTCTTGAGGATTAAAAATATCTCATAACTCGGCTCCTGAGGGTTACTTTACACCTGTGGTGAAAAAGACTGAAAGGGCTTGTGGAACGGTTGAGAACTAGCCACCAGCCAAGAGGTTATATTTGGACTCAAAGAGCTTCTGTCAGCCAGCCCACACGCTCTTACAAGATTCCAGCATTTACATTGTGTTGCACAGCATTCTGTTGTTGAAAGCTCCCCATGTCACAGAGTGCTGTGAGTAATGTTTGTATTTGCATATATTTGCATATTGTGGTAATGCAGGCAGAATATTTAGATTTTTATTGTTCACGTTCCCCTGACTCACCCATACTTGTGATAGTTATTGTGTTGTTGCCTCTATGTTTTACCATACAATTATGTTTTACGTATTGTTTTGAGTATGTCACCATAATGTAAATGTACTGTTTTTAACACCAGTCCCGATTTTAATTAAAGCTTTTTTTGGGAGTTCCTCATGTAGCTATGGAAAGGAGCATATAGGGGTGTTAATACCTACCTACCTGCCCAGCGGCAAGATTGCTGCTGTGGTCCCTTGTGTCAAAGGAGATGGGATGGATGGGTCCCAAGTCACTTTGATGTCTCCCCTACCACGCATAATGGATGTGCAGATGGTATTGTGCTCACTTGCTCAGGCCCACAGAGTGGTCCTACAGCATTAACATATGTCTGATCTGATAACGTATGTCTATCCTGGCCTTCTCGGCTAGTAATGTTATACCAGGGTGAACGCCTCTCTCTCCTGCTGGGTTGCACAACTTTAAAATCAGGGCCCGAGGCTCAAACAAATCGACAGATATCATCTCAGCTGTGAAGCCAGGACACGACCTAGTTTCTTGGGTAATTATTTCTTCTTATACAGCTGGTATAATTCCTAAATTCTGTTAATTTTGTAGAGAATAAGGGCACCTATCATAATTTCTCTTTTTGGTACTGCCTGTAGCAAAGTAAGGAAGCAAAAAGAGTGAAATACCCACATATCAGATATGATGCACACCATGGTAGTAATGGTCCTGTTAAGGGCCTACTGTGGCAGAGCATCCATGTGCTTTAAGAGCATTATTTTATTCATTAATATAAATATGTATGTGCATATTTAGTGAGCAAGTAAACCACTCATTCATGTTTGGCCCACTAATCCTCCCATTCATGTGCTTATGGGACAAAGTATGGCTGTGATAGCCCTGGAAGTAGATAAGGTTCCTTGAAAAAAATATGTAAATAAGGCACATTAAGTCGCAAGAATATTTAATACATGTTTCTTTAGTATTCGTTAAATGCAGGTTGTTTTAAAACACTATTAATAAACAGGGTTAGAAATTCACCCAACAATGTCCCTTTATCTCATTACAGTAACCCAGCTCCTGAGTGCATTATTACCCCGTAACATCTTATTACATTAACCCGGTGCCTGAGCGCCTTATTACCCTGTAACATCTTATTACAGTAACCCGGCTCCTGAGCGCCTTATTACCCCGTAACATCTTATTACATTAACCCGGTGCCTGAGCGCCTTATTACCCTGTAACATCTTATTACAGTAACCCAGCTCCTGAGTGCCTTATTACCCCGTAACATCTTATTACATTAACCCGGTGCCTGAGTGCCTTATTACCCTGTAACATCTTATTACAGTAACCCGGCTCCTGAGCGCCTTATTACCCCGTAACATCTTATTACAGTAACCCGGTGCCTGAGCGCCTTATTACCCTGTAACATCTTATTACAGTAACCTGGCTCCTGAGTGCATTATTACCCCGTAACATCTTATTACATTAACCCGGTGCCTGAGCGCCTTATTACCCTGTAACATCTTATTACAGTAACCCGGCTCCTGAGCGCCTTATTACCCTGTAACATCTTATTACAGTAACCCGGCTCCTGTGTGCCTTATTACCCTGTAACATCTTATTACAGTAACCCGGCTCCTGTGTGCCTTATAACCCTGTAACATCTTATTACAGTAACCCGGCTCCTGTGTGCCTTATAACCCTGTAACATCTTATTACAGTAACCCGGCTCCTGAGTGCCTTATTACCCAGCAACATCTTATTACAGTAACCCGGCTCCTGAGTGCCTTATTACCCTGTAACATCTTATTACAGTAACTCGGCTCCTGAGTGCCTTATTACCCTGTAACATCTTATTATAGTAACCCGGCGCCTGAGTGCCTTATTACCCCGTAACATCTTATTACAGTAACCCGGCTCCTGAGTGCCTTATTACCCCGTAACAGCTTATTACAGTAACCTGGCTCCTGAGTGCCTTATTACCCTGTCATGTCTTATTACAGTAACCTGGCTCCTGAGTGCCTTATTACCCTGTAACATCTTATTACAGTAACCCGGCTCCTGAGTGCCTTATTACCCTGTAACATCTTATTACAGTAACCCGGCTCCTGAGTGCCTTATTACTCCCTGTAGCATCTTATTACAGTAACCCGGCTCCTGAGTGTCTTATTACCCTGTAACGTCTTATTACAGTAACTCGGCTCCTGAGTGCCTTATTACCCTGTAACATCTTATTACAGTAACCCGGCTCCTGAGTGCCTTATTACCCTGTAACATCTTATTACAGTAACCCGGCTCCTGAGTGCCTTATTACACCGTAACCCGGCTCCTGAGTGCCTTATTACCCTGTAACATCTTATTACAGTAACCCGGCTCCTGAGTGCCTTATTACCCCGTAACCCGGCTCCTGAGTGCCTTATTACCCCGTAACATCTTATTACAATATCCTAGCTCTTGCGTTCCATTTAGTGCAGTCACTCCGTTTACCCTACATTAACAAGGACATGCAATTAATCTGTCACCTTTTGAGGACAGCTAATTACATGTAATTATACATTAGGACGCGCCTATAATTAGTGTGACGTGTGTGCTCACCCTGTTGTTAATCCTTGTTTTTAGGGCTGGGGTTAGAGTGGGGGAAACATATTAACAGTGAATTACGGAAATTGAATTTTATTATTTCATAAATCATACTGTATGGAACTGCGATAAAGTATCAAAACAGAAACACACAATAACTTTTGATACTAGTGGAAGCTTTTTAATTAAGAAAATCTAGAATATGTTCTTCTCTTATTGTTGGGAAGAAGTCAGCCAGCTATAAATTTTACTAGCCCAAAGCTACATACAGAGAAATAAAAGGCAACTGTATGAAAGAAACACTCAGCATCCTTCCTCAGCACACATGGCACTCACAGAATGGGACAATTGGTGCTGTGCGTTGAATCATGCAATTGCATACAAGAGACAGCTTATGCTGCAAAGTAACACATAGGTTACACTTAAAGGGACACTCGAAGCAGCAAAACCACTGCATCTTAATGTAGTGGTTTTGGTGCATAGACGCCCCCCTTTTGTATGGCAATGCAAATCATTACTATTTGTGAGAAACAGCAATTTGGCCAAATATTGGCCAAATCAACACAGTAAAGGAGGACATAGTCTTACATTAGAGGGACAAAGGTTTAAAAATAATATCAGGAAGTATTACTTTACTGAGAGGGTAGTGTATGCATGGAATAGCCTTCCAGCTGAAGTGGTAGAGGTCAACACAGTGAGGGAGTTTAAGCATGCGTGGGATAGGCATAAGGCTATCCTAACTATAAGGTAAGGCCAGGGACTAATGAAAGTATTTAGAAAATTGGGCAGACTAGATGGGCCGAATGGTTCTTATCTGCCGTCACATTCTATGTTTCTATAAAAATGTGCCTATATTGGCTGTCAGACTGAAAGCCACCTCCATATACTTTGATTTTCACATTCACTCTTATGATACACAGAATGCAGCTAATGTTTCTCATAGGTAAGCAATAGATTGGGCGATCACTGCAGTTGTCACGCTATGTGCTGTATGTCTGAAATGCTTCTCTGTGTGAAGCATCTGATTGGATAGAGGTCATCATGGTCTTAGTAAGGCAGCAGAGAGGGGTTTTTTTTCGCCCCAGCTCTAAATTACAGGTCAGTTTAAAATTAAAGTAAAAAATGAACACATTGTACATATAACACAATATATTTATTTTTAGATTAGAGTTCCGTTAAGCTTTGGCACACCAGGTGATGTAGACTCCATTTTCTACAAAGCTAAGTCCCTACAGCAGGAAATGTTGCCCGAAAAAGCAGGAGCCATGGCATGGAACATTCGTTGTCACCTGTGCCCTGGGGACAGGCTAGGCTTTCAAGACTTTTGGTGGCGGCCTGGGGTTATGCTCCGTTTGTGATGAGCAAAAGGTCTGCTGGAATCAGTGGCAGATCAAGGAGGGGGCAGCAGGGCTATTGCTTCCATCAGAGAAGCTTTGGGCAATATGCCTGGCTGGCAACAGAATGAGTCACCTCTAGTCTGTCAATAAATGCCTGGTCAATTCATATATATCAATTTGTACCTGTATGAATCTGTATCTATCGCTGCATTGTTATGTGTCTGTCTGTTTAATTTTGGGTGTGGGTGTAAGTGGGCATTTGTCATTGTATACATTTGTAAGTGTGTTTGTGTGTATGTATGTGTCCACTATTTATAACATCCTCAAAACCCAGCAGTGCACCACCCAAGTTCAGTCTCTGGAACCGCCCCTGGCTGGAATGATGTGAGTTCGCAGACTATAGTTATGTGACTGAGCGTTTTTGCTGACAGAGAATGCAAACAAAATTAACTTAAGTAATGCCTCAGTATGCCTGTTTCTCTGTCTGCCACTTGCATTTAGTCACAGGCCTTGGGCTGTCCGTTTGAATGGCAAATTTTAGAGAAATCTCAGAATTTGACCAGAAATTGCAATTCGATCATTTATTAAAGGCATTTTAGGGGGCAACATTATTGATTACTTCCAATAATGAAATTCCAATTCAGAGCCATATTATGTCTGATAAAAAATAAACACTCCTCAATACAACCAGTTTTCTATATGGCATATGAAGTCACACATTCCTGAAACGCTACCAAGACCCAGAATTGTATATTTGTGGCACATTTGCAAAGGGCTAAAATCAATGTAAATAAATATGTAATTAAAATCAACCAAAGCCTGCTATTAATCAGATAATGCCTCCCATTCTCTCACACCACAGGCAGCAGTGTAAGAGTTAATAAAAAAGAATATATATATATATATATATATATATATATATATATATATATATATATATAAATATCTACATCTAAACTCCATACATTTTGTAGCCATTCAGCTTGCCCAATTTACATATTTTTATGCTCATATTATTCAAAGAAAAGTTGTGTGCACTATGACAGGTATAACATCTGTATTTAGGAAACTGAACTTAATCTTTGAGCAATTTTCATGCTGCTCTGGGATATTGAGAGGTCAATTTGGGTTAATCCAAAGATATTCTTCAATTCAAGGGATGGATAAAGGTGTTCAGTTTTTAAAAAGTGGTGCAAAGACATAGAGGAGACGATTTCAATGGAATGTGTCTGTAGGCTACCCTAGTTTCCACTGTGATTGCCCTGGTTTTAGAACTTTAGACTACTTCAGAAAAGAACACTTTGAAACATCTTCATTGTGTCATCATTATTTCCCCTTCTTCAATGCCCTGTGTCCTGGCTAATTGTGATCAATCCGACACAGCTCCCAGTTTAGTGAATAAACCCCAATTTTCCGGAGGTGCCCCAAACCATTTTCCCTGTTTTAGTTCAGACTTCAGAGAATATCCCCATCTGCCTTGATGGTCTATCTATGCTGTCCATCCTGTTCCCAGCTTGTGTCTTCCCACCCGCCCCCTTTCCCCTGGTTTGGGATTTCCTCCAACATACTGCATGGATTCTGGGAATCTCTAACACCTGGTTTAACCCCCCTCCTCTGCCCCCTGCCTGTACCCCCCAGGGACCTATCACTGACTTTCTCTCATTACTCATCCTCCTCCTCCAATTAACCCTGACAACAACTTTCCAATGACAGGCTCAGTATTTAACCACTCCATGACCCATATACTTTGTTTAACCTCCTATATACTTCTTACATCTCATGCCGGAGGGCTTCAGATCCAGTAAACCTAATCAGTCTGCAACAACTTCCTTGCACTGCACATTGCCTGTTTATAAACATGTCATCATTCTGTTAACCCCTTATATATACAGCAGAGAGTCACAAGGATCAGTAACAGGGCCGCTATCAGGGTGTGACAACCCCCGGAAATCCTGGGGGGGGGGGGGGAGGGGGGGGGGCAGGACTGCTCAATCTCCCTCTATCTTGTATGTGCTGCCAAAGTCTCTGACAGCTTCGGTACGCAGGTCCTGGAGACTCTGATTACTCAGGGAGAATCTGATCTTCTTATCCTCCGCTGTGTGTGTGTATATATATACATACATACAACATGACACACACTACATCCACTACACAAACACACTACATCCACTATACACACATTGAATCCACTACACACACACTGCATCAACTACACACACACTCTGCATCCACTAAATACACACTGTATCAACTACACACACACTCTGCATCCACTAAACACACACTGTATCAAGTACACACACATCCTCTACACACACACTCTGCATCCACTAAACACACACTGTATCAACTACACACACACTGTATCAACTACACACGCTCTGCATCCACTAAACACACACTGTATCAACTACACACACAGACTCTACATCCAATAATCCACTACGCACACACACACACTGCATCCATTGCAATCTGCATCTACTATTTACACACTGCATCCACTAATACACACAAACTCTGCATCCACTATACACACACTCCTTATACACACTACATGCACTATGACTACACACACACTGCATCTACTCTACATACACAGCATCCTTGTGGGCGGACTCAGGGGGTAGGCCCTGTGGGTGGACTCAGGACACAGGGGTAGGCCCAGAGGGAGCATTCAGGGTGGGCCCTGTGGGTGGACTTGGGGGTGACCTTGAGCTGGGCTAGGAGCCCCAACAGACAGGATGGCAGTCCTGATCAGTTCTGTAAACCCCTTGTTTGTCAGACAATCTCTATATATAAATTAGCAGTGATTTTTAAAACTAATTGTCATCATATAAAGGGATTTTTTTTATTCTTGGTCTTTAAGAGGTTAATATCTGCCGGGTATTCTTTGCATGTTAACATTACAATGTAAGTCCAAGTCCCTTCCTTGTCTACATGGATCGCAACTCACATAATTTTCAGTCAACCAACCTGTAATGGGAGTTGTAGTCCAACAGTAGATGGGGCCACAGTTTACAACACACGTGTAAACAATATTGGGATGCACCAAAGAGAATTTTAATACTTTCCCCAAACAAGGTACACTCAAAATGGCATTTTTTATATTGCTGTATGATTAATATATAATAAATAGGTAGAGGGATATTGTATGAGGATAAATAACTGGATTATTTACTAAACAGTAAATTGTGTTAAAATGTCAATGACTGTGAGCTGGAAAAATACTATACTTTCCAAGTATAGTTATTTTTTTTTCAAAGCTCACTGTTTAGTGAATAAAGCCCCAAAATAAGTACTAGACGCAGTACAACAAAGAGAAGTTCTACTCCCAAGAGCTTACAATCTAGGGATTACGTTGTGTGTGTGTGTGTGTGTGTTTTCCACAGCTGTGTCTTCCAGACAAAGAATTTCCTTTTCAGGGAGAAAAACATGTTTTTGTCTGGAAGCAGAGACAGACTGCCCCCTCCCCAATTTACACACAAACTCAGACCGACAGACAGACAGACAGACATGCAGATAGAGACACAGCAAACACACCCTGCCCTGTCTGGTACATGTGACTCACCTCCCAGGGACTGACCCCCAGACACACACAGGTCACCCCCCAAGGTGTGTGACTCAGACAGGGAGCAAACAGACAGTGCAAGCACAGCATCTAGATTGGGCAATTTACAGCCTCCCAGCAGTGGTAAAAATATAATTCATATCACCCTGCCATCAATGTGCTTTAATTAACCTCTTCCATGCCAGTGTTACACAACCATGAACTAGTCCTATTTCACAGCCCTGAACATATTGCTTTTTCTAAACCCATCTCATACTGCAGCCCAGATGCTTATTTTAACCCATCTCATACTGCAGCCCAGATGCTTATTTTAACCCATCTCATATTAAAGCCCAGATGCTTATTTTAACCCATCTCATATTAAAGCCCAGATGCTTATTTTAACCCATCTCATACTGCAGCCCAGATGCTTATTTTAACCCATCTCATATTAAAGCCCAGATGCTTATTTTAACCCATCTCATACTGCAGCCCAGATGCTTATTTTAACCCATCTCATACTGCAGCCCAGATGCTTATTTTAACCCATCTCATACTGCAGCCCAGATGCTTATTTTAACCCATCTCATACTGCAGCCCAGATGCTTATTTTAACCCATCTCACACTACAGCCCAGATGCTTATTTTAACCCATCTCATATTAAAGCCCAGATGCTTATTTTAACCCATCTCATACTGCAGCCCAGATGCTTATTTTAACCCATCTCATACTGCAGCCCAGATGCTTATTTTAACCCATCTCATATTACAGCCCAGATGCTTATTTTAACCCATCTCATGCAAGACCTTTCACAACATGATTCTTTTAACCCGTCTCATGCCATAATCAATGCAACATATTTTTTTTGCTTCTAACCCATCTCATTCCTCAGCTTGCCACAGAATGATTCCTAAAAGTCACTTGTGACTAAAATGTAGGTCCCCCAATGAGGCATCATGGGAGTTGTAGTTTAACAACAGTTTGGGAATTATCCTTTCATAATAATTTTATGTTTTAACCCAATTTATGCCACAGGCTATAACAAAATGCTTCTATTAACCCGTATCACACCACAGCCCTACAGAGAATCCCTCTACAACTTATCTCATGGCACACTTCCAGAAACAACTCACATCATTATCAGCCAGCCAGAAAGGATATTTCCGTTTACACACACTCATCCCTCAGCCCTGAAATTAACCCATTTCATACCACAGCCCCAAAAAGAATGCTTCTATCAACCTATCTAATGCAATATCCCCGAAGACAATGCTTCAATTAATTCTTCTAACAGGAATTATCATTTAATGCCAATTATTTCATTTTCTTATGGCTTATAATAGTCACTCACAGGATAGTTACTTTAGCCCACCCCATGCCCCAGTCCTGCACTGAATGATCTAATTAACCCATCTCATGCCAGAGCCCTGCACAGAATGGCTACTGTAACCCACCACATTTTATGGACCAGTGAAAGCTTTTGATTAAGTGATGACGGGTTCATACCTGCCAAGTTGTACTAAGGGGGCCGCTGGGTCCGTGTAATCACGTCAATATGCCCAATACACATAACACTAACATACATAGTACAATTATACATTAAAGTGACTTTGTCAACCCCCCCCCCCCCCAAAAAAAAAGATAATTTAATAAAGATAAAATCTATATGAAATGCCTCGATGTTTGCCATTTAACTGAAATTCCAACCCAGTCAAAAGATAACACAAGACAAATTTAGGACCACTTTGTCTGATGTATTTTTCCTACGCTTGACAAAAAGGTGGCGCTACCACTGTCAAACTTTGCCAAGAACTCAGCCGCCACCAGTGACAGCTGTGGGGAAAAGGCTCTGGCTATGACACAGCACTGGCTTATGGCGGATGAAGCACCAGGAGCGTAGAAGATGACAGCAACCACAAGGGACAGGTTCTGATAAGTAAAAACCACCTTCCCTAAACCCCTGGACCACCGCAATGCAAGCCGAGCAGTCACCGTCTGAGGTCTTTGCATAACATGCAAAGACCCCAGAAGGTGACATAGCTACTTTTAAAGGAACAGTACAAGCACTATAACCACTACAGCTTACTTATCCTGGTGCCCTCCATTCTTTTTGAACAGTTTGACTTCTTACCTATGGTCTGCCACGTGACACTCCCCACCTCCATTACTAACCCCGAAAAGCTTCCATTCGCTCTCCTGAGCCTCCCTTCGCAGTGCAGTATTTAGCTCATTTGCAGAGGGCAATCTGTTGACGTGTAATAAAGCCCTCATGCAATAAAAACAGGGTGAGAGCTGCACTGTGAGCCGTACTCCCAGAAAGCGTACAAGGGGATGTACATTTATTTGATCTGAACAGGAAAGCTGCAAAATAGGAGCTCACGTACCTGAAGAAGGATAGACAAGCCACCTCACTATAGAAAATACAAGATGGCGGTTGTTTAGGTGGGATGGCTTCTCATCAGTCATTCTTCCTGCCACTCCGTCCTTTAGTTGAGCTCAGAACCTTTGCTGTGTATGAGTAAATCACAAAACTCTAGAGCAATAAAACACAGTAAACTGTGTTAAACCTGTTTTAAATGTGCTAATAAACCATTACATATATAATATTTTGTTCGTATTGTAAACAACTGAACCTGTTACCTAGAAACCTATCAATAGGTCAGAAAGCCCTTAAACAAATTCTAGACCCACCTTTACTTCTTAAACATCTAAATCATGTGTGACCACTTTGTTGCCCATTGAAAATCTTGGGGGGCATGCTTTAATTATTCCACCAGTCTAGTCATCTTAATAAAATGTCACACTGCATTCAGCTTGAACAATGTCAAATGGTACACAGCAGGGCAGGGTGTGATCGGCAGATTGAAAATACCATGTTAAAGTGGTCTGTGGTCGCAAGTTTGATCATTGTTAAAAATCAACAGTGGTTAAATGACTTAAGATGTTTCTTAAAAAAAAAAAAAAAGCATTTACTATAAGGGTCAGGGACTGTACCCTGTGTGCTGCTGACTCTATGATAGTCATACATTGAATATTTAAGGGAAAAGCTGTACTATGTGTATGATGTGGCCAACATGCCCATTTTGTAGAACAGATCCCGTGGGTTTTGCCTGTGGTAAAATTCTCTCTCTCTATGCAGTGACCAGCTGCAGATCTGGGATTTTTGGAGATGATTCATCCTAATTATTCCTCTTCCCCACAAAATTTAACCCTTTTGATACTCTTTTCATGCTATATCATGTCTCTTTACACTATATCTATTTTAATTATTGTAATGATTTCTGGCCAATGACAATTTATACCCCACTTGTTTAATTACGATATTATGTACCAATTTGATTTATTGAATAGCAGTTGTCATTGTAGGTTGAAGTAAAATTTAGTTTATTAAATAAAGTATATAAAGCGACACAGAGGCATAACTAGAAATCACTGGGCCCTGGTGCGAAAATTGACCTGGGCCCCCCTCTATGCATCTCATCCCCCTCAGCCCCTCCTTGTGTCTTATTCCCTTCCCCCTATCCCCTCCATGCATCTCACTCCCTCCCCCCCAACCCCTTCATGCGTCTCATTCGCCCCCCATGTGTCTTATTCCTTCCCAGCCCCTCCATGTGTCTCATTTCCTCCCATTGCCTCTCCATTTCTCCTATTCCCCCCAGCCCCTACATGTGTCTCATTCCTTCCCCCCCAGCCCCTCCATGTGACTTATTCCCTCCCCCAGCCCCTACATGTGGGGCTATTTTAAGAATGCTATATATTCTCTTAAGATATATGGCATCATTCGTCAGTGTAATCACCTGAGAGGTAAACAGTCTCTTTTGTTTTTTTTTAAATACAGGGACTGTAAGCGATTTTCAGCTTTTCCCGCCATTGCCTCTCAATGTCTCCTATTCCCCCACATCCCCTACATGTGTCTCATTCCTCCCCCCAGCCCCTCCATGTGACTTATTCCCTCCCCCAGCCCCTACATGTGTCTCATTCCCCCATTGCCTCTCCATGTCTCTCATCTACCCCCAGTCCTTCCATGTGTCTCATTCCCTCCCTCCAAGTGGCTTATTGCTTCCCCATACATGTCTCATCCCCCCAATTTTCCATGTGTTTTCTCTACCCCCCACCTTTCCATGTGTCTCCTTCCCTCTTCCAGCCACTCAATGTGTCTCATTCCCATGCCCCAAGCCCCTCCATTTTCTCCTCCCCCTTTAGCCCCTCCATGTGTCTCCTTCCCCCCTATGGAGATGTGTCTCATTCCCTCCCCCCACCCCATCATGTGTCTCAATTCACCCTCGCCCCTCCACATATCTCTGCCCCTCCTTCACCTCGGTCCCTCTATGTGTTTCATTCCACCCCAGCCTCTGCATGTGTCTCTCCTGCCTTCACTTCTGTACCTGTTCACCCAGACTGCGGTACTAGGACTGACAGGAAGTGCTCTCAGTGAACACTTCCTGTCAGATGTGGTCCGCTCGGCCATGCTACCCAGAGCGGCAGGAGGGGCGCAGCACACTTTTTGTTTATAAATGTGTATGCTTAATACCAAATATATCCTTTGTTCAAATGTTAGTATACGTATATCCCAATGTTGGTATAGCCCCTCCCCCATAACCTAATAATATTAAGAGTAATAGGTAAAGAGTAAAAGGCCTTGGTCACATACCCATTGTATCTCAAAAAAAGACTTTCCTGGCTAATCATGGCAGCATCACTTATGGGTAGCTCCTCCCTTAGCAGTCACAGGACAGGAATTAATTAGATTAATTAATTAATTAGACTGATAGGTATAAAGAGTCCCTCCTCCCCTTACACCACAGTCTTTTTTCCTGTCCTTAGCAAGTTCTACAGGACTTTTTACTTTTTATTTTATGGCCACCTTCCTGCGTTTGTCGTGGGTTCGTTCCAAATGAAGTTCAGCCTCTCTTCATTTGAAGGACCCAGTAAACGGCCTGCATGGGCAGGACTAACTGGGTCAGGTTCAGAGTAAGTACTGAACTGCTGCGTGGGATGTATGAGTGTTCTGAGGGAGACACTGTTCTAAAACTTCCTGGGCTTGGTTATCCTTAAAAATTTCCCCTTGTTTCTGGAAGTGCCCCTAGTAATTGGGGTCGAAATCCCCCCCTTACCTTGTTGGCAGTGTTTTGGGGATCCATACTGCAGTCATCCGGATGGTGGATGCTGTTGGGCTCTATTGCGTGTTGTTTTCTGCCTGAGTGCCCTGTATTGCCCCTGGGGGCTTGCTGGGAGTTGCTGTCCTTGTGGGGGCTGTATTCGCCCGGATTGGCTGGTTTGCCGTGGTGTGCATTCCAGCCGCGGAATTGCCGAACCCGGAAGTGCCTCGCGACGACCGCGAGGCTTGGAACGCATGGCGTGCGTTCCAGCACTCTGCGCATGCGCGGACCGGGCGCAGAGGTATTTAAACAGGGGAATACTGACACTTGCCTGTCAGCTGTTCGGAACTTCTGATTTGCGGTCTGAACTTTCGCCAGTTCTCCTTCTTGCTGTCTCCTGGCTGCCTGGAGTGTGTTTTCTGCCGTTATGAGGTAGGATTGCCTGGTTTTTGCTGGGGGCTTTGGGTTTGCTTTCCAGTTTACCTTTTGGGCTTTTTAGGGATGTGTTCTGATTTGCCTTTGTTCCTTTCTTAGTATGGATTCTCCCTCTGCCTCTGCTAGATCCCTCTCTAGAAAACATAGGTGAGCCATTTATTTTGTTCAGGGGGGGTTATTAAAAGAGTGCCATACTGAGCCTGTAATATATGTTATATATGGCTTTATTTCAGCCCCAGCAAACAGTTGGATTCTCCAGCGAGAAAATCCAGAGAAAAGACCAACAGATGCATCAATTGTTCATCACCTGCTCCACCTGGAAGGAACCTCTGCAGGGAATGCTTGTCGGAAGCGGCTAATGTCCCCAGTAAGACTTCACCGCAGGACGACCTTAAGCTTTGGATTTCCCATGCAATTGCTGAGGGCTTTAAGTCTACCACGGGATGTGGTGGCCCTCCTAAGAGATGCAGAGCGGAACCTCAGTCTTCCAGCTCTGAGGAGGATCCTGACCTGTGGGAGGTCTCTGATGAGGGGGAGGAGGAGGCTGACTATGCCTCCAGGTCTCTGGACTCTAAATCTATAGATCGACTTATTACCCTCCTCAGAGACACTCTTAGCCTCACGGAAGAAAAATCTGAATTGAGAGAGGCTGACAGGTTTTTTGAGGACTTGAAACCTAATAGACCAACGTTCCCAGTACATTCCTCTATAAGGGACATGATCCTTCAGGAATGGAATAAGCCGGAGAGGAAGTCCACCTTGAAAAACAAATTCACAAGGACTTATCCTTATTCTGCCATGGACTGCTGCCTTTGGAATTCGGTTCCCAAGGTTGATGCCGCAGTGATCCATATGGCTAGAAAGACCACGCTTCCTATAGACTCCATGGCATACTTAAGAGAACCTATGGAAAAGCGTATGGATGGTGACCTAATTAAAGCCTATCTGGCGCTAGGCTCCACCCTTCATCCGGCAGTGGCGCTGACCACTCTCTCCAGGGCCTTAAGAGTTTGGCTCGCTAATTTGGAGGAAGATATTGGTCAAGGTGTCCGTAGAGAACATCTCCTGGAAAGTCTCAAGGATTTGAGCCTTGCTACTGAATTTTGCTCTGAGGCCTCCCTGGACATCACTCGCATGATTGCCAAAGGTATGGCCCTATCTGTGGCCTCCAGAAGGGCCTTATGGCTTCATTCCTGGGGGGCGGACTATGCCTCCAAAGCTTCCTTGTGTGGTCTCCCGTTCCAGGGGGACCTCCTGTTTGGTAAGACCCTGGAGGATGCCATTCAGAAAGCTGCTGATGGGAAAAAAGCGTTTCTTCCACAAGTCAGCAGAAAGAGTTTTTCCTCCTCCTGGAAAACCAGGCGATTTAAGGATCGGTCCTTTCGGGACAGTAGAAGCTACAAGCCCGGAAGGGAGTATTCCAGGAACTCTTCGTGGAAGTCCTTCTCTCACTCCTCTTCCAATAAGGCTTCCAGAGGTAGAGGTGCCAGAACCTCCGGGAAGACCTTCTGAAGGTCCTCGGGCCCATCCGGGTACGGTGGGTGGAAGACTGCAGTTCTTTTACCCGGTATGGGCCGCAAATGTCACAGACGAGTGGGTCACCTCAATCATAAAAGAAGGCTACAGGATAGAATTTTCCTCTCGTTCACATGCTGCCCATTTCAGAAAATCAAAAGTGTCAGAAGGTGTCAAACGAAGGGCTATGAGGACTTGCATTTCCACTCTGCTGGAACAGAAGGTGTTGGAGGAAGTCCCTACTCACGAAAGGTTCCAGGGGATGTATTCCACTGTGTTTTTGGCCCCAAAGCCCCAGGGAAAGTGGCGTCTCATCCTGAACCTGAAAGGAGTGAACGCCTTTCTAGACGTAAGGACATTCAAAATGGAATCCTTACAGACTATCCTAAAGTGCGTAAAACCAGGAGATTGGATGACCTCCATAGACTTAAAAGACGCCTACTACCAAATCCCTGTAAACAGCAATCACATGCAGTTCCTTCGGTTCTGGGCTTTAGGAAGACATTTCCAGTTCCGAGGGCTTCCGTTTGGTCTCAGCTTAGCGCCAAGGACTTTCTCGAAGGTCCTTGTCTCTTTGATTGCCGTCATAAGGATGAGAGGTATCGAGATATTCCATTACCTGGACGACATACTCATCATAGGGCCTTCACAAAGAATAGTGGAGCATCATACTTTAATGGCAATGAACGTCCTGCAAGATCACGGGTGGCTTCTCAATATAGAGAAAAGCTCCCTGATTCCGTCTCAGACCATCGTGTTCCTCGGAGCGGTGATAAATACCATTTCTGCCCGTGTGTTTTTGTCTCCAGAGAGGGTCATGAAGATACAAGACAAAGTCAAGAAGCTCCAGGTTCTCGAAAGGGCCTCGGCAAGGGAAGTCATGAGTTTCCTGGGTTCTTTAACGTCTACGATAGGTTTGGTGAAGTGGGCCCAATGGAAGTTTCGCCCTGTACAGAGTTGTTTCCTTCTCCAGTTCGACAGAGAAAAAACGGATTGGGATAAGAAGATATCTCTGCCACTGCCAGTAAGAAAAGAGTTGAACTGGTGGAAGAACGGGAAGAACCTAGCAAAGGGCTTTCCCTTGGAAGAGCCTCCGTGGACCGTTATTACGACAGATGCCAGTTCTTCTGGTTGGGGTGCCCACCTAGATTCCTCGTGGACTCAGGGGTGGTGGACTCGAGAAGAAAGTCGGCTCCACTCGAACCTAAGAGAACTACGAGCTTTTTCAAAGGCCATTCGGGTGTTCCTTCCGAAGATCAGGAATTCCTGGGTGTTGATCAAGACGGACAACCGAGCGGTGGCCTCATATGTAAACAACCAGGGAGGCACAAGGAGCAAGCAGCTCTTAAAAGAGCTAGCTCCTCTAATGGAAATGGCCATGACCTATCTCCAGGGACTGAAGGCTGTCTATCTCCCAGGCTGGGAGAACGTAGCGGCGGATTTTCTCAGCAGAACGGAAATTCTCCCGGGAGAATGGAAACTTCACCAGTCAGTTTTTGCTTGGATCACCCATCGGTGGGGCATGCCCCAGATCGACCTGATGGCCTCGTTCAGGAATCGCCAGGTGGAGAATTACTACTCCCTCCACCCAGAGAGTCAGGCAATGGGCCAGGATGCTCTATCTCTTCCTTGGTCGTTCGATCTGGGGTATGCGTTCCCTCCCCTACCCATGATACCCAGGTTCCTGAGAAAAGTTTGGTCAGAAGGGAAGAAGGTTATTGCCGTAATCCCAATTTGGCCTCGAAGGCCGTGGTTTCCCCTACTGTCAATGTTGAGCCAGGAACAGCCTCGGCCCCTGCCTGTTCTGAAGGATCTGCTAACGCAGGGTCCAATATTCCATCCTCATCCGGAACGCCTCAATTTGGGGGGGTGGGTCTTGAAAAAGAGAGACTTCAACAATTAGGCCTTTCAGAAGCAGTGGTCAATACCCTCTTACACTCAAGGAAGGCTTCTACGTCCTCATGCTACCATAGAATCTGGGATGTGTTTCAGGAATGGGCTTCGGCCAAGCGAGTTGACTTCATACGCCCTTGCAACACTGAAATCTTGGAGTTCCTGCAAGAAGGTCTGGATAAGGGTCTTAGCATCAGCACTCTTAAAGTTCAGTCTTCGGCCCTGTCAGCTTTGTGCAACACCTCTTGGTCATCAGACCCATTGATCTCCAGGTTCTTCAAGGCAGCTTTCAAGTTGAGACCGCCTTCGAGATCCACTACCCCTCCTTGGGACCTTCCGCTTGTTCTCGACTACCTGACTGAGGATCTATTCGTTCCTCTTGAGAATTTGGATGCTGTCCTCCTAACTTACAAAACATTGTTCTTAGTAGAATTACTTCCGCTAGGAGAGTTTCAGAGATCAAGGCCTTCTCCACCTTGCCTTCTTGTCTACAATTCTACCACAATAGGGTGTGCCTGCAACCTAATCCAGCATTTCTGCCTAAAGTGGTCTCTCGTTTCCATCTATCTCAAGAGGTGGTCCTGCCCTCCTTCTACCCCAATCCTTCTTCACCAGAGGAGATCAAGTGGCAACGTTTGGATGTTATGAACTGCCTGTCTGTGTACCTTGAACGTTCTGCTCCTTACAGGAAAACTCACCAGCTTTTCGTTTTGCCTTCAGGGGCCAGGAGAGGTGAGGCAGCCTCTCTATCTACGTTGAAGCGTTGGATTGCTCTTGTAATCAGAAAGGCATATCTCAATAAAGATCGCTCTCCTCCACTGAAGATAAAGGCTCATTCAACCAGAGCATTGTCAACTTCATGGGCTAATTGGGCAGAGGTTCCATACGATGACATTTGCAAGGCAGCCACCTGGTCTTCCCCGATGATGTTCATGAAACACTACAAACTAGATGTGGATGCTCCTTCCACCTCATTTGGGAAGAGTGTCTTGTCTACGGTTTCTTTGTCCCGTTGATATTAAATTCAGTCATAGCATAATAATTTGTTCTGTGTGTTTTATCATAATTTTATTCCCACCCTAATTTCTGTGAGCTTGGGTATTACCCATAAGTGATGCTGCCATGATTAGCCAGGAATAGAGAAAATTTATGCCAAACTTACCGTAATTTTCTTTTCCTGGCTATTTCTCATGGCAGCATCAGGGTTCCCGCCCATTTTTTATTTCCAGCTTTATAATTGGACTGTGGTGTAAGGGGAGGAGGGACTCTTTATACCTATCAGTCTAATTAATTAATTAATCTAATTAATTCCTGTCCTGTGACTGCTAAGGGAGGAGCTACCCATAAGTGATGCTGCCATGAGAAATAGCCAGGAAAAGAAAATTACGGTAAGTTTGGCATAAATTTTCTCTATTCTTGGTAAAAATTTTGTGTAATAAATTTTCATTATAGTAAGATAGAGTAGGTGTTTTGTATAAATTTTTTTTTAGTTGCCCGCTTAAAAATGCCTCTGAGTGGGGATTGCCCACTGCCCACTATTTATTGGAGATCAAAAAAGGATACATGACTAAGGCCTCTATACATGATTAGGGCCTTAAGGCCGAAACTTTGTATCTTTTTTTTTGTCCTTTTTTGATCTTCAATAAATCATTTTTTGCCTTCACCCTACATTGTGACGCCTGTGGAACTCTACTTTTTGGTTTATAACAATTGTTTTTCTCATTAGATGTAACAATTAACAGGCTGTATTATTAAGTAGGGGAATTTCGGTTTGTTACCCTGACTTTTTTCAATTCACCATATATGATCATCTTGTGTCCAGTCTAAGTTCTGGCACTGTACTAAGATATAGGGTCCTGTAATTGACACTGTCTTGCCATACTGTTAATAAACATGCAGTTTTGGTGTAATGCAAAGTATGATGTCAGACAGTTCAGTATGGGATTTGGAGACTTGAGCTGCTCATTGACGTATGAAATAGAATACTATTATTTATAAACTGCCAACAAATTCCGCAGCGCTGTACGATGACAGGACTAAAAGACAATTATTAAAAGCATTCAAAAGTTTGGCTCTGTAATATTCTGCAATAAAGTGGTTATTTTTTTTTTAATTAATCTTTTTGCCCTTTTTTTAGCACAGGCCTACCCATACGTTGGTTTCGGCACACCTCATCCAACTTTGCACCACTACTATTTATGCATATTACGATTATGTTTCCGACCACAAGTATTAAGGGCCAACGGCCTGTATTTGTGAGAGGAATATGGCCCTATATAAACCTCACTCTTGCCTGGGCCGTTCCCGTTCAGGTCATCCCACCCACCTCACCCCTAATGCATTATCTATTGCACTGGTCTCCTTGGTGGGCCCTCTTTTATAACAGGCCTACCCGTACCTTGGTGTCGGCACCACTACTCTTTACGCATATTACGATTATTTTTTTTCGACCACAAATATATACAGTATATATGTATCTACAAGGCCACCCTTACCATTTTTGGGACTCTGGGCGAGACAGCTTGCATAGATCTACTTGTCCAAATACATACCTGATTATCCTCAAATAAATTACTAACTTCTCGCATACATAACCAGGTTTGCGCTATTCCATCAAAGGTCGGACAGATAATGTGGAAGTGTATATATACACTTAAGGGAGCCAATGTGGTTATGGTACTTAGAGTATCGATTTAATAATAGCATTAATTGTGTCTGCTTAGCATATGCCTTAGAAAGTTAATTTTTCAGTAGCTTTCTTTGAATGTGAAGTCAGTGATGTTGCTTGGGGCACATAAAGGAAACTCTAAACTTTATAAATAAACTTTTGTTTCTTCTGTGGTAGAATTGTAATCAGTAAAAGGTAGACTTTATTTGACTAGCCCTTCTCAGCCACCATTCACTCTATGGCAACAAGCACCACGTTGTTAAACAGTCATTGAACACAGTCAGTGGTGTTATACACATAAAACATCAATAACGATTAGGAAAGCCCACACAAACATCCAGATACAAAGTAAAAGTCCCAATACTTTCTTTGACAGGCATCGGAATCAAAGGACCAAACGCACACTAGACTGCTAAGTCAAAGTGACTCTCCATCTTACGTATTTCGTACCCAAGTGTGGGCTCTTACTCATAGACCCCCAGGTCATAGATGTGAAAGGAAAGGTTACATTTTACAACACTTTTAAATTTCTATTTTAAGAATGCTATATATTCTCTTAAGATATATGACATCATTCGTCAGAGCGTAATCACCTGAGAGGTAAACAGTCTCTTTTGTTTTTTTTAAATACAGGGACTGTAAGCGATTTTCAGCTTTAAGTATACAGGGTCTTATCGGGGGGGGGGGAAATTATCATGTATCTGTCAGGATATAGGACCTCAGCCTGGACCTTCTTAGCTACATTGCATCCATGACAGCCAAATCCTGCTTGTCATAGTCCTGGGAACTTACATATCTTTGAACAAATGCCACCCATCCCACACATCAGTTGGCCATCAGGCAACAAACACACGTCATTCACTCACGCCTGATTCTTATATTTAGTTCCCACGAGTTCTCTGCGTTGGCCTTACTTACACTCCTCGTCACATTTATGTAAAATCATGAAGACATTATGCAACTTTGCCCTAGGTGTGTGCTGCCATACCAGCTTGTTCTGCAGAACCTCAAAAGGTGGTCTACCCATTGCTCAGGGGTGTTCAAAACCGTTGTTCCAGAAATATCCAGTTAACCAAAATCCCGTTCCTTGTTCAAGTTTCTTTCCTTCAGGTGCCATCTTCTGGCTTCCAGATTTCAAACTTCCTGCTTAAGTTGATCAGCTTTCTTGTTCTTTGACTGCCCTGATCCAGCTCATGGTCTTTCTGGCTACTTGTTTACCCGTTCAGTCTTCATTCTGTTCTTCAGGCCTTGGGAGGTCTACTCACCCTCTCTGTCCCCTAGGCAGTGTTAAATTATACAGGTATGGAAACCGTCTTTAAAAAGAAAAAAATAAACTAATTAAAACAAGCTTACAGATACACTAAACACCATAATCTACAGCCTACTGTAGTAGTTATGGTCCTAGGGGCCACTTACCTGGCTCTTTTGGGTACCAATGGTCCTATCGGTCTGCAGATATATGCTACAGTGGAGTGTAAGTCAATGAAGAATGTGCAAAGTTGGTGTGCCAATACATTAGTATGAACTTACACATATTTGTGCAGACCAGAGAAACCGTGAGCCCCCGACAAAGTCAAGAAAGTGTCCAACCATTCAGAAATGATTTGGCAGCTTACTGTGGTAATGATGCCAGGGACTGCTGACACTATAATCACTACAGTATGATGTAGTAGTTATGGTTCTTAACCTAAGTTTACTTTAAAAGGCACAGTAAAGTTTTATTTTTTTAGGAGTATATTGTCAGTCCTGCTCTGACGCATACACAGTACTCAGCCTACATTCAGTAGTTTACTGTCTGCATTAAGAGTAGGAAGAACAGGAGAATATTTGCATGTTTTTTTCATTTCGTGATGTTGAGCACTGTTTATGCCTGACAGCGGGACTGAGAGGTTACTCATTCGTGCTCTTGGCTGTGACAGTGAGGAATTATGGCTCTCGTCCATGTCTTCTTTATTTAACGGGTGTGCTGCTTATTTCATGCATCTTTGGTGCTGCTGCTGTGTTTGTTTTTTTGGGGAGAATCTTAAATCAACACTATATTTTAATTCACTTACATTTTTTTTCCTAGAGTGTGCTGAATGCATAGGCCCATAACTGCGTGGCTGTCTTTGCTGAGATATTGACCAATTCAAGAAAACTGATATATATGTAAGATATTCAACGTACAATTATGAATAGAGATAGCTGTAACACCCAACATTGAGCCTTTACACAGCCAACATAAATGGCCTTTGTTGATGGGATATTTGTGGTACCAGTTTATCCCGTGCCCTCATGCTGTTTAGTGGATCTCTATGGGTCGGATCAAGACCAACATTTTTGACAAGATCTCAGGCAACTAAGATCTCATCTTTGCCACCTTCCCCATGATGGAGACTTTTGTGTCATCTGCAAGAGGTCTAATTAAAGTGCCTGGTAAGATTTCTAAATATATATTAATTTACATTTGAAGAATGTATCCTTCAGATAATTTTGCATTTAAAAATGTGTCACCGGGGCGGAGCCAACTGCCTAACGAGACGGACGCACATTGGGAGAGCTCCGTAGCGTTTGCCTTGTTAACGGCAGCTACCGGCCACAAAAACCCAAGATCCTGCTCCACACCTGATGGGGAAACTATCCCAAAAACTCTGGGCCGATAGGAGCCCAGAAACCCGAGATATCGGCACGTTTATGCAGCAGCCTGCAAGGCCCGCACCAACAAAGATGGCGCCGGCGGCGGTCTCCACCTCAGACTCCTCTGATGCAGAGAGCTTGCCAGAAGACCTCTCCACCTTCCCAGAGGTACATTATGCCACACAACAGCTCCCAATAGGGGGAGATACTGCCCCCTCAACCAAGGCAGACATTAAAGCCCTTCTATGTGAAATACGGGCCATGTTTCAAGCAGATGTGGCTGGGGTGAGGGAAGAGGTGGCCACCGTTACTGACAGGCTTGTCAGAATAGAGGATGATATGGGCACGACAAAAGTGGCACAATCAGCCACAGACATTGCTCTTAGCTCACTGCAAAAGAGCAATGAGGACATGCTCAACCGCCTAGCTAACATGGAGGACAAAATGAAGGCAAGAAATGTGAGGATCAGGGGGGTCCCAGAGACCATAACTCCTGGAGAACTGCCTAACTTTATCAGAAGACTCCTTTCCACACTGCATCCCCCAAAACAGGTGAAACAAGTTGTCATGGATCATTGCTTTAGACTACCTAAGGCCCCTAGAGCCCCTCCAGAGACATCGAGAGACATCCTGGTTAAACTTGTCCGAGACTCAGACAGGGGCGCTATCCTGGCGGCGACCAGAGATTCCCCCACCACCGCTTTCGAGGGTCATCAACTGATGTTTTACAGGGACATATCCCGCCACACAATTGCCTGGCGGCAGTCACTCCGTCAACTCACTCAGCACCTCCGGGACAGCAAGGTGCCATATAAAAGGGGCATACACAAGCTTACAGTCGAAAAGGGGGGCAAGACACACTCACCTGGGGGGCGGGGCCTGACTGCCAACCTGAACGGTCGCAAGCAGAGTGAGCTCCGACCGGGAAACTCAGAAATAGCCCCAAAAGCAACCTTTTCAATCGAAACAATCGACATATGAGAGCTGGAAACAGCCCACAATACGCTGTGCCTCAATCCAGAGCTCCACGGACGCAAACCAAGCAAAGTAAGCCCGCAAAGCTACTGCGGCCTACCTGGGGGTGAAAGTGTGGGAGAGGCGGCCGCTCTCCTTGCTCGATCCCCTGAAGGAACAAGCAGACACAGCGCAGAGACCTGCTCCAACCCTGCCGGTGGGGGTCATCCCGGCCTTATCACTCCACATATGGAGGTACCAGTGGTCCCGCAAACGAGCAATCTACAACTCGAACCTCTCCACCTCAAACTACCCAAGATGGCGGACGCCAGGCCTCTATCCTTACCACGAGGCTCAACAGAATCGACACTCATGAAACTAGACAAGATATTCGAGGAATTAAACGGCACCACCGGGAGGCACATAACCCAAGCTCCAGGGCCAAACGGGGCTCCCCGAACCTACCAAGAACCTACCTTCATGCCGCATGGACTGGGGGCCGGGTTTGGAGGGGAAGAGTGGCGTCAAGACACGGAGCCCAAGGGGGTCCCATTCATCTTGTATACCCCAACTATGGCTTGGAAAAGAACTGCATGCAGTGGCCCACCAGAGGCATTGGCTGAAACTACCTACCTGCCGACCCGGATCAGACGCCAGAAGAAATGGACCTGTCGACTACCCTTAATGCCCTGACTCGAATTAGACTCACTAAAGAAGGTGCTGTCTGCCCACGTTATAAAACTTTTTCCGTTCATTTTTGTTCCCCCTTGGGATCTAGTATGCACAATCCACCTCACCGACCAGTGGGGCCAGCTGACCTCAGCCTCAAACTCAGCGTCCAAGTTATGATTCCATCTGTTGTACTATAAATTTCATTAATGATGTGGCACTCTGGGTGCTGAAGCACACACTTAGCCAGGGCAACTAGCGTCTTATTACTAGACATTAGGGCACGTTATACCGCAACAATAAGTTAAAACCAAGAATAGCTGTAGTTCTTGAATCGCTTATCTGAGGCGGACAGCACACCACACTATGTGGGGGCAACCCAGGAGATAATCTGAATGGCAATGCTACACAGGCTCACTCAAACGGCTCCCACTAGAACACAGCAGCCATATATACTCATATCTATTACACACCAGCAAACCACTCAGATAATAGTGTTATAGCCCAGACCACAACACAGAAAAGCCACACAAGTAGCTATACATAAGAGCCTGTACCGAAATAATCTTGAACAATGTTGTTATCCTGTAATACAAGCATGTAATATAAAAAAAAAAAAAAAAGACACTCACCTCTCTGAATCAAATCGCTTATTAAGGGAACTGGGACTGCCCGAGAGCACCTTCTTCTTGCCGCAACAGTCCTCATGGTCTGTGGACCGGATCACCCCGTTTGTCCCCAGAGAGACCGCAGGGGGATCCTGGGACACGCCAACGTGAAGTGGACTTTCTCACTACCCTGTTCAACATTCAACATCCAAATACGCTCAATGTGAACTCAAATCGCTCCTCTCTCTAATTGCTATAGATGATACTATATCTTGTTTCAGGGTTCCCACAACCCGATTTGGCTCCGATAGTTGAAGCTACTCTATCTATGACAAGTTGTACACCCCCCACAAGTTGTAAGCCCCTGACGAGGGTTCATCACAGAAAGCACCGAAACGCGCGTCGGGTTTCTTCTTTCTTTCACTTATTTTCTCACTGGGGCACTGTCACTATGTGTAGGTAACCAACAATCTAGGTATGGTTCTACACATTAGATCACAATAATTTTCACTTTCTAACTTTTCACCTCACTACACTGGACTGGATGGATGGGAGTAGTTAACTATACCACAAGACCTATACTTATAGTCCTGCAAGCTTAAATCATCCCCCCCTTTTTTTCTCAAGACATGGGTAAGATATACTGTGAGTCTTAAGTATTACCTTTAGATCTCATTACGGTTATCTAACCGTCTGATATGTGGATGATTGCAGGTTTGTCTTGTGAATTACAAGACAACAGGAATATTTGGGATACGGCTGAGAGATCTACAATTGAAAAACAAAAGTGTACATAGTGTAAATCTACATTAAATATTTAGTAAGTGATCATGAAATGCACTCACGAGATGTAGATGAAAAGATAGCGTTCTAGGGTGCCTCCCCGATTATAATGGGGGGCTGGTGCCTTTCTCCACTTGCTCCAAACGATAAGTGAAAAAACAGGACTTCCAAGGTAGTGGAAAAAATAAAACAATTTATTAAGGATGAAAAATCACCCAGCAATAAAAGTAGAAATACAGGCTTAAAAATGAGGTCCTACGCGTTTCGTTCACAAACTGGAACTTCCTCAGGGACCAGAAAATTAAAATTACATGCAGAAGTGACAGAATGAAAAAATACAGCCTTCTTTGTGCAGGCTATGTGGAGTGTGTGTGGCAAAATTAGACTGCTAGCTGTGATGCAAGTGAGTAGGCTGCTAAAACTCGCCGGACGCGTAACATAACAATTAAATGATCAGTTATGTCAGGCTAAACATTTCTAGGTAACATATATTCCCATTAAGGGATAGAAGAGTGGGACAGCTCTACATTGTGTAGGTATTTGGAAGACAGTTGGCACATACATACACAGTCCCTGTCCCTTTTAGCCTATGCCCACAGTTGGCAGGATGCAGTCCTCTAAGGAAGCGAAGCACCTGCTGAGGGACCAGAATGCGGTAGGTGTAAAGATGGGCAATTCTGGTGGCCCCCCTGATTCACCCTGAGGGCTTCTCCCCATCTTCATCCACTTGGTGGTCCTGGGACACATCTCTGGGCAGGGCCCATTTACAGCCCGCCTTGATTTTTGCTGCCGCCAACGGCGTCCCTGTTGCTGGGCGGGGACCCTGTGTCTGGTCCGAGGGCGTCGGGAGATCCGTTCTTGTGGTCGGGCAGTATGGGCTTGTGGCCGCAAGCGGAGTAAGAAGTAAGCCTGCAGTGCTTTATAAGGTGGGTCCCCCCGCCGTGGCGGTCTCCTGCGCCTTCTCCTGGGGTGCTTCTCTCGAGTGACACGTGGGGGGTGCATCTGGTCTCGGGGTCGAGCGACAGGACGGCTCTGAGGTGCCACTTCTTTATCAATAGTGGAGGTAAGTCTCTGTTCACTTAGTTGTGCCCAGAATAGGTCACAGACGCGGTCAAACGCTGCTAGCAACGGCTCCCCAAGTGCAGGTGATATCATGGATGTGCCCATGCTTTCTGTCTTTAGCGAGGCGGCCTTTTTGAGCTCTAAGGTATGTAGATGAGGATAAAGGTCTAGCTGACTACCTCAATGAATATTTTTGTTCGGTATTTACAGATGAAAATGAAGGAGAGGGACCTCAGTTAAGAAAAAGGATAAATTAGTCATTTATTACACGTGAGTTCACAGAGGAAGAGGTTCTATTTCAACTGTCAAAAGTAAAGACAAATAAGTCAATGGGACCTTATGGAATACACCCAAAGCTATTAAAAGAGCTTAGTGGTGTACTAGCAAAACCATTAACAGATTTATTTAACCAATCATTGTTAACAGGAGTAGTCCCAGAAGATTGGAAGTTAGCGAATGTTGTGCCCATTGACAAGAAAGGTAATAGGGAGGAGTCGGGCAACTATAGGCCAGTAAGCCTTACTTCAGTAGTGGGGAAAGTGATGGAAACCATGTTAAAGGATAGGATTGTGGAACATCTAAAAACACATGGATTTCAAGATCAGAGACAGCATGGGTTTACTTCAGGGAGATCATGCCAAACTAATCTTATTGATTTTTTTGATTGGGTAACTAAAATTATAGATCAGGGTGGTGCAGTAGACATTGCTTACCTAGATTTCAGTAAGGCTTTTGACACTGTTGCATATAGAAGGCTTTTCAATAAACTGCCGTCTTTGAAATTGGATTCCAATATTGTTGAATGGGTAAGGCAGTGGCTGAGTGACAGGCAACAGAGGGTTGTAGTCAATGGAGTATATTCGAAGCTTGGGCTTGTCACCAGTGGGGTACCTCAGGGATCTGTACTTGGACCCATTCTCTTTAATATTTTTATTAGTGATATTGCAGAAGGTCTTGATGGTAAGGTGTGTCTTTTTGCGGATGATACTAAGATATGTAACAGGGTTGATGTTCCAGGAGGGATAAGCCAAATGGCAAATGATTTAGGTAAACTAGAAAAATGGTCAGAATTGTGGCAACTGACATTTAATGTGGATAAGTGCAAGATAATGCATCTTGGACGTAAAACCCAAGGGCAGAGTACAGAATATTTGATAGAGTCCTAACCTCAACATCTGAGGAAAGGGATTTAGGGGTGATTATTTCTGATGACTTAAAGGTTGGCAGACAATGTAATAGAGCAGCAGGAAATGCTAGCAGAATGCTTGGTTGTATAGGGAGAGGTATTAGCAGTAGAAAGAGGGAAGTGCTCATGCCATTGTACAGAACACTGGTGAGACCTCACTTGGAGTACTGTACACAGTACTGGAGACCATATCTTCTGAAGGATATTGATACCTTAGAGAGAGTTCAAAGAAGGGCTACTAAACTGGTTCATGGATTGCAGGATAAAACTTACCAGGAAAGGTTAAAGGATCTTAACATGTATAGCTTGGAGGAAAGACGAGACAGGGGGGATATGATAGAAACATTTAAATACATAAAGGGAATCAACACAGTAAAGGAGGAGACTGTATTTAAAAGAAGAAAAACTACCACAACAAGAGGACATAGTCTTAAATTAGAGGGACAAAGGTTTAAAAATAATATCAGGAAGTATTACTTTACTGAGAGGGTAGTGGATGCATGGAATAGCCTTCCAGCTGAAGTGGTAGAGGTTAACACAGTAAAAGAGTTTAAGCATGCGTGGGATAGGCATAAGGCTATCCTAACTATAAGATCTGGCCAGGGACTAATGAAAGTATTTAGAAAACTGGGCAGACTAGATGGGCCGAATGGTTCTTATCTGCCGTCACATTCTATGTTTCTATGTTTCTAAGTCTCGATGTTCTTGCTGGTGTTGTTTGGTTTGCCCGTGTGGACCGGGATAACCCCCACCGGTCAAGGGGGGGGGGGAGGGCATCCAATCCCCATTCGGAGACCTGGGACAGCGGCCGTCTCGTCCCAGCTCAAGCCCGGTAGGCCTCAAACCTCGATCGGGTTACTCCGGTACCGTGCTGGGTCGATGCTGGTACCTTCGTGTTCCCCTGTAGCTTGTGGGTAGTTTGGGCACCTTTGTGGGTTAGTGGGTGCTGGTGGTACGGAATTGGCTCCGAAAGTTTAGTCTAGGCGCTGGAGCTCAGACCAAAAGCGTCTGATCCGTTTGGTGGCTGGCCCCGCCCCCCCTCCAGAGCAGTCTTAATCAAGAATACTCCCAACCTAAGGACCAGTGATCCTAGTGAATACTTTACTTAGCTATTTTAGCTAAGTCTATCTACAGTCTGTAGCTATCAGAATTGACCTACCATGATTAAAGTCTATTATCTGTAGCTATTTTTGTGACTAATCTATGAGTACTCCACTGACTAGGATACTTTGAGGTGTGCCACTAAGGCTAGATTTTCTACCCAATTCGGGCATTTGACCACCAATTTGGTAATGCTTGCTATATGACTTTTTTACATTCATATCATTAAATAATTTAGAAGATCCCAATTTTCTCATTCCGGTACTTACTTTAGACACCTGGGTATTTCATCTAGATGGTCTAAGTAATTTTCTCCTTCCACCCTCCACCCCTACCTACCTAGCTGGTATTCCCTAACTGGTAGACGCTACGTGATACAGGCTGACAATATCTCATTTTACTTTAAATAACTCGCTATGATGGCAGACTGAGAACAAAACAGCAGATATAGCCATAGCAGATGAGCCGTAGTTCTCACTATAGCCCCCCTCCTCTAATAACCCAGAGGTACTCTGGCTTTAATACCCCTCCTGACGACGGATGACTGATCTCCCTGTGTTGTAAAAGTTATCTTATTATTTACATTATAAAATGTGCTGTATAACTGATATGTTCTGTTATAACACTATGACCCTTGTTAAACTGTTGATGACATGTCTTATGACAAGTTGTGCACCTTATAAAGCACAACAAAAATAAAGAATACAAAAAAAAAAGTGTCACCAAGTTTACACTAGGGATATAATTTAGGTCCCGGGCAAAAAAAGGGTTAAAAAATAAAAAATATACAATGTGTCATATTTCTCCCAGTATTATCATACCTTCATGGTTCCTCTGCATTTTTATGATATAGGCAAGAAATATATATATATATATTTTTTTTTTTGCTGAATCCAGCCATGACGTTAATTGATGTGAACTGAACTATTTTCTAATGTAAGTGGTAGATTGCATGACAGGCGCACAGTCGGATTTGCCGGCATGTGCGCTAACCTTATCCAACCCCCATAAAGACACGGACACAAGTTATACTGTTGGAGATTAGTCCACAGCTTTATTGAATTATAAATAAATAAATTAAGGAATAACAAATGGGGTCATTGCCAACAGAACTTATCATAATTAACATCCCCCACGTACATAACATCCCCCTAGCAATGACCCCCCAATAATAACAATAGATAAAAATCCAAATAACATGTTAATACAGAAACTGGCCGCCCAATATGGCCACGTTTCCACCAGGTTAAATTGTAGGGGTGTACCGAGACACCGTTACCCAACTTATCGATTGTAGGGGTGTACTAAGACACTGCTACCCACCATATCAATTGTAGGGGTGTATCAAGACACCTCTACCCACCATATCAATTGTAGGGGTGTACCAAGACACCACTCCCCACCAGTTCCAGTGTAGTGTGTACGAAGACACTGCCACACCCCCAGGTTCGGAGCCACCGACGGGCTTGAACCTACCAACCATGTGCAACACTGTCCAATCCACAATAAAACTACAGGATGGCCACTTTCTCCTCCATCTGCCCTCTGGTTTAACCAGGCCATTCCCCGCCAGCTGTGAAAAAATGGGTAATCATCTAACCTAACCAAATACAGGGAGGGTGGGAGGGACAACTGACAGGTAAGCTTAATTTAATTTACAATGGCCCCTTCATAAAATGGCTGGTATAAATACACCCCTTATGGCTCCGCCCCACCCAGCATGCTAGCTGACACTAACTTCCTGTGGCTGCTATGCCTACCTCCTGGCTCTGTCAAAGCCTATTCCACTTAGCTGCGCTGATCCATGGGCTACATAACAGGCGCACAGTCGGATTTGCCGGCATATGCGCTAACCTTATCCAACCCCCATAAAGACACGGACACAAGTTATACTGTTGGAGATATTAGTCCACAGCTTTATTGAATTATAAATAAATAAATTAAGGAATAACAAATGGGGTCATTGCCAACAGAACTTATTATAATTAACATCCCCCACGTACATAACATCCCCCTAGCAATGACCCCCCAATAATAACAATAGATAAAAATCCAAATAACATGTTAATACAGAAACTGGCCGCCCAATATGGCCACGTTTCCACCAGGTTAAATTGTAGGGGTGTACCGAGACACCGCTACCCAACTTATCGATTGTAGGGGTGTACCAAGACACCGCTACCCACCATATCAATTGTAGGGGTGTACCAAGACACCTCTACCCACCATATCAATTGTAGGGGTGTACCAAGACACCACTCCCCACCAGTTCCAGTGTAGTGTGTACCAAGACACTGCCACACCCCCAGGTTCAGAGCCACTGACGAGCTCGAACCTACCAACCACGTGCAACACTGCCCAATCCACAATAAAACTACAGGATGGCCACTTTCTCCTCCATCTGTCCTCCGGTTTAACCAGGCCATTCCCCGCCACAGCTTAGGACTTGACACCTAAAGCTCCCGAGCGACCCCCACCACCGGAATAAGGCCTGTGGAATGCCTTATTGAAGGCCCAATTTAACTGATCACCCCATACATCCGAAACATACCCCATCCACCTTGGAGTACCCAGGGAACTTGCCTCCCCCTTCGTCTTATGAATTCGTCTTCGACACTGAGCCACTGCGACCAGATCCTTAATAAGTCTCCAGTGTAACTGAGGAACCACTCGGGCCATACCACCTCCAACCGGGGCCAACTTCCGTAGCCGATCTATCACCCTCAGCCACCTCCTGACCAATTCCTTTTCGGGACCATGCCCTATCCTTTCCGCCCACGCGGAATACCCGAATGCCTAGAACCATACCCGATGTTACGTTTTTTCCACCAGAAACCCCCGAAAAAACCAACCACTCCAGCTCTCCCACTTCCAGAGGATAGCCCCGTTGCGCATCAAGACCCGTGCCGCGGCACCTTCTGCGCCCTCCAGATGTGCGAGTGGGCCATCTCCCATGCCACAGGAACGAAAGTAATTAGCGATCAAGCAAAGCACAAAACAACCCTTACGTTCCGACCATGAACCCAATAGACCGGCAGTAAACAGGACTTAACCATACTGTCTTCCACCCGCCTGAACGGATCCTTAAAATCTCACTTAAAACCCAGACGGGACACCTCTGTCACCGCCAATATCCAAGAAGAATCTTCCCCAAAGTGCCCGGGATCCAAACCCAACGCCGTCAGAGTCATTCGAACAAACCCCTGCCGAATCGGAATCGTGACAGCGCCGATCTGTCCCCTCTTACCCATAAGCCACCCGGGATGTCCGGGCGAATCTCCACTTATGTGATGCGCTTGAGAAAACCGGGCATACCTTGGACCCTGGCAGGGAATATAGCCTCACCAAACCTCCTTTCCCAGACACATCCGTTCTTGTACAACCCCACCGAATCCTTACCCCAACCGACTGAAGTTCGACCACCACGTGAGGAACCCCCCAACACCAGCCCGAAAGGCACTCACCGGCTCCCCTAACCGAATTGTCCCAAGCCCACGGGAAGGCCCCCAAAACAAACTCACCTCAAAATTAGAGTAACACACCACCGTCCGCACGCCTACCCGGCGTTGCGTTATCCAAGGAAACCAGACGCCCGGCACCGACATAACCATAATCTTTTGCGAGACCCGCGATGCCTGACGTTCGTAACAACGTTCCAACACTTCTCCCCAATCGCTCCGTTCGAACCTTAACACCAAAGTCCATGCACCTGCCTGTCGCCCATGTAGCCAACGCTGAATGTACCAAAGTCTAAGGAACCACCGCAAGGTAAACCTTCGCCCCACTTTTAAATGGGACCCACCCGTGAAAGCAACCGCCTCGTCTCACATGGACCAAGCCTTCCCATGGCAATCCCCGTGCCCTGTGCCATACGATCCAGTATCAATCCTCCAAGCATGGCGACCCGAGCTGCCACATGTTCCTCAAATCGGCCTGCCCTTCCTCCTGCGCCGCCGGGTCCGCCATACGCAGCTTGTAACCCTGTACACGAACCCCGGAATCGGCCCCCACCATCCGCCAACAAGGCATGTGCCGTGCCCACACCCGATATTAAAACGACCTGCACCGTGATAGAAATCACCGCAATTGTCGTACTTCCAGCCCGAGGACCCAGCTTGATGGACAACCGCTTTACCGTATTGTCCGTGCTTTACGACTTTGCGTCCCTTATTCTTACACCAATACCACAAAAGATGCCAACTTCGAATGAGAGGATTTACCTGTCATGCATCCCGCCACCGATCTGTGCACCACCTGTCCTCCCGGTATGCCCCCGAACCCATGTTCCCAGCAACCGTGACCAACTCCATGCCACCCGCAAAGGCTCCACAAGTAGCCTCCCCCACGTGACGGCTAAAAACCCACCCTCCGTGACTCACCCGACATGCAGATTAGATCCTGCCATATCCACCACCGCAATTTCTCAGCGTGACCGTTTTGGACCTGCCAAAACTTCGCCCTGCCTCCCCCGAGTTTACCAACAGGCACCTGCAAACATGCTACCCTAAAGATGGAAGGGTCGCCAATAACCGAACGCGTCCCGCTCCCCTGAACCAACTCGACAGCAAGGCCGAATGATGCCTGAGATACAGAACCGGGCTGCGTTGACGCCTCAGTTACCGATGCCCCCTTTCGGGCTTGGTACGTTTTTTGTAGCTACAGAATTTGCCCGCCTCTTTCTCGCGGTCCACCTCCTACGGAGACACCCACCGATCCGCTACTGGCAGGGCGACACGAGCCCGCCATCCCCCAATTGAGTTTCCCTGCGTGACTCCTCGCCACCAATCCCAACTGTTTCCCCACGGACTCGATACTCGCCTACCACCGTTCCCATTCCCTCAACTTGGACTGGAATAGGAGAAACCCCCCCCAACAATCCCAGCCATAAAATCAGTGCCTGTCTATGAGGCGTACCGCCTTAGCCATGGCATCAACACACTGAGCGTCACCGGTGCCACCCCGATCGGCAAACGCGGTGCTGAAGCCCCAGCGAGTACCCTTCCTGCCTTAGGTGTTCCTTTCTCGCCGCATCAATTCACACCGTGACCCTCCCACATCCAGAACACTCGTATCCAGGCCTACCCGACCGCCCCAGTTGCATCAACCCTCCTAATGAATCCAGCAAAACCTTTCTACTGGCCGGCCAGCACCTCGCCACCCAGGATCAAGCCGCCAGCCCCTGGAAAGAGAGCTTTTCCTGCACCTTCATGAGCAACTGGGCACCAATCCAAATTTTCTTTTACCCCCTTTCTCCAAATGATCCCCCAAAAGACCCCACACAGGACATGCGCACGTTTTGCCGCGCCACAACAGTAACTCGCCACTCACTACTGACTGCTCCCCTGCCCCGTCCACCGTCTCCGTCACCAGCGTCACTTCCTTCGGCTCAACGCCTCTCATCCTGCGCGTGGGCGCCACCCCTGACCCATACTCTAACTCCCTACCCCCTGTGGGGACAAAACCCTTCTGAACCGTTGCGATGAAACCCCTTCTCCCGACCATGACTCTAAATTGAAGTTAATGAACCCAGTAAATTCCAAGTGTGTGGTGCAATTTTTGACTCACCGCCGGGTCCCCATCTGCTGCAGTCGCGGGGGTGCTGTCCTACCGTCCGCCTTGTCAGGCTCCGGAGACTCCTGTGGACGCCAACTCCTGTCCGCCTGGCCCCGCTATTGGCCACAGCTGCAACACTCCTCGACCTCTTCGCCGACCTCTTGAACTCCTGTTGGATGAAACTGAAGCGCTGCGTTGTTACCTCTTCTTCCTGTCTATGGAACTGGACCTCTGCCTCCACCACCGCTCCTAGCTAGGCTCCTACCCCTGCTTCACCACCTCTCTGCTGCCTCCTTGGATGCTGCACCTGGTGCTGTCACTGCACCGCTCACCACTCTCATCCCGCCTCCTGCCACTGTTCCAGTCCTGCAGACCCTGGAAGCAACCCCTAGGGGCCTCCCACTCTCCTCCGTCTCCCAGCCATGCTCTCCCCTCCATGGTTCCTATAGCTGCTGTTTGCCCGCTGACTCATCCACATCCTGGCCACCTTGTCTGTTCCTATGACACTAGATCCCCACATCAGCCGCGACTCTGCCTTCCTTCCCGGCCGCCGTCCTGTTAAACCGGATCCAGCCGCTTGCCGTGCCTTCCTGCCCGCGGCCATGTGGCTGGGCGCATTCTTTGTGCTGGGCCTCCGCACCCGACCTGTGCCGGCCGTACTCCCACATCCAAGGCCCGTCCTTCTGCCTGGGCCGCAGTTCCTCTGCCGCTCCTGTGACACTAGATCCCTCCTGGGGGCCCGGATTCACCTCCCCCGCTGTTCTGCCTAGGCCTGTCCTCTTCCCCGCCTCTGCTCTGGGCCTATACCCCTCCAGGGGGAGACCCATCTTCTACCCGCCGTCCTGACCCCCCGCCCCCTGTCAGCAGAGGGGTAGCTTGTGCCGAGCTGCTCCCTTCTACTCAACCCCCCTGTCCCTCGGTATCGCCACCAGTGGCGGACTCACCGGGACGCCACATCAGCCGCGACTCTGCCTTCCTTCCCGGCCGCCGTCCAGTTAAACCGGATCCAGCCGCTTGCCGTGCCTTCCTGCCCGCGGCCATGTGGCTGGGCGCATTCCGTGTGCTGGGCCTCCGCGCCCGACCTGCGCCGGCCGTACTCCTACATCCAAGGCCCGTCCTTCTGCCTGGGCCGCAGTTCCTCTGCTGCTAGTCGCCGTACTCCATTGCCTCCTTCCCGCCGACGCCGCTCCCAAGCTGATACATTGGGGCGGTCGCGCCCGTCTCCTTGGCCTCCGTTCCCTCACCGAGGGGGGGGGAGCAGACGTGCACGAACCCCCAGCTGGTCCTGCCGCCATGCCATCCTCTTCTCCTTCCTGTCAGTCACAAGTCTGCCCGGATTACTTCAGCTGACGCCATACCAGCAAGAAAAAAGGTACAAAACACGCCGACCTGTACAACTGACAGGTAAGCTTAATTTAATTTACAATGGCCACTTCATAAAATGGCTGGTATAAATACACCCCTTATAGCTCCGCCGCACCCAGCATGCTAAGTGACACTAACTTCCTGTGGCTGCTATGCCTACCTCCTGGCTCTGTCAAGGCCTATTCCTCTTAGCTGCGCTGATCCATGGGCTACAAGAACCCAGGGGGCTGACGACAGGGGGGAAGGAGTGGTGGAACAGACTAGCTATTTGTTGCACATATTAAAATATTTGCCTACTAAATCCTATCAGCCAGATTATTAATTACTACAGGTACCTGCAAGTACAAATATTGCAGTAATAAACTATGAGTAAAAATGGTAACATTGTAATAGTAAATTAATATGTACTAAAAAAGTGGAAGGAATCCGGTGAGGTATCTTCTGAATCCCAGTCCATACCTCTGCAGTGTCCAAATAAAGATTCTTAGTTTCCGGGGTGGAAGTTGATACCATATCTGTGAGAGATGCCACAGAGAAATCATTGAGATTTAATCATACTTAATTTATTTTAAGGCAACTTCATTTCACTGTTCTACTGGATGAAGGGGAACATAGCTCACCTGTACAATAACTCACTTTACACGAGTTCGATCAGAATATCTATACTCGAAAAGTTCAGAGACAAGAAAAGCTAAATGTAGCATTTCTGGCTAGATTAATCATTGCTTTGCGCATTCTAAAATATCAAGCATCATTATTTGAAATGTTGCCTTGGAAATGGTAGGACGTTCATTTATCATTGTCGTTGGAGCGCAAGTTACTTTAACAAAAGGGTTACGGTAAGTTTAAACCCTAAAACCTTACCTCAATCTCATACGTACTCAGTAGGGTTCAAAACTCGACTGATGCCTGTTCTTAAATATAGAAAAATACAAAGGCATTCACAGTGCACTGTGATCACACAAATGTGATTGTCAAATGCTTAATGATAATAAGATTAATAATCACATTATTTAAATTCTCAATAAACGCAAAGCAGTAGTCAATTCTCATTCCAGTCTTGATTATGATTGACAGTCCTTTTCTATCACTGGACATACAGAGATGGGACAGAAGTCATTAGCTTAACCACAAAAAAAGGCTATTTGTTGTACAATAAATGTAGGAAGAACATCTGATAATCAGGAACTCAGATATTCTTTAAAGGGAACCAGACAGCGTAATGCACAACCTAGTATATAGAATGTCCCAGCAGAATGTCCTGAAGTTAGTAGAATGCGAAGTTGTAAGTCTATAGTCAGCTGTGACCAGGGCAATGGAATCCAATTTAACAGAGTTCCTGAATTCTACAAAATACAAATGACTCATCTGCTCAGATAGTGGGTTTAGTGGTTAGTTTGAGTCGAGGGGTTTAATATTGTGATAACACTCTGGTTCTGTCCATTTTAAAAGTACATAGATGGTCTTTTAATGCCCACTGTGTTTTGACCCTAGTTTGCATCACACCTTAGGAATCTTTTTTTATCTGTTATGGCTACAAGCCAAGTGACACTCTCTTCTTATATAACAAGACCACATTGGCGAGGGTTAAATTCAGCCTAGACATATTACAAATGGGGTTATATTTCCTTAGCAAACGCAATGAAGATCCAGATTGGGGACAGTTAAGCACTGTGAGATACCTTTTCCTCTTTAGTCCGTGTCAAGATTGGTAGGGAGTCTAAAAATGCAAATCTAGGAAAGCTAGGTAAACAGAACATACTACCGGTCTTGACCTTATCACAAAAGCAAGAATGGTCAAAGGTTAGGCCAAGGTCAAAGGCTACAGAAACACACCAAGAAGATGAAACAAGCCTAAGGTCTAGGAGTAAAGGAATTAGGATAGTCAATAAACAAGCCAAGGTCATAATACCTAAATAAACAAACATAGTAAAAGCGCACTACTAGAGACCACGACAGGCCGTAGGCCTCCTGGTGGACTGAGATTGTATAGCCCTAGCATCTGACATAAACAGGGCAATGCCAAAACATCATTAAGTTGTAATGGCATAATGATGCTTGTGTCATTACTGCGTATAAATCAAACACGGACATAGCAGTCAGCGTTACATTTGACGCTGCATTGATGCGCAGCATCACCTTTGTCTCAGGAATGTTGCCTGACGTCAATTTTAAAGTAGAAATGACGCACAGAGACACTGGCTAGAGAAGAATCACCTTGCGTCAGTATAGATGTTGGGCTGACACGCGGTGTCCCTTTGACCTGGGAAGGATCGCCTTGCACCAGTATTGATGTTGGGCTGACACGCGGTGTCCCTTTGACCTGGGAAGGATCGCCTTGCACCAGTATTGATGTTGGGCTGACACGCGGTGTCCCTTGGACCTGGGAAGGATCGTCCTGCGTCAGTATTGATGTTGGGCTGACACGCGGTGTCCCTTTGACCTGGCAAGGATCACCTTGAGACAGTATTGATATTGGGCTGATACGCGGTGTCCCCTTGACCTGGGAAGGATCTACTTGCGTCAGTATTGATGTTGGGCTGACACGCAGTGTCCCTTTGACCTGGGAAGGATCGCCTTGAGACAGTATGGATATTGGGCTGATACGCGGTGTCCCTTTGACCTGGGAAGGATCGCCTTGCGTCAGTATAGATGTTGGGCTGACACGCGGTGTCCCTTTGACCTGGGAAGGATCGCCTTGCGTCAGTATAGATGTTGGGCTGACACGCGGTGTCCCTTTGACCTGGGAAGGATCGTCTTGCGACAGTATTGATGTTGGGCTGACACGCGGTGTCCCTTTGACCTGGCAAGGATCGCCTTGCGTCAGTATAGATGTTGGGCTGACACGCGGTGTCCCTTTGACCTGGGAAGGATCGCCTTGCGTCAGTATAGATGTTGGGCTGACACGCGGTGTCCCTTTGACCTGGGAAGGATCGCCTTGCGTCAGTATAGATGTTGGGCTGACACGCGGTGTCCCTTTGACCTGGGAAGGATCGTCTTGCGACAGTATTGATGTTGGGCTGACACACGGTGTCCCTTTGACCTGGGAAGGATCGCCTTGCGACAGTATTGATGTTGGGCTGATACGCGGTGTCCCTTTGACCTGGGAAGGATCGCCTTGCGACAGTATTGATGTTGGGCTGACACGCGGTGTCCCTTTGACCTGGCAAGGATCGCCTTGCGTCAGTATTGACGCTGGAATGGAGCACAGTGTCACAACATGCACAGAACTGACGCTAGGAATGGATAGATACACTGACATTCTGTCATCAGGAACAAAATCTGGTATATTATAGACATGAAAAGATTACCGCTACACTACATGATACAGTAATTAATAATAAGGTATTTTGGGAGAGTTCCACCCAAATACTACACCAGCTACCCTCTTCTTAAACCTGTTTTATTACCCTCTGGGCCTATTCACCCACATCCTTTTTCCCCATCTTCTCTCATACTATTAATCTCCTCCCCCGCACTCCAACCCCTACCCTTCCACCATCTCTCTACTGAACGTTTACTGTACAAAAGTTGGGCCTCGCCCTCTGACACATTTCCTTGAGATACTCTCTAAATCTGGATCATTACAAGAATCGTATCCTATTATTTGTATTATATCATCACTGATACTGTTATTGCTGGTATTACATATTCTGCTATAAAAAAATAATAAAAGAAAAATTGCAAAATACATAATCAGAATAATTTCCTAATGCATTGTTTAGAGATAAAAAAAATTTATTCAACTGAGCAAATCAAATACAAGCAGGCATTAGACTGGCATGGACCTAGTCACACTCCACATATCTGTGGTTCTTCAACACCTATACAATGACAATAATAAGGTAGTATTTTAATGATGTTATATTTGATTTGTCTCTTGTTCTAGCAGTGAATGAGTTAACTAATTCTCCAACCAACCCCCTCCGATTTAGTCAGCCACATTACATCCACGCTGTGTCATAGGATATTAATATCTCAGAGAAGCGTTGACGCTCCATATAAAATCACAGACACACAGTGTAAGGATGTTAAGACTGTTTCTGGATGCACTGGTCACAGCATCCTGCAGTGTGTGTGTCTCTTACAATGAGGGACAAGCTTAATGATAAATACGTTAGTTTTATCATTCTGCAGAGGGCAGAGCACATACAGTATCGTGGGTATCACGTATAACATGGCTTTATCCTGCCAGTTTCAGTGACACCCATGGAGGAGTGGAGCAGATTTTGTCTCATTTCCTCGTCTTGGTATCATCCTATAGAGGAAAGGATAGATACAGTCTCCCTGAGTTAGAGACTCCATGTCCCAGAGTTCTGTAGTGTGAAACCAATCAAGATCGGTTTGTTCTGGGTGGAGAATAATGTGAAGCAAGCCTAATTATTGCAAACAAAAGTTAACCCTTTAGAGAAACTCTCCACACACCTAAAGCATTTTAGCTTGTTGAAGTACTTTATGGGTGAAGTGTGTCCTCTCTTTTTCTTCATTTTACAAAAGGGGCACATTTTTATAGAAATTGGCACTTTGAAAAATTTACCTGGTTACACCCCCCTGGCTGTCAATCAGACAACAGATCCTGTTACTTCCTGGTTTGGTTAGCTCAGTTATTGCTCAGAGCACCTGCCTTGCAAAGACTTATTGAAGTATACCAAAACAACTTCATGAAATTGAAGTTGTTATGGTGCCCTGAGGTCCCTGGTGCGAGTTCATCTTTACAGATTAAAGAGTTCACAAACTGTTTATCTCCGGTGTCTGATCGCTCTGCCCTCTGTACTTCCGCTGCTCTGATTCTTGTAACAGGCAGCCTTGTACAGAGGTGCCACTGACTGGCAGAGGGCATCAGCTTGAGAAAAAAAATATTTCTTTCTTTCTCAAGCCTAAAGGTAAGCTAGCATCAGGGATCTCCTGGTACCATAACAACTTAATCCCAATTAAGTTGTTTTGGTGCCCAGAGTGTTCATTTTAGCTGCATTGGGAAATCTGTGATTGGACTGGGGAAGAAGGGAAGGTTTTTGGTTTGTAATTGGGCAATGGAGTGTCCCTTTAAGGGCTGATCTGTTTATTAAAATTGCAGTATGACTCATCCAAAGTAAACTCAATAAATCAGTACTGAAGACTAAGCTCTGATCATTCCACAAATACTTATATACCCACTAAATATGCAAAATGACCAATAATATTTATTAACCAAGTTGGTTCTAATCGCATATAAGATGCTCTTCGATATGAAAAATCACCCCATATGTAACGTAGTAGATATGAAAATCAGCTAAAGCCAGCAGGAACGAGGCCAGAATTTCTTGTTAGCAAGTTGGAGTTTCCACTTTTAGCACAACTGCTACAAAAATAACACAGCAGCACAATATTATTCCTCCTGCCTATGTCACCCTTTGGTTGGAGGGACAGACCCCATGTCCCATAGCTTCCTCCTGTCTTTGTCACCCTGTGCTGGGAGGGACAGACTCCATGTCCCATAGCTCCCTCCTGTCTGTGTCACCCTGTGCTGGGAGGGACAGACTCCATGTCCCATAGCTCCCTCCTGTCTGTGACACCCTGTGCTGGGAGGGACAGACTCCATGCCACATGGCTCCCTCCTGTCTGTGTCACCCAGTGCTGGGAGGGACAGACTCCATGTCTCATAGCTCCCTCCTGTCTGTGTCACCCAGTGCTGGGAGGGACAGACTCCATGTCCCATAGCTTCCTCCTGTCTGTGACACCCTGTGCTGGGAGGGACAGACTCCATGCCACATGGCTCCCTCCTGTCTGTGTCACCCTGTGCTGGGAGGGGCAGACTCCATGTCCCATAGCTCCCTCCTGTCTGTGTCACCCTGTGCTGGGAGGGGCAGACTCCATGTCCCATAGCTCCCTCCTGTCTGTGTCACTCTGTGCTGGGATGTACAGACTCCTTGTCCCATAGCTTCCTCCTGTCTGTGTCACCCTGTGCTGGGAGGAACAGACTCCATGTCCCATAGCTCCCTCCTATCTGTGTCACCCTGTGCTCGGAGGGACACACTCCATGTCCCATAGCTTCCTCCTGTCTGTGTCACCCTGTGCTGGCAGGGACAGACTCCATGTCCCATAGCTCCCTCCTGTCCGTGTCACCCTGTGCTGGGAGGGACAGACTCCATGTCCCATAGCTCGCTCCTGTCTGTGTCACCCTGTGTTGGGAGAGACGGACTCCATGTTCCATAGCTTCCTCCTGTCTGTGTCACCCTGTGCTGGGAGGGACAGACTCCATGTCCCATAGCTCCCTCCTGTCGGTGTCACCCTGTGCTGGGAGGGACAGACTCCATGTGCCATAGCTCCCTCCTGTCTGTGTCACCCTGTGCTGGGAGGGACAGACTCCATGTCCCATAGTTCCCTCCTGTCTGTGTCACCCTGTGCTGGGAGGGACAGACTCTATGTCCCATAGCTTCCTCCTGTCCGTGTGACCCTGTGCTGGGAGGGACAGACTCCGTGTCCTATAGTCTCTTCCGGTCTGTGTCACCCTGTGCTGGGAGGGACACACTCCATGTCACATAGCTTCCTCCTGTCTATGTCACCCTGTGCTGGGAGGGACAGTCTCCATATCCCATAGCTCCCTCCTGTCTGTGTCACCCTGTGCTGGAAGGGACAGACTCTATGTCCCATAGCTTCCTCCTGTCTGTGTCACCCTGTGCTGGGAGGGACAGACTCCATGTCCCATGTCCTGTCTGTGTCACCCTGTGCTGGGAGGGACAGACTCCGTGTCTTATAGTCTTTTCCGGTCTGTGTCACCCTGTGCTGGGAGGGACACACTCCATGTCCAATAGCTCCCTCCTGTCTGTGTCACACTGTGCTGGGAGGGACAGACTCCATGTCCCATAGCTCCCTCCTGTCTGTGTCACCCTGTGCTGGGAGGGACAGACTCCATGTCCCATAGCTCCCTCCTGTCTGTGTCACACTGTGCTGGGAGGGACAGACTCCATGTCCCATAGCTTCCTCCTGTTTGTGTCACCCTGTACTGGGAGGGACAGACTCCATGTCCCATAGCTCCCTCCTGTCTGTGTCACACTGTGCTGGGAGGGACAGACTCCATGTCCCATAGCTCCCTCCTGTCTGTGTCACCCTGTGCTGGGAGGGACAGACTCCATGTCCCATAGCTCCCTCCTGTCTGTGTCACACTGTGCTGGGAGGGACAGACTCCATGTCCCATAGCTTCCTCCTGTCTGTGTCACCCTGTGCTGGGAGGGACAGACTCCGTGTCCTATAGTCTCTTCCGGTCTGTGTCACCCTGTGCTGGGAGGGACACACTCCATGTCCAATAGCTCCCTCCTGTCTGTGTCACACTGTGCAGGGAGGGACAGACTCCATGACCCATAGCTCCCTCCTGTCTGTGTCACCCTGTGCTGGGAGGGACAGACTCCATGTCCCATAGCTTCCTCCTGTTTGTATCACCCTGTACTGGGAGGGACAGACTCCCTGTCCCATAGCTCCCTCCTGTCTGTGTCACCCTGTGCTGGGAGGGACAGACTCCATGTCCCATAGATCCTCCTGCCTGTGTCACTCTGTGCTGAGAGGGGCACACTCTATGTCCCATTGCTTCCTCCTGTCAGTGTCAAGGAAGGACATGTTCTAGTTATATATTGTGTCGATATTACTGTCTCTATGGTATCATATCTTTGTAGCATTCAAGGTGAACTTGCTGTATCAGTATAGGGAGTGTCCCACTTTCAGGTAAAGGAGAACCGAACAAGGAAGCCATTAGCTTGTGACAAAGGTTTTACTTGTGACCCCAGAATAAGGCCACATCCACTCTCTGTTGCACAAGAGTTACAGAGTTCAGTGTCCTCAATGGCAGTCACCTAGTAATTATACAAATTATCATGAGGTAACAGAAACAAAACAGAAAGTACACTCCTGTCTTGCACGCCATCCACTATATAGGACGTTGACAGAATACAGGGTCAGTGGCACACACAGCTAACATAACAACACAAGGACAAAGTAAAACACTACAAGGGACACAAGGGGGGTTGCACTCAAAATGTCTGGCTCTTTAACGCAGACAATTAGATTTCACTCATTCACTTCTCACATTACTTCCCATTTCATCCGACCTCCTGTCCTTCAGTTTCCTCTGTGTGACCTTCATTGTCCCCTTCAACTGCCTTCTCTCTGACTCTATACAAAACCCTTCACCATCCACTCCAACTGCCTTCCCTCTGACTCTATACACAGCCGGTCACCATCCACTCCAACTGCCTTCTCTCTGACTCTATACACAGCCCGTCACCATCCACTCCAACTGCCTACTCTCTGACTCTATACAAAACCCTTCACCATCCACTCCAAATGCCTTCTCTCTGACTCTATACAAAACCTTTCACCTTCCACTCCAACTGCCTTCCCTCTGACTCTATACACAGCCGGTCACCATCCACTCCAACTGCCTTCTCTCTGACTCTATACACAGCCGGTCACCATCCACTCCAACTGCCTTCCCTCTGACTCTATACACAGCCCTTCACCATCCACTCCAACTGCCTTCTCTCTGACTCTATACAAAATCCGTTACCATCCACTCCAACTGCCTTCTCTCTGACTCTATACACAGCCCGTCACCATCCACTCCAACTGCCTACTCTCTGACTCTATACAAAACCCTTCACCATCCACTCCAACTGCCTTCTCTCTGACTCTATACAAAATCCTTCACCATCCACTCCAACTGCCTTCTCTCTGACTCTATACAAAACCCTTCACCATCCACTCCAACTGCCTTTCCTCTGACTCTATACACAGCCGGTCACCATCCACTCCAACTGCCTTCTCTCTGACTCTATACACAGCCTGTCACCATCCACTCCAACTGCCTACTCTCTGACGCTATACAAAACCCGTTACCATCCACTCCAACTGCCTTCTCTCTGACTCTATACACAGCCCGTCACCATCCACTCCAACTGCGTACTCTCTGACTCTATACAAAACCCTTCACCATCCACTCCAACTGCCTTCTCTCTGACTCTATACAAAATCCTTCACCATCCACTCCAACTGCCTTCTCTCTGACTCTATACAAAACCCTTCACCATCCACTCCAACTGCCTTTCCTCTGACTCTATACACAGCCGGTCACCATCCACTCCAACTGCCTTCTCTCTGACTCTATTCACAGCCTGTCACCATCCACTCCAACTGCCTACTCTCTGACGCTATACAAAACCCTTCACCATCCACTCCAACTGCCTTCTCTCTGACTCTATACAAAACCCTTCACCATCCACTCCAACTGCCTTCCCTCTGACTCTATACACAGCTGGTCACCATCCACTCCAACTGCCTTCTCTCTGACTCTATACAAAACCCTTCACCATCCACTCCAACTGCCTTCTCTCTGACTCTATACAAAACCCTTCACCATCCACTCCAACTGCCTTTCCTCTGACTCTATACACAGCCGGTCACCATCCACTCCAACTGCCTTCTCTCTGACTCTATACACAGCCGGTCACCATCCACTCCAACTGCCTTCACTCTGACTCTATACACAGCCCTTCACCATCCACTCCAACTGCCTTCTCTCTGACTCTATACAAAACCCTTCACCATCCACTCCAACTGCCTTCTCTCTGACTCTATACACAGCCCGTCACCATCCACTCCAACTGCCTACTCTCTGATTCTATACAAAACCCTTCACCATCCACTCCAACTGCCTTCTCTCTGACTCTATACAAAACCCTTCACCATCCACTCCAACTGCCTTCTCTCTGACTCTATACACAGCCCGTCACCATCCACTCCAACTGCCTACTCTCTGATTCTATACAAAACCCTTCACCATCCACTCCAACTGCCTTTCCTCTGACTCTATACACAGCCGGTCACCATCCACTCCAACTGCCTTTCCTCTGACTCTATACACAGCCGGTCACCATCCACTCCAACTGCCTTCTCTCTGACTCTATACACAGCCTGTCACCATCCACTCCAACTGCCTACTCTCTGACGCTATACAAAACCCTTCACCATCCACTCCAACTGCCTTCTCTCTGACTCTATACAAAACCCTTCACCATCCACTCCAACTGCCTTCCCTCTGACTCTATACACAGCCGGTCACCATCCACTCCAACTGCCTTTCCTCTGACTCTATACACAGCCGGTCACCATCCACTCCAACTGCCTTCTCTCTGACTCTATACACAGCCTGTCACCATCCACTCCAACTGCCTACTCTCTGACGCTATACAAAACCCTTCACCATCCACTCCAACTGCCTTCTCTCTGACTCTATACAAAACCCTTCACCATCCACTCCAACTGCCTTCCCTCTGACTCTATACACAGCCGGTCACCATCCACTCCAACTGCCTTCTCTCTGACTCTATACACAGCCCGTCACCATCCACTCCAACTGCCTACTCTCTGACTCTATACAAAACCCTTCACCATCCACTCCAACTGCCTTCTCTCTGACTCTATACACAGCCCGTCACCATCCACTCCAGCTGCCTTCTCGCTGACTTTCCACATGACCCTTCTATCCCCTCCAACTGCCTTCTCTCTGACTCTATACACAACCCTTCACCATCCCCTCCAGCTGCCTTCTCTCTGACTCTATACACAACCCTTCACCATCCACTCCAACTGCCTTTTCCCTGATGCTATACACAGCCGGTCACCATCCACTCCAACTGCCTTCTCTCTGACTCTATACACAGCCGGTCACCATCCACTCCAACTGCCTTCTCTCTGACTTTCCACACGGCCCTTCTATTCCCTTCAGCTGCCTTCTCTCTGACTCTATAAACAGGCATTGTATCCCCTCCAGCTGCCTTCTCTCTGACTTCACACACAGTCCTTCTATCCTTCTAACTGCCTTCTCCATGACTCCACACACAGCCCTATCTTCTTCAGCTACCACACCTCTCTCTTCTCATTTCTCTATGTACAACCTTTTCTATTCCCTCCACTTGCTTCCAATCCTTGTCCTTTTTATGATCATTCTATCTATAGCCCCAGCTCAGTCCCCCCCAACATTCCTCCTGACTGTCTTTCTCTTAGTTCCCAAGTACAGTCTCTATCTACCCTTCTTACTCCTTCTCTCCGCCCTTTACCCAACACATTACCCTTCTCACAACTGCTTCCTATACTTCCCTTATCTCTCCTCTCCATCCACCGTCTGTCCCTGTTGTTTTCTCTCCTCTCCCTATCCCTTCCTTTTCTCCCTGTAATTCTGTTCCCTCCCGATCCACCTCACGTCCTTATCATTCCCTTTCCTCTCCATCCATCATTGGACGGTGTATGTGTAAGGGGTGCTCTTTGGACAGTGTGTAGCTGAGGGGGTGAGCTGTTCGGGGATATATTGGTTGTTGGTGTTCTATGTTAGAGAAAGGGTTTTAGGGCTCCATTCTTCCAATGCCCTAATTGGATGGGTTTCAGCGGATGTGATATTGCTATCAGTCCCAGACTTGGTGGCACTGGGGAGGGAACTATCCGTTATGTGGATCAACCTCTGATAGTTTCACCCTTCACCACACCTTGGCTGATGTTTGGGGAAACTGCTAGACGTGATATGATCACTCTGGACGTATGAGCTTTATGAGGGAGGGAGACTAGCGGATATACCATGGCAGAGTACGGGAGCTATGTTACAACCTTGTTCTCCTCTCCATCCACCTCATCTCCCTGATCTCCCATCTCCTCTCCAACCAACAAATATCACTCTCCTTCTTTCCATCCATCTTGTGTCTCTGTGGGTTTTTTTTCATCTCTCTCTCCCCACCTCTATTCCCTCTAATTCTCGTCCCTCTCCATCCAACTCATCTCCCTATCTTTCCATTTCCTCTCCATCCACCTCATCTCCCTCCCCTTTTAGTTCTTATCTACCTGCTCTTTCCTTCTATATCCACCGTATCCCCCAGTTCTTCTCTTCCCTATCCATCCACCTGCTTTCTTTGCTCTTTTCCCTCCTCTCTGTTCACCTCCCTCCCTTGCCCACCTCTCTATTCTATCCTTGTGCAATCCTTACCCTTTTATTTTCTACTGCTGTCTCTCCGTGTCCTATGCTCTCTGCTCTATACTATCCTTCTATCCTATGCACTCCACTCCCTCTCTATACAGAACTGAAAATGGTTTTCACCTGAATTCAAAATGGATTGCTTGTAAGATCAATGTCTAGCTGTGTTAACCCAACCATTAAAAACAGTTTATATAAAACAGAGCTGCGAGCAGGGTGATAAGAGGTGACAGGTGGTGACACGTGCGAACAGGCCAGTCCTACTGGATGCCAGAGCTGGAATCTGAGGAATGAAAAGTTTGGCACATAATGACCTCTCTGGAGAAGGTGCGGCACATCCGGATTCCAGAGGGTGTTGAATGCCGGAGGACAAGGAGTAGCTAAACACTGACAGGGAAGAACTTGACAGCACAGAGTCCAGTACCTGTCCCATGTAGGGAACACCCATACACTTACACAGAGAACACAGGGAAGATCTAAGCACTCATACAGAGCTAGCATGTGGAGGTTTACAGGGGTACAACTGAAGGATGACGGTATAAGTCCACATGACCTTTTTATTTACACTTTTAACTGACCCTCTTTAGGTGTAGTTTCAAGGCAACATATCGGTGATAAAGGGATGCCGCTGAGAGCAAGCTGGCTAGCACAAAATATCATAACACCGACTCTTCTCCCCTATAAAGTCCAATTTATGGCAGTTTTATATTTGAGTATTTTTTTGATCTTTGTGATTTGATCCAATGTTCCAAATTAAACATAACAAATGTAAACAGAACACTATTTATATCTGAAATATGCGCTTGTGTGCTAAACCTTGTTGGCGCTTTATAAATAATAATAATAATCCCTAAAAAAGTGTTTAACCCCTTAAGGACCAAACTTCTGGAATAAAAGGGAATCATGACATGTCACACATGTCATGTGTCCTTAAGTGTTTAATTACATGTTTTTAGCATGTGTCTTTTATAGCTACTGCTTAACATTTATAAGGGAGTTATATGGTTCACTTGAGATTGATCCTCAAAGTCCTTCACTCCTCTTTCCTACAGTGTCAAAGTGTGATCAGACACTATAATTATAACCCCCCCAGCCCCCCATGATGCTGGACCTGGAGCTCCTTGTAGTATGAATGTACAGTAGTGCTGGTGTGCCCATGGCTGGCTCCATCCTGCCCTGACACTGCCTTCCTGCCCCTCCTCCCCCCCCCCCCTCTGCCTCCCATGGATATCATTTATTATTCTCCCTGCATTTCCCTTACAAGAAGCAGCAGCCCTGGTCTTTCCCTGTAAACTTCACCCCCCTCTCCCCCTCCTCCTCCTGTTTACCAGCAGCACGAGTTTCCTGGCAGTGACGTCACGCGCACGCCTCCTTTCCCCCCCTCGCTCTGCCAGGCTCGGCCCCAGTGACGTCAAAACTCAACCGGGCTCGTCCAATCGGCGCGCGGGACGGCGCTTCCGGCAGGCTGGCTCGCCATATATAAACTAAAACAACTGCCTCCTGCTACTACTGTCACAAGTGAAAGAGTCACGGAGCTGGCTGAGCGCGAGGAATAGCTGAGGCTGCAGAGCTGACACTCATCTGGAACCACAAGAGCTGACACTCCATCTAGAACTCTATCCTGGGCCACAAGAGCTGACACTCCATCCTGAACTCTAGCCTGGGCCACAAGACCTGACACTCCATCCTGGGACACTAGAGCTGGCACTCCATCCAGAACCACAAGAGCTGACACTCTAATCTGGGCCAGAAGAGCTGACACTCTATCCAGGACCACCTGTCAGCCCCCACTACCTTCCTTCCATGTGCTCCAAGATGGAGCAGCCCTTCTACCACGATGACTCCCTGCTGTCTGCCTACTCCCGCCCTGACGCCGGGCTCCTGAAGGGCCCCCTGGGGCCAATGTCGGACTCCTACCGTGTCCCCAAGCACGACCTGTCCTACTACCCGAGCCAGGTGTCCCCGTCCAGTCTGAAGATGGCAGCCCCGGAGCTGGAGAGGCTCATCATCCACAGCGGCCCCGGGGTCATCAATGGGCCGGGCGCTGGACAGCTCTACTGCGCCCACCGCGGAGGGGGCATGACGGAGGAGGAGGAGGGCTTTGTGGACGGCTTCGTGAAGGCTCTGGATGACCTGCACAAGATGAACAGAGAGGGGCCCCCCAATGTGTCACTGGGGGCCGGGACTGGGCCTATGGGTGGTGGGGTAGCATCCCAAGCCAACAGCATCTATGGAGACACTGCAGTCTACACCAGCCTGGCCAACTACCACCCCAGCTGCTACAGGCAACCCTCAGCCACCATCAACTACCTGCCCCAGGGGCATGGGGGCTATGGGGTATCTCCCTTCAAAGAGGAGCCCCAAACCGTGCCAGAGGCTGGAGGGAGCATGTCTGACAGCAGAGACAGCACCCCAGCTCCCATGTCTCCCATCAACATGGAGGAGCAGGAGAAGATCAAGGTGGAGAGGAAGAGGTTGAGGAACCGCCTGGCTGCCACCAAGTGTCGCAAGAGGAAGCTGGAGAGGATAGCCAGGCTGGAGGACAAGGTCAGGGAGCTGAAGAGTGAGAACAATGGGCTGAGTGGCACAGCTGGGGCACTCAGGGAGCAGGTGGAGCAGCTAAAGGTCAGGGTGAGGGAGCATGCCAGGCATGGGTGCCAGCTTCTTCTGGGTAGCAAAGGGCACCAAGTGTTCTGAGAACAGAGATCTGGGACCTCTCAGAAAGACTAGCTCTATTCTTGCAGATCTCACTAATACGATCAAACAACCCCTGCTTGTAGGGACAGACTGACATTCATGGTTTACTGGATCTTCTGGTGGGGGCCCTTCCCATCTTGCTGCTCCCCACCCCTCCAGTACTGCTCTCATTCTTTCCACCAGCAAGGAAGAAGACTTGCAGAAGATGAGGGAACTCACTGACCATCAAACTTGGTCCTCAAAGGAAGAAAAAGACTTGAATACTAGACTGTCACCCCTCCCTATGCAGCCAGGTCAAGGAGGTGGTTTCAAAGTTTGCCAGAGACTTAAAAATATGCATGTTTACTCCAGTGAGAACTAGATTTGGCACCCCAGATGTTTGTGGACTGTGTGAGCACCATTTAAAACTTAGTTCACAAACATCAGGGGTGCCAAGGATAGTGCTTACTAATTCACCATTTGGCATTCAAAGTGTTAATGGTCTCTGTGGGTTTTTCTCTTCCCTTAGCACTTAAACTAAACATCGTGTCTTCCCAATTTCTGGTTTTAAGAATAACCAAATGTTTGCAGTTCTATATCTGAAAATAAGGAAGGGTTTGCAAATCATGTGACTGTATCTTGTGAATGGGGGAGAGGGGACTAGCTGGTAATATGGAAAAAGGGACCAGTCATCTATTGTCTATAAAGATCCTATGGATCTCTTAATACACACTCTGGAAAGTGCTGTATGTCGAGATTCTTAGTATGTACACACTGATAGAACATGCTGCACTATATATTAGTATGGAGTATCTTGAATGGTTACTCTTACATTCTTTACCACAATTTGAGAATCAACTGGATGTCTGTAAAATATATTTTTATTAAATGCAGCAAACAAAAGGAACAATTTTATATTTTAATGTTCGTGGAAGTTTACAAAAATAACACTTTTTATTGTTTGTTTTGAAGCTGGTAGCTCTGTTGTATAGCATTGCAGAGCAGTGTTTTCTCCTGTTAAAACAGAGCGTTGGTTTAACCCCCTGAATGCCAGTGAGGTGGACAGCATCTGACACTACCCTGGCACTCAGGGGGTTCCAAACAAAATCTGCTTTTATATATTTTTATTTTTTTTCTTAAGCGTGGGGTTTATTTTCCCGCTGGTTTCGGGAAAAATCCCCAAGTTAAATGTTACGTATGTATTTAAAGAGGGAAAAATATGCACTCATTAAAGGGTACTTTCAGAAATCTCAGATTTAATTTTTTTTTTTTTTTTTGTTAGTGTTTCTTGAAAGTGCTGATTTTGGGAAATAATACAAAAAAAATATTTTTATGTTGGGAAAGTTTAAAAATTGTTCGTTTTTTTTTTATACTGCAAATGTAAAATGACTGGCTATGTGATGTACAATTTTATATATTGTTTTGTTTTCGTATTTAAGTAAAGGATATTGTATAAAACAGAAAGTGAGTGTGGTTTCTCTGGTTAAATTATATTACTTGGTTGTTAAGAGAAAAAAAAATAATAATATAAATGTATTTCCTGGTTAGATGTATTGAGAAATTATACAATACATTTGATTATAAAATATAAATTATACACTACATGAGTCTCCTGGACCAGCACACTACATATTAATATGTTTTTATTTATTTAGCTTTTATTTTTTTTAAATTACTATGGGTACAGTCAGTGGTGTATTTTGGATTTGTGCTGCCCTAGGCAAGACTAAATTCGGGCACCCCCAAAATCTAAATTTGCCCTCATTGATAACATACTGATATACACTCACTGACAGACACAGTCATTGGCACACACTGTTTAATCAACACACACTTTCACTGACAGACACCCACTGACACACCCACTCACTGACAGGCACACACTCTAATTTTTGGCGCCCCCCCTGAAAGTGCCGCCCTAGGCAAATGCCTTGTGGTAAATACATCCCTGGGTACAGTTGGAGTATTTGTTCACCCCCCCCCCCCCCCCCCCCCACCCCACCCCACACACACACACTTCAGATACTTGGGTCAAAATTTAGTTTTTTTTTTTTTTTAATTCTCTCCAAGTCTCAGTTAATGAACACAATCTATATTATGGCACAGTACAATACATCTTCTGTGCTATAGGTTCAATAAAATACAACAATTGTAAAAATGTGCTACATTTATTGATTTTTTTTTTTATTCACTAAAGAATACATTTTAGTGAATTTCAAATCAGACATAAAATAATAATAATTCTCTAAACTTGCTATTGCTACAGCCTGGCTATTTAAACCCGAATTGTGCAATTCAGCTCTCAATTGCAATTTGGTGTTCAGTGAATATATCTTCACCGTTTTTTTTAGTGTTTTCGGTATGACACATGTGATAAATGAGTGCAACTACTGGTCTAAGTGTTAGTTATACACATTTCATGGAATGAGTTAAGAACGGTTTCACATTGGTTTGGTCGAAAAACTCATTTTCATTTTAAGTCTTTTACTTAAGGGACACAAATCTACAAGTCCCAGGAAATCCTGTAGATTTATGAAACATAATATGATCCTAACACATTTTTAGTTTTATAAAGACTGGACCCATAAACGTGAAATCTACAGATAAGGAAAAGTAAATACACATAAATCTACTTGGAAACTGGGCAATTTAGCCTCGTTTACATCAGTCTCTAAAGACAAAGTAAGATAAGGGGGGGATTTCATGAATCGGTGCGTATATTCCCCTTATGCATGAAGGCGATATAGTTCCAATTCTCAGAAATGTCTAATTCAAACAAAGAAATGTCTTCCTAACTGGTTTCTGATAAGTTAAGCCTCATAACCTTTCCATTTTGCCCGTGCACTATTTATTATTGTCTATCTTTTGAGAAATGTAACCGTGAGAAGATCACTGTGATCTTTAACAAACCTCATCACTAAACTGGAAAGGTTAAAAGGCACACCACACTACTTTTAAGCAGAATCACTAAGACATATTATCTCACATTTTTATTTGTGTTATTTAGATGAAAGGCCAAGACAATTTATTAAATGTATATATACTTATATTTATTAAATGTGACTCTCCTTTAAACTTTATTTTGACCATGTTAGTCACAATGAGTCAGGAATGATAAGGGACTGACTATATAGGGACACAGGACACCAGTGGTAGCAGTTGTGTCTTAGTATAGCCAGGAACAGACGAAGTCTTGGGATGCTCTGAACATAACTACAATGGACAATGTATTGTGATGCAGAATGGGACTGTGTCCTTAAATGTGGGTGAGAAGCCAATTTTTAGTATTCTGTATAATTTCATCTTTAAATGCCTTTTAATAGCTAAGAAGTTCTATTGTGTAGAGAAAGCAGCTTTTAGGACAGGGATAGGCAACTTGTGCCACTCCAAGAGACTACTCCTAATATGCTCAACCAATAGAATGGATGGATTTAAGGAGATTGGGGTAGGTCCAATGCAAATGGGGTGATTAAGATGCCTCTCCTTGTCGCGCAGAAAAACGCCACTTCAAAAATTGTAGCATCACCTACACTACAATCTGGTCTGGGGTTAAAGCCCTTTTTAACTAGCTTGCTGTAGTTTGAGGCTTTAGCATATCATCACTGTAAAACCCATGCTATGGAAACTCCCTGTCGATAGAGGATTAGGGTTTAGACATGCAATGTATAAACACAGCTAACTTTGGAGTATGTGCTAATCAATAACAATGTAAAAATAGACGATCACTTCCGAACTAAAAGTAAATCATGTTAGAGTAAGTCCTTTATACGCACAGGTTGGGTAGGTTTGTGTAATAATATTATGTGTAAATAAGTTATAATTATAATAATAGCTATTTGGACTCATCCTGGATTTTTTTTTTTTTTTTTTTTGCGTACTTGCTTTGTGTTTAGTTTCTTTTATGTATTGGGATTATTTACTAAAACTTCAAGCTGTAGTGAAGTGAAAACTATTTTGCAAAATTTAGACAATATGAGCTGATTTGGAAAAAGTAAAATACTCCAACTCGCCTATCGTCACACTTTTGATATTTTAACCTAATTTTTGCAACTGATTTTTCAATTCACTACGATTCGTTTTCAGTGAATGAGGTCCCACACAGCTGTTTTATTTGTCGATCTCATGAACTGTAAAGCAAACAAGTGGCGGTTAGATGGTTACTCGAAAAATAACAATCAGCTTACTGAAGTGGTTATGGTGCAGGGGCTAGCCTGCGCAGCTTTTCGTGTTGAAAAGCTCTCAGATCTGAGATTATAATTTTTTTAACCAGGATGTAACCATCAGCCAGCCTGAAAACTGCCCATTTGTTTATGTTTTGCGTGCAGAGTATGTAAGCAATACGGACACCTCAGGCCGCATGCACACACCGCAGCCCTGCCGATAATTTTAGATTGTAAGCTCACAGGCTATCTAGCTAAGTACTTTGTATAAAATAGCTTAAATGGCTAGATATCAGCTTACGGGCAGGGCCCTCTCTACCTTTAGTATTTGTCTGTTTATATTTTATGTCCTCCACTAATTGTACAGCGCTGCGGAATCTGTTGGCGCTTTATAAATACCAGAAATGAATAAATAAACGTGCCATAGGTCACCGAAAAGTGAAATAGGCTCTGAGTAAAACGATAATGGCTGCTGTATGGGTGGTTTCAGTTTGCAGAGCAATGCTAATCATCCTATGCTGATGAATGAAACTGTTTATTGTATAAATTCGTATTAAGTAGGGTCTGTGAGGGGTCTGCTTGCACAACAGGAGTTGCCTCCTGAAAGACCCCTTAAACCGTGCACCAAGGTTTTTGGTTTTTACTTTTTCTATTTTCGCAATATTTTTTAAGCATGATTTTTGTTATGCCATAGAAAATAATGAAATAATTCTTAACCTTTTGTTTCCCTTTCCTCTTGTAGCGAATCACACAAACATTTACCAGCCAAACCACAAGTCCTAAAGGTTTATAGAAAGTTAATCCTATAGTTGCGGTACTGCCGTATTGGAGTACTTTTCTGATTATATAACTTTAAATATTTAGTCAAGTTGGAAATATAGATGTTTAGGATTCAGTCCAGCTACTTAACCCCTTAATGACACAACTTCTGGAATAAAAGGGAATCATGACGGAATATATCCGTCGTCTGTCCTTAAGGGGTTAAAGGATCACAATAGGGCCAGGAACACAAACATGTATTCATGACCCTATAGTGTTAAAACCACCATCTAGCCCCCCCTGGGCCCCTCATGCCTCCATAAATATAGCAAAATCTTACTGTATTCAAGCCTGAAGCTGTAACTCTGCATGCTGTTTACTTAAAAAAAAAACAAGCAGTCTGCTGACATCATCAGAAGTGGTAGCCTGATCCAATCATAATGCTTCCCCATAGGATTGTCTGAGACTGATAAAGAGGCAGATCAGGGGCAGTGCCAGCATGATTCAAACACAGCCCTGGACAATCAGCATCTCCTCATGGAGATGAATTGAATCAATGAATCTCTATGAGGAAAGTTCAGTGTCTGCATGCAGTGGGGGGAGATACTGAATGTTTGGATGCATTTTAGGCAGCCATGACCCAGGGAGCATCCCTAACAGCCATCTGAGCAGTGGCCAGTGACATTATCACTAGGCTGTAATGTAAACACTGCATTTTCTCTGAAAAGACAGTGTTTACAGCAAAAAATGATTCTACTCACCAGAACACATTCAATAAACTGTAGTTGTTCTGGTGACTATAGTGTCCCTTTAAGCCTAAATTTGCAATTCAATTCTTTAGTGAATAAACACCATTTGTTTATTCTTATTCAGGGCTATTAAAAAAATGCCCAAATTGCCCAAAGTAGGCAAGCTATGATTATACCCGAGTTAGAGAATTGTTCCCGCTCAGTAATTTTAGCCTAGACTTTGCCATTTGGATTTCAATTCCCCTCGATTCAGAATTTATTGAATAACCCCTATTGTACTAAAACTAAAAGGGCCAATCTCTATCGAAAACATTACATTTTAGCAAACTGAAATCCAAATTGCAAAATGTGAACTAAAATACAGAAACTGTGAATATACCTGCTTTGGAGATTTTTTGTCTAAATGCTGCAATTTCTAGTCTCTAGACTGTAAGCTTGTTTGGGCAGGATCCTCGTCTTCTTATTGTTCCTGTATTACTTTGTAATTGTCTCATTTATTGTTGAATGTCCCCCTTTAAAATATTGTAAAGTGCTGCGGAATAAGTTGGCGCCATATAAATACCAATAGTAATAATACTAATATGGATTTCAGTTTTCTACTACTGTAGTCAGAATCTAGTGACCAGACCTGATAGTGATTTGTGCTGATCTAAAAGGTGAATTATCAAATTTAGATCACAACAGCCTACCTGACACTATTAAGGAGCTGGATCATTTTTCCACCTTAGCTTTTAAAGCCCAGATTTAATTCTGTTTAGAATTGAAGTTTTGTTACAAAAACACATAGTTAATCAAATGTTACATTGAATTCCAAAACAGAGACATGTTGAGATTAATCAAAGTGTTTTGGGAAGGAACAGAATGTTCTGTAATAACAAACATTAATTACATGTTATATCTTGCTAGGGGTCCTTGTAGGACTGGTTTGGCACACTCAGCCCATAATTTGAATTATGCTCAATCATGTCTCTTAAGTAACGTAATATACATCTGCATTCTTTACAATGTATATGCAATTTATGTTATAGAAATAATATTCCTGTCTAACAGAGCGGTGTTACACCTGCATAGCACAGCTCAGTGTGTACAGTGATATGCATGTTTACCTATTACTGTCATAGCTAAATGACTTTACAATTTAATTTGAGGTTAGTCGGGGACAGTGTGCATGGATACATTTATATACAGTGTAATTTAGTTATGCTACTAAGGAACAGTAGTTAGATGGAATAAATATATATATATATAAATTCTAAAATCAATATAATTAGGGTTTTTTTGTACCAAAGTTGGCTCTATAATCCAAGTTGGCTCTATATATGTGTGCACACATCACAGTATACAGTATCAGGCAGTGACATTTTATTCTGTATCGGTGTACCTGGCACAAGTTAGCTACAGACTCTATTTAAGCTGGTTCGGGTCACTGTTTCCCCGACCCTACTCGGTGTCCCAGGTACTGCACCTCTGCCATTCTCACATTATACTTGTCGGCCTGTAAGTCCAGCCCTGTGGCCTGGATTCTATCAAACACCATCTCTATGTGCGGCTATAGATAGCTATATCATCCAATAAGGAGCGTGCAAAGTCCTTCATTTGGAAAGGAGCTGAAGCATTTTTATTCCAAATAGCATGATCTTACACTGTTATAGGTCAAATGGAGTGACAAACACCAATTTATGGATGACCTCCACTCGGGACATGGGATTGATGGTTGTTAGATAGTTACGGCTGACCATTCCGCTCAGTGACTTGTCCACTCCGGTCATTAAGCTTTCTATAGTCTACACAAAAATGGGTCCTACCATCCCGTTTTGGCTCAAGCACCATGGACTCTGGGTTTAAAAACTCCAAGGTCTAGCATCTCTCGGATTCCTTTAACATATTTTCTCATGCTGCATTAAGGATCCGGTATGGCTGCTGCAGTAAAGATGTCTGACCTGGGGTTTTTACTCGGTGGACGGGTAGTGTATCCTGGTATGGCAGAGAACATACTCTGTCGATCCCATATGATTTTTGAGACTTGTTCCTGTTCCCTCGGACTGAGCCCATCCCCCAGCCGTACTTGTTGTACTACTGACCAGACTGGGTTACCACTATGGTAAGTCACCTCAACTTCGCCTTAGAGTGGTCTCCTCTTTTTCCCACTCTCTGGCAGATATCACAGGTGAATTATTCTTGTAAGTCACAGGTGACTCACGGCCTGAAGAATATCTGGGTCAGCCGGTATAGCCCCAGTCATGCTATAGAGAAATCCCACTGTACACTCACAGCGCTCTCTGTCCAATTTATTGGGGTGCGTCAGGAATTAGGTCAAGTCCTTCATGAGCTACCTTTCAATTTTTTTTAGTGTATCCCAAAATGATGCTGTTACGTCAGTTGAAGTTGGGATAGTTGGGCTTACCTGGGGTTCCTCGGAGTGAGAGTGGTCGCCGGTCCAGGCCAGTATAAGGCAGTATTATATTATTGTGTATCAGTGTACCGAGCACAGTATACAGTATTAGGCAGTATTAGATTATTCTCTATGTGTGTACCCAGCACAATATACATTATCAGGCAGTGATATATTATATATGGGTGTACACTGCACGGTATACAGTATCAGGCAGTCATATATTATGTATGGGTTCCCAGCAAGGTATACAGTATCAGTGATATATTATGTATGGGTACCCAGCACAGTATACAGTATCAGGCAGTGATATATTATATATGGGTACCCAGCACAGTATACAGTATCAGTGATATATTATGTATGTATTCCCAGCACAGTATACAGTATCAGTGATATATTATGTATGGGTTCCCAGCACGGTATACAGTATCAGTGATATATTATGTATGGGTACCCAGCACAGTATACAGTATCAGTGATATATTATGTATGGGTACCCAGCACAATATACAGTATCAGTGATATATTGTGTATGGGTACCCAGCACGGTATACAGTATCAGTGATATATTATGTATGGGTACCCAGCACAGTATACAGTATCAGTGATATATTATGTATGGGTTCCCAGCACAGTATACAGTATCAGTGATATATTATGTATGGGTTCCCAGCACAGTATACAGTATCAGTGATATATTATATATGGGTTCCCAGCACGGTATACAGTATCAGTGATATATTATGTATGGGTTCCCAGCACAGTATACAGTATCAGTGATATATTATGTATGGGTTCCCAGCACAGTATACAGTATCAGTGATATATTATGTATGGGTTCCCAGCACAGTATACAGTATCAGTGATATATTATATATGGGTTCCCAGCACGGTATACAGTATCAGTGATATATTATGTATGGGTTCCCAGCACAGTATACAGTATCAGTGATATATTATGTATGGGTTCCCAGCACGGTATACAGTATCAGTGATATATTATGTATGGGTTCCCAGCACAGTATACAGTATCAGTGATATATTATATATGGGTTCCCAGCACGGTATACAGTATCAGTGATATATTATGTATGGGTTCCCAGCACAGTATACAGTATCAGTGATATATTATATATGGGTTCCCAGCACGGTATACAGTATCAGTGATATATTATGTATGGGTTCCCAGCACAGTATACAGTATCAGTGATATATTATATATGGGTTCCCAGCACAGTATACAGTATCAGCGATATATTATGTATGGGTTCCCAGCACAGTATACAGTATCAGTGATATATTATGTATGGGTTCCCAGCACGGTATACAGTATCAGTGATATATTATATATGGGTTCCCAGCACAGTATACAGTATCAGTGATATATTATGTATGGGTTCCCAGCACAGTATACAGTATCAGTGATATATTATATATGGGTTCCCAGCACGGTATACAGTATCAGTGATATATTATGTATGGGTTCCCAGCACAGTATACAGTATCAGTGATATATTATGTATGGGTTCCCAGCACGGTATACAGTATCAGTGATATATTATGTATGGGTTCCCAGCACAGTATACAGTATCAGTGATATATTATATATGGGTTCCCAGCACGGTATACAGTATCAGTGATATATTATGTATGGGTTCCCAGCACGGTATACAGTATCAGTGATATATTATGTATGGGTTCCCAGCACGGTATACAGTATCAGTGATATATTATGTATGGGTTCCCAGCACAGTATACAGTATCAGTGATATATTATGTATGGGTTCCCAGCACGGTATACAGTATCAGTGATATATTATGTATGGGTTCCCAGCACAGTATACAGTATCAGTGATATATTATATATGGGTTCCCAGCACAGTATACAGTATCAGCGATATATTATGTATGGGTTCCCAGCACAGTATACAGTATCAGTGATATATTATGTATGGGTTCCCAGCACGGTATACAGTATCAGTGATATATTATATATGGGTTCCCAGCACAGTATACAGTATCAGTGATATATTGTGTATGGGTACCCAGCACGGTATACAGTATCAGTGATATATTATGTATGGGTTCCCAGCACGGTATACAGTATCAGTGATACATTATGTATGGGTTCCCAGCACAGTATACAGTATCAGTGATATATTATGTATCGGTTCCCAGCACAGTATACAGTATCAGTGATATATTATATATGGGTTCCCAGCACAGTATACAGTATCAGTGATATATTATGTATGGGTACCCAGCACAGTATACAGTATCAGTGATATATTATGTATGGGTTCCCAGCACAGTATACAGTATCAGTGATATATTATGTATGGGTTCCCAGCACGGTATACAGTATCAGTGATATATTATGTATGGGTTCCCAGCACGGTATACAGTATCAGCGATATATTATGTATGGGTTCCCAGCACGGTATACAGTATCAGCGATATATTATATATGGGTTTCCAGCACGGTATACAGTATCAGTGATATATTATATATGGGTTCCCAGCACGGTATACAGTATCAGTGATATATTATGTATGGGTTCCCAGCACAGTATACAGTATCAGTGATATATTATGTATGGGTACCCAGCACAGTATACAGTATCAGTGATATATTATGTATGGGTTCCCAGCACGGTATACAGTATCAGTGATATATTATGTATGGGTTCCCAGCACGGTATACAGTATCAGTGATATATTATGTATGGGTTCCCAGCACGGTATACAGTATCAGTGATACATTATGTATGGGTTCCCAGCACAGTATACAGTATCAGTGATATATTATGTATGGGTTCCCAGCACGGTATACAGTATCAGTGATATATTATGTATGGGTTCCCAGCACAGTATACAGTATCAGTGATATATTATGTATGGGTTCCCAGCACAGTATACAGTATCAGTGATATATTATGTATGGGTACCCAGCACGGTATACAGTATCAGTGATATATTATGTATGGGTTCCCAGCACGGTATACAGTATCAGTGATATATTATGTATGGGTTCCCAGCACGGTATACAGTATCAGTGATATATTATGTATGGGTTCCCAGCACAGTATACAGTATCAGTGATATATTATGTATGGGTACCCAGCACAGTATACAGTATCAGTGATATATTATGTATGGGTTCCCAGCACAGTATACAGTATCAGTGATATATTATGTATGGGTTCCCAGCACAGTATACAGTATCAGTGATATATTACGTATGGGTTCCCAGCACGGTATACAGTATCAGTGATATATTATGTATGGGTACCCAGCACGGTATACAGTATCAGTGATATATTATGTATGGGTTCCCAGCACGGTATACAGTATCAGCGATATATTATATATGGGTTTCCAGCACGGTATACAGTATCAGTGATATATTATGTATGGGTTCCCAGCACGGTATACAGTATCAGTGATATATTATGTATGGGTTCCCAGCACGGTATACAGTATCAGTGATATATTATGTATGGGTTCCCAGCACAGTATACATTATCAGTGATATATTATGTATGGGTTCCCAGCACAGTATACAGTATCAGTGATATATTATGTATGGGTTCCCAGCACGGTATACAGTATCAGTGATATATTATGTATGGGTTCCCAGCACAGTATACAGTATCAGTGATATATTATGTATGGGTTCCCAGCACGGTATACAGTATCAGTGATATATTATGTATGGGTTCCCAGCACGGTATACAGTATCAGTGATATATTATGTATGGGTTCCCAGCACGGTATACAGTATCAGTGATATATTATGTATGGGTTCCCAGCACGGTATACAGTATCAGTGATATATTATGTATCCGTTCCCAGCACAGTATACAGTATCAGTGATATATTATGTATGGGTTCCCAGCACAGTATACAGTATCAGTGATATATTATGTATGGGTACCCAGCACAGTATACAGTATCAGTGATATATTATGTATGGGTTCCCAGCACGGTATACAGTATCAGTGATATATTATGTATGGGTTCCCAGCACGGTATACAGTATCAGTGATATATTATGTATGGGTTCCCAGCACGGTATACAGTATCAGTGATACATTATGTATGGGTTCCCAGCACAGTATACAGTATCAGTGATATATTATGTATGGGTTCCCAGCACGGTATACAGTATCAGTGATATATTATGTATGGGTTCCCAGCACAGTATACAGTATCAGTGATATATTATGTATGGGTTCCCAGCACAGTATACAGTATCAGTGATATATTATGTATGGGTACCCAGCACGGTATACAGTATCAGTGATATATTATGTATGGGTTCCCAGCACGGTATACAGTATCAGTGATATATTATGTATGGGTTCCCAGCACGGTATACAGTATCAGTGATATATTATGTATGGGTTCCCAGCACAGTATACAGTATCAGTGATATATTATGTATGGGTACCCAGCACAGTATACAGTATCAGTGATATATTATGTATGGGTTCCCAGCACAGTATACAGTATCAGTGATATATTATGTATGGGTTCCCAGCACAGTATACAGTATCAGTGATATATTACGTATGGGTTCCCAGCACGGTATACAGTATCAGTGATATATTATGTATGGGTACCCAGCACGGTATACAGTATCAGTGATATATTATGTATGGGTTCCCAGCACGGTATACAGTATCAGCGATATATTATATATGGGTTTCCAGCACGGTATACAGTATCAGTGATATATTATGTATGGGTTCCCAGCACGGTATACAGTATCAGTGATATATTATGTATGGGTTCCCAGCACGGTATACAGTATCAGTGATATATTATGTATGGGTTCCCAGCACAGTATACATTATCAGTGATATATTATGTATGGGTTCCCAGCACAGTATACAGTATCAGTGATATATTATGTATGGGTTCCCAGCACGGTATACAGTATCAGTGATATATTATGTATGGGTTCCCAGCACAGTATACAGTATCAGTGATATATTATGTATGGGTTCCCAGCACGGTATACAGTATCAGTGATATATTATGTATGGGTTCCCAGCACGGTATACAGTATCAGTGATATATTATGTATGGGTTCCCAGCACGGTATACAGTATCAGTGATATATTATGTATGGGTTCCCAGCACGGTATACAGTATCAGTGATATATTATGTATCCGTTCCCAGCACAGTATACAGTATCAGTGATATATTATGTATGGGTTCCCAGCACAGTATACAGTATCAGTGATATATTATGTATGGGTTCCCAGCACAGTATACAGTATCAGTGATATATTATGTATGGGTACCCAGCACAGTATACAGTATCAGTGATATATTATGTATGGGTTCCCAGCACAGTATACAGTATCAGTGATATATTATGTATGGGTTCCCAGCACGGTATACAGTATCAGTGATATATTATGTATGGGTTCCCAGCACGGTATACAGTATCAGTGATATATTATGTATGGGTTCCCAGCACGGTATACAGTATCAGTGATATATTATGTATGGGTTCCCAGCACGGTATACAGTATCAGTGATATATTATGTATGGGTTCCCAGCACGGTATACAGTATCAGTGATATATTATGTATGGGTTCCCAGCACAGTATACAGTATCAGTGATATATTATGTATGGGTTCCCAGCACGGTATACAGTATCAGTGATATATTATGTATGGGTACCCAGCACAGTATACAGTATCAGTGATATATTATGTATGGGTTCCCAGCACGGTATACAGTATCAGTGATATATTATGTATGGGTTCCCAGCACGGTATACAGTATCAGCGATATATTATGTATGGGTTCCCAGCACGGTATACAGTATCAGTGATATATTATGTATGGGTTCCCAGCACAGTATACAGTATCAGTGATATATTATGTATGGGTTCCCAGCACAGTATACAGTATCAGTGATATATTATGTATGGGTTCCCAGCACGGTATACAGTATCAGTGATATATTATGTATGGGTTCCCAGCACAGTATACAGTATCAGTGATATATTATGTATGGGTTCCCAGCACGGTATACAGTATCAGCGATATATTATGTATGGGTTCCCAGCACGGTATACAGTATCAGTGATATATTATGTATGGGTTCCCAGCACAGTATACAGTATCAGTGATATATTATGTATGGGTTCCCAGCACGGTATACAGTATCAGTGATATATTATGTATGGGTTCCCAGCACAGTATACAGTATCAGTGATATATTATGTATGGGTTCCCAGCACGGTATACAGTATCAGTGATATATTATGTATGGGTTCCCAGCACAGTATAGAGCAGGGATACTCCAGATGTTGTGGACTACATCCCCCATAATGCTCTGACACCCACAATGCTGGCAAAGCATCATGGGAGGTGTAGTCCAACACATGGAGTGCTGCAGGTTTCCTGTGCCCGGCATACAGTATCAGTGATATAATATATGGGGTTATCCCTGCTCTGTGTGCAGATTCGGCCGGACTGATCCCCGCTCTGGGTGGAAGGTCGGCCGGTAACTCCCTTCCAAGTCAGCGGATTGTTTACTCTCTCCCTCCCCCGCAGCCCTTCCCGCTCGTGACGTGTAATGAGGGCGCGGCCTGTCAGGAAGGGTGACAGGGAAACTGTCCATATATGGGCAGCGCAGCTCCGGTGACGTCGGCGGCCTTCCGGGAATCCCCGCCCAGCACTTCCGGGCAGCCAAGGGGAGTGGGGGGAGCAGGTCACGTGGGCTGAGGGGAATTCCCGTCCAGAGAGCATCTCTCTCTCTGTGTATTGTAAGAGCGCAGGGCTTATTCACTAAACGGCGAACTGGGAGCCCAGCTGGGAAAACAAACCCTAAAATAGCTGTGACTGTACCTGTATATCACACAACCACAACCTTTACCCTCAAATAGTGATTTATTGCACTGTTTAATTCAATACAACTCACAGTTTAGTAAATAAATCCCATCCAGGAGAGAATTAGTGTTAAAATATTAAATATAGCCATGCTGGCTAACCTGGCCACCACCTGGGCTTCACTGGGTTTATAAATCCCTTTTGTGAATATATTTACCGTACAGCGCTACAGAATCTGATGGCGCTATATAAATAATAATATATATATATCTGATGGCGCTATATAAATAATAATAATATATAAAGAGAGAGAGAAAGACAATCATATGCTAATAATATACAGGGCTGGCTAGGATTTCTGTGCTCAATATAACTAGAGCAAAGTCACAAATGTGGGGTGACCAGTGCCGCTATTTAGATTAATTCTCTATTTTCGCTTGAGAATAGTTTATCCTATGCATAGGTAACTAACGGTGTTATATCAGAACACCACGTGCTCTATAACAGCTTTTGAGTGGCCGAGCGTTATAAGACGAGGTTCACAAATAACTGGGGTGTCAATGATTACATTGTACAGCGCTACGGAATTTGTTGGTGCTTTACAAATACTAATAATAATGATTATTATTATTATTATTATTTTATTATTTATATAGCGCCAACAAATTCCGTAGCGCTGTACAATGGGAAAGGGATTTAGGGGTGATTATTTCTGATGACTTAAAGGTAGGCAGACAATGTAATAGAAAAAAAAACCAAAAAAAAAACCCAAAATAAAGTGCGCTGTGCCTTTAAGACCAATGTTAGTGAATAATTCACACAAATATTAAATAACAATAATGACTTTTCAAAGGTTATTTAAAGTGCACTGTGCTTAAACACTATAAATCAAAATTAAGTGATATGAATATCACATACATATGTGATATCTTAAAAGTGTCAATGTAATAGAGCAGCAGGAAATGCTAGCAGAATGCTTGGTTGTGTAGGTAGAGGTATTAGCAGTAGAAAGAGGGAAGCGCTCATGCCATTGTACAGAAACACCGGTGAGACCTAACTTGGAGAATTGTACGCAGTACTAGAGACCGTATCTCCAGAAGGATATTGATACTTTAGAGAGGGTTCAGAGAAGGGCTACTAAACTGGTTCATGGATTGCAGGATTGTACAATAAATTGAAAGTTTATGTTTCTGTGGATGTTATTCTTAGTTTGTTTTCATAGTCTCTAGATGCTGGTATTAGCAGTACTGGCAGTAAACTGTGTAAAAGATAAAATATACACTCAGTGGCTGCATCTCTCCAGTCCTCAGAAGAGATTGTATTCTTTGTAGCATGGATTTAACACCATAGCTTCATAGTATTCATGGATCCAGTTGGAGATGACATGCTGTGTGACATGGTGTTAGGTTGGAAATCATCATGGGGACACCATGAGGATAGCCTCAGGTAATACAGGGGAAATCCAGAAGCAAAGTCCAATATCAGGCCAAGAGTCATACGTTTGAACAAAGTAAATAAGTGCAATTGAGAGACAGGGTCAAGTCAAGCTAGGGGTCAAAGTTTACAGAAGCAACTATCTGAGAGAAGTACACAAGGGGGAAACCAAACAGCAGGCAAAAGGTCAATATCCAAACAGTATCGATCCAAGCAAGGTACACAAGGGGCAATCCAGATGGCAGGGTCAGGCCAGGGGTCAAGGTCCAAAATAGCAATAAACAATTTATTAGCACACTGGGTAGATACTACTAGAGCACAGACCGAATAAGCAATCTGTTCAGTGTTTTCTGGGCTTTTTAAGTAATGGTATCCATTAAGTAACATCTCCTGCCGGCCTTCCCATCCCACCCCAACCCAAATGTCATTCTGGTTTGGTTGCCGTGGCAAATTGCTGCCAGGAAGCCAACCTGGGCGCAGGACTTAGCGGCTCCCTTATGTGATCACTGAAACCCTATTTGCCATCGCTTCTCAGCCACGGGAATCCACCACGTGGGCTGGAGCACCCTGCTGAGGACCGGAGACCCCCGGAGGCACCACTGACCACGTGCCTGTGCTCACCACATGGCATTGCTCCCATGTCGGTAGGCTGTGTGAGAGCCAAACAAGTTAACTGAGGCCATGACACATAGCATGGTAGCCTACTGGAATTAAACGATAGGAACACTATGGCCTGAAAGGGATGCACTTGATTAAAACCAATGCTCAGGTAAGCTGTGGCATTTATTTAATGATTTATTTATAAAACGACAACCTATTCCGCAGCGCTGTACAATTAAGGGAGAACATACAATATTCACAAACAAATACAAATAGTAGAGAGAGCCCTGCCCGTAAGCTTAGATATCACCATTAAAGCTCTTTTATACAAAGTTAGATAGCCCATGAGCTTACAATCTAAAGGATTTAACCCCTTAAGTACACATGACCTGTGTGACATGTCACGATTCCCTTTTATTCCAGAAGTTTGGTCCTTAAGGGGTTAAACAACACTCATTTAGTATAAAGAGTCTTAATATGAACCTGGAAAACATTGTCCACACCATAACACTATCTATGGACTCCCTTTTTTTTTTTTTAAACGACATTGCCAAATGTATGCCACGGCAGAAAATGACATTCATTCATCAGGCCAGACAACATTTTTCCCAATCTTTTCCTGCTCAGTTTTTGTGTACGTGTTTCTAATGTAGCCTTGGTTTCCTGTTCTTTGCAGACAAGCAGAGCCTAGTGCAGTATTTTGCTGTTACATGCCATCCTTTTGAAGGTTCATTGTGTTCTGTGTTCATAAATACTGTTACAACGCGTGGTTATTCCTGTAACTGAGGCCTTCCTGGCAGATTGAACCAGTCTGGCCATCTCCTCCGACCTCTCTCATTAACAAAGTATTTTCACCCACAGAACTGAGGCTCACTGGTTGTTTTTTCTGTTTGTTTTTTTTCACACCATTTTCTGTAAATTCGAGACTATGTGAAAATCCCATGAGACAAAAAGGTTCTGAGACTCTCAAACCACTAGGTCCAGAACCAACAACTTTCCTCGGTCATATTTCTTCCCAATTGTGATGGTTTGTTTGAACAACTGAATCTCTTAACCATGGTTGCATGCTTTTATGTATGAGTTTCTACCACACGATTGGATAATTATATTTGCATTAACAAGCACGTGTATTTGTGTACTTAAAAAGTGATCACTGAGTGTCTGTGTGTAAAGATATATATATATAAAATGCTCAGGGCAGATACACAGCTGAGTTTATTTTAGGAGATATATTTAAGCAAAACCTTTAAACCTCTTAGCAGCTACAATATTAAAAACACCCCTTGGTGTGCTTGAGTTTTGTCTGACGAACCAGCCACAAAATGTTATTTATGGCTGCCCACCTTTATGGTAACCAGTGTGTATTTTCTGAGAATTTACACGATGACGGGCTTTTATTATTGCACACAAACTATTTTCTTTTTTTTTTTTACTTAACAGATAGATCTGACATATATGCTGCAGTCATTAACTGGTAGTCTCGTTTCTATATCTGAAACAGAAAGATGTTCCACGACTCTCTGCATTAAGGAACAATGCACAATGCAAAACAGAAAAAAAAAAGTCCCTGACTGCTAGACTTCTGTGAAAGTATGTAATGGGGACATGCAGAGGTGTCAGTACCAGCACTACTGTAACAATAGATGTTTACAAACGGTGTAAAGGCGCCGACTGCCAGGGACACCAAATATCAGACAACTGGCAGCGCAGTTCTGCCTGTGAAAACACGTATACCTTAGGATCTTGTGGCTGGCAGTTCTGCCTGTGATCTGTGCTCTTGGCAGCAATGATTACATTTTTCTTTTGGCACAGATGCTGGGTATGATGTCTCAACTTTGCATCAGAGCATAATGAGTAAAACCGAACAGAGAAAGGATAACTATATATATCAGAGTTAAAACAATATATATTTATATCTATAGGCGAGAGATTACACGAGAGTGTGAACAAGCTCCTTAAAGACAAATGGCAGGCTATGTCACCACAACAATCTGTTCTATAAGAATCGTATTGCCCAGTGGAATGACCTGTGCAATTTATACAGGAGGACATAACAACTTGGATAAAATTTAACCGCTGCAAAATTGTTCGATCTTTAAATGGTAATTATAGTAGTTAAACGTCCTATTGCTTGATGAAAATAATATTAACTGTTTGAAACATTATTTTAAAATAGCTAATGTGAATAAAATGTTGAATTGGTATCACTGTATGAATGTACAGGGGTAAATTGCTAATAAAATGCAAGCCTCGTACCTTAAGGCAGAGAGTTCAATATTCGGATTCCCCCTTACCCTTTTATGTCATTTCTGTCCTTCCTTACTCCCTTGTGGGACTCGCCTAGCCACGCAAGGAGGGTTTCCTTGCGTGTCTCTTGTGAAACCCCCTTACTGCTTTGTGTGCCTTCCCAACTTACTTACCCCTTCATGTGATTCTCCTAATCTCTCTTATAACTTTGCATGATTCTCACAGCTACCACCTTGCCTCCTTTAATCACCTTTACTCTCTAGTTTGTCCTTCCTAATCCCCCTTACCACCTTTTGTGTTTCTGCTAATCCCACCTGCCACCTTGTGTGTCTCTACTAGTCCCCCTTATACCTTTGTGTGCCTCTCACAGCCACCACAAAGAGTGTTTCTCATACCTCCCCTTACTCTCTAGTGTGTATATCCTAACCCCATAACCAGCATGTATACCTCTGCTAACCCCCATGATCAATTTTTGTGTCGCTCCTTACCCCCTTATTTACCCCCCGTATTACCGTACCTACGAATATTTAGACTTGTGCAAAAATCGGTTTTGCATCGTTAATCCGGCTCAAATTCCATTTAATCTACACCTGGATAAAGCAATTATCTGGGATGTACTTGTGGAGTCCTTTTCAAATACAATCTTATTAAAGACTCCACAGGTAACTCCTACAGAACTCAAGGAATTTGATTTGGAATTACCATCTGAAATAAATTTTTGCCCAAGTCTACCAATATGGTTGTGGGAGTGCGTGAATCTGGATGTTTCTCTGTCCAGTCTGTCATTGGTAATCCAAAAGATGGTCCATCACACCACTGTAAATTAAATCTCTCCCAATTTATTGAGGTCCCACAGAGAACAGGCAATGTTGCTAGCTTCTTAGAGGTCTTTGTCAAGCAGTCTGTCCTTGAATCTCCAAACAGGTTGCATGGAGCATCCAGAGAGGTGGGATGTGACGGGGATCTCGGAGATCGAATGACAGACTGGGCAATGTCATAGTCCCATTCACCCACAACGAGTGACCCAGGGCGGACTCCCCTATAAGTATAATGCAGAATCTGCCATCACATTTAACTGCGTTTATTTAGCAATAATGCATAGCAAGCCCTGTGCTAAGCCACTCCCATCACTCACAGCCCTATCATGCTAACCAAATTTGGATGGAGAGTGAAGTGAGTGAAAACTAACTGAAATTTCTGCATTTAAAATGGTTTTGCAAGAAAAATCAGAGGGACTGCACCTGATGACTCATTATAATATGCTGTAGTGTTTATGATGCTTTAGCGTGTCCCTATTAAAATAACTCTCTTGAGAAAGGCTGTGCTTCTGGACTTCAAGTTAAACTCCAATCTCCTTCCAATATTCATCCCCCCACTTCCTCTTCAAAAAAAGGGAAGTGGTAATATGACAAAGCACAAATATGTACTGAGTGTTAGGTCTATTCATAGCACAAATATGTAGTGAGTGTAGATCCTGCTTCAAAATCTCAGGAACTCTTCAAAGACAGCAACGTTAGGAGCTAAAACCTTGAAAATGATGTAGCTAGAAGTTGGACAGATTTCTTCAAACAGATTGGAGAAATTCTAAAACCAGACTTACAAATGGCTACAGTCTCAAGCAGAAAATGTTATTGAACCCTGCAACTTTTCACAGATTTAAACTGTCTGAGAATCCTGCCATGTTTAATTACCAAGTTCATTTTAGGGAATGCTCGAGATAATTAGTGGATTGGGATCATACATTTAGAAAGCACTGTGCCAAAAATAAACAAGTCTATAGTTAGTTGGAGACAATTATCCACCTGTACATCTTTTACAGGAAGTTCTCGAGCGATGTATCACGCACATTCCTGCGTGGAATGTTCCATGTAACCTTTGGCCTCACATGTATTGGATGAGATCTTCCACTCAAACCAACCAGGAATTCCCCAAATAACGACAGACACTAAAACTTGGATATAACAGGCCACAGCATTTATTAAAACATCCAAAAACTGTATAACGCATCCAAACGGATAAAACTGTACATAATAAAACGATGATAGATGAACATATCAATAACTTTGCATAATGTCATACAGTATGCCCCCTTAATGTAATCAAATGTCCTTGCTAATCTAACTCACCCCTTCCCTCAGCATAATAAATTCCTCTTTCCTTTTATTTTTTTTTTGTAAATATAATTTTTATTTTGGTTTTCTTGTTCAAGTTTTTGAGACTCGCAGGTCTCTGTTTTTAGCAGAACATGCAATCAGATTTACTTTGCGATGAAAGGAGTCATCGGGCACACAGGCCCTCACGGGTGAGTTGACAGGTACATGCAGTTTCTTAGGCGCTTGTGTGAGAACATAATGAGCGTTATGCCTTTTGTTGGAGACAATTATTTGCATGCGTAGTTGGGCTCGCAGGCCCACATTAATGTCGGACTCGCAGGTCCCGTGTAATACATGGGTATGTAGCATTGTGTATGTCCTATTCGATGCGAGTGGGTTAGTTGCGTCCCTGCTGTGTGTTCGTACCTCACGGTGTCTTTCGCCCCCTGGGGAGGAGTGCTGCAGTACCTGGTTGTGGGTCTCACTCCCGTTCGGGCTCTGTTGGCTATGTGTGTCGTATCTAGTTGTTGTGCTCGTCCGCTGCGATAAATGTGTTAACATGTGTCTAGAAATTTAATGTGGTGAGTATGTGCGGTATGAAGGAATAGCGTATAGTATTCATTCCTTAGTGGTGGTAGATTGGAGGTGCACATTGGAGCTCCAGGGTGGTTTAGTCGTGGGTACCAGTCTCGTGTCGCGTTCGTTCTAGACAGTATTGGGGAGGGGGGGTCGGGGTTCGGTCATGTCCCTGTCCTTGAGCTTCTCTAGGAAGGCGTCTTTGGCGGTTTCAAGGAGCCACAGTGTCCAGGTCTCCGCGTAAGTCTGGGGTTTGTCTGTGGCTGACATGATCAGGTTTTCTATTGCCCTGAGTTCTTCCATCTGGGTGAACCATACCTTTAACGGGGATGCAGTCTTTTGTTTCCAGTATAGGGGGAGTATCTGTTTAGCTACGTTTAGTATCCTAACCGTCATGGATTTCTTGTATCTGGATCTAGGTACTGTGGTGTGGTGAAGGAGCATTGCTGCCGGTTCCAGGGGAGGGGGTGCGTCCGAAAACGTCTTTAGAATGTCGTGTATGCCCTCCCAGTACCGTCTAATTACTTCGCAGTCCCACCAAATATGTAGTGCCAATCCTGTTTCCCTCTCGCACCTCTAGCAGAGGCTAGTGTGTTCTGGGTCCATGTTGTGGAGGAGGTGTGGGGTGCGGTACCAGTTCGTCAGGATTTTAAATGCCGTCTCTTGGGTCTTGCTGTGTGTCGAGCAGTGGTGAGTGAGGTAGCATATCTGCTCCCACTCTGCGTCTGTGAACGTTGTGTTCAGTGCCGCTTCCCATTTCCCCATGAATAGAGGTTTAGCAGTAGGTGTCTCTGTCTGTAGCAGTGCGTATATGAGGGAGACTCCGTGCGGTAGTGGGTCTGGGTTATTGCATAGTGTCTCAAATGTTGTTCGATTTCTGGTGAGTGCGGTTCCCTGCGGTAGGGTGCGTATGAAGGTGGAAAGTTGTGCGTGTTTGAAGCTTTGTATGAAAGTGGGTGTCCCGCCCCCTAGCATGTCTGCTAGTGGTGTGCATTTGCCGTTGGTGGTGATGTGGTGTAGTCTCGGTATCGGGGTCTGGAGGATGTTCTGAAATGCTTTTGGGTCGAGGCCCGGCTTGAAGTCTGCGTTGTGTATCAGTGGTGTCAGGGGGGAGGGGTAGGGCGCTAAGTTATGTGTTTTCGCCGCTTTGCGCCATATGTCCAGGGTGGATCTAGTGTATGGGGACATGACTCGGGTGTCTGCGTCCTTCCTGCCCAAGGTTATGGCTGCTAGTGGCATGTTTGCCTCCGATTCTTCTGCCACTTTCCATAGTTTATGGACTCCGCTCTTCGTCCATTCCATCACCCTCAGGAGATGTGTGGCCGTGTGGTATGAGCGGAAGTCCGGCAGTGCTAGGCCCCCCATGTCCTTGGGTTTCATTAGAGTGGTGGCTTTTATCCTGGGACGTCTACCGTCCCAGATGTATGTGATTGTAACGGACCGTTTCAGCATAAAAGGGGAAAAATCCGTTTAGGCGATAATCCCCTTTAGATGGACCAGCAGCTACCATAAGCACCAACTTCCCGAACTCCCAAACTGCACGAATTCACCAACTCTCAAACAGCAGACACACTAACCCTGGAAGCAGCCGAACAGGAAAAGCAATATGGACAGCTTACACTCCTGGCAGTCGGCATACAGTCCCCTTTCCCCCCAAGAAAGAGACACACTCCAGCTTCAGGGTTAAACAGCAACAACACTGATTTATTCACACACAGGCTTATATGAGATTCTCCCATGCAAGGGAGGGGTTTACAGTACACCAATCCAGTTTAAGGTACAACCCACACATCTCCTCCCTCCAACATATCTGTTAACACAATTAACAGGGACATAGTTTTACCCAAGTTTTGGATGTACCCTAAATACTTGGGGTACATCCACAAATCCAATATCTCCAGATAGCCCTAGCCTGGAGGAACAACATATGTTAAAATCAGCCCATTCGGATAAACGGTTCGGGAGTTATGGGACTTTAAAGTATTGACCGACCGCATGGGCAAAGTATCCGAAAACAGTTCCATGCGTTTTGGCCCTGCGGTCGGTCCCAAACAGGTGAATGAAACATACGAATTACTGGTGTTATAGAGACTAAGGGGAATTCGTATGAATCCCCTAGTTCGTACGTTTCTTTCTACCGAACGGCGGGTCATTCGGTAGTTTCCCCACGAAATCCTGGAAGTCTGGAGGTCTCAGCGGTGTTTGCCTAGTTGAGTGTCCGATTTCAGTTCCAGACACTCGACGGCAAAACACCGCTGTTCGGTAGTTAAAGATGGCCGCCGCCACGTGTTTGTTTCCCGAATGGCGGCCACCCAGAGGACAAAGACCACACTGCACTGATTGCCAATTACCCGTTTGCAACATTGTTGCAAACGGTAATTGGAGGCACACTTAGTCCTGGGTGGTCTGGTTGTTCGGTAGTTTCCTCAATACAATGAATGGAGTGATTCTACCGAACAATCAGATGAATGCTGCATATATATATAACCCAGGTTAACTGCATACATAAATGCATATACAATATACAGGCAGTACAATAGAACATGCTTCACAGTCTTAAAGGGACAGTAGTCCCAAAATGTCCATCGCTGATTTTAAAGGGCCAGTAGCAGCAATATAAATTATACATGCCCAAATATAGTCTTTAAAGTGTAATATGTCCAGGGGCCATAGTCAGCGGGCAGGAGGCTAGCAACCAGGCTTCTCCAGTTCACAGTGGCGAAGTTGGTTTCGCCACAATTCTCCCCTTTACCCATTAGACTAACAGGGTATCTGACCTCCTGCCGGTCAGTGCCCTGGTTAGTCCAGCAACCCACCCGCAAAGCAGAAAAAACAGTACAGCCCACCCACAATAAATGGCCACCACACCTGGGTAGAGGAGAATCTTGTCCATGTCCAGGTGCCTCACCACGGCTGTGGGTGGGACCGGTAGGCTGCCTTGGTGGGTTGCTGAGTGGGCAGAGACCAGCGGTACTCTGTCCTGGTGCCAGCACTACCACCGGAGTAGTCTGGTTGGAGCCTGGTTGCTGGAGACGGACTGTCTCCCCCTGGGATACACAGCTCTGTCGTGGGGGGGTAGGACCGACCGTCCCTACCCCTGGTGCTGGAAGTGCAGAGACTACGGTCCCATCTGCACAGATGTGGGGCTTAACATCTCCCCTTGGTGGGTTAGGCTGCCGCTGGAGAGAGGGTGTAACAAGCTCCTCTCTCTGGATGGTAAACTGCCGCTGGGGAGAGGGGTTAGCAGGTTCCTCTCCCTGGCACTCTCTCTGCTGGTGGAAAGGGGAACCAGCTGTCTCCCCTTTCATTCTCTTGTCCGGCTGCTGGGGTGCGAGACTGACTGTCCCTGCTCCCTGCAGGACACACTGCCGCTGGGGAGGAAGGACGGCACCTTCTGCTCCCTGGGACAGACACTGCCGCTGGGGAGGATGGACGACACCATCAGCTCCCTGGGGCACACACTGCCGCTGGGGAGGGAGGACGCTGCTCTCCTCTCCCTTCACTTCATACTGCCTTCTTGGCATATCACTTTGCCGCTGGGGGGCAGGAACAACAACCTCTGCCCCCTGTAACTCAGCCTGCCGCTGGGGAGGAAGGACTGCACCTTCGGCTCCCTGGGACACACACGGCTGCTGGGGAGGATGGACGACACCATCAGCTCCCTGGGGCACACACTGCCGCTGGGGAGGGAGGACGCTGCTCTCCTCTCCCTTCACTTCACACTGCCTTCTTGGCATATCACTTGGCTGCTGGGGGGCAGGAACAACAACCTCTGCCCCCTGTAACTCAGCCTGCCGCTGGGGAGGAAGGACGGCACCTTCGGCTCCCTTGGACACACACGGCTGCTGGGGAGGATGGACGACACCATCAGCTCCCTGGGGCACACATTGCCGCTGGGGAGGGAGGACGCTGCTCTCCTCTCCCTTCCCTTCACACTGCCTTCTTGGCATATCACTTTGCTGCTGGGGGGCAGGAACAACAACCTCTGCCCCCTGTAACTCAGCCTGCCGCTGGGGAGGAAGGACTGCACCTTCGGCTCCCTTGGACACACACGGCTGCTGGGGAGGATGGACGACACCATCAGCTCCCTGGGGCACACATTGCCGCTGGGGAAGGAGGACGCTGCTCTCCTCTCCCTTCACTTCACACTGCCTTCTTGGCATATCACTTTGCTGCTGGGGGGCAGGAACAACAACCTCTGCCCCCTGTAACTCAGCCTGCCGCTGGGGAGGAAGGACTGCACCTTCGGCTCCCTGGGACACACACGGCTGCTGGGGAGGATGGACGACACCATCAGCTCCCTGGGCCACACATTGCCGCTGGGGAGGGAGGTCTGCAAACCCCCTGGCCCACTCTGATTCCCACGGCAAGTACTCTCGCACTGCTTGCTTCACACGCTGCACTCTATATTCTGAGGGGTTGGGTCCGCATAAAGCCAGTATCTTGGTGACCTCTCTGTCATACGCCTCTTGAGTGTAGCTGGGTGCCATGCTTGCTCTGCTGCAGTTGGTTCCTTGTAGATAGGGGCGCTGTACGGGTACTGGCGTTGCCCTCACTTTGTAATCCAGGAATGGTGTTGTCTGTAGCTGTCCCTCTGGTTGTAGGAACGATCCCGCCGCTTGCCACCAATGTAACGGATCACCTGGCACCCCGACTGGGTAGCTCCGTTAATGGATGCTCCTAGCGCTTCCAGAGGACTCCAAGCACTCCACCAGACACCATAAGCACCGCAGGCTGCAGCTATCTCCCTTCAGAACGAAGCAGGAACAAGCTCTTACAAGAGCTCAGTGATTATAGCAAGGGAATATGCCTAGCATAGCAATCCCTTGTAGCAGATTCCCCCAATAAGAGACAGGACTCAAGTTGAGGGTAAAAATAGAACTCTCTGGCTGCTAGCTTGCAGCCCTTTTTATTAGGTGCTCCCATGAAGGGGAGGGACACACACAGTAACGTACATTAACCAATCACACAATAGTTACATCCCACACATAGCCCTCCCCTCTACCTGTAAACTAATTATCTGTACACACAGGAAAATACAATTATCCAAGGTAGGGAAAATACAGTTTTTACACAACATTCATAACTCCCAAAATATACATCACATTCGCATAAAAATACATATACACAATCAATCCATTCGGGGGAACAACATACTCAAAAATCATACGAATTGGACCAGGGGTTCAAAAGTTAGTACAAATGTGCATTTGACCTTCTGGAAGCATGGTTTTTAGAAGCTCAAACTAGTTCCCCAGAATCCTCTATCCTGGAGACAATGGAGAAGCTGATTTAATTATATCCAGGGACAAACACAGCCTCCATTAAGCACATGTTACCAGCAACCACCAAAAGACATAAAAATACATAACTCCTGTTATACTAAACAGAACCCCCACATTCAACCCATCCCCAGATGGCTTGGATCTGAGCGCTCAACATATCCAAACAGCGTTTAGATGCCACAAACACAGTTCAAACGCCATGGGGTTTAAGTTTCGTATGGGCTGATGAGAGGGCCCATAATCCTGGGGCAGCCCAATAACCCACAGTATGCCCAAATACCGTGCATAAAGGGCCAAATCGCCCAGGGACCGTAGTCACAGGGTAAGAGGCGGGCAAGCAGCCCCGTCCAAACCACAGTGGCAAAGTGGCTTTCGCTACAGTGATCATGGCTGTTTTTAGTGTGGCGAAAAATGCCCCGGGGAGTTTAATGGGGATAGTTTGGAATAAGTATAGTAGGCGTGGGAGGAAATTCATCTTAATGACTTGGACCCTCCCGAGCCATGATATGTGCGGGTGCGCCCAATCTCTCATGTCTTTTTGGAAGGTAGTGAGTGTGGTGGCGAAGTTGGCTTGGAAGAGGTCTTTGCTGTCCTTGGTCAGCCAGGTTCCCAGGTACCTAATCTTTTGGTCTGCCCATTGGAACGGGAAGCTCTGGCGTAGGAGGTTGGCGCGTCAGTTGGGAACACCGACGTTCAGGATATGGGATTTAGCATAGTTTATTTTTAGGTTAGAGATCTCTCTAAATTCTTTAAAGGCCTGTTGGATGTTGGGCAGGGTTATTTCTGGGTTGGTGACGAAGAATAGCAGGTCGTCTGCGAAGGCGGCCACTTTATGGTGGACATCGCCTGTCGTGATGCCTGTGATGTCAGTGTTGCGCCTGATGTGTGTCAAGAACGGTTTTAGGGCTAGGACGAACAACAAGGGGGATAAGGGGCAGCCCTGTCTGGTGCCATTGTGTATTGTGAGTTCGGGGGTCAGCGCACCGTTGACAAGGACGTGTGCCGTTGGCGTGTGGTATAGGGCAGTTATCCATCGCATCATGTGTGTTCCCAGGCCCGCATGTGTCAGGGTGTCGAAAAGATACGTCCAACCGACTCTGTCGAAGGCCTTCTCTGCGTCTGTGGACAGCAGGAGAAGGCCCCCGGTTCCCGCCCCCCTGCCGTGCATGAGAGTGAGTGCTCGGGTGGTGTTGTCCCTGGCTTCGCGGCCCCCCACAAACCCCACCTGGTCTGGGTGGACCAGTCTGGGGATGTGCGACTGCAGCCGCGTCGCCAGGATCTTTGCTAGGAGTTTAACATCGCAATTGATGAGGGAGATTGGTCTGTAACTCCCGCAGTGTTCCCCATCTTTGCCCTCCTTGGGGATTATAGTGATGTGGGCTGTCAGGGCTTGCTTGGGGATGGGTTGGCCCTCTCTCACCGCGTTAAATGAGTCCACTAGTGGTGGGTATAAGCTGTCCGCGAAGGTCTTGTAATATTTTAGCGGGAGGCCGTCAGGGCCCGGGCTCTTGCCTGGTTTAGTTTGTTTTATCGCCTGTGTCAGCTCTTCTAGTGTTATTGGTTCGTCCAGCAGCGATGCCGTGTCGCCGTCTATAGTCGGGGACGCGTGTGCGTTGAGGTATGTGCGTATTTTATCCTGCAGTCGTGCTTTCGCCGTCTCTGTGTGTGGTTGCGGTAGGGAATATAGGTCGGCGTAGTATGTCCGTATTGCGGTTAGTATGTTGGTCGGGAGGCGGTGGAGTTTGCCACTTTTGTCTCTGATTCTGTCAATGTATGTGAGCTGTCTCTTTTTAGCGAGCATGTTGGCTAGAAGTTTTCCGCTCTTGTTCCCGTGTATGGAGAAGAATACTTTGTGTCTTATCGCGTCCCTATGGAACTTAGAGTGGAGCAGCGAGGTTAACTCGCGCCTTAGCTGTAGGAGTCTCGTTTGGTGAGTGTTGTGTGGCGCGTGTTTGTTGAGGTCTTCCTCGTGTTGGATGTCCGTCAGGATCTGGGTCAGGCGGGCCTCAGAGTGTTTCTTGAGTAGGGCTCCCTGTTGTATAAAGTGTCCCCGTATCGCGCATTTGTGGGCTTCCCATCTAATCGTCGGGGTCGTCAGTGCTGGGGGGTTGTCTAGAAAATAGTCTCTGAGTTTTTCCCCGATGTGGTTCGTGAGGTCTGTTCTGGTCAGGAGATACTCGTTGAGTCTCCATTTAGTAATGGTGGGTCGGTAGAGCGGGGATTTTAAGCGGAGGGTAACAGGTGCGTGGTCCGACCACGTCGCCACGCCAATCGTTGCGTCATCTACTAGGGGGAGTGCGTGTTGTGTGGTGTAGAAGTGGTCTATTCTGGTGTATGTTTGGTGTGGGTGGGAAAAGTATGTGAAGTCTTTTTCGTCTGGATGATGGGCTCTCCAGCAGTCTATCAGCCGGTATTTCCGTAGGAGTGACTTGAGGGAGTGCAGCTGTTGCGGCGGGGTGCGGGACGTGCCGGAGGAGCAGTCCCAGGCTGGGTCTAGTGTGATGTTAAAGTCCCCCCCTAGTACCAGCGTCCCCTCAGCGAACGTGTGGAGTTTGCGTAGCGTCTGGAGGAGGAAGCGGCATTGTCTTCTATTGGGGGCGTATATGGTAGCAAACGTGTAGGGTTGCCCAGCTATCTTGCCCTTGAGGAAAAGGTATCTACCCTCTTCGTCGGTGAGGCACCCCCCCTCCTGGAACGGCACTCGTTTGTTTATTAGGATGGCGGTCCCTCTAGATTTGCCCCCATGAAAGTCGCTAAAGTATCCGTATGGGTAGTGGTGGTTCGTCAGTTTCGGTCTGTCGCCTTTCCTGAAGTGTGTCTCTTGGATCATGACCACCGAGGCCCTGTGGCCCCAGTCCGTTTTTCGGGCATGTTGAGTCCCCTGGCGTTAATGGTCATGATGGTGAGTTGGGCGGGGGTCAATGCCATGTCTGGCCTGGTGGGACCCCTCTGTCAGTGGTGGAGGAGCGTAGGGTGGGGGGGGATGGAGGAGTGGGGTGGAGAGGGGCATATTGAGGGTGGGGGAGATATGTAGGTCTCGTCACCTTGAGTTGACGCCCCGTCCCGTGGGGTAGTGAAAGGAGGTCTAGGCTCACCTAGCGGTCTACGTCCGTGTCCGGTCCGTAACTGTCGGGTCTCTCCTTAGTCACCTGTTGCCGTCACAGACCCGTGTCAGTCCCCTGCGGCTCCAATGCGCGTCTTGTATGTGTTTGGTGTCGAAATCCTCGCCTGAGGTAGTGTGGCCTTGTGGCCTGTATGGGAGTAAAGCCATTGGTAGTTAGCAATAACATCGGAAACATCAGTAAAACATTAACATTTCGTACATTAGACAACGAGTCTATCAAATCAATAACAGTGGTTTGGTTAACTAGCTGTGGCTGTTGTGAAGTTAGCCTGTAGAGGCCTATTACCTTTTGCATTATCCCGGATCCCTCCCGCGCCTCCCCCACACACGCCCCCACGTCTCCCTCAGTTCTGTGTAGGTCCCCTTCTCGGCCTCTGTGTCAGCGGGTTGTGCATGTTGTGTGTTCCCTGTCCGTCAATGAGCTGGTCGCTCAGTCTGGGCTCCGGGGCGTGTATAGTGTGTGTGATCCTGAGGTCTCCCCCGTTATCGTCACCCCTCTGTGTGTGTTGGTAGTGCTGGGTCATTACCGTCCCTTTATCGGTGTTGTGTCTGCGCTCTGGTTACCCCTAGTTTCCTGTAGCTCCGGGTCTCCCCGGATCCCCCTCCCCAGGTGTGTCCCGCCGGCTCCACCCTCCCCGGCCCGCTCGCCGAGGGTCGTTGCTGGCCGGGTGGGTGGCGGCGGTGGGCCCCAGCCAGGGAGCCAGGTCTCCACCTCCCCCTCCCTTTCGACCCTGGTGTACTTGCGAGCAAGGGCTCTCATCAGTCCAGTATGCCGGCTCCGGCGGTGCTAGTCCCAGTCCACCCCAGTACTCGGGGGGTCTGCTGGTGTGGTGGCGTGGCCCGTCAGGGGGGTCACGTTGTGTTGTAAGTCCGCAGCACTTCTTTGGTTCCATACGGTGGTCTTTTCGGGTAGTGTCTCTGGGAAGCACATGACTGGGGGAGTGCAGGAGGGCCGTGTAGTGTTAGGCCAAGTCTTTCACAATGTCCAGCCTCAGGTAACAGCCGCTTGGAGTCGTTAGCGTGTTGCGCCCGACGGCCTTGTGGCTTGTTGTCGGGGTCTCCTCACTCGTTGCTGTTGTATTGGGGCTGAGGGGTTCGGCCCCTGTGGAAAGGAGTAGAAGTTCAGCGGGTCGGGCCAGGCCATTTGAATCGGCGTGAGGTGTAGTTCCTTTAGAAGGTCTTCCATGTCTCCCTCACTTTTCACCATGAAAGGTCCGTTCTGAGTGGTTGCTTGCAGCCCCGTGGGGAAGTTCCATCTGTATCTGACTTTGTTAGCCTGCAGTGTTCGTGTGAGAGGGCGCATCGCTCTCCGGTAAGCAAGTGTCGCTGGCGACAAGTCTGGGTACAGTTGTACCTCTACCCCATTAGTGATCACCTGTTTGGTGTCCCTGGCTCTGCGCAGGATGTCTTCTTTGGTCTGGAAGTGGGCAAGGCAGCAAATGATGTCTGAGGGCTCTATGTGCCCTAATAAATTCTATGTGGGTAGTTGTCGGCCGGCCGAGGAGGTTGTTAAATAATTCTGACAGCGTGTCCCTGATCGGGGCGGCTTGATCAAGTTCCTCTGGCATACCTCTTATCCGTATGTTTTGCCTCCGCCCGCAGTTATCGAGGTCTTCCATGTGCTGCGCCATTTGTCGGAGTTGGGCTCCCTGTTGTTGGAGTGTGCAGGTATTTGCGGCCTGCGCCGCTGCCATGTGGTCACAGTCGGCTTCCAATTGGGCTACCTTCTGTTGGGTGCCCTGGATGTCTTCCCGCATGGTGCGCAGTTCCTCTGAGAGGGACTTATGGAGGGCGGTGTTAGCCTCCTTCAGGTCAGCCTTGGTGGGCAGTTTTCGGATCATCTCGATCCATTCTGGCTGGGGGTGGTGGGTGCTGCTTCCCCCTAGTTGGTCGACATGTGGTGATGGCGGGCGGGAGAGGCCCGAGGCCTCAGAGTCATTGGAGGCCTGGGTCGTCAGTTCGGCCGGCGGCACAAGAAATTGCCTCATGGCGGAATGTTGTGCCCCCTTCGGGGTGCTGGAGGGCTGGCTGGCCTGTGATGTCCGGTGAGTCTTTCCCATTTCGGCGGTCTGGAGTGCTTGTTAGGCGAGGATATGTGCTGAGCCTGTGGGGAGCTCCCGGTTTACGCCGCCATTAGCCTCGGCATCCAAGCCACCTTCCTCTTTCCTTTTGTGCTCCCCACCAGCCGACTTTTAGCTCGGTGGGGACCCGACCATAATGCTCCCCACCAGTCGACTTTTAGCTCGGTGGGGACATGTCCAACCTGGTACCACTTAAGGTTCATCATAAGAGACAGGGAAGACCTGGCCATTATCCCCTTACCTCCTCTACCTGCAAACCATCCCCCATCCTATTTGGCAAGGACATGCCCCCCGCCTCGCTGTGACAACACCCCGGGCCTAAAGCACAAAGTGAGGGTGGTCGGGAAATGTAATTCCTACGCTTCTTCCCTGTAGAGGTGTAGACAGACAACATGATTTACGTCATATTTCTTCTAATGAAAACAGAACTGCTGCCAGGATTTATTAAAGGACCACTATAGTGCCAGGAAAACATACTCGTTTTCCTGGCACTATAGTGCACTGAGGGTGCCCCCACCCTCAGGGTCCCCCTCCCGCCGGGCTCTGGGGAGAGGAAAGGGGTTAAAACTTACCTTTCTCCAGCGCCAGGCGGGGAGCTCTTCTCCTCCGATCCTCCTCCTCTCCTCCCATTCGGCTGAATGCGCACACGCGGCAAGAGCTGCGCGCACATTCAGCCGGTCTCATAGGAAAGCATTATCAATGCTTTCCTATGGACGCTTGCGTGCTCTCACTGTGATTTTCACAGTGAGAATCACGCAAGCGCCTCTAGCGGCTGTCAGTGAGACAGCCACTAGAGGATTTGAGGGCTGGATTAACCCATTTATAAACATAGCAGTTTCTCTGAAACTGCTATGTTTATAAAAAAAATGGGTTAACCTTAGCTGGACCTGGCACCCAGACCACTTCATTAAGCTGAAGTGGTCTGGGTGCCTAGAGTGGTCCTTTAACTTTTAAATTTATGCTATAGAAAATACATTAACCTTATCATCCCCAACAGTTTTTTTTGATTCATAGAAATTAGAATACTGTTTATTTTAAACATGGGATGCAGACCTAACCCATAAACGTAGGACAAAACAATTATTTTATTAAAGACATGGAGGCTCCTATTATGCTGCACTCTTTAATTCCCTCAGCAGCAAAGAAATAACAAATGCAAATCAATAGAAAACACAGGTATAAACATCACAATGACAACATCCGCCTAGTAACATCAACATCCAACCAGCGACATCTTTATCCTATAGTAGGCAGAACATAGGTGACCACTTCCTCTTTCTTTGCTGCTCCCTCAGTTAAGTACAACCTGTCTCACGGTTTCCTAACTGTGAAATATTTTTTTTTATGATTGTAGTGATTTGTCATATTAGTAATTGTGATCGGAGTCTTTAGTACTTATCCTTTTATTACTGTTACTTTTATGTATTATAATTTATTTGTCTTTTTGTTGATATTTGGGTTTTTTTCTACCTAAATATTATTAGGCAGACCCTCTGGAGGTTGCCCCATGTCCCCACTGCGCTCCCGCGCTACTGCTCAGTTGTTTGCACCTTGTTAACTCTGCCTGGATTCGGCTCCGTTTGTCAGAGCTGGCTGTTCGGCCGCGCATTCGCGTTCCGTCAGGAACACGTCTCGCAGCCATATTGTGTTTCAGCAGCTTTTCCATGTTTGCATTCATACGAATGTGAACGCTCTTAACTTTGTTTGTGTCAATCCACGACCCCAGAGTGCTTGCTACGGCGGTCGGTAATTCTCCTTATTCCCTGTTCGCGTGCGTTCGGCTCCCGAACACACGCTTCAACAGCTGTTAACCCAGCCGTCTTTTTAGAGTCTAATACCTCACATGACGACCATTTTTTCCAGCTCTTTTTGTCTTTGGACCACCCACTTCGCTCCAATAACGGAATGGGTGTCCAGTCTTAGTTAGTGGTCGGACGGTTTTCTGTTTTGCTCCAGCAGTTCTCTGTATTATTTAGAGCATTTATGAGTACAATTTTTTTTCTCTCATTTCCACTCCTGAGGGTTACTTAACCCCGGGGGTTTCAGTCAGTCAGTTTGAGTAATTATTACTCGTATTGATATTATTATTACTATTATTTATTGGTATTACTGGTAATTATTTCTAATAATAATAATAATTATTATTATTATTAGTTACTTCATAGATTGTATCCTAATCTATACCGCTATGCAGTCTTCTAGACCCTCTGGGTCACAAACTGAACCCCAAGTTCCCTTGGGACTCCCCTTCTGGGGATGAAGCCGAATTCCCAGCTTCTGAGGAAATTCAGGCGATCATAGACACTACAGTGTCTAAGTCCATGTCCAAGGCCCTGACATCTGCCATGGACATTATGTCATCATCTATTTCGAAGTCCTTTATGCAGGCCTTGTTACAGGCACAATTGTCGGTTCCTCTGGCCTCCTTGTAGGCCGTGATACCTCCTACCTCTCAACCCCACCTCCTCGGCCGCAAGGCCTCGGCTTAAACAAAGCACTCCTCCAAAATTATAATGATGGCCAGTTTAAAACCTGTTGTAGATGGTGCGATTATGGAACCACCGCACAAGAGAGCCACTAGCCAGGCAAAAGCAGCTAGACAATGGAAATGGGCTAAAACCCAGAGGGAGTTGGAGCTCAGTGAAAATGAGGAGAGTGCGCTAGAGTCCGAGTCGGACCATTACGATGATTTATCTGACCTTGATTCGGATTATAAATTTGAGGAGGATAAAACCACCCCTCATGGCATGAATGCCACAGATACCTTTGGATGAGTTATCTCATTCAGCAATATCCAAGGAGGGTAAGATACTCAGTCCACAGGGCGATCCATTATTTGACCCTGATGACGTACGCCACCCCCGCTCGGCCGACTGGTCGCCAGCCGAACATGTAGCATGTTATATTGCTGCCCGGGTCCGCAAGCCTCTTAATAAGGCGACCCATAGTAAATTGCAGGTGGAATGCCTACATCCTACTGTACCAAACGATGTATGCAAGACACCCCATGTCAACGCCAAGATTATTCAATTCTTGGGCAAGACAAGGTGGAAACCCAAAAAGGTTTTGTATTTTTCCCTGTGTAACTGCCAGGACAAAGTTTTAGATATTTTGGGTCCAGCGACCAAGACCTCGGAGCTGTAGAAGAATCTTTGGCTCAGGACGATGTTTTAGATCGCCTCACCATTAGGGGTTGGATAGATAGGTTGATTTACTTGATTGGCAATGCAAGCACAACGTTATTACAAGTCATTCTTTAATAATTGTTGATTTATTACCTTTGTTTTAGCTTCTGATCATACGGAGAATGCAGACCACCAGTCTCTTTATACTCCCCTAAGAGGTACGGGCATTATATTTTACACATTTTTAATCTCTATTTATAAAAATGGGTTTGACCCCTCAGTTAGTGACATCACCTGCCTCAATGTCTGCTTCTGATTGCATTTTCTTGGGCGTCTTTTTCCAACTTGACTTGTTCCTCTGTTGATGTTTGTGACTTAATGCATTTGAGGCACCTTTTTTTTTATTTGCAAATGTCACTATTATACTGTCTATTCCTGTTATACTTATGCCTCAATAAAAACAGATTGACAAAAAAAAAAAAGATTCCTTCATACATTAAAGAAATATTGTAGCGGTAGAGGTTTTACATAGTCTATGTATCCCTTATCGCGCAATATTTTAGAGAGGTATAAAATATTAGCACAGAAAGAGAAATTAATTTTTTTTTTTTTTTTTTAAATTCTTTATTTTTATTGTGCTTAGAATAACAAAACACGCTTATATTGCCACAACAGCAAATACAAGCCGATGGAATGAAACAAGAATATCAATAACATGGCAATCATTAACAGCACATTTTTTTTAAAAAACAAGAGAAGTCAGGCTAGGTAAAACAAACTGTAGTTGTAGGTTCGTTCATGCTGGTAACTTTGTGAAGCAATATATATACTCGCTTTTCCGAGTAGTATTTACAAACACCTCTACAGCGTGCAAGTATGTATAAACGCAGGTACATTAAACAGTGGCACGATTTAATTGCACATTTCAGTTGTATACACACATATGTATCTTGTCTGATATGTAGGATGCTTGAGTAGCCTATGTAGTAGGATTAGCGAGACCTGTGTATGGTGTACTAGCGAAATGGCGTATGTAATGCATGTTAAGTGGATCAGGCTTGTACCACGTGAGGTCTATCTGTGGTGTCCTATTAGCGTCTTGTATAGTAGCTTTGACGAGTTGTAGGGTCGGATGTATGTGCCTAAGTGTACAATAAATGCTAGGCTCGTCGTGCTTATATACATAAACGTGTGACAATAGGCTTATGAAGCATGCTAGACAGGCTCTGTACAAGCTTAACGAAGTTGTGCCGCGTATTAATAGCAGGTTAGCTCTACAACGCTTATTACAAGGCAATGTATACAGGTTTAAACTAATAATAAAACAGGCGTATACGAGTCAAGAACATATGGTGGGTTGAACAAGCTTGTACTATTTATGACTTATTAAGAGGCAAACAGGCTGATATGTTCTGTGGCATGTTTAGATATAGGGAGATAGAGGGTGCCTTCTCATGTCTAATAGCTAACAGGATATTAGCGTCCATGAATCAAGTACAACTCGGTCATGCATGCACTACAGAACTGCAGGAACACGGCAGAGATAGGGACGGGCAGATCACTTTCTTTGGGCTGACCGGCAGAGAGATGAGTTGTCCTGGTTCCACGGCATGGTGTAGTGTGCTGCGGTCGGTCTCCTGGTCGTGACCCCAGGTGAGTAGTTTGCTTGAAGTTTTCCACCTATGCCTTGTTGGAGCTGTGCTGGTCCCTGCCTCGGGTGCCGATGCTGTCGCGTGTCCCTGCAGTGAGGCTGAGGGCGTGATGGATGCTGTTTGGGTGAGTCAGTAGACAAGGCGCTCATACAGATAGCTTGATCACGGTTATTCTTTACATGCATAACCTCCGTGGGCCCCTCTCGCCGACGCTTTCCTCCTTCTCCATCCCCATCCCGCTCGCCATGTAGGAAGGCGGGTTCGTGTGCGGGCTTATTTGGGTAGGGGTGATGCTCAGCCAGGTGGTTCCGTCTGCAGACAGGAGAGGTTGTGTCGGCCATTGCGGATCGTGGCGCCGCCATTTTAGTGCCCTGGCTCGTGGCGCCTAACGCTTGTTGTAGGGCGGTGTTTCCCTCCGATGGGGACCGGGATAACCCCCCCGGTCCATGGGGGGGGAAGCGAGTCCTGCGAGGCGCATCCCAAGGCTGTCGCACAGCGGCCAGGCTCACAAGCAGGACGGCGGCCGTCCGTCCCGCTCTCCACCCCCATAGGCCGCAGGCCCCAAAGTCCCATGTCGCTCACTAGGGGCACTGGAACTCCCGATCTCAGGGACTGCGGTGGCCCTGGCTTCTGCCTGGGTGCTTAAAGGACCACTCTAGAGCCAGGAAAGCATACTCGTTTTCCTGGCACTAGAGTGCCCTGAGGGTGCCCCCACCCTCAGGGACCCCCTCCCGCCCGGATCTGGAAAGGGGAAAGGGGTTAAATCTTACCTTTTTCCAGCGCTGGGCGGAGAGCTCTCCTCCTCCGATCCGCCTCTTCTCCTCCCCGTCGGCTGAATGCGCACGCGCGGCAAGAGCTGCGCGCGCATTCAGCCGGTCACATAGGAAAGCATTCATAATGCTTTCCTATGGACGCTTGCGTGCTCTCACTGTGATTTTCACAGTGAGAATCACGCAAGCGCCTCTAGTGGCTGTCAGTGAGACAGCCACTAGAGGAAATAGGGGAAGGCTTAACTAATTGATAAACATAGCAGTTTCTCTGAAACTGCTATGTTTATAAAACAATTAGTTAACCCTAGCTGGACCTGGTACCCAGACCACTTCATTAAGCTGAAGTGGTCTGGGTGCCTAGAGTGGTCCTTTAAGACGGCCTCTGGTCACTCAGGTTGCTTTGATGGTCAATTTTTGCGCCTTTGGGGACCAAAGTCGTCAGGAGCCCCTCCAGCCTGCGACCGGTCAGCATGGCGGTCAGGCCCCGCCCCCCGAGAAATTAATTTTTTTTGTCACATACAGTGGGTGTTGAGAAAAAAAATTATAAAAATAAATAGACATGGTGAATTTGTCCAATTCGTGGGTACTTGTAGTGAACTTAATGCTATTGGTCTTAATGCAGCTCCCTAAAAGTGCTGCTAGAATGTGAAAATGATGCTCTATGTGGGCAAAATGCCAACATACAGTAGACACAGTTACACCAAGCATTTATACTATATAGGAATTTCCATGACAGAGAGAAGTCCTGACAAATTATGTGTTTCTAAACTAGTTAAAAATCAGAAACGGGGTGGAAGGGAAGATAATCGGGGCATTTATAGGATAACCACGATTTCTCATTTCTTTACAATCTAAAATAAATGTTGCCACGTTTATGTGAAGTTTCGGGAGTGAATGAACTCTGAATATATTTACATCTGGATGCTTCCCTTTGGCAGTAAATCCGTATCCTCTGATCATCTCCAAGTGCTCTATAAAGTGAATTTTACAGTGGGTCAATGCTATGTGAGCTTATGGACCTAATTACGTAAAACATGTGTGAACTGCAACTACATACATGTCTGCAGGAGTTTATTTTTTCTAAAAATGTTTATTAGGTGTTATAAGGGTATGCAATAGGGACATCTTGTACAATAAGTAACATATTTTGTACTAATACATGTGAAAAGATACAATAACAAGGTACGACAAAAAAGAATGAACAAACGAAAGTGTTGGAAAAGTCAAGAGTAAAGGTTGGTAAGTTAGAGGCCTTAAAAGACCACTACAGACACCCAGACCACTTCAGCTTAATGAAGTGGTCTGGGTGCCAGATCCATCTAGGGTTAACCCTGCAGCTGTAAACATAGCAGTTTCAGAGAGGCGCTCCCGCGCTTCTCACTGTGATTTTCACAGTGAAAAGACGCCAGTGTCCATAGGAAAGCATTGAGAACGCATGCGCATTCAGCCGATGGCGTCGGAAGGAGGAGGAGAGACCCCAGCCCCGAGGGAGCCCGGTGCTGGAGAAAGGTAAGTGTTTAACCCCTTCCACCCCTTCAGCCTGGCGAGAGTGGGACCCTGAGGGTGGGGGGAACCCAAAGATCCTATAGTGCCAGGAGAACAAGTTTGTTTTCCTGGCACTATAGTGGTCCTTTAACCTGTACCTTGGGAGTGCAATATTTTAAATGATCTGATAGCAGATATCAGTAATTGCTAGGTTTAAAGCCAATGAGAATATTGTATCAGGGTGCACAGATGGGAAGTAAAAATTGGGAATATGGCAAAGGGTTGGGGGGGGGCTAAAATGTACTGAAGTGGAGGAGGATGGGGTGCAGTATGGTAGTAAGCAAACATAAAGCAAAAGGAAAAATAATGAGGAAGGGAAGTTGGTACTCTATATCAATAATACTGATATACATTTATTTACTGATATAAAGTATATGTGTTTAGAAATTCAAGCCAACAAATCCCCCTGACCTGTCTGCGTGAGTCCTCCTAATGCTCCATTACTCTTATATTTTCCACTCATTTATTCCATTTTTATACCGGAAGACGTGTTGTACTCATCCAGTGTAGAGAGATAATGACTTTTGGCTTGTTTCTCTGGCAGATTGAACTAATTGTAATGTTACTGGGTTAGTAAGGCACTCAGGAGCCGGGTTACTGTAATAAGATGTTACAGGGGTAATAAGGCACTCAGGAGCCGGGTTACTGTAATAAGACGTTACAGGGTAATAAGGCATTCGGGAGCCAGGTTACTGTAATAAGATGTTACAGGGTAATAAGGCCCTCGGGAGCCAGGTTACTGTAATAAGATTTTACGGGGTAATAAGACACTCAGGGGCCGGGTTACTGTAATAAGATGTTACAGGGTAATAAGGCACTCAGGAGCAGGGTTACTGTAATAAGATGTTACAGGGTAATAAGGCACTCAGGAGCCGGGTTTCTGTAATAAGATGTTACGGGGTAATAAGGCACTCAGGAGCCCGGTTACTGTAATAAGATGTTACGGGGTAATAAGGCACTCAGGAGCCGGGTTACTGTAATGAGATGTTACAGGGTAATAAGGCACTCAGGAGCCGGGTTTCTGTAATAAGATGTTACAGGGTAATAAGGCACTCAGGAGCCCGGTTACTGTAATAAGATGATACGGGGTAATAAGGCACTCAGGAGCCCGGTTACTGTAATAAGATGTTACGGGGTAATAAGGCACTCAGGAGCCGGGTTACTGTAATGAGATGTTACAGGGTAATAAGGCACTCAGGAGCCGGGTTTCTGTAATAAGATGTTACAGGGTAATAAGGCACTCAGGAGCCGGGTTACTGTAATAAGATGTTACGGGGTAATAAGGCACTCAGGAGCCCGGTTACTGTAATAAGATGTTACGGGGTAATAAGGCACTCAGGAGCCGGGTTACTGTAATGAGATGTTACAGGGGTAATAAGGCACTCAGGAGCAGGGTTACTGTAATAAGATGTTACAGGGTAATAAGGCACTCAGGAGCCGGGTTTCTGTAATAAGATGTTACGGGGTAATAAGGCACTCAGGAGCCGGGTTTCTGTAATAAGATGTTACAGGGTAATAAGGCACTCAGGAGCCGGGTTACTGTAATAAGATGTTACGGGGTAATAAGGCACTCAGGAGCCGGGTTACTGTAATGAGATGTTACAGGGTAATAAGGCACTCAGGAGCCGGGTTACTGTAATAAGATGTTACGGGGTAATAAGGCACTCAGGAGCCGGGTTACTGTAATGAGATGTTACAGGGTAATAAGGCACTCAGGAGCCGGGTTTCTGTAATAAGATGTTACAGGGTAATAAGGCACTCAGGAGCCGGGTTACTGTAATAAGATGTTACGGGGTAATAAGGCACTCAGGAGCCCGGTTACTGTAATAAGATGTTACGGGGTAATAAGGCACTCAGGAGCCGGGTTACTGTAATGAGATGTTACAGGGTAATAAGGCACTCAGGAGCCGGGTTACTGTAATAAGATGTTACGGGGTAATAAGGCACTCAGGAGCCGGGTTACTGTAATGAGATGTTACAGTGTAATAAGGCACTCAGGAGCCGGGTTACTGTAATAAGATGTTACGGGGTAATAAGGCACTCAGGAGCCAGGTTACTGTAATAAGATGTTACAGGGTAATAAGGCACTCAGGAGCCGGGTTACTGTAATGAGATGTTACAGGGGTAATAAGGCACTCAGGAGCCAGGTTACTATATTTAATTGTTGCAGGTGGATTAAGGCACATCTGTTATTTTACTGAATTACTCTGTTTGAAAGCTGTTCCCATTCTTCGTGTCACACATTGAGTGTATGGTGTTATCTGGCACACAGCTCCCACCCACAGGCTTTCAGCTGATTACGGAGATAAATGACGTCACTATTTGCATGGAGATGCCAGAGCTAGCACTGCACCCACAGCTAACGAGGCGGTGGTGTAACACTGTGAAGTGTACGTGAGAGCTATAATGAGCATCAGAGAAAGCTTTAAGATCACAGTGTTCTTTGTGGTAATTAGACATATTACCATCAATAACAATATAATTTACTAGTGCTTTACAGTGTTTTCACTGTATAAGAATGCACTCAGGAGCCGGGTTACTGTAATAAGATGTTACAGGGTAATAAGGCACTCAGGAGCCGGGTTACTGTAATAAGATGTTACAGGGTAATAAGGCACTCAGGAGCCGGGTTACTGGAATAAGATGTTACAGGGTAATAAGGCACTCAGGAGCCGGGTTACTGTAATAAGATGTTACAGGGTAATAAGACACTCAGAAGCCGGGTTACTGTAATAAGATGTTACAGCGTAATAAGGCACTCAGGAGCCGGGTTACTGTAATAAGATGTTACAGGGTAATAGGGCACTCAGGAGCCGGGTTACTGTAATAAGATGCTACAGGGTAATAAGGCACTCAGGAGCCGGGTTACTGTAATAAGAAGTTACAGGTAATAAGGCACTCAGGAGCCGGGTTACTGTAATAAGATGTTACAGGGTAATAAGGCACTCAGGAGCCGGGTTACTGTAATAAAATGTTACAGGGTAATAAGGCACTCAGGGGCCGGGTTACTGTAATAAGATGTTACAGGGTAATAAGGCGCACAGGAGCCGGGTTACTGTAATAGGATGTTACAGGGTAATAAGGCACTCAGGAGTCGGGTTACTCTAATAAGATGTTACAGGGTAATAAGGCACTCAGGAGCCGGGTTACTGTAATATGATGTTACAGGGTAATAGGGCACTCAGGAGCCGGGTTACTGTAATAAGATGTTTAGAGAGGTAATAAGTAAATTATAAGAGAATTATCCGTTGGGAGTTCCCTTTTCGGAGCGTTACCTGCGTGTTTAATGGGAGTGCCGTGTTGCGTGGCTGCCAGGAGGTGTTAATGACGCTCTCTCTGCACTCACTGACCTTGCTGTATATGTTGTTGGGAAATATTGCTGTTCTGTTGTGAAATAAGATTCACAGGCTTATTTCCTTTGAACTACAGACATATCCTCACGAACGCACCCTTTACACAGGAAGCAGTCTAGAAACCGAAGGATCATTGGGTTCGAAAACTTAACCCTTTATAGGCCCATTCTGTTTTACATGGTATCTTTATTCTTGTGTATATTATTTTATTTCTATCACTGCATGATGATATTAGAATGAGGCTTCTATCAGTTGTCCTAAGCTTTGAAGAACAAACTTAACCCATCATAAAATAGCCTTGTGGACCATATTTTTTTAGATGCCCTAATTATCTCAATATGTGTTATGCAGGTAGCAAATGACTTCTCTTCAATAGACTTTTCTCGTTTAGCTCTGCTTCCAGTTTGGCTATTTTAGAGTTTATTTTGGAATTCACTTTGACTTCCCGATAATTCTTATTTTAGTTAATAACCAGGTATATGTATTTGAAGTTACCCTATCTGATTCCTAATTCAAATATTAGTCCTACACGAATGTATTCTGTGTATCATAACGATATACTGTAATAATGTCCTACTATGTGTTAGAGTGTCAGCTCTGTGACTGCAGTGGTTTGGTTCTCTTATTGCGTATGATGTGTCCCTCAGTATAGAAAAGAGCGTAAGTTCATATAAGTAAATAAATACCTCTCATTTGTGCATATCAGACTTTTTTTGCTTCTTCCTCCCCCCTGCCCCCCCAAGGCTTCCAAGCTTCTGACACCCATCTTTTAGATATCTTTACCATAATGTCATGTCAAAAATTCTAGCTGTATGTAATGTGTGTGTGGAGTGTGCTGGCTGTGTCTCATTATAATTTTATTATTTATATAGCACCAGCAAATTCTGTAGCGCTGTACAATGGGTGGACTGACAGACACGTAATTGTAACAAGACAAATGGACACACAGGCACAGAAACATGTGTATGTGGAGTGTGCTGTATGTAATGTGTGTGGTGTGTGCTGGTTGTGTGTCATGTGTGTTTGGAGTGTGCTGGCTGTATGTGATGTGTATGTGGTGTGTGCTGACTGTATGTCGTGTGTGTGGTAGCTGTGTATAATGTGTGTGATCATGCTCTGTGTAGCCCAAAAGATGTCCATGACTTACAAATAAAGCAAGGCTCCACTGATACACGCATGCAGGAGCTCACAGCAACATGTACCCAGCTGAGTATGAGGCTCAGGCACCTGGAAGACTCTGCAAGACAGCGCAATGTGAAGGTGAGGGGGATCCCAGATAATATGGATGCCACTGAATTACCTCAATTAATTTGGAGGCTGTTCTCCACAACCCTGACACCCAGACAGGCAAAAGGCCTGTCGCTAGACAGCCTGTATTATTATTATTATTATTGCAATTTATATAGCGCCAACAGATTCCGTAGTACCGCATCCCCGGCCGCTCTCACAACCAAGACACTGCAAATCGAGATGTCATCCTGTGCTTTAAGACACGCAATGACAAAGAAGGGTTTATGCGGGCTGTTAGGGGACAAACCACATATATGTTTGAGGAACACTCGCCGAGTGTTTCTTTCATGACTTGAGCCACCAGACGCTACAGTGGAGAGCGTCGGTTAAAGGGGTAACCTCCCAACTGAGAGCTGCCGACATTCCATGGGCAACCCGAGAGCACTCATCTTCGGCAAAGACAGCCAGCAGCACCTTCGGCAAAGACAGCCAGACTTCCCCATTGGAGGCTACAACGTTCCTGCAGGCATTTAAAATTACCTCAACCACGAGTGCCAAAACCAAATCGGGACATCGCTGGGATGTTGCCAAAGTTGCGGTGTTCACCCCATCGGGATCTAGTGCTCCAGGGTGATTGGAGATAACCGTATTCTTCGCCCCAGATAGAAACATGAAGAGTTGCGGAGTCCCAGTTCTCTGCCTCAACATACCATTTCTGTTCTGATGTTGTGTTTATTTTCTATATTTCTGTTACATTAATTGACTCAATACATAACTACATTTGATATTGCACATCCTACGCATACTTACAGGAGACCATGCACCTATGTGTACTCCCCGCCACTCCTATGCTTGAAATGCAAAGGCCCTAAATTGCCCGCACACTGGCACTGCACTAAAAGCCATCACTCTCCCCCCCCCCCCCCCCCCCTTGAGTCCGGGGATATGGAGCTTACTCATCTTGTTATCTAACCCAAGAGCCTGAGGTCTGCCTAAACAGGGCTGAATATACCTTACTCCCATTGGCAAACCCGTACTTCGACCTTACAGGTACCATTAGCGTCTTGTGAATTGAGTCACTAGACATCACCTTGGTAAACCCAGGATGCACTGGGAATAGGAATACCGATGATTGTCTTTGACAAGCCATTCACTAGCCTCTGAACCCAGGCAAACCGATTTTTCATCACTCACATAACACTACATAAAAACAGGGCTACTTAGCCAGTGACGTCCCCTGTTATGCAGTATATGCACCACTTATACTTTAACAAGCATATTATGTAACGATCTGTCATACAACTGTACAACAAGTCGTGCATGTGTTATGCTACATTTTGCGATTGTTACTCATGACATGGTTATGATTGTTACTCCCATGCCTAAATAAAACAAAGATTGACACAGAGTACAGCATGGGAAGATTAGTTTCCATTCTATACCAGGCACCTGTGAGTCTTGGCGCACTGCCAGGCATTGGTGCGTTACGCTGGCTGCTGGCATTAACCACAAGGACAGTCCCTGATAAACGCTAAAACCCAGAGGTTTTTAACATCACTCCATCAGACAAGACATCACAAACACAGCCCCACCACAATGCTTTCCATTTAGCTGCTCTACATTCATGATGTTGTGAACTACATATCCCCTGATTCCTTGCCAGCATTCTGGATGTAAGAGGATTATGGGAGTTGTAGTCCATAACATCTGTAGTGCTGTAGGTTGCCTATCCCTGCGCATTTGTCCAAAATGTCCTTACAATGTAAACAATAAGACAGTATACGAAATTGCACTGGAGGCTGTGTGCACACACACACATATTTATTGTGAATTTCCAAACAAGTTTGGAAAAATAAAACTTCCCTCTTGACTGTTCTTCTTTTCCTTTTTAAAAATAGCTTTTTAGTTTTCCATTAAGCACCAGACCCCAGAGAGGTGTAGGAAAGGGTTAATCAAACGATCTGAAGCAGCACAGTGAGTGTTTGTTTCGGTGTCTGTGTCTACGTGTCTCTTCACATTTTAATTGTTGTGCAAAAGATATAAAGTGATTTTATTTTTTTAATTTTATTATTCTTTAGCAGAACATCTAGATCCCATAACAAATACTTACTGAATTCATTTATTAAATGAAGTGCTCTTGGGTTTTGTGCGGTGAAGTGTGATAGCAGGCCTGGGCTACAATCGTACAATAGTGGCGGTTTCTCTGCAAGTGACTGGAAAAGTGTGTTCACAGTCCTGAAACCGTCAGATCAAGCTCCAGTGGGCACATATCTGTAGGCCAGTACTTGGTCTTCCTGAGAAACTGGTCCAACAGCTCCATCAACTGGAGGAAATAACTGGTTTATAGACCGAGATTTAATGTTAGATCACTCTCTGCTGGATACTACTGCTATTACACCTGGGACATTTATTTCCCAATTGAATCTGAATGTGCGTGGCAAGTGTTCACTCATGTTGAGACCACTCCAGAGCTAAACCCATCCAAGATGAGAGGCTACAGACAGCCAAGGCCAGTCATCAGGAACCCAGCTCACTCAGCACTCAAGGCTCCCACAAATATAACCATACTGTTATTCTTTTTTTTTTTTTCAATGTCTAGTTTTTATTAGATTTTGTTGTTTGTCATATGTAAAGTAACGGGATACAGAAGGGAAAGGGGAAACATTTCAACGACATTAACAATTGACATTGATTTGTTTAGCTGGCATAAAGTTGACGGTACAATGCACATAAACCTTTTGGTAACAGGGGTCGACATCTGCTATCCCAATGGGTTACTTCACTACGGTGTCTGCTGGGGTGGGAATACGGGGATCACTATCGGGAGGTTGGGGGTCCTAGACTTGTAGCGTTGCTTGTCTCATTGGCTATGTCCTGACTGTTTTTCCAGCTTTGCCAGAAATGTGTGTGTTTACCCTCTTGTCCTTTAAGTCTGTATGCTAGTCTTTCAAACTCATAGGTTATGTGAACCTTATCCCTCACCTCCTGGATATTTGGGGGGGATGTTTTTTTCCATCTTCCAGCTATGCTGGACTTAGCGGCCATGAGTAGGTGGCAGATAACCACCTTGTGTTGCGAGGACAGCAGCCCAGCATGTATGTCTAATAGGCAACATTCGGGGCGATTGGGGATGTCAACCGCGGTGACATCTAGGATCAGTTTTCTTGCTTGCTGCCAGTAGCGCTCTAGCCCGGTGCATTCCCAAAATATATGCAGTAATGAGCCCTCCTTGCCCCCGCATCTCCAGCAAGACCGTGTTGCTGAGTGATACATCTGGGCTATTCGTGTGGGAACTAGATACCACCTCATCAGAAGTTTGCAGTATGCCTCCCAATGGGCTAAATTATGAGAGGATGAACGTGTAATTTGCAATGAATGCAGCCACATAGTCAGTGGGAATGAGGTGTGCATGTCATGTTCCCATAGTAACATGTAGGGGTGTTTTTTGGAGCTGTCAGCATTGTTAATTGCGTTGTAGCAAAGGGATAACGATTTCTGTGTTTGACTAGGGAAGAGACACTGCTTGCCGAAGACTGTCAGTTGGACCATACTGTTATTCTTTATAACACTTTTCTCAATCCAATTTTGTTCACATCACTACCAGAATAAGCACGCACTTCAAACTGGAACACAAATTATCATACACCATGGCCTGCTCTGTAACTTATCTGCAGAGTGCTAGTGGAGAGTTATAAAAAATAGCCCTCCTACCCCCACCTCACAAAACTATAAAGTATCCCATTCATTAAATGGCCAAACAAAAATGATGTCCAAATTCCTATTCCTTATGTTACTTGCCCTTGCAAATGATGTGGAGTCTAACCCTGGTCCCCCAGTTAATTCTAGTCCTAATCTCCCCACTTAAAAAGGCCTCTCTTTTGTGCACTGCAACATCCGTAGCTTACTCCCTAAACTGGACGCACTGCAAGCCTGGTGTTCCCATTACAAACCAAAAATCATTGTGCTCTCAGAATCATGGTTAACGACTAAAATACCAGACACCGCCATTGCAATACAGGAGTATTCATGTTTTAGACATGATAGAGCAAAGAGAGCATTGTTATTTATGTTGCCAATTCCATAAAGTTTACCCTCCTTACAAAACTTTAGTCCTCCTGCCACCTTTGATTTCCTTTCTGGCACAATTGAGATCCCGTGCAGTAAATCAATATTTGTTGCAGGAATCTACCGCCCACCTAGCTCCCCAGTGCATTCCCTATCTGACATAGCCCATCTCCTTAGTGAAAACATAGCTCAAAACCCCAAAAGTGAACTGTTGGTCTTTGGAGATTTTAATATTGATTGGCTGAATCCTAAAAATAACAGTTTTTGCATGCTGTTTAAGACTTTGCAGCTAACACAATTAATCTCCTCCCCAACTCGCATAAACATTAAAAGCCATAACCATACCCTGCTCGATTGGATTCTCTCCACTTCTCCTGATAGAATCCAGGAGGCCGGTGTTCCCCCAAACAGTTTCAGTGATCACTGTTTAGTGTATTGCGTGCGCAAAATAAAGGCTATTAAATCCTCTCCCAAGCTTAAAATCACCAGGTCCTTTAAAAACATTTAATCTTCAATACTTTCTTAATGACATCAAGAACCTCCCATGGCACAGATTAAACATTATCCCAGATCTAGACTGTGCTGTTGAATTCTTTCATTCTGAACTCCTACAAATTTGGAACTTGCATGCCCCGCTGCGTAAGGTGAGGGGAAAAGGAGCACATATGAACTGGATCACAGCTGACCTAATCCAAATGTACCATGTAACGGATCACCTGGCACCCCGACTGGGTACCTCCGTTAATGGATGCTCCTAGTGCTTCCTGAGGACTCCAAGCACTCTGGCAGACACCATAATCACCGAATCCGAGAAACCTTTAAATTCTCCCAAGCGTATGAATGCTGTAGACCATTGAATAGGAACCATACGAATAGGCCTGTACTCCTAGCAGTCAACTGGAACAGCATACAATCAATCCTTCCCCCAATAATGAGACGACACATCACTTTGAGGTTAAAACAGGAACTGTGGACTGGCTCATCCAGCCTGGCTTTTATTCACAAACAGGTACATACAGGACACTCCCAGGGGGAGGATGATATTGACCAATCACATGGATGTACCTCCCACACATTTCCTCCCCTTAGATTACCACTTAACCCAATTATACAGTACACACTTTTCCCCAATTCCTGGATGTACCCCAAAAACAGGGGGTACACCTTTAAATAGCCCTTATTCAGGGGGACAACATATCCAAAATTCAAGTAATTCGGATGAATGGTTCGTGAGAAATGGGGTTCCAAAGATTTGACCGACCGCATGGGTAAAGTATCCGAAAACAGTTCCATGCATTTTGGCCCTGCGGTCGGTCACAAACAAGGGAATGAAAACAGGCGAATTGCCTGTGTTATAGAGCCTGGAGAGGGTTTGAATGAATTCCCTTGTTTATGGGGTTCTTTCTACCGAACGGCGGGTCATTCGGTAGTTTCCATACGAATTTCTGGAAGTATGGAGGTCTCAGCGGTGTTTGCCTAGTCAAGTGTCCGATTTTAGTTCCAGACACTCGACGGCAAAACACCGCTGTTCGGTAGTTTAAGATGGCCGCCGCCACGTGTTTGTTTCCCGAATGGCGGCCACCCAGAGGACAAAGACTACATTACACTGATTGCCAATTACCCGTTTGCAACATTGTTGCAAACTGTAATTGGAGGCACACTTATTCCTGGGTGGTCTGGTTGTTCGGTAGTTTTACTCAATATAATGAATGGAGTGATTCTACCGAACAATCAGATGAATGCTGCATACATATCACCCAGGCTAAACTTAACACATGAATACATATACAATATTACAGGCAGCACACTAGAACATGCTTCACAGTCTTAAAGGGACAGTAGTCCCAAAAGTCCCAATGTGTCCATAGATGCTGTTAAAAGGGCCAGTAGCAGCAATATACAGTACAATATGCCCAAATATAAATCTTTAAGTGTACCAATTTTCCAGGGGCCATAGTCAGCAGGTAAGAGGCAGGCAGCCAGGCCCCTCCAATGTCCAGTGGCGAGGTGGGTTCCGCCACATACCAGTTTCGGGATTCTTTGTGGTCAAAGTTCAAGCGTACTGGCTCTATGAACGATCACTGTGCATATAGACAATGGCGAAATATATGCACAAAACAAAAAAAAATTCTGTGTAAATCTGAGCAATAACCTATCAAACCCTAGAAACTTTTGGAAAGTCATAAATAAATTACAAACTCCCCCAATCCACTCCCAACCCTCCACTGTCAAAGTGGATATCCAAACCCTGCAACTTCCCTTAGATGTAGCAAATGCCTTTAACAATTATTTTGTTGGATGCTCCACTACCCTGATTGCCAAGCTAATCAATGACACGCATCCCGAAACTACAAATGTGGATCAGGCCCCACTAAATTTGCAAAGACCCAATATAGACAAGTTCATTTTTAGACCTGTATCTATTAGTGTCATTAAGAAACACCTTAATAATCTAAAAATGAAAAACCAGTCTGGACCTGATCAAATCCCAGCAATGCTGTTGAAACCCGTCGCAACCCTAATTAACGAATCCTTGGTGTCTGGATACGTACCCAAACTTTGGAAGACTGCGAGAATAGTGCCTATTCATAAAGGTGGTGACACTACTTTGGTTTCTAACTATCGCCAAATATCATTGCTCCTGGTAAAAAATCTTAGAAAAATGTGTCCATACGCAACTATGTGAGTACTACCAACGATCAAACTATCGGACCCCTGATCAATCGGGTTTTCGCCAGAATCCCTCCACTACAACTGCCCTCTTAAAAGTTTGCAATGACATCCAAACTGGCATGGAACAAGGAGACCTAACTGGAGCTATTTTCCTTGATTTTGCAAAGGCCTTTGACACAGTAGACCACGGCATTCTACTGCACAAACTCAAAAACTCAGGTATTGGTGATTGTTCACTAACCTGGTTTGGATCGTATGTATTGGATCGCTCGCAAAATATGTCCATTTCTGACAGCGACTCACTCCCTCTCCCAGTCACGTGTGGTGTTCCCCAAGGTTCCATTCTCGGCCCCCTACTATTTACATTATTTATAAATGATCTGCCTAATGTCCTCAAATCCTCAAATGTACACATGTAGGCAGATGACACAGTAATCTATGCGAGCAAATCCAATCTACCGCAGCTTGAGGCTGTGCTCCAAGACCAGTTTACAGAGGTAGAAAAGTGGATTGCAAAAAACAAACTCTTCCTGAACACTGACAAAACTGTCACAATGATCTTTGGAACAGTAACTAAATTGCACAAATTACACAACTCCCACCTATCCATCAAAACAAATTCAAATGGCACACTGACCGCAGTCCACTCTTTCAAATACTTGGGTATGTTGTTAGACCCCAATCTTTTGGCCTCCACATAGAAAAGCTTGCATCTAAACTTTATCCAAAACTAGGTGCCCTGTACAGAAACAAATCCTGCCTAAGCCCTACAGTAAAGGAAAAGATTGTACAGCAAATGCTGATGCCAATCATTGATTATGGGGATGTAGTATATGCATCTGCATCGCAATCCCACATTAATAAACTCAACACATTGTATAACTCGTTCTGACGATTTGTGTTACAATGTAATTACAGGACCTACCATTGTGACATGCTAAAAGAACCAAACTGGCTTTCGTTGGAGTCTTTCCAGCCTTGTGTTTAAGAGCTTTTCTGGGAAACTCCCACCCTACCTGAACAAAATGCTGTCCTCGGCTGTTCCCACCTCCTATAACCTCCGATCCAGTACCAGCACTTTATTTAGTCTACCTCTATACAAAAAGAAAGCAGCCCGATCCTCCTTTTCCTACAGAGCGCCGCAATTATGAACGACCTCCCGCACACTTTCAAATCTTCCTAAGTCTAAAATCCTTTAAGAGATCCCTCTCTACATACCTCAAACCAGAATGCACGTGCCATGGTTGATTATATATTTCCTACCTGTTCCATGTTAAATTTTGTATATATTGTGTAATAATACTGTTTTTGTATTTTATTGTACCCTATTGTAACAATGCAATGTTTTGTGGACCCAGGACATACTTGAAAACGAGAGAAATCTCAATGTATCTTTCCTGGTAAAATATTTTAATAAATAAATTCCTCCCCTCTCCAGCTGAACTGGACCAGACAAAAGGTTCATATACACAACTGAAACCTTCTGCACCTGCTATGCCTTAACATGGCGTCAAATAGTTAAAAAAAAAAAAAAAGTTTAATCCACACATAGAAGAAATAAGAATTTTAAAGTGATTTGAGATATCTGGCAAATTAGGTATTATTCTAGCTCAGTGACCGAATAATCTAAATTTTAATAAAGACGGGAGGTGAATATTTGCTTATCCTTCTTTACTGAAATCTCCCAGCAGCAAAGAAACAGATAACAATGTGGATAAAAAAAAAAAATCAACCAATCAGAATGTATATCAATAACATATAGTGCAGTCAGACTCCTTCCACTTTCTCTTTCTTTGAGTTAGCCGATCAGCAGTAGTCAGCCATGTGAATGAAAACACCCAGAGGCCAAGTAGAACAGAAGAAACGTATGCGATCAAAATTGCGTAGTCAACCATGTAAACCAGAAGTCAAGAAACGCATAGAAAATATTCGCCTCCTGTCTTTAATAAAATTTAGATTATTCGGTCACTGAGCTGGAAATATCCCTAATTTTTTGGCAAGACAAGAGGCTTCTTGTTTGCTGTTTAGAGCTCAAAAACAATAGATAAGGAAGCAATTGTAGTAGATTTGAAATAGAAGGTTTGAAATAGAGATACGCCGAAATGAAAATTCTGGGCAGAAACGGAAACCGAAAATTCAGGATGCCTTTGGCCGAAAACCGAAAATTCAGGATGCCTTTGGCCGAAAACCGAAACCAAAAATGTCATTTTTCCCCCCAAATGATTTTTTTTTTTTTTTTTAAATACTTTATTTTTGCATCTTGGCAGACAGAGTTATGCTTCAAACAGTGTATGGGCTTGCGCAGAAGCCACGAAACATATTCATCATGAGTACATCATTTCTGGCTGTACAGTTATGCTGAGACAAGTCCTCCCATATCATATTGCTATCATCATCACAGTCCGCCAAGGCATTTTTTCTTATATTTTCCTTCTTTGCGTAGTATAGGTGTAACCATTATAAAACATTAGAAAAAAAAAACCATAACATGTCATTACGGAACATATCGTAACTCAATGGGCCAGAACGACAAGTCCCTCCACTCGGGACCTCACCAGTTGTTGTGTACCTGCGTATTTGTCTAGCACTTCGAGTTTGAGTACAGGTTATGTACTGAAGTGTGTTGTGTGGTTATTCGCTAGTGTTCTGGAGATTATGAGAAGGATCCCCACGTTCTCCCCACCCCTAATATGTAGGGAAGGGAAGACGCAGAGGGAGAGAAGAAAAAGAAGAGAAGAAAGAGAGAAAAAGCGGAAGGGAGAGGGGGGGTCCCATGCGACGTCCCAGCTCGGCTTGCAATTATCGCTTAATGTGAAGCTTTTGGTAAACTGTTGATCTAGGGGGGATTGAGAAGAACATAGTCATGCCAAGGCTCCCATAATTTGTTGAATTTAGATGTGGTCCCTCTCAGTCTGGCCGTTAGGCTATCCATTAGATGTACCTCCTTTATGTTTCCTATTACTCTCTGGATGTTGGGTAATTCTGTTTGTAACCAAGTTTGCGCCATAGCTCTCCTAGCCGCCAGAGTGATTTTATGTACTAATTTTTGTTCCTCTCTCGTCCAGTTATCTATGGGTCTGTTTAGGAGGTATGTCCATGGGACAAGGTCAGGTGCTTTATGGAAAATTCCAAACAATACGAGGTGTATCTGAGACCAGAATCGTTGAGCTTTGGGGCATTCCCACCACATGTGAAGGTATGTGCCCCTGTGTCCACAACCCCTCCAACAATCATCGGTGGGTGTTTGTCTCATGCGGTGCAGTGTGACTGGGGTGGTGTACCACCTAAACATTGTTTTGTAGGATTGTTCCTGTAATGTTACACAGATGGATACGTTGTGGTTTGCCTCCCAAATGTCCCTCCAATCCTCCCCCTCCAGCACCTCCCCCAGGTCCCTTTCCCACGCCTCTGTGTATGTTAGTGGACCCCACTCCTTTGTTTCTGAGCATATGTGTGTGTACATTGTCGTTATTAAGCCTTTTCGTGTGGATTCGTTTAGACACATTCTCTCAAAAAATGTCATAGGGCCGGTCGCTGCCTGTCTAACGTCTGGCCGCTGGACATAGTCTCTTAGCTGCATATACCGGAAGAAATCAGTGGGGGTGAGGTGTGTTCTCTGTTGGAGCTGGTCAAAGGGTACTAGTATCTTATGTTCGTACATATGGCAGATCCTCTGGATCCCTGCAGTCTCTAAGTTAGCGAATTCCCTAGCTGCTAAGCCAGGCAGGAAGGCCCTATTCCTCAGTATGGGGGTCAAGGGGGATAATTTTGATGTTAGATGATACCTGTGAGCATATGCGTCCCAGATGGATAGGGAGTTCAGGATAGCTGGGCATGCCGTTCTCATGATAGGTCTATCTTCTCTGCGTACCCACATATGATACTGTGGGAGGTCGGATCCTGTCATGAGTGACTCTAGGTCTACCCATCTTCTCCTCTCTAGAGGTGTATGCTACATGGCAACCTGTGCTAATTGTGCTGCTAAGTAGTATGAGTAGAGGTGTGGCAAGCCCAGCCCCCCTCTTTGCTTCTGCCTGTATAATATATTTCTGGAGACCCTGTGTCTGCGGTTCTGCCAAATGAAATTACCTATTGCTTTTTGAAGGTGCGCTAGATCGGATTTGAGCAACTTGACTGGCAATGCTTGAAAGAGGAATAGAATTCTCGGTAAAACATTCATCTTTACCGTATGGATGCGCCCTATCCAAGATATGGGTTTGTCGTGCCATCTTTCCATATCGTGTATGAGTGTCCTGATCAGAGGAGTGTAGTTCAAAGGGTGAAGTTTCTGCGGGTCAGCCGGTAGGCGTACTCCTAAATATTTTAAGTGGTCTCGTACTATCGGAATGTTATGGGTATCTCTTATGGTTGCTATATCTTCTGCCGTCATGCCGATCGGGAGGGCGCTTGATTTTTCCAGGTTCGCCTTGTAACCGGAAAAGGCACCGAACTGTGTTAGGAGGTCTCTGAGCGCTGCCATGGATTCGTTGGGTTTCGTGAGGGTCAGCATTACGTCATCTGCATAGGCAGAGGCAAGAAATTCCTGCCTCGCCACTTTTATCCCTGTGATCAGAGGGTGTTGTCTCATGGCTTGCATCAGTGGCTCAAGTGACAGTACAAACAGAAGGGGGGAAAGGTTCCATTCCCTGTCTGGTTCCATTCCTTAGCCGAAAAGGTTGAGGCCCGGCTCCTGCAATCTTAACCTGAGCGGAGGCGTGGTCGTACATGGCCTTAACTGATGTTACATATCGTTCTGGGAAGTTCAGGTGTTTCAGGAGGTCGAATAGGTATGGCCACTCGACTCTGTCGAAGGCCTTCTCGGCATCTAATGATACCAGGAGTGTTGGTGTGTTGGAGGTCTTTTGGCGCCAGATGAGGTCTATGTTCCTCCGGGTGTTCTCAAAGAGTTGCCTGTCAGGCACGAATCCCACCTGGTCTGGGTGGATCAAAGTATTCAGTGCGGTGTTCAGTCGTTCTGCCAGTATCTTCGCTAGTATCTTAACATCGTAATTAATCAGCGATATAGGTCTATAATTATCAGGGAGTAGTGGGTCCCTGCCAGGTTTCTGCAGGAGTATTATGTTAGCTAGGGACATACTGCTTTCCATGCTACCTCCCTCCATAAGGTCATTAAATAGTCGTGCCAGTCGCGGGGAAAGTTCCTCCCGAAAGGCCTTATAGTACGCCCCATCAAATCCGTCCGGTCCCGGTGCCCTGTTACCCTTCAGGCCTGCTATAGCCCTGTCCACTTCCTCCCTCGTTATTGCCTCATCAAGAAGTTGTGCCGTTGCTGTCGGAAGTTTCGGTAGCTCTAGGTCCCGTAAGAATTTCTGCATTTGTGCGGTGGCCTCCTCTTGGGACGCTTGTGTCCTAGGCGAGTGATTGTAGAGTTGCGTATAATAGTCTGTGAAGACTTGCGCAACCTCTGCGGTTGTCCTTTTCAACGTTCCGTCTCCGTGTTTGATTGTAGTGATCGGGGCGCTATTTCGACGCGGACGAAGGGTTCGGGCCAATAGTGTATCCATCTTGTTCGAATGTTCATAGTATGTTCTCTTCGTCCAATTTAGTGCCTTGATGGAGTCATCCATCAGTAAAGTGGTGATGGATCGTCTGATCCCTTGTACTTGCTCCGTGAGATGGGGGTTGGGGGCGTTTTTGTGTTTTTGCTCCACCTTTCTCAATTCTTCCAGAAGTCGTGTGACCTCTTTGGTCTTGTGTGCCTTCTTCCTTGTTGCCAGTTTAATGCAGGTGCCCCTGATCACTGCCTTGTGGGCTGCCCATATGGTTTGCGGAGTTACGTCCTCTGTGTCGTTCTCATCGAAGTAATTTTGCAGGTCAGCACGTATTTCTGCTTTGGTTCCCTCATCTCTCAATAGGTGGGCACTCATCCTCCAGTTCCATGTTCCCGCCGTGCATAGGTGGTCTAGCGTCAAAGTAATGTCGGCGTGATCTGACCACGTAATAGATCCGATCGTCGTCTCCTTTACTTTTGCCATGCTCGCGTTATTCACCAGGAAGTAATCGATCCTCGAATGGGTGCCGTGTGGAGCAGAATAAAAAGTATAATCTACTTCTCCGGGGTGCTGGGCTCGCCACATGTCAATCAAACCAGTGCCCTGAATAAAGCTGTGTAGTAGCCTATCCTGTCCCCCCCTGCCCTGTGACCTCTGCATCCCTGCCTTGGCGCTTCTGTCAGCCGCTGGGCACGGTACGGCGTTAAAGTCGCCCCCCATGATAATCAGACCGTGGGGAAGGGTCTTTATTTTTTCCGTCATTGTCTCCCAGAATGCCGGGTTCGGTGTGTTAGGGGCATAAATGTTGACGACATGCAGAAGGTGTGAATATAGTGTCCCCGAGAGGATAATGTACCTTCCGTCAGGGTCTAGTTCCATGGATCGTATCTGAAACGGGCATCTGTTGTGCACTAGGATAGCCACCCCGTTAATTTTCCGGTGTGATCTGGCTTCATAAGATGTGGAATATGTACGGTCTCTAATTTGAAGTGTCGTGTTCTTAGAGAGGTGAGTCTCCTGTATGAGCGCCACATCTGGGTTAAGTCGTTTTATCTCCCTAAGCATTAGACGCCTCTTTCTTGGGGCGTTCAAACCCTTGGCATTCATGGAGAGCAGTTTCAGGGCCATACCCAACTTAGTTTTGTTCGCTCATCACCACCTAACTCCCCATTGCTGCCATGTCTACTAAGTATTGAGTCGTTAGAGTGCTCTACCGTCACTGGGCCCGTCACATAGGATGGGGGGGGGGGGGTGAGGAGGGGGAAAGCGAGAGAAAGAAAATAGAGAAGAGTCTAGAGAGATAGAAAGGAGATGACTGGACTTACCAAGCGCCAGTCCTGTGTGGGGTGTCGTCCCCGTGTCCATATCCCGCACTACAGCGGATTCTGTATGGGGTACGGGTGTCAGTGCCGTGGTGGGACCGCACCGCGTAAGACGCTATGTGTCGTGCTGATGTATGTTCCATTAAGGATGTGTGTGTATACGTCCCAGGGTAGGACAACATTATTATGTGGCTTTGTGAAGCTAAAGATGATCGTGAGAGGTAGCAGGTATATCCAGAAAAGGCCCTCCCTCTTTAGGAAAAAGAACCACCACTAAGGAGGGAGTAGGAGCGCAGCTTCCACTGTGGGGCTAGGGGGAGAGGGGGGGTGGGGGGGGCAGGAAGAGGCCGTGCTTGTATGGGAGAAGCAAACGTTGCAAGTAACGGTTTACATTTGGGGCGTGATACCTGCACATTAGAGAGTACCAATACGTAGTCACCATTAAGGTATATTACATACATTATTATACATAGGTCGTTACACCTAGTTCATGGGCAATATATACCCGAACCTTTTAGGCGATACATGTCTCCAGGGCCGGGACGCCCGTCTACCATTTTTGTTATGACGTGAGTGCTACATGCGTGCTCACTAGCGATAGGGGTGGGCGCATGCGGGGCAAAAAACAAAACATCATCCATGGCAATTCACAATTAGAGCGCATTACCTTCACTATAGACGTTATCGGTACGTGATTCGCATTTGAGGTGTGTTACATACATTTCTACCCATGGCTCTGACCCATCTGGTACATAAGCAATAAACAATAATCAGTTACCGCTCCTATCGTGGTGGGGCTGCAGTGCGCATGTTTAGCTGTGATATGGGTAAGCGCAATTGCGTGAAGATGGGCATCCCTCATACAGATGCACAGTTAGGGTATAATGCATCCATTACTTCCCCCGGATCCGCCCCCCTGACTAGGAGGCCAGCAACCCCAGTACACTTGGGTATGAGGTCTATCTAATGCCGGGGCGTTCAACAACAGCCCCCGGGGGCAGGGCCACCAATTGTAAGCCTGTAGACACTAAGGGTAAACATATGCGTGGGAACAAAAAACGTGCATCTCAAGAACATATATACATTTGACCATTGGGGCATAGCATCCCCATGTCTTCCCGTGAACCCGTCCCCTCCGGTTAAGTGGCGCCTGTCCCCCGGACCCATAGGCTATAGGCCTGATTGAGACAAGAAATTGCCTCTGATCTCTCACCGCACCCCCCTGTTTATTCCCTGGAAACCAGGCAGCAGTCTTACACCTTTAGCCCTCATCCCCTCTCTAGACTGACCACCCAGACGCTCCCGGGGTTGTCTGGACTGTCCTGTGCCCGTCGAATAGGTGTTTAGCAGTGGCGCTATGATAAGGTTGGACGAGCAAGTACTTACTCCGTTAGGCACAAGTGTATTGGAGGTAATGGGGGACCCGGCGAGAGAGTCACTATACCCCTGGGGGACGACCGGGCCCGGCCATAATAACTACAGTAATGCCAAATGATTTTTAAAAAGTTTTTTTCCTATATTTTTTTTAATATTAACTGACTTTTTAATGAATCTAATTAATCTAATATGAAAAACTTCCCTTCTCTTTTAGTGGTCCCCCCTGCTTAATGTTCCTTTCTAGTGTTCCTCTCCCCTTCCTCTATTTTAGTGTTCTTTTCTCCCCTCCCCTGTCCCATATTGTTCTCCCCCCCTCCCCTGTCCCATATTGTTCTTCCCCCCTGCCCTGTCCCATACTGTTCTTTCCCCCCCTGTCTCAAAAAATAAAAAAATAAAATTTTATTGTAATTTCTTTTTAATTTCTGCAAATTGTACCCGTTTTCAGCCGAAACGGAATAGACCCCCCTCTCCTGTAGTGACACCCCCTCCTATGTCCCATAGTGTTCTTCCCCCCTCCCCTGTCCCATAGTGTTCTTCCCCCCTGTCCCATAGTGTTCTTCCCCCCGTCCCATAGTGTTCTTCCCCCCCGTCCCATAGTGTTCTTCCCCCCGTCCCATAATGTTCTTCTCCCCCCTCCCCTGTCCCATAGTGTTCTTCCCCCTCCCCTGTCCCATAGTGTTCTCCCCCCGTCACCTGTCCCATATTGTTCTCCCCCCATCCCCTGTCCCATATTGTTCTCTCCCCCTCCCCTGTCCCATATTGTTCTCCCCCCTCCCCTGTCCCATAGTGTTCTTCCCCCCCTCACCTGTCCCATATTGTTCTCCCCCCTCCCCTGTCCCATATCGTTCTCCCCCGCTCCCCTGTCCCATATTGTTCTCCCCCCCCTCCCCTGTCCCATATTGTTCTTCCCCCCTGCCCTGTCCCATATCTTCTTAACCCCCTTCCCCTGTCCCATAATGTCCCCCCCCCCTCCCCTGTCCCATAGTGCTCTTTCTCCCCCTGTCCCAAAAAATAAAAAATAAAAAAAAAATAATTTCGGCATATTTGACCCGTTTTCGGTCGAAACGGGATAGGCCCATTTTCGGCCGGAAATTTCGGTGCATCCCTAGTTTGAAAATTAGATTCTCTGGGTCAATGTACAGAAGGTAAAATGTCCATGAGAGAACCTCCTTGCCCGAAAATCTGAAAAAGTGGCCGCATCTCTGACCGAATGAGCACCAAGAGAGGGGCCAATACCTGCAAGTGCGCGTAGCCATCTAATCCAACGGGCAATGCTAGGACAGGAGACTGGATTGTGTGGTCAGACATAAGAAACAAGAAGGGGGCCCGAATGGGCACGAAGAGGACTTGTAAGATTAATGTATTGATGAACACAACATGCCACACAGAGAGCAGATCTGTCCGGGAAATATTGATAAAAAACTGAGAATTAATTGGTCTTTTTATGGTAAAGTGTACTCCATCCAGCTCGTAAAACACAGTGTAGAAATTGAAGGTATGAATATCTGAGACTTTGCAGAAAGAGAAGAGCCAGCTTATAGGTGTTGAATATACAAGGTATCGTTAGAAGGCTAAGATTCCAAAAATTAGATAATCTGAGTGACATCCCAGAAATTGAAGTATCTGGGAATAGGAGGTCTGGCCAGACGTATGCCACGTAAAAGTCTGCAAACAGAAGGGTGTTTGCCCACCAGAGAATTATCAATCAGGGTATGGTCTGCCAAGAAGGCGGATCCAAAGACCTTAATGGAGTGATATGATTTTCCTTGGTTGAACAAAGATAAGACGTTCAACACTTGTGTGAGAGGTGCTAAAAAGAGATCATTATCTCTTCCCATACACCAGCTGATCCATGTCTGGCATGTGCGCTTCGCGTTCCTGGGGACCATGAGTCCCATAAGAGTGTCGAGCTATGCTCGAAAGTCCTGCGACATGCCAAGATTCCCTGAAACGGTCCAGCCCACGAGGTGGAGGTGGCCTGGTAGGGTAAGAGGATGGAACTTGCCTGCCGAGTTCCTGAATACATCTATGGTCTGATGCATTAGTAGAGAGTAGTATATTAACAGTTCCAGAAGAGTGGGGAACCATGTCTGGGCTCTCCATAAAGTAGTTATCAGGACTATTGTGACTCTTTGAACTGTTATTTGGTGTAGAGTTCACTGGATCATGGAGAAGGGAGGGAAAGCATATGCTTCTGACGATGGGCACTGCTGAAGGAACGCATCAGTTGCCAGAGAGAGAGGGTCTGGTAACCAGCTGAAGAAGGCATCTGTCTGGCGATTCAACTGAGATTCAAATAGATCCAGTGTGAGGGGCCTTTGGAGGAGATGAATGTTTTAAAACAGTTGGGGATCTAGCTGCCAATCGCTGGCATCCCTCCGGTGACAGGAAAACCAATCTGGTAAAAAAAGATTTCTGTCCAGACAGAACTGATTGAGGTCTTTTGTTAGGTCGGAGAGCAGTTTGGATAGCAATTCCCTTTAGACAATTCACGTAGTGGACTGCAGAGATGTTGTCCATCCCCAGAACTAAGGAACAATTAAAAAGGTCCTTCACAAAACTGCAGATCGCAAAAGAGCCCACAATCAGTTCCAGGTAATTTATATGAAGGGCTTGTTCCAAGAAGGCTGGTGTCCAACTCCAAAACAAAGTCCAGTTGTGAGCCAAAGATAGCCGTCCCATTCCATGCATCCATATTGTGATGCCACCTATGGAGTTCTAGGTGGATTTAGTCTGTCAGAGTTATTAGTTGGTCGTAAGATGTGGATTGATGCAGATAAAATGTTTTCAAACGCCGCAGTGCTCAATAGTGCAAAGACCAAGGAAATATAGCTTGGATAAGTGCGGAAAGGAGGCCTAGTTGAGCAGACAATAACTTTCTGGTGGAGAGCAATTGCAGAATTGCTTTCACGGAATCTATTTGAAATCCCGTAAATTGAATAATCTGCGAAGGTTCCAAAACTGATTTCTGGAAATTGATCATAAAACCTAGGCTTTGTAATAGGGCTGAGGTCATATTCGTATGATGACGAAGTGTATGTAGGTCTCGAGCCATGATCAGAATGTCATCCAAATATATAATAGAGCAGATCCTTTGAGAGTGAAGTAACGCCATGACCTGCTTCATTAACTTGGTGAAGCACCATGGTGCGGAACAAAGGCTGAAGGGAAGGCAGGTGAACTGCCAAACGTCTCTTTGCCACAATGATTTTGTGTGACCGGAACCGTGAGGCACGCGTCTTCGAGCTCGAAGTGAGTGGACCAGTTTACCACGCATAGGAGGTCTCGTAGAAGATGGATAACTTACATCTTGAAGTGACGGTACAAGACATGTCGGTTTAGGTCTCTGAGATTGATTACCGGACAGAGATCTTCTGTCTTCATGCGTACCAGAAACATGTTGCTGAGAAATGTATGAGAGAAGGGTGATCACTATCCTCTCCTGTAGTTTGCATAGTTCTGCATGCAAGGTCGCCTCATTTGATGAGGACATCCAAAATGTCATCGGGGAGGCGTTTTGACTGAAAAAGGTACTTTGAAATAAGGACATTATCTGCAGCAGTACGACCGCGGAGCGAAGCAGTCTCACGTCCTCTAATAGATCTTCTCTTAGTGAATAGCTGCCAATGGTAAAGGCGGCTAATGCCCGAATTCCAATATTCAGAGGGTCGGGGCCTGTAGCCTGTGAAGCCACCTTCAGGTGGCTCAGCCTCTGTAGCGACCAGCTCGCCCGTAAAAACCTCTGCGTAAGGAGAATTGGGCTTAATAAGGGTTGTGAAGACAGAGACATGTTTATTAAGGTCTCTCATGAAGCTGTCCCAAAAATTGGTTTCTGGCCCTAGTTCCTTTGAACTTAAGTCAGCCAATTTAGCGTCTCTTTTGTATAAGAATGCTTTATGCCTTTCCGCTGATATGGCCACTTTGGCACTGCCCACTTTCACACAGTGTGAGGATCAAATTCACCACTAGTTAGTGTCTCATCAGCCAAAATGAAAATTTGTATAATAGGTCCGGCAATATCTAAAAGTTTATCATGGGTCGCCTTTAGACCCTGCTCGATGCCTTTATGTGGGTCCTTGCCTGATTTAGTAAGGAAAGTGAAGCATAGGGTCAAATTCTGGCATCAACACCACCTTATCTGGGATAGAATGCCTGGGGCATTCAGCCCTTAACTTGGCTCGGATTTCCTTTTCCATGGGTTTGTGAAGCCACATTTTACAAAAGTTTTCAGTATGTTCTGAAGGTGCCTATTCAGCATAGGAAAAGTGCCGAATAACTCTAGGGTCAAAAAGTGGTTGGCCAGAAGCATCCAGGAGGATGTCAGTAAGTGGATCTCGTTTTTTATGAGTGCCTGAGTCCCTGTTATTAGAGTTTATCTGATTCATAATATAGGACTCTTTGACAAATTCTGATGTCGAGGAATCTCAATGCACATTTGTCGGGAGATCCTCATCAGAATAATTAGTGCAATATTCATCTATCGCTTAAAGATTTTCGGAAGTAGAACCCTCTAAATCAGGGGTTCTCAACCCAGTCCTCAGGACCCCCTACCAGTCCAGGATTTAAGGATTACCTGTGTGTGTCGAAGGATTTTTTTTAAAATCACAACAGGTAAATATAGGGAAAAATATATGAACAGATTAAAAGGGGGTCACCCTTGGGGAACTAGTGTAAAGGGCCAAAGCATTGATCTAGCTTGAAGGACGCGTACCTGTCCGTCCCCATAACACATGTGAGTCGTCCATTCCTTCGATTCACTTGAAAAGATCGACCATGCCAATTCACATGTCTACCGTTCGGACTCAGGTCTGCCCTGTGGAGCTTCATGAAGCTTCTGAAGCCAGTCATGGTGATGTGGGATTATTAAAAATCTTTATTGTACTTGTATTGAATTATTGTACTAACTCCATTTTAACCTTAATCCAATTGATGATGTTTATTTGCTGATATTCTAATAATCAATGATGACGCAAAATGCCTCTTAAAAGGGCCTGCGCGCCCGCTTTTTCTTCACTTGCCAATAAACTTTCTCGAAGTTATTTTAACCTGAACCTTGTGTGTCAGACTTAATTACTTCAGCGTATATACGCAATTCAATTTTATTAATTTGGACAGGAACAGATAGACATTTAAACATTTTGGTTTACTTTTAAAAAGTACCATAACAACTTGGCGCCCAACGTGGGGCACCGGGCTATGTCCGGCCGGTGAGCCGTCCTAAGGAAGACAAGGGTGGACGGAGGAATCCAGGGGGAAGGAAAGGAGATTGATCACCTCCAGGTACACGGTAGAGACTTCTGCAGAGCCACCGGTATGTTCCGGCCCCTTTGATTGACCCGTCCACGTGTCTGTGACTGCTTCCCGGGAGGACATCAAAGACAGGTAATATCTTGCCCGGTGTCTCGTTACTCACTTGTTTACCTGCATTTTAGTCTATCTGTTGCCTGGGTGTGTTTGAATTGTTTGCCTGTTTCCCCATTTTGAGATAAAGGGGGGGTGGACCTGCAGGGGATTTGCCTGGGGTTCTGTCTTGCTTGTTTTCCCCTTTTTGGGATAAAGGGGGGTGGACCTGAGGGGACTTGCCTGGGTCTTCAGTTTGTCTGTTTATCTGTTTGTATTTTACCCCTTTTGGGATAAAGGGGGGTGGACCTGTGGATGCGTTCCTGGGGGTCTTCTGTTACCTGTTTTACTCCTTTTAGGAACCACGGTGCTGTGGTTGTAGGGAAAAAGGGGGGTTGACCTGTGGATGCGTTCCTGGGGGTCTTCTTTGCCTGTTTACCTCTTTTAGGAGCCTCGTGGCTGTGGCTGTAAGGAAAAAGAGGATTGTTGGAACTGTGGATTTTGTGTAGACTCATAATTTCCTGTGATCCTTCTTGTGACACTTTGAGAGCCCAGCTAGCCTCATTGTGCACGTGGTAACCCACAGTTTCGAGTACTGGGGCTAGTGGAATTCCAAGTTTGGTTACCACTGCCCCGAGTGCTGAGGCTGGGGGGATTCCAGTTTTGGTAAACCTCAGCTTCGGCTGGGGGGATTCCAGTTTTGGTAAACCTCAGCTTCGGCTGGGGGGATTCCAGTTTTCTTTTGGTAACCACAACCCTGAGCGCTGGGGCTGGTGGAATTCCAGTTTTCTGTTTATTTGTGGTAGGGGACTTAGTCTTGTGGCAGGGGACTCTGTTTCCTGGGGGGATTCAAGTAGGCATTGCTTGTTTTCCGCATCACGTGGTAGTGAGACTTATAAGTGGGTTTTATAGGGGCACTACGGGAGTGAGGATAGAGGTGGCCACATTCTTGTGGGCTACTGTGCAGAGGGAGGCTGACGGAACTCGGACCGGTGTCAGTTGTTTTCCGTGGCCGCTGGTAGTGAGACTTACGAAAGTCGTTCTCCGAGCGGAGACACTACGGGGTTGAGGGAGGTGACTTTGGAGTAAGCACACGAGTAAAGGAAAGGGATTACTGTTGATTTCATTTGAACTGTGATGCATGCACTGTATTTCAATTGTATTGTTGTCTTGTTTGTCTAATTAGGAGTCTCATGCACTCCTGTGTCTGTCTCTAAGGATTTTCCTTGCCTTTCATCTTTTCTACACTTCCTATATTATTATACTATCCACTCCTATTTCTCTTAAAAGAGAAGTGATTGGTCACACACTTCTCACCTCGCTCCAATCCGTGTCTACCACCCCGGGTAGGCGGATTCAGTGACTAGTCTACGTTTTGGGAAGACGCACCAGAGAAAGTCCCACGGTTCTCAGGTGGCAGTCGAGCATTGTAGACGTTCTTGTTCAGTTTTCCTTCTCTCTCCCTATATCTAGGACGCTGGTATAGGGGGAAAGGGATTATGGGGCAGGATTTGAGCAAGCCCAGTAAGGGCTGGTTAGCATGTGATTTAGTTGAGGACAGAGAGGGCGAGGAGATGGTTAAAGGTGTTGAAAAGATTGCAAAAGTATGTAAAATCGCTGTACCAACAGGTGGAAGATTGCAACCAGAAAGTTGGCGTAGGTTACTGACAGAAAAGAAAGGCAAGCTTACAGATAATGATTTATTAAAGACTGCTGAAGCATGGTACAGAGTAGCGAAGGCTATTCAGCTAGAAGGTTGGGTTGAGGAAGAAATAAATCACAAAGGTGTGAAATTGTTTGTGTATCATAATAATTGTGTTACTGGGGTTTACCCTCAGCCAGCGCCCAAAAATGGCGCCCAGGGAATGTCTATCCCCAAGGTTCAGTCAGCAATAGGTGATAGCCAGCTGACTATGTTCCCCACTCCCAATCCTCCTAACGCCCATCCCATCACCTCCCCTGTCTGCCCGGTCCTGAATTCTGATGGATCTTTCTTTTCCCCTTCCCCGTCTCTAACATTCCCATCATCCTCATCCATCCCTACGCTACCTGCTGTACCTCCTCCTAACATCTCATCTGCCATTCCTTCCCTACATTCTCTCTCCGTTACTGATCCCCTTCCCTCTTCATCCGCCCAGCTAACCACCTTCTCCACCCTTGCTCCGGCTCCTCCCTCTACACCCACCTCTACTAATCCCTCTCCGTCCCCTCCCATCTCCACCCCAGTCCAATACCCCACCTCCTTCCCCTCCCCAGCCTGGCCCTACCCCTTCCCATATCCCATGGCCCTGCCCTATCCCGGGTATCCACTACCCCTTCCCCAAGCCACTCCCCAGGTTCCGGTCATGCCCAGTCCGGCACAGTCTGCCCCGGATGTGCCCACATCCAACATGGCCGCCACTTCTTCCCTTAATCCTAATGCAGTACCTTTTCCGGCCACCAATATGGCGGCCCCCAGTACAGCCCTGATGCCGGTAATTCCCGGTGACTACCTATCCCCAGGTTATGACTCGCTAGCCACCCCTGCATCTGGGACCCCCGCTCATCCTCCGGTCCTGTCACCTCACCCGGGCCCTGCACGCAAGAGAGCCCAGATCATAGAATTAGATGAGGAAGAGGAGGATAAGCTATCCCAGGACTCATTGGAGGCTGCAGGAGCCGCTGCAGGAGCCTCAACTCATCGTTCTATCGATGATCCCTTTGGACACAAGGGTCGGGGAGAACGGACCCCTCCTAAATATGTTGCTTTTAACCCCACTCAAGCTAGTGCATTAATGAAATCGCTCCCTGACCCAGAAAAACAGCCTATGCCTTTTTACCGAGGGATAGTTCAAATTCAAAAGACTTATTCCGCCGCATGGCGTGATTTACTGAGCATTTGTGCTATTAAAGCAGGGGATGCATATTGGCCGAGCATGGCCCGTCACCTCAGTACAGATCTGCTTTCCAGTGATGTTGATTACCCCTCCGGGGTAACCTTTTGCACCCAATTAAGAGAATGGGCTAAGGACAAACTTGCAGATCAGGCTGCTGGCCTTACTGATGTTATTCAAGATAAAGGAGAATCAGTGGAAAGGTTTCATGCAAGACTGTATCAAATGTTTACAGATTTGGGATTTGATCTTACTGACAAAATTCATTCACAAATGCTGTCAGGTGCGTTTGTCCAAGGTGTTAAAGACTCTATACGCAAGGGAATCATTGCTGCACGCCCTGAATATAAGGTTGTTCCCCTGGATACCCTGCTTTTAGTTGCTAGAGGTTTGGAATCTGTTCAGACCCCAAGAAGACCCACTTCAGCTCCTCTCATGGTATCCCGCTCCACTCCAGTCCCAAGAGGTACCAGACCGGAGGAGGGGGGACATTGCTTTAATTGTGGAGCAAAGGGGCACTTTAGAAGTGACTGTCCAGAACCAAGAAAGGAGCAAAGGGAACCCAGAAAGCCACCCAAGCCTGCCCCGGCTCCCAAAGCCACCAAACAGGTTCCAATAGTTGAGGAACCCGATGACTAGGAGATTGGCAAGCCTGTGTCCGTAACCCCTGTCATGGCAGTGTCTACAGGGGATAAGGGGGGGCCACTTGCCACAGTGACTTTACCCATTGAAGGCCACCCTACCACATTTCTAGTTGACACAGGTGCAGCCCGTAGTGTTCTGCGAGAACAAGACCTGCCAGACCCATCCTTCCTGTCCAATATTGATGTCTCTTGTGTTGGAGTGGATGGCCAGCCAAGACATAGCCCTTTAACAACTCCACTACGAGTTGGCTCTAGCCTGCTTGCTCGCTTTGTGGTATCCTCCACATGCCCAATTAACCTGCTAGGTGCTGATGTTCTCTCACGCCTGCAAGCATCCATCACCTTCACCCCAGACGGGCAGGTAGAAATGTTTACACCTCTATCTGTATCAGACACCTCAGCCCTGTGCTCCTTGCCTCTGATGCTGCATTTAGAAAAGCCCCGTGAGGAAGCAGCAGAATTAAGGTCCAATTTCCCAGAGGAATTAAAAACACAGGTGCCCGCCAAGATATGGTCCTCAGGTCCAGAGGACATAGGTCACCTAAATGTTCCCCCTGTGGTGGTAAAGCTTATTCCAGGAGCTAAGTTACCAAGAAAGCCACAATATCCATTAAAACCAGCACAGTCTGCTGCCATTTCTATCCACATCAAGGCACTCTTAGAGAAGGGTGCCCTGGTAAAATGTAAATCTGAATGCAACACCCCATTATTTCCTGTGAAAAAGAAAACTCCAAAAGGTGAGCCAGAGAAGTACAGGATGGTCCAGGATCTCCGTGCTGTTAATGAAGCTACCGTCCTGGACACCCCTCTTGTACCAAATCCTCATACTCTGCTCTCTGGGGTCCCACCATCTGCAAAATTTTTCACAGTCATTGACCTGGCCAATGCCTTTTTCAGTGTCCCACTGGACCCATCCTGTCAATACCTGTTTGCTTTCACTCATGAGATGCAACAGTATACCTGGACTGTCATGCCCCAAGGGGCACAAAATTCTCCAAGTCAATTTGCAAAGGCCATGAGTACCATCCTTGACCCATGGCAAGCTGAGCACCCAGAAGTTGTCTTGCTCCAGTATGTGGATGATCTACTGCTCTGTGGAGACGATATTCCCACTACTGAAAGGTGTTCAATTAGTCTTCTTTCCTATTTGGCAGAACAAGGATGCAAAGCTTCACTCATCAAGCTGCAATTCTGCCAATCTTCAGTGATTTTCCTTGGACATTGCCTATCCCAAGGCACCAGGCACCTTACTCGGGATCGGGTAAGAGCTGTACTAGACATTCCACCTCCAAGGACTTCAAAGTCTCTCCATGCCTTCCTAGGCCTCATTTCCTACTGCAGAGCATGGATCCCAGAAGCCTCTCTGCTTATGCAACCTCTCTATGATGCACTTAAGTCTGACCCATTCTGTCTGACCAATGAAGCTCTGGACAATTTCAATGCTCTCAAACGTGCCATTGCTTCTGCTCCTGCCTTGGGCCTACCTGACTACACCAAACCTTTCAAATTATTTGTCTCTGAAAGACAAGGCCATGCAACAGGAGTTCTCACCCAAACTAACGACTTAAGAGGCCGCCAGAGGCCTATTGGATATTTCTCATGTCAACTGGACATTGTGGCCAGAGGGACCCCTTCCTGCCTCAGGGCCGTTTTTGCTGCAAGAGAGCTCATAGAAAGAACCTCAGACCTGGTCCTTGGCCACCCTCTGGTTGTTTTGGCCCCTCATGACATTTCTGCCATCATCAACCAAGTCCAGCTCAAGCACGTGTCTCCAGCAAGACACCTGCGCCTACAGTGTCATCTTCTTTTGCCTGACAACATTTCCATCCAGAGATGTCAACTGCTTAATCCATCCACTCTTCTTCCACTCCCTGAGGGGGGTATCTACTATGGATTCATCACGGATGAGACCTACATTTACCTGCTCTGCGGGTGTATCAAGAAGATCATGCACCCACATTTGACATTTCAAGAAAATGGGAATCCTCTCTGTGAAGGCCCAGATTACGCCTTCTGTACCATGTGGTACAAACCAAACATTTCTCCCGAACCTTGCTATGAAGATGAGCTTTACCACTGGACTGATGTGAAGCTCACTGCTCAAGACTTCTATTGTGATTCTGAAGGCAATAGCATGGTCTTGGTCCAGCTACCTCAACAACTTAACTACCTTTACCGCCATTGGGATACCGCTATCCCACATATTCCTGTTACCAAGTTGAAGACAAGGTCATGGAATGATCTTGGGCCCATGGCAAAACTATGGGCCACCATGAATGAAGAACAGCTACAGGAAAATGGTATTGCCAAATACCCAACAACTGACCTTCTAGAAGCATGGCCACGCCATTTCCTAGAAAAGGAGTTTCAAGATCTGGTCATAAAGAATGATTATGACCCAGAAACACCTCATGACTGTTTCGAACAGATGAAAATGGAAACAGTGCACTTACCAACTGTGCATGAGAATCCATTACCAGATCCGGATTTTACCCTGTTTGTGGACGGTTCGAGATATGCTGATGAAGAAGGAAGATACCATACAGGATATGCCGTAACCACAACAGATGAAGTTATCAAATCATCATCTTTACCACCAGCAATGTCTGCGCAAGAAGCTGAATTACAGGCTCTGACTTCAGCATGCAAAATTTCCGAAGGAAAACGTGCCAACATCTATACAGATTCAAGATATGCTCTGGGTGTGGCACATGACTTCGGCCTAATTTGGAAGACAAGAGGATTCCTTACCACCGCCGGTACACCAGTCAAACACAGCACTGCAATCAAGGAGCTAATGGATGCCCTCCTACTCCCCAAAGAAGTGGCCGTTTTGAAAGTCAAGGCCCATGGGAAATTGGATACAGATGAAGCAAAGGGCAACCACTTAGCTGATCAGGCTGCTAAGCTAGCGGCCAGGGATCTGCAGGAAGTGGACGAAGAAGTGTCCGGACAAGAAGAAGAAGAAGTTCCTATTTTTGCTCTGCAAACTCTTCCTACTGATTTGCAAATTTTGCGAGAACAGCAAGCTGCAGTCACTCCTGAAGAAATCCAGAAATGGAAAAAGAAAGGAGCTGTCCAAAAGGACGGAATATATTACAACAACTTCAAATTTTGTCTTCCCAGAAATTTGTATCCAGCAGTTGTCCAATGGGCACATGGGCCTGCACACCTGTCAAAAGAATTGATGGCCGCCCTCATACAGAAGTATTATGAAGCACCTGGAATTACAACATTGATCAGTAGCTTCTGCAAGGCCTGTGTCATTTGTGCAAAGTGCAATCCAGGAAAACCAATCAAGGTGCCTGCAAAACACCTGGCAAAGCCCATGTACCCCTTCCAGCGAATTCAAATTGACCACATCCAAATGCCCAAGAGTGGGCCCCATGAATATGCACTAGTCATAGTGGACATGTTCTCAGGCTGGCCAGAAGCCTACCCAGTGGCCAATATCACTGCAAAAACAACCGCAAAGCGCCTACTTACAGATATTGTATGTAGATTCGGACTCCCAGAAGTCATTGAGAGTGATCAAGGCCCAGCCTTTACAGCAACAGTGACTAAAGAAATTTGGACTGCTCTAGGGGTGACTCTAGCCTTCCACACCCCTTACCACCCACAAAGTAGTGGTAAAGTGGAGCGTATGAATGGCACTCTAAAAACCAGAATGTTAAAAATGTCACAAGAAACAAAGATGCCCTGGCCAGAAAGCCTGCCAAAAGCTTTATTTAGTGTTAGGCACACACCTAGAGGGAAGCATTCACTGTCCCCATATGAGGTTCTATTTGGGACAGCACCCAGACTAGGTTGTTATTATCCGCAGCAGTTGCAGCTCCAATCAGATGTTTTAATAGACTATGTAACTGAACTTGCAAGTGTTTTAAACAAAATACATGCCCAAGTTTTCTCTTCAATTCCAGATCCCGAATTGGATACAGGTACCCATAACCTGCTTCCCGGAGATTGGGTCCTGGTCAAGAAGTTTGTGCGGAAAAATACCCTGGAACCAAGATTTGACGGTCCATTCCAAGTTCTCCTGATTACCGCAACCTCCGTCAAACTGGCCGGTAGGCCAAATTGGATCCACGCTTCCCACTGCAAGAAATCTCCTGCCCCAGAGGAAGCGAATACCGCACAGACATGTATCTCTGGTACACCTTCTCCCTAATTAGCCTTATAAAGGCCCAGCAAGTAGCCATTACCAAAGATATTAGTGGGTACACCTTCTGGTATAATTCATCGTGCACCCAGGTGGCTACTTATACCTTTGATTACTGTGATATTGTAGAATGCCCATTTCCCACACCACAAATCCAGAGCATCTATAGAGATATCCCTCATTCGAAAGACCCATATGTTTGTGTAGTTGACAAGCAATGGGGGCACAATTGTGACCATTGGGGGGCGGCGGGATGGAATGCCGGGCCTGCCTGGGGTTACAAACCAAAAAGTGCCGTATCTAAAGTAGATGATCATGGTAGATCCCTTCTCCAGAGAATGCCTTTGAGAAAGCCTGGGGGGAGTACACCAATGAAACTAATCCTTAACATTGAGCATCCAAGCCCAACAGATGCAGACCAGTATGTGATGGGAATGTATTGGAAAAAGGGTTCCTACCGTAAATTAGGGCATTTCTACCTCAAAGATATGTGCAACTCTTCTGAGTGGCAAGGGGCCACCCATATGGTCCCTAACCCATTAAAACCTCATATCCAGACCTTTCAAGACATGATGGCCATTTCTAACCCCACCTTTGAAGATACCATGGCCGCTGAAACAGGTTTTAATGATGTAAATCTATGGTTAGAATGGATGAAATATAATGCTAATAAGCATAATAGGACTGCATGCTATGTGTGTGGCGGTGCCCGGCCTCACCTGGGTACTGTGCCTTTAATCCTACCAGTAGATATAGAAGAATGTGTTTTAAGCCTTTTTGCCTATCACTATAATTTTAACAGGTCCATATGTATTGCATGGACAAAAGAGTATCCTCTCCTAACCCAGGATGTCAAACCCCCAGATGGTATTACCGTGTATAAAGGTAATTACACTTGTTATGCTAATTACGATGGAATAGGTAAATTCTTGGGTAACTTCTCTAAGGGGTATTGTGCTACCTACAGAAATGTCTCTATGGACTTGTTGCAGTTTCACACCAGGTCATTAGGGGACATTTACTGGTTGTGTGGGGATTTACAGCTAAGATCCAGAATGGACAAGCAGTGGTGGGGGGAGTGTACTCTGGCTAAAGCCATTATGCCTATACATATCATCTCTGACACACACCTCGTCACCCATGGGTCCAAGCACACTAAGGTTAAGCGTGACGCCCCAGTGAAAGGAAGTTTTGATCCTCATGTGTATATTGATGCCATTGGAGTGCCTAGGGGGGTGCCCAATGAGTTTAAAGCAAGGGATGAAGTTGCTGCAGGATTTGAATCAATTTTTACCATAGTTACCGCAAACAAGAATTTAAATTGGATAAATTACATTTATTATAATCAACAACGTTTTGTTAATTATACCAGAGACGCCCTCCAGGGGTTGGCCGAACAGCTGCAGGCCACATCCCAAATGGCTTTCCAGAATAGAATGGCTCTAGATATGATCTTAGCCGAAAAAGGAGGGGTTTGTAAAATTTTGCCCGACACCATGACATGTTGTACCTATATCCCAGAAAACACAGGCCCTAATGGTAAAGTTACATTAGCCATAGAGAAATTAAATGACCTGTCTGAAGAATTAAAAAGGAATTCTGGGATAAAAGATCCCTGGGAAAGATGGTTTGGTTGGATGACAGGATGGCAAAAAGCTTTAATGCATATTGGTATGGCTATACTAATTTTCCTTTTTATCTTTGCTCTTCTCTTTTGTTGTATCCTCCCATGTCTGAGAAAATCCCTCATGAAGACTGTTGACCAAGCGGCACCCACTTTCACCCATCTCGAAGTTGATGACCAAGAATTCCAAGACATCAATTCACCCTGTCAGCCGCTGCAAACTATCCCTTTTGTTGATAAAGTGCAGGAATTCTAGGAAGGGACTAGCTTAGGGACAGCATCTGTCAGTGAATGGTAAAGGCCCCGTGTGGAGAAGTGGTGGGTTAGCTGCCATGGGACACCCATGGGTGTGAAGTGTTCGAGAGCCATACTGACGGATGAGTTAGCCTATTAGGGTCAGCTCTAGGGACAGACTTGCACTTTGCATTAACACCTAGCTAGCGGCCACGGGGTTTCTGTGCCTTTGGGTTAACACGTCTTCTGATACTAACAAATAAAGTTTTATCTCTTAGAATCTAACATTTCATAGGGGGGACTGATGTGGGATTATTAAAAATCTTTATTGTACTTGTATTGAATTATTGTACTAACTCCATTTTAACCTTATATTGTGACAATCCTCCATTTTGTCCTCCTAACCTGACTTCTTCAATCCTCCATTTTGTCCTCATTACTTAACTTGTTCATTTTAAAACTACCTTACGTGACTGAACTTCTCAACCCAATTAGTATAGTAGACAAAGACTGTATTTCCTGCAAAGACACAGGAGTTGCTGACTACTCCCTAAACTTGTAAGATAGTAAAGTTTGAAGGCCACGAGAACACAGTAGTAATGAAATGTTCTATTCATAAGAGACCTTGCACCTGGACATGAGGCCTGATATCACTGACCGTGTAAAATGACGCTCAAGACCCCCTTATCCCCACCCGTGTCCAGAATAATCCCACCTCTGGTGGGTGGGCACGGGACTAACCTCTTAATTTTTTGAACCAATAAGTAAGACACTAACTCCGACACTTAACAATTAATCCAATTGATGATGTTTATTTGCTGATATTCTAATAATCAATGATGACGCAAAATGCCTCTTAAAAGGGCCTGCGCGCCCGCTTTTTCTTCACTTGCCAATAAACTTTCTCGAAGTTATTTTAACCTGAACCTTGTGTGTCAGACTTAATTACTTCAGCGTATATACGCAATTCAATTTTATTAATTTGGACAGGAACAGATAGACATTTAAACATTTTGGTTTACTTTTAAAAAGTACCATAACAATGGCGCACCTGCGAGCAAAGGGAATCTGATGTCTCATCTATCTGGACGACATGCTGATATTCTGATAATCTCAAACGAGGTTTATAGTTCTGTTTCTAGAATCGTTGGGCTTCATAGTGAACAGAGAGAAATCGGCACTATCTCTGTCCCGAGTGATCCAATTCCTAGGATTTGAAATAGACTCAAGAACATGTGTCTTATGCCTTCCCACCTCAAAAATAAATGCGATTCGAAAGGAGATACGACGTGTACTCCGGAAAGACACCATCCCTCTGCGCCTCCTCACCAGAGTGGTCAGACTGCTTTCATCTTCCATCCAGACGATCTTCCCGGGACCGCTTCATTACCGAGCCATGCAACGGACACTCGTACGACCACTGGGTACTGGTCTCCTTCACATGGAAGCTGGTGGCTCCTTCACATGGAAGCCTGGAATGGCAGGGCCATCTTTGGATCGACTCCGGATTTCATCATGGAATCAGATGCCAGCCTCTGGGGCTGTGGAGCCCACTGCACACAAGCCTCCACAGGAGGCCCGTGGTCGGAGGAGGAGATGTATCTCCATTTCAACTGCCTGGAACTGATCGCAGGATCTTTTATGATCCGCAGTCTGGCCAAGAACATGTCCAATTGCTGCATACTCCTACATATGGACAATATCTCAGCGGTTCAATACATAAACCGCTTGGGCGGAGACCGATCGTGTGCCCTGACGGAGGGACATTTACCGTTTTTGTCTTCCCCGCAACATTACAATCAAAGTGGAGTACTTACCAGGGATCAACAACCTAACTGCGGACTGGTTCTCTCGCCACTGGCGAGACAGCAGCAACTGGCGGCTAGACGCATCAGTATTTGCCATGGCGAGAGCGAACAGGGGACCACTACAAATAGATCTTTTCGTGTCACGGACGAACACACAACTGCCGAGGTACTACATCTGGCTCCCAGATCCACAGTGCGATACGATAGATGCATTTCTACAACCATGGCCACTGCTAGGAGCGTATGCGTTCCCACCATTTTCAATGTTGGCGTGGGTCCTCCATCGTCTTCGAGTAACCACTCATCACGCCATTGTGGAGGAGTCAAGCGTGGTTCCTGGACCTGTTGGCCTAACTCAGGATCACCCATTACTCCTTCCATTGTTTCCCCTCCTTCTAACAAATCCGAAAGGGGAGCCTCATCCACTGATTCTACAAGAACGTCTGGAGTTAGCAGCCTGGAGTATATCAGGGGAGACTGGTCCGTCGAGGGCCTATCACAATCGACTAGAGACCTACTATAGGACTCATGGGAACCAGGTACTAGACGGTGCTACATATCAGCATGGAATACTTGGAATCGCTGGTGTATGGAGAGGAACTACGATCCCTTTACAGCATCTATAACCGCAGTGCTAAATTTTTTATCATACGTTCTTTCTGCAGGTTGGTCATATCGTTGAATTAATGTGATACGTTCGGCGATCTCTGCAGCACACGTTCTGCTTCGAGGCACCCTGGTCGGGCAGGATCCTTTGAAATGTACCCTTATTGCGGGGTATCAAACTATTCAGACCCCCAGCTCCAAAGTATAATTGGTTGTGGGACGTAGACTTAGTTCTTCGTTTCCTTCGAGATTGGCCGGATAACTCGGATCTCTCCCTCCAACAGCTATCGGCCGAACTCACATTGCTTTTATGTCTGGTGTCCTTTCATCATGTTTCGGACGTTCGAGGTTTGGTGTGCATGGGTTTTCGATATCCCCAGACGGTGTTTCCTTTACAGTGTCTCGTAGAACCAAAACGGACCTCGCATCCGTGTCATATCTGTTCTTCCTGGCGTTTCCCCATCTTTGGGGGTAAATACTTTACTTTGTTACGTGGAGGTTTTTATACTCCTTCGGTATTCACGATCTGGCCAACTTCTGGTCTCTTATACCAAACCTTACAAACCAGTTACAATGACCACACTGGCTAGATGGGTACATTGGCTTTTATCCCTAGCAGGAGTGGAGACGTATTTTGGTGCTCTCAGTACAGGGTGCGGCCGCTTCTCGGGCCTTCACCGCGGAGGCCACTTTGGCAGATATTCTACGTACGGCGAATTGGACACAGGAAGACACCTTCAGAGTCTTTTATTTCCGCCAGACTTCACACGTGTCCTTTTCTTTTTTGCCACAGTATTAAAAATGCAAAATAGGAAGCCTCCTGTCATGTAATAAAATTGTAGATTATGCTAACGTAGTGTACCTATAATCTTAGTTTTAATAACGACAGAAGGCGAGTATTTTCCCTCCCTATAACTCTTGTGATATTTTATATACATTGCTTCGTTTTCTCATGTTACTACGATTTATACTGCTACTATACTTCGAAGTATTGTAATGATGGTTTTCCTGCTCAGGTTTCTTAAAGGTTAAAACCGTTCAATGTTGCAGTTAAGTAGTTTTAGGCGTTTCATATATGTTATATTATATTATAAATTTTTGAATATGGCTAAATTGAATTAGGATTTATATGTGGACAACAGTTTAGTTCCACCACCTTTCACTTGTTTCTGTTCTTTTCAGCGTAATCGTCTTTTGTGGATTCGAAATTGGACGAGCTGGACTACTTCACGATTCAGCTCGAGTTTTGGTTATCCAAGTTATTCCAAGATTTTCGTTGTGTTTCCTGATGTTTCCATAGATTGTTTTCGCATCAAATAAAGAGGACGTGATATGCCTGTCAGGGATTTATATGGATGTGATGCTTGTTTCTGATTGGTTTAAAGTTTCATGATTGACTTGTGCTGCTGGAGGTATAAGTAAAGAAAGTTATGCAAAATACTCGCCTCCTGTCATTATTAAAATTAAGATTATAGGTACACTACGTTAGCATAATCTACAATTGCCCTATATGTTATTGGTATACATTCTGATTGGTTGATTTATTTTTTTTTTTATCCACATTGTTAATGGCTTCTTTGCTGATGGGAGGTTTCAATAAAGATATAAAGCCTCCTGTCTTGCCATAAAATTCTAATTCGGAATCTCCAACGCACTTCACTCAAATGTGTTTCTGACATCGCTATTTGCTCTTTTTATAAATACCTCTTACTTTTCCTGGTATGTACTATACATTGCTCAAATGACCGGCTTGTGTGTTGGTGGTATCCTACTCTGTGTACACTGTATTTCTCATGCATTTAGCCTTTGTACGTTATATCTTTTCTATTTTGAAAGTGAGTAAATACAATAAATCTGGGGCTGGTGACATGACTACTCTTATGGAGAAGGGCATCAAAGGTTTTCAGGAAGAGGTGGCCGCCAAAAGCCCAAAGACTCACTACTCCCACCACAAGTATCCATTTCCAGAAAGAAAAAAAAATACTTAAAGCAGACCTGTATTTTTTTCCCCCTACTTCAGTTTGTTTTCTTTTCCATATGCTCCCTTTATTTTAAAGGGACATTATAGACAAAACATTTAGCTTAATGAAGCAGTTTTGGTGTATAGATGGTGCCCATGCAGTCTTGCTGCTCAATTCTCTGCCATTTAGGAGTTAAATCAGTTTTGCAACCCTAATCACACCGAGGCAGGAAACTTAAACACTTCCTGTAAGAGAGATCTGTTTAAACTTTATTGCATGTTAATTTAAAATGGATCTTCCCCCCCTGTAAATAGCGATGTAAACCCCACAGGAGCCTTCTTTATGTAATTAAAGTTCAATTTACAGAGCAGGAGATAAAAACTTCTAAAGTCAGTTAACGTATTACAATTAACCATTTTTCATGCAGGCGGTGTGGCTAAGGCTGCATAAACAAACAAAAGGGATTTAACTCCTTAACGACCGGACTGTTTTGGCCATGTTGTACGTTCAGGACCAAGTTTTTTTTTTTTTTTTTTATAAATTCTTTATTTTTGAGTGCAGAGCAAATTACAGGCATAAACACTGACTTATACAACACATGGGATCAGCATAAACAGTTAGTACGGATAGTCAAGAGATGCTGCACTATTTAACAAGTTTGAGACATGAGGGAGGCAAGAAAGTGATACAGAGAATATTTGCATATTTGCTTAAGCTAAACATACACATCTAATTTCTTTACCAAGGTTAAGTTTATGCTCAGAATACTTGCTAGGTATGAAAGGTCGCTTGATGCATCTAGATAGCAGTAGTTTTACAAACAGGCTAGTGTAGTTTGATCACATTTGATATTCAGGCTGGGTCTTGTGATGTCGCTTTGATGCCGTTTTCACCCCGGCCGTTAGGAGCTACCAGTGCTGCCTCTGTGGGGAGCCGTCGTCGCGGTGTTGCTGGGCCTCCAAGACGGGGAGTTCTGTTGCTGTCTGGTGCTTGCTCCATCCGTTTCATGCGGCAGTGGGTGAGTGTCCACTAGAGCAGGCAGCAAAACACAGTCCAGTCCTGCCGCACTCTGAGCCGTTCGCCGGCTTCCCTGGTGTTGCAGCCGTGATGCGGAATGCTTGTCTCGCTTCCCTGGGCAGGGTCTGAAGGCAGGGGTTACAGTGTCGGCTGAGAGCGCTGGGAGTGAGTTGTTTCTCCCCATGTCTTCTGTGCACATGGCATCCGCCATCTTGGGCCTGGCTGTTAGGCCCCACAGCTTCAGTCACCATATTGTCGTCAGGGCTTCGGGGTGAGGACCGGGATCACCACCACCAGTCCAGAGGGGGGGGAACGGGGCCTCATTCACGCTCGCTTGGGCCCCAGGTTGGGTTCTGTTAGGCAGGATAGAGGGGCAGCGGCCGTCTGACCCCCTCACCGCCGGAGTAGGCCTCGATTGGGGCATCCGTGCCCTCTCCTCCAGGGGACTGCAGCTCGGTGAGCCAGCCTCACCCTGGATCCAGTGTCCCTTTAGCTCTATGGACCACCGCTGGTGATTGGTTCGGGAGCTGGAAAACCTGAATTCAGAGCATAAAGTTTGATGGCTTGCAGGAGCTCAGCCTGCATGCTGCCATCCAGCTTGGCGGTCCGGCCCCGCCCCCCAGGACCAAGTCTGTTTTAACACTATTATGGTTGTGTTTAGCTGTAATGTTCTTATTTATGGTTCCCATACAAATTATATAATTTTTCCCCCCAGGACACTAAGGGCTTTCCTTACATAACATGATTTGTATCACATCATATTATTGACTACTAATAAAATATGGTGAAAATAGTGGAAGGGAAAAAAGTTTGACTTTTACTTGAAAAATCCCTCATCTACAAAAGCTAGTGAAAAAAAAACAAAAAAAACTGCTTAATAGGTTCTAAATGTTGTCTCTAGTTTAATTACTCCCAGTGTTTACTTTTTTTTGGTAGGGATGTGTATGATCAAGAAATTGTTTGGTTCGGAAACGAACAATTTGGCACTTCATAACACCCACCTGTCCCCTCACCACACACTATTGATATTTCATAAGTAATAATGATGTTTGATGGTATCAGAAATGAAGGGCATGGAGATATTTCCATTAGACGGCTACAATCTTTGCTAAGTACCATCTTTACAAGTAACGTGGGTGTAAACTAGCACGACAGGTTTAGGTTAGTGTCACGAGTGCAGTAATTGAAGAGGGATAAAGTAAAGATGTGTGGGTTGAAGTTTGTAGGATAGTGTCTAAGTTTGATTTAAAAAGGATTACAAATTGGGAAAGCCATTATAGGGACTAGCAGAGCTGTGAGGGATAAATGAGATGCAATGTGACTGTTGGAGCCTGAAACTGCAATTGTTGAGTCAGGAAATAAGTACATGATAAATTTCCTGAGTCAGATCCTGAGCTAGGAAGTTGCAGACCCAAGTAATTAGTTTAAGGTGAATATGAGGGCATGTGCCAAAGATTGTGAGAGGGAAATCAAATCCATTAAAGGATATTGTCATTCATTGACCGGGCATCAACTGACTGCTCTCAGCCAACAAATGCCAGTCTACATAATATATAGACAATTGATGCGAGTCAGTCTAGTTCCAGGTTGGCTAATGACACTGTTTCTGCTGACTGGAGTTGCATATCCAGCAAAGGGAGGGGATAGAGTGAGCTCTATGTGCAGTTAAAAAAAAACAAAAAACACACCACACCTTACATACAAACTCCAGGCACTATAACCACTGAGTCATTGTGTTTGGAGGCACCATGTTAGAGGGCATGCACAGGAATAGTTCAGTCACTGTCAAAGAGAGGAAGTAATGATTTCAGTGTTCACCTATTCTAGGGCATAAAGTAACAATTTAGGAGTTCAGTAGAGATAAAGTACTTTATACTTAACTCCTCTCCAGCATGTCCCAATTATTATAATTCACTTAGCACCGTTCTAGAGAGCTGGTGTTTAGGGATTGTATTAGTATTTAAAAAAAAATCGGTTTTCGCCAAGGATCATAAACTGCATATCATTACTGAAGAGAAACAGCACTCCATAGAGGTCAAGGGGGAGACCGCTATCCCAGTACTGCATTAGAAGCTGCAGACACGTGATCATTTATTAGATTGAGCGGTCGTTGTGTGACATCAGACACCCTTTAACCCTACCCAGATAAAATACCCAACCACAAGAGAGACTCCAGGAACTCCATTCATTCTTTATTTGATAACACAAGTAACAAGACTAAGAATGGAAAATACTAGAACATTGTTAAAGGCTCCTCTTCACATTGTGTGTACCAATCAGTGCTTTGAGAAATATTCTTTGCTGTCCTTCACGTTGGGTTTGATGGTGCTGCTTCCTGGCTTCCAGCCAGCAGGACACACTAAGAACAGAAGGAAAGTTTAGCAACTATATCACTGAAGCAGCGTTACATTGCATGGCCCCTACCATTATACCCAGACATTAATATTGTGCAAAATAACAGCCCTTGGTAACTGGTGTCTTAACCCCTTAAGGACCAAACTTCTGGATTAAAAGGGAATCATGACATGTCACGTGTCCTTAAGGGGTTAATGGAAAGACCCAGATTCTTGGATAGACTATTATTTACATCAGTCACAAGTCAATCTACGAGTTGGGGAAATGAGGCATGTTAGAAGAGAAGACAAGGAGTTTTATGGAAGGGGACAGACAAGAGTATAAGGTAGAGTAGAGATAGGATACAGGACTACAGGTGTTAATGCATAGCATTGGGGGATTAGCCTTGGATGCACAAAGACACCTTTTATAAAAAGGCGCACACAATGAACTAGAAATACATACAGTTATCATTTAAAGCAGAGGCTGATTACAGACAGGAGGATATACAGACACAAATACAGTAGTTTAGTAAGAAATTGTGCCTTTAAAGGGGTAATGCAACATGACCCTTTATTTAGAATTTTAAATTTGAATCTTCCTTTACAGGGAAATGTCCAGATATGTTGTATAATTCTCTCACCACTAATCCTTCCAATTGGTATCCCTTGGAGAGAAATCCCCTCTGCGTTGTGCATTAATAGTGACGCCACTAAACATGGCTGGCATGCCTACCAGCATCAGAGTTCTAGCACCCAGTGAGCAGATTATAGTAAATCGAATGTCAAACTGGCTGCAGCAGCACGAGACGGACCGCAGCATTAAAGGCCACTTACCTTCTCCGTGGGTGTCAGTGAACTGGAAAGCCTGTACCAGTCGGAGAGTCTCCTCCACAGAACGACCAACAGGAAGGTCGTTTATTGTGATCTGGCGGAGGATCCCTTTGATATCGATAATAAAGAGACCCCTGAGAAGAAATATAATCAGAATTAAAACAGATTCCCAAATGTTCATATGGACAGTACGTCTGAGAGGCAGAAAACATGAAACCAGAGTACAAAGCACCAGCTGTTTGGGTTTATGAGAGAGACTGCATATCTGACTAGAGCGAGTTATGCAGGTAAACCAGACCCTTCCATTGGGGGTGGAAGGATAATAAAAAAAATTAAAAAATCATAGCACTAGAATAGCAGCAACAGAGTAACCAAATGAAACACACCTGAAGGACACGCCATCATCCTCTTTTAAGACCCCATAATCCTGAGAAATTGTATGTTTTAAGTCAGACAGCAGAGGGATATTCATAGGCCCCAGACCACCTTCCTTGCGGGGAACATTTGTCCTGAAAGACATTACAATATTTGATTATACGGCAATGTCAGTGTGGGCACACAGAAATATCCAATTCGCATTGGTCTCAATTAAAAAAAAGTTGTGTTTTATTTGCAGATCTAGTTTACATAGAGTATTTTCTTTGTAGTTACTGTCTTATTTAAAACTTCTTCAAAGACAATACAGGACTTTTGTTCCCAACTCAGTCCAAAGAACACAGTATTTAGGCATTTCACAAATCTGTATGTGGTGATTCTGACAAAACCTGGACAATTGTAATGCACTTCAAAGGAGACTCACTTCCTAGGAGTTTTGTTCCGTTTGCTTATCAAATAAGCTTTTTGATGTTAAGAAAAATAAAATACCCACAAAATATTCAAATGTTTAAAGAAATTAAGATCTATTCTGCAACTGGGTGCCTCCATCTTAGTTTCCTGTCATTGTAATGAACTCTGTACTTTGCACATAGTAATCGTAAGCTAACAGAGGAGAAACTACCATTTCTCCTGTTTTTTCCCCGGCTGGCTTGTAATGCAGTGGGCAGATGGCAGAACGATAGGTTAGCAGCAGTTGTAGTCACAAACCTTGTTGGATTATAGTATGGAACTCACATCAAACAGCGTTCCATCAAAAATTAAATACCACCCATAATAAGTGCTTCTCTATGGGAAGAAGCAAACGAACACTATAGGCATCCAGACCAGATCAATGAACTGTCCTGGTCCGTTTAACCCTGTAATGGACAACAGAACTGTTCAGCATGGATGGCGTTTTACCGTGTCTGTACTAGTACCCCGATTCTTTTCCTATGGATACACATTGATGTCATAGATCAGTCTTTACGATCTCAGCCATGGAGGTGGGATGAACACTGACAAACATTGTTTCTCTGAAATGGCAAGGCTTAAAAAAGGGACACTCCAGACACCTTAATCTAAATTAAGTTACTGTGCCAGGAGGAACTCTTACTTCAAGAGGTTAGACATTTTTGAGTGGTTTAACCCCCAAATTGCCGCCAACAGCGATGTCCACTCCCCAGCTTCTTAATTATCAGATTCACAAAGTGCTGCAGAGCAGGGGCACTGCTGATTGGCTGTGAGCGGTCAGATGATGCTCAGTCAGTGACTCCCCATTTACTGGACTGGCTTGGAGGTTAGATACCAATACACACTAGCTAATCTATTGATAAAGGTTTATCTTGTCTATTGTCATAAACAATGGGTATTTCGTATACCATGGCAATGTTTCGACGAGAAACTCTGGTCAACACGGTTGTGGCATCACAAGATAGTTTATTCATTTCACACCATAAAGAATGTAAAAAAAAATAAAAAGCTTGGAAATAACATACCTTTAAGCCAATTTAGTGAATTGAGTCACTGATTAACCGAGACCATCTGACCGCCTGGCACCAACTTTTGGTTGTTTTAATGCCCAGAATGTCCTTTTAAGAAAGACTGCAACAGTACCTAGCGCAGGCTTCCCCAAACTCTGGCCTTTCAGATGTTGCTAAACTACAACTCCCATGATTCTATGAATGAAATAGACACGGAGAATCATGGGACTCTTAGTTCAGCAACATCTGGAGGGCCAGAGTTTGGGGATGCCTGACCTAGAGACTAAGACCACTACATCAAGTAGTTGTGTTACCTAGATTGTCATTTTAATGATTAAACAAGAATTTCACGAAGATTGCACAAAGGTCAGATCATATTGAAGCAGACGTCAGAACAGATGTATTGGTTTGCACCAGAAGGGGCAAGTTAGTTAATTTTATATCCAATGATTAATTTATACCTCATGGGCCCACCAATTAATCTTCTCTATAAAGACAGAAATCTTGCACTCCTACACTTATTTTCACCTGGTGCTTGATCGTACAAATTAGATAAAAAAGTCAACTCCAGGGATTTTCAAAGTAAAAAAAAAAAAAACTTTATTGAAGCGTGTCAAATCAAAATCGACGTTTCAGTTCAAAACAAACTTTCCTCAGGGTAAAAATACCATAGCCAACTACCACCTACATATTGGACCGCCAATTAGCTACTCACCAGTCACCCATGTGGGACTGGCATCAGTCAGCGCCGAGACCGTGTTTGATATGACACTCTTCAATAAAGAAAGACTTTGAAAATCCCTGGAGTGATTATAGATAATATACATTATATAACTTTAGGCACGGTTACCATTGGAGATTAAACCCTTAAATCAGTCCTGTTCTGAAGTTCCACCCTGCAGCCAGCTTATCACTGGCTGCCAAACAAGAGCCTAAAAGCCATGGGTCCAACAGAAATCTCATGAGGGCAGGCTTAACTAGAATGAAGATTAATGAAGAGGTCTTCAAGGTCCAGTGTAACAGAAGAACTCTGCGTTAATTGAAGAGATGGATCCCCAAGACCATTGGGTGTTTAACAGTCTATTCCACAACCCTCTGTGCAGGGAGATAAGTGTTTAACAGTGGAGGATCTGAGGAGTTCTGTATGGATGGACTATACAGATTAGGTGCTACACACCCTAGCTGGATCCGCTGAGTTAGACAATTCAACAGATGCAAATAACCATCAGCAAGAGCTGTACATAACCTCCCGCTTAGACAACTTCATGCACTATAAAGCTATATTTATTGCAATTATACAAAACACATGTTTGGAAGGAGTACAGACCCCTCATGTTGGGGGGCCTAATATTGAAGAATAGTGGCATATCTTGTTAAAACCCTCAGTTAAGTAGAATCAGTGACCTGTTCAAATTAGACATGTCCAAAGAAGGGATCACATGCCAGTTAGTGAAACAGATTAACCACGTAAGAGAATTGCGAATATTGCCTCAAAAGCAGCAGTCACATGTTAACACCGGTATTCCACTGCTCATTTTAATTAGAATCCTGTTATCTGAAGATTCTGGAATGTTATGTAATCAACCCTTTTATTAAAACTGGTTCAATCTAAAGGAGATTCAGTGATTTTTTTTTTTTTTTTAAATAAAAGTTATGACATCCATGACGAGCAGTACATACACAGAGTGTGCTTGGCACTCTACTCTTTATATCAGAGTTAAAAGAGCAAGTCACCTGAAGTACAAGGTACAATAGTTGTACATTTTCCCAACTTACAGGAAAGGCCTTGCTGGGGTTGCAGTTGTGAAATCATGGGGAGTTCTTACCATGGAAGAACCACAATGATGAGGAGCAGCTGCATGTTACACACAAGTGAGTCTTACCAGGCTAGATGTGAGAAGTGAGAGTCCACAGAGGCAGCAATGACTTCGCAGTTGATCTTGCGGAATTCCTCAACGTGATCACTGAATGCAATGATCTCCGTGGGGCAGACGAATGTGAAGTCCAAGGGGTAAAAGAACAAAACCAGGTATTTTCCTACCAATACAGCAAACACAGGTTAAACCATATAGTCATCAGTAACAAATGTCTCAAAGGATCCATTTACTTCACTGACTAGTCTACTGAAAGTCTGGTTTTTAAGGTGGGGGTTGAACAAGAACAAACTAGTAGTTTCTTTGAGCCAACACGTAGTAAGGCAGGCTCTGCCGACAAGAATTGCAGTAATAAACAGGGTGCAAGGTTAAAGCCACTGCATCAGACCCAGCAAGTGGCAGGTTAGACCTGCTCCAACCTGGATGTAATGTGACACCATGTTTAAATATTGTAAAACATGTACACAGCTGGTGGCTGGCAATAGGCGTCAGAATGTGTAGGGTTATCTTACATGGACAGCACTGAGCAATCCAGCTCTGTATGGCAAGCAGAGACCCGGTTTATGTGAATACATTATTCATGCCTTCTACAAGGGCTGAGTTAATAACTTGATGGTTATCAGGAAGGCAGGAGACACGAGGCTGTATGACTTGCCATTATGTGCAAAATCTATAACAAGTAGTGTGACACTTAAACAGGAACAATGGCATTAAGAATGCAAACATGTAATGCTGATGCTAGACTGTTATACTAACCATTTAGAACATCAGACCACCTTAAGTAAACTTATTGCCTTTATTTCAGTGGGAGCAGATCAACTATAATCTCATTGAATGAGTCCCACAGATGTGGGGGGAAGAAATCAGCATCTCAATGCTCAGCATGGAGACACTGAATTTTGCAGGATTGCAACCAGGAAGGCCCTCGTGGCCAGCGGAGTGACAGGCATTAGAGGCAGTTAGACACGTGAAAAAAAAAAAAAACTCAGTGCAGCCTGCAGGGGCAGATTTCACCTCCAAATACTTTAGATTAAGCTGTAGTGTTGTGTGTCCCTTAACCCCTTAAGGACACATGACGTGTGACATGTCATGATTCCCTTTTATTCCAGAAGTTTGGTCCTTAAGGGGTTAAGCAGTCCAATTACAAACAGGATCAGGATGATGGGAATAGGAACTGGGCCCCAGCACTGTAGGTATATCTAATGAAGCCTAAATAGGCTGTCATGGTACAAGCAGGCAGATCACCTTCATGGTGTTTGCAAGACATGCAATATTTACCATTACATGTTAAAATGTTCTCTTTAAATTAGAATACAATAGATATGGCACTTTCACCATATATTTTCTGCGAACCCTCAATGCATTGCTAGCCTCCATTATAGGCATTTATTCACATTAGCCACTTTGTGGTGCACAAGACAAAGGAATATTAAGCCAGCTTTACCCTTGTAGTCTGACAGTTTAACTTCTTTAAATTCTCCATTGACCACCGCTGTAGTGTGGAAATCTGGAGCTGGTTTTCCAATATGAGCCTTTCCTGCTGCCATTATGCCTAAAAAAAAAAAAAAAATAGTAAAATAAATGTATATAATTAACACAGTGTAAAGCCATCTCTTGCAGGAGTGCCTGTCACAGACTGCAGCTTTGGTTATGTAATTACACTGTAGCATTGCGAAATCATACACTAATCCCATTGTGGATACCCACAGTAACCTTGCACAATATTTATAGTATTATGAGATTTACAAATCCTGATACCTCAATTCACAAACACAGACAATGCATATATTGACTTTAAATTAAATAATTAATAATTACATATTCCCAGTCATTCAGTGTTAGACATTAAAAAAAGCAGGCAGCACGTGGCTGACATTAAACAGAACATTAATAGCCTAACACATGAACTTGACCCCTGACCTCCCAGCTATAGACCCTCACCTTGACTTCCGTGTCTGAGCACGCACTGAGCTATAAGCCCGCCAGCAGACCCTTATATACCCCGGACCGTACCATTCATCTTCTATCCGGGGAGGGGGGGAGGACATCCTGCTGCAGCCAGTCCACCCCCATCCACAGTGCTAGATTAGCTCGCTCTATATTGAATGTATATAATAGATATTACAGTGAATATTATATAGTATATTACAGGGAAGGGAAGCATTGAGGAATTATTAGATTGTTTTAAATAAGAATATCTGCACCTGCAGCTTATAATGAAGATTATTCACATGCAGGATACCCTTTCTACCAGTCTACTGCAATATGATGACTATTTTATGTAATTATATATGGGTTAAAATCAATAAATATTAGTGTATGTGTAAAACCAATAGGCTATTATACCCTGCATTATTGTAATTATATCATGCAATAAATTAGGTTACAGCAGTAACATAATATCCTTATTCCAAGGGTCAGTTATAATCTGCATTATTGTAGGAAAAAAAAATATTACTATACCCTGCATACCCTTACTGCAGAGATACATTATCATAAATTATATTACTGAGGATAATTACTGTACCCTGCATTACTGCAGAAATACATTATCATAAATTATATTACTGATGATAATTACTATACCCTGCATTACTGCAGAGATACATTATCATAAATTATATTACTGAGGATAATTACTGTACCCTGCATTACTGCAGAAATACATTATCATAAATTATATTACTGATGATAATTACTATACCCTGCATTACTGCAGAGATACATTATCATAAATTATATTACTGAGGATAATTACTGTACCCTGCATTACTACAGAAATACATTATCATAAATTATATTACTGAGGATAATTACTATAACCTGCATTACTGCAGAATTACATTATCATAAATTATATTACTGAGGATAATTACTATACCCCGCATTACTGCAGAAATACATTATCATAAATTATATTACGGAGGATAATTACTATACCCTGCATTACTGCAGAAATACATTATCATAAATTATAATACTGAGGATAATTACTGTACCCTGCATTACTGCAGAAATACATTATCATAAATGATAATACTGAGGATAATTACTAGACCCTGCATTACTGCAGAAATACATTATCATAAATTATATTACTGAGGATAATTCTATACCCTGCATTACTGCAGAAATACATTATCATAAATTATATTACGGAGGATAATTACTATACCCTGCATTACTGCAGAAATACATTATCATACATTATATTACTGAGGATAATTACTGTACCCTGCATTACTGCAGAAAAAAATGATCATACTATAGAACTACACTATACTACATAACTATATTACTGTATGAGGATAAGAAAATCATTATACCCTGCATTACTGAATCAAAGCGAAGTTGTTTAACCATGCCTTATCCTGTAATAAGGATATTATACTCTCAATAGGCACAATATTATCATAAGTAAATTATCAGACCTTACATTTGGTTTAAGAAATTACTATATTATGACTGCAGATATAAAGAAGTAAATTATCATGTCCAATATGTTTGCTTATTATAACTAAGTTATTACACCTCCCATTATACAGCTTGTGAATAAGTATATCTCCATATCCCCATTTCAGACTTTGAATGTGTTTTATATTCCTTTACCTTTTATATACTCACAGTAATCATATAAACCCCCACTCCTGTCTCCAATCATGTCTCAGAAAGCCTCATACTCTGTCTGGATGCCTCCTATATAGGTTGTTTGATTAAACATATTTCAATTTATTGTGGAATTTTTGGACATATGAAGGGGGTGGGGGGGGGCGTTGCACCCATCATCCTAAATTGTTAATATCCTGTATATTATCCATTGACCTAGCCGGATGTTGATCAGATAAATATGACTTGATGGAGTGCATAGGCGTTGCCAGAAGGGTCTTTAGGGGCTGAAGCCCAAGTTGTGGTACTCTTCAGCTCATGATCTCTACGTAGAGGAGGGGACGGAGGACAAGTAACTGTTGGGAGGGGGTGCTGGGGTACAGAAATTTGCAGCCCAGCCCTCTATTAGTTAAGTGGTGTAGTGGGATCACATTACACACCTAGTAATGCTGCATGTGCTTGTTTCTGGCTATGCTGTCATTGAGACCCTTGAATGTGTGATATAGATTGTTAGGAAATATACCTCTAGTGATGCGCCTGCGTCAATCCAGCCAAGGTATTGTAGTGACAACATTGGTGCCTCTGCGTCAATCCAAGGTCCTCCCTTCAAAATTGTCAGTATCGCATCCATCTCACTGCGGTTCCAGTGTCCTGGCGCCAAAATCAGAGGTTAAAAACCGTTTAGGCGATATTCCCCTTTCCAGATGCACAGGCAGCTACTTTAAGCACCAATCTCCCGAACTACAAACTACACGAATCCTCCAACTCCCGAACAGGAAACACACGAACCCGGGAAAACCGCCAAACAGGAAAAGCATACAATCAGCTTACACTCCTGGCAATCGGCATACAATCCAAATCCCTCAATAACAAGACGACACTTCGTTTTGAGGGTTAAAGGGACACTATAGTCACCTGAACAACTTTAGCTTAATGAAGCAGTTTTGGTGTATAGATCATTTCCCTGCACAGCCTCACTGCTCAATCCTCTGCCATTTAGGAGTTAAATCCCTTTGTTTATGAACCCTAGTCACACCTCCCTGCATGTGACTTGCACAGCCTTCCATAAACACTTCCTGTAAAGAGAGCCCTATTTAGGCTTTCTTTATTGCAAGTTCTGTTTAATTAAGATTTTCTTATCCCCTGCTATGTTAATAGCTTGCTAGACCCTGCAAGAGCCTCCTGTATGTGATTAAAGTTCAATTTAGAGAGTGAGATACAATTATTTAAGGTAAATTACATCTGTTTGAAAGTGAAACCAGTTTTTTTTTTCATGCAGGCTCTGTCAATCACAGCCAGGGGAGGTGTGGCTAGGGCTGCATAAACAGAAACAAAGTGATTTAACTCCTAAATGACAGTGAATTGAGCAGTGAAATTGCAGGGGAATGATCTATACACCAAAACTGCTTCATTAAGCTAAAGTTGTTTAGGTGACTATAGTGTTCCTTTAAGCAGAATCTGACTGTACTGGCACATACAGCCTCTTTTATTTCCAATCCACAAACATAGTAATGCCCACAGGGTTTTACAGAACAACCAATCAATCCGTACAATACACACAGACACTCCCACACAAAATCCTCCCCTTTGCCTGTGATATGATTACTGAACACAATGGGTAATATAATTATCACAGGCAGATGAATATAGTTTTTCCACATTATTCATAACTTTGAAAGTATGCATCACATTCACATAAAACTTACATTTTCAGCATACTCCAAATACAAACATATGTCAAAATCATCCAAATTGGTCCATTGGTTCAAAAGATAGATCGAAGTCCTTTGTGACCAAATGAAGCAGGGCTTTTCTGCCCAAAACCAGTTACACAGAGTCTTCTATCCTGGAGATAATTGAGAAGTAATCCAATTATCTCCAAGGACAGAGGCAAAACTCCATTAAGCACATGGCAGCAAAAAGACAGTAAAATACAATAAAATACACAAGGTTACATTTATTACATAAAATACAGACATGCAACATATCCCCAGATAGCTTAGGTCTGAGTGCACATTATTACTGAATGGCGATCAGATCACACACATACAGTTCAATTGCCATGGAGCCAAAGTCTTTTATTACGCGAATAGGCTCCATGGCATAGCTATCTGGGTTAAATGAGTTAATTCAGTAAATCCGAGAATCTACCAAACGCCAGGGCAGAAATATATGAATAGACCCTTCTGCATAGGAAAATAAAGTATTTAAATGCCGGTCCATAGTCAAAAGGCAACAAGCAGGCAACCAGGCTCCTCCAGTGCACAGTGGCGAGGTTGGTTCCGCCACAGCCACCTTCTTGCCTTTTTATATATTTTGTCGTCAATGATGCATAATTGTCACGAGGGCCTGGGTCTTTTTTAAACTCCAGAAATACAAGGACTAAAGCCCTTTGGTGGTTACTGCAGCCCTTAGACGCATTGTACTGTTCCTGATTCTTGTCACTAATCCGGCTACAATTATTGACCTTGCTGTGTATTAGTCCTGATTCCAGTGTTCCTGATCTGGCTGTGTATTTTTTTATTTTTTTTGTCAATCTTTCTTTTATTGAGGCATATGTTTTGGGTGGTACAGAATAAAGAAAGGGAGATGCACGATAAGCATACAAAATAGGGATATATTGCATCGTGGTTTAACATCTCTTAGAAATGACAGCCTGATTTTATATTAATGTAGTGAAATATAAACATGCTAAACTGTTGTGTCAGGACTAAGAACAGATGTAGAGTTTAAACATTCAGGATTAGATTTGATTTAACAAGTTAATTAAACAAGGTACATCGTGGCACGTAAGAATTATTCGATTGGTACGCATTTTACACACATTGATACAGGATGCTAGTGTAGAGATATACTTGTGAGTTCTCTGACAGTAGGTTGTGCTCAGTGATAGTATGTTCGATGTATGTGGTAAATCAAAAATGCCAGATTTAACAAGGGGGGAAGAGTTAGTATAATAAAACATGCTTATAGTAGAAGCCTAACATTGTAAGTGAAACTGCACGTTTTAAATTACAGTGTGTCATATGGAATATACTTTCTTACAAAGCCATAGGGTGTTTGGACAAACATGCTGAGTGTATGTCCGGAACGCTATTTGGATAATTAGATTGATAAAGTTAATGTTAAACATGCTTAGCTGACCTACTTAACAAGCTTTAAACCACTGGGGCATGTAGTGTTACACTTTGCTGCACTAAAGACGTGAGATAGTAGGGCACATAACATTAACTCAATAAGGCATTGAGCACTGCTCGGTGGGCCCAGTCCTCAATGGCCTCCGCTGTCCTCCTTGGAGTCCACTCGCTGGACTGCGGTTCCACGGCCCTGTCAGCCAATTCCCTGGGATGGTAGGTCTGCTGAGCATGTATTCCAGGTCTCGGGATCAGTTGAGGGGCGACAGGTGCGAGAGATATTCCTCCAGCCCCAGGCATTTATGAGAGCCGACATCCTCTGTCCACGGACTCGGTACCTTTTGTACGGCCAATTATTGTCTCCCCAAGGGGCAGTTGGAAGGATGAGGTGGCTTCTGCCACCAGCGGTGTGCAATCTTCTTCCTGTGTGGTCGATGTTTAGAGGTCATGCCTCTATTGGCTTTCGGCCTAGGCAGGCGATCGTTGCCTGGAGGCGTCTCTCCCATCGCCTCCCGTGATCTATTCTCCATTCTCAATTGGGACCAGGTGGCAATGGAACGTGCGGCCAGCATGGATTCGATGGTGTCTGGGATGGGCCCTTGTGACTGTGTGAAATTTTGTGATGCCATCTTGTGAGGTCGGAGCACCGTGAGGTGTCCCGCTGTGAGCAGTATGTTGGGGCAGCAGGGAGTGCGTTAGTCTGTTCGCCCAGTGGGGACCAGGATAACCCCCACCTGTCCAAAAGGGGGGGGGGAATAGGAGACCAACTGAGTCACTTTGTGAGTCGGGTGTCAGGGAGAGCGGACGTCTCTCCCCGGCTCCAACTCTAGTATGCCGCACATGGTGCAACGTGGGTAGTGCACCCTGGTAAGTCTTTGAGCTTTGTAGCCCCCAATTTTACCCCAAATCCTGCCCGCCAGGCAAGAGCTTGTGCTGCCCATGTCTGCACAGCTCAGCGGTCAGGCTCCGCCCCGTGGCTTTGTATTTGACCATGAGTATTCATACTATTCTTAGTTGTGTACCAGCCCCGACTATATTTCTGACTTGGTATTGTTGCTGTTTCCAATTACCAGACCCAGCCCTGCCCTTGACTTTGATTTTGACTATTGAGTTTTGTTCATAGAGAGAGATCCCACAGGACCCTAGGATGGTTATTGAGTCCTGGTTCATGGTCCTGGTGCCCCTATCTTACCCCTGACTCTAGGCAGCCGCATAGCGTAATCTTATGGTTAACCCTGCTCTGCCTCCTGTGCTGTATCGTTACTTTCAGTCTAATATTTATTATTTCCATCGAATAATTTTGCCCTGTCACCTTTAAGGTCTAGTAATATGTCTGTCTATCATTTCCCTCTGTGCCTTTAGTTGGATCACTGACATCTTTCTGAGGATCCTTACATGTCCTGACACTACGAAAGGGCCACTTATGGATCTCGTGGTCATCAGGCAGCAATTAGCATCTGTTCACACCAGGTTTTAGGAACATGATCACAGGCTGGACCAGAGAGCCCAGGCTCTCCAAACACTATTGGCTACTCGTACAAATACTGCTACTCCTGCTAGTCAACTTTCTCCTCCTGTGATCCCACAAGCCCCCTGTGATCCCTGTGATCCCACAAGCCGTCGTTCCTGTGGGACCCTATGGGCCTACAATACACCTCTCATTGAATGCCCTCTGTACAGGTAGGTAGTATTGCTGACATATCTTGCTGTGTGATCTTCACATATCCTGACAATTAGACATGTGCAATTCATTTCGTTCCGAATGTACATTCAGACAAATTTCATGCATTTCGGACATTCGGATGCTTACGAATGTCCAAAGTTCAAATTGCCAAATTTCTGAAGTCCCAAATTTCCGAAGTGCCGAACCAAATTGCAGAAGTTCCGAATTTCCAAAGTTCCGAATTGCCAAAGTGCTTCGGATTTTCGAAAAGTGGCAAAACAAGTGTTTAGGGTTAGGGGTTAGGGACAAAACAAGTGGTTAGGGTTAGGGATTAAATTTAGGGTTAGAGTTAGGGTCTGAATTACCGAAGTTCCAAAGTGCCAAAGTGCCGAACCGAACTGTATGCCATTGGTCTGAATTGCAAAAGCAGACAAATTTACTTACCCGAATTTCCGAACCGAACCGCATTTTTTTGCCCATGTACATCCCTACTGACAATAGTGATATGTGAATGTGTCATGACATATCCTCACCTCTGTTAAAGTAGGAATCATTTCTGAAAATTTTTTGAAATACTAAACATGGGGCAATCACCATGGAAACCAGTAAAGCCAGAAGGAACATTCAATTATCTATAAATTCCATCTCTACTCTCCCTTTCAGAAGATCCTCCTAGGTCTAATTCCTGGAAGTAGCTGGACAGAGGTCATATTTGAGACTTCTGTATTGCCAAAAACACAGTTCCAGGACCTATTGCACATATTTACATTGCATTTTTGTGCCCATGCAAGAATGCTTCAGCAGGCCGATATGCCGCCTTTTATCTGATTTATACGGTAATCTCACACGGTGTAACCAACACTTCTGCTCACAAGCTCATAACGCCACATTTTGTTCTACTTATATCGTGTCAATTAGCAGATCCCGACACCTACATCTTAAACATGAAACTCACATTTATCAATTCTTCACCATTATAGCACTTATAGCGCCCTTTGAAAAGCCAATTACCTGCTTTCAACTGGATCATTTTCCTCCTTGTGCCCCACATCAGACATTAGCCCTTGAAAATGAAGGCATGTGGTTTGCCTCCGACCTGCAAAATCAGACTAAACACTTAATCTTGAACCAAAATTGCAATTATGTTTTTCACTAAAGTGCCAATACAATGCGCCTATACAATGTGCAATAATTCTGTATCTGCTAAGAAAATAACCCAACATTTTAAATTCTATACAATTTATAGGAGTTAAACACTAAACTGAATCCAAATTTGGTGTTTTCCAAGATTTCTGATGAGCTACTTTTTGTAGTTAAATGATAGAAGGGAACAGATAAGAACTCTGCTAAATAAATATATAAAATAGGCACACCCACACCCTAACAGCCTAACAGATAGCTCAGTGGGCTAATGCATCATCAGTAAATTGGTTCAACCCCTGGGCTTCAATTCCTGGCAGGATTGGCTCAGCCCTTCATCCTTCTGAGGTAGATAAAATTAAATTGGGTAACAGTAAGAACTTCTGGATGTTGGGCAAAAGTAACATTCTCAGGACGTACTTGGAAACCAGAAGAATCTGAATGTACCTTTCCTGGTTAAATACTTTGTTATTATTATCTCACTCACAATAAGCAGCTATTTAATGGCTTAATAAAAAGTGTGGATTATTAACCCTTTCTGTGCCACCCACTCCTTTTAATGATAATCCTGATCTTCCTTTTAATGGTACCACTACCTTGTATAGTATAACTTGTAGAGCGCCCTCTGCTGGGGACTTGCTTGCAGCACATGAAAAGGCCCATCTTCTGATGCCGTATTCACAAGAAGGTGCAACGCACATCCTCGGTTTGGAGTGTCACAGACGCATAGGTCTAATTGTAGTGTTTGCTTGCTTGATAGCTGTGCCATACTATTGAAAATAAACATTGTATCAAGGCAAGATACCTCCTGTATTGCCTACTACTAGACATTATTGTTTTTAGGATATGCTCTCTATAATTCTTACTACTAAATGTACAGCTTGCCTTCTGGAATCAACAAACGGATATTATTTACAATTACCTTTATTTATATAGTTCCAACATATTCTGCAGCGCTGTACAATAGGAAACGACAAATATTTAATTATTTTCCCAAGCACACTTACAATCTAAAAGGATGTTGATAAAATGCTCCATATGGGCATCTTTCAGTCTCGATAAAGTCTTTACAGTGTCTGTTGCTCAGCAGTACAGCTACGTGGCTAAATGTTTACACATTGGACTCCGATGGAAAGGATAAGTTAGACCTGCTGGAACCCAAATTTAGAGATAGAATTATAGCTCTGCGGGTTATGTTGTTGGGGGAGGGCAAAGACAAATAGAAATTAACTATGGTGGAGGTAAAATTATTTTCACTTACAGAATTTGATATACCTCGTATATTAAAGGGAAACCATAGTGCCATGAAAAAAAAAAAAAGTTGTATTCCTGGCACTGTGGCACCCCCTCTGTTCAGCACCGATGTCACTCGGCACTAACTCGGGTCCGCCTTCACTCCTCCCCAGTCGGCGGGGGAGACCTAAGGCTGACGCTGAATGTCCCCATGTATAGCATTAGGACGTCCGGCGTCAGTTAGGCAACCAAAAGACGCCTAACAGCCCGGAAGTCCCTCTAGAGGCTTTAAAAAACCTGCAATAAATACCTTTTCGGGGTTAATGGACCTGGGACACTGCATTTAGACCACTTCAATGAGCTGAAGTGGTCTGGGTGCCTATAGTGTCCCTTTAAGGAACGAGATAGTAGCAGGATAGGTTGAGATCCTGCAAGGGAACAATGAGGTAGCATAGAGCATGGTGGAGACTGAAGCTTCAGTTGCTGTGAATGTGAGATCAACACAGAACAAAGGGATCGGCTTATGGCAGATAACAATAAGACATTTTCTCTAATACCATCAAATTGCACCTGAGTGGGAGTCCATTGGATCCAGGCAGCACTAAGATATAGTGCAATATATTGAAGCTCCCGCTTAGCACTTTCTTCTGGAGTAAGATATAGTGCAATATATTGAAGTTCCCGGTTAGAGCCTTCTTCTGGAGTAAGATATAGTGCAATATATTGAAGCTTCCGCTTAGCACCTTCTACTTGAGTAAGATATAGTGCAATATATTGAAGCTTCCGCTTAGCACCTTCTACTTGAGTAAGATATAGTGCAATATATTGAAGCTCCCGCTTAGCACCTTCTTCTTGAGTAAGATATAGTGCAATATATTGAAGCTCCCGCTTAGCACCTTCTTCTTGAGTATGATATAGTGCAATATATTGCAGCTCTCGCTTAGCCCCTTATTCTTGAGTAAGATATAGTGCAATATATTGACGCTCCCGCTTAGCACCTTCTTCTTGAGTAAGATATAGTGCAATATATTGAAGCTCCCGCTTATCACCTTCTTCTTGAGTAAGATATAGTGCAATATATTGAAGCTCCCGCTTAGCACCTTCTACTTGAGTAAGATATAGTGCAATATATTGAAGCTCCCGCTTAGCACCTTCTTCTTGAGTAAGATATAGTGCAATATATTGAAGCTCCCGCTTAGCACCTTCTTCTTGAGTAAGATATAATGCAATATATTGAAGCTCCCGCTTAGCACTTTCTTCTGGAGTAAGATATAGTGCAATATATTGAAGTTCCCGGTTAGAGCCTTCTTCTGGAGTAAGATATAGTGCAATATATTGAAGCTTCCGCTTAGCACCTTCTACTTGAGTAAGATATAGTGCAATATATTGAAGCTCCCGCTTAGCACCTTCTTCTTGAGTAAGATATAGTGCAATATATTGAAGCTCCCGCTTAGCACCTTCTTCTTGAGTATGATATAGTGCAATATATTGCAGCTCTCGCTTAGCCCCTTATTCTTGAGTAAGATATAGTGCAATATATTGACGCTCCCGCTTAGCACCTTCTACTTGAGTAAGATATAGTGCAATATATTGAAGCTCCCGCTTAGCACCTTCTTCTTGAGTAAGATATAGTGCAATATATTGAAGCTCCCGCTTAGCACCTTCTTCTTGAGTATGATATAGTGCAATATATTGAAGCTCCCGCTTAGCACCTTCTTCTTGAGTATGATATAGTGCAATATATTGAAGCTCCCGCTTAGCACCTTCGTCTTGAGTAAGATATAGTGCAATATATTGAAGCTCCCGCTTGGCACCTTCTTCTTGAGTAAGATATAGTGCAATATATTGAAGCTCTCACTTAGCCCCTTATTCTTGAGTAAGATATAGTGCAATATATTGAAGCTCCCGCTTAGCACCTTCATCTTGAGTATGATATAGTGCAATATATAGCACCTTCGTCTTGAGTGCAATATATTGAAGCTTGGCACCTTCATCTTGAGTAAGATATAGTGCAATATATTGCAGCACCCGCTTAGCACCTTCATCTTGAGTAAGAAATAGTGCAATATATTGAAGCTCCCGCTTAGCACCTTATTCTTGAGTAAGATATAGTGCAATATATTGAAACTCCCGCTTAGCACCTTTGTCTTGAGTAAGATATAGTGCAATATATTGAAGCTCTCGCTTAGCCCCTTATTCTTGAGTAAGATATAGCACCCGCTTAGCACCTTCTTCTTGAGTAAGATATAGTGCAATATATTGAAGCTCCCGATTAGCCCCTTCTTCTTGAGTAGGGTTGCTCACTATTTAAAGTCCCTTCTCATGGGTGGGATACGGGGAGTTACTCTGGGTACTCATTATCTATATGCTTTTCTATAGGAGTGTTTAAATGATTTTAGCATAGTCATAATGCAGAAAATGAAGGTATTCACGAGGGATGTGACTCTAGTGGCTGTCAGACTGACAGACAATAGAGGCAAACTAAGCAACAAATGTAAACATTGTTGTTCCAAAGAAACAATAATGCTTTGTCAGACTGCAAGGGACCAATCTAAACATGAACACTTCATAAAGTGGTTTTGGTGCTTAGAGTGTCCTGTAAGAATGCAGATAAGTATAAAAAAACACAGAGGAAGGGGCTTATGTATAAAATATGTGGGTTTTGAAATGTGGTCTAAGATACTAAAAGTTGCACAATCTCAGAGGAAACCAGTGGAACCAGAGACACACTCTTCCTTTACATACAGTTGTAAGAAAAAGTATGTGAACCCTTTGGAATGATATGGATTTCTGCACAAATTGGTCATAAAATGTGATCTGATCATCATCTAAGTCACAACAATAGACAATCACAGTCTGCTTAAACTAATAACACACAAATAATGAAATGTTGCCATGTTTTTATTGAACACACCATGTAAACATTCACAGTGCAGGTGGAAAAAGTATGTGAACCCCTAGACTAATGACATCTCCAAGAGCTAATTGGAGTGAGAGGTCAGCCAACTCGAGTCCAATCAATGAGTTGAGATTGGAGGTGTTTGTTACAGCTGCCCTGCCCTATAAAAAACACACCAGTTCTGGGTTTGCTTTTCACAGGAAGAATTGCCTGATTTGAATGATGCCTCGCACAAAAGAGCTCCCTACGATTAAGAATTGTTGACTTGCATAAAGCTGGAAAGGGTTATAAAAGTATCTCCAAAAGCCTTGCTGTTCATCAGTCCACGGTAAGACAAATTGTCTATAAATGTAGAAAGTTCAGCACTGATGCTACTCTCCCTAGGAGTGGCCGTCCTGTAAAGATGACTGCAAGAGCACAGCGCAGACTGCTCAGTGAGGTGAAGAAGAATCCTAGAGTGTCAGCTAAAGACTTACAAAAGTCACTGGCAAATGCTAACATCCCTGTTAGCGAATCTACAATACGTAAAACACTAAACAAGAATGGATTTCATGGGAGGATACCACAGAGGAAGCCACTGCTGTCCAAACAAAACATTGCTGCACGTTTACAGTTTGCACAAGAGCACCTGGATGTTCCACAGCAGTACTGGCAAAATATTCTGTGGACAGATGAAACCAAAGTTGAGTTGTTTGGAAGAAAAACACAACACTATGTGTGGCGAAAAAGAGGCACAGCACACCAACATCAAAACCTCATCCCAACTGTGAAGTATGGTGGTGGGGGCATCATGGTTTGGGGCTGCTTTGCGGCGTCAGGGCCTGGACGGATTGCTATCATCGAAGGAAAAATGAATTCCCAAGTTTATCAAGACATTTTGCAGGAGAACTTAAGGCCATCTGCCTACCAGCTGAAGCTCAACAGAAGATGGGTGTTGCAACAGGACAATGACCCAAAGCATAGAAGTAAATCAACAACAGAATGGCTTAAACAGAAGAAAATTCACCTTCTGAAGTGGCCCAGTCAGAGTCCTGACCTCAACCCGATTGAGATGCTGTGGCATGACCTCAAGAAAGCGATTCAAACCAGACATCCCAAGAATATTGCTGAACTGAAACAGTTCTGTAAAGAGGAATGGTTAAGAATAGAGATGTCGCGAACATAAAATTTTCCTTCGTGAATGGCGAACGCGAATTTCCGCAAATGTTCGCGAACGGGCGAACCAGGCGAACCGCCATAGACTTCAAAAGGCAGGCGAATTTTAAAACAGGGACTCTTTCTGGCCACAATAGTGATGGAAAAGTTGTTTCAAGGGGACTAACACCTGGACTGTGGCATGCCGGAGGGGGATCCATGGCAAAACTCCCATGGGAAATTACATAGTTGATGCAGAGTCTGGTTTTAATCCATAAAGGGCATAAATCACCTAACATTCCTAAATTGTTTGGAATAACGTGCTTTAAAACATCAGGCATGATGTTGTATCGATCATGTAGTGTAAGGGTTACGCCCGCTTCACATTGACAGACCAAACTCTCCGTTTAACGCACCGCAAACAACCGCAAACAGTCCATTTGCACAACCGCAAACTCCCCATTTGCACAAGGTTGGATGCCAAGCTAGCCATGTCCCGTTCCTTGTCCTCACTGATGTCATTGAAGGTCTCTTCCTCCACCCAGCCACGTACAACACCAAGGGTCCCCGAAAGATGACAACAAGCCCCCTGGGACGCCTGCTGTGTTTGGTCTTCCACCTCCTTCCACCTCTGACTCCTCTTCTTCCAGACTCCTCTCTGCGTTGCCTCTCTCTGCATTATTATAAGATGTGTTAAGTAGTACTATTCCTATCAGTTTAATCCCTGTTACGTCCCCTATCAGGGGACGTGTATATGGCATCGATTTTAGGAACCAGGAGATGGAAAAAGATGCTTGGTTGGTCCTCCTACTTCAAATTTCGGGCACTGCGCGTGTAATCTAATGTGCCACCAGATAGGAGTGGTGTGTTAAGTAGTACAATTCTTATCAGTTTAATCCCTGTTACGTCCCCTATCAGGGGACGTGTATATGGCATAGATTTTAGGAACCGGGAGATGGAAAAAGATGCTTGGTTGGTCCTCCTACTTCAAATTTCGGGCACTGCGCGTGTAATCTAATGTGCCACCAGATAGGAGTGGTGTGTTAAGTAGTACAATTCTTATCAGTTTAATCCCTGTTACGTCCCCTATCAGGGGACGTGTATATGGCATCGATTTTAGGAACCGGGAGATGGAAAAAGATGCTTGGTCGGTCCTCCTACTTCAAATTTGGGGCACTGCGCGTGCAATCTAATGTGCCACCAGATAGGAGTGGTGTGTTAAGTAGTACTATTCTTATCAGTTTAATCCCTGTTATGTCCCCCTCATCAGGCCTTTTTTAGTCGAATGTATCGCCCACTGTCAGTCCCTTCGGGATCCATCCCTCATTTTTCTTAATAAAGGTGAGGTAATCTTTTTTGACCTAGGCGACTTTTTTGACCTAGGCGACTTCTCTTCTCAGTGACAATATCTCCTGCTGCACTGAAGGTCCTTTCTGACAGGACACTTGAAGCGGGGCAGGCCAGAAGTTCTATCGCAAATTGGGATAGCTCAGGCCACAGGTCAAGCCTGCACACCCAGTAGTCAAGGGGTTCATCGCTCCTCAGAGTGTCGATATCTGCAGTTAAGGCGAGGTAGTCTGCTACCTGTCGGTCGAGTCGTTCTCTGAGGGTGGACCCCGAAGGGCTTTGGTGATGCGTAGGATTTAAAAAGCTCTGCATGTCCTCCATTAACAACACGTCTGTAAAGCGTCCTGTCCTTGCAGGCGTGGTCGTGGGAGGAGGAGGATTACTTTCACCTCTTCCCCTGTTAGATTCCCGTTGTGCTGTGACATCACCCTTATCCGCTGTGTAAAGCATACTTTTAAATTTATTTTGGAACTGCTGCATCCTTTCCGGAAGAAAACAAATGGTATGATGTCGTTGATGGTGCCTTCGGTGCGACTGACTAGGTTTGTCACCTCCTCAAAAGAATGCATGAGCCTACAGGCATTGCGCATGAGCGTCCAGTAACGTGGCAAAAAAATTCCCAGCTCCGCAGAGGCTGTCCTAGCACCCCGGTCATACAAATAGTCGTTAATGGCTTTTTCTTGTTGGAGCAGGCGGTCGAACATTAGGAGTGTTGAATTCCAACGTGTCGGGCTGTCACAAATCAAGCGCCTCACTGGCATGTTGTTTCGCTGCTGGATATCTGAAAGTGCGCCATGGCCGTGTAGGAACGCCTGAAATGGCCACACACCTTCCTGGCCTGCTTCAGGACGTCCTGTAAGCCCGGGTACTTATGCACAAAGCCTTGTACGATCAGATTACACACGTGTGCCATGCACGGCACATGTGTCAACTTGCCCAAATTCAATGCCGCCAACAAATTTCTTCCGTTGTCACAAACCACTTTGCCGATGTCCAGTTGGTGTGGAGTCAGCCACTGATCCACCTGTGCGTTCAGGGCGGACAGGAGTGCTGGTCCGGTGTGACTCTCTGCTTTCAGGCAAGTCAACCCCAAGATGGCGTGACACTGCCGTATCCGGGATGTGGAATAGTACCTGGGGAGCTGGGGGGGTGCCGTTGATGTGGAGCAAGACGCAGCAGCAGAAGAGGACTCAGCCGAGGAGGTTATGGAAGAGGATGGAGTAGGAGGAGTAGAGGAGGTGGGAGCAGGCCTGCCTGCAAGTCGTGGCGGTGTCACGTCAGCAGGTTTACCCAATGCGCAGTGTAGGTGATATACCTGCCCTTACCATGCTTTGCAGACCAGGTATCAGTGGTCAGATGGACCCTTGCCCCAACACTGTGTGCCAGACATGCCATTACTTCCTTTTGCACAATCGAGTACAGGTTGGGGATTGCCTTTTGTGCAAAGAAATTTCGGCCGGGTACCTTCCACTGCGGTGTCCCAATAGCTACACATTTTTGGAACGCCTCAGACTCCACCAGCTTGTATGGTAAAAACTGGCAGGCTAAGAGTTCATTCAAGCCAGCTGTCATTGACAGACACCTGACTGTGGGCAGAAGAGCAGGAACTGCTCAAGGCGAGAGACGGAGTGGCGGATGGTTGAGAGGGGGCAAGGAGGACAGCAGTGGTTGACGTGGCTGAAGATGCTGGACCAGGAGGAGGATGGCGGCTTCAAGTTTGTGTGCTGCATGTACTCATGTGTTGATCCCATAGGCGTTTGTGATGTGCGATCATGTGCCTACGCAAAGCAGTTGTACCTAGGTGGGTTGGACTTCCCACGACTCAGTTTCTTTTGGCACAGGTTGCGAATGGCATCGCTGTTGTCAGAGGCAGACACACAAAAAAAATGCCACACTGCTGAGCTCTGCAATGACGGCATTCTGGTGGTGGCAACAGCATGCGTTGATTGGAGTGCTGTCTGGCTGACCCCGGGTGCCGATGCATGCTGTCTGACTGTGCCACTAGCTCCTTGCGACGACCTCCCCCTGCTTCCAACTCGTCTCCTACTCATCTCTGTCTCCCCATCTGAACTTTCCCCCTGTTCTTCTTCTCTTCTAGCGGGCACCCACGTGACACCCACGGACTCATCGTCATCATCAACCGATTCATTTGTATCTGACAACTCCGCAAAGGAAGCGGCAGTGGGTACAACATCATCATCATCATCACACCGTACGTCCATGTGTGTAATGCTGCCTGACTGAGACATATCCCTGTTATCTACATCCTCTGGCAATAATGGTTGTGCATCACTCATTTCTTCCAACTGATGTGTAAATAACTCCTCTGACAGATCAAGTGAAGCGGCTGTGGTGCTAGTGTTGGTGGTGGCGGCAGGTGGACGAGTGGTAACTTGAGAGGTGCTCGAAGCTAAGCTGGAGGAGGATGGTGCGTCAAGGTTCCGAGCGGAAGCTGTAGAAGATTGGGTGTCCTGTGTTAGCCAGTCAACTATGTCCTCAGAACTTTTCGAGTTCAGGGTACGTGGCCTCTGAACATTGGGCATTATTCTAAGGCCAAAGGGAATCACAGCACCAGGACCATGACGGCCCCTGCGGGGTGGCCTGCCTCTGCCTGTCATTTTTTTTTCGATTAGTGGTACTATGCGTGCAAGCTACTGTGACAACAGATATGAGTGGCACTGTGCACTGGCAGAAGTTGGCAGAGTAGACGCTGTAGGCCTGACACATACGCTTGCAGACAACTAACTGCTATTCAATCTATTACAGTCCAAAAATTTTTTTTTTTTTTTTTTTTTTTTTTTTTTTTTTAATCATTCTTTATTTATCGGATTTTTGTGTATTTAAATTGACATATCAATATTCGGGGGAGGGGGTACAGAAAAGAAAAAAGGGGAAGGGTTGGGGTGGGGGTATAACATTTGCATCCGTTCAGATTTGTACCATCGCAGGGTACGCATAAAAATATTATAAAGCCAGCAATGGTATACAGTGGTGTATCGGCATTGATTGGTAGTCAGGAATCCATGCGTTCTTTCTCGCTCGTTTGGGAGCCAGTAATTGTGTATACCAGTATCGCCGTGGTGGGGGGTTACCTTTAGGTTAAGGGGGGGGTGGGGGTCTGGTCGAGTCGTGAGTCCAGCCGGGGTTAGAGTGCCTAGTCCCGTCGGGGACGTTGTTTGGTTCCTATCTGTCGTATCCGTCGGGGGTGATTCGTTCAAGGTTGCGTCATTGGGCTTGCATGGTTGATCACCCAGTTGGTAGTGAGTGGTGAGGGCGTTGGGGACTCGTGCTGAGGGTAGTCCTGCTGTAGATCCTGGTGTCGGGTCTGTCCATCTCTTGTCGTTTGTGAAAGGCTGTGCGTGGTCTCTATAGTGCCCTATCTGTAGGGTCACAGTAATGGTCTGCTCTTGTCGGGTTCGGTTATGTGTGTGTTGGTGGGGTGGTCGTCCGTGCGTCTCTCTGATTCGTGGGTGTGCTGTGTGTCTGTTTGTGTTGTGTTAGGGGTCGACATGATGGTGGGATTAGGTAGGTGGGTTGATATCCCTGCAGGTGGTCCTATATGGGTGAGTTGGGGTATAGGAAGGGGTTACAGCCTGTGGACCGCCTGGGGCGCCGGGTTTCCCCGCCCGAGCCCTGGGAGGGCCGAGAGTGTGTAGTGTGGAGTATGAGTTTTGTGGTGAGCCAGTGTTGTGATGAAGTGTTGGCGGTTCAGTCTTTAATTATGATGTTGATCGTGTCCCTGTCTGTGTGTGCGAGTCACCAGGGGATGGTCGTGTCCCCCTCCAGCCATGGGTCCCATATTTTGTGGAACTGTTTAGGGGTGTCTCGGATTTGTGCCGTCAATTTGTCCATTTGCGAGCACTCTACTATTTTCCGTGTGATCATGTCTTGTGGTGGGATACGGGGCGTGGACCAGAGTTCCGCAATAGATCTGCGGATGGCCAGTGCGATTCGGGCTATTAGTTTGTTTTCTGATCTTGTGAATGGTTCAATGGGTTTGGATAGCAACAGGGCCCAAGGGTCCACCGGGCACGGTTTGTGTAACAGTTTGGTGATTAATTGGGTGGCGCTTTGCCACAGCGGGCGGAGTTTCGGGCACGTCCACCAGCAGTGTAGGAATGTCCCCGTCTCCCCGCATTGTTTCCAGCATGTGTTAGTTGGCGTCTGGTGCATGGTGGCTAGGCGTTGTGGTGTGAGGTACCACCGAAACAGCATTTTATATGCTTGTTCCGAGTGGGTTACGCATATGGACACTGAGGCTATTGCCTCCCAGATGTCGGGCCAGTCCGTCGATTCAGTTGGTGGGCCTAGGTCTCTCTCCCATGCTAAAATATATGGGAGGGAGCGTTGTGTGGGGTGGTTGGCGATGGTCATGTATAGGTCTGATATTTGGCCTTTTCTGTTTGGGCGGGTTGTGCATTCACGTTCGAATTTGGTGAGCGGGGCCGTCCCCGCTTGCTTGATACTCGGTGTAGCCGCGAAGCTTCGCAGTTGGATATACCTGAAATGGTCAAATGTTGTTAGGGAAGAGGATTCTGGGATGTCCGCGAATTGGATGGTTTCGGTGCCCTGATAGAGATGTCCTATTCTGGATATATCTCTTTGCTCAAAGTTGGCAAAGTGTTTGGGGGTGAGACCTGGGGGGAACAGTTTGTTCCTCCAGATGGGGGTCATCGGGGATAGGAAAGAGGAGAGGTCATATTTGTCCCTCGTCTTGTCCCACAGGTCTAGTGCATGGTTAATCGCGGGAGCCGTCGGCGGTGGTAGGGGTCTATGAGGTCTGGGTGTCCACATGTATAGGGACGGGTGGTCGCGTCCAAAGATCAGGTGTTCCAGGTCCACCCATCTTTTCTTTCCAGGCGGGAGATGCCATTGCTGGATCTGGGCTAAGTGTGCTGCCGTATGGTAGTGTAAGAAGTTCGGTAGGCCCAGGCCTCCCGTTTTCTTTGGCACGTATAGTGTGCTCCTTCGCACCCTTGGTCTACGTCCGTTCCATATGAACGTGTCAATAGCTGATTGGAGGGCTTTGAAGTCCGGTTTATGTAGCGGGATGGGTAGGGTTTGGAAGAGGTAGAGGAACCTAGGGAGGAGATTCATTTTAATGGAGGTCACGCGCCCTAACCACGATATCCCCAGGGGTCTCCATTTGATGAGGTCCTCATGTGCTTTAAGGAGTATGGGGGTGTAGTTCTTGGCATATAGGGAGGAGACATCAGCTGGCAATTGGATTCCGAGGTAGGAAATAGCCAGGTGGCAGATCCTAAGTGGGAATGTTTGGCGTATCCTTTCTAGGCTCGCAGAGTCTAACTGCACGGGAAGGAGTTCAGATTTGTTTAGATTGAGCTTGTAGCCCGAGATGTCGGAGTATTCCTGTACGATGCCTAGAAAGGGCCCTAGGGAGTGTTCCGGGTTGGTCAGAGTCAGGAGAATGTCGTCGGCATACGCCGAGATCTTGAATGTCTCCCCCCTTACAGTGATCCCCTCCACCTCCCCGCTGGCTCGCACCGCCTGGAGTAAGGGTTCCAGGGAGAGGGCAAACAGCAGGGGTGACAGAGGGCATCCCTGACGCGTGCCGTTGGTGATGGGAAAGCGCGGGGGCGGTATGTGGGGTAGTAGGAGTGCCCCTTGAGGGTCGTGGTATACCGCCTGCAAGAATGAGGTGAATTCCGGTGGTAGTCCTATGTGCGTTAGGGTGTGGTGTAAAAAAGGCCATGTTAAGCGGTCAAAGGCCTTTTCGGCGTCGAGTGATATTACTGCAGTCGGGATCTGTCTATGGTTAGCGAGCCATATAAGGTCCACTGCTCGTCGGGTGTTGTCCGCGGCCTGTCTGTGGGGGATAAATCCCACCTGATCTGGGTGGATTAGGGATCCTAGGTGCGGGTTCAGTCTATTTGCCATGACCTTAGTCATGAGTTTAAGGTCTACGTTAAGTAGAGATATCGGCCTATAGTGAGAGGGCTCTAGGTGGTCCTTACCGGGTTTGGGCAGGAGGCAGATGTTCGCGCTAGTCATGTCCGGTGGGAGGGTTTCTCCCCTAAGTGTAGCGTTAAATACCCTGCACAGGTGGGGGAGCAGTAGTGGGCTAAATTCTTTATAATATAAGGCAGAGTAGCCATCTGGGCCCGGGCTCTTGTTGGGTTTGAAGGAGCCAAGGGCTGACGCCATCTCTTCCACCGTCACGTCTTGCCCCATTGAGGTTTTTGCCTCCTGGGTCATCGCGGGCAGGGACGCGTTGTTCAGGAATTTATCTATACGGGCGTGTAAGGAGTCTAGGTTGTTCTGGGAATGTCGGGAGTGGTTATAGAGGTCAGTGTAGTATTCTTGGAAGATACGACCTATGTGTGTCGGGCAATTGCTTGTATCACCTTCTGCGGTGCGTATAGCGGAGATCCGTTTAGCTTCGATTCGTTGCTTGAGGCGGCGGGCCAGCATTGTGTCCGCCTTGTTCCCTTTTTCATAGAAAGTGCGTTTTAGCCACATCAAGGCTTTGGCGGTGTCTTTTTGGGTAAGGCTTTTGAGTAAGTCCCGAAGCGCTGTCAGTTTAGTTAGCGTGTTGGGATGTGGGTTCTTTTTGTGTAGGGTTTCTAGGTGACGGAGCTCCGTCATTGCGTCTGTGATTTGCTGTTGCGATCGTTTTTTCTTATGTGAAGCTAAGCTGATAAGGGTGCCTCTAATGACCGTTTTGTGTGCGGCCCATATTGTCGCGGGTGCGGTGTCTGCCCGTGTTTTGAGGTCAAAGTAGTCTTTCAATTCCTTGGTGATTTTGTCTTTGATCAGGTCGTCGTGTAAGAGGAGAGGGTTTAGCCTCCATGTCCAATGTTTGTGGATGGTCGGCAGGGTCAAAGTAATAGCGATCTCAGCATGGTCTGACCATGATATGGAGCCTATTTCTGATCTGGTGACCTGGGGTACTAGGTTAGGGGTCACTAAGAAGTGGTCTATACGGGAATACGTGCCGTGTGGGTGGGAGTAAAATGTATAGTCTCTGGTTGTTGGGTGTTGCGCTCTCCATATGTCAATCAGGTTTTGTGATGCTAGGAATTGGTAGAATAAACTGTCATTCTGCGATGGGCGGGTGCGCGTGTTATGGGGATGCGTCCTGTCGATGGCTGGGGTATGGACTGCATTGCAGTCTCCTCCTATGATGAGGCGTGCAGTGGAATAGGTGTTGAAGTGTGTCGTTAATTGTTGCCAAAATGATGTATCTGGTATTGTAGGTGCATAAACTGAGGAGAAGGCATAGGTCGTGGTGCCCACCCTCCCTTGTATCGTGACGTAGCGTCCCTGTGGGTCCCTGTTGCATGCTATATCAGAGAGGGGGCAATTGGCTTTTAGTAGAATGGCAACTCCTTTTGTTTTGGAGTCTGGGGACGTAGCCATATAGCTTTTCGTGTAGTATCTATTTGTTAAGGGAAAGGCTCGTTGGGTTGTGAAATGAGTTTCTTGAATAAGCAGGATGTCTATGTTTTGTTTATGTGCCCATCTGAGTATGCTGTGGCGTTTGGTGGGTGAGTTTAGGCCTTTTGCGTTAATGGATACGCAGCGTAGGTGTGTGGGCATTGTGCTTGTGGTGCTCGTGAATGGTAGCCGGGTGTGGAGTGTGAGCGGGCGTGGGGTCCGCGCCCGGGCGGTCCAAGGCTGTGGGGCTGGGGGGAGGGCAGAGAGGAAGAGAAGGGGGGGGGGCTCTAGCCCTCTGTTCCCGAAAGGGGGGAAGGGAGGGGGGGGGAGGCCGGGGAGGAAGGGACGGTGAAGGGTAAACGAAAAGTCGGGGGGGGTGAGCTACTGGGCTTATAGTGTGGCCAGTAGGGAAAGGGGGGGAGCGTCTAGCCGCTCCGTGGGTATTCTTACCCTGGTGGTGTTGTGTTGTCTGGGGTTGGCGGTCTCTCTAACAGAGTCGCCGGCAGGCATGTAGGCTGGTGGTGCGTATACCTTAGTGTGTGGTGGTCGGTCCATGTCATTGGTGGTTCCGTAAGGCCTGTAGTGTCTTACCTTATACGAAGGCGTTAGTGTCATAGGTCAGTGCCGTCAGGTCGTAGGGAAGTTGGTACAGTATCTTGGAGTTGTCGATCGGGTAGCTGTCCGTGTTGTCCTTTGTGTGTCGGTGGGTCCCGTCTTCCATGTAGTTTACGCTAAGTCTAGAGGGGAGGTAGCGTCACAGAGAATAAAACATATAACAATCAAAACATTTAAAACATTGAAGACATTGAAAACATGGCATGCATAAAATAAACAGCTTGAATGTTCCCTAATGCAGTTTAGCTTCATATACACTAAGCCCTGATCTCTAAGAGATCCTGCGCGGGGTTGCAGGCATGGGGAGAAGGGGGTGCCTAATCAGTTGGTGACGGGTTCCCTGATTTTCGTGCCTCCGATGTCAGGCGAGGTGGCATCCAGCGAGCGTGGGATATAGCAGGGTGGCCATGGGTCTTGGAGTACTCGTACGTCCCCCCCCAGGGGCGATGGAGAGTTGCTTGCCTATCCTTTCTTGAGCATCCCCTACATCACCTATTCCCTGTGGTGCAGTTAGAGGGGTATAAATTCAGCATGAGCGGTTATAGGTGAGGATCTAAGCTATAGGGTTAGGCAATCATGAGTTCTTTTTTTTTTTTTTTTTTTATATTATCAGTATTTTTGTATTTTTTTTGTTTCTTTTTTCTTTTTTCTTTTTTTTGTTTGTTTGTGTATGGGGGGGGGGGGGGGTGGAAGTATAGTGGGTTGCAACCAGGGCCAGCGGAGTAGGGTGACCCATTTTTAGGAGCTAGCATTGCGCGTGGGAAATCTGGGGTAGGCCTAATGGGGCCATAGCGGCTTTCCTGTTGATACATGGTGATTAGGCTAAGGACGAGGCTGGTGTTTTATCGTGTCCCTCTAGCCTGTCATAGGGGTAAGGGCTAAGTATACATGTTCAGGGCAAAGTCATATCTTATCTGGTTCTTGTCGACAATCGGCCGGGAAAATGTTGTCTTCTGGCGAGTTGTCTTCTTCTCTCTCGGATATAGTCCTTTTAGTCCTGGTGGCTTATTAATGGTGAGGTTTGTGGAGGAAGTGGTAGTCTTTTCCCTGATGCCTCTCGCGCGTAATCGTGGTTAGTTGGTGGTTGGGGGACGAGGTCCTCCGGGCGCTGGATTTCCTGCTAGATTTGGGTGTGGGCCTCTGGCTGCTGGCCTTCCAATGGGTCGCCTGTCTGTCGATTCCGCAGAGAAGTCGATGGCAGGTAGGCCCAGACGTTCTACGAATTCAGCGGCGTGTGGGTGTGGGTTCTGTCATTCCGCCTGACCTGCAGCTTGAAGGGGTGTCCCCAGGTATACCTAATATGTCTTCTGGCCAGTTCTAGGGTGAGGGGCCGCAGTTCCCGCCTCTTGCGTAAAGTGCTCGGGGCTAGATCTTGGTAGAAGGATACCTGATGCCCCTCTATCTGCAGTGGGTTGTCTCTGGCCGCTCTCATTAGTGCTTCCTTGATGTGAAAGTAATGCATGCGGATAATAATGTCCCTGGGCTGGGTTGCATTGGGGAGGGGGACTTTGAGGGCCCTGTGTGCCCTGTCTAGTAGGAGTTCGGCTGGTGAGGCTTCGAGTAGTAGGCCGCAGAATAGTTCTCGCAGCGTGGATGCTAGCGTGTCAATTCCCACTGATTCTGGCACCCCTCTAATCCGTATGTTATTACGGCGGGAGCGGTTATTAAGGTCCTCTTGGGCCTCTTCTAATTGATGTACCTGCTCTTGTAGTGCAGTAATGGCGGTCTCGTTCGCCTGGGTCCGCGAGGATGTGCGGTCCATTTGATCTTCAATGGCGGTGGTTCTGTGTGTCAAATCATTGAGGCTCGCAGTGATAGGTGCTAGGTGCCTGGTGAACTCAGCAGCCATATTAGACTTGATCTCTTGTAGCAGGTGCCGGAGGTCGTCCCTTGTGAGGGGTTTTGTGGCTGCCGTGCGGCTTGTGTCGCTTGCTGCGGAGTCAGAGTCCTCATCGCGGCCATCTTCCCCGCGTGTGGAGCTCTCTGCCCTGCGGGCGCGGAATATCTGCGCCACCTCCGTGGCCGTTTTGATTTTCGTCCTCCACCCATGTCAGATCGGTCAGGGGCGTTGTGGGGATGTTGTGGACCGAGTGTGGGGAAATTTCGCCGGGTATACTTGCGATTATTAGTGCTTGATAAGCCTGCCGGTACGGAGCTCTAGAAGAAAGCAGCCATCCGCACCGGAAGTCAGGCGCCGCCCCCCTTTAATTTTTTTTTTAAATGTACACTACTGTTACACCAGATAGGAGTTGCACTGGTGTGAAACTGTGCCCTGGCAGGCCCTGAAACGCACACGTGTGAAGGAAACTGACTGCTATTATTTCACAGTCAAAAAAGTGTTTTTTTTAAATGTACACTACTGTTACACCAGATATGAGTTGCACTGGTGTGACACTGTGCCCTGGCAGGCCCTGAAACGCAGACGTGTGAAGGAAACTGACTGCTATTATTTCACAGTCAAATTCCTAGTTTTTTTTTTTTAAATGTACACTACTGTTACACCAGATATGAGTTGCACTGGTGTGACACTGTGCCCTGGCAGGCCCTAAAACACACACGTGTGAAGGAAACTGACTGCTATTATATTACAGTCAAAAAAGTTTTGTTTGTTTGTTTGTTTGTTTTTGTTTTTAAATGCAAGCTATTGTAACACCAGATATGAGTGGTGGCACTGGGCAAGTGGGCACAGTATACGCTGTGAGCCTGACACACACGCTGGCAGGCAGGCAACTGCAATTAGATTACACAGGAAAAAAAAAAAAAAGCAGACTGATGTTCTAGCCCTAAAAAGGGCTTTTTGGGGTGCTGTCCTTACAGCAGAGATCAGATGAGTCCTTCAGGACTGTAGTGGACACTGAATACAGTAGCCTAGCAATCGATTTCCCTATTAAATCAGCAGCAGCTACACTGTCCCTCCTCTCACTAAGAATGCAGCTTCCGAATGAATCTAAAATGGATGCTGTCCTGGAGGTGGGAGGGTCTGGGAGGGAGGGTCTGCTGCTGATTGGCTGGAATGTGTCTGCTGACTGTGAGGTACAGGGTCAAAGTTTACTCAATGATGACGAATAGGGGGCGGACCGAACATCGCATATGTTCGCCCGCCATGGCGAACGCGAACAAGCTATGTTCGCCAGGAACTATTCGACAGCAAACTATTCGGGACATCTCTCAAGAATTACTCCTGACCGTTGTGCAGGTCTGTTCTGCAACTACAGGAAACGTTTGGTTGAAGTTATTGCTGCCAAAGGAGGTTCAACCAGTTATTAAATCCAAGGGTTCACATACTTTTTCCACCTGCACTGTGAATGTTTACATGTTGTGTTCAATAAAAACATGGCAACATTTCAGTCTTTGTGTGTTATTAGTTTAAGCAGACTGTGATTGACTATTGTTCAGATCAGATCACATTTTATGACCAATTTGTGCAGAAATCCATATCATTCCAAAGGGTTCACATACTTTTTCTTGCAACTGTATTTGTGCTACCTTTTAGAACAGACTTTTCTTATTCAAAACCACAGTGTCTCACTGTGTGTGGCTGGTTGGGAGTCTGTGTTTAATTGTGTGTGCTTGAATGTAAGTTGCATAAGAGTGTGTATGTTTCATGTTACCTGTTCATTCTAGCGCCAGCAAAGCAACGCTGGGACGCCACGTGTCATGCTCTACCATGACTAGTTTGTACACACGTCAAGATACGAGAGGATCCTCTGTAAAAGTCAACAACCCATAGATTAGAGATAATCAGGAACAGAAATATGACGAGTGTAAGGATTGAAAAACAACACAAGGGCGCTGGTCTAGAGATTACAGGGGTTTAAGTAGGCCCTGGCCTCACTTATGCACAGGCACACTGTCAGCAAGTTGCCAACACAAAGGAATAAAGGCTTGCATCATTTTTGGTTTGATCAGGGCCAAAATTACATGTCCTTTTGAAAATGATGGTGCGTCCATACGACTAGTACCACGGCTGAATTGACGTGCAAGTGTCAAAATTTGTGAGTGACCTTACAAGAGAACAACGCCAAGCCAGTTTCACTACAATCTCGCATGTCTTGACATTGCTCATATGATGCTGGTCAATAGGTATTCGTTGTATCCTAGTTAAACCCAGAATACTCTTAGAGCAGTGCCCTGTTCTGGTCTATTTTACCTGGGAGCATGTTACCTTCTTTCTTTGATCTTCCTGGTATTTGACTTTTTGGCCTGCTCCTAACTTTGCTATGTTCCACACATTGTTGCTCCTCTTGACCATTCAGGGGCTGATTTGTACTATGGTCGATGCAGTCGCCCAAGAGTAGTGGGAGTTTGAGCGCAGGACTTGGTTTTGTATATTTGTCTTGACCATTCTTGCCTCCAGTAGACCTTTCCTCATTCTACTGGTTTGCATTAGTCCAAGCCACCCCTAAGGACCAGTAGTACACTTCTATTCCCCATTATAGCCAAGCTGACATAAGTTTGCATTTTGGGATCAATAGTTAATCCTGACAGTATAAGTAATATGGCAAATACACTAGAACAGGGGTGGGGTATCTTTGGCCCTCCAGCTGTTTTGGACTACATCCCCCATAATGCTTGGAAATCATCAAGGGATATGTTGTCCAAAACATCTGGAGGGTCAAAGGTTCCCCACCCCTGCATTAGAAGATATGGGGACGGGGATGTGAGGACTACAGGAGGTGGAATTTGTGACAGAAGCACCCTTCGCCTTTCACATGGATGACCCCGCTTGCTGCTGAATTTACCATTTTGTTGCCAGGAACAATTAGCCCACTCCTCTATTGAGAAATAGACTCCTGCCTAGATATGCAAAAAAACAAGTTGCAAGAGAGTGCTGAGGACGGACAACAGCTCAATTAGCCTGCCCTACAGTGGATCCCCGCTCAGTTCTCAAGCTGGTTTTAGCTCATCTTGTGCCATTACAAAGAGATTACAACCTGCCTAGATATTATGCACCTTCTTATGGACTAAGAACAACCCACCCAAACAGTCATTTGACTTGTCAATGGGCATTATGCTGCACAGCGCCATCTGTTGGTGGAAAAACATTTTGCCACAGTTATGTGCACTGTGTGACATACTTGCAAGTATTGTCATGCCATCGTCCATGCCCTGGTTCTACCAAATCTTTTGGCAAGTGGTATTTTGAGGTTTAGTATCTGTTCCATTATAGTGTTTATATTGTTTTAGATGTACCTGAAAAAATTTAAAAAAAAAAGTTCCCAATAACGCAATGGAGAGAGTGTAATCACTTGGGCTGAGTGTATTGGTAAAGCAGGGTACCAGTCGTCCCTATGCTGATTACAAGATGTTGTTTGAGCGGATAGCACAATGTGCAGGGGATCCATTCAAAGAGAGGATGGGAGAGAATAAACACACTGCTATTTGTTGTATAAAAAATAATTTTATTTGCATAGTTTGTCATTAAATTGGCTGCACATGTGGCTTTTTCATATCAGCCTTAAGGCATGCATTTATTGAGCTAGACAGGAAAGATGTAGAGGACTCATTCTCATCATTTATTAATCACACAGCTGTGTTTGGTCGCAAGACTTTCCCCACCATTACAATCTATACATGATCATTTATATATGTGTACTATTTATACCACCTCTCCACTACAACACTTCTTGGAAAAAAGAAAAGGAACATTTTTTTTATAAATTATATATAGTTTTAAGTTCTATACAATCTTGCCAGAGCGCTACAAACTATTTTATTAATCAGAGGAACGGTCAGGTACACATTTATGTCCAACAGTCATGTAGTCAAGAAACTCCATTCCTACAAGATACAGCATCGTAACCTGCTGGAAGAACATACATAAAGCTTTCAGAGAAATAAACCATACAAAAAAAAAAAAAACACAAGATCGTTTTAGACAATGATAAACGTAAATGAAAACGTTAGTGCTTATATACCTGAGAGGACTAGACACGCTTACAAAATGGCTGCAGTTCAAAGTGCATAGTTTTATAGCGCACAACATTGGGAGGCATGGATTTGGGTAGGGCAGGCTTTGCCACGGATTCAACTTGTGCTACTGCCAAAGCTCACAGTGGGCAGAGCCACTCACCGACTGGGCCACTAGGGAACCAAATCAGGAAGGCAGGACAGAACTCCAAAATTGGGATTGTTCTTCTAAAAGTGGAACTTTTTGGTGGTCTGTATTTACAAAAAAGTGTTGTTGCAGACAGGAAGTATGAGAGTCCATTTTACATTTACCTTGTTAGATTAAGAGTGAAGACCCTCTGAGTGCGAAAGACTGACGTTTGAGTCTCCTTCCTCGTCTAGATTGTTTGACCTCGCTTGGTTCTTTATTCGACTCGCACGCATTCTCTGAATATTCAACTTCTGAAGCGGTTTCCTCGTCTATAGTTTCGAGCCGTGGTCTCTTCAGATCAAGTGGTTTAGAAGAGTTTCCCGAAGTTATAGCATCCTCTGTCCACTTGTACACTTTACCCTTCCTGTAGTCTTCATCATCCCGCATGAACTTCCTTAACTTCTTCGATCCTATTTCCAACCGCAATATTTTGAGTTGGTCCTCAGATTTTTCCTTTAAGGATTTCCATTCGTCAGCTGTGAATATTTTCACCAGAGCTTCCTCTTGCCGGATAATTTCTGCTCTACATTTCTCAATTTCTTTTACAAGTTGCTCCATTGTAAGGGCCATGAGTTTCAGAGAGCACTTTTTAAGGATGCCCTCAAATTCAGCACAGAACTCTTTGTCCGTAGAGAACCACGCTGGGCGCAGGTTAATCCTCAACGCTCTAGGAATTCTATTTAACTTCTGATACTCTATCAAGAAATAGTGGTGCAGTTCATATCCAAGCAATTTCTTCCTCTCTTTTAACCAGTTAGAGAAGCTTATTTTTTGTAGTTCATCATTTGCCGTGGCCATTCTGTATCAATATATGAAGACAAAAATACAAAGTTACAAGCATTAGAAAAAATATATACAATTGTGCATCACATGATGAGGAAATTTAAAGGAACGCTCCAAACACCATAACTACTAAAGCTCATAAATACAAAACCAGAGCACTAGAGAGACATGGAATTTTTATTTTTTGCTGAGAGGAGACGGGAGTGGCACCCCGGTAAGAAGCCAGGCATTCTAAAGCATTACTTACAATATGGGGTTCCAGGGCGCTCCTTACACCATAACCACTACAATGTGCTGGAGTGGTTATGGTGCTTGAAGTGTTTCTTTAACCCCTGGTTCTAAAAGAACCAAGTGACTAGAAGTTTGAAAGTTTTAACAAATCAGCAATATTGCCCGAGTTAGAAGTTTAGTGAATAGCCCTTATATATGTTGGGTATCCTTCATATCAATATAACCTTGGATAATCTCATCATGCAATATTGCAATCACATACTGAACAGTATGCTGAAAGAAAGTGCACTCTGTGGTGGCGAGTAGTTTTGAATTGGCTAGTAGATTATAATAATTTTTAGCACTAACTTTAAACATAAGCAATTGATGCCCCCCAAGTAGTTAGTTATTTAAGGGAGAAGGCAAGCACCACAACTACAATTTATTTTAGTTAAATGGTGCAAAATGTTTTGAGAGACATTCATCTGGTCTCCCTCCAATGTCAGAGCTGTGCTCTCACCCTTGCGCAAGATTACACAAGGGAGGTCTGTGGAGGAACCCACCAGTGACCGCAAAAGGGAATGACAAAACCTTGACACACACACACAAACTACCAAGACAGTCCCTACATTGTCCCAGTATCTTTTGGCTGCATTGAAATTTCAGTGAGAGTCCAACTGTCTATTTCATGGGTGCAGAAGGCCACTTCTATCATTCCCGTGGATATGGATTGGTTACTGAGGTTGGTGGGAGTTAAACTATACATCTGATGTAATCAGAGAGTGAGGCAGCCACTTGCTAAGCAGCTTATGAGAAATAAAACTCCAATCAACCTCATCCAGTGACTGACTGAGCATAAACATTTTAGTCAACAATATCTTTATATAGGAAATTACCATTTAATAGACAAACTACCAAAACACCACACTAAAAGATGCATTTACAAACACAGCCCTAAAAAATGTGAGATTTATACACACACACACACTCAAGCCTCAATTTAACAGAGGCCTGCGATTAGCATTTGATTGCAGAGTGCCCTGTCAGATCAAGGAAGGAAGCATTCGCTTTATAGGCTTTGCTCTGATAAATCTCCCCTATTCTTCCATAGTTCTATACATGGATGGGCTGTACATGAAAGACACTGCTTGTATTGATAATCAGTTAATCTAGAAAGAGCTTTAGGATGACTCCCAAGTTCCTTATTACAGAGCCCTTGAACACCATTTACCATCACCAAATATTACAGCTATGAAAACTAGGGCAGAAATAGAGACTCCTTCATAACAAATACTCTAAATTACAATTGTTACAGCAGATTATTCTCCTGCCTTTTGGTAATATGTAATAAATGACTGCATAAACTATATGGAACACCTAAACAATGAGAATTTTTGGCATGGAAACTGTCTCACATACATACCTGGAAGGGTTTGTGGCTTAGAAACAGAAGTCGTCGTCCCCTCCTCCTGTGATGGTTAAATAGTTGGACAATGGGTGGGATGGGCAAAGCTTGTAATTTGCAGTATTTTCCCTATTATGCAATTCAAAATGTGATTTAATTAACCTAACTAAATTCACCTGTCGATTAATCTACATAGAAACATAGACTGTGACGGCAGATTCGGCCCATCTAGTCTGCCCAACATTTCGAAATACTTTTAATTAGTCCCTGGTCTTTTCTTAAGTCTAGCCTATCCCACGCATGCTTAAACCCCCTCACTGTGTTAACCTCTACCACTTCAGTTGGAAGGCTATTCCATGCATCCACTACCCTCTCAGTAAAGTAATACTTCCTGATATTATTTTTAAACCTTTGCCCCTCTAATTTAAGACTATGTCCTCTTGTTGTGGTAGTTTTTCTTCTTTTAAATATAGTCTCCTCCTTTACTGTGTTGATTCCCTTTATGTATTTAAATGTTCCTATCATATCCCCCTGCCTCGTCTTTCCTCCAAGCTATACATGTTAAGATCCTTTAAAGGGACACTCCAGGCACGCAAACCACTTCTACCCATTGGAGTGGTCTGGGTGCCAACTCCCACTACCCTTAACCCTGCAAGTGTAATTATTGCAGTTTTCATAAACTGCAATAATTACCTTGCAGGGGTTAACTCCTCCTCTAGTGGCTGTCTACTAGACAGCCACTAGAGGGCACTTCCGGGATTCTAGCACAGGTTTTCTGTGCTACAGCGTCGCTGGACGTCCTCACGTTGTGTGCTAAAATCCCCATAGGAAAGCATTGAAAGCATTTTCAATGCTTTCCTATGGAGAGGTCTAATGCGCATGCGCATTAGGTCTCCCCCGCCGGATGACGTGGTGATGGGGAGGAGCGTGGGCGGACCCAGAAACAGTGCCGAGGGACATCGGCGCTGCCTCAGGTAAGTCAACCGGGGATGGTAGGTGGGAGGGTAAGGGGACCTGCAGTGCCAAGAAAACTATGTGTCTTCCTGGCACTGGAGAGTCCCTTTAACCTTTCCTGGTAAGTTTTATCCTGAAATCCATGAGAGTTAGAGAGAAAGCAGATAACTTAGCACAGAGTGTCAATAAAGATCACCTGCTGGCAAAGCATAATCAAAGCTGTGGTTTTATAACATCTAGGTTTCTTCCATTTGGTTTCTACCGCCTTATCCTTCTTATAATTTGCATAAAATGCCATAGTGAATACCAAGGCAAAGCATAACGTGACCAAAAATAGTTATGCATTGGAAGAGTGAACATTTAAATAATGGCACTTGGAGGGAAATCATATAATTCATCATTGTGGAATTCTCATATGAATTGTACCCACTGCAGGGAAGCACTTTTCATGCATTGCTCATCGACACGAAGAAGTGATATGTGTCGCGAAAACATGGAGAATCTGGTAACGCTATGCCTGACCCGCCATATTTTCCTGGACACGTATTACTTCTATATATTGTGCAATATGCATAATTAATATGCAATGCTGCAGGAAAATGAAACAAAAAAAAAGTTAATGATGTAGGGTAGGAGATATAGCTGTAACAAAAAAGAGATAGATAAGGATTAGAGATGGATACGGTGGGGGAGAAAGAGAAAAAAACACTCTAATAGTTCTGAAAAGTTGTGGATTGCGCATGCTCAGTCTGTGGCTTTCCTGAAACAAAACAACTGTCTGGTTAGCTAAACAATGTCTGTAAACTGATAACAGTCATGGTGTGGCTGCTATCAGTATATTGAGCAGATTCAGGCATGCCATGTGATGATTAGACCTCCCCTTTGGGGATAAACTACCTATCCCAGGCTTCCCCAAACACTGGCCCTCCAGATGTTGCTAAACTACAACTCCCATGATTCTATGAATGAAATAGATAGGCTGAGAATCATGGGAGTTGTAGTTCAGCAACATCTGGAGGGACGGAGTTTGGGGAAGCCTGACCTATCCCATAATCTCTTGCTGGGCACCTACAGACAGACCTACTAAGCTGTGTCCTGTGTGAAACTTCAAATCAAAGCTTTTTTTCACTCTTATTTTTATTTATTTATTTTTTTGCCAGTAACTTTATTGCATTTCTTTAGATAATGCACTAAAATTTTTAATTTGAAATTTACATATATAGTCCCTTCAACGTGTGCAAGTCTTAGTTCATAACCGCTAATGACAGCAGCTGTAAATCCGATGTTATTCGAATTAATTACAGGTGAGAATAAAGACACAGTGTCGGTGAACATTCCGTCCAACAGAAATAAAGATAGTTGGCAGGTTAGTCTACAGTAGCCAATAGGAAAAGAGATAACTATGGGAAGGTCGGTACCATGACATCAACAGCTTTTGGGGACCAGCCCACGAGGGACGTCTCAATGGCTGTGATAGTGCTGCTCCTCCTCGTAAGCCTCTGCATGAGTTTGGACAAAGAACCGTACATCCCTGGTAATAATTTACTGCTCGGAGGCCGTTATAAAGATGAGGAAACGGACCAAAATCAGGAAGAGGGTAATAACCGCCCACAAATTTGGGATTAGCCATTTTAACGGTTATGTCTATATTATTATTATTATTATTATTATTAATATTTTATTATTTATATAGCACCATCAGATTCCGTAGCGCTGTACAATGGGTGTATATCATGCTTTCCCATTTATTTATTTTATTTATTACTGGCATTTATAAGGCGCCAACAGATACCGCAGCGCTGTACAATTAGTGGGGAGCATACAATATACACAGACAAATACAAAAGGTAGAGAGGGCCCTGCTGCGATCTAGGCTGCTTTTTGGTCACTACTGGCAACACTGTCTCTGCATTCCTATTGGCTATGCTTTTCAAATGAACAATGTCCTGAGCAATGATTCGTCAGAACCATACCTTCCAAGTGTCCCTATTTGGGAGGACAGTCCCTATTTTGTGCCCAAATCCATCTGTCCATCTTTTCTATCCTAATGTATGTCCCTCTATTCTAGGAGCTCTGTATTGTTGGTGTGGCTGTGTGTATAACAGAACTCCACAGCAATAATACTCCCAGTAATGTGTCTGTGTGTATAACAGAGCTCCACAGCAATAATACTCCCAGTAATGTGTCCGAGTGTATAACAGAGCTCCACAGCAATAATACTCTCAGTAATGTGTCCGAGTGTATAACAGAGCTCCACAGCAATAATACTCCCAGTAATGTGTCTGTGTGTATAACAGAGCTCCACAGCAATAATACTCCCAGTAATGTGTCTGAGTGTATAACAGAGCTCCACAGCAATAATACTCCCAGTAATGTGTTTGAGTGTATAACAGAGCTTCAAAGCAATAATACTCCCAGTAATGTGTCTGAGTGTATAACAGAGCTTCAAAGCAATAATACTCCCAGTAATGTGTCTGAGTGTATAACAGAGCTCCACAGCAATAATACTCCCAGTAATGTGTCTGAGTGTATAACAGAGCTCCACAGCAATAATACTCCCAGTAATGTTCATTTAAACTACAATAAGTGTTTCTAGAAATCAGTCTGTGTAAATAAGACACATTGTTCTTGTTCTAAATTGCATTTTGGTTGTATAAATTGTTATCAGTAAGTGACCTAAAGTTTCTCAGAAATGTCCTACCCATGGCCACACGCCCTCTCACACCCTACAATTAATGTGTCCCTCTTTGTCAATTTAAAATGTTGGGAGGTATGCAGAATTGAGAGTAGTATAGACTCTGTGACTTCTCACAATCCCATGTGATACTGCGTGGCCTAAAGGTTATTGTAAACAATGGACTCCAACTCCTATCATCCTCACAGGGAGTTGCAGCCTATACATATACCACCAAAATACAGTGATATTTGTGGCACTTCTTTCATGTGTCATAAAAATATCCTATAAAACTAAACATCACGCACTGTTACTATCTGTACTCTAAATATCACACAATATAACTATATAGATTGTATTGCAGAGCATAAACAAATTGCTAGCTAATCTTTTGATTAAATATGTATTTTATTTTAAGGGGATTCCCCAGTCCTCAAAAGCACTTCAGCTTGCTTAATGTAAAATAAGTATGTCCACAAATAAAACAACACGGTTTGCTGACTTGTAGCAGGCACAATATCTGATACTAGGTAATTGACAGCAGGGTTACAGAGAATTTAGAACGAGAATCACAAGAGGGCGTACGTGGGGACTAAGGGTCCAAAGTGGGGGTGGTATGGAGAAACAGGGATGAAATGTTGCTGGAGAATGAGGGCCATAAGTGGGGTGGGAGTGGGACGGACAAAGAGGGTCATAGATTGGGTGGACAAGTAGACTTCTGGACACAAGTTGGGTGACATGGGGAGACACACAAGTGACATACAAGTTGAGGGATGGGAAGATCAAGAATTAAAACAGAAAAAAAGAACTATGTGAATAACGCACGTTTGCTATTACAGTACAGATAGATGTCCCCTCATTCACACACTCTCACATTTGGAGCATTAGTAGATTACACTAAATACTTTACAAAAATGTCGATCATACATCCCTAGTTTGGGCCCCTCTGATGAAGTGTAGGTCTCAATGTTATTAATGTACAGTTTATAACAATGTGTAGTTGCTGACATTATTATATAAATTTACTGCAATACTCCACTTATATAATATTTATCAACTTTACTGATTATTCACTTACAAGATATACTTGTGGCATTGCTATATAAATCGGACTCATTAAATGCGTGGATGACGATGTCTGATTTGAGAACGTTATGCAATAACTCAATTACTGTATTGTGTTAGGGAAAACATAGAGATATAATTATGTGAAATATGCACACTACTCTGTGCCATTAGGTGGCAGCATTCTTCAAAGTCAAGGGCCTTTCATTTAAATTTTATACAGGCATATGCCTATAGAAACATGTTGGGTCTTAAAATAATATACAGGGTTATTCACTAAATTGAGAATTTAAAGTAAATTTGAAGTTAAACGCCAGTCAAGACTCAAATTTCACTTCAAATTCACTTTGAATTCTCACTTTAGTGAGTGAATAATCATGATTATTTTTTTTTCAACTATATTTGTCACTCGTTACCTGCTGGCAGCAATTAGCTAATTGTATTAACCCCCTTGCACGCATTAACACATATATACAGGCAGGGGAGGTGTGTATTTTGTGTATGAAACTCACAGGTCGTATTCACGTGGACTACAATCAGAGTTTCTCATTCTGGTATATGGAGAATGATCATATCCCATAAAACCTTTATATCATTATATATATATTATATTATATAACCTTATATCATTGATATAGACCCAACGCCCATGGTATCCAGGCACCATAGCTACTTCAATCAGTGGTTATGGTGCCTACAGTGTCCTTTTAATAAAATATCAATTAAAAAATTGACCTTATTCAAAGTAGATAAACATGCTGCCCGGCACACCTTAGGCTGTGTTATTTCGCACAAGATAGATTCAGTATAAGGAGAACAAAGACCAGAATCTGTGCCCTGACATGCTTCATATCCTGCAGAATGAAAACACAGCAAAGAGAGTTTCTTATTCACTGTGCCTCACTTTTTTTTTTGTAGAAATAGAGAAGATTAAATACACCGAATGGGGGGCATGGAGGTGCAGTTGCAGGCGCAGAATTCAGGTGCGCACAAGGGCTGTTCAAGATCTACAGGGACTGGCTTTCTTTGGTAGCGGGAGTCTGCGTCAGGAGGTGCCTTGCACTCAAACAGACTGCCCGCAGTGTCCGAAGGTGGACTGCCTATGAGATCAAAAAACCGCAAAGCAACAAAAATGGCTTGTGAGTGGTATTTATAGTCTACCACTGAAATCTGATCGGGTAAAAAACAGTCTGCAATAGCCCTGAAAAGCATATTGAATTGGGTAGGCTTTTCCTCTCTCATGTTTGAGATACAAAATAAAATAAAAAAAGTTATTTAAACGAAATGGTGTTTTGCGAATCAGTCCATACTGCTTTCATTGTATATTATTCTGCTCTGGATAGATTGTTTCATAGTAGAAGGATTCTTTATTAAAGTGTGAATTGTTAGTAATTCAAACGAAATTTTAAATTTTAGGCCAAAATAATTAAATTTGAAATTGCACATTGAATTCACTTTCAATTCCTGATAATTCAAAGTTTGCTGAATAACCCGATTAGTCAATAACCTTGCAAATTGATACTGAATCTGGGAATAACGTTATTAATTAATGAGGAATCCACCTGGACACAGAAGCAGTATGTTTGCAGCATCCTAACACCATAACCACTACAACGAGCTGCTGAGAATATAGGACATATAGTGCCCCTTTAACATATCTTATAAATTAATTGTTTTTTTTTATTTTTATAATTTTATTCATACTTAAAGGACACCTGTCACCTCAAAACTATTTTTTAATATAATAATCCTTTCATGACTGATCATTGTACATCCCAAGTGTCTCTATTTAGGAGGGACAGTCCCTCTTTTGGGTCAATATCCCCTCCCTTAAAATTAAAGTATCCCTCTTATCTATTTACAATTTTATATTTTAATATAGGATACTAAAAGGCCTTTTTTGTTTTTCTTTAATAACCAAATACAATATGTATGAGGGCATTTTAAGAGAAGCCCATAAATGACAGTAAAGCACACAAGGCACACAGTCTGGGTTTATTTCAGAACTTGGACAGTGGCCTACAGACCCTGACTGCATCCCACACACTGTGCGTTCTGCTCGCTACTAATAAAGTTGGATGAAACTGGGGGAATCGGCTCATTGGCTGGCGCGTCTAGTGACGTCATTTGGATTGCGCGGGAAAGTTGCTTGCGCCTGATGCCGGAAGTGCCGCAGTAAGCATGGAGCTCGGGGATTTCGAACGGGAAAATTCCTGCAGCCGGCTCCTGGCCTCGCCCGTCCCCGAGGAGTGCCAGAGGGAGGACTGCTGCCTGGGGATAGATGAGGCTGGCAGGGGCCCCGTGCTCGGTGAGCTGCCGTTACCGTGCTCATACAGTTAAACCTTAGCTCTCCGTGACATTCATACTGTGGGACGACACCGGGCCCCCCTGTCACCGGGGACGACACCGGGCCCCCCTGTCACCGGGGACGACACCGGGCCCCCCTGTCACCGGGGACGACACCGGGCCCCCCTGTCACCGGGGACGACACCGGGCCCCCCTGTCACCGCCCCCCTGTCACCGGGGACGACACCGGGCCCCCCTGTCACCGGGGACGACACCGGGCCCCCCTGTCACCGGGGACGACACCGGGCCCCCCTGTCACCGGGGACGACACCGGGCCCGCCTGTCACCGGCGACGACACCGGGCCCCCCCTGTCACCTGGATACTGGGGTGCCCAGTGTCACCTGGATACTGGCTACCGGGCTGCCCTTTAACCTGGATTAACATCATGTCATATGTATATAGTGCTCAATTACAGCCTTTCAAAGAGCCGCAAACTCTAGGTTAAACATGTTTTCACACCTATCAATCATGTCCTGTGTTTCCAGTACACATTCAAGTCTGTATCTTCTTCTAACAGCCTTCTGTCTTATGTAGTTTTTTTTTTTTCGTCCCTTCAATTTGTACTTACTATTCAGTTTTCACAGATAAAGTGCAACAAAAGATTTTACAATAATTTTTTTTTACTTTCGCATGTGCGTTCATTGTTGTAGGTAAAACACATAAAAGTAAAGACCTACAAAACATTAAAAAATAGGTAACACAATTATTAAAGGGACACTCCAGGCGCCCAGACCACTTCTGCCCATTGGAGTGGTCTGGGTGCCAACTCACACTACCCTTAACCCTGCAAGTGTAATTATTGCAGTTTTCATAAACTGCAATATTTACCTTGCAGAGTTTAGTCCTCCTCTAGTGGCTGTCTACTAGACAGCCACTAGAGGACACTTCCGTGTTCATAGAACACGAAAAGTGTGCTATAACATTGCTGGATGTTCTCACGCTATGTGAGGACCTCCAGCGTTACTGAAATCCCCTTTGAAAGCATTATTCAATGCTTTCCTATGGGGAGGTCTAATGCGTGTGCGCGGCATTGCCACGCATTAGGTCTCCCCTGCCGCCAGCCATGCATGCTAATAGCGTCGGCTGACCCAACGCCGAGGGACATCGGCACTGGATACAGGTAAGTCACTGATGGGGGCGGGAGGGAGAGGGGACCTGCAGTGCCAGGAAAACGGTTTGTTTTCCTGGCACTGAAGAGGTCCTTTAACCCTGACAAAACAAGAGTGGGTTAATGTGAGTCTTCTCAGGTTCAGTCATTTTGGAGCCTTGTAGTAGTCTACACTCATGGGCGTGTGTCTTTATTAGCTTGTGTTCCATTAATGTGATTGTATAGTTTTGAAAAAATGTCACTAGTTTTTATTTGCTTGAGGCATCGTAAGACAACAAAGTTGCCCTTAATGCAGAGGAGCTAAATGTGTTTTTTTTATTTATTAATCTCCTCTTCATTATACACCCCAGTAAATTGTTTAATGGGGACTGAGGTGACCAAAGAGGAGCCGTTACTTGACAGTTCCACTTTAAAATTAGTTAGACCTTTACTGCTTTATTAATAAGGTGACTGTGCTGTCTCTTTCCAATACAGTATAAAATGTGCATTATACATTTTATCTGATGATATTAGTTGCTCAGAACGCAAGTTTGACACATTGTCTATTTTCTTTAGCTGTGCTCCGCTTAAAGGGACACTCTGGACTCCTAAAGCACTTTAGTGTGCTGACATGCTATATGTGAAAATAGTGTGTCGTCTTCTTAAACTTTTACAAAAAGTGCAGATTTCAGCAGAAATTTACGTTTATAAATTAACCATGTTGCACCCGAATTGCTTTCAAGCAGACAAGAAGTCCTGTTACTTCCTGGTTTGCAGAGTGATTTTACCCTTTTTTTTTTATTTGGGAAGTGCAGTGTCCCTTTAAGTGGGTTATCCATAGTGATCTCTAGAGAAATTGAATGCATGCTGGCTGGTATGGGCTGCTCAGTTTCAGTTGTATGAATTGAGAAAAGTTAAGATAATGGAGAGAGAGCACTGACCAAGTTGTGCAATTAAAACGTGTATAATTGACCGGAACCAGAGGTGAAGTTTGCTCTAATTATCCTGCTGCTGTCAGAAACATTGCATACGCTGGGTCCTTGTACCATAACCATTTCAACAATCTGAAGTGGTTTTGGTGCACAACAGCATTTGATATAGTGAAAAATAGATAAGTCGATATATTTTGCATGGGGAATGCAGAAACTGCAAAAATGGCCACCTTTTACATTACCTTGCATTTTGTCTATTGCAATTGCAATAGAGTCAAACCATTCATAAACCTTTTACTGTGGAACATTGTGATTGGACTCTGGCTACCATACCCAGCACAGCATGCTGAAGTCTAGTGTTCATGGTGTTCAGCGTGCCCCTTAAAAGAGTAACTGTTACTTACTATGATTTTTTTAAATTTATGCTGTTAATTCAATACAAGAGTGGAAAATGAAATAAAATGTAGACAATTGCAGCTGTTTATCCTACAACTGGGTGTCTCTATCTTGGATACATGTCAGTCATTCTCTATTCTTTGCTCCTGGCAATCGGCATGGAGAGAGAAGGAAACATTAAAGAATTAAGGTTATTTAATAAAGTAGGAATTTTGGGGAATTTAAAGTGAATGTCAAATTTAATGACGAAGTAGCCATGCTGGCACATTTCTACAAATCCGATTTGCTTCCGGTTTCATTTATTTAGCCTTTCACTTAAACTTCACTGTGAATTCCTGACAATTGTTACTAAGGAAGCTCCAGGAAGCATTGGGACGTGAAACAGGAAGTGCCTCTAGAGGCAGTCCTAACCCTGCAATTTAAACATTGCAGTTTCTCTGATTGCAGGGTTAAAGAACAGGGACATTGCACCTAGACCACTTTAATGAGATGAATTGGTCTGGATGCCTATATTGTCAATTTAATCGACTTAGAAGTTCTTGTGCGTTTTTACCTACATGTCCATCTATTCATTAGGATGCAAGGGGAAAAGTCACAACTATTGTCATGCTAAATACTTAAGACTCCTGAGAATCACGTAAAATATACTGCAAAACAGCTACCATGCCAAACATGAACAAAGCGTGTGCTCTCAGAGCCCAACCACCCATCATTGCCATTTAATATTAAAAGGAATACATTTATTGAAAGTGACTCTTTTCATAAGAGAACTGACAGATTGTGCTCAGTTTTCTGGTTCACCCAGAAAGAGCAAGGAGACTTTTCTCAAAACACCACTGAACCATCAGAATATAGATTTGATTTTCACATATTAGGGAGGCCACATTACTTTTCTATGCATTTAAACCTGTCTTGTTCTGCTGTTTTACATACAACCAATTCAGATTACTGCTTCACAAACCTTACAACGTTAATGGCAAGGTTTGTGGTCTGTTTAAACAGGCCAGCTATGCAGGTTCTATAAGATGTTTAGATATTTATATATTAAACTATTATCCCTCTTTTCTCTCCCTCTGTAGGTCCTATGGTTTATGGGATCTGTTACTGTCCCGTGTCACGCAAAAAGGAATTGGAGGAGTTGAAAGTAGCAGGTAAGAAACATTTAAAAGGATGTAAAGAATAATTGGGTTGTCATCATCTCATTTACATAGCACATTAAATCTATCACATATATAAACCGCAATACAGGGGTTAAAACATGCTTGGTTAAAAAAACCTTACTTCACCTTACTGCTGTCATAATGTCCCTGTTAACTCCATTTATCACCACTATTACTGTCTGTCATTATATTAAAATATATTACAAAAACATTTTCTACAGTGCTTTACCATGTTTTTTCAAGTTACACAAATTAATTCAACTCACAAGTTTTACATACAGAACAAGAGGTAGTGAGGGCCTTGTTTAAACAGGTTTACAATATAATGGTAACGGGGGAGTCATTTTCACAGTAGGTAAACATAACATGCCATTTGTTCAAAATAAGAATGGATTGCATGTGTGTGGACAGTATAGTCTGTAAACAGCATATGACTACATCGGGGTAAATGAGGACAAAGGGGACAAACGTTAATTGTTCAGTTCAAATGCTTCTGACAAAAAGGGGGGGGGGGGGGCTTTTAAGGCTTAAATCAGTGTTTCCCAACCCAGTCCTCAAGACACACCTACCAGTCCAGGATTTAGGGGTGACCCAGTTGTGTCTAAGGTGTTTTTTTCTTTTTTTTCTTTCTAAAAACACCTTAGACAAAACTGGGTAATCCTTAAATCCTGGACTGGTAGGTGTGCCTTGAGGACTGGGTTGGGAAACACTGGCTTAAATTATTAAAGTATGAGACTAAGTGGAAAAGTAAATCCCAAGAAATAAAGTGCGTACCATGAAATCTCCTTTAAAACAGTAATTGTGTTGATGCAAATCAGAGAAAAACAGAAGTCATTAGGAGAGAGGTTGGGATGAGGAAGGATATGTACGTTGGGCACTGGTAGGAAGTGCTAATAGGTAAGGATTAGTGAATGGAATTGAATGTGTGAATATATAGGGAGTCAGTGTAAAGGCTCGCAGAAGGGCTGTGCATAGTGGTTATGGTGCCTCTCAGATAGTGAAACTGTTTAAGAATGGATTGACAACCTACCCTGGTTCCATTAGACGCCCCGTGACTGCATCTTTCCTTCTGGATGCTCCTGCATAAAGAATCGGTTAGTTTCACTGAACTAAGCACAGCCGCTGAGTCTAAGTCGTCAGCGTGGGCACCTGGTGTACCAGATAATTTGTCAAATAGTTCTTAAACTGTTTGCTTACTCGTTTGGCGCAGGGGCACTCCTGGCACTGTGACCATTACAGTGGGCTATAGTGGTTACGGTACTCTACGTGTTCCTTTAAGGACTTAAAGTAGTATTGTTTGAGGGGTGTGCTGAGCTATGGGAGAGCAGTATTGATTAGCAGTGCAGGGGATTTAATATTGCAAACTTCCTTCAGCTACAATCAACTGATCTAGGACACTTACGGAGGTATCAAGTTAACTTTGTGTAAGAGAGTTGGAGTATTGGATAGTTCTTGGTGCTGACCCAAGGAGGAAGTCATAGGGAAAAAAAAAAAGTCTAGAGACTTCAGAGCTGGCAGGGATGTTGAAATCACCAAGAATAAGAGGTCTTGGCTAAAAGGAATTATGGGATCCCTACTGAGAATGCTTTATGAAGAGGCCAAGATGTTCATGACGGCGATAATGAGATACAAGAAGCGGGCATGTGTATATAAGCAATGTTTCTTGGATACACTCTTTGAAAAGTAGCAAGAGGCATTCTAATTCTAGCATTGACCACACAGAATGTGTGGTCAATAATGTTGTAAGTCTCGTTTAAATAATATTTTGTCGTCCTCTTCTTTCTGTAGATTCCAAGACACTCAATGAAGCTGAGAGGGAACGTCTGTTTGAAAAGTTAAATGCTACAACAGACTTCATTGGCTGGGCCTTACACATACTGTCCCCTAATGTCATCTCTACCAGCATGCAACAAAGGTACATTTTGAAAATCCTTTTTAAACCTGTACAATTATCAAGTAATCCAGCCTCTGAGTTTTAGATTTCCTTGCCAAAATTTTATTACAGTAACTGAATGTTTGAGTGCCTTATTACTCTGTAACATCTTATTACAGTAACCTGGCTCCTGAGTGCCTTATTACCCTGTAACATCTTATTACAGTATCCCGGCTCCTGAGTGCCTTATTACCCTGTAACATCTTATTACAGTAACCCGGCTCCTGAGTGCCTTATTACCCTGTAACATCTTATTACAGTAACCTTGCTCCTGAGTGCCTTATTACCCTGTAACATCTTATTACAGTAACCCGGCTCCTGAGTGCCTTATTACCCTGTAACATCTTATTACAGTAACCTTGCTCCTGAGTGCCTTATTACCCTGTAACATCGTATTACCCTGTAACATCGTATTACCCTGTAACATCGTATTACCCTGTAACATCGTATTACCCTGTAACATCGTATTACCCTGTAACATCGTATTACCCTGTAACATCGTATTACCCTGTAACATCGTATTACCCTGTAACATCGTATTACCCTGTAACATCGTATTACCCTGTAACATCGTATTACCCTGTAACATCGTATTACCCTGTAACATCGTATTACCCTGTAACATCGTATTACCCTGTAACATCGTATTACCCTGTAACATCGTATTACCCTGTAACATCGTATTACCCTGTAACATCGTATTACCCTGTAACATCGTATTACCCTGTAACATCGTATTACCCTGTAACATCGTATTACCCTGTAACATCGTATTACCCTGTAACATCGTATTACCCTGTAACATCGTATTACCCTGTAACATCGTATTACCCTGTAACATCGTATTACCCTGTAACATCGTATTACCCTGTAACATCGTATTACCCTGTAACATCGTATTACCCTGTAACATCGTATTACCCTGTAACATCGTATTACCCTGTAACATCGTATTACCCTGTAACATCGTATTACCCTGTAACATCGTATTACCCTGTAACATCGTATTACCCTGTAACATCGTATTACCCTGTAACATCGTATTACCCTGTAACATCGTATTACCCTGTAACATCGTATTACCCTGTAACATCGTATTACCCTGTAACATCGTATTACCCTGTAACATCGTATTACCCTGTAACATCGTATTACCCTGTAACATCGTATTACCCTGTAACATCGTATTACCCTGTAACATCGTATTACCCTGTAACATCGTATTACCCTGTAACATCGTATTACCCTGTAACATCGTATTACCCTGTAACATCGTATTACCCTGTAACATCGTATTACCCTGTAACATCGTATTACCCTGTAACATCGTATTACCCTGTAACATCGTATTACCCTGTAACATCGTATTACCCTGTAACATCGTATTACCCTGTAACATCGTATTACCCTGTAACATCGTATTACCCTGTAACATCGTATTACCCTGTAACATCGTATTACCCTGTAACATCGTATTACCCTGTAACATCGTATTACCCTGTAACATCGTATTACCCTGTAACATCGTATTACCCTGTAACATCGTATTACCCTGTAACATCGTATTACCCTGTAACATCGTATTACCCTGTAACATCGTATTACCCTGTAACATCGTATTACCCTGTAACATCGTATTACCCTGTAACATCGTATTACCCTGTAACATCGTATTACCCTGTAACATCGTATTACCCTGTAACATCGTATTACCCTGTAACATCGTATTACCCTGTAACATCGTATTACCCTGTAACATCGTATTACCCTGTAACATCGTATTACCCTGTAACATCGTATTACCCTGTAACATCGTATTACCCTGTAACATCGTATTACCCTGTAACATCGTATTACCCTGTAACATCGTATTACCCTGTAACATCGTATTACCCTGTAACATCGTATTACCCTGTAACATCGTATTACCCTGTAACATCGTATTACCCTGTAACATCGTATTACCCTGTAACATCGTATTACCCTGTAACATCGTATTACCCTGTAACATCGTATTACCCTGTAACATCGTATTACCCTGTAACATCGTATTACCCTGTAACATCGTATTACCCTGTAACATCGTATTACCCTGTAACATCGTATTACCCTGTAACATCGTATTACCCTGTAACATCGTATTACAGTAACCCGGCTCCTGAGTGCCTTATTAGCCTGTAACATCGGTTTAATCCAGGTTCTAGGTGCCTATTACTTACTAGTTATCACTAATTATTTTATTAGCAATTCCTTTTGTTTCAGTAAACCTCTTAATCCTTTTTTTTTTTTTTTGTCTTGTAGAGCAAAGTACAATTTAAATGCCTTATCGCATGACACTGCTATCGGTCTAATTCAGCATGCTCTAGATACAGGTGTTCAGCTGAAAGAGGTGAGATGTTTGCTTTTTGGTGATTGGCAAGGTGGGATATTTAATAGTGTGGTACTGAACATGCCATTCTCTCAGGTGTTTGTAGATACAGTGGGCCCGGCAGAGAAATACCAGGAGAAACTGAAACACAGATTCCCTGAGCTGGATGTCACTGTGAGACCGAAGGCTGATTCATTGTTTCCTGTTGTTAGTGCAGCAAGTATCTGTGCAAAGGTGAGATGTTCTTAGGAACTACTGGAAATAGTTATCAACTTTGTGTAAACTACTATTTAACGGGACCACCATTTATATTTGCCTTGAAAGATTACCATTTGTGCCATATTGGAGAACTGTATGGGGTTTATTCAGTAAACTTTCATTTGTAGCTAAATGAAATCCCAATGGCAAAATGTGGGCTACATTTGGATCTTCTGGGGTGACTGACTGTGGTCCCTTTATTCTTTACTCTGGCAAAAATGGGAAGTTATGTATTCTTGGCTGATAATTTTGTATGCACATCTGGATCAAACACCCACTTAGCGCTTTCTAAAACAATTCTCTGAGTGAGAGACACGTGATGGTCTGAGATTGTTGGATAACGGTCTATCACCAGTGACTAAGAGAAAGACTTCTGCACTGGGGCCTGAGAAGGAGGAGGCAGAGGGGCCGAGAGGACGGACGCCGTGCACAGCATTTTAAGGTTGAACTGTTCAAAAACAGTTGAACCCCATAAGGCAAAGTACTCAGGACCATCGGACACCATAACAGTTTCATGTAGAAGTCGTACTGACTGGTGCCCTTTTAAGCGCTTAATACTGTGTATACGTTCCCTTCTAGCTTACATCATGTTGTCAACCTGCTGATCATTCATTTTTCTTAATTTCAGGTGGCACGAGACCGGGTGGTAAAAGGGTGGAAGTTCTTGGAGGATTTGGGTGATATTGATATGAATTATGGCTCTGGCTATCCAAACGGTAGGTGCCTCCCAAAAGTCTGTGATAGTGAATTATTATTATTTTTAGGAAATTGTGATATTGGCAATAAGGGGTGGGATCCTTGAAAGCCGGTAGCTGAACAAAAAAAACTTTAATATGCCATTGATTTGTTAATGTTATTGCCTGTTGAAAACAGATTGGTGTAGCGATTTGTCCAATTGTTTTCCATGTTTCTACTATTGAGTAATCTTCCAATGTATGTTCAATTGATACGATTACAAACTTTATACAATCGTATGGGATAAGTATAACTTATCAATCTGCCAAGTAGCCAACTTGGTGCCTGTAACGGACCATTTCTGCATAAAAGGGGAAAAATGCGTTTAGGCGATAATCCCCTTTTCCATAGACAGGCACAGCTACTGCAGAACATCAGAACTCACGAGCTGGATACGAAATGACACTCCGAACTGGAACAGCTGAACAAGAAAAGCATACAATCGGCTTACACTCTTGGCAGTCAGCTTACAATCCAATCCCCCCCAAGAACGAGACGACACTTCATTTTGAGGGTTAAGCAGGAACTCAAGACTGGGACACCCAGTCTGGCTTTTATTACCAACAAGTACATACAGGACACTCCCAGGGGGAGGATGAAATTAACCAATCACATGGATGTACCTCCCACACATTTCCTCCCCTTAGATTAACACTTAACACAATTATACTGTACACCTTTTTCCCCAATTCCTGGATGTACCCCAAATACATATGCTACACCTCCAAAACAGGTATCCCCTGATAGCCCTTATTCAGGGGGACAACATATGCAAGAATCAGCCCATTCGGATAAATGGTTCAGGAGTTATGGAACTTTAAAGTATTGACCGACCGCATGGGTAAAGTATCCGAAAACAGTTCCATGCATTTTGGCCCTGCGGTCGGTCACAAACAAGGGAATGAAAACAGACGAATTGCCTGTGTTATAGAGCCTGGAGAGGGTTTGAATGAATTCCCTTGTTTGTGGGGTTCTTTCTACCGAACGGGGGGTCATTCGGTAGTTTCCATACGAACTTCTGGAAGTATGGAGGTCTCAGCGGTGTTTGCCTAGTCAAGTGTCCGATTTCAGTTCCAGAAAAACACCGCTGTTCGGTAGTTAAAGATGGCCGCCGCCACGTGTTGGTTTCCTGAATGGCGGCCACCCAGAGGACACAGAACACATTACATGATTGCCAATTACCCGTTTGCAACATTGTTGCAAACGGTAATTGGAGGCACACTTAATCCTGGGTGGTCTGGTTGTTCGGTAGTTTCCTCAATACAATGAATGGAGTGATTCTACCGAACAATCAGATGAAGGCTGCATATATATATATATATAACCCAGGTTAACTGCATACAACAATACATACATGACATTTAAAGTATTAAAGGCAGGATTACTGTACTACGTTCCACAGTCTTAAAGGTACAGTAGTCCCAAAAGTTCCAATATGTCCATCGCTGCTTTTAAAGGGCCAGCAGCAGCAATACAAATTATTACCTGCCCAAATATAGTCTTTAAAGTGCAATATGTCCAGGGGCCATAGTCAGCGGGCAGGAGGCTAGCAGCCAGGCCTCTCCAGTTCACAGTGGCGAAGCTGGTTTCGCCACAGTGCCACCGCTTGGACTCTGTCCTTTGGAGAAGTCACTGTCTATTCAGTTTGGATGGATCTTGTATGGAAAAAGAGGAAGTAAACATAATTCCTGTGTGTGAGAGTCTTATAGCTGCATCAATGTTTGCCCTTTGCTACAGGTAGATTCCACTCTCTGCAGGGGGGCAGAGTGCAAAGTATTTATGGTGCTTAGACTGATTCTTTGAAGAAAAAAAAAAGGAAAATAATCTAGTTGATATGTCCCCAATGAAAACATGCATGCATTTAATTATGTATTTTTTTTTTCTTCATTGGAGTTATATCTAAAACTAGCTGGCAAGAGCTGCACATCTCTTGTCTGCTGCATTTGAAAGCCCTCCTCTTCTAACCCCGCCCAGACTTTCTGTGACTGTCCAATCACAGACTTCCCAATGCAGCTCAAGGAGAAGCCTTAGCAAGGCAGGTGCTCTGGGCAATTGCTGCCTCTTGAGTTTACTTCCACTGAGCTAACCGACCCAGGAAGTAACAGGACCACTGTCTGTACTGGGTTATGGTGCATGGTGTGTTCATTAAATATTTTACGTAACCTGCGTACGGCCACTGGAAGCATTTAGAATTACACACAGATAAATAAAACCAGATAATTGTGTCTGACATTTAATGAGTGCAAAACACTATGTACTGTTTGCCAGGGTCAATGCGACTATAAACTTGTTGGTTTTTCCCCACTTTTTAAAGATCTGAATAAGTAATTCAGCAGAATATGACTGCATTGTGACTTGGTGCTTTTAATATCCCCCTTTTTGTGCATTGCCTTGTTTAGTACAGCAGACTGTAGAGACCGTTGGAGCAGTATTGGGATATCTTACACATTTTTGGAGCTTATCTTCCTGTTACTATATAAACCCCGCTAAACGCCTGTTGGATAAATACACTTTGTGTCTTAAACCTTGTTTATTTGAGGCAGTATTTGACCTATAGCTAGATACATTCTATGTTCTGCCTGAAGGTTCTCTCTGTACGTCCGGTTGATATGCAGGGACAGAGCTAATTACTGTGGGTAGAATCACATCCTGTATTTGGGTGTACTCTCTCCACTGTTTGTGTTTTTTGTTCTAATTAATTTGAGTTTGCCCCATCAGGGTCACAGTTAAACTGATCCTGGCTATAGTTTTACATTTTGAATCTGAACGTTTATCAGTGATTGCTTGCTGGAACACCCCTTTTGCATGGTGATACTTCACGTACTGCTTTGTGTAAACCGATGTAACTAAAAGGGTGGTTTAGTTTAGGGGAACCCTTCACTCTGATAAAGAGCTTTTATCTTCTCTACTCTCTATGCTGAGGAGATATGGACTCCTACTCCAGTCCCTGCTTTTATGATACAATGTGTAGTGTGCAAACAGAATATTCAAGGTTACAGCTGTATATCTAAAATTAAATGGTTTTAAAAATGCACTGTTTCTTTAAAATCACACCAGCAACAAATTATTGAACTCACAAAATATATGGAATTTTTTTTGCATCCACTGGTGCCTTCCTTCGATGTAGATGGGGGTGCTGTTGGTCTCTCTTCCACCTTTTCGACTCCTTGAATGGGGCCAAATTCACGCCACTCGTACACAGGAAATAAGGATGTGGTCATTGATTAAAATAATAAAATACATTTTATTGGGTTTGACGAGTTTGTTTTTCCCCTTTCCTTTGTAACTACATGAAATATGTAACCCTGATAAGATTGTTTGCCCAGAATGAAACTATGCACAGACTATATAAATGTATCTGTTTGGTTTCAAGATGCAGATGGAAAAAGAGTCTGTCGAGTGGAGGGGCTAGTGTGTTACAATTCTTTATCAGCAAGGCATCCTTTTCTGTCCTTGCCTTCTGTGTATTTTGCTAAGTAACAGTGCTATGTGCATGTATGTATGTATGTATATATATATATATATTATAATTTATTATACACACACACGTTTATTTCCTTATCTACTACAAATCCACATCTAGCCGTGCCAGAATTTGCCTTCCTCTAAAAACGTACACTCCTGCATTTTGCTCAATTGTCGAGCGTAATCTGTTAATGTAGAATGATTAGTAAGCTATCCCCTTATTAAATCATTGCCTGTCTAAATGAAATACTGATTTCACTGATCATAACTTCTGACCGGATTCCGTATTGTAAAACTAACATGTCCTGTAGAATGTACCAACAATAACAGTAATAATGCTAATCCCAATAAATGTCAACATCATACTTTTAATTGATCCTCGGAGTGTAGTGAAAGAGCTTAAAGGGCTGAAGAGCTTTATGGGTGAGGAGTATCACATTAAAAAGGTACTTTATAAAAGCACATTTTGCTATAAGAAATCGTCACTTTTATTATTTAAATAATGGAACATTCCCTGGCTGTCAATGAAACAACCTGGGAGGTTTCTACCTACTTCTGTTAGGCTCCCTGAGCAAACGTAAGTGGCAAGTGCACTCTACATGAGCATGCCATGTATGAATAATGCACGTATGGAGTCATTGGGGGTATACCTAAAAATGTAAGTCTGTTTTTTTTTTTTTTTTTTTGGTATGTGTTCATTTTTGCCCATGCTTTTACCTGTGGAGTGTTCATTTAAAGGGACACTATAGGCACCCAGACCTCTTCATCTCATTTAAGAATCTGCCTGGATGCAGTGCCCTGTCCCCTTAACCCTGAATATTTACATTATTACGGATGTCTCCTAGGTTGCAAGTAGAGGTGCTTCCTGTCATTTCATAGAGTTTAACTCTGAAACGATGTTGGACGTCCGCATACTTTGCATAAGGACGTCCTTTAAATCGCTGGAGGCCGGACCAATAGTTAACTGTAGAGGGACACTATAGGATCCTTTTACAAACTTTAGAAAATCATAATTTTTTCACTTTTCCATGGAAACATTTAAATGTGACCATATTCAGAGAAAAAAAAAGTTGGTCAAAAGATTTTTTGTGAATTAGTGTTAGTGTTTGTTTGGGTGTGTGTGTAAACATGCACTGTACTATTATACGCTAACTGACACAGAAAAGAAAACATTGAAAGCTGATATTGATTCAAAATATTTCTACGTGTAGAGTATTTATTATTTTCTGTTCAACAAGAACTTCATTAACATTTGCTGAATAAGTGAACAGATAAAACAGGGGGGTGAGGGGGTTAAAAGCTGCAGCATTCTTGGTATAGGACCTGTTATTGCTTGTAAAGATAAGAAAAAACAATGTTATCTCTTCTCAAAACTTAATTTTACCACAACACTCAATGTACCCTCTCTATTAGTTGACAATATAGGATTTCTGATTAAAGAATCTGGGTGTGGGACTTAATCTGATACTAGACACCAAAACAACTTTAGGTTAATGAAGCAATGTTGTTCTGATCGTGCAGTCTGACTCTTTTTTATAATTTCTTATCTCCTGCTCTGCTAATGGCCAACAGGAGCCCCCTGTGTGTTACAGAACAGCAGATAAGAGCTTCTAAAGTAAATACATTGAGCTGTAATATCTGATTGAAAATTAATCAAATTTTCTTTTCATGGATACTGTGTCACAGCCAGGTGAGGTGTGGCTAGGGCTGCATTAACAAAGTGATTGAACTCCTAAATTGCAGAGAATTGAGCAGTGAGACTGCAGGGACCTAATCTATACACCAAAGCCTAAGTGCGCTAAAGTTGTTTTGGTGTATAGATCAAGCTCCTGCAGTCTCAGAAGCTAAATCACTTTATTTACGGGGTAGAGGGTGTTTTTGTTTGTCCCTCCTCCCAGCCCCCCAAGGACTAAATTCGATATATAAAACCTTTGACTCCTATTCATCAATTTATGGCTTCACCGAGTCCTTTTATATAATATTAGAATTTGCTGGTGAATAAGTTTGAAATTTTAAGCATTAAAAAAAATAAATTCTCCCAAACTCTGCTCTGACTCAAATTAATATGTTTTCCTTTTGCAGACCCCAAGACAAAGGATTGGCTTGCCAAATATCTGGACCCTGTTTTTGGATACCCACAGTTTGTCAGGTTTAGCTGGAGTACAGCCCAAACCATCCTGGACAGAAGTGCCGCCCCAGTGGTCTGGTGAGTGGAGTGCTTAACATTCTGACGCGATGCAATTTATGTCCCCTGCTGGAGCGTGCTTTATATATTCATTTTACATAATGCTTATAGGAAACTGTTAACGAAGTGTGTTATTAGAACGTAAATTGGTAAAAAAATACAGTAGGGTTTTATTTTATTAATTTGTGTGTTGTTTTTTTTCCCCTGTGTGTGTGTGTGTGTTTTTATTTTTCCTGATCTTAACTCCTCTCTAGAAGAGGTTAAATAATTGACGACCGAGACCTTTTGCTCGGTCAAAGACTGTCTAGTAGAGCTGTGCAAGCTACAATGGAGGTGCAGTAATGGGTATGTAGATTAGAATATGCTCGAGGTCATGTAATCCTATGTCTATTAAAGATGTAGGGGGTGGGAGAAGGGTAAACGATTGTGATAGAATAATGTAAGGGTGTTGAGCGGGACTAACCAGGATTTGAAAAAATTGGTTAAGGCAAAGGTGTACACTTATCAGAGGTTGGTTCTACAGGGGTTGAACTTCTCATATTGTGGATTGCTGAAAGATGTTCGTTTCTGACCAGCTTATTCTTGCCTTGGTGGTTAGTGACACTAGCAGAGCTGATGGAGATTAGTCATATCAGATTATGCTGGGTGAAGGAGGTCAGACAGACCTTGTGTAGTATTAGGAAGGATTTCCGTGCTTGTCTGGTCGCTATTGCCTTACCATCTTACATTAATGGCAGCCCTGTAAATACTCCTAAGCACAGCTTACCTTCCCTAACTTTCTTTTATGAGTATTTAAAATACAAACCGGGATAGTGACTTGTTAAAACCTAATAAGACTATTTGATTTCGTTTTTTTCCAGGCCAGATGAGGAGGAGGAGGATGGTGTGCCAAGTAAATCTCAGGCTGTCCTGTCCTCTTACTTTACAACTCAAAAGGAAGCTGTCAAACCCAAAAGACACCGGTTCTTCCAAGAGAGACTTCTGGAGCCTCTGTCTGAGTTGTAAAACCGTTGTAGTGTTTCAGTGAGTTTATTCTCGTTAATAGGAGGGTTCCTGATCTATTTTCTTGATCATAAACAGTTGTTTTAGTTTCATGAAGGTGCGATCCTCTTATTGTGTGTCATGGGGCTGAGAGAACAACTCAGAACTATGTGTCTTCTGTCCTACAGCTTTATTTGTATGTTACACCTGCCACTAAGATGAGGCTGTTTCTTTCATCTTGTGATGATTTGACAGTACCGTTCATCCTGAAATCATGGTAGAGGCTAAGGAACTGTTCCTACAAGGCCATTCCCCTGTCACAGGGGTGGAAGAAGCTATTTCTGTCCTTACCAGTTTTGTACAATATCTGTATCACCCAGGATCTTTAATAAAACTCTTTTGTATAATGTGTGTGTTTTATTTATAATTCAGGGGTATAGAAATTATGGTCCGTACTCAATGTCAAGCAGAGGGCATGTTTCTGGATCAGTCTCAATACATCTGTTATGAATACAAAAAAACCTTGAGGAATTGCCACAAACGTAGGTTAAGGGATGAATAAAGTTGGGTCCTTTCTAGAGGAAGACTAAGAATGCCAATATGGATGGATGGAAGCCTAATAATGCATTGTTGTAGCAGGCAATTTAGGTCAGTATAAGTTTGGTGTATTTACTTTTTTGAATGTTCTCTATGGAATTAGAAAATGTTATACACACAAAATACTTTAGAACTCAGAATTTAAAATTTATTAGTCTGTGTGGTTTTCACCACATGGCTTGATTGACAGAAATATAAAGTTGATATGTAGCAAAATCAGTTCCTCCCCCCCCCCCCCCCCCCCCCAGAATCCCTACAGAAAATGATTGCACAGTGATTTATGTCTTTGATTTGAAAGGAAACAAATGTAATTTGATGGTAGGATTTATAGTGATGTTAAATACCAACTTGTAAACGAAAATTTGCAAAGGATCTCTTGGATCGGATGACCTTTGCCTAAAGCTGGTTCAGGGTGTGCTATTTAAGATTGTAGAGTCTGGCTCAACTTGTGCTTGCTGAGACCCTAGCTTGTTGTATTCTGATTAAGACTTTCTGAACCCTGATGAAGGAAAGCATTTGAGAGAAGAGACCTGGGAGTAAATGCCCTATTAGTGCTTGGCTGTTAGGCATTGTTGAAGTAGAAGAAAACAACCCTGTCTTTCCTCAAATACTGCTACCGCTTCCCTCAACCTCTTCTAAGAAGACGTTTCTCTTGCGCAAAACCTTCCCTGCTTTCTTTGTTGGCAGGACATTTTGAAGTTCGGATGACCCAGATGGTCCTTCCTCTGTGTTGCCTGTATCTGAAGCGGTAAGATCCACAAAGACACTCCTTTTGTACAAAGCCCTCCTTGTTCTGTCTTTTGGTGGAGAGTTTTTAAGTTCTGATGACCCAGATGGACCCTCTTCAATGTTGTCTAGATCAAAGACATTTTGCAATGCTCTTCTCATTCTTTCTTTTGGTTGTTCATTTTGAAAGTCTGATGACCCAGATGGACCTTCTTCTGCGTTTTCTAGTTCAGCAGTTGTAGGAAGCTCAATGACATTCCTCTTGACCAATGCTCTCCTCGTTCTCTTTATAGGTATGTCATTTTGAAGGTCTGATGATCCAGATGGACCCTCTTCGATGTTGTCTAGATCGAAGACATTTTGCAATGCTCTTCTCATTCTTTCTTTTGGTTGTTCATTTTGAAATTCTGATGACCCAGATGGACCTTCTTCTGCGTTTTCTAGTTCAGCAGTTGTAGGAAGCTCAATGACATTCCTCTTGACCAATGCTCTCCTCGTTCTCTTTATAGGTATGTAATTTTGAAGGTCTGATGATCCAGATGGACCCTCTTCGATGTTGTCTAGATCGAAGACATTTTGCAATGCTCTTCTCATTCTTTCTTTTGGTTGTTCATTTTGAAATTCTGATGACCCAGATGGACCTTCTGCGTTTTCTAGTTCAGCAGTTGTAGGAAGCTCAATGACATTCCTCTTGACCAATGCTCTCCTCGTTCTCTTTATAGGTATGTCATTTTGAAGGTCTGATAACCCAGATGGACCCTCTTCAATGTTGTCTAGATCAAAGACATTTTGCAATGCTCTTCTCATTCTTTCTTTTGGTTGTTCATTTTGAAATTCTGATGACCCAGATGGACCCTCTTCAGTGTTGTCCAGATCGGAAGTGCTTGGATTCATCTGGATGTCCCTCTTGTGCAAAGCTTTTTTTGGTTCAATTGGCAAGCTGTTTTGGGGTGTGATGCAGAGGTTTGGCTGTTCCTCAGTTGCAAATGAATTATCCCAGATAGTATCACACAACTGCATGCTTGATGAAAATGCCTGAGATAGAAATAAAGATTGTCTTTGTTTTATATTCAAAACTAGAAACAATAAACCTTTAAAACAACCATCTGTCATGTAAATATTCACATTAAACAAAATAAAAGTTCAAAACTAGATTCCTTCCAGATTCTTACATTCATCTAAGCTATTTTACGAATCGCAGAATGATCTGCACAGAGTGGAAGCAGTCAACTTGAAACTGCATCCCGGTTTAACGCTCTGTGATGATTATGGATAACAAGTCTATATAATTCAAAGCCTTTCAAGACCGCAGCTTGTTTGTCGAGTGTTTGGGTAATTGAATAGATTAACGCCTGTTTTTTTAGAAATATACATTTTATTTAGACTTCCCATTGGTTGATGTTGCGCTAATGTAGCGCTCCCCTTCTGTCGTCCTCATGGACACGTTCCCCTTTGCACAGTTATTGACCCTGTTTTGAAGACACTTCCCCAAGCAGAGCAATCCTCTCTGATGTGAAGTGAACATTACAGCCTTACTAACACATTAATGTCAGAAGCGAGTGTCGTCCGTTACTCCGTCCTCTATTTGTAAGAAACACCTACTGGGGAATATGTGTGCAAGAGAGTAGAACTATTGTGGAGAGGGTTCTACTGCTCTCTTGTCTCTCAATGTTCTGGCATAGAGGTTTATGCCAACTCGATGGCAAATAAATGACAAGTGTGGTAAGATCCAACAGTTTAGAACTTTAAATTAAATTTTTTGCTTGCATGTATGTAGAGTAAACAAAGTTACTGGTATTAGATACATTGTGGGTACCGGGATGAAATGTAAGTATTTAAATAGCGCCTTTCTCCCAGTGGGACACTCTTGGAATTAACCAAAAAGGCAGCTGATTAGTAATAGATGTTAGTATTACCTAATTGCTAATTTTATTGACCTCAGAAGGATGAAGGGCTGAGTTGGTCCTGCTGGAACTTTGAACCTGTGACCATGCATTTTGGAACAGGCTTTGTAGTCAGGGAATTAACCAACTGAGCTACCTCACTGGCATACACCCAATGCAAACAGCCTGATGCAGAAACCGCAGAATTGCCTTTTTGTAAATAAGCTTTGATGTAGAAAGCTGTGAGTCTCTTAAGAGGGCACATTAGCCAGTATCCAGGACAGATTGTGAGTCAGATGGTTGGACTCCTAATACACTAATCCACTTGCTCATTTTCTCCTGCAGAATCTATTCTGTAGAGAATGTATATGGTGTGGCTCATCTAGTTTAACCACTGTTGAGATAATGTTGAAAACTCACCTGTGCGAATGTGACGCAGCTGTTGGAGCAGTTTGCGCTAGAAGTGGGGTCCCCTTGACAGATGAAATCATCCTTGCAAGCTTGTAACCTGAAGAAATGCAGTGTTTCTGTTAGTGCTATACACTTTCAAACATATATTGTCCTCATAAAGAACTGTCTTAATGTTGGCAGGTGAGCTAACACTCCAATGGCCATTGCAGTGCTACTAAAGATCTATTTAAATGGCCATTGGGATTGGAGAGTGTGTGCAGGTAATTTTGTTTTTGTTTACATATTTTGGTAACTATTATAAGTATTGCTGCTGCCAAGTGTAGTTTTATCTAAAAAATTTCTACATATGTACATGAATAAGTGCATTCCATAGAAGGCAGGGATATAAATAGTTTACAGATGCATACATGCATAGAAACGTTACATTTATCATTGCAGGTATTGTATCATTGATGGCCAGTTTTTTTTTAGGTCACTGAGGATAAAGGAAACTCTCACAAACCCTGGAGAACTGCTGAGTAGTTGTCACTGTCGTGTGACGAGCTGATATTTTACTATATATGACAGGGCTGAGTTCATGTCAGTATTGGCCCACCTGGTTAATTTTGTCACGTCAAACACTGGCAACAAATACCATAATTCTTTTCCCGTCTATTTTACTACAGGAATTTTGGTAGTTGTAGTCCAACAAGTCTATTCTAAGTAGCCTGTTTTAGGGCAAAATCTTCCTATTTTAAAGAAACGCTTCAAGCTTGTTGTGATGATGGTGCCAAGATTTACCCTGGAGCTCCCTTATTGTAAGGAGTCAAAGGGTATGCTAGAGCGGGCGCCAATTTATTGTTGGATACCCACGTAATTGCGCTGGATCCAATCTTTGGTATTTGAGCTAATAGAACACTTAGATGATGCTCCTTCCTGCCAAGTTTTGAGGATACTTTTGCCATTTGCCATTTTAGTCAACATTTTTTTTTATATAAATTCTTTATTTTTGGGTGCATAAGTAAACAAAGCAGCTCACTCTGCCACAATAGCAGTCGTGAGTTTCAACATGATACAATAACATTACAATGACGGCATTTTGGCAATGCACAGTTTTGTGTGTGGAAAAATAGATGTGCCATGAGTCAACCTTGAGTGTTGTGTGCAGTTATGGTGATTTGGCTTTTACAGCGTCACAACAGCAGCCTGGCTATACCTGAGGAGCAAGTAGCAACGCCCTGTTATGTGGGGCTTGTAGCCTAGGTTGTGCTAGGGCTTCGTGTCATATGGCCTTAGCTGGCTTGTGTGAGAGGTGTATGTATTGTGTCGTTCTTGTAGGGGCCGCCTGAGGGCTGTGCTCTCTGTAGGTATTTTGTTGTTCCTGGATGGCTGCTGAGGCTAAATTTGGTTTTTAAGGCAATACAATTTGGTATTAAAGAAATAAGCCAGAGTAGTCACTAAAGTGAGAATTCAAAGTGAATTTCAAATTTAAGTTAAAAAAAGTGAAACAGGAAAAACTCAAGTAGTCTAAGCTTTCAATTTGACTACTCTGGCCTTAAATGTGAAATTCACTTTTGTAAATAAACCTGCAAATGTGTTTCTATGTGTATCCAAGGAGAACATACAAATATCATTAAGTTACCAGTTTTTTTAAATAGCGCCTGTTATAATTTTACTTTAAAAGCAAAATAATAATAATAATAATAATAATAAAAAAAAGCTTCGGATATTCACTAAGCTTGCTGTTTGTCGCCATTAGACATTGGACGCACTCCCTTCCAGTGTGGAGTTTGTAGAATGCTTGCAGTTAGTCTTACCCAAGGAGCCCTGAGATTTAACTGCTTAACTCATTAGCATGAATTAGTTTTACGGTAACTGGCCACCAGATTAATGCAGGGCAGGGAGAGATCCTTGCTGCGCAGGTTTCGGTGAGGGTTATTTATAAATAGCGACTCTGGCGTGTGTAGTAATCAGCAGGAATATTCTATGGTAATTGCTCCACTTTTAACACCTTGTTGAGTGACATTCTACAGGAATCCCAGACAGTTTGATTTTTTTGGGCACGGATTAAAAATTGTAGACATACTTCACCATTGGGGATTGTTTCCCCTTTTGTTTTTGCATATTCAACTTCACTTGGAATTATCCGATACCCCTAAATTTAGGGGTGAGTATTTACCAGCGCTCCACTTAAGGGCCTTTGTGGTGGGTTTTCCTTATTTGTATTACCCTCTCAAATTCCCTATCTTTTATTGTTACTTTAAGATTGGAGAGATCTTCTTCAAGTGTTGTAGCAGCTAATAATTATTTGTTATCACTTATTATTTTAAGCACCTTTTTTACACACAGATCACTTTTTTTTCACGGATTAAAAAGGAATTGTATTCATTCGTAACAGCTGAAACTCTTGTTTTGCGTAAGTCTACTGGTTACTATAGTAAATGAAAATCTGGATCTCACCATTGGTTGCAGAATCCAATGCACAGAGGCAGCTTATTCAGTCCAGAAGCAGATTCAGGGTCCCCCCATTCAGAAATATGTGGGGAGCACAGATACATGCACTCCACTCGGCTTATTTGTGCCTTACACCTGTGAGTGGGAGAGAGGTAAGCTTGGTTAGATGGGTGTGTTTGTTTGATCTCTTCCACTACGTGTGTACAAAGGGTCTTACCTGTGGCTAAGAGGACCACACTGATCCCAGGGGAATGGAGAGGGGAGATTGGCGTGTAAGTACTCAGGAGAACAGCATGCATCTAAAATGTAGAAACAAAGACGGTGAGATTGTGGGATGATACACATGGAAAGTCTGATGTCTAAAGGTTGCCTTGGTTTTAAAGAAAAACTATAGGGTCAGGAACACAAACATGTATTCCTGACCCTTTAGTGTTAAAAACACCATCTAGCCCTGCTATGCCCCCTAAATATAATAAAATGTTTTCTTTATTCCAGTCTGCTGGTGCTGGCTCTGGCACTGATCTCCCTCCTTGGCTGACCATCAAAAGTAATGAACTCAGCCAATCACAATGCTGTACCATAGGAAAGCATTGGATTGGCTGAGATTGCCAAGGAGGTGAACCGGGGGCGGAGCCAAACACCTACCTGGCCAATCAGCATTGCCTCCTAGAGATGCATTGAATCAGTGCCTCTCTATAAAGAAAGTTGCGTGTGTGCATGCAGAGGGTGGAGACACTGAATGGCAGTGCTGCACACTTCCTGCACACAGGAAGCACCTTTTGTAGCCATCTGAAAAGACAGTGTTTGTTGCAAAATGCCTGAAGGGACAGATTATACTCACCAGAACAAATAAAATCGTTCTGGTGACGATAGTGTCCATTTAAGGCGAAGCGTTTTGGAGCAAGTAGATTGTGTGATGGAGTGAGAGAACGAACATATTGAAAGTATGGATGCGGTAACCTAGAGCAGGATTAGATCACAAGTGTACTGCATCGTAGAGGACCTGAGATGTGGTAGTACTTGTGTGAATGATGGAAGGGCCGTTAAAGAATTTTTCAGGTTGCTGCACGGTAACTACAATATTGCAATAGCTGTCGTATGGCAGGTGGTGCCCTGTACCGCTTAGTGACCGTGCCTAGCATAGTGTGATGTAAAGAGATCTGTCTAAACCTAATCTTTAAGAACCAGCGGGTGCAGCTGTAGATAAAATGTGAGTGCGTGTGCATGTGGCAAGAGGTTATTGTACAAACACCAGGGCTGTCCGGCACCAAAAGCCGCTTGTTCTGCAGCGATTGTTTCACATCTCCTAAGCACGTGGAGGCTGTCATTCAAAAAATTAGTCTTCTGCATTATCACGGGGACAGAATTGGGGCAGGACTTTGGGTGCCACAAGAACCAAACTTTTACTGCTTGAAAACTGACAAAAACTGGATGAACTGCACCAAAATATTTACTGAACAAAACAGCCACAAGATGCTGTATTATTACAATAATCTGTAGTGGGTTTGAGCGTTCCTTTAGTTAACACTAATTAATTAATTAACTAATTAACAACAGATGGACCATTGAACTGGATGGTGAGTGTGTTGGTCTCAGTTACAATAAGTACAACTTAGAAAAAGTTTTGACTAATTTAATTGTCAGACAGTCCACACCAGTTTTGTTCCCCTACATCCCTATTAAGTTTCCAAACCTAAATAAAAGCATATGAAGAGTAGTAAAAAATAAATATATATATATTTATTTTTTTCAATGGGCCTATTCCATAGACATGGGCCTGGAGCTGCAGCTCCAACAGCCCCTATGTTAATCCGGCCCTGGCAAGAAGGACATTTGGGTCTCCAATCTCTTGCCCAGTATGTGTCATGTTCCATTTCTTTGTATGTGTCATGAGATTTCCTCAAAAGCATTACTTTTTATGCTCCCTCCCCAATTAAAGTCTTATTATTATTTTATTTATATAGCGCCAGCAAATTCCGTAGCACTGTGGCAATGAGAAATATAAATTAGTCACCTGACCCAAGCAATTCTCATAGAAACATCATGGCAACCGGTTAAAACGGAATTAAAAAAAATAAACTAGCTGAATTGGAAAAATTCTCCAAGTCAGTTCTATTGTCAGTTAATTTTGACTTTGAATTCATTCTGAATCCACAAGAATTCTCACTTTGGTGAATATAACTTACTATGTATATCTGAGGAACCACTGAATTAGCGTGACATGTCTGGTTGGCAAACTATGCGGCCATGGCCTACATCCAGATTAGAAAAAAATATTGTTTATTTCACTCACTTTTCGAATACTGTTGACACTCCCGCAGTCCAGGCTCTGCAGAGGGAGTGAGTTTGTATTGTTTGCCGTTTGACAGGCAAGTCTCTGGTGACGCTGTGGATAATGAGAATACTAGGAGGGACTCGAGCAGCAACAGGATCAGAGCTGTCATGCTGGTCTGCAAATTGGAAAATCAAAAAAATATACATATATGTAAGTCAGAGGGTGCTGTAAAGTTAATAACCCCTGTAACATCTTATTACAGTAACCCGGCTCCTGAGTGCCTTATTACCCTGTAACATCTTAATACAGTAACCCGGCTCCTGCATGCCTTATAACCCTGTAACATCTTATTACAGTAACCCGGCTCCTGAGTGCCTTATTACCCTGTAACATCTTAATACAGTAACCAGGCTCCTGAGTGCCTTATTACCCTGTAAAATCTTATTACAGTAACCCGGCTCCTGAGTGCCTTATAGCCCTGTAACATCTTATTACAGTAACCCGGCTCCTGAGTGCCTTATTACCCCGTAACGTCTTATTACAGTAACCCGGCTCCTGAGTGCCTTATTACCCTGTAACATCTTTTTAAAGTAACCTGGCTCCTGAGTGCCTTATTGCCCCATAACGTCTTATTACAGTAACCCGGCTCCTGAGCGCCTTATTACCCTGTAACATCTTATTACAGTAACCCGGCTCCTGAGTGCCTTATTACCCTGTAACATCTAATTACAGTAACCTGGCTCCTGAGCGCCTTATTACCCTGTAACATATTATTACAGTAACCCGGCTCCTGAGTACCTTATTGCCCTGTAACATCTTATTACAGTAACTCGGCTCCTGAGTGCCTTATTACCCCAGTAACATCTTATTACAGTAACCCGGCTCCTGAGTACCTTATTACCCTGTAACATCTTATTACAGCAACCCGGCTCCTGATTGCCTTATTGCCCCGTAACGTCTTATAACAGTAACCCGGCTCCTGAGTGCCTTATTACACTGTAACATCTTATTACAGTAACCCGGCTCCTGAGTGCCTTATTACCCTGTAACATCTTATTACAGTAACCCGGCCCCTGAGTGCCTTATTACCCTGTAACATCTTATTACAGTAACCCGGCCCCTGAGTGCCTTATTACCCTGTAACATCTTATTACAGCAACCCGGCTCCTGATTGCCTTATTGCCCCGTAACGTCTTATTACAGTAACCCGGCTCCTGAGTGCCTTATTACCCTGTAACATCTTATTACAGTAACCCGACTCCTGAGTGCCTTATTACCCTGTAACATCTTATTACAGTAACCCGACTCCTGAGTGCCTTATTACCCTGTAACATCTTATTACAGTAACGCGGCTCCTGAGTGCCTTATTACCCTGTAACATCTTATTACAGTAACGCGGCTCCTGAGTGCCTTATTACCCTGTAACATCTTATTACAGTAACCCGGCTCCTGAGTGCCTTATTACCCTGTAACATCTTATTACCGTAACCCGGCCCCTGAGTGCCTTATTACCCTGTAACATCTTATTACAGTAACCCTGCTCCTGAGTGCCTTATTACCCTGTAACATCTTATTACAGTAACCCGGCTCCTGAGCGCCTTATTACCCTGTAACATCTTATTACAGTAGCACGGCTCCTGAGCGCCTTATTACCCTGTAACATCTTATTACAGTAACCCGGCTCCTGAGTGCCTTATTACCCTGTAACATCTTATTACAGTAACACGGCTCCTGAGTGCCTTATTACCCTGTAACATCTTATTACAGTAACCCGGCTCCTGAGTGCCTTATTACCTTGTAATTTCTTATTACAGTAACCCGGCTCCTGAGTGCCTTATTACCCTGTAGCATCTTATTACAGTAACCCGGCTCCTGAGTGTCTTATTACCCTGTAACATCTTATTACAGTAACCCGGCTCCTGAGTGCCTTATTACCCTGTAACGTCTTATTACAGTAACCCGGCTCCTGAGTGCCTTATTACCCTGTAACGTCTTATTACAGTAACCCGGCTCCTGAGTGTCTTATTACCCTGTAACATCTTATTACAGTAACCCGGCTCCTGAGCGCCTTATTACCCTGTAACATCTTATTACAGTAACCCAGCTCCTGAGTGCCTTATTACCCCGTAACATCTTATTACGGTAACCCGGCTCCTGAGCGCCTTATTACCCTGTAACATCTTATTACAGTAACCCGGCTCCTGAGTGCCTTATTACCCTGTAACATCTTATTACAGTAACCCGGCTCCTGAGTGCCTTATTACCCTGTAACATCTTATTACAGTAACGCGGCTCCTGAGTGCCTTATTACCCTGTAACATCTTATTACAGTAACGCGGCTCCTGAGTGCCTTATTACCCTGTAACATCTTATTACAGTAACCCGACTCCTGAGTGCCTTATTACCCTGTAACATCTTATTACAGTAACCCGGCTCCTGAGTGCCTTATTACCCTGTAACATCTTATTACAGTAACCCGGCTCCTGAGTGCCTTATTACCCTGTAATATCTTATTACAGTAACCCGGCTCCTGAGTGCCTTATTACCCTGTAACATCTTATTACAGTAACCCGGCTCCTGAGTGCCTTATTACCCTTTTTTTGTCTTTAAGAGGCAAGTACAATATGAATGCCTTATCACATGACACTGCTATTGGTATAATTCAGCATGCTCCTTATACAGGTGAATATGTTGGCTTTTTGATGATTGGCAAGGTGGTATATTTTATATTGTCTGGTACTGAACATGCTCTTCTGCAAGCGCAGTAAGCTTTCCATATAGGAAAGCATTGCTTCAATGCTTTCCTATGGGGATTTTACCGACGCTGGATGTCCTCATGCAGAGGCAAAAGTTGCCTAGCAAACAGGAAGGACCTCTAGTGGCTGTCTGATGGTTAGTCACTAGAGGCAGTCTTAACCCTGCAATATAATAATTGCAGTTTCTCAAAAAGGGGACATGAGATGAAGTGGTCTTGATGTCTATAGTGTCCATTTAAGGCCAAAATAGCTGAATGGGAAGTCAGCTGTGTTTCCAGTTTGGCTACTCTTGCCTTAAGTTTGAAATTCACTTTGAATTCTCAGTTTATTGAAAATCTCTGTAAGACTTTGCTCTAAAATTTAAGGATGTCTAGCTGTGGATTCAGAAGATATGCTTTGATAAAAGTTTCAAATTAAAGGGACACTGTAGGCCCCCACACCACTTCAGCTCATTGAAGTGGTCTGAGTGCAGTGTCCCTATTGCCCTTAATGCTGAAATGTTCCAGAGAAACGGCAATGTTTACATTACAGTCTAAGTCAGCCTCTAGTGGCTGTCTAGCAGACAGTCACTATAGGTCTTCTTGGATTGAGGTGGACCTTTGGTCTGGTATCTGACACTGGATTTATTTATTTATTTACTTACTTGATCCGAGCACCAATGTCCCTCAGCGCTGGATTGAAGCTCCTCATTCGTCCCCCGACGAACGGGTTCTAATGCACATGCTCGGCAAATGCCGCTCACAGATTAGACCTCCCAATAGGAAAGCATCAAACTAATGCTTTCCTATGAGGAAAAATCTGACGCTGGAGGTCCTCATGCAGAGCGTGAAGACCTCCAGCGTCAGATTTGGAGGTCCTGAAGGGATGATGTTGGAAAAAGTTATATCAAGATCTTTTAAAATAATTGTCTCATTGTTTCTAAAGCTGCATTTGTGAGTCCAAAAAAATGCTTATGCACACTTAGGGCAATACTCCAAGCACCATAACCACTACAGCCCACTATAGTAGTCACGCTCTGCATGAGGACCTCCAGCGTCAGATTATTCGTCATAGGAAAGCATTAGTTCGATGCTTTCCTATTGGGAGGTCTAATCTGTGAGCGGCATTTGCCGAGCATGTGCATTAGAACCCGTTCGTCGGGGGACGGATGAGGAGCTTCAACCCAGCGCTGAGGGACATCGGTGCTCGGATCAGGTAAGTAAATAAATGGCTTTTAACCCTTTATTTACCGGGGCGCGGGAGGGGGGAGAGAGGCAGGTGCACTTTAGTATCCCATTAACATCTTCTGAGACTAAACAAGCAAATATAGTAACATAATACTATACCTAATACTCATACCTGAAACTGGAGTGAGAAACGGGAACCAAATATTGCCTAAATTCTTGATATCAGTAAAAATAATAATTCTCGACTGGAATAACTAAGCAGATACAACATAAAATATTCTATCAATATAAAGATCAACCTGAAGGGATGCTGTTGGAAAAAGTTATATCAAGATCTTTTAAAATAATTGTCTCATTGTTTCTAAAGCTGCATTTGTGAGTCCAAAAAAATGCTTATGCACACTTAGGGCAATACTCCAAGCACCATAACCCCTATGGTAGTCGTGATCAGTAATAAAAACACTAGACAACGATTTGACAACTTACCTGGGGTCTGCCGGGTGCTGATTGTCTTCTCCTGTGTTCCCAGAAGCTCCCTGCACTGACCTAATCCTTGCCATGCAGGGCTTAGCTCATTGGCCGAGAGATACTCAGCTGACACTCTCCATCAATGAGCCAGCCTTCATGAGGTTTACTAACTCCAAAGGCATGGCACTGCTATGGGGGCAACATTTGCACCCTCGTCCACTTTGCTATACACAAGTTGGTGGGAGCAGTGATATGTCTGAAAACCCATTTCCAAAATTATTTTATTACTCCAGTTACTACATTGATGAACATTGCTGAACTGTTGGTAATCTGGTTAGTAAACAAACACAATTATATTGTAAAAACACTTTATGGATAATGGATACACTTTATGGATTATGGATAATATTGAAACAACCATTATTAGTTTTTCAGATCTAACTCAAACTGGTGAATCATTAAATAATGGGATTATTTCTGACAGTTTCCACAGGGAAACTGCTGGAAACTCAATTTTGTTGTTAGCCTTCTCAGATGTTTTCTAAGATGCCCAAAGGGCGATTAATTTGATAGTTTTACTGCTCACCTTGAACTACTAACCTTGAACACCATTTAAACAATTCTTGAGTTCTCACTTTATTTACCCCTAAGCTAAAAACCCTTTCACTGTATTTAATAAGAAGAGGAAAAACATTGGGACCTGGATTAGCACTAAGCCATAACCTTTTCTAAGCCAATTTTGAAAGTGGAGAATCACTGATTGGCTGAGAGCATCAGTTGACCACTCTCAGCCAATCAGCGATGCCCCATCCCTGCGGTACTCCACGCTTTCTTGAAAGTGACATTTCAAAAGCCAGATGCCGCCTAGGGAAAGTGGACATTGCCGATGGAGGCAGCTTTTTAAAAACCTGTTTAAATCCTTGAGGTAAAAGTCCCCCGGGCGCCTTCTGGCACCATAACAACGTCATTTAACAACGCCAGTAAACCCAAGCTACCGCAACTTGAGGCTGTGCACCAAAACCAATTCACAGAGGTAGAAAAGTGGATAGCGGATAACAGACTCTCCCTAAACATGTTGCTAGACCCCAATCTATCCTTTGGCCTTCACATTCAAAGAATCTCTTCAAAACTTTACCCACAACTAGGTGCCCTGTACACAAAGAAATACTGCCTAAGCCCTACAGTAATGAAACAGATAGTGCAACAAATGCTAATGCTGGTCGTTGATTATGGGGGTGTAGTATATGCACCCGCACCGCAAACCCACCTTAATAAACTTAATACGTTATATAATTTGTTCTGCCGCTTTGTACTAGAATGTAATTACTTTGCTCATCACTGTGACATGTTACAAGAACTAAACTGGCTGTCGCTGGAATCCCGACGCACTCTTCATCTTTCCAGCCTTGTGCATAAGAGCATTTCTGGGAAGCTCCCACCCTACCTGAGTAGAATGCTCTCCCCAGCTGTTCCCACCTCCTATAACCTCCAATCCAGTACTAGCACGATATTTAGCATACCGCAATACAGAAATAAAGTGTGTCGATCCTCCTTTTCCTACAGAGCACCAATTATGGAATAACCTCACGGACACAGTCAATTCTTCATTCAATCTAAAATCTTTTAAGAGATCTATGGCAATAAACATCAGCACGGAATGCACCTGTCATGGTTGAATATATTTATTACCTGTTATGTATTCAATCTATATATGTGTTTATGTGTATATATATATATATATATATATTTATAGTTTGTATATTGTATTTTTGTAATATTGTATCCTATTGTATCAATGCAATGTTTTGTGGACCCAGGACATACTTGAAAACGAGAGAAAACTCAATGTATCATCCTGGTAAAATATTTTATAAATATAACTTTAAATGAAGTTATTTTGGTGTCTGAATTTAAGGCCAAAATAGCTGAATTGGAAGTTAGTTTTATTTCTAGTTCGACTACTCTGGCCTTAAATGGGAAATTCACTTTGAATTCTCACTTTAGCGAATAACTCTGTAAAACATTTTGCTTTGATATTTGGGGGTGTCTCGCCATGGAATCACGGGGTGTAGATGATTCTTTGGTAAAATTTCTAAATTTCAAAACTAAAACCAGGGTTTAACATGAAGTCTTATACTGACTATGATTTAACTTTTGTTGCGTTTATAAAAACTCTTCAGAATAGGGTATCAGTCCACAAATCTGACATTAGTATAGTTCAGGCATAGGCAACCTTCAGCACTCCAGATGTTTTGCACTACACCTCCCATGATGCTTTACCAGCATTATGGGTGTAAGAGCATTATGGGGGATGTAGTCCACAACATCTGGAGTGCCGAAGGTTGCCTATCCCTGGACTATAGTTCCTAAAACTGTAGTGCTAAAGTACCTGCGAACAAATCAATATTTATTCATTGATTGATTAAAATACCTTTAAATCTACGTAGATCCATTCAAATAACAGTTCAGAATTCCAATGTAAGAAAATGAAAATAACCCGGATATTATTACAAATCCGTCCATTGCGTTTATGTCAATATTTGGTTTCTCGTCCCTGGTTTGGACTAATCCCAAGAGCCAGAGATTTTTCGGAAGTGGTCAATGTAGTCGCACCCCCTATTTGTACTTTATTTAATGGATTTCAGCCTTTGTAGGTTTTATTTATGGGTAAGCACTTTGCTAAGCGTGAAAAACACATTAAGTTTGATGCGATTCTGCCGCTGGCTTTACTTTGACAATGTGATTTGCTGCATGTGGATTTTAATGACCGTCAATAAAAGTTCAGTTTTGAATTTGAACTGAGAATGTTTTGTGTATAAAACGGGTTATTCTTAGAAATAAAGTATCTGTGTGTCTAGCTGAAACTGTGAGCTCACAAGTATCCTTCCCATCATGGTAAGATTGTTTTAGTATGTTGGGTTGGGCGAGGAGGGGGGAACTATCAAAGTATTCTGTTCGAAAATTGGTGCAAAAATGTGAAAAGGGTAGAGCTGCAATTGGTACGTGTTGGGTGGTTTCTATGGTGATTGCTCCACTTTCGGTATCTCAGTTACATTTTTTAGAATAGAATTTTTTTTGTATTTATTTCCCCATTGTATCAACTCTTTCTTCCTTTGAATTTTTGTTTGGAGGAAGTTACCCTCATACACAGTGCTAGAATCTGATAACAGAAGAACGTCGTTTTCTAAGGAATCCACTGTTTGTTAAAAATAAATAAAATTTAAAAAAACAACCCATAAAGGGTATTACGCTCTGCATGAAGAATGGTTAAAATGGTATCATGAGCATTGCCTAGGGAGGGGCTTTATGTGCAGAAGCTTTGAATGTAGGACAGTTTATACCCCAAATCCTTTCAGCAACATATATACCAGTAACCCCCCCTCCCCCCCCCAAAATCTTCATTATAGGCTTTAGTGCTGGACACAGTCCATTGGGAAATCACAATTTGTACAGAGTTGAAATATCATGCAGCTTTCAGTCCTGACTGTTGGAGATGGATGGACGGATGTAGAATGGATGTGGGAGGAACTTGGTGACGAGTGTGTGTGCATCCATGGGTACCCACTACGAATGTGATGTAAATAGTGAGTTCACAATCTGCTTGTGAACGCAAGTGCGCAGTCAGTCACTGCTGTTTGGGCAGCCTGTGTTTGTGTTTGTAGAGGGCACTGAGAACGTGTGTGTATGTGTGAGAAGAGAGAGAATGACAGAAAGTGTCTACGTGCACAAACACTGAGGACAGTATGGAAAAGAGGCAAGGAGAATAAAGGGGGTTTGATAACAGAAGACGCTGGTTTGGGTTTGGGGAGGGCACTCTTCACTTACTGTTCCCGTATGTCAAACATGTTTGCATTAGTTCCTTGTCTTGTTTTACCTATTGTACAACGCTTCTGAATATGTCGGCTCTGTATAAATAATTGTAATTGGAACGGTAGAAACGCACATGTAAGAAGGCCGGGGGACAGTGGGAATTTGGAATGGAAACTGATAAGTGTGAAAAAGATAGAGATGAGGAGAGGGCGAAAAAAAATCAATTTTGGATTGTAGAGCAATTACAAACCGAGATCCACCCAGAGTAAGAAAGAGAGGTTTTGAAAAAAATATTAATAGCTATGGTAAGAACCTAGAGGTAGAGTAAGGCTCATAAAGGGGTCTGGTTTGGGACAAAGATTTAACTGAAACCTCACCATGTAATAAGTGTCTGTGTATTTGCCTGTCTGGATTAGAGAGTGTCTGTGTGTGAATGTTATGTTTATTGTGATCGGTGAAATGTGTGTGAGAAGTTAGGGTATGTGTGGTGGTAGTTGGTTGTGGGCAGCATTTTTTTTTGAGCAAGCCCTTAGTGGGAGAGTGATTCAATGGAATGGCAGAGGACATTGTGAGATGATACAGAGATAACGCAGGAAAGAAACCAGAACAGCATAAATGGGACAATAGTGGGATGCATCCCAGGGAGAATATAGCTAAGAGGTTAATAGAATTATATTGAAGTGGCAGACATCAATGACATTTAGTTAGGGAGAGGACATTTCGTCGTGGAGCGGGTGACAGCACGTGTAACTAGCACAGTCATCAAATCTTACCATAGACTCAAATCCTGGACATTTTTTATTTTGAAGTTAACTTTGCCCCTGCATGGCGCCATGCTTACATCAATCATCCTGTCAACCAGGGTATCACCAACCATGCATTAGGCTTTTTTTTTTTTGCTAACTAATTTTGCCTCTTTGTAAGTACTGTGCCATTTTAACCTTTCTTTTTTCCAATTTTTTTTTATTATTTTTTTAAAATAATCAATGGATTTAAAAAAAAAAATTATTGGACGGTGGCATTGTTCCGTTAGTCATGGGTGTAGAAACAAGGGGGTTTGCGGAAGTACAAATACCACCCCACCTCCGTGGATCTGGTGTGACTATAAAGATCACGTGTTTAAGAAAGATCGGAAAAACAAATTGTTTGTTAAAAGTTGGTTATCCCATTCTACTAATAGATTTTATTTCAATGACAATATATAATTTTGCATGTAGAAAACGGAATGGATGTATGATCCCTAAGTGGGCTTCGGATTATTATGAAATACCCCCCCCTGCCCGTCCCCTGATTTTCTTTGCCTTTATGCCGATGCTATTAGTCTGTTCTTGCAGTGTGTATGAAGACTTGTGGACCTTGCCCATCTTGCCAGTTGATGGGTTCTCTACTGTTTAATTATACTGCCAGCAATGAATTCATTACATTTTGTTATAAAGTGGACGTGGCTCATATTCTGTGCTGAATGCAGTACACTGCTAGGCTCCCGGCAGTCCGTACAATGTTTATCCTACCGATTAGCCCGAAGATATTTATACACAACCTTCCTTCCATGATACGGTGCCTTGCTTACTGTCTTATTCAAACACACTTACATCCTTCTTTTTTACTTACTAAACACAAAAACTCTAATCGAATTCCACCTATAGTTTACTTTCTACGAATACAGCCAGCCAGCGTGTTACATGTACATATAACACAACGCATAATATAACAAACAGGACACTGGACGAAAAAAAAAAAAAAGAAATATAAATTATGAAAAAATATAGGTAGCTCACAGAGTGTCACAGAACTCATTACGGTTGTGAGTTAAAAAGCAAAAACCTGTTTTACACATTCTACAGTAAATCAAATAATCACATATTTTGATGACAGATTAAAACGATAACCAACCTGTCTGATCAGCCTTTTCTTGTGTAAAACCACTGATTTAATTATTGATTGTGTTCCCTGTTTAGGACACCAGGGTATCTATGCCAGGATTTCACACACATTACTCACCACCAGCTCTGCTGGGACACTGTTCCTTGCATTGACTACTATTTCTTTAAAATCATATAAGCTGATCACTGCTAGTATCCTCACCTCCAAGTTATTACTCTACTTCGTATAATACTTACTGTACTTATAACTAGTATTTATATACGTGCTATGGAAACGGCTTTTCTGTTGTAGCTTGCTAAAGGTTTTTGAAAGTTTAATTTGAACGGCTATTTGATCTAGATTATCAATAAATAGGGGTTTTGTTCTCTTGAGATCTGTATTATTTATCATTCCGACCTTTCACGAGTCTGGTAGCCCTCATTTAACCCCTTAAGGACCAAACTTCTGGAATAAAAGGGAATCATGACATGTCACACATGTCATGTGTCCTTAAGGAGTTAAACAATGTCTCTAGTGTATTTTTTTAAATTTTCTTTGGTGGGTATCTAGGAAACCATTTAGAGGCATTCTTTAAATGGATCAATCACCATAGAAACCAGCGATATATTCCTGTCATTGCCCTATTTATTACTAACGCCCCATATTCCAGGTGAGTTTTAACATGTGCTCTATAAACAGCTCCTCTGCATACACTCCCTTCAACATGCTTCAAACATACACAAAACGCAGCACATACCCTGCGCACGTACACGCTGGCCTACCTAATACTCCCGCACGGGGTTTGATCACTAAACTGTGAATTAAGGACAAAGGGACCACTGATTTAAGGCTAACGTAGCAAAATCGGAAACGCAGAGAATAGTTCACATTTAATGATTTTGACCTAAAATTTCTGGTGTGCCTAAAAATCCCATATCACCTTACACAGCTTGCACCATGCTCACAGGCGCATGGCGTCACGCAGCCCATTACCTGTGCACACCGGGGTTATTCAATAAATGTAACGCAGCACAGTGAAATCCAAACAGCATCATTTAGGCAAAAATGACTGATTTGGTAAAATTCTCAGAGTTTAGTAAACAAATCCCCTTAGACCAGTCTCGGTCTCCCACCTGTTGCGGTTTTCCCAATGAACCCCTCTGCAGCCTGTCTACTTAATGCAGTGCAGCCCTCGCAGTGTTTTCTCTCCCCCTGCATTTCGTCATTCTCCTGCTTCTCTCTCTACCACCCTTGTAAATCATATTATCCCAGTTACCTAGCGCTGCGCCTCCATCCTGCACCGCTTTGATTCCCTTAATTCCCTACTTAACCCCTTGAGTACCGGAGGAGTCTGCGACATCTAAAGTGATTCATCGTCACCGTCTTTTCTCAGTAACTTACATGATCTCCTAGAATTTTCTTTACATTCACCCCCCCTCCCCGTGCCATCACCCCCCATGTCTCTTACCTCCAGTCTTTGACTGTTCAATAGTCTGACAGATTGGTGGCGTATCAGCTGAGAGTATCACTGCTGTATCTGCCTTCAATGCAGTGATGCTACGTGTGTCTTAATATTTCGTACATCCCCCTCCCTCAAGCCTTCTCTCCCTCCCTTCATCCCTCCCTTCTCTCCACCCCCCACTATGGACTGGTCACTCTTCTCGTCTAATCAGCCCCAGGCTCTATAATTAAACACTCTAAATAAAAATCTTTAAAATGCATTGATTTCTCAAGCCAAAGGATTGTTTTGTGGAGGTCGTCCCTAGTGCTGCATGCTGGCTTGGCTTTTAAAATCACGGGAGATAATACAGGAAGATTTATTAACTAAACTATTGAAAACGTTAGTCCACAATATGCCCTAACTGGACAATTAGCCAAGTTGGAAAAATGTCCTGAAATTAGTAGTTTTGTGGTTCAGAGTTTAGTGTATAAATAAAATGTACTTTTTTACTTAATAAAACCCTGTCTTTAGATCCACCACTAATTAATATCTAAGTTTGTAAAAAAACATAATTAACTCTTCTCAGTTGAAAAGAATAACATTTTGGCAGGGAAAAAAAAATATATATAATTTTTTTTTTTTTTTAAATTAAAGGTTAAATAAAATAGGGTTACCATAACCATTGTGTTTTCGTCTTCATACATATCAAGTCTGCTGATAAGAAGTACATGAATAGCGTTTACCTCCAGTATGTCACATGCTGTGGTAGGTAAATCTAATCAGTGTAGCCGTGGGGGCTGATGAAGATGGTGAGGTGCTAGACTCTACCCTAGAAATTGTGCTTTGCCCCAAGACTTTGCTATACTCTTTACAATTATAAGGGACACTATAGTCACCAGAACTACTACAGCTTAATGTTGTGGTTCTGGTGAGTATAGTCAGTCCCTGCAGGATTTTTCATGTAAACACTGCCTTTTCAGAGAAGAGACAGCGTTTACCTTGCTGTTCAGGGGCACCTCTAGTGGCAATCACTCAGACGGCCACTAGAGGTTCTTCCTGGGTCAGTGCTGCACAGTATGCAGCATTGACGTTCAGCGTCTGCATGCAGAGAATATTCATCACAGAGATACACTGATTTAATAAAAAAAAAAATCTGTATGTACCCATTGTACAGCGCTACGGAATATGATGGCGCTATATAAATAATAATAATAATTATATATATATGAGCTACAACTCCATCCTCTGACGCTGATATATGCAATTAAGTTTAATTAAGGTTCCTCCTCCATTAATTAACTGATTGTGATACTGGAGCAAGTGGAAAGTACACAAAACAGCACTTTTCATGTGCATCCAAACAGCATATGGGAGGGATACGGATCCAGGAAAAGCCAGTGCGTCTCTCAGTAAGTTAAAGGTCTATTATGACACCTCACGTAGAATGTCTGGGTTTAAAGATATGTATAAATAATAGTGCGATTTGTATGAATAAGCACAGTCCATTTGGTTTATATGCTACCTTTGTGCTCCTTCTTTACCAAGACTGACATCCTAAACATATTTGCACACGAGAATAAGACAAAACACATTTAGAATTTTTTGTTCTCATCTTGCAACATTTTGTGCAATGCTGATAACACGGGATGCAGAGTGACTCGGGAATGTAGACAATAAAGTCATTACAAAATGGAACATGTGTGTTCCTTTTATTATATGAGAATAACAAAAAATATTACACACAATGTTTAGATCCCTCATGTAATGTGTTACCTCTTTATCTTGGCATTCGGTTTTTTGTTTGTTTTTTTTATATTCTTTTTTTTATTTTTTTATTTTTTATATTCTTTATTTTTATTGTGCAGCATATAACAATAAGCTCGCTTTGCCTTAACATCAAATGCAAGCGCACGTCAAACAAAAGTAACAAGTGTGTGGCAGGTAAAGTCAAGCACTTTTATGATATTAAACAATTCAGACTAATCAGACTAATGTGTCCATGGTGATGTGCTACGGTGACTTTTAACATATCGGGTACCATGGCTCGGGAATGTGTGGTTTAGTTGAGTATGACATATGTTTTACATTAGAGTGTAATGCTAAGAGGTCGCAGTTATTACCCCCCCATAGAATAGGATGGCATGCGTCCGGGAAGGCACCTGCGTGTAGCAATACCTCTTAGGGACACGGAGCCCTTCTCAGGGTCTGCACTTAAGATGCGTTGTCGTGTTATCAGTACTTGGTGAGGGGTGATGGGGGGGGATGGCCTCCGTTACAGTCCCCAGCGACTAATGGCGCAGTGTGAGCCTGATGAGTGGGCCTAGGGGAGAAAACAAACTGTTTTTCCCAGATGTGTGTGGTGTGCGAGACAGTATAAAATAAACGGTATAAAATCAACTGTATAAAGTAAACAGTGTAAAATAAACTAAGAACAGTCTATGGCAACTTTATCCTATATGCGGTAGGCATTCGTTTTTTAAACACAAACAAACACACATTCGGTATGAAGAACACTGCTTTTATCACTAATATATTTTGAAAATTTAGCTATTATTTCTTACAATGCGCCATTTCTTAACCCGATCTCTGCAATTTTCAGTTTAGCAAGAAAAAGGCACCGTCAGAAAGGAAATTCACTGCAAAAAAATAATTTGGCTTCTAGCATGGTTAAAGGCTTGCATAATACATGTTCGAGAGTGAAAGAAAGCCCTAAATGACAGCTATGACTTGAGCCTTTATACACTAACGGGAAAGACTCGATGAGTTCATTTAGCCACTGGTAAGTTCTTTCCAACAACATTTTACCTCTACAGAGCTTTCCTTACAATTAGAGATCCCTTGACCCTAAAACATCACCAATTTCAATTTTACGCCAAAATAGCTTTTTTCTATTCGTGCAATTTTGAAGGAAACTTTACAGTTTTCATGTCCGTTACATGTCCGTTACCCGTTTAGTCACTCCCGATGAGATTTTTACAAATTTTTCCAAATCCCAAGTCAAGAATGATTACCCCTAGCAGTTAGTTATCTGATTACAAAAATCACCTAATAAAACCAGATCCCATTGAATACAAAGTACAAATCAGAAACTGATAGTAGGTACTGATATAATTAAACTTATAAGGGTAAATCTCCCAAAGATAGAATATGCCAAAATCAATATAAAAGTAAACCGAAAAACATCAACAACAAAAAAACAGGTAGAAGCAATTCCAGCAAATCTTATTTTTAAACACTGTATTGTAGAAAAAAATTCAATCACAAACTGTAGGCAGCAAAAGCTGATACAGACAAATTTGCAATCTCTATTGCACCCTGAATTTTGCGATTTGTTTGATAATTCGCCATCATTCTCTATTTGCAGGTAAACTCAACAGATATTTACGAAACCAGAAATTGAGTAGAATTGACCAAGTAATTACAAACATTAGATCATATTAGGAAATCCAAATCAAATGCCTTCTCTTCCTAAGTATTTTGACCTCAAATATGCAATTCATATTCAGTTCTGCACAATTCCCTGTTTATTGAATTTAGTGTAAATACATAAATATTAATGTGACAAGTTATTTATGTATTGAAGTAGAAACTCATTTTTATAATATCACGGTAGATGCATTGCCCTGTGATCAACAAATCTTTTACTGCAGAGCGGAGGCAAGATCATCACATTTCATTATATACCCCTGAGGCAATTTAGTAATAATTTTTTTTTTTAAATAAAATGCTAATATTTATGGAATGAGGAATAATAAACAAAACACTTAAATGTATAAACAAAATTACCAAGAAAACTTTACTCAAAAAAAACACTTGAAGCACCATAAATAACCAAACCTCAACCAGATCTGAAAATTTGATTGCAATTTAATTAACTGAATTTAACCTCATTTTGCTCATCCACACAAAAGCCAACCACGTCAGTGAATAAGTATGAACGGGATCCACCAGGGTCTGTCTTATTAACTGACTCTTAAATGGAATTTGGAATACGCAGATATCTGAAGTGAAGAAGTCCCACTAGGAACCCTTATAGGTCAGTTCCAGGGGCGATCCTCGGAGCTCCCCAGCCTCACCAACCAAAAATATGAAATAAAATAGTGGAACATGCAATAAATTATCCATTAAGGTCAGCTAATAAGTCAGGTCACTGCATCTTTGAGCCAACCTCAGCCTGTCCTGTCATTCGTGACAAATATGTTTTTAAAGATAACTAACTTGTTCGATATATAAAGTTTTAAACCGCGAAGAATCCCGTACAAAATTTGTTTGTACTGCAGAAAAAAAGATTTAGTTTCAAACTGAAGAGCTTTGTGTGTTTGGAGTGTCCCTTTAATTTTGCATTTACACTTTCAATTAGACTGGGTGAGTTTACATTTCTACATATTTTTTTTTTTCTTCACATAATTAAAAGAAATTTGAAAAAAGTCTCTAGTACCAACCTTTGACTTTTATCAACATATCGAAAAGGTCACTGCATGGTTGTCAAATGACAATTGAACCAAAAACATTTAGCTCGTTTTAGCTAGAATCTTTTAAAACCAGCAATTTTTCCCCTAACGTCTGCCATTTTGATTTAATTTCACTACAATTCAGCGTGGATGTATGGTATGTTATTTATAGGAATAGTTATGAACCATTCTCTGTAAAGAAAATGGCTGACTTGTCTTGCCAAAATCCAAACAATTACCCAGCAATCCCCGAGCTCAGTGTCCTGTCATGGTACCGCTCTGAGAGAATGTGCTTGCGTTTGTCAGATATATTATTACGTGACATGACTTATATTCAGATTATTCTGGCTTCTGTGCTCCTTATGGGCTTATTCTGGTTTTACTCTGCAACTGCAGCTGACCATATGACCTGTTAATTGTTTTTGGTAATTAAGGGTTTCGTGACTACAACTTGTTTCTGTTGTTTACATTTTCTATCATTTGTTTCCTAGGTATTCTGTAACCATATATATTTAACATGCTACTGTGGGTGCAATGGCATTATATTGCTACTAACAATGGTGGCATGTAACACCACACTGCCACGGACAGAATTAAATTAGAGAGGAGGTTATGGTTAGGGAGAATGTATTGTTTATGGTTAGGGAGAATGCATTGTTCTCCTAAAGCTGAACAGCTCACTGATAACAAATTACGGTAATGCATTGAAACAAGCCATCTTAGAAAGGAGTAAACAGTGAATGATTATATAACTTGCTAGACAGAAAAATTGAGTTATAGGACAGAAAGCTTCCCGGGGGTGAAATTATAGCCGAGGGAGCCTGGATTCTGTGAATGCACAACAGCAGGGCTTCATAGCCTAATCTTGGGTCGAAAAGACCAGACAGAACAAGGGAGAAAAAAATTCTCAAGTATTATTAATTTATCAGGTGAGTATGTTCCTAATGCAGAAAATCAATGTCAGGATAAAAAATGTATATCCTTGTGTTTAAAGCATAGCCCCTCAACGAGGGGGAATAAACATTCCATATTTTAATTGGAAGTTGGTGAGGTTTTATTATTTTAAACTCGATAGGGCAGGAATTACTTGTTGCCCTAGGTTATAACAAACGTGCCTCTCTCCATCCAAAATATAATTTATCCAACAGTATCTCAAACATGGCCTCTGGGGAGCACGTTTTAGTACCAAGTTCTCTGCCCGTAGCAATGTCAGTTACATTCCGGGCTCCTTCATGGAATTAAGTCTACAGTTTACACATTCTGAAATGTGACAAACTGTTTCCTGTTAGTTACTGAATGTGTAAGATGCATTCTAAGGCTAGTGGGCTTGGAATCTTGACCTGTCCCATTCTGTAGTCAATTCTTCTCTGGCTCCCAGGAGGCTCTTCAGAGAAGCTTTGCCCTTCCCTCACCATCTGTGTATTCTTCTCCTCTGTAGTGATAATAGCCCTGCTGAGAGAACGGAGGGATGTAGCTCTCCAAAGTGTGTACTCAACATGCTATAGCTTTTTCCTTGGACACCCACAAACATTAGCCAAGACTGAATGTAGTAAGCCAGAGAACTCACTTCAATGGGAGACACACAGGTTATTTATACATTAGATTGATTAAACAGTAAATATTTAACAGCCAATCATGCAAAGTCCTGAATTGTCCCCTATTGTTCCCAAATCTTGCAGTTTAAGTGCAGATCACATCCTTTGATCGCAGCCTTCCCGGTCTCCAGTTTAAGGTCTTTACTTTAAATGGCCGCTCAGATGTTTCTTTAAATATCTTTAGTTCCTGGTTGCACTCCCTCGCACATGTTTAGTTTTACCGGTTTGCCGTAAGACTGGTTGCCAAGATGATTCATACAAAAATGTTCCATTCTCAGCGGCTCTCTGTACAGATTGATAAGAGTTAATTAGGTCAGTTTAAAGTTAATAACGACTCCCCATATTGTGTCCTCTCCAGATATGGGAGCCAGGGAATCCCAAATCCCTAGCTTGCAAATTCAAAGAGCACTCGGATTGGCGAACCCGTGCCAAAGCAACAGCATGATAAAGTTTGAAACCGGCTGACAGCTATTCTCTAATGCATCTAGGAGTTCGATGTGTGTGCAACTGGATAGTCAGGGTCTCATAGAAGGAGTTCATGGAGCTTTGAGAGAAAAGCGACATACTATTCAAATAGCCGATCAAAGATTTACTGGATCGTGGTAAAGTTCCAATGTGGTGATTAGTTCCACTGTGATTCAGGTTATCTTTCGGTCAGGCATTCGGTGAGCGAATAGGTTCAGGCGATCTCTAGAGTACACCCAGCTCCCACTGGAGGGTAGAATAAGCACCCTGGTCCCTCTTATACCCCTCCCTATTGACAATGGTAGAATAAGCACCCAGGTCCCTCTTATACCCCTCCCCATTGACATTAGCCATTTTGTGCATTTCTCAGAGGGTACTGGGACATGGTCCATAGTCTGTGGGGAGAAGGCTGGCCTACAAATCCCTCCTCGATTCCTAGGACTAGAGTAATCTGTTACAGGGTGTAACCACCTCAATAAACAGGCAAAAATTACAACCACACAGGAGAAGCACAGGAAATGAATCCTGCAAAGTCAATTTGGATTTTAAGACTGTCACAATACGTAAAGGAAATGGGTGACTTTGTTTTGCTGTCATGGCTGACTGTCATCTCAGGACTGCTTACCTTCAATGTCAGTATCTGTTTTATTTTTATTTTTTTTGAATTCTTTATTTTTGGAGTGCAAGATATTACATACGAGTCACATACGCCACAACAGCGTGCAATAAAACTGGGATACATGCGATTAATACAGTGGCCGGTGGGAATTGCACAAATTTTTTTTTTTTGAAGAGCATAGTAATAGGCTTGGTAGTAATAAATGAAGTACAATGTATGAATTACAGCTAGGCGATTAGCCTTGAGTAATCGAGAGTATCACGTTGGTTTAGGTGCCCAGGTAACATCTAGCTCATTGTGTACTACGCCATTAATGGGCGAGTGAGATTTGAATGCATATAGGTTACATTGAGATAAAACAAAACAAAAATTCTAAACTGTTAACCTCTTGATATCGCTTGTTTTCACTTATATATAAAGTGTGCACATGTTAGAGAGACGTCTCTGGACTATATAATATAATACAATAAAACATGGTATAAAACTATGTAATGGATGTATAAATTGTGAAGCATTTCTTGTTGTGCTCAAACGTGTCACTGACTGCAAAATTGGGTATGCTGTACCTGGTTACTGCCTCGCCGCCCCCCCCCCCCCGCGGCCACCCACGGCCGGGGAGGGGGGGGAGGGAAGGAGCCCCACGTATGTCTAGGTGCGTTTGAGAGTAGTTTGGATCAGATGAGGCGCCGGTGTGGGCGTATGCATAAGTGAGCTGTATTGTGTGGACATTTGCTATACAACTAATGAGCGTTAAAACAACATTAAGGACACTCATTGAACTTGAGTGGCCCGCGTAATATGTCATAGTGTCTTAGTCTTATGTCATAGTGTCTTAGTGCGGCCGAGTGGCCTATAGTCCCGTTCAGAGTGATCTGCATTTGGAAAGACCTCAGGGCCCCTTCAAGTGCCGTTATCTTCGGCGGTGGTCTGTTCTGGTCCGCGTGGTACAAATATTTTGGAGCGCACTGGGTCCCATCTGTGTTGCTGGCGTGGGTTCTCTTGGTGTACCGGTCCAGGGATCGCATCTTGGGGTAGGCCTAAGATGTGCTGTATGTTTCTTGCATCCTGCATCGAGTGCACCACATGGCTGTCTTCCCCTTTCCTGACAATTAACGATCGGTCAGAGCGCCACCTGTATTTAATGTCCCGTTGCCTGAGGAGGGTAGTGAATGGCTTCAGGGTCCCCCTCCATGCTAGCGTGCCGCCAGTCACATCAGCGAAGAAGGTTAATGTATGACCCTCAAACGAAACCTGAGTTCTGTTCTTAAGTGCTGCCTGGAGTGTGGCCTTGTCCTTGCGGTGGTGGAAACGGACTATGAGATCACGGGTTGCAGAAGCCGGGGCTCTAGCCGGTTTTGGGACCCGGAATACGGATTCGACTGGAATGCATTTAGATTGCTTCGGTGTGAGTAGTTCCGTCAGGAGCCTGCGGACTAAGTGCGGCAGCTCCTCTGCCGGTATATCCTCCGGCAGCCCCCGTACCTTGATATTAGTGGCCCTGCGCTCTTCCTCTGCGGCGGTGAACCTTTGATCATATTCCTCGTTTTTGAGTTGTAGCTTAGTAATTTCCGCCTGCATCGCTGTGATTTGCGCATCTCGCGCCACAGAGGTGTTTTCCAGGGTTCCCAGCCTGCCATTCATGCCTTGTAGCTCCGTGCGCAGGGAAGCCATGTCCGCCTGTAGTGTGGTCTGGAGGCCCGCCAACAGGGTTTTTAGTACTGCGGTGGTCACCGGAGCGTTGTCCGGGTCTGGAGGTGTAGTCCCCTGTGCAGGTAAGTGTGCGGTCATTGGGACTTCTCCTTCTTGATAGAAGTCGTCCGAGTAGTCGGAGTATGTGTCAGTGTGGTCGGCCATTTTGGGCCTTGCCGCCTCGCGGGCCTGTCTCCAAAGAGCCCCGATGTCTTGGCTCTGCCTCGGCTGATCGGGCTTCGCTTTTTTAGATTTACGCCCCATATCGGTTCTGCCGGCTCTCCCTTTCACCGGTGATGATTTGAGAGAGGTTTAATGGGCTGAAATGGGTGAAAGTTTGCTTTTTCTGCGGGAGCTGCAGTCCCATGCGACTTCTCCGCTTCGTGGCTCGGCTCCGCCTTGTCAGTATCTGTTTTTGACCAACCATATAGGCACTTTAAATAGCAGTGCATCGTGATACTTGGCTGACCCTTCTAGCTGTCGTTTCCACTGGAATAGGGCCCTCATCTCCTCCTGTATTTGTTTGTCAAATTTAGTATTGTCCCAGATGTATTGTACCTTTGTCTTTTTACTTGTATCAATTCTAACCACGTACAGCACTACAGAATGTGTTGGCACTTTATAAATAAAGTATAATAATATTGTGTTACTGTCACAATACCAGCGTAGCCTGTCCATCAAATGGGTCAATAAAAATGCCAGTACAGCCAGAACCACACAATGTCCTGCTTTTCCCATGTCACACGTACATTGTAACCATACCCTGGGCTATACCCAGCTCACTGATTCTGAGCAGTTACCCAGGGGCCCCACGAGCATAGGGGCCTTATGTGCTTGCCAACTTTTAAGTATATTATTCCAGGAAATTTATTCAGAACCTTCAAACCCTCTTTATTAAAACGTGTAGGTAGACTCATTACCCAAGTATCAACTGTTATCTGTACACGTGACCTTGCTGTTGCGTATGCATATCTTGATCTTGACGAACATGATAATTGTACATAAGCAAGTCAAAGTCAATACACATCATTGTTTGAAGCCGTAAAATTGTCATAAAATTCTTCTAGTATTTTTAGGTTGAATTTCTTGTTTTTCAACTTCAAGGTTCATGTTGTATTGTCCAAATGTTTGTGTGGATTAATCTCTGCTGTACAGCAAGTTTTTATTTTTTTAAACATTCTTTGTTTATTAGTTAGTTTTGCGTTGGATTTGTCATTGTGTCCGTATTGCCCAGGTGTTCTGTGTAGGGCTTTTCTCTGTGTGCGTTCCCTGCTGATGTTTGGGTTGGTTTGCGACTCCATGGTGTACAGCAAGTTTTTTAATGTTTAGACACTGATTTTGTTGGAAGTACCAAAAAGTTAAATTTTCTTACCCAATTCAAGTTCCCACTTCAGATCCTTCTCTTGTTACTGCTCCCCTCCAGGTCCAGCTCCAAACCTTTTGCCTGATCCTGCTTCCCACCCGACCCAGATCATGATTTTGCTCCTGATACTGCTCCCACTCCAGATCCACTTCTAAACCCTTCTCCTGATCCATTCCCAGCTTAAGTTTCTGTTCTGGAATCCACCCATCTACCACTATTCCACTTCTTTGCACCTACCCACTTACTGATGTATTGGACTAGCAGATATCTGACTTGGCTTTCCTACATGGAGATCTGCTCTCGGATCATCTCATTCTATACTGACACATTTAGCCCTCTCTGATATCAAGAAATGCACAGGAACTTGAGTGAATTTAAGAGGTTAATCTGCATAAAACCACTCCAACCATATCTTACATCTTATTTGTAGGAAGAAGGATTGTGCCTCTGCCTCTTTTTAAATTATTGGGCATTGATAAATATTAAAAATGGCTATCCATTAATCTTTGAAATTTCAGACCAAGTGAAGGATGTTCTTACTGTAAAAACAGCTTTCTGCAACTATTGATGACATTTTTTCCCCCTAATATCGTAATTTGGGTAATGTAGACTTCTGTTATTGAACAAGTCATATTGTTCCCTATTTATATGTGTATAATGTTAGCAAATCCCCCTTTAAGTCACCTTGTTGAATACTTTCAACTTTCTTGATTTTCTTCAGAGCTAAGTTCTCCATTCCCCTTATTTCTTTTATGGCCTTACAGAAAAAAAAGCAAAAGAAACATCAGGTTTGAATAGTGGGTAAATGTATGACGGAGCTCCTGTACTCCGAATGAATACTTCAGGCAAAGTTTCCCGATCACTGGATTAGAATCGCAGAACTGATTATAGCAGTTCCCCAAACTTGACACACTTTATTGGCACAGCCAGCACATATTTATATCAATATTCCTAACAGGGGATCATCAACATGAACAATAGTTCCCATCCCTGGCGCCTATGTGTCTGTAGGATAACTCCGTTAACTAGGATGATTTAATTAACTTCCAGACAACAAGACGCCGTACAGCGGTAACCCCAAAACACAGGTTTTCCCACATACAATGACATATTATACATCCCTGGACAGCGCTATCTCCCTAAGGTAAAATGTCCAAAAAGTGATCCAATCCTTCGTAGAGCTCCTGCCAGGTAAGTGACAGTCAAAAGGAATAAGTCTCTCCGACTCTGCAGAAGGGGGCTCCCCCTAAGTTTCAATATTTTTCGTTAGCATTCCACCTCCTCTACCTTCTCACCAATTAGCACACTCCTGGTTCCTTGTGGGCAGAAGCGACTTAAGATGCAAATTGAACCAGGTAGCCACCATGGTCTCTATCCAGGTTTGAGTGCAAGATGGACGGCACGTATTTCCTGCTGGTGTAGTTGCGGTTATATCGCGGCTATCACTCCCCCAACAGAGTGAAAACAGAGTGCTCTGTTACATGGAATGTATTAACACAGGAGAGTAGGGGAAGGCGGGCAATTAAGCTCTTTTCTTTTCCATTCCTTTTCCTGTAAAGATGTTTATAACTGATGAAATCTAATCTTTTACTCTTACGGGTGTGTTTACACACTCCTCTGGGTGTGTTTAGACTGTGACTACATGACAGTGATTATTGTTTACAAAAATGTGGTCAGACCAAAACCATATCAATTCCAAAGAAAGGTGGCACTTAGAATTAAAAGTATACTCTATTTTGGAAACTGAGTGTTCTGAACATATCATATAATGTTTGTTTCTATATTTCTGTGTATATTTTTGGCCTCAGATATACTTTGTATATTTTGTTATTGCCGACACAATTTAAGTATCCATGCAGTATTCATTTTTTTTGTCCCTACCTTGTCCCGGAAGAAAACACTTTTATTTATTGCTTATTTGTTTATTGTGCAAATAGCTATTTGCCAAGACCCATGAGTACAGGCAACCCAATTCTAACCTAGTTTGCATACAAAAATCTCCAACTTATTAATATAAGCACATTTGATATAATAATACCATTAATAACAAAAACACAACACAATTGAAGGGAGGGGGGTTCCCTGCACCTTTAATTTAGTTTTATGCAGGGACGGACAATTTCTTACCTTTCAATTATCAGATCAGCCCAGTGTACTTCGATAGATGACCTTTGCCTTATGTTGTTGCTGTTTAGTCGTTCAGTCGTGTCCCACTCTCCGTGACCATATGGACCATAGCATGCCAGGTACATCTGTCAGTCACTGCCCCTCTGAGCTCAAACAACAATTTTTATGTTCGTGGCTTCATTGACTTCATCTATCCATCTCCGTCTCTGTCGTCCCCTTCTTCGTGTGCCTTCAATCTTTCCCAGCATCAGAGTCTTCTCTAGAGAATCCTGCCTTTTCATTATATGGCCAAAATATTTGAGCTTCAGCCTCATGATCATAGCTTCTAGTGAACAGTTTGTCTTGATTTCCTGTAGTACGGATTTATTGGATCTTCTTCCAAGGGATTCTAAGCAGTTTTCGCCAACACCACAGTTCAAAGGCATTGATTCTACAATGCTCAGCCTTCTTTATAGTCCAGCTCTCACATCCGTATGTTACTACTGGGTATACCATAGTTCTGACTATGTGGACCTTTGTTGATAGTGTAATATCTTTAGTTTTTACCAGCTTGTCCAAGCTTGCCATACCTCTCCTCCCCAGAAGCAAATGTCTTTTAATTTCATGACTACAGTCACCATCTGAGGAGATCTTGGATTCCAGGAAAATAAAATCTGTCACTGTCTGAGGTTGTTGATATTTCTTCCAGAAATATTGATTCCAGCTTTGGATTAATCCAGCCCAGCCTTACATATTATGAATTCCGCATATAAATTGAATAAATAAGGTGACAATATACAACCTTGTCGCACTCCTTTCCCGATCTTGAACCATTCTGTTGTCCCATGTTCTGTTCTGACTGTGGCTTCTTGGTCCACATACAGATTCCTCAGGAGGCGGATGTGATGATCTGGTACTCCTATCTCTTTAAGAACTTGCCACTTGCCACATTTTGGCTCAAAGGCTTTAGAATAGTTTATGAAGCAGAAGTAGATGTTTTTCTGGAACTCTCTGGCTTTCTCTATTATCCATCGTACATTGGCAATTTGATCTCTTGTGCCTCGTCCTCTGTGGAGCACAGCTTGTACATCTGGTAATTCCCAGTCCATATATTGTTTGAGTCGAGCTTGTAGGATCTTAAGCATTACCTTACTGGCATGTGAAAATAGTGCAATTGTTCACTAATTGGAGCACTCTCTGGCATTGCCTTTTTTGGGGATTGGGATGTAGACTGACCTTTTCCAGTCTTTTGGCCACTATTGAGTTTTCCAAATTTTTTGACATACGGCAAGCAGAATTTTCACAGCATCATCTTGCAGAATTTTTAATAGTTCAATTGGGATTTCATCAACTCCTGCAGCCTTGTTATCTGCAAGGTATCCTAGTACCCATTTATTTTCGCTCTCCAAGATTTGTGGTTCCATCTCATTGGACCAACTATTGAGGTCATCACTGCTATTAAGGTCCTTCCTGTATAGATCGTCAGTGTATTCTTGCTATCTCTTCTTTATCTGATCTTCTGTTAAGTCCTTGCCCTTTTTGTCTTTTATCACACCCACTTTGGCATGAAAGGTAACTTTTACAGCAACTTTTCAACTGATCAGCAGCAAGGAAATCATCGATTGAAAAAGCTGTCACAGCACAGTGAAACGCGTTTCGGCAAAAAAGATTGGAGATTATATATTTTATATTCATATTGTCTATTTTTTTATTTGTAAGTTTTTAACACTTATGTTTAATACATTTTGTTTTATAATCGATTACCATCTTCTACCTTGCTGCTAAAAGAACGGTTGTAGCCCCCTTAAAGGCACATACACCTCTACACCAGGAGCCAGGTATTGGGCTCCTTATCAGGTGAGAAGCCATTTTTTCTACCATTTCATTCACATGCCATTGGAATTTACCGCACTAGGGGCACTTTGTTTCCTGTGTTCTCCTCCCTTTCCTTTTTTATATGTATGAAGACTTACTGACAGACAAAAGGAATCGAGTGGGTACTGTGTCACCAAATATACACGCAAGCCTTTGAGACCTGAGCCTATCCTATATGGATCATTTACATATATGATCGCTTACATGCATTATGTGCACTATCTGCACTTATATTTTTTCAGATATACGTACAGTGATACATTTCTTCCATTGTATATCAACAATTGTATTAACCCTTAGGGGTAAGTTTGTACATTTCTGAAGTGCTCCACATACACACTAGTGGTGGTTTCTATTATTATAATATTATCCTTCACTGTGTGGACACTTGTTCTATGTATTGACCTATAGGGAAGAGAGCCCCTATATTTGTGGTAGCTGCTACTAGTATTCAACTCTTAAAATATATTGTAAGTGCCTTAAAAACACACATTTTTTTTTTTTTACATTTCTGTGGTCTAAGTACTGAAGTGGAATATTGTTAAGAGAATATTGAACCATAGTGCATTGAGACCAGCAAGCAATGTCTGTTTCACATAAACTGATGATTGTTTAAATTAAGACATTGTCAGAGAAGCAATGCCTGAGGACTGGTCAGAGGTTAGTGTGTGAGGTCCAACTCTATTGTGTTAGGATTCTTTTTTCTTTTTAGTTATATTCTCTCTGTCTCATATAAAATCTTGTATTACAAAAAACAGTGGATCATGGCCTGGTAACACACATGTGCAACCGTTTGGAGCGCACGTGCGCCGTTCATTTCCGCATGCGTCATCTCCATGTTGAATGCAGCAACGAAAAACGCACATGCGCTCCAAGGTGGAACTCATGCTGGAATGCGGCACGACCAGCTGTAACGGATCCCTCAATCCTGTGGATATAAAAGAAAACTTTATAGGAGTCAAACATATCCCTGAAGAGGTCCCCCAAGAGGGACGAAACACGCTGGATGTTGGACTTTTTTTTTTACTTTTATGTACTTTTAGTGATTTTATTTTATTGTTCACTTTGCTGCTATTCCTCTACCTTGGTGGGGCTATAAAAGATTTTGCAGTTCCTGAGGTCCACTTGTTGTGGAGACATGCAGAGCTTTTTATGTGTTTGTAAGTGCCTTTTTTTATCAATGTTATCAGTGTTATTGCATAATCTATTATCTCTTCTACATTATCAGAACTTTAACACCACAAGAGTGCCTTTGGAATAAAACATCTAATTGGGAGATTCTCCTTAGGGGAGACGTGCCTACTATTTATTTACATCTTGTGAGTGCTCTACCTCCCCTCCAAATGCGTAGATTAGTAATGGTGTTACACAATTTTGTGTTTTTCTTTTTCTTTAGATAATTTATTACCTAGCAGTATGTATTTGATCTATTTTATATATTATATATACACAGGGCTTTATTGTTATATATGTTTTCACATAGATGTGGGTATACATAATGTTTTCTTGTTTGTGTTTATAGGGTGTTAGTGAGACACCTTTGGTTAGCTCTTGTTTTATACTGAGTGAGTTCCTTGTATATGTAGCTCTGCCTGTAGTTGTGGGAGCACTTGCTATAAACCAACATGGAATTGGATACCATCACAAATGTACCCAAGAAGCCAACATTGAACCAACATTGAACCATGTACCATCACAAATAAACTAACATGCATCGAGGTCCCATCATGAATGTTATAGACATAGAATACGTACGCCATCTTGGACCGGTCGCCGCTCTACTGAAGCTATTGAAGAACCCTTGGAAAGTCCATCTCACAAAAGGTAAGTGAAGGACTTGGGGCACTTATAGTCCTTAATACCACTACCCCTAGTACACCTAATAAACCACCTAATGTAAATCTTAATGGAAGAACAACTGTTAGAGCAAATTAGGAAAGCTGCAAATCGGGGTAACACGTTAATTATTGGAAATTTTAATTACCCGGACATTAATTGGGATAAAGTGACTTCAGCAAAGGGAATCAGATTTTTGAATGTGTTAAATGACACCTTCATGTCACAACTGGTACAAGCACCAACTAGAAAGGATGCTTGTCTGGATCTCGTTAAAACAAACAATGTTGATCTTTTGACCAACATTCAAGTAAGGGAGCATTTGGTTAATAGTGATCACAATATGGTAATTTTTAAAATAAACTAAAAAAAAGCAAAAGCACCTGGGGTATAATGTATAATTTAAAAAAAACAAAAACAATTTCAATAAGATTAGGGCTGCTCTACAACATATCGACTGGCATAAAGTGCAAAAAAATGTTTTTTAGTTAAAAAAACCACAGAGGACAAATTATTTAAACAAATATTAGAAAGGTGCATTTCTCAGTATGTACCATTGGGTAATAAATATAAAATAAACACATTGAAACCAATGTAGCTTAGTAGAGAAGTAAAACAAGAGATTAAAAATAAGAAAAGGGCATTTAAATCGGACAAATCAGAGGCATCCTATACAAGATATAAGGAAGCCAATAATACTTACAAAAAGGCAATTAAAGTGGCTAAATTAGAAAATGAGAAATTGATAGCTGAAGAATGCAAAACCAATCCCAAATTTTTTTTAAGTACATTCATTCTAAAAAAACTAAAAATGAAAGTGTAGGTACACTGGAAACAGATGGGTCTGTCAGTTAATGAAGAGCAGGAAAAGGCAGACATTTTAAATAACTATTTTTCTTCAGTATATATTAATGAGGATCCTATGGCAAGAGATATGCAAATGATTGCTGCAAAAAACTTGCAGATAACTTTTGATTGGATGACTCGAGACAAGGTGCTACAGCAGTTAAAGAAAATGAATGTAAATAAAGCTCCGGGGCCTGACGGTATTCACCCACGAGTACTTAAGGAGCTAAGTGGGGAAATAAGTTAACCTCTGTATTTAATCTTTCAAGATTCTTTTGTTTCAGGTATTGTACCGGAGGATTGGAGGAAGGCAGACATCGTTCCGAAATTTAAAAAAGGTTCAAAATCCTTGCCTGGAAATTATGGACCTGTGAGCTTAACTTCTGTGACGGGGAAAATATTTGAAGGGCTTTTAAGGGACAATATTCAGGAATTCATTGGGAAGAACTTTGTTATTAGCAATAATCAGCATGGTTTTATGAAACATAGGTCATGTCAAACTAACCTAATTGCATTCTACAAAGAAGTAAGTAGAAGTATAGATCAGGGTGTTGCAGTGGATGTGATCTACTTGGATTTTATCAAGGCATTTGATACGGTTCCTCACAATAGGTTAGTCTTCAAACTAAACGTGGTCTAGATGAATATTCTTGTTCTTGGGTAGAACATTGGCTTAAGGATAGAGTACAACGAGTTGTCATTAATGGTACATTTTCAGGCTGAATAAAAGTGGTATGTGGTGTTCCTCAGGGTTCTGTTTTGGGACCGCTTCTATTTAACATATTTATAAATGATCTTGAAATAAGCATTCAAAGCCATGTTTCAGTGTTTGCAGATGGCACAAAACTTTGTAAAGTAATACAATGTGAGCAGGATATTGCTTTGCTGCAGAGGGATTTAGATAGATTGGGGGACTGGGCACTAAAATCAAGAAGGATTTTTTTCCTTAGTTTGTTGCAAAATTGGAAGCGCTTCAGACTGGATTTTTTGCCTTCTTTTGGATCAACAGCAAAAACATATGTGAGGAAGGCTGAACTTTATGGACACAAGTCTCTTTTCAGCTATGTAACTATGCAATGGTTTCCAAAGATATCACCAAGGGATTGGGTATGATCACACATGACGTTTTGGGGGAAACTAGTTTCAAAAGAAAAGCACATAGTCCTGAGTAATTTCCTGCAGTTAAGGATGTGATAAGTAAAAAAAAAAACAGGTTTCAGAAACAGAATTGTAAATCTATTACAGGAATGTCTAGGGTTATACACAAACAAGATGGCATCGCTAGAAAAATAAAATATACAACTACTTCAGGTCAGCAAAACCGTTCAATATGAAACTAATACATTTTAAGGGTTATTTAATGATGAGAGAATTCTCAGGAATTCAAAGTGAATTTCAAATTTAAGCATGACGGCGACTGCCTAACCCCCAAAGTTATGGGTGACCAACACGGATTAATACCCAGCCTGGAGTATGCCGGGAACATAGCGAACATGGTTAATACCCAGCCTGGAGTATCCCGGGAACATAGCGAACATGGTTAATACCCAGCCTGGAGTATCCCGGGAACATAGCGAACATGGTTAATACCCAGCCTAGAGTATCCCGGGAGCATAGCGAACATGGTTAATACCCAGCCTGGAGTATCCCAGGAGCATAGCGAACATGGTTAATACCCAGCCTGGAGTATCCCGGGAACATAGCGAACATGGTTAATACCCAGCCTGGAGTATCCCGGGAACATAGTGAACATGGTTAATACCCAGCCTGGAGTATCCCGGGAACATAGCAAACATGGTTAATACCCAGCCTGGAGTATCCCGGGAACATAGTGAACATGGTTAATACCCAGCCTGGAGTATCCCGGGAACATAGTAAACATGGTTAATACCCAGCCTAGAGTATCCCGGGAACATAGCGAACATGGTTAATACCCAGCCTGGAGTATCCCGGGAACATAGTGAACATGGTTAATACCCAGCCTGGAGTATCCCGGGAACATAGCAAACATGGTTAATACCCAGCCTGGAGTATCCCGGGAACATAGTGAACATGGTTAATACCCAGCCTGGAGTATCCCGGGAACATAGTGAACATGGTTAATACCCAGCCTGGAGTATCCCGGGAACATAGTGAACATGGTTAATACCCAGCCTAGAGTATCCCGGGAACATAGCGAACATGGTTAATACCCAGCCTGGAGTATCCCAGGAGCATAGCGAACATGGTTAATACCCAGCCTGGAGTATCCCGGGAGCATAGCGAACATGGTTAATACCCAGCCTGGAGTATCCCGGGAACATAGCGAACATGGTTAATACCCAGCCTGGAGTATCCCTGGAGCATAGCGAACATGGTTAATACCCAGCCTGGAGTATCCCAGGAGCATAGCGAACATGGTTAATACCCAGCCTGGAGTATCCCAGGAGCATAGCGAACATGGTTAATACCCAGCCTGGAGTATCCCAGGAGCATAGCGAACATGGTTAATACCCAGCCAGGAGTATCCCGGGAGCATAGCGAACATGGTTAATACCCAGCCTGGAGTATCCCGGGAACATAGCGAACATGGTTAATACCCAGCCTGGAGTATCCCGGGAGCATAGCGAACATGGTTAATACCCAGCCTGGAGTATCCCAGGAGCATAGCGAACATGGTTAATACCCAGCCTAGAGTATCCTGGGAGCATAGCGAACATGGTTAATACCCAGCCTAGAGAATCCCGGAAGCATAGCGAACATGGTTAATACCCAGCCTAGAGTATCCCGGGAGCATAGCGAACATGGTTAATACCCAGCCTAGAGTATCCCGGGAGCATAGCGAACATGGTTAATACCCAGCCTAGAGTATCCCGGGAACATAGCGAACATGGTTAATACCCAGCCTAGAGTATCCCGGGAGCATAGCGAACATGGTTAATACCCAGCCTGGAGTATCCCAGGAGCATAGCGAACATGGTTAATACCCAGCCTAGAGTATCCCGGGAGCATAGCGAACATGGTTAATACCCAGCCTAGAGTATCCCGGGAGCATAGCGAACATGGTTAATACCCAGCCTAGAGTATCCCGGGAGCATAGCGAACATGGTTAATACCCAGCCTAGAGTATCCCGGGAGCATAGCGAACATGGTTAACACCCAGCCTAGAGTATCCCGGGAACATAGCGAACATGGTTAATACCCAGCCTAGAGTATCCCGGGAGCATAGCGAACATGGTTAATACCCAGCCTGGAGTATCCTGGGAACATAGCGAACATGGTTAATACCCAACCTAGTGTATCCCGGGAACATAGTGAACATGGTTAATATCCAGCCTGGAGTATCCCGGGAACATAGCGAACATGGTTAATACCCAGCCTAGAGTATCCCGGGAACATAGCGAACATGGTTAATACCCAGCCTGGAGTATCCCGGGAACATAGCGAACATGGTTAATACCCAGCCTAGAGTATCCCGGGAACATAGCGAACATGGTTAATACCCAGCCTGGAGTATCCCGGGAACATAGTGAACATGGTTAATACCCAGCCTAGAGTATCCCGGGAGCATAGCGAACATGGTTAATACCCAGCCTGGAGTATCCCGGGAAAATAGCGAACATGGTTAATACCCAGCCTGGAGTATCCCGGGAACATAGCGAACATGGTTAATACCCAGCCTGGAGTATCCCAGGAGATAGCGAACATGGTTAATACCCAGCCTGGAGTATCCCAGGAACATAGTGAACATGGTTAATACCCTTTTACACAGCTCATCTCTAGCTCAACCCGGCTTTGTAACCACACTTGTATTTTATAAAGGTAAAATTTGCTTTAACTTTTATTTATTGCTCACTAAGGTCTACCATACTGCTGTTTCCTATGTATGAACAAACCTAATGTGTTTTCCAAGCTTATGTTACGCTTGCTTATCTTATCATCTCAAAACAAGCACGAAAAATAAAGAATTTAAAAAAAAATGGAAACAGTTTTCCAAATCGACTATGCTTCAAGTTCAGCTATTTTGTTCTAAACGTTAAAATTAATTTTCAATTTACTAGGAATTTCCAATAATTCTCACTTTATCGGATACCATGCTGACAAATGTAAATCTCTTCCGTTCTGTTTGCGGTGCATGAACTCATCAATGAATACAACAGATAGATGTAAAAAAAAACCAAAATACAACCAAAAGCTAAAACCTCCCATACGATACTCTTGTAACATAAGAGAGAATGTTTGATGGGGGCTCTCTCTGTCCTCAGACAAGGGACAACATCTCATGTCTCAGCGAATGCTGATCACAATGGGGTAAAGTACTGGATCCAGTAACATAGTAACAGCATATAACAGATCAAATAAGCTGCTCAGCCCGTGATGCCACATATTACAACAAATTATCTATAAAGCACAATTATGTCATGCATTAAATAGGACTCACACAGCACACAAAGTCTATGCATTATTTCCTTAGATTTGTCACGGGATCATAACTGTAGCTATCGGTACACACCATGGGCTTTTGTGTATTTTTAATTTTTTTTTTATTTCAATAAATAAGGATTATCCACTATTCTAAGTCAAGTTACCCACAAACACCTGTTACGTAAATAATCTCCTAAATGACTTAATTAATTCATTCATTTTAGAGTCATGTATTCGTGTAATGTATTGTTTTCTTTGAGCTTAATAATTAAACTGAACTGCTGTTAGTATTCCGGATCAGCAGCTCATAATCTTTTTGGTAAACCTAAATTTATTGAACAGACCTGTGAAAAAAATTCATTATGAGGACAAATCTCTTTGAGTGACACGTATGGTGGATTTAACTAATCTGATACGGCAGATGGATAACAGGACTGTATGGGGTGATTACATTGTCAGAGACATCAATACAGGCTGGTAATGTACCTCCAACAAGGATTCAAAATTATAGTGAGGAGATACGGGTTAATGGGAGGAGTTATAGGGAAAGATTATATGGAGTAATGGGAGGAGTTATAGGGAGATGTTATATGGAATAATAGGAGGAGATATAGAGAGATGTTATATGGTGTAATAGGAGGAGTTATAGGGAGAGGATATATGGTGTAATAGGAGGAGTTATAGGGAGAGGTTATATGGAGTAATAGGAGGAGATATAGGGAGAGGTTATATGGAATAATGGGAGGAGTTATAGGGAGAGGTTATATGGAGTAATAGGAGGAGTTATAGGGAGAGGTTATATGGAATAATGGGAGGAGTTATAGGGAGAGGATATATGGAGTAATAGGAGGAGTTATAGGGAGAGGTTATATGGAGTAATAGGAGGAATTATAGGGAGAAGTTATATGGAATAATGGGAGGAGTTATAGGGAGAGGTTATATGGAGTAATAGGAGGAGTTATAGAGAGATGTTATATGGAATAATAGGAGGAGTTATAGAGAGATGCTATATGGTGTAATAGGAGGAGTTATAGGGAGAGGTTATATGGAGTAATAGGAGGAGTTATAGAGAGAGGTTATATGGAGTAATATAAGGAGTTATAGAGAGAGGTTATACGGAGTAATAGGAGGAGTTAAAGGGAGAGGTTAAATGGATAAATAGGAGGAGTTATAGGGAGAGGGTATATGGAGTAATAGGAGGAGTTATAGAGAGAGGTTATATGGAGTAATAAGAGGAGTTATAGGGATAGGTTATATGGAGTAATAGGAGTAGTTATAGGGAGAGGTTATATGGTGTAATAGGAGGAGTTATAGGGAGAGGTTATATGGAATAATGGGAGGAGTTATAGGGAGAGGTTATATGGAGTAATAGGAGGAGTTATAGAGAGATGTTATATGGAATAATAGGAGGAGTTATAGAGATATGTTATATGGTGTAATAGGAGGAGTTATAGGGAGAGGTTATATGGAGTAATAGGAGGAGTTATAGAGAGAGGTTATATGGTGTAATAGGAGGAGTTATAGGGAGAGGTTATACGGAGTAATAGGAGGTGTTATAGGGAGAGGTTATATGGAGTAATAGGAGGAGTTATAGATAGAGGTTATATGGAGTAATAGGAGGAGTTATAGAGAGAGGTTATATGGAGTAATAAGAGGAGTTATAGGGAGAGGTTATATGGTGTAATAGGAGGAGTTATAGGGAGAGGTTATATGGAATAATGGGAGGAGTTATAGAGAGAGGTTATATGGTGTAATAGGAGGAGTTATAGGGAGAGGTTATATGGAATAATGGGAGGAGTTATAGGGAGATGTTATATGGAATAATAGGAGGAGTTATAGAGATATGTTATATGGTGTAATAGGAGGAGTTATAGGGAGAGGTTATATGGAGTAATAGGAGGAGTTATAGAGAGAGGTTATATGGTGTAATAGGAGGAGTTATAGGGAGAGGTTATACGGAGTAATAGGAGGTGTTATAGGGAGAGGTTATATGGAGTAATAGGAGGAGTTATAGATAGAGGTTATATGGAGTAATAGGAGGAGTTATAGGGAGAGGTTATATGGAGTAATAGGAGGATTTATAGAGAGATGTTATATGGTGTAATAGGAGGAGATATAGGGAGAGGTTATATGGAGTAATAGGAGGTGTTATAGGTAGAGGTTATATGGAGTAATAGGAGGAGTTATAGAAGGTTATATGGGATAATAGGAGGAGTTATAGAGAGAGGTTATATGGAGTAATAGGAGGAGTTATAGGGAGAGGTTATATGGAGTAATAGGTGGAGTTATAGAGAGAGGTTATATGGACTAATAGGAGGAGTTATAGGGAGAGGTTATATGGAGTAATAGGAGGAGTTATAGGGAGAGGTTATGTGGAGTAATAGGAGGAGTTATAGGGAGAGGTTATATGGAGTAATAGGAGGAGTTATAGGGAGAGGTTATATGGAGTAATAGGAGGAGTTATAGATAGAGGTTATATGGAGTAATAGGAGGAGTTATAGGAAGAGGTTATATGGAGTAATAGGAGGATTTATAGAGAGATGTTATATGGTGTAATAGGAGGAGATATAGGGAGAGGTTATATGGAGTAATAGGAGGTGTTATAGGGAGAGGTTATATGGAGTAATAGGAGGAGTTATAGAAGGTTATATGGAATAATAGGAGGAGTTATAGAGAGAGGTTATATGGAGTAATAGGAGGAGTTATAGGGAGAGGTAATATGGAGTAATAGGTGGAGTTATAGAGAGAGGTTATATGGAGTAATAGGAGGAGTTATAGGGAGAGGTTATATGGAGTAATAGGAGGAGTTATAGGGAGAGGTTATGTGGAGTAATAGGAGGAGTTATAGGGAGAGGTTATATGGAGTAATAGGAGGAGTTATTGGGAGAGGTTATATGGAGTAATAGGAGGAGTTATAGAGAGAGGTTATATGGAGTAATAGGAGGAGTTCTAGAGAGAGGTTACATGGAGTAATAGGAGGAGTTATAGGGATAGGTTATATAGAGTGATAGGAGGAGTTTTAGAGAGGTTATATGGAATGTGAAGGGTAAATTAACATACAATCAGCTATCTTTGATATAAGCCTTCACCTTCATATTTGATTTACAAGGATAGATTTTATTAAAGACACAGAGGCGAGTATTATGCATAACTCTTTCTTTATTCCCTCAGCAGCAAAGAAAGAGATAAATATAAATATATCAAAATGAGAAAAAAAACTGTATAGTAACACAAGCAACCAATCACATAAGAGAGGAAGTGACTATAAAGGGCTTGTGTCTCACATGATCCCCCTCTCTCTTTGCTGCTCCCTCATACCAGCTAAGTAGTCTAACTTGCTTATTGTAGTTACTGCTTTAGAATTTACTGTTTATGGATTTTACGTTGTGATTCTGTTTTGATTGCTTCTTGGGTGTCTGTATGGTGTGCCCCCTGCCTGAGGGTTTATCCCGGCCCGACAGAGTACCCTGCCGGACCTCCCTCCCTCGCTCCTAGGTACCGTGGTTGGCCTCTTGGTGGGCTGCCAGACTTGTTCCTACCCATGGCCGACAGCGGGCCTCCACTCATGTTGGCTGCAGCTCCCTCGTGCAAGCAGGGCGGACCACGAGGGTATTGGTGCGCGCGGCCCCCTCCCCTTGCTTTTAACAGGCCGTGGCTGGTTTTTCCTAACACATGCGGCTGCAATTTTGGGGACGTATCTTTACCGTGTTTTTTCCCCCTCTCTGGCAAAGCTCTCGCCTGATCCGCCTGCTGCACGGTAGTGTCGGCTCCTGGTTCCCATGGGCACACCACCAGGCAGATTTTGTTTCCTTTTCTTCTCCCTGTAAGTTACTAAACCCTCTCCTCATAGCATATTCTTATATTTTTTGTTGCACTTTGCCACCCTTTCATAATTTTTTCTTGCACCATGCAGGCCAAGGGTGATGGGCCTGAGGGCCAGATAAATGAAATTTCCACAGGTGCAGGCTGAGGAAAATATTGCCTTTGAGTAGTTTCAGGCTCTGCTGGCTTCATCTATTCAGAGATCCTTTGCCTCTGCCATGGGAGTGGTGTCGTCATCTCTATTCCAGACGTTGGCGCAGGCCCTTTTTCTGGCCTCGTCAGCTGCCCCTACCCTCCTGGGTACTGGGCGTCCTTCTGCCTCTGCCACGCCCAGGGCCTGTAAGGCTACGTGAAGGCAAAACACCTCACCTCCCACTCCTCGATGCAGGTACTCCCTGCCATGACGGACACACTTGAGGCGGTCAAAGATGACATGGTCCCAACGCGCAAAAGTGCGCCTGGCCAAAAACGGCCAGATTATAGAAACAGGCTAGGTCCCGTGAGGAGAGGTCGGATACCGAATGGAGTGAGAAGGGTGCCTCTGAGACTATGGAGTATGCCTCTTATGACGAGGCTGATACTGCGGAGCCGCCCAGGGTAGTTTCGCTCGGCCATCAGGTGGGGCGCAACTCTTTTGGACCCTCAGGGTAAACCCCTGTTCAATCCGAATGACCTGCATCACCCTCAGTAGGCTGAGTGGGAAGCCAATGGACATATTGCCCAGTATATAGCGCATCATATGTGACGCCCCTCTCTAAATGCCCAAGGCCTTTGGTCCCTGGCTCTGCCTGTAAGATCCCTGAGGTGGACCCTCAAATCGCCCAATTCCTGAACAAGTCAGGCTGGAAATCCAAGAAGGGTCTTGACTTCTCACTAAAGAGCTGTCAGGAAAAGATCATGGACACGTTGGGGCCCTTGTCAAAGATCTATGAGCTGCTTGACTCGACTAAGGCGGGTGAATCGGAGTTGGACCTGGATGTAGCCATTGACTGGGTTCAGCGGGCTATCTGCCTTCTTGACAATGCCAATATGGCTATATCAGCCGAACGCTGGAAGGCGGTCCTCTTAAAGATTGATCCTAAAATTGGCGAATATGGCCATATCAGAGTCCAGTCCCGCAGATTACGGGATGCTGCTTGGGGACAGTTTTGTCAAAGACTTGGGGTCCTACGTGAAGACGTTCACGGCAATTGATAAGGCACAGGCGAATATGAAGAGAGTATTTTCTCCAAAGTTTTTTTTGGGGGGCAGGCATAGTAGGAGCCGTCAACCTGGCCGTGGTTTCCAGGGCTCATTCCGAGCCACTCGAGGCTCCTTCTTCCCTACGCTGGGATTCCATGACCCCAAGGCTCCAACTTTCTTCCCATCCAGAGGGAGATCAAGGAACTCTTGCTAGCCTTGGGGTGCCACGTTGGGCAGACGCCTTAATGGTGAGTACCCATTTTTTCCCCTCACTCTCACGTGTTCTCAAAACTGTACAGGGTTATCACCTCGATTTACTGTCTTTGCCTGTTCAGTATTGTGTCCCCAGGAAACTCAGCCTGTCTACGGAACAAGAGTCTTTGATCTCCTCGGAGATTCAAGAGCTGCTTGCAAAAATAGCGATCCAAGAATTGCCGTATGCCTATCCAAGCTTCACAAGCAACCTTTTCCTGGCTGCCTCATGCTAATGGGAGTCAGAGCTCCCACTCAGACTCCTCTCTTACTGCGAGGCGTTCTGTTGGCTTGGAAGAAGTAACAGCTTCCTCCCAGCTCTGACATCATCACTAAGTGCCACAGCGCTGACCGGGCCACAGGAAATCCATTGCATCGGGTGGCCCCAAGAGCATTGGCCACACGATGGGCTCCTTCAATGCAGCCCCGGCGGTTTTTCTGCGTGGTCAGGAAAATGCTGGTGGGCACCCTGGTTGCAGGGGTCGATAGGGCGGCGGGGTCCCCTGGATGACGGGCCTGGTCGCAGCTGCGACCCCTGTGACCGCGGTAGTTCCACCAGCGCATGTAGGCATGGAACGGCAGGGCCATCTTTGGGTCAGTTTCAGACGTAGTGATTGAATCCGATGCCAGTTTGCATGGGTGGGGTGCGCGCTGTGGCAACATTTCCACCGGAGGCCGGTGGTCAGAGATCGAGAAGTTATTGCACGTGAACTGTCTGGAGCTCTTAGCATGTGCCTTCGCTATTCGCAGTCTTGTCCCCGGTCGCGCAAACTGCTGTGCTATGCTCAAGATGGACAACGTGTCAGTGGTGCTTTACATCAACCACCTAGGGGGCACAAAGTCAAAGATGCTAGCGATCATGGCCAAGGATTTCTGTCAATTCTGTCTTCGCAACAACGTCTCGGTAACGGTGGGGCATATCCTGGGACTGGACAATTCGTGGGCCGATTGGAATTCGAGATATTTGAAAGACTCTGGAGATTGGCGCTTTCACGCTTCGGCGTTTCAAGGTATTAAGCAATTGTGGGGACCGTTCAAATTAGATCTGTTTGCGTCCCGGCAGAACGCCCAGTTGCCGAAGTTTTACAGCTGGAGGCCAGATCTAGCAGCAGTGGCAACGGATGCCTTATTCAGACTTGGCCAGACGCTTGGCTGAATGCCTTCCCTCCGTTCAACTTGATTATACGACTATACGATGGTGTTGGTCACTCCGCTGTGGAGATCGCAGCCGTGGTTTCCTCGGTTTATGGAAATGGCGTTAGATTACCCTCGCTTGATTTTGAACTTCCAGAACCTCCTTCTGGATCCGGATGGGAACTCGCACGCATTAGTGGATCAGGACCTCCTACACCTGATGGCGTGGCTCCTTTCCGTGGACCTTGGACTCTCCCGGGCGTTCCGCAGACAACTCTCCATCTCCTCGACAACGCCTGGGCTCCAGGTAATCGATCTGCCTATTGCTCATCTTGGCGACTGTGGACTGGATATTGACAAATTTGTTTGTGTGAGTATTCCGGTTTGGAGTCTGGAAATTACCATCTTTTTTCTATGTCCCCCTTTTAGCTTGAAGTTATCGTTCCGATCTGGTTTCCTGTTGGTTCCGGTGGTTGAGTTCGGTTCGTAGTTTCTGGTCTTCGGTTTTTCGCAATAAAGAGGGGGATCTTGGGAGACACAAGCCTTTTATAGTCACTTCCTCTGTTATGTGATTGGTTGCTTGTGTTACTATACAGTTTTTTTCTCATTTTGATATATTTATATTTCCCTATCTTTGCTGCTGAGGGAATAAAGAAAGAGTTATGCATAATAGGAGCCTTCGTGTCTTTAATAAAATCATGACTTTACGTTATGTCAGTAGTAAAATCTGGGAATTATGTATTTCAATTTAGCTAAAAAGCAGAATTAGCAAATGACTCTTTGAAAAGCATGTCATCCTGAGTAAACTTCACCTGGAAAAGTTTATCCTGCCGTGCTTGTTTGCCTCTGATACCCTGGATAAGGATGTGTTTATCCTGGTATCCTGTCTTCAAGATTACCTATACTTAGCTGCTAACCTCTACAAACACAGAATCATGAATCATATTTTTAGTCTGTACATGTATATTAGTTAATAACCATTAGAATAAGTATTACTAAGTGATAATAACTAACAGACACATTTATTAGAACATAATAAGAGGTGACGGTGGGGCATATCCTGGGACTGGACAGTTTGTGGGCAGATTGGAATTCAAGATATTTGAAAGAGATTGGCGCTCACACGCTTTGGCGTTTCAAGGTATTAAGCGATCGTGGGGACCGTTCGAAATAGATCTGTTTGCTTTCCGGCTGAACGCCCAGTTGCCGAAATTTTACAGCTGGAGGCCGGATCCAGCGGCAGTGGCAATGGATGCCTTCATTCAGACTTGGCCAGACGCTTGGCTGTATGCCTTCCCTCCGTTCAACTTGATTGTGCGCACGCTCTCGAAATTGGTCCGTCACGACTATACGATGGTGTTGGTCACTCCGCTGTGGAGATCGCAGCTGTGGTTTCCTCGGTTTATGGAAATGGCGATAGATTACCCTCGCTTGATTTTGAACTTCCAGAACCTCTTTCTGGATACGGATGGGAACTCGCACGGATTATTGGATCAGGATCTCCTACACCTGATGGCGTGACTCCTTTCCATGGACCTTGGACTCTCCCGGGCGTTCCGCAGACAACTCTCCATTAATGATGTCGCGAACACAAAATTTTCGGTTCGTGAACGGCGGACGCAAACTTCCGCAAACGTTCGCGAACCAGCGAACCGGGCGAACCGCCATTGACTTCAATGGGCATGCGAATTTTAAAACCCACAGGGACTCTTTCTGGCCACAAAAGTGATGGAAAAGTTGTTTCAAGGGGACTAACACCTGGACTGTGGCATGCCTGAGGGGGATCCATGGCAAAACTCCCATGGAAAATTACACAGTTGATGCAGAGTCTGGTTTTAATCCATAAAGGGCATAAATCACCTAACATTCCTAAATCACAATGGATATGGATTGACACCTGACATATTGACACCTCGACATATGGATTGACACCTGTCCTCAGAGACCCTAATACACACTGACACAGAGCAGAATAGGGACTGTTCCTCCTACATAGGGTCACTTGGCAGATATGGATTGACACCTATCCTCAGGGACCCTGATACACACTGACACAGAGCAGAATAGGGACTGTTCCCCCTACATAGGGTCACTTGGCAGATATGGATTGACACCTATCCCAAGGATCCCTGATACACACTGACACAGAGCAGAATAGGGACTGTTCCCCCTACATAGGGTCACTTGGCAGATATGGATTGACACCTGTCCTCAGGGACCCTGATACACACTGACACAGAGCAGAATAGGGATTGTTCCCCCTACATAGGGTCACTTGGAAGATTTGGATTTACACCTGTCCTCAGGGACCCTGATACACACTGACAGAGCAGAATAGGGACTGTTCCCCCTACATAGGGTCACTTGGCAGATATGGATTGACACCTATCCTAAGGATCCCTGATACACACTGACACAGAGCAGAATAGGGACTGTTCCCCCTACATAGAGTCACTTGGCAGGTATGGATTGACACCTGTCATCAGGGACCCAGATACACACTGACACAGAGCAGTATAGGGACTGTTCCCCCTACCTAGGGTTACTTGGCAGATATGGATTGACACTGACACTGCAGGGCCCATACAAGGTGGTAGAGCAGGTTTGTGATACCACCTTTGTGATCGGTGCGGTCACAGGCACGGGAGGCAAGCGCATGCTCCATGTGAACATGCTCAAGCCATACCACGAGCGCACGGAAGAGGTAACCGCGATCTGTGCACCTGCCACTGAAGATTATGATAATTTGCCACTCCCAGATCTCCTAGACCAAGAGGGCCGAGCGGAGACCTGGGAGAAGTACAGTTAGGAGAACGGTTAGACCCCCAGGAGCGAACCCAGTGTCAGGATCGGGACAGGGATCCAACACGCAGAATACAAACAGGAGATAGGTACGTATACCAGACCTTAGAATGGCCGGACTAACGTAAGGAGAAAGCAAAGAATGGTCAGAGACAAGCCGAGGTCGAGGGAACGAGAGAACAGGTAAACGAGAGACGAGGTCAAAGGACACGAGAGATAAACTGGAACGAAAGTACAAGCCGAGTCAAAACCAAATAGACAATAGTAATAAGAGCACTGAGGGACCAGACAAGCTAGAACCACGACAGGGCAATGAACCATTACACACATCCCTCTTTTATACCTTGGTTCTTTAATTGATGACTCCGCCCTTGCCGAGCCCTGATTCGTTGTTCAGAACTAGATTGACAGGTCGGGATGTGATTGCCGTCATGACGTCGGCTCCTGAGCGCCGCGTCATAAAAGGAAGCGGGGCTATCGTGGCCGGCGTGTGAACGGCTATGAGAGCTGTGAGGATTGGGTGAATCAGCCCCCCTGAGAGGACGGCCGCTGGGAAGTCTAACCTCCTCCGAGGTAGAGACTTCAGGTACCCTGACAGTACCCCCCCTCTAGGAAACGCCCACCGGGCGGAAGGAACCGGGGCGAGACGGAAAACGAGCATGAAAAGCCCTGAGGAGGCGAGGAGCATGCACATCTTCCTGGACCACCCAAGACCTTTCCTCAGGACCATAACCTTTCCAGTCAACAAGATATTGCACCCTCCCCCGAGAGATTCGAGAATCGAGAATGGACTTGATCTCATACTCCTCCTGACCCTCAACCTGGACAGAACGAGGGGAGGACACAGCGGAGGAAAATCTGTTACACACCAAAGGTTTCAATAAGGAAACATGAAAGGAGTTTGGGATGCGCAGGGCAGGCGGAAGAGCCAGACGATACGCAACCGGGTTTATACGAGACAGAACCCTGTAAGGGCCTATGTAACGAGGAGCAAATTTCATGGAAGGAACCTTCAAGCGGATGTTTCTGGTACTCAACCATACCCTATCACCCGGGAAGAACACTGGAGCCACCCGTCTGCGTTTGTCAGCGTGTCGTTTGGACACCGTGGAATTATGAAGAAGAATTTGTCGAGTCTGATCCCACAACTTTCTCAGATTGGCAACATGAACATCAACCGACGGTATCCCTTGGGAGGGGGAGACCGACGGAAGAACGGAAGGATGGAAGCCATAATTCATGAAAAAGGGGCTAGAACGAGTAGAATCGCAAACAAGGTTGTTGTGCGCAAACTCCGCCCAAGGAATCAGACCGACCCAATCGTCCTGGTGTTCAGAAACAAAACAACGCAAAAACTGTTCAACCTTTTGGTTGGTGCATTCGGCAGCTCCGTTGGACTGAGGATGATAGGCAGAGGAAAAATTTAATTTGATGCCAAGATGAGAACAGAAGGACCTCCAAAACCGGGAAACAAATTGGGACCCTCTATCAGAAACAATTTCAGAGGGAATACCATGTAAACGAAAAATCTCCCTCGCGAAAATCTCAATTCGAGAGAAGAGGGCAATTTAGGCAGAGGTACAAAATGAGCCATTTTAGTAAACCTGTCAATCACTGTGAGGATAACAGTATGTTTCTTAGAAACAGGCAAATCAACAATGAAGTCCATAGCCAAACAAGACCATGGTTTCTCGGGAATTTCTAGGGGGTGCAAAAGCCCACATGGAAGCGTATGAGGTTGTTTAGTCCTCATACAGACATCACATGCCCCGACGAAGTCCTTTACATCCTTACGTAACGAAGGCCACCAGAAATCTTTAGAAATCAGAGAACATGACTTGCGTATGCCAGGGTTTCCGGCAAATTTACTGTTATGAAAACACTGCATTAGTTCCAGTTGGAGTTTAGGAGGAACGAAGTACCGATCCCCAGGAATAAGTCCGGGTGCCAGATGCTGTAACTTCTTGATCTCAGCCAGCAACGGAGAGTGAATCTTGATGCTAGTACTGGCAATAATATTACACTTGGGAACTATAGAAGAAAAAACCATATCAGACATAGTAGAAGGTTCATGTTGGCGGGACAATGCATCGGCCTTAGAGTTCTTAGAACCAGGTCTATAAGTGAGCACGTAGTTGAAATGAGTAAGGAACAAAGACCAACGAGCCTGCCTGGCGGATAAGCGTTTGGCTTCCCCTATATATGACAAATTCTTGTGATCCGTCAAAATAGTAACCGGGTGTAAAGTCCCTTCCAACAAATGTCTCCACTCCTTTAAAGCCATAATGACCGCTAATAGTTCCCTGTCACCAATATCATATCTGCTCTCAGGCCCAGACAATTTCTTGGAAAAGAAACCACATCGGTGCAGCGGTTTATTCAAACCTAGCCTTTGGGACAGGATAGCGCCTACACCTGTCTCTGAGGCGTCTACCTCGAGTAAAAACAGCAAAGATGTGTCAGGATGAACTAATATCGGTGCTGAGGCAAACTGTTCCTTGAGAGTACTGAAAGCAACAAGCGCCTCCGGAGACCAGGTATTAGTATCAGCACCCTGTCTAGTCATGTTGGTAATAGGAGCAATAATAGACGAGTACCCCTTAATGAAGCGCCTATAGTAATTTGAGAATCCGATAAACCTCTGAATGGCCTTGAGTCCCTTGGGCAATGGCCAATCTAAGATTGATTGGAGTTTAACCGGGTCCATCTTAAACCCCTCTCCAGAAATAACGTAACCAAGAAAATTTATCTGAGATTGGTCAAAGCTACACTTCTCCAATTTGCAGTACAAACCATGTTGTAGAAGCTTATGCAATACCCTTCTGACTTGTTTGTGGTGAATCCCAGGCTCTCTAGAGTGTATTAGTATATCATCCAAATAAACTATAACACATTCATGTTGAAATTCCCTAAGAACCTCATTAATTAAGTCCTGGAATACAGCAGGAGCATTGCAAAGTCCGAAGGGCATTACCGTATACTCATAGTGGCCATACCGGGTATTGAAAGCCGTTTTCCATTCATCACCCTGCTGAATTCTCACCAAGTTATAAGCTCCCCTCAGATCTAACTTGGTAAAAATCTTGGAGCCTTTCAGGCGATCAAATAGCTCAGTAATCAGGGGAATAGGATAAGCTTTTCTGATCGTTATCTTATTCAAGCCCCGATAATCAATGCAAGGCCGTAGTGTGCCGTCTTTCTTATCTACAAAAAAAAAAACGGCCCCGGCTGGAGAAGAGGATCTCCTAATAAATCCTTTGTCTAGATTCTCCTGTATGTATTCCTCTAAGACTAAGTTCTCCTTAGTGGATAGAGGATATACATTACCCCTCGGAGGCATAGTACCAGGTAGGAGTCTAATCTTACAGTCAAAGGACCTGTGTGGGGGTAAAGTATCACCCCTCCTTTTATCAAAGACTGCCTTTAAATCCAGGTACTGAGATGGTATCCGTAAATCTGTGGGCTGGTTAGAGTTACTAGGTGTGTCCACTACGCAAACCGGTGAGATTTTCTGTACACAACCCTTCTGGCAACCCTGACCCCAGGAGACTCTCTCACCTTGTTCCCAATCAATAATAGGGTTATGCTTTTTAAGCCAGGGGTACCCCAAGACTATAGGAACTGAAGGAGATGAGATAAGCATGAGAGAAATATCCTCCTCGTGTAAAATACCAATGGTCAACTTAACTGGTATAGTCTCACGAGAAATAACAGGATCTGATAATGGTCTACCATCTATGGCCTCAACAGCCAAGGGTGTCTCCCTTAGCTGAGATGGGATAGAGTGGTTCTTGACAAAGGCTTGGTCAATAAAGCTTTCAGCTGCTCCGGAATCTATTAATGCCATAGCATTAAGTACTCCCTTTTCCCAAGTTAAAGAAACAGGTAACAGTAGCCTATGATCCTTGTAATCATATGTAGAGGACAAAATAGAAACACCCAAGACCTGTCCTCTTGAGGAACTTAGGTGCGAGCGTTTCCCGGACGGTTAGGGCAATTTAGGCGTAGGTGACCTCCTATTCCAAAATACATACACAGACCCTCCCTTCTCCTATATTGTCTTTCATTTTCTGAGAGACGAGTGTTACCAATCTGCATAGGTTCTGGGAGAGCTAGAGTAGTAGATTCAGAATTCTGAAATGCGGGAGCTAGTCTTAAGGAAGGTCTATAACTTCTATCACGAGTGTTCTGCCTCTGTCTCATGCGTTCATCTATTCGAGAGATAAATGAAATTAATTCTTCCAAATTTTCAGGAAGATCTCTTGTGGCAACCTCGTCTAAGATCACATCTGATAATCCGTTCAGAAATACGTCCATATAGGCTTGTTCATTCCACTTGACCTCTGCTGCCAAGGATCTGAACTCTAACGCATAATCCACAAGGGTTAGACTATGCTGTCTAAGACGTAATAGTAATCTAGCTGCACTGGCCTTTCTTCCTGGAGGATCAAAAGTCCTCCTAAAAGTAGTAACAAATGCATTATAATTATAGACTACTGGATTATCATTTTCCCACAGAGGGTTAGCCCATCTAAGAGCTTTGTCAATGAGTAGCGAGATTATGAATCCAACCTTCGCCCTGTCTGTAGGGTAGGCGCGGGGTTGTAATTCAAAATGAATCCCTATCTGGTTTAGGAAACCTCGACAGGTATCCGGAGAGCCGCCATACCGTAAAGGGGAAGTAACACGGGAAGAGGCTCCCACTGTGGCTACCTCTAGGCCTGTGTTAGCAAGAGAGATGGGTGGTGTACGCATCTCCTCTGCTTGATTACTCGGATGGGATAGCAATGCTTGCAGCGCTAGAGCCATTTGGTCCATTCTATGGTCCATGGCTTCAAACCTCGAGTCAGGAGAACCAATCTGAGCGTTTGTACCTGCAGGATCCATGGCCCTGTCGTAATGTCAGGATCGGGACAGGGATCCAACACGCAGAATACAAACAGGAGATAGGTACGTATACCGGACCTTAGAATGGCCGGACTAACGTAAGGAGAAAGCAAAGAATGGTCAGAGACAAGCCGAGGTCGAGGGAACGAGAGAACAGGTAAACGAGAGACGAGCCGAGGTCAAAGGACACGAGAGATAAACTGGAACGAAAGTCAAAGCCGAGTCAAAACCAAATAGACAATAGTAATAAGAGCACTGAGGGACCAGACAAGCTAGAACCACGACAGGGCAATGAACCATTACACACATCCCTCTTTTATACCTTGGTTCTTTAATTGATGACTCCGCCCTTGCCGAGCCCTGATTCGTTGTTCAGAACTAGATTGACAGGTCGGGATGTGATTGCCGTCATGACGTCGGCTCCTGAGCGCCGCGTCATAAAAGGAAGCGGGGCTATCGTGGCCGGCGTGTGAACGGCTATGAGAGCTGTGAGGATTGGGTGAATCAGCCCCCTAAGAGGACGGCCGCTGGGAAGTCTAACCTCCTCCGAGGTAGAGACTTCAGGTACCCTGACACCCAGGTCCAAAGACTAATCCAGGACAAGGGGGCCACGTTTTCCAACCTACCTGGGTACACTCCGTTAACCACTCATAAAGTTGAAACCCTAGACCAGACCCCCCTTCGCCAAACCGCCTATCGCATACCCGAAGCAGTTAAAGAAAATATGCGGAAAGAAATTGAGGAAATGATGCAGTTAGGGGTGATAGAACACTCTGACAGCCCCTGGGCCTCTCCGGTAGTACTAGTACCGAAACGGGACGGCACGACCCGTTTCTGTGTAGACTACCGGAGGCTAAACGATAAAACAACCTCAGACGCCTACCCTATGCCCCGGATAGACAAGCTCCTAGACAAAATGGCCAGAGGCCAGTACCTCACCACAATAGATCTGTGCAAGGGGTACTGGCAAATTCCATTAGCCGAGGACGCCATCCACAAGTCAGCATTTGTCACCCCATTTGGCCTGTATCAGTTTAAGGTCATGCCATTCGGGATGAAGAATGCCCCGGCTAACTTTCAGAGGATGGTAGATCGGCTACTGGATGGGTTTCAGGAGTATGCCTGCGCCTACTTGGATGATATAGCCATTTATAGCTGCTCATGGCCCGAACACCTGACCCACATAGGAGCCGTACTAGACCGGATTAGGGAGGCCGGACTGACCCTAAAGCCCAGTAAGTGCCATATAGGAATGGCAGAAGTTCAATACTTAGGGCACAGAGTCGGGAGCCTGCTACAGAAACCAGAACCCGCTAAAATAGAGGCAGTCGCCAAGTGGCCAACCCCCCGCACTAAAACCCAGGTCCTCGCATTCCTGGGTACCGCAGGGTACTACAGGAAATTCATAGCTAATTACAGCACCCTAGCTAAACCTCTCACGGATCTAACACGTAAAAACCTCCCCAAGATAGTAGTATGGGCCCCAGAGTGTGAACAGGCCTTCCAACAGCTCAAGACGGCCCTCATTAAATCACCTGTACTTTCTGCTCCTGATCCAACTAAACGCTTTCTTGTCCATACAGACGCTTCTATGTTTGGATTGGGAGCAGTACTGAGCCAAGTCGGAGCAGATGGCGGCGAGCAACCCGGGGCTTATCTAAGCCAGAAACTTTTGCCCAGGGAAGTAGATACACTGCCAATGAAAAGGAGTGCCTGGCGGTGGTGTGGGCCCTCAAAAAGCTGCAACCTTACTTGTATGGACAACCGTTTACCTTACTCACAGATCACAACCCGTTGGTGTGGCTGAACAGGGTGTCAGGAGACAATGCCAGGCTGTTGCGCTGGAGTTTGGCGCTACAGCCTTTTAAATTTACAATTCACTATCGCCCTGGGAAGCAAAATGGCAATGCTGACGGGTTATCCAGACAAACAGACCTTGAACAGTGATCTGTGAATACTCCTCCGGACATCCCCAAGCCGATCCTGGCCTGCTTCAGGACGTCCTGTAAGCCTGGGTGCTTATGCGCAAAGCATTGTATGATCAGATTACACACATGTGCCATGCACGGCACATGTGTCAACTTGCCCAAATTCAATGCCGCCAACAAATTTCTTACGTTGTCACAAACCACTTTGCCGATCTCCAGTTGGTGCAGAGTCAGCCACTTTTCCACCTGTGCGTTCAGGGCGGACAGGAGTGCTGGTCCGGTGTGACTCTCTGTTTTCAAGCAAGTCAAACCCAAGACGGCGTGACACTGCCGTATCAGGGATGTGGAATAGTACTTGGGGAGCTGGGGGTGTGCCGTTGATGTGGAGCAAGACGCAGCAGCAGAAGAGGACTCAGCCGAGGAGGTTATGGAAGAGGATGGAGTAGAAGGAGTAGAGGAGGTGGCAGCAGGCCTGCCTGCAAGTCGTGGCGGTGTCACCAACTCCTCTGCAGAGCCATGCATTCCATGCTTGGCAGCCATCAGCAGGTTTACCCAATGTGCAGTGTAGGTGATATACCTGCCCTGACCATGCTTTGCAGACCAGGTATCAGTGGTCAGATGGACCCTTGCCCCAACACTGTGTGCCAGATATGCCATTACTTCCTTTTGCACAATCGAGTACAGGTTGGGGATTGCCTTTTGTGCAAAGAAATTTCGTCCGGGTACCTTCCACTGCGGTGTCCCAATAGCTACAAATTTTTTGAACGCCTCAGACTCCACCAGCTTGTATGGTAAAAGCTGGCGGGCTAATAGTTCAGACAAGCCAGCTGTCAGACGCTGGGCAAGGGGGTGACTTTCTGACATTGGCTTCTTACGCTCAAACATGTCCTTGACAGACACCTGACTGTGGGCAGATGAGCGGGAACTGCTCAAGGCGAGAGACGGAGTGGCGGATGGTTGAGAGGGGGCAAGGAGGACAGCAGTGGTTGATGTGGCTGAAGATGCTGGACCAGGAGGAGGATGGCGGCTTTGAGTTTGTGTGCTAGTTGTACTCATGTGTTGATCCCATAGGCGTTTGTGATGTGCGATCATGTGCCTACGCAAAGCAGTTGTACCTAGGTGGGTGTTGGACTTCCCACGACTCAGTATCTTTTGGCACAGGTTGCAAATGGCATCGCTGTTGTCAGAGGCAGACACAAAAAAAATGCCACACTGCTGAGCTCTGCAATGATGGCATTCTGGTGGTGGACACAGCATGCGTTGATTGGCGTGCTGTCGGGCTGACCCCGGGTGCCGATGCATGCTGTCTGACTGTGCCACTAGCTCCTTGCGACGACCTCCCCCTGCTTCCAACTCGTCTCCTCCTCCTCTCTGTCTCCCCATCTGAACTTTCGCCCTGTTCTTCTTCTTGCCGAGCTGGCACCCACGTGACATCCATGGACACATCATCATCATCAACCGCTTCACTTGTATCTGACAACTCAGCAAAGGAAGCAGTACAACATCATCATCATCACACCGTACGTCCATGTGTGTAATGCTGCCTGCCTGAGATATATCCCTGTTATCTACATCCTCTGGCAATAATGGTTGCGCATCACTCATTTCTTCAAATGGATGTGTAAATAACTCCTCTGACATACCAAGTGAAGCGGCTGTGGTGCTAGTGTTTTTGGTGGCGGCAGGCGGGTGAGTGGTATCTTGAGAGGTGCCCAAAGCTAAGCTGGAGGAGGATTGTAGCTTACAGTGAAAAACTTTTTTTCTTTTTAAAGGCACGCTATTGTGACACCAGATATGAGTGGCAAAGTGCACTTGCAGAGGTTGGCAGAGTACACGCTGAAGGCCTGACTCCCGCTTTAAGGACACTGACTGCTATTAGCTTACAGTGAAAAACTTTTTTCTTTTTAAAGGCACGCTATAGAGACACCAGATATGAGTGGCAAAGTGCACTTGCAGAGGTTGGCAGAGTACGCGCTAAAGGCTTGACACCCACACGCTTGCAGACAACTAACTGCTATTAGCTTACAGTGAAAAACTTTTTTTCTTTTTAAAGGCACGCTATTGTGACACCAGATATGAGTGGCAAAGTACACTGGCAGAGGTTGGCAGAGTACACGCTGAAGGCCTGACACCCGCTTTAAGGACACTGACTGCTATTAGCTTACAGTGAAAAACTTTTTTTCTTTTTAAAGGCACGCTATAGAGACCCCAGATATGAGTGGCAAAGTACACTGGCAGAGGTTGGCAGAGTACACGCTGAAGGCCTGACACCCTCTTTAAGGACACTGACTGCTATTAGCTTACAGTGAAAAACTTTTTTTCCTTTTAAAGGCACGCTATTGTGACACCAGATATGAGTGGCAAAGTACACTGGCAGAGGTTGGCAGAGTACACGCTGAAGGCCTGACACCCGCTTTAAGGACACTGACTGCTATTAGCTTACAGTGAAAAACCTTTTTTCTTTTTAAAGGCACGCTATTGTGACACCAGATATGAGTGGCAAAGTACACTGGCAGAGGTTGGCAGAGTACACGCTGAAGGGCTGACACCCAGACGCTTGCAGACAACTAACTGCTATTAGCTTACAGTGAAAAACTTTTTTCTTTTTAAAGGCACGCTATAGAGACACCAGATATGAGTGGCAAAGTACACTGGCAGAGGTTGGCAGAGTACACGCTGAAGGCCTGACACCGAGACGCTTGCAGACAACTAACTGCTATTAGCTTACAGTGAAAAACTTTTTTTCTTTTTAAAGGCACGCTATAGAGACACCAGATATGAGTGGCAAAGTACACTGGCAGAGGTTGGCAGAGCACACGCTGAAGGCCTGACACCCACTTTAAGGACACTGACTGCTATTAGCTTACAGTGAAAAACCTTTTTTCTTTTTAAAGGCACGCTATTGTGACACCAGATATGAGTGGCAAAGTACACTGGCAGAGGTTGGCAGAGTACACGCTGAAGGGCTGACACCCAGACGCTTGCAGACAACTAACTGCTATTAGCTTACAATGAAAACCTTTTTTTCTTTTTAAAGGCACGCTATAGAGACACCAGATATGAGTGGCAAAGTACACTGGCAGAGGTTGGCAGAGTACACGCTGAAGGCCTGACACCCAGACGCTTGCAGACAACTAACTGCTATTCAATCTATTACAGTGAAAAAAAATGTTTTGTTTTTAAATGCATGCTTAAGCTATTGTGACACCAGATATGAGTGGTGGTACTGGGCAAGTGGGCACAGTATCCACTGTGAGCCTGACACAGAAGCTGGCAGGCAGGCAACTGCAATTACATTACACAAAAAAAAAAAGCAGACTGATGTTCTAGCCCTAAAAAGGGCTTTTTGGGGTGCTGTGCTTACAGCAGAGATCAGATGAGTCATTCAGGACTGTAGTGGACACTGAATACCCTAGCCTAGCTATCAATTTCCCTATCAAATGAGCAGCAGCTACACTTTCCCTCCTCTATCTAAGAATGCAGCTTCAGAATGAATCTAAAATGGATGCTGGGAGGGAGGTGGGAGGGTCTGGAAGGGAGGGTCTGCTGCTAATTTGCTGGAATGTGTCTGCTGACCGTGAGGCACAGGGTCAAAGTTTACTCAATGATGACGAATAAGGGGCGGATCGAACCGCGCATGTGTTCGCCCACCGTGGCGAACGCGAACACGCTATGTTCGCCGGGAACTATTCGCCAGCGAACAGTTCGGTACATCACTAGTGAACACCAACAGGGGTGTACACTTACAAAGAAAAAGAGTGGTATTTTGCGTAAATTGACAAGGCAAAGAATAAGTCCAAATACATACCCCTACTGTGCCTTCAAGTGCACCCCTTATATAATAAATAAGACATTATAAACTACATCAAAAATTAATGTGCCAAATACTCCTAGCCCAATATGTAATTCTTAGATGGAGAATATATAAAGCGGATGTTATGTTGCTACCCTCCCTGCAAGGTGAGAAGAACTGTTGTCTTAATATAAAGGAATTGTAACCGTTGAAGGTGAAGCCTGACCACTCCATAAACTAAACATGGGAAGCTAAAATGTTACTGTTTCCATTTTAAATTAAGCTAAAGTCACAGGAGTGTCTACTTTCCCTTCCTGTACTACATCCAAGCGCTCTCCCCCCACCGTGCCTACTAACAGGTCCAGGAAACCAGAGTAAGCAGTCAGGTCTTCATTGGGACCTAGCTGTAATTGTGTGGAAATCCGGCTCGGCCACAATAATCCCCACCTCCTGTTCAATTTCCATGCTTGGTTTCACCTACTTCTACTTAGTTCAGGTGAGAGCTAATTGGAGGGAATCCTTCCCCCTCTCTCAACAGGTACCCATATTTTTCTTGCTGAATTTAGGTGCAGTTCTCTATAATTTATTTTCAGCTATACATTTCATTTTGCACCAGCAAATTCATACGAGCTGCAGCAACTTTATTACAATCTAATCTGTACCAATAATCTCTCTACTTTATACTGTGTAGCTATTTTTAGCAGTATCTTTACAAGATGTTTGCTTATCACTTTTTTCCTGCCGTGTAACATTTGTTACACTTTGCTACTCTGTTAGACCTTACAAGTCTTTACTAAGAGATTTTCAGGTACTGTGATTTACCATTTATTATTATAGATGGGAACCTTTCTTAATAGCTACCAGTAGATTGTAGCAACGATTTAAGCACCTATTCGGTATTTATCTTTATTTGAAGACTCCTTCTGTTCTTATTATAAGACATCTTCAAGATTTATTCACATCCCATTCATGAGCTAATACTCTATCTCTCCATACTCAGTTATTATTATTTTATTTTGTTTTCTCCATTTTTGAGGATTTTTATCTTAGCGTTATTAAAAGTTAAGTTTTATTATATACATATCCACAAGGGGGCGTCCAACTCCTCTCAGACCTATTAGGTCTGTTCCTCCTTATCCACATATGTGAGGGTTACCCCCAATATTGGTCGCCCCAGACACACACCAAGCTGATTCCCCCAGGGGTATCCAGCTTTCTTCTCTTTCCTAATTGGAGGGAAGGAACAACAGACCCTGCTAAACACCCCCTTGTTTCACCGTGCAGGAGCTCCCATAAAATCACTGGCTGTTGGCACTGAACTTGTGGAACTAATTTTGGACAGGATTTAACGAATGACTGGTGAAAACTTTATCCCTGTGGGGTTTCCCTAATTCTTTATGGATCTGAGCGCTCTCTCGTGGCAGCATTTCTGTTCGGATCAGACCTTTGCAATGATATATTACATGTTGAGGTTCGAGATTGCTTTCCCAATGTTTTCGGGATTATTGTGTTTAGTTTAAGCGCTAGATAATCAAATCATCTCCCAGACACAGAGATGCCAGTAAGGGACTGTCTATTTTCACAATGGAGACCCCCTGCTGGGGGTCTGTGTATAAAAGGTCGCACTGTCCCCACTAAAGGTTGTCATTGTCCCAACATCAAGTTTCGTCTGATATGTGTCGGGAAATGGACACTGGACAGCATTTTCTTCCAGCTTGAGGGATATTCCAGTGGAGATAACCAGCCGGGGTAAAGGAGCTCCAATACATACCAAATAAAAAATAAGTTTTAAAATGTGCATTATGTATATATACATATATATATACATATATATATACACTGAAGAAACTTCTAAACGCAACACTTTTGTTTTTGCCCCCATTTTTCATGAGCTGATCTAAGACTCTTTCTATGTACACAAAAGGCCTATTTCTCTAAAATATTGTTCACAAATCTGTGTTAGTGAGCACTTCTCCTTTGCTGAGATAATCCATCCACCTCACAGGTGTGGCATATCAAAATGCTGATTAGACAGAATGATTATTGTACAGTTGTGCCTTAGGCTGGCCACAATAAAAGGCCAGATTAATAATTTTGTTCGGTGTGTGTATATATATATACACACACACACCTTCACTCACTCCCATTTACCAATTTTGGTCAAATACTCCTTATACTTTTTTGTTTTTAGGGGTTGCCCCCACTTAGGAGTATTTGTGTGATACCTTGTTTGGCTCATTCCCTCACTTTTCTAATGATCTATTTCTGTTTATTTATTTCTCTCAATCCTATTTTTATAATTACTACTATTAGGTATCTAAGAATGTGAGAAAGATAATTTCATGATTATATTACCAGTACCAACAATCTCTTTATGCCGAACCGATCTTACCTCCCTCTCCACACCCCACAAGATACTCAAGAATTACACTAATGCCATGTTATAATTGGTATAATGTTATGGCTTACCTTTTAAATGACCGGTCTGAGTGCCTGGGGGTGAGGTTGGAAAAAAATTGCTAAATTGTTCTGTGATATCCCAATCCCCAAAAACGCCATCCTTTCTCCACGTTCAATAGAACATGTCAGTAGGAAAAGAGTCTCTCAAGCATATGTTTATTATAATTTTTTTTTTTTAATTCTATATTTTTGCTGTGCATAGTAGTACACACAGGCTTGCAATGCCACAACAGCTATTGCAAACATTCTTATGACTTAGTAGAACAGTTGTAGAGTATTGCAACACTAATGCCCATATTCGTATTATTATTTCAAAAGACTAGGTACGCATATCTAGATATAGTGTAATACTGTCGCTTTTAATCAGAGCAGGGCATCTAGACATGGAGGGTGGTGCCTATAAAATAATGTATGAGAGTAAACATGCTAGGCACATAAGATATATTTACCACTAGAACTGAATCCTCTGTAATCTGAGCTATAGAAGCTAAAAGCTATAAATGAAACTAGGATAAAATCATAAGAAAGCATGACAACATAAAACTGTGTGGTGTCTACTATAATCCCTAGTTGCAGAATACATTTAATTTAGAGGGATCATCCAACTTCCACAGTTGGTCGACCAATATTACAATAATGGTGGTTGTTGTAGGTGTCAGCATAGCGGTGCCAGGAGAGGGATATGATTGACCTCCAGCCCTGTGCCTGAATGAGGACTGACCATTCAGTGCCACAGTCCCTGCACCACTTAGAGTCCCAATCCCGTCTTGTTATGATAGAGCAGGGTGGAATCGTTGACTGCTGCCATCGGTGGATTATCTTCCACGTGCATGGACGTTGTCGTGAGGCCTTGCTTCGAGTGACCTTCAGCCCAAGTAGGTTTAATATAGGATATCTAATATGACACCTATAAGCTTGAACCCTGGAATCAAGGTGAATTCTTTTACAGGACCCTCCAGGCGACACATCCACCCAAGCATCAGCACAACAGACTCTTTCTATGTACACAAAAGGCCTATTTCTCTACAATATTGTTCACAAATCTGTGTTAGTGAGTACTTCTCCTTCAACCTTTAGTTGTGCTGATGCTTGGGTGGATGTTTCGCCTGGAAGGTCCTGTAAAATAATTTACCTTGATTCCAGGGTTCAAGCTTATAGGTGTCATATTAGATATCCTATATTAAAATTGGCTAACTTGGACTCAGAAAATGCTTAGTGCCTGAGCTGTCTCTACTAAATCAGTCTGTTCCTTCTCTTTCCCAGAATTTATCTGTTATATGTACATGACGTTCATCCCTGTGTCTTATCTGTACTCCTTCACTGTTATTTCACTCCCTTCCTTCTACTGTTCTATAAGTATTTGCACGTAAGCCCTTACTTTTTAATGTATAAGAGCACAAACTGATAGAATACACGTCAGAGGCTTATTTTGAAACCCAACATGCGTCTGGTGTCTAGTTCACACTTCTCCAAGTGCACTTGAAACAATGTGGGTTCCCCTGAATATAACAAAGATCAATATTAGATCTATAACAGTCCTCACCTTGCAGCTTTCTCCTCTGGACTTCCTTCCGAGTTTTGGTCAAAGAGGCAGTTGCCCGATCCTCAAGCTTAGTCCAGAAGCGTGCAAAGTTTGTGTTGAACCATGTCAGGGAGCCCACAGTGGAGTCTTGCTGAGCGCTCTGGGGTTGAGACAGTCCTTGCTTCTCCGAGAACAGAGCATCCACCATCTTGTAAGGTGTTGCTGCGCTAATTTGTCAGTCAGGCATAAATGTTAAAAAGCCCCTGAAACTACTGGAGACAGTTCAGTGCGGCCTGGAATATCCCCGATTGGTCCAGGGAGGGGGGGGGGAGGGGGGGTTGAGTTAAGTGGTGTTGCTTGTTGTAGTATGAGCGAGAAGAGCGTCTGCCTCTCCCTCGTTTAGTCACTTGTTCACTGTGGGCTCCCAGAGGTTTAAATTCTTGGTTGTGGTCTTGACAAGAACTGCTGGGTGTCCCAACCAAAAAGAGTATGTCCCGGTAGATTTGTCGCCTCAGCATCTGGTTATTTCACCCAAAAGTCAGCAGAATAGATGGGAGCCCATGCAACACACTTCTATCTTGTGTGAAGGTTTGGCTCCGCCCCCCCATAATTATTTAATGTATTTGAATATTCTTTCCACACTCTACTAAATGTTTTTGAACTGTTGATTTAAACTAAACGGGAGGAGAAGGAAAGTGATGTGATTGCATCAGATTTCTTTGTTATGTGACACAATGTAATACCCCAACACGCAGAGTCTAGAATAGCAAGGAACAAAATAAGGAAATATCTTATAAACGAGCCTATTGTAGGATGATTTATATCCCGCAATGGACCAGTGTTTGCTGCAAGGTTTTCTCCCCTACACAGACTTTGATATTACTGTCCAAGGAGGAAATACTAGGTACCCCCCTAAACGGCCATGTGTCCCACACGAGGGTACTCTTGGAGAAGGGCCCAGGACACTGGAATCCAGAAAAAGCAGAAGCCGCCACACAGCTGATCTCCAGTAATGAAGGATCTGAGCAGATTTGGTGCAAACAAAAGGTGTCTAACTTACCAATTCTTCAGAAAAACTGACCCACTATTCTTCTTACGATCACCGGGGGTCTTACACCTAATACCTTGGTCGGCAAACCACCTTCCTCTGGACAACTTGCTGCAATCTGTTCAGAAGAGCGAGCTGAAGAAGTATTTTAAGATTGCAAAAAAAGATTAAACAATTTTTTTCCCGTAGAAAGCTGGCACCCTGCCAATTCTTGGGCAGAGGGACTGCATATTCCCACCAATAAATGAAGCACACAATACTATGCAAAACACCTTACACTTATGTTTACACAAAACCTACAAATATCAGATATTCAATCGCTTGATCCCATCAGCCTTCCCCGTGAATCAAATATTTTCACACGAGGAGTGCCTCAATCACTGTATTTGTCCATCCCAACTCTGTCACCATAATTGTAGGACCAAATTCCTACTAGGTGATGGCTAACCTTGACACCATAAATTGTTTCTGGACTACATTTCCCATGATGCTCAGCTAACTTTTAGAGATTAGTAACTAGGAGGTACTCCTGATTCACCTGTCGGCCTTCTAACACCTGGGTCTGAGCAAAACAGGTTCTGGTGATCTTTGACAGTCAGCTAGCTTGGGGTAGAAATGAGTTCACACAGCATGTCTGTATGCAAAATCAAGTGTTCTCATTTATTAAGTAAAAAGACAGGGGTCTCATGGACATTTCATTTAATGTATTCCAGTGAGTGGTACAAAATTAAACTATTTAATTGGCTAGCTAGTATATTATCTGCCTTTTCCAGCTCCGTGTCATAGAGAAGGCGCTGCTGGACTCACTGTGTAACACTTAAGGGAGTAAGGACCATTAGGGGAGGGGAGGGGGGGGGAAGTAAGGACCATTAGGGGAGGGGGGAGAGCAAGGACCATTAGGGGAGGAGAGGGAGGGGAGTAAGGAACATTAGGGGAGGGGGGGGGGCAAGTACCATTAGGGGAGGGGGGGTAAGGACCATGAGGGGAGGGGAGAGGGGGAGTAAGGACCATTAGGGGAGGGGGGGAGAGCAAGGACCATTAGGGGAGGGGGGGAGTAAGGACCATTAGGGGAGGGGGGGAGTAAGGACCATTAGGGGAGGGGGGGAGTAAGGACCATTAGGGGAGGGGGGAGCAAGGACCATTAGGGGAGGGGGGAGCAAGGACCATTAGGGGAGGGGGGTAAGGACCACTAGGGGGGGGAGTAAGGACCAATAAGGGAGGGGAGGGGGTAAGGACCACTAGGGGAGGGGGTAAGGACCACTAGGGGAGGGGGTGGGAGTAAGGACCACTGGGGGAGGTGGGGGGGAGTAAGGACCACTAAAGGGGGGGGAAGGACCACCAAAGGGGGTAAGGAGGGAGGACCACTAAGGAGAGGGGAGGAGGGTAAGGACCACTAAGGGGGGGGGGAAGAGGGTAATGACCACTGGGGGGGGGAGAGGGTAATGACCACTGTGGGGGGGGGGAGATTACCACTAAGGGGCTGGGGGGAGGAGGGGAAGGTTTACTAAGGGGTTTGGGAGAGGGAGGACCACTAAGGGGAGGGATGGAGGACCACTAAGGGGGAGAGGGGGGAGTGAGAAGACCACCAAGGGGGGACTGCAGAGAGACAGGGGGCCAAGGGAGAGCACTAAGGGACAGAAGGGGAGAACACGGAGGGACAGGAGGGAAGGGGACATCAATAATTGACAGGAGGGGAGAGCACTATAAAAATGTTTTAAAAAAATAAAGAGCTGCTCCCCTCTCAGTCCCTATCCTACCCCTCAAACCCTCTCTTTTACACTACACACACAGACACACCCGAAACACACAATGCATCCCTTACGTTCACACAAACACTCATTCTCTTACACACAGAAACAAAATGCATCTCTTACACAATCAATGCACCCCTTACATACACACACTGCATTCAATTACATACACAGAAACACACCTTGCACCCCTTACACACACACATTCACACACAGAAACATACAATGCATTAATTACACGCAAACACACACTGCATCCCCTATAAACACACTACATCCCTTACACAAATTGGTATCCCTATACACTACATTCTATAAGAACACACACACATTGCATCCTCTACAATAACACATAAAACATCCCCTACACACATACACTCCACTTCCTGTGAGAGAACTCATGGGTGGGCCATGTAGGTATTTATGGGTGGGCATTGTAGGCATACTCACGGTCAAGCCCTGGGGGCCCAGACCTTGAGCTGTGTAAGGGGCCCTAAAAATGGAGCTGCTTCCTGTTCGTTAATTGTTGTGAGCACTGTTAAAAACAGTCTCCAGAGAGCCACTTCTACACCAGACCTGTGGAGCCAGACTGAGCCCATCATCAGCCTCTTGTCCTCATCTGGTGGTAAGTAGGCAATCCATTATATTATTAGTGGCACTAATCTCACATTAAATGGATACTTGTCACGGTAATATACCCCAACACGCAGGAATAGTTCACAGTCAAGAGACAAGAAACAGTGTTCGTCTTACCGGACCTTAGAATGGCCGGACTAGGACGAGAGAAAGACAGAGTCAGAACAAGCCGAGGTCAAGGGAACTGAGAGACAGCGAAACGTAGAACAAGCCGAGGACTGGTACACAGAGGACAAAACAGCGGATAAGCAAGCAAGGATAAGGAGAGAGCGGAGTCAGGAACAAAGCCAAGGTCAAGCACCAAAAAACCAACTGAACGATACAAGCACTAAAGGGAACTGGACAGAAACCACGATAGGGCAAGGAGCAAGGGGAAACAGGTGAGTATAAAAACCCTAAGGTTCACTTTGATTGGCTCCTGTCATATCCACGCCCCCAAAACGTGGGTGAATGGGGAATGTGGCCTGACAGGGGCCAATGGGAGACTGATTCTAATTTAGTCTCCCACTGTCCCTTTAAGAGCGCGCCCGAGACGCGCGGCGCGCTCTTAGTGTCGGGCGGGACATGTGACCGCTTCTCGCGGTCACTGCCCGCCTGACTGATCCCATCGTTGGCTGAGCCGCGCGCGGCTCGTGCAGGAGCAGGACCGCGCGCGGCGAGAAGGGAGGACCCCGGCCGGCCCCTGGAGAGGGTAAGTACCGCTACAGTACCCCCCCCTGAAGACACGCCCACCGGGCGGGGAGGAGCAGGCCTGGCAGGAAAACGAGCGTGGAAAGAACGCACAAGGCGAGGAGCGTGAACAGCGTCAGCGGAAATCCAACTGCGTTCCTCAGGCCCATAGCCCTTCCAATGTACCAGATATTGGAGGCGACCCCGAAGCAAGCGAGAGTCAATTACAGCCGCCACTTCAAACTCCTCATGGCCCTCCACCGAAACCGGAGGAGGAGGAGGGACATGCCGAGTAAAACGGTTGCACAGGAGGGGTTTTAACAAGGAGGTATGAAACACGTTAGGAATGCGTAGATTTTTTGGAAGATCCAATGCATACGAGACAGGATTAACCACATGCAAGATACGAAAAGGACCAATAAAACGAGGGGCCAACTTCATAGAAGGCACACGAAGACGAATATTGCGGGTAGAAAGCCAAACCCGGTCTCCCACCGCATAGGATGGAGCCGCCCTGCGATGCTTGTCAGCGTGAACCTTCTGGCGAGCAGCTGAGGCCACCAAAGAACACTGAACCTGCTCCCAAGTATTACGTAGACTAGCCAAATGTTCGTCCAGAGCTGGCATGCCCTGTAAGGAGAATGCAGCTGGAAGAACCACGGGATGCCGGCCATACACAACGTAAAAAGGGCTGTTACCGGAGGATTCATGAGCAGCATTATTACGAGCAAACTCAGCCCAAGGAAGCAGGTCAGCCCAATTGTTCTGATGGTGGGACACGAAACAGCGAAGATACTGCTCCAGAGATTGGTTGGCACGTTCAGCAGCTCCATTAGACTGGGGGTGGTAGGCTGAAGAAAACGAGAGGGAGATACCCATCTCTGCACAAAACGCTCTCCAGAATCTGGAAATAAACTGGCTAATCCTATCGGACACGATCGAAGTGGGAATACCATGCAACCGAAACACCTGCTCGGCAAAGATAGAGGCAAGTTCCTTGGATGATGGCAATTTGACAAGAGACACAAAATGAGCCATCTTAGAAAAACGATCCACAATCATCAGGATGACAGTTTTACCATTAGAGGGAGGTAATTCAACAATAAAATCCATGGATATATTGGACCATGGCCTCTCGGGTATGGGCAACGGATGCAACAACCCACAGGGAACTCTGTGGGAGGACTTCATACTGGCACAAGTGCTACAGGCATTAACGTAATCGGTGACGTCCTTGCGCAAGGACGCCCACCAGAAATATCTAGAAACTGCTGAGACTGTCTTAGAAATACCAGGGTGTCCAGCAGTTCTAGTGTCATGATACAATGACAAGATGTCTCGTCTCTCTGGTAAATCAACGAATAGCTTATCAGCAGGCCTCTCCTCAGGAGCCAAGTTTTGTTTAGCCTGAATAGTCTGTAAGAGAGAAGACGAAATAGAAAGAACAGTAGTCGCTATTATTCTGTCAGGCGGAATGACAGGGGTAACATCGACCTCGAGTTTGTCAGTAGTCTCGAATTGTCTGGACAGAGCGTCAGCTTTAGTATTACGATCACCCGGTCTGTAAGTGATTATGTAATTAAAACGAGACAAAAACAGAGACCACCTGGCCTGCCTAGAAGACAATCTTTTTGCTTCACTAAGGTATGAGAGGTTTTTGTGATCCGTTAAAATGAGGATAGGATCCCTGGTACCCTCTAGCAGATGTCTCCATTCCTTGAGCGCCAAAATGATAGCAAGGAGTTCACGATTGCCTACATCATAATTCCTCTCTGCTTTGGACATCTGTCTGGAAAAGAAGCCACAAGGGTGTAACGGCTTTTCAGGTGAATCTCTTTGAGACAAGATAGCACCTACCCCTATCTCAGAAGCATCAACCTCAAGAATAAAGGGCAGTGAAGGGACAGGATGCTGTAAAACAGGAGCAGAGGCAAATGTAGCTTTCAAGAATTCAAAGGCCTTGAGTGCTTCTGGTTTCCAGACATGAGTATTACCATCCTTCTTGGTCATTCTGGTTATAGGCGCTACAATGGCAGAAAACCCTTTAATAAAACGCCTATAATAATTAGAGAACCCCAGAAAACGCTGAATGGCTTTCAAACCCTGGGGCAGAGGCCACTCCATAATGGCAGACAGTTTCTTGGGATCCATACGAAAACCCTTGGCAGAGATTATATAACCCAAGAATTGGACTTCAGATTGATCAAATGAACATTTTTCGAGTTTGCAATAGAGACCGTTAACCAGAAGAGTTCTCAACACTAATTTAACATGCATGTGATGAGTCTGTAAATCATTAGAATAAATTAATATGTCGTCCAAGTATACTATAACGAATGTATGTATAAATTGACGTAGGACATCATTAATAAATTCTTGAAAAACTGCTGGGGCGTTACAAAGACCAAAGGGCATCACTGTGTACTCGTAGTGGCCACTCCTGGTATTGAAAGCAGTCTTCCACTCGTGATCCTTTTTGATACGTATGAGGTTGTAAGCACCCCTAAGGTCCAATTTAGTAAAAACTGTGGCCTGTTTAAGCCTATCAAAAAGTTCTGTGATCAAAGGTATGGGGTACGCATTTTTGACGGTGATTTTGTTAAGGCCCCTATAGTCAATACAAGGCCTTAATTCGCCATCTTTCTTAGACACAAAGAAGAACCCAGCCCCTGCCGGGGAAGAGGATCTTCTTATAAATCCCTTCTCTAGAGATTCCTTGATATATTCCTCCATAACCAGGTTCTCCTGAGGAGATAAAGGATATATTCTCCCTTTGGGAGGCATCGTACCAGGTAATAAATTAATTGCACAATCGTAAGGCCTGTGAGGTGGCAATCTTTCAGCCTCCCTTTTATCAAAAACAGATTTAAGAGAAAGGTACTGAGAGGGTATGACCGTAGGCACGGGGGGAATATGAGTAGAATTCAAAGGGGTGACTTTAACAACACAAGACTCTTGGCAAGAATCACTCCAAGAAACTATTTGTCCTGACTCCCAATCAATAGTGGGATTATGAGTACGTAACCAAGGATACCCTAACACGAGGTGAGAGGAAGGAGAAGTAATGATCTGAAACCGAATGGTCTCAGAGTGTAACACCCCTGTAGACATATGTAGGGGAACAGTCTCATGTGTGATAATAGGAGAGCATAATGGTCTACCATCTATGGCCTCAACGGCCAAGGGTGTCTCCTTCTCTCTGGTGGGTATGTTATTCTCCTTGACAAAACTGGAATCAATAAAGTTTTCGGCCGCTCCGGAATCAACCAGTGCTAGTATATTCCCTGCTATGCAGTTACTATCAAGGTGCAGGGAAACAGGAAGAAGTAGCTTATTAAGAGGCAAATCTGAGGACTGTGATGTCACACCCAAGGCCAGTCCTCTATACGGCCTTAGGTGCGAAAGTTTCCCGGACGCACGGGACATTCTTGTCTCATATGACCCCTCCTACCACAATAAAGACAAAGTCCCTCCTTTCTCCTATAAAGCTTTTCAGCGTCGGTAAGTTTAGCAACCCCTAACTGCATAGGTTCCTCCTCAGAACCTTTAGATCCTTCGGGAGTCTCAGCTCTAGGGGAGTTAAGGGGAACAAAATGTCTATTTCTGGACCTGGTATATAACCTGTCACGGATCCTGTTATCTATATCGATAAGATAGTCAATCAGGTCCTCCAGCGGTACAGGGAGGTCCTTAGCTGCTACCTCATCTAAGATAGTATCAGACAGACCCTCCATAAAGGCAGTAGTAAGGCCATTATTAGTCCAATCTACCTGTGAGGCAAGGGTCCGGAACTGAATAGCATAATCGGCTACAGATTTAGATCCTTGCTTTATTCTCATTAATGCCCTGGCGGCATTTTTTGACCTTTTAGTCGTGTCAAATGTTCTACGGAACGCTGTGAGGAAGCTATTAAAGTCGTGTACCATAGGCCCATTAGCCTCCCAAATCGGATTTGCCCATTCTAGCGCCTTATCCGTAAGCTGGTGCATAAGAAAACCCACCTTAGATCTGTCTGTGGGAAATGAACGTGGGTACATTTCGAAGTGGAATTCTACTTGATTAAGGAATCCCCTACATGTCTTAGCGTCCCCTCCATACCTAGGTGGCGGGGTTAGATGTGCAGAGGCATTAGACATATTAGCAGTGTCCGGTATAGGGTTTACAGGAGGCGTAGGTACAGGTACCGGAACAGATCTGGATAACAGTGTCTGGATGGCTTGAGCCATTTGATCCATACGGTGATCCTGTTCTGCGAATCTAGCCTCATGAGTGACCATCTGTTGACCTAAACCTGCGGGGTCCATGGCCCTATCGTAATGTCACGGTAATATACCCCAACACGCAGGAATAGTTCACAGTCAAGAGACAAGAAACAGTGTTCGTCTTACCGGACCTTAGAATGGCCGGACTAGGACGAGAGAAAGACAGAGTCAGAACAAGCCGAGGTCAAGGGAACTGAGAGACAGCGAAACGTAGAACAAGCCGAGGACTGGTACACAGAGGACAAAACAGCGGATAAGCAAGCAAGGATAAGGAGAGAGCGGAGTCAGGAACAAAGCCAAGGTCAAGCACCAAAAAACCAACTGAACGATACAAGCACTAAAGGGAACTGGACAGAAACCACGATAGGGCAAGGAGCAAGGGGAAACAGGTGAGTATAAAAACCCTAAGGTTCACTTTGATTGGCTCCTGTCATATCCACGCCCCCAAAACGTGGGTGAATGGGGAATGTGGCCTGACAGGGGCCAATGGGAGACTGATTCTAATTTAGTCTCCCACTGTCCCTTTAAGAGCGCGCCCGAGACGCGCGGCGCGCTCTTAGTGTCGGGCGGGACATGTGACCGCTTCTCGCGGTCACTGCCCGCCTGACTGATCCCATCGTTGGCTGAGCCGCGCGCGGCTCGTGCAGGAGCAGGACCGCGCGCGGCGAGAAGGGAGGACCCCGGCCGGCCCCTGGAGAGGGTAAGTACCGCTACAATACTATAGTCACCAGAAGCACTACAGCATAATGTAGTGGTTCTGGTGTCTATAGCCTGTGACTGTAGGCTTTTTAATGTAAACACACTGTCTTTTCACCGGCCCTGCCCTTTATATGCTGTCTTCTATGAAGATCATTAGCTTTAAATATATTTAGTTTATGTTAATTACTTCCAACGTATAAACTTCCCATCACATCTTATTATATTCTAATAAATGTGTCTGTTAGTTATTATCACTTAGTAATACTTTTTCTAATGGTTATTATACATTCTTTATTTTTGTAGTGCGCAGATTAACAAACGGGCCCGTGGTGCCACAATAGCAGTCCAGGGTTCAACATACATATACATGTACAAAGTGGCATAGAGAGATTCTGCACATTTTTTATATTTGTATGAGTGTGAGTCGTGTGACTGTCGCTCTAAGAGATTATGCTTACCCCACAGGGTGTGAGTTGGGTGTCTATGATGACTAACAGACCTATTGTGTGCTAAGTGCCAGTCTTGACCGCAGGTTGTGTATCGCGGGTAAAGCCTATGTACCTATGCTCGTGTTGCATGTCAAAGCCATGGTATCTGAGTGTGAGCCCTTTTGAGCTTCGGTGTGCGGTGAGTTTGGTCTGTCATTGGCACTAGAGGTGCAGCGCCTGGTGTAGGGGCTGCTTGCGCCGGTCAGCTGGAGGGTCAGTCGAGAACAAGTTGGGGGTCATTTAACCTGACTATGGGAGTGAGTGTGCGCTGCTAGGTTGCTGAAACTAGAAAAACATCAACAAGGCTAATATAGTTTGCCAAGGAGGGGTAACTTAGGGTAGTTGCTTATAAGTTTAAATAACATGGCAGTACTGAGAGTTCAGGTAGCCCCTTCTGGTTGTCGGGCCGCAGGGGACTGACGTGGGACGAACACGGTCACCTTCGCCGGATCCCAGTGTTGCTTTGCGGCGCCTCCTCTGTGAGGTTCACCTGACGGCAGTGATTCTATCGGTAGTCCCAGTGTGCGCATTACGGCCGTCGCTTCGGCGATGTCGCGGACTGTATGTTGCGTTTCTCCTTGGAAGATCAGCAGGGTTCTCGTGTGCCGCCAGCGGTATTGTACGCCGTTCAGCTAGAGAATGGTGGTGCAGGGTCTAAGGGTTCTCCGCCACGCCAAGGTACCCCCAGACAAATCTGGGTAGAAGGTAAGCTGCATTCCTTCGAAGGTGTAGGGGTCTTTGTTCTTGAGGGCTATGAGCATTGCTGCCTTGTCCCGTTCGCTGCGTAAGCGGACTATTAAGTCTCTTGGGGCCGTTGTTGGAGCCTGGGGTGCCTTCGGGATGCGGAAGCAGTCTTCCACGAACAGGGATTTAGCCTGTCTCGGGGGTAGTAGCGCCGCTGCGAGGCGTCTCAGCATATGAGGCAACTCCTCAGATTGTACGGTTTCCGGGACCCCTCTAATTTTCAAGTTGCTTTTGCGTCTGGCATCCTCCATCGTTTCAAATCTGGCTTCATATAAGTCATTTTGCCTTTTGAGCCCCAGTATGGTTTGTTGCATGGCGGTTATTTGCTGTGTGTGTGCACCTGCAGTAGTTTCCACCGCACCCAGCCGGCCTGTCAGGCCCCGGAGGTCCGCACGCAGGTTCACCATATCTGCCAGTATGGTTTGTTGCAAGCCTGCCAGTAGGTCATTTAGCACCGCTGTTGTCACCGGATCCTTGTCTGGGCTGAGCGGTGTTACGGCTGGCGGTGGTCTCGCCGGCGCCATGTCCACCTCTTCGTCCAGCGATAGTTCGTCGGACAGGTCTGAATAGGCCCCGGAGTAGTCGGCCATATTGGGCCTGCTGGCCTGGTGAGCCTGTCTGAGGAGTACGCCAATATCCTGGCTAAGATGAGGCTTGTCGGCTTTTATTTTTTTATTTTTCCGACCCATGATGTGGTGTGGATCTCACTCCCGCCTCTTCAGTTTTCTCGATCGGGTTTTGCTTCGGTAAAATATCGAAACCTCTAGCCGTGTCCCGGAGCTCGGATACCATGCGGCCATTCAGTTCAGTTGCTTAGCCACGCCTCTCTAATGGTTATTAACCAATATACATGTATTGACTAAAAATATGATTCATTATTCTGTGTTTGTAGAGGTTAGCAGCTAAGTAAAGGTAATCTTGAAGACAAGATACCAGGATAAACACATCCTTATCCAGGGTATTAGAGGCAAACAAGCACGGCAGGATAAACGTAAAGTTTACAGGTGAAGCTTACCCAGGACGACATGCTTTTCAAAGCGTCATTTGCTAATTCTGCTTTTTAGCCAAATTGAAATACATAATTCCCAGATTTTACTACTGACATAACGTATGTGGCGAAATGAACCTCGCCACTTGTGCCTGGAGAGGACTGCTTGCCAGTCTCTTGCCATGTGATTATGGTCCCTGGGAGGTTTGGCCCGTTAAATACAAGATTTGGGCACAATGGATTTTCGTTCTACTGCTGCTGGCCCTTTAAGAACCATCTGGGGACATACTGTGACTTTTAGGAACAATGCCCCTTTAAGACTATGGCCCCTGGAAGATATTGCCTTTTAAAGACTATTTTAGCAGATTGGATTTTAAAAGATTGCTGCCCCTTTAAACTGTATTGGAGCAGTTCTGCAGCTTTAAATTGGCACTTCGGATGCAGCCGAAGTAGTCGAAGTGGCCGCCATTCGACAAATGAACACGTGACGGTGGCCATCTTTGTTCATTCGAACGAGGTCAGCAGGATGTGTAGCCAAATCCATGGAACTGAAATCGGCTACACATTTCAACGAACACCACTGACCCTTACCTTCTCCTACACTCCGTTTTCAGCTGCAGAGACTAAGTCCCGTTCGGCAGTTTGAACTCACTGCTATACTGAGCCAAATGCACGAACGGCCCCGTGTGCTGGGTGTGTTTTACGGTTTTCCTGTAAATGATTGGTTGTACTATGTCCCACCCTGTGGGATGTCCCCTTGCATGGGGACTTGCATAAAAGCCAGTGTATAGTCATTAAAATCAGATCATCTTGTACCTTTCTTGAAGCCTTGGCTCATGTTTGGGGGATTGGAGAACTACACTCTGGGGATCACTATACTCCCCAGGGTATGATCACTAAGCTCTGCTAAGAGCTTGTTCCTGTTCTTGCTCTCTGGGGAAAGAGAGGTTCACCCACTGGAATCTGGACCCTGGCCTTGGGTCCAGGGTGGGTGGAGACGGCGAGAACCCGGTGCAGCTGCATCGCTGGAAGTGGGGTCTGCAGTGCTGATGGTGTCGGTTGGAGTGCTTGGAGTCCTCAGCGAGCACTAGGAGCATCGATTGGCGGAGGTACTCAGTCGGAGTGCCAGTGGTCCGTCACAACGTAAACTCGTGATTTTATTAAAGACACGAAGGCTCCTATTATGCAAAACTCTTTCTTTATTCCCTCAGCAGCAAAGATAGAGAAATATAAATATTATCAAAATGAGAAAAAAAACTAAAAAAAAACTTTATAGTAACACAAGCAACCAAACAGAGGAAGTGACTATACAAGGCTTGTGTCTCCCAAGATCCCCCTCTTTATTGCGAAAAAACCGAAGACCAGAAACCACGAACCAAACTCATCCACCGGAACCAACAGGAAACCAGATCGGAACGATAACTTCAAGCTAAAAGGGGGGACATCGAAAAAATATGGTAATTTCCAAACCGGAATATTCACACAAACAAATCTGTCAATATCCAGTCCACAGTCGCCAAGATGAGCAATAGGCAGATCGTACCTGGAGCCCAGGCATTGTCGAGGAGATGGAGAGTAGTGATGTACCGAACTGTTCGCTGGCGAATAGTTCCTGGCGAACATAGCGTGTTCGCGTTCTCCGCGGCGGGCGAACACATGCGCGGTTCGATCCAACCCCTATTTGTCATCATTGAGTAAACATTGACCCTGTGCCTCACGGTCAGCAGACACATTCCAGCAAATTAGCAGCAGACCCTCCCTCCCAGACCCTCCCACCTCCTGTACAGCGTCCATTTTAGATTCATTCTGAAACTGCCTTCAGATAGAGGAGGGAAAGTTTAGCTGCTGCTCATTTGATAGGGAAATTGATAGCTAGGCTAGGGTATTCAGTGTCCACTACAGTCCTGAAGGACTCATCTGATCTCTGCTGTAAGGACAGCACCCTAAAAAGCCCTTTTTAGGGCGAGAACATCAGTCTGCTTTTTTTTTTCTGTGTAATGTAATTGCAGTTGCCTGCTTGCCTGCCTGCCAGCTTCTGTGTCAGGCTCACAGTGGATCCTGTGCCCACTTGCCCAGTGCCACCACTCATATCTGGTGTCACAATAGCTTAAGCTTGCATTTAAAAACAAACAATTTTTTTTCACTGTAATAGATTGAATAGCAGTTAGTTGTCTGCAAGCGTCTGGGTGTCAGGCCTTCAGCGTGTACTCTGCCAACCTCTGCCAGTGTACTTTGCCACTCATATCTGGTGTCTCTATAGCGTGCCTTTAAAAAGAAAAAAAGGTTTTCACTGTAAGCTAATAGCAGTCAGTGTCCTTAAAGAGGGTGTCAGGCCTTCAGCGTGTACTCTGCCAACCTCTGCCAGTGTACTTTGCCACTCATATCTGGTGTCTCTATAGCGTGCCTTTAAAAAGAAAAAAGTTTTTCACTATAAGCTAATAGCAGTTAGTTGTCTGCAAGCGTCTGGGTGTCAGGCCTTCAGCGTGTACTCTGCCAACCTCTGCCAGTGTACTTTGCCACTCATATCTGGTGTCTCTATAGCGTGCCTTTAAAAAGACAAAAGTTTTTCACTGTAAGCTAATAGCAGTCAGTGTCCTTAAAGAGGGTGTCAGGCCTTCAGCGTGTACTCTGCCAACCTCTGCCAGTGTACTTTGCCACTCATATCTGGTGTCTCTATAGCGTGCCTTTAAAAAGAAAAAAAGGTTTTCACTGTAAGCTAATAGCAGTTAGTTGTCTGCAAGCGTCTGGGTGTCAGGCCTTCAGCGTGTACTCTGCCAACCTCTGCCAGTGTACTTTGCCACTCATATCTGGTGTCTCTATAGCGTGCCTTTAAAAAGAAAAAAAGTTTTTCACTGTAAGCTAATAGCAGTCAGTGTCCTTAAAGCGGGTGTCAGGCCTTCAGCGTGTACTCTGCCAACCTTTGCAAGTACACTTTGCCACTCATATCTGGTGTCTCTATAGCGTGCCTTTAAAAAGAAAAAAGTTTTTCACTATAAGCTAATAGCAGTTAGTTGTCTGCAAGCGTCTGGGTGTCAGGCCTTCAGCGTGTACTCTGCCAACCTCTGCCAGTGTACTTTGCCACTCATATCTGGTGTCTCTATAGCGTGCCTTTAAAAAGAAAAAAAGTTTTTCACTGTAAGCTAATAGCAGTTAGTGTCCTTCAAGCGGGTGTCAGGCCTTCAGCGTGTACTCTGCCAACCTCTGCAAGTGCTCTTTGCCACTCATATCTGGTGTCTCTATAGCGTGCCTTTAAAAAGAAAAAAAGTTTTTCACTGTAAGCTAATAGCAGTCAGTGTCCTTAAAGCGGGTGTCAGGCCTTCAGCGTGTACTCTGCCAACCTCTGCCACTGCCCAGTGCCACTCATATCTGGTCGCACAGTAGCTTGCACGCATAGTACCACTAATCCAAATAAAAATGACAGGCAGAGGCAGGCCACCCCGCAGGGGCCATCGTGGTCGTGGTGCTGTGATTCCCTTTTGCCCTAGAATAATGCCCAGTTTTCAGAGGCCACGTACCCTGAACTTGAAAAGTTCTGAGGACATAGTTGACTGGCTAACACAGGACACCCAATCTTCTACAGCTTCCGCTCGGAACCTTGACGCACCATCCTCCTCCAGCTTAGCTTCGGGCACCTCTCAAGATACCACTCACCCGCCTGCCGCCACCACCACCACCAGCACCACAGCCGCTTCACTTGGTATGTCAGAGGAGTTATTTACACATCCGTTTGAAGAAATGAGTGATGTGCAACCATTAGTGCCAGAGGATGTAGATAACAGGGATATATCTCAGGCAGGCAGCATTACACACATGGACGTACGGTGTGATGATGATGATGTTGTACCCGCTGCTGCTTCCTTTGCTGAGTTGTCAGATACAACTGAAGAGGTTGATGATGACGATGCGTCCATGGATGTCATGGACAAGAAGAAGAACAGAGCGAAAGTTCAGATGGGGAGACAGAGAGGAGGAGGAGGAGACAGGTTGGAAGCAGGGGGAGGTCATCGCAAAAGGAAGTAATGGCATGTCTGGCACACAGTGTTGGGGTAAGGGTCCATCTGACCACTGGATAAACCTGCTGATGGCTGCCAAGCATGGAATGCATGGCTCTGCAGAGGAGTTGGTGACACCGCCACGACTTGCAGGCAGGCCTGCTGCCACCTCCTCTACTCCTCCTACTCCATCCTCTTCCATAACCTCCTCGGCTGAGTCCTCTTCTGCTGCTGCGTCTTGCTCCACATCCAACGGCGCACCCCCAGTTCCCCAGGTACTATTCAACATCCCGGATACGGCAGTGTCACCCCATCTTGGGTTTGACTTGCTTGAAAGCAGAGAGTCACACCGGAGCAGCTCTCCTGTCCGCCCTGAACGCACAGGTGGAAAAGTGGCTGACTCCGCACCAACTGGAGATCGGCAAAGTGGTTTGTGACAACGTAAGAAATTTGTTGGCGGCATTGAATTTGGGCAAGTTGACACATGTGCCGTGGATGGCACATGTGTGTAATCTGATCGTACAATGCTTTGTGCATAAGTACCCAGGCTTACAGGACGTCCTGAAGCAGGCCAGGATCGGCTTGGGGATGTCCGGAGGAGTACTCACAGATCACTGTTCAAGGTCTGTTTGTCTGGATAACCCGTCAGCATTGCCATTTTGCTTCCCAGGGCGATAGTGAATTGTAAAGTCAAAAGGCTGTAGCGCCAAACTCCAGCGCAACAGCCTGGCATTGTCTCTTGACACCCTGTTCAGCCACACCAACGGGTTGTGATCTGTGAGTAAGGTAAACGGTTGTCCCTGATAGCCACGAAGGACAGCCACACTATCTCCTCGGCGGACGAAACTGCAGCTTTCCTGCGAAAAGCTGGGTATAGCCCGGCCGGAGACAACCAACTTGGGACACACAGACACTTGGGACGTTTCCACGATTGTTCTGTTTATCCCCCGAGCTGGGACGGACACAGGCTAAAACCGCAGGGGACACTTGGTGGCGAGAAAGTCGCAGACAGAGAACTGCATAGTTGTACCCTCTAGTTGCCCATATGTTTAGTTTGGCGTTGAACCCTTCAGTTTAATCGTTTGCTCCCGACAGCATCATGCCGGTCTCTATAACATCTTAGCCGGTGGCACCCCCCCCTCCCCCCCCCCCGCGCTCAGGGGTTAATGAGTGACACCCTACAATATATATAGCAATCACAATCACCAATATGGCCAAGATAGACCATAATAATACTTATATCAGCACAGGTACCCCTACACAAAGGTACTCCTAAAATGTTTTTAAACGCTGCCTATTAGCATGTCTAGTCCTTAAATTTCCCTGAGTTACATGTTAACATACGTACTCCTTCAATGCTCCCAATCTCAAACATTAGCAGCATACAAACTCCCTAAATGTTTCTACAGCCCTGTAGCACCAGCAAAGGTATTCCTCACATTTTTTTTTGTTTTTTAAAGGTCGTACATTGTCGACATACTTAACCCTTAAATGTCCTCAAACCATAAGCTATCACCATCTATAACCCACACATGATCTTACAGTCAGGTATTATTGGCATATATAATCTTTAACTGTGCTTCAACTCGTGTTTTATCAACATATATACGCCTTACATGCTCTTAGATTCATATATCATCAGCATATGTTCTTTAGTTTCTTTGTAAATGTTTCTATAGGCATGTACTAACAGCACAGATACTCCTTTACTGTTCATAAAGCTGCATATTATCAGCATGTATAATCCTTAAAAGCTTCTGAGTTAAGTATCATTAGCAACTGCATTCCTTAAATGTTTTTAAAGTCATGCATTATCAGCATATATACTCCTTACATGTTTTTAAACGTATGTAACATCAGCGATGTGCACCTTACATGTTCGTAATGTCGTACACTCTAAGCATATGCAAGCCTCAAATGTTCTCAAAAAACATATGTTGGTAGCATATATATTCCTCAACTGCTCTACCAGTCATGTAATGTCAGCATGCATAATCCTTTTCATGATTCCTAAAAAAAATGGTGCAGCTTCTTATAACATGTTACTGGAACTTTAATTGAAATGTTCTAATGAGTTGTTTCTAACGTGTCGATGCAACAATCTGATGCTATTTGCACCTTAAAAATATATTGAAAAAAAAAACACTTCTTCATAAAAGTGTATCAATTAAACTGTTAATAGCTCCCAACTGATTCCTCTTCTGCAACTGTCACTAGTCTAATACTATCCTTACCTTTTGTGTCATTTTACCCCACTCCCTCTAGCATGTAAGCTCATTGAGCAGGGCCCTCAACCCCTCTGTTCCTGTGTGTCCAACTTGTCTGGTTACAACTACATGTCTGTTCGTCCACCCATTGTAAAGCGCTGCGGAATTTGACGGCGCTCTATAAATATCATAATAATAATAATGATATCTGCCGCCGTGCAGAGGGTGGTATTGTGATACGCTGTTGCAATTTATGGCAAAAGTATTTCTTTCGCACTCCTTACGGACGCAGATTTCATTTGCCAGCATAGTTGTTAATAGTCTCCAACTAGCCGTATATAACATTCAGTATTCTAGGAATTTAAAATCACTATTTAGTGTATGTACCCTCTAAGAGCAAAAGTCGACATGAGTATATTTATACTTGCATCAGGATCTATAGTATATCTCCGCTGGTATTTCACCCATTAGGTTAGTGGGTTGCTCTCTTAGCAATGACATACATTTGATTTTCAAAATATAAATGGAGCATTCTTTTTAATTTTGATTTCTGCTGAAGCCTTTATTGTTCTTATGCATTCTCGATTCAGGGAATATCATATGAACAAGGTTTATTAGACTTGTCAACACTTGTTTAGTGTAAACTATTATTAGGTATAATTCACTTTTTTCTTCTCTCTTGTCCTGTGTTTTTGTCTATCTAAATACATTTTGTTACCAATAAAAGTTACATTTTAAAACATACATAGCGTGGTGTGCTACTGTGTGTGTGTGTGTGTGTGTATATATATATACTTCTTCTGTAGTCTGTTTAATTCCCGTTGTGACACTAAATGTGGATGTACTCTCAACATGTTCATTACTGTTCTTTGTGTGTTCCAATGTCTGGTGTTGATTGCTGATGGAAGGAAGTTGCGTGAACCTGCGGTGAAGCCCCCTTCTCCCTCCCTCCTGCCATTATTGCCTTTTTGCACTCCGAGGACGTAGCAATGGATTTTCTACTGATCTGGAACTGGACAGGCTTAGCTCCGAGAAAGTTGTCAATCTGTGCTCCCGGGATCCCAATGGAATAAGCTTATTGCTGCTGAAAACATGGCGAGCAGTTTTAGCATCAAAATTAGGACTGTGATCATTCAGCTAGAGCAAAGGACCGCATGGAGCTCGTAGGCCGGCCGTTTATTACAAATATACTTATTGCTACAGAAAAAGAGTTGTCTGTCAAGAATGAACGCAGTGTTCATCGGCAAGAAAATGTTGGTAGAAGATAAGCTGTTTTATACTTAGCATGAGGACACCAAGTGGAGGGGAACAGGGGGGGGATGTAGATGCAGGGGAATGTGACAAAGAGTTTGACAGTGTGTTTGATCGTATTCCTGTGAATTTAATGTACGGGTACTTGAAAATCGACTGTTTGTTGGGAAGATCCCTCAAGGAAGATCCCACCTGGGCGCATTTTATACATAACATTTAGCAGATTATTTAGGGTGATGATTTTAAAGGGAAGTGATTGACTCTAATCTACAAATGGAGACATGGGTGGTTTATGGGTGGTTTATGGGACTGTGGGTTCCCAAAGTGTTCCAGATCACTAAAATAACAGAAAACAAATCTGTTTTTTGTTTTGTTTTGTTTTTTACTAGCTTGCAATTCCTTAACCTAAGGGCAGTCACTAAGAATAATGAATTATTGTGGGTGTTATTCTGTTAGAATTCACGAGTGGAATTGTTAAGTATAAAATAACAGACAATCAGCCATCTTTGATAAAAGGTTTCATAGATTATGTATTTCAATTTAGCTAAACAAAAGGATGAGCAAATAATGGTTTGAAAAGCAAGTCATCCTAGCTCATCTCCATGTGGCTTGTTTAAATTTATCCTGCCGTGCTTGTTTGCCTCTAATACCCTGGATAAGGATGTGTTTATCCTGGTATCCTGTCTTCAAGATTACCTATACTTAGCTGCTAACCTCTACAAACACAGAATAATGAATCAGATTTTTAGTCAATACATGTATATTAGTTAATAACCATTATAATAAGTATTACTAAGTGATAATAACAGACACATTTATTAGAATATAATAAGATGTGATGGGAAGTTTATACGTTGGAAGTGAATAACAAACTGAAGATATTTAAAGCTAATGATCTTCATAGAAGACAGCATATAAAGGGTTAAGTGTTACACAGTGAGTCCAGCAGCGCCTTCTCTATGACACAGAGCTGGAAAAAGGCAGATAATATACTAGCCAATGAAATTGTTTAATTTTTTGTACCACTCACTGGAATACATTGATTGAAATACCTATGAGACCCCTGACTTTTTGCACTTGATTTTGCATACAGACAGGCTGTCCGTGTGTACACATTTCTTCTCCCAGCTGACCGCCTCTCAAACCTCAACGAGGCCTGTCCTGCTCAGACCCAGATGTAAGATAAAGTTATAGGATGAGTTATTTAGATAGGTTATATGGAGTAATAGGAGGAGTTATAGAGAGAGGTTATATGGAGTAATAGGAGGAGTTATAGGGAGAGGTTATATGGAGTAATAGGAGGAGTTATAGAGAGGTTATATGGAGTAATAGGAGGAGTTATAGGGAGAGGTTATATGGAGTAATAGAAAGGAAAAAATACTTAGACAGTCTGGATAGAGTACCCAGGTGTCAAAAGTAAGTACTGGAATTAGGAAAATGGGATCTTCCAAATTATTTAATAATATAAACGTAAAAAGTCATATAGCAAGCATAACCAAATTGGTGGTCAAACACCCGAATTGGGTAGAAAATCTAGCCTTAATGGCACACCTCTAAGTATCCTAGTAAGTGGAGTACTTATAGATTAGTCTCTAAATAGCTACAGATAATAGACTTTAATCATGGTAGGTCCTAGCCCCTTACGAAGGTGCATCACTGAAAGCACCGAAACGCGCGTCGGGTTTCTTCCTTCTTTCACTTATTTTTCACTAGGGCACTGTCACTATGTGCAGGTAACCAACAATCTAATGCACATAGATAGGGGAAAATCTGCTAAATATGAGTAGAATAAAAAAACATAGCGTTTAACTGTGTAGGGATTGGCACTGTTTTATAGTTACAATTGGTCACTCACAGATTTGCAGAATTTTAAAAGCCTTGAGTGGTATCTTTCAGTGTCCAGTATGCTGTCCCTCCTCACAGGTTCCTCACAGAGCAGAATGTATGTATCTCAAAAGAAAAAGATATATACACAAATGTAGTACACTTCCAGAGTTGGATAAAAAAGTATTTAATGACTTACATATCAGTATAAAATAAACGGCTTGTCACCATGCACGTCCTACGCGTTTCGTCCTGGATATGGACTTCCTCAGGGACTTAGTGCAGTAAAGTGCAGAAGTAAAGATAGCAGCGATGCTGCTATCTTTACTTCTGCACTTTACTGCACTAAGTCCCTGAGGAAGTCCATATCCAGGACGAAACGCGTAGGACGTGCATGGTGACAAGCCGTTTATTTTATACTGATATGTAAGTCATTAAATACTTTTTTATCCAACTCTGGAAGTGTACTACATTTGTGTATATATCTTTTTCTTTTGAGATACATACATTCTGCTCTGTGAGGAACCTGTGAGGAGGGACAGCATACTGGACACTGAAAGATACCACTCAAGGCTTTTAAAATTCTGCAAATCTGTGAGTGACCAATTGTAACTATAAAACAGTGCCAATCCCTACACAGTTAAACGCTATGTTTTTTTATTCTACTCATATTTAGCAGATTTTCCCCTATCTATGTGCATATATCTATTGAAGACAAGAGGAAGTCTTCGGGGAGTTATCGGGATACTTCACCTGAAACATTAAGGGAAGTCCTGGTTTGCTTTGTATCATATTATATTATCTTTTATTCACTGGGTTGTGTTCGCATACATTGTTGTTCTTTGTAACCAACAATCTAAGTATGGTTCTGCACATTAGTTCACTATAATTTTCATTTTCTATTTTTCACCTCTCTACATTGGCCATGACTTATGGGAGTAGGTAGTTATACTACATGACTTACACTTATATTCCTGCAACTTTTTTATCATCTCTCTATTTCATTAAGTATGGGTAAGATATACTGTGAGTCTTAATTATCTTTTGATCTCATTAAGGTTATCTAACTCATTGTTATGTAGATGACTGTAGGATTTATTCGTGAATAGTCTGTTATACTACTTTACATAGTTGTATATTTTTGATTGAATGAATTTTTTTGGCTTCATTTTGATACTTCTATAAATGTCATATGTGGCCTGTGGAGCATTCTAACAACGACTACTCCCAGTTAAAGGACCAGTGATCCTAGTCAATACTATACTTAGCAAACCAAAGCTAAGTCTATCTATCGTCTGTAGCCATCAGAATTGACCTACCATGATTAAAGTCTATTATCTGTAGCTATTTAGAGACTAATCTATAAGTACTCCACTTACTAGGATACTTAGAGGTGTGCCATTAAGGCTAGATTTTCTACCCAATTCGGGTGTTTGACCACCAATTTGGTTATGCTTCCTATATGACTTTTTACGTTTATATTATTAAATAATTTGGAAGATCCCATTTTCCTAATTCCAGTACTTACTTTTGACACCTTGGTACTCTATCCAGACTGTCTAAGTATTTTTTCCTTTCTATTTCCTGAATAGGGGTTAAGCCCCAGGACACCTCTGGAGTGTCCATCTAGGTGTATTTCTACCTGTGGAGAGGAGTTCCATTAGTTGGGCCCACCGACAAGGGTAGAGATTACTTTTTGAGATATATGGAGTAATAGGAGGAGTTATAGGGAGAGGTTATATTGGGCAATAATAGGAGTTATAGGGAGAGGTTATATGGAGTTATAGGAGGAGTTATAGAGAGGTTATATGGAGTAATAGGAGGAGTTATAGAGAGAGGTTATATGGAGTAATAGGACGAGTTATAGGGAGATGTTATATGGAGTAATAGGAGGAGTTATAGAGAGAGGTTATATGGAGTAATAGGAGGAGTTATAGGGAGAAATTATATGGAGTAATAGGAGGAGTTATAGAGAGAGGTTATATGGAGTAATAGGAGGAGTTATAGGGAGAGGTTATACGGAGTAACAGGAGGAGTTATAGGGAGATGTTATATGGAGTAATAGGAGGAGTTATAGGGAGAGGCTATATGGAGTAATAGGAGGAGTTATAGGGAGATGTTATATGGAGTAATAGGAGGAGTTATAGAGAGAGGTTATATGGAGTAATAGGAGTAGTTATAGAGAGAGGGTATATGGAGTAATAGGAGTAGTTATAGAGAGAGGGTATATGGAGTAATAGGAGGAGTTATAGGGAGAGGTTATATGGAGTAATATAAGGAGTTATAGGGAGATGTTATATGGAGTAATAGGAGGAGTTATAGAGAGAGGTTATATGGAGTAATAGGAGTAGTTATAGAGAGAGGGTATATGGAGTAATAGGAGGAGTTATAGGGAGAGGTTATATGGAGTAATAGGAGGAGTTATAGAGAGAGGTTATATGGAGTAATAGGAGTAGTTATAGAGAGAGGGTATATGGAGTAATAGGAGGAAATTTTTTTATTAAAATTTTCTAACAACAAATTACAAAACAATGTTCAGTGTACCAAAAACATATACAAAAATACAATTAAAAACAGAATGTCATATCTATATTTTTCCAATAATCTGTAGTTTGTTCTTTTACATATACATCTTTTATGTCTTTGATTATCCAATTAATCACAGAATCTGTTGTTACAATTATTTGTTTGGATGATTTTAGACACCTCGCTTGCCATAAGTGATATATTACAATACAATTAATTACATATAAAGTGCATTTGTTAATCTTATCTGTCCATTTGAAGGCTCCATATACTAATTCAGCATATGACTGTCCTTTAAAGTGGGATATTTTAAGAAGTATAGACATTTCTGTCCATATTGCTAAACTGAAGGGACAGTCACACAGAAAATGAGACATTGTTTCTAATATCCCTGAACATTCTTCTCTCGAACAATTTCGTTCCTCTAGTTTTTTAAATTTCAAATTAGATCGAACGTATAATTTTCCTTGAAAACTAAGCCAAGTAACATCTCTCAATTTAACTGGTATTCTCGTGCTAGTAACATTCTGAATGGCTTTTTTCATTAAGGTATTAGGGCAGTCTTTTAAAACCAGCTGGGCACTATAGTACTTATTTAACAGAACATGATATAATTGTTTTCTATCTAGCCCAGTAATATCTTCATATGAAATTTGCCATCTCAGCAACAACTTTATACATTGCTGAGCATATAGAGAGCAATGTTTAACTTTACCAGACAATCTTTTGACCTTTACACCTCTTGCCCAAACTCTAACAAAGTGATTAATCTGGTTTTTATACAAGACTCCCCATAAATCTGTCCTACCAGATTTAAAAAAACTTAAATTCTTGGTTATAAACAAGAGATTGTAAAAAAGTTCAGGACACAACATGCCTAATCCTCCATCTTTCCTATGGAGATATGAAATGTTACGTTTAACAATATTTAAACGATTTCCCCATATTAGCTGGAACAACAAACCGGTTATCTTAACCACTAAATTATCAGGTAATGGAAAGACAAAACTAGTATAAATAAAAATGGGAAATAAAAATCGTTTGATAGCTTGAATTTTCTTTTGGTAAGACCATTTCCAATTTTTCCATTTGTGTATTTTATCTGAGAATATTTTTAATTTATCATCCCAGTTTCTCTGGGCAATGTCTTCTACACATCCAAATGTAATACCCAACACTTTGATTGTTTCATCTTTTCTTTTAAAAGGGATTTGAAAAGCTTCTACATTATCCCCCAGCCACAATGCTTCACTTTTCTCCATATTAACCATAGAGTTTGAAATTTGAGAGTAACTTTTAAGTTCTCTTTGTAACAATTGGTTATCTACTTCTGATTTCAAAAAAACAGAAATATCATCTGCATAAGCACAAACTTTGACCCTCTCGGAAACACCTTCTACTTTCACTTCCAAACCTTCAAAATTATGGTTTCCTTTTATTTTTCTTAATAGAGGGTCAATGCTAAAAACATAAAGCAAAGGACTTATGGGACAACCCTGACGAACTCCAGACTCAACCTGAAAAGGGTCTCCCAAACTACCATTAATTAAAGGGAAACATATTGCTTCTTTATAGAGTATTTTCAACCATTTAGTAAAAGTATCAGGAATGCCATATCTCCGTAAAGTCTCAAATAAAAATTCATGGTGTACTCGGTCAAATGCTTTGGTTTGGTCTAGCCCTACCAAATAAATACCTTCTCTCTGCTGCTTAGCGTATTCTACCACCTCTCTTATTAGCAACAGTGTATCTTGCATGCTACGATTCTTAACTGCACACGACTGACATGGACTTACCAAAATTTCAGCCACCGCACTAAGCCTTATAAACATGACTTTTGCAAGAATTTTGTAATCGGTATTCAATAATGATAACGGACGCCAGTTCTTTAGCTCATTTAAATTACCACTTTTAAATAAAAGTACCAAGACTGAGGCATACTGTGAGGATGGCAACTGTCCCAGAGTTAGCACTTCGTTATATAGCACTACAAGGTCCATTACCAAAAGATCTAAAAACACTTTATAAAACTCTGCAGTTATCCCATCCAATCCTGGACTTTTCTTCCCAACTAAGGATTGAATGCTATTTCTAACTTCTTCCTCTGTTATAGGTTTAACCATGATCTCAGCATCCACTGCATTTAATACCGGATTATCAACATCTTGCAAATATTTTAAAATATTTTCATTTGCGATAGGCTGTCTTGCAAACAATTGCTTATAGTATTTTGTGACAATATTTAAAATGTCCTTACTTTCTGTTTGTGTTTCACCATCTTGATCTACCAGTCCTGCCATGGCTTTCTTACATACTCTTTCCTTACACGCTTGAAAAGGATCTGGGGCTGTGAAACCCCAACTATCAAATTCATTTTCAGCTTTTAGAGAGATCATACGGTCATATTGGAGTTTTTTCATTTTATCCTTAACTTGATCAATGCTATTTGAATTCACAGTCTCACCATTATTGACCAAGGAATATAATCTACTAAGTCTAAGTCTTAGGGCAAGATATTGCATATATTGCCGATTTCCTTCTTTTCTAGCTTTTGATTTAAAAAAACTTTTAATATCTTTTTTTATTTGTTCCCACCAACTCGACATCGTGTCGTATAAGCACTGCGTGGTTTTTCGATCTTCATAAAAAGCAATGAATTCATGCTTTACATTTTCATTATCAAGTATTGTTGAGTTTAGTTTCCAGATACCTTTCCCATATGTTATTCCTTCCTTTACCTTTAAGGACAGACTAATCATATCATGATCTGAAAATTCTACCAAGACTAGATTATATCTAAAAGATGAAGTTTGATTTTTTACATAAAGTCTATCTATACGACTTGCCCACCTCCCTTTATAATATGTAAATCCTCGCTATGTAGGATAATTATATTTAAAAGTATCAATCAGACCAGCTTGACTGATCAGATTTTTTAGAAAATTTTCATCATATTTTAAATTTTTATAATTACTATTTCGATCTTCATTATTTACCACACAGTTAAAATCACCCCCCATAATTAATACTTTGGATGTGAAACAATATGGTTTTACACTTAAAAACACTTTCTTCCTACCTGCTATTATCTGAGGAGCATATATATTAATTATTCGATATCTCACATCATTAAGTGTAAAATCTAACAAAAGGCATCTACCTGCAACAATTTCCACTATCCGATCAATTTTAAAATCACAATTCTTAAACAAAATACCCACACCATCATAACTTTCCAGTCCAAATGACCAATAAGATGGGCCCATTGTCCATTCTCTTTTAGCACAAAAAACCTGACTATTATTTCTTAATCGTGTCTCCTGTAATAAACACACATCAAATGATTGTTCTTTCAGAAAAGTATAGAGTAAGTCTCTTCTCTCTTTTAATCTCAAACTGTTAACATTAAGCGAGCATATATGTAAAGTCATGAAATCCAAGGAGACTCAGCGCTTCTTTTTTACTGCTCCTATATTGTCACCCTGAGATCCCCATCGTTTTATTGAAACAGAGGCAGTTGCTTCTTCTTCACACATCAACTGCAATTCCTCTGTGGATCGCCTTTTCCAGAGAGATCCTTCACTCTGTTTAAACTCCATGGTATCTTCACTAGGTTCGTCCAGGATAGCATAGCGACCAGCAGTTATTTCAAATGATGAAAGCATCGGAGGAGGTTTTTGTGACTCACAAGAACCTGGATATTTTAATTTCTTCTTGCGCTTTCCTTGCACCAACTGAAATTCTTCATTGTTTTTTTCTGGTATTGGACCCTTTTCAACATTTAATGGAGATTGTATTTCCTTTACATCTTTCCTTAAGATGTTTTCTGGCTCAGTAATGTCATCTTTCTGTGACTCATTTGCATCTTGTTTCTCGGTTGTATTGGACTCTTCCATTGCTTCAGTAAGTATGCTTTCCAAATCTAGCACACAGTCGTTTATCTTATTATGGTGTGCTTCTGGGCACTCTCTAAAGGTGTGACCTTGTACAGAACATAAGTTGCATATTACGTCCTGCTTGCATTCTGATCTCATATGGCCCAGACAGTTACATTGAGAGCACTTTATTTTATCACAGCAATAGGCCAAATGCCTTATTGACCCACATTTATAACAGCTTCTAGGCTGTCCTGGATAATAGCAGATGCCTCTGTCCGCACCAATAAAAAAACTGTGTGGTAAATGGTGAGTAACGCCCCCTGTCTGCCACAGTTTAACTTGCAGTTTCCATCCACCATTCCATAGCCCAATCTCATCATAAATCTTTTGTGGGTCACTCACAACTGTACAGTGTCTCTTTATCCAGTACATTATGTCATTTAAAGCCACTACTTCTGTCTGGAACTGGAGATTGATGGACACTGTAGCCTGTTTTGTGAGTGGGATAGCTTTCATGTTTTTCCAGATACCATCTGATTTTGTCCTATGGAAAATCTCCCAAAACATATCCAAGTTCTGCATCAGTTTAAAACTAATGTCAAATTGTCTTGATCCAGGAAAATGAATAAATGCAAATATGTCACTTACAGAAAAACCCATGAATTCTATTAAGAGTTTGCGACCAATGAATATTCTGTCTGGAATGTCAGATTCTGGTCCTGTGAACAACAGGCGCGCTGCATTCTTCCGCTTAGATACATCTCCCCTTGATCTTGCTACATTTGAAAACAAATTCCCGCTTGCTGCAGGTTGCTGTACATTTACCTGGGAGCTGCTCTGTATGCTGGTTCCTATTCCCATTTTAGTACTTGAATCCGGTCCATGTTTTAGTCTTACTGCATTGCTAGAACCAGTTCCAGATTGCAGATGACTATCTGGTGATTCCTCCAGATTCAGCTTTGCTGTGGAATTCCTGCTTTGTATCGTATCTCTTGCAATGCTTACACCAAGAGGTTTTTGCAAATCACTTTCTTTCTCTTGATCTGTTTCTTTCTCAATAAGCTTTTCCACAACACGCTTTATGCTCCTAGATCTCAGCTTATGGACAGTTATTTCATTTGAACATTCAGGTATGGCAATGCTGAGGGCTGCTGGTTTAATGCACCCAGGTGAACTCTCAGGTTTACATTCAGCAGCAGCCTCTCCTGTTTGAGCAGGTAAAGTCACTGGGCACATTTTATCACTTAATTTCTTTATCATTACCCCTACTTGCTTGTCTTTAAGGGGTTGTGCTGGTACCTTCTTAATCCTTAATGGGTTTAACTTTTGCATTTTATAAAATTTTCTTTCCTCACCTTTTATTGCACTTTTCAGTTTTTCAATGCTTTCCTCTTTTACATCCATTGCCGTTTGTAGGGAGTTGATCTCCTCCTGGATCTGATCAATCTGCTGCAGTAAACCTTTTCTCTCAGATTCCTGGGTTACTTCATCCACTTTCTTCACCAAATCTTGCTTCTGCCTGTGCAAATCATCATACATTGCACATAAAGTCTGATAATTAGCAGAAGCATCTCCAAGTCTTTTGTCCAAAACCGTCAAAGCTTTACTGATTAAACTTTCCTTAAAATGTCTGCTTTCGTTTGTTTGGGCTTCTTGGCCTTCCAACACCTCCAGGCCTGGGACTAGAGTAGGACTAGTATCCAGATCACCAACACTCCCCCCTGGGTCTGAGGCCATCCTCAGTCCCCCTACAGGAGCTCCAACACATAGGAGTTATATGGAGTAATAGGAGGAGTTATAGGGAGAGGTTATATGGAGTAATAGGAGGAGTTATAGAGAGAGGTTATATGGAGTAATAGGAGGAGTTATAGGGAGAGGTTATATAGAGTAATAGGAGGAGTTATAGAGAGAGGTTATATGGAGTAATAGGAGGAGTTATAGGGAGAGGTTATATGGAGTAATAGGAGGAGTTATAGGGAGAGGTTATATAGAGTAATAGGAGGAGTTATAGGGAGAGGTTATATGGAGTAATAGGAGGAGTTATAGGGAGATGTTATATGGAGTAATAGGAGGAGTTATAGAGAGAGGTTATATGGTGTAATAGGAGGAGTTATAGAGAGAGGTTATATGGAGTAATAGGAGGAGTTATAGGGAGAGGTTATATGGAGAAGCTATATAGAATATTAGGGAGCGTTATGAGAGAGAACATTAAAGGAGCACTATACGGCCAGGAAAACAAACTCGTTTTCCTGGCACTATAGGGTTATTAGGTTTCCCCCTCCCTCAGGGATAATTACTTCTTCTGGTGAGATGGTTATGGTGCCTAGAGTGCCCTGGTATTGTCCACTTGTTCAGTGTTTTATTTTTTTATGGTTTATGGAGTGAGGGTCCACAGGTGTCCACACCATGGTCTCTCTTTAATGCTTGAGCTCCAGTTAGAAATACTATTGTTTATTTGCTTATGGTTTGATTGATCATATGATTACAACAATTTTGCTTAACATGACTCTCATTAATGCCTTTGTGATTACTGCTGAGAATAAATCTCTCAATTTTTCTTATCGGATCATTTGAATGGATTTCTACTGCCCTCTAGTGTCAGGCACATATCTCTGCAATGCTAACTGTTCAGGTGGTTACGACAAAGAATTGTTACTTCCCTGTAATATTATGTTTATGTATCCCCTTTAGTAAACAAATATGTATGTGTAAAAAATAAAATTAAACATTTAAATTTCCATCTCTTTATGTTGCAACTGGGCGTCTCCATCTTAGCTCCCTGTCAATCATTCCTAGTAGCTCTGCAGTCAGCATTGAGAAAGCATACAGAGAGTTAAGGAGAAAAGAAACAATGTATCTATTTTTCCTCCTCATTTGAATTTTTTGCCCTGGCTGTGCCTGGGCTGAACTGGATTATTGTGTAATTTGCTAAATCTGTAATACAAATTTAAAAGAAAACAGAGCATCACATGATGGAAACATCGAAGGGGCACATTAAGCACCATAACCACCTACATCTACTCATGGATTTAATTTGTTTTAATTTGCAAACATCACCTCTCTTCCACTGACACAGGGATATCCTTTTGTAAATATGTAATATTACTATTATTGGTATTTATTTAGCGCCAACGTATTATTCTGGACTATACAATATTATACTATAATGTTATTGATATTCTATTTTGCTTTCTGCTACTTTAACAACTCGTGGAATTACACGCATTATTGGTTATTCTTGTGTTTTATGATTGATTCGGCCCACATTCACTATTGCTAACAAGGAATGACAATGACAGGAGGTGGATTTGTTCTCGTTGCTTCCTCCATACATGTTAAACATTCACGCCCGTACCCACTGGTTGTACTTCCTCTGCCCTGGCCTCCAGCCTTCCTGGTCATCCAATGTTATTATCTTTAGCTGAACACAACTCAATGCTCTAAGGCTGGGTGTCCAACCTTTTGGCTTCCCTGGGCCACATTTAGCGCAGAGGAATTGCCTTGGGCCGCACATAAAATCTATAACGTAAATAATGTATATAATAAAACTTCAAAAGCCCTTTTCTTAAATTTGTTTAGTAGATAACTCTGTGTGGAGTGCTGTGTGTATGTGAGGGGTACAGTGTGTATGTGTGTGTGTGAGAGGGGTTCTGTGTGTATGTGAAGGCTGCTCTGTGTATGTGAGGGGTTGGGTGTGTTTGTGTGAGGGGTGCTGCTGTGTATTTTAGGTGCAATGTGTGTGAGGGGTTCAGTGTGTGAGTTAAATCACTTTGTTTATGAAGCATTAGCCACACTTCCACTGGTTGTGACTCACAATCTCCAGACACAAGTCCTGAAAATGAGTCTAAACGTCTTAGCTTCCCTTATTGCACAACGTTTTTAATTTAGAATGTATTATCTCCTGCTCTATTTGCCTGCTCGAAACTGCAATAGCCCTCCATGTATGATTAACGGATGAAGATATACGAACTTGTAAAGTAAACACAGTGTGCTGTAAGATCTGATTGAAAATGAAACCATTTCTGTCAAGGAGGTTGTGCAAGTCATTACCAGGGGAGGTGTGGCTAGGGCTGCATAAACAATAACAAGAAGGATTTTCGGGCATTACCTATACACCAAAACTGCTTCATTAAACTAAAGTTGTTTTGGTGCTTAGAGTGTCCTTTTAAATATCAATAAAACAACCAACCTGTATTTTAGGTTTAGGACTTGACATTTGTCCTTAATAATCTCTATGAGAAGTATTTGATTGGCCAATCCCCAGCACTAGCAATGAAGTAATCCATTAGTTTCACAGGCCAATTCTGCAGGTAATATGCTTTTAGGTCTTAGGAAACATTGGTACAAAACGAATTTTAGTAAATGTATATTTCGCAACAATGAATTATATCTATTAAAATATGTATTTTTTTGACTTTTTGCCTAGTTTTTTTCACTCTCTTTTAGTGAATAAGACCCTGATATTGGTCTGTTCTCCCGGTTTAAAAAAGAATGCTGGAACTAATCAGATTCTCTGTCCTTGTTCTTTGTAGAGGAGATTGATGGTTTGATCACCATGGAAACCAATGGAATGTTCCTGTGATTTCTGTTGGTTACCATGGTGACTGCTCCACTTTCAAAAATTTGGCCCACTTTTTTTTTTTTTAAATGACTGACACTTTTATCAATCTCTCTCTGGGTTACTATTTTCCAAGCAGTGTAGATCTAGAGATATTATATTATTAATGAGATAATTGTATTTATGTGTCAGTAGGCGAACCATCGTGTACAGTTTGTGACCTTCCGTGACCTACCTCTTGCTAATCCCACACATAGTATTTTACGGTCAGTGATTAAGAATAATCCTGACTAATCTAGCGTATATGCTATCCAATTAACAGACTATGGCAAAATCAAGGTGTGACAAGTAATAACACAACGATCAGTTTATTGAAAAAAAATAAATGATAATAATTAAAAGACTAAAACTGCTAATAAAAATATAAAGCACACATTTCTCCAAGCCCCTGTGTTAAGGGGCTCAATTGTGGATCAGTAGTGTTAAACTGGAAATTGTATCATTATACAGCGCAGTGTGTTCATTATCAGTGTATAGATACTCAGTATTATTATACAGCGCAGTGTGTTCATTATCAGTGTATAGATACTCAGTATTAATATACAGCGCAGTGTGTTCATTATCAGTGTATAGATACTCAGTATTATTATACAGTGCAGTGTGTTCATTATCAGTGTATAGATACTCAGATCATTATACAGCACAGTGTGTTAATTATCAGTGTATAGATACTCAGTATTATTATACAGTGCAGTGTGTTCATTATCAGTGTATAGATACTCAGTATTATACAGCGCAGTGTGTTCATTATCAGTGTATAGATACGCAGTATTATTATACAGTGCAGTGTGTTCATTATCAGTGTATAGATACTCAGTATTATTATACAGTGCAGCGTGTTCATTATCAGTGTATAGATACTCAGTATTATTATATAGCGCAGTGTGTTCATTATCAGTGTACAGATACTCAGTATTATTATACAGCGCAGTGTGTTCATTATCAGTGTATAGATACTCAGTATTATTATACAGCGCGGTGTGTTCATTATCAGTGTATAGATACTCAGTATTATTATACAGCGCAGTGTGTTCATTATCAGTGTATAGATACTCAGTATTATTATACAGCGCGGTGTGTTCATTATCAGTGTATAGATACTCAGTATCATTATACAGCACAGTGTGTTAATTAGCAGTGTATAGATACTCAGTATTATTATACAGTGCAGTGTGTTCATTATCAGTGTATAGATACTCAGTATTATTATACAGTGCAGCGTGTTAATTATCAGTGTATAGATACTCAGGATCATTATACAGTGCAGTGTGTTCATTATCAGTGTATAGATACTCAGTATTATTATACAGTGCAGCGTGTTCATTATCAGTGTATAGATACTCAGTATTATTATACAGTGCAGTGTGTTCATTATCAGTGTATAGATACTCAGGATCATTATACAGTGCAGTGTGTTCATTATCAGTGTATAGATACTCAGTATCATTATACAGTGCAGTGTGTTCATTATCAGTGTATAGATACTCACGATTATTATACAGCGCAGTGTTTTTTGTGTATAGATACTCCGATCATTATACAGCGCAGTGTATTCATTATCAGTGTATAGATACTCAGTATTATTATACAGTGCAGCGTGTTCATTATCAGTGTATAGATACTCAGTATCATTATACAGTGCAGTGTGTTCATTATCAGTGTATAGATACTCAGTATTATTATACAGTGCGTTCATTATCAGTGTATAGATACTCAGTATTATTATACAGCGCAGTGTGTTCATTATCAGTGTATAGATACTCAGTATTATTATACAGTGCAGCGTGTTCATTATCAGTGTATAGATACTCAGTATCATTATACAGCGCAGTGTGTTCATTATCAGTGTATAGATACTCAGTATTATTATACAGTGCAGTGTGTTCATTATCAGTGTATAGATACTCAGTATTATTATACAGTGCAGCGTGTTCATTATCAGTGTATAGATACTCAGTATTATTATATAGCGCAGTGTGTTCATTATCAGTGTATAGATACTCAGTATTATTATACAGTGCAGCGTGTTCATTATCAGTGTATAGATACTCAGTATTATTATACAGTGCAGCGTGTTCAGTATCAGTGTATAGATACTCAGTACCATTATACAGTGCAGCGTGTTCATTATCAGTGTATAGATACTCAGTATTATTATACAGCGCAGTGTGTTCATTATCAGTGTATAGATACTCAGTATTATTATACAGCGCGGTGTGTTCATTATCAGTGTATAGATACTCAGTATCATTATACAGCACAGTGTGTTAATTAGCAGTGTATAGATACTCAGTATTATTATACAGTGCAGTGTGTTCATTATCAGTGTATAGATACTCAGTATTATTATACAGTGCAGCGTGTTAATTATCAGTGTATAGATACTCAGGATCATTATACAGTGCAGTGTGTTCATTATCAGTGTATAGATACTCAGTATTATTATACAGTGCAGCGTGTTCATTATCAGTGTATAGATACTCAGTATTATTATACAGTGCAGTGTGTTCATTATCAGTGTATAGATACTCAGGATCATTATACAGTGCAGTGTGTTCATTATCAGTGTATAGATACTCAGTATCATTATACAGTGCAGTGTGTTCATTATCAGTGTATAGATACTCACGATTATTATACAGCGCAGTGTTTTTTGTGTATAGATACTCCGATCATTATACAGCGCAGTGTATTCATTATCAGTGTATAGATACTCAGTATTATTATACAGTGCAGCGTGTTCATTATCAGTGTATAGATACTCAGTATCATTATACAGTGCAGTGTGTTCATTATCAGTGTATAGATACTCAGTATTATTATACAGTGCGTTCATTATCAGTGTATAGATACTCAGTATTATTATACAGCGCAGTGTGTTCATTATCAGTGTATAGATACTCAGTATTATTATACAGTGCAGCGTGTTCATTATCAGTGTATAGATACTCAGTATCATTATACAGCGCAGTGTGTTCATTATCAGTGTATAGATACTCAGTATTATTATACAGTGCAGTGTGTTCATTATCAGTGTATAGATACTCAGTATTATTATACAGTGCAGCGTGTTCATTATCAGTGTATAGATACTCAGTATTATTATATAGCGCAGTGTGTTCATTATCAGTGTACAGATACTCAGTATTATTATACAGCGCAGTGTGTTCATTATCAGTGTATAGATACTCAGTATTATTATACAGCGCGTTGTGTTCATTATCAGTGTATAGATACTCAGTATTATTATACAGCGCAGTGTGTTCATTATCAGTGTATAGATACTCAGTATTATTATACAGCGCGGTGTGTTCATTATCAGTGTATAGATACTCAGTATCATTATACAGCACAGTGTGTTAATTAGCAGTGTATAGATACTCAGTATTATTATACAGTGCAGTGTGTTCATTATCAGTGTATAGATACTCAGTGTTATTATACAGCGCGGTGTGTTCATTATCAGTGTATAGATACTCAGTATCATTATACAGCACAGTGTGTTAATTATCAGTGTATAGATACTCAGTATCATTATACACTGCAGTGTGTTCATTATCAGTGTATAGATACTCAGTATTATTATACAGCGCAGTGTGTTCATTATCAGTGTATAGATACTCAGTATTATTATACAGTGCAGTGTGTTCATTATCAGTGTATAGATACTCAGTATTATTATACAGTGCAGCGTGTTAATTATCAGTGTATAGATACTCGGTATCATTATACAGTGCAGTGTGTTCATTATCAGTGTATAGATACTCAGTATTATTATACAGTGCAGCGTGTTCATTATCAGTGTATAGATACTCAGTATTATTATACAGTGCAGTGTGTTCATTATCAGTGTATAGATACTCAGGATCATTATACAGTGCAGTGTGTTCATTATCAGTGTATAGATACTCAGTATCATTATACAGTGCAGTGTGTTCATTATCAGTGTATAGATACTCAGTATTATTATACAGCGCAGTGTTTTTTGTGTATAGATACTCCGATCATTATACAGCGCAGTGTATTCATTATCAGTGTATAGATACTCAGTATTATTATACAGTGCAGCATGTTCATTATCAGTGTATAGATACTCAGTATCATTATACAGTGCAGTGTGTTCATTATCAGTGTATAGATACTCAGTATTATTATACAGTGCGTTCATTATCAGTGTATAGATACTCAGTATTATTATACAGCGCAGTGTGTTCATTATCAGTGTATAGATACTCAGTATTATTATACAGTGCAGCGTGTTCATTATCAGTGTATAGATACTCAGTATTATTATACAGTGCAGCGTGTTCAGTATCAGTGTATAGATACTCAGTACCATTATACAGTGCAGCGTGTTCATTATCAGTGTATAGATACTCAGTATCATTATACAGTGCAGTGTGTTCATTATCAGTGTATAGATACTCAGTATCATTATACAGTGCAGTGTGTTCATTATCAGTGTATAGATACTCAGTATCATTATACAGTGTGTTCATTATCAGTGTATAGATACTCAGTATCATTATACAGCGCAGTGTGTTCATTATCAGTGTATAGATACTCAGTATGATTATACAGTGCAGTGTGTTCATTATCAGTGTATAGATACTCAGTATTATTATACAGCGCAGTGTGTTCATTATCAGTGTATAGATACTCAGTATGATTATACAGTGCAGTGTGTTCATTATCAGTGTATAGATACTCAGTATTATTATACAGCGCAGTGTGTTCATTATCAGTGTATAGATACTCAGTATCATTATACAGCGCAGTGTGTTAATTATCAGTGTATAGATACTCAGGATTATTATACAGCGCAGTGTGTTCATTATCACTGTATAGATACTCAGTATTATTATACAGCCAGTGTGTTCATTATCGGTGTATAGATACTCAGTATTATTATACAGCGCAGTGTGTTCATTATCAGTGTATAGATACTCAGTATTATTATACAGCGCAGTGTGTTCATTATCAGTGTATAGATACTCAGTATTATTATACAGTGCAGTGTGTTCATTATCAGTGTATAGATACTCAGTATTTTTATACAGCGCAGTGTGTTCATTATCAGTGTATAGATACTCAGTATTTTTATACAGCGCAGTGTGTTCATTATCAGTGTATAGATACTCAGTATTATTATACAGCGCAGTGTGTTTATTATCAGTGTATAGATACTCAGTATCATTATACAGCGCAGTGTGTTAATTATCAGTGTATAGATACTCAGTATTATTATAGTGTGTTCATTATCAGTGTATAGATACTCAGTATTATTATACAGCGCAGTGTGTTTATTATCAGTGTATAGATACTCAGTATCATTATACAGCGCAGTGTGTTAATTATCAGTGTATAGATACTCAGTATTATTATAGTGTGTTCATTATCAGTGAATAGATACTCAGTATTATTATACAGCACAGTGTGTTCATTATCAGTGTATAGATACTCAGGATTATTATATAGCGCAGTGTGTTCATTATCAGTGTATAGATACTCAGTATTATTATACAGCGCAGTGTGTTCATTATCAGTGTATAGATACTTAGTATTATTATACAGCGCAGTGTGTTCATTATCAGTGTATAGATACTCAGTATTATTATACAGCGCAGTGTGTTCATTATCAGTGTATAGATACTCAGTATTATTATACAGCGCAGTGTGTTCATTATCAGTGTATAGATACTCAGTATTATTATACAGCGCAGTGTGTTCATTATCAGTGTATAGATACTCAGTATTATTATACAGCGCAGCGTGTTCATTATCAGTGTATAGATACTCAGTATCATTATACAGCGCAGTGTGTTCATTATCAGTGTATAGATACTCAGTATCATTATACAGCGCAGTGTGTTCATTATCAGTGTATAGATACTCAGTATCATTATACAGCGCAGTATGTTAATTATCAGTGTATAGATACTCAGGATTATTATACAGCGCAGTGTGATTTCAGGGGTCAGCACAGTTGGTAGATATGTGATGTATGTATGGTGTTTATTGATTAGATTTATATTTATTAATATTTGCTTTATTTGTAGCAAGGAATAATACAGTATGGGTGCTGTAGATCTCTATTAATAGTTAAAGGGACATTCCCCTGCCAAAATACAAAATAAATAAAAAATACTGTTTACTAGGTATACCCCAAATGAAAACTTGCATGGTTTTAAAAATGCATTTTTATTGCAGGTATATCTAAAAACAGTTTGCAAAAGCAGCAGATATCTTGTCAGCAACCATTGCAAGCCCTCCCTTTTTAACCACTCCCAGACTTTCAGTGGTTGTCCAATCACAGAATTCCCAATGCAGCTCAATGAGGAGTCCTTGCAAGGCAGGTGCTCTGGTTAATTGCTGTCTATTCTGTTGGCCTGCCCCTTAGCTGTTTTACGTGTTATCCTTTATTTTGTGTAGAACCCTTACATGCTGCCCCTTTTGAATTTTTTACTGCATTTTACCGGTTTGTTTTATGATATAAGGTCCCTGAGGAAGTTACAATGTTATCTTTATTATTTTTTTATTGCTAAATAAAGGAAATTAGTTTACCTGATTCCTGCTCCTGTTCCTTTTGGCTTCTGATACTAGCTAAAGGATAAGAAGCTTATTTTAGCCCCCCCACTGCTTTCGGGGGAGGCACCTATAAGGCGATCTCACAGTCCACATCTTGTGAGTGTTACCAATAATGTGTCTATTTCATACATTTTAACTGTATTACACTATGTGTTTTTAATTGTGTTTTTCAGATTGTACAGCCATACCCCTTTTTTCTTTATTCACTCAGTGATTTGTATGGTACCTATCTGGGAAGCTTACCTAGGGAAGCTGTAATATTATTAACCCCTTAAGGACTGAGACAAATGTACAAGTTGTGAACAAACCAAAACGTAAACAAAACCTGGCATTTGCGCAATATGTCTGTCCAACCGTAATTCACCTCTTTCATATTGAATGCACCCCCCCTTATTATTTATCATTTTATTCAGGGGAAACAGGGCTTTCACTTAATATCAAATATTTAGCTATGAAACATAATTTAATATGAAAAAAATGGGTGAAAATAAGAAATGTTGTTATTTCTTTTAGTTCTACATGACATTTTAACTGTCAATGTCATAATACTGTTTGCTTTTACTGCAATAAAATACATATATTTGTATTCAGCAAAGTATCACGTGTAAAACAGTAACCCCTATGTACAGTTCTATGGCGTTTTGGGAAGTTACAGGGTCAAATATAGCACGTTACATTTGAAATTGAAATTCGCCAGATTGGTTATGTTGCCTTTGAGACTGTATAGTAGCCCAGGAACTAAATTTACACCCATAATGGCATACCATTTGCAATAGTAGACAACCCAAGGTATTGCAAATGGGGTATGTCCAGTCTTTTTTAGTAGCCATTTGGTCAAACACTGGCCAAAGTTAGCGTTAGTATTTGTTTGTGTGTGAAAAATGCAAAAAACGCCAATTTTGGACAGGGTTTGTGACTAAGTAGCTACTAAAAAAGACTGGACATCCCCCATTTGCAATACCTTGGGTTGTCTACTATTGCAAATGGTATGCCATCATAGGGGTCATTTTCATTCTTGGGCTACCATAGGGTCACAAAGGCAACGTAAGCAATCTGGCGAATTTTAATGTGAAAAAAATGAAACACAAGCCTTATATTTGACACTGTAACTTTTTAAAACACCATAAAACCTGTACATGAGGGGTACTGTTGTACTCGGGAGACTTCGCTGAACACAAATATTTGTATTTCAAAACAGTAAAAAGTATTGCAGCAATAATATCTTCCGTGTAAGTGCTGTTTGTGCGTGAAAGATGCAAAAAACGTCACTTTTACTGGCGATATCATCGTTGTAATACATTTTACTGTTTTGAAACACTAATATTTGTGTTCAGCGAAGTCTCCCGAGTAAAACAGTAACCCCCATGTACAGGTTTTATGGTGTCTTGGAAAGTTATAGGGTTAAATATAGTGCTAGCAAATTAAATTCCCTATACTTTCGGCATGGGTTGTCAGGCAGGCCCCGCTAATTGTAATTAATTAAGATACCTAATTATGTAAAAAATATTACATAAATATATGTGTAGAATTAATATATGTATATATATAAATATTTTTTTTTAAAATATTTTTATTTATATATAGGTATGTATGTATATATATATATATATATATATATATATATATATATATATATATATATAGTGATATATACGTATATATTTATGTATATAGATATATATATTATTTCGTTCTATGTGTATTTTGATATAAATATATATATATTAATATCACAATACAGTTAGAACGAAATAACACACATCTATATATTTTTTAATTATTTATTTTTAATTATTTTTTAATTTTATTTTTTTACGTATTTACATATTTTTTTTTATATTATATATAAATATATATATCAGTCTACGTGTAATTTGATAGATATATATATATATATATATATATATATATATATAGTAAAATACACCTAGACAGTGTGTGCTAACCCGGCCATGTGATTGTGAGGTCCTCGCAAGGACCTCACTCTCACATGGCCGGGGGGGGCTGCTGGAGGACGGATGTGCCGCGGGGGGCTCCCTGGGAGTCCCCCCAACCGCGATCGCTGGCGTGGGATCGCCGGTGACCGGGTAAGTAAAAAAAAAAACGGAGGGCGTACAATTACGCCCGGCGGCGTTTAGAGCCGCTTAAAAAAGGACGTAATTGTACGCCCTCCGGTCTTAATGGGTTAAGTTAAGTTGTGTTTACTTTTTCCACATATTTGTTTGCTCCCCATTCACACCTGAGACCTTGTAACACTAACGAGTCACATGACACATGGGAGGGAAAATGGCTAATTGGGCCCAATTTGGACATTTCCACTTAGGGGTGTACTCACTTTTGTTGCCAATGGTTTAGACATTAATGGCTGTATGTTGAGTTATTTTGAGGGGCAGCAGATTTACACTGTTATACAGGCTGTACACTTACTACTTTACATTGTAGCAGAGTGCCATTTCTTCATTGTTGTCACATGAAAAGATATAATAAAATATTAACAAAAATGTGAGGGATGTACTCACTTTTGTGAGATACTGCACATTACCACACACAAAAAGATATACACTGACACACACACTCATATGCATTGCCACAAACTGGTAATTGGCATTTGATTTTGGGAGCTCTGACTTTTTTAGGCCTTTGTCAACTTTGTATGTATCTTTTATATCACTTGCTTTTTATTGTTAGGGATAGTGTCATGGCCGGTGTTAGGGTTATTATTTATTGTTAGGGATAGTGTCATGGCCGGTGTTAGGGTTATTATTTATTGTTAGGGATAGTGTCATGGCCGGTGTTAGGGTTATTATTTTATTGTTAGGGATAGTGCCATGGCCGGTGTTAGGGTTATTATTTTATTGTTAGGGATAGTGTCATGGCTGGTGTTAGGGTTATTATTTTATTGTTAGGGATAGTGCCATGGCCGGTGTTAGGGTTATTATTTTATTGTTAGGGATAGTGTCATGGCCGGTGTTAGGGTTATTATTTTATTGTTAGGGATAGTGTCATGGCTGGTGTTAGGGTTATTATTTATTGTTAGGGATAGTGTCATGGCTGGTGTTAGGGTTATTATTTTATTGTTAGGGATAGTGTCATGGCCGGTGTTAGGGTTATTATTTTATTGTTAGGGATAGTGTCATGGCTGGTGTTAGGGTTATTATTTTATTGTTAGGGATAGTGTCATGGCCGGTGTTAGGGTTATTATTTTATTGTTAGGGATAGTGTCATGGCCGGTGTTAGGGTTATTATTTTATTGTTAGGGATAGTGTCATGGCTGGTGTTAGGGTTATTATTTTATTGTTAGGGATAGTGTCATGGCCGGTGTTAGGGTTATTATTTTATTGTTAGGGATAGTGTCATGGCTGGTGTTAGGGTTATTATTTTATTGTTAGGGATAGTGTCATGGCCGGTGTTAGGGTTATTATTTTATTGTTAGGGATAGTGTCATGGCTGGTGTTAGGGTTATTATTTTATTGTTAGGGATAGTGTCATGGCTGGTGTTAGCGTTATTATTTTATTGTTAGGGATAGTGTCATGGCCGGTGTTAGGGATAGTGTCATGGCCGGTGTTAGGGTTATTTATTGTTAGGGATAGTGTCATTTCTGGTGTTAGGGTTATTATTTATTGTTAGGGATAGTGTCATGGCCGGTGTTAGGGTTATTATTTATTGTTAGGGATAGTGTCATGGCCGTTGTTAGGGTTATTATTTATTGTTAGGGATAGTGTCATGGCCGGTGTTAGGGTTATTATTTTATTGTTAGGGATAGTGCCATGGCCGGTGTTAGGGTTATTATTTTATTGTTAGGGATAGTGTCATGGCTGGTGTTAGGGTTATTATTTTATTGTTAGGGATAGTGTCATGGCCGGTGTTAGGGTTATTATTTATTGTTAGGGATAGTGTCATGGCCGGTGTTAGGGTTATTATTTTATTGTTAGGGATAGTGTCATGGCTGGTGTTAGGGTTATTATTTTATTGTTAGGGATAGTGTCATGGCCGGTGTTAGGGTTATTATTTTATTGTTAGGCATAGTGTCATGGCCGGTGTTAGGGTTATTATTTTATTGTTACGGATAGTGTCATGGCTGGTGTTAGGGTTATTATTTATTGTTAGGGATAGTGTCATGGCCGGTGTTAGGGTTATTATTTTATTGTTAGGGATAGTGTCATGGCTGGTGTTAGGGATAGTGTCATGGCCGGTGTTAGGGTTATTATTTTATTGTTAGGGATAGTGTAATGGCTGGTGTTAGGGTTATTATTTATTGTTAGGGATAGTGTCATGGCCGGTGTTAGGGTTATTATTTTATTGTTAGGGATAGTGTCATGGCTGGTGTTAGGGATAGTGTCATGGCCGGTGTTAGGGTTATTATTTTATTGTTAGGGATAGTGTAATGGCTGGTGTTAGGGTTATTATTTATTGTTAGGGATAGTGTCATGGCTGGTGTTAGGGTTATTATTTATTGTTAGGGATAGTGTCATGGCCGGTGTTAGGGTTATTATTTTATTGTTAGGGATAGTGTCATGGCTGGTGTTAGGGTTATTATTTTATTGTTAGGGATAGTGCCATGGCCGGTGTTAGGGTTATTATTTTATTGTTAGGGATAGTGTCATGGCTGGTGTTAGGGTTATTATTTTATTGTTAGGGATAGTGTCATGGCCGGTGTTAGGGTTATTATTTTATTGTTAGGGATAGTGTCATGGCCGGTGTTAGGGTTATTATTTTATTGTTAGGGATAGTGTCATGGCCGGTGTTAGGGTTATTATTTTATTGTTAGGGATAGTGTCATGGCTGGTGTTAGGGTTATTATTTTATTGTTAGGGATAGTGTCATGGCCGGTGTTAGGGTTATTATTTATTGTTAGGGATAGTGTCATGGCTGGTGTTAGGGATAGTGTCATGGCTGGTGTTAGGGTTATTATTTTATTGTTAGGGATAGTGTCATGGCTGGTGTTAGGGTTATTATTTTATTGTTAGGGATAGTGTCATGGCCGGTGTTAGGGTTATTATTTATTGTTAGGGATAGTGTCATGGCTGGTGTTAGGGATAGTGTCATGGCTGGTGTTAGGGTTATTATTTTATTGTTAGGGATAGTGTCATGGCTGGTGTTAGGGTTATTATTTTATTGTTAGGGATAGTGTCATGGCCGGTGTTAGGGTTATTATTTATTGTTAGGGATAGTGTCATGGCTGGTGTTAGGGTTATTATTTTATTGTTAGGGATAGTGTCATGGCTGGTGTTAGGGTTATTATTTTATTGTTAGGGATAGTGTCATGGCTGGTGTTAGGGTTATTATTTTATTGTTAGGGATAGTGTCATGGCCGGTGTTAGGGTTATTATTTTATTGTTAGGGATAGTGTCATGGCCGGTGTTAGGGTTATTATTTTATTGTTACGGATAGTGTCATGGCTGGTGTTAGGGTTATTATTTATTGTTAGGGATAGTGTCATGGCCGGTGTTAGGGTTATTATTTTATTGTTAAGGATAGTGTCATGGCTGGTGTTAGGGATAGTGTCATGGCCGGTGTTAGGGTTATTATTTTATTGTTAGGGATAGTGTCATGGCTGGTGTTAGGGTTATTATTTTATTGTTAGGGATAGTGTCATGGCCGGTGTTAGGGTTATTATTTTATTGTTAGGGATAGTGTCATGGCCGGTGTTAGGGTTATTATTTATTGTTAGGGATAGTGTCATGGCTGGTGTTAGGGTTATTATTTTATTGTTAGGGATAGTGTCATGGCTGGTGTTAGGGTTATTATTTTATTGTTAGGGATAGTGTCATGGCTGGTGTTAGGGTTATTATTTTATTGTTAGGGATAGTGTCATGGCCGGTGTTAGGGTTATTATTTTATTGTTAGGGATAGTGTCATGGCCGGTGTTAGGGTTATTATTTTATTGTTACGGATAGTGTCATGGCTGGTGTTAGGGTTATTATTTATTGTTAGGGATAGTGTCATGGCCGGTGTTAGGGTTATTATTTTATTGTTAGGGATAGTGTCATGGCTGGTGTTAGGGATAGTGTCATGGCCGGTGTTAGGGTTATTATTTATTGTTAGGGATAGTGTCATGGCCGGTGTTAGGGTTATTATTTTATTGTTAGGGATAGTGTCATGGCTGGTGTTAGGGATAGTGTCATGGCCGGTGTTAGGGTTATTATTTTATTGTTAGGGATAGTGTAATGGCTGGTGTTAGGGTTATTATTTATTGTTAGGGATAGTGTCATGGCTGGTGTTAGGGTTATTATTTATTGTTAGGGATAGTGTCATGGCCGGTGTTAGGGTTATTATTTTATTGTTAGGGATAGTGTCATGGCCGGTGTTAGGGTTATTATTTTATTGTTAGGGATAGTGTCATGGCTGGTGTTAGGGTTATTATTTTATTGTTAGGGATAGTGTCATGGCCGGTGTTAGGGTTATTATTTTATTGTTAGGGATAGTGTCATGGCCGGTGTTAGGGTTATTATTTTATTGTTAGGGATAGTGTCATGGCCGGTGTTAGGGTTATTATTTTATTGTTAGGGATAGTGTCATGGCTGGTGTTAGGGATAGTGTCATGGCTGGTGTTAGGGTTATTATTTTATTGTTAGGGATAGTGTCATGGCTGGTGTTAGGGTTATTATTTATTGTTAGGGATAGTGTCATGGCCGGTGTTAGGGTTATTATTTTATTGTTAGGGATAGTGTCATGGCCGGTGTTAGGGTTATTATTTATTGTTAGGGATAGTGTCATGGCCGGTGTTAGGGTTATTATTTTATTGTTAGGGATAGTGTCATGGCTGGTGTTAGGGTTATTATTTATTGTTAGGGATAGTGTCATGGCCGGCGTTAGGGTTATTATTTTATTGTTAGGGATAGTGTCATGGCTGGTGTTAGGGTTATTATTTATTGTTAGGGATAGTGTCATGGCCGGTGTTAGGGTTATTATTTTATTGTTAGGGATAGTGTCATGGCCGGTGTTAGGGTTATTATTTATTGTTAGGGATAGTGTCATGGCCGGTGTTAGGGTTATTATTTTATTGTTAGGGATAGTGTCATGGCTGGTGTTAGGGTTATTATTTTATTGTTAGGGATAGTGTCATGGCCGGTGTTAGGGTTATTATTTTATTGTTAGGGATAGTGTCATGGCCGGTGTTAGGGTTATTATTTTATTGTTAGGGATAGTGTCATGGCCGGTGTTAGGGTTATTATTTTATTGTTAGGGATAGTGTCATGGCTGGTGTTAGGGTTATTATTTTATTGTTAGGGATAGTGTCATGGCTGGTGTTAGGGTTATTATTTTATTGTTAGGGATAGTGTCATGGCCGGTGTTAGGGTTATTATTTTATTGTTAGGGATAGTGTCATGGCTGGTGTTAGGGTTATTATTTATTGTTAGGGATAGTGTCATGGCTGGTGTTAGGGTTATTATTTTATTGTTAGGGATAGTGTCATGGCTGGTGTTAGGGTTATTATTTATTGTTAGGGATAGTTTTATAGCTGGTGTTAGGGTTATTATTTTATTGTTAGGGATAGTGCCATGGCCGGTGTTAGGGTTATTATTTTATTGTTAGGGATAGTGTCATGGCTGGTGTTAGGGTTATTATTTTATTGTTAGGGATAGTGTCATGGCCGGTGTTAGGGTTATTATTTTATTGTTAGGGATAGTGTCATGGCCGGTGTTAGGGTTATTATTTTATTGTTAGGGATAGTGTCATGGCCGGTGTTAGGGTTATTATTTTATTGTTAGGGATAGTGTCATGGCCGGTGTTAGGGTTATTATTTTATTGTTAGGGATAGTGTCATGGCTGGTGTTAGGGTTATTATTTTATTGTTAGGGATAGTGTCATGGCCGGTGTTAGGGTTATTATTTTATTGTTAGGGATAGTGTCATGGCCGGTGTTAGGGATAGTGTCATGGCCATTGTTAGGGTTATTATTTTATTGTTAGGGATAGTGTCATGGCTGGTGTTAGGGTTATTATTTTATTGTTAGGGATAGTGTCATGGCCGGTGTTAGGGTTATTATTTTATTGTTAGGGATAGTGTCATGGCTGGTGTTAGGGTTATTATTTATTGTTAGGGATAGTGTCATGGCCGGTGTTAGGGTTATTATTTTATTGTTAGGGATAGTGTCATGGCTGGTGTTAGGGTTATTATTTTATTGTTAGGGATAGTGTCATGGCTGGTGTTAGGGTTATTATTTATTGTTAGGGATAGTGTCATGGCTGGTGTTAGGGTTATTATTTTATTGTTAGGGATAGTGTCATGGCTGGTGTTAGGGTTATTTTTTTATTGTTAGGGATAGTGTCATGGCTGGTGTTAGGGTTATTATTTATTGTTAGGGATAGTGTCATGGCTGGTGTTAGGGTTATTATTTTATTGTTAGGGATAGTGTCATGGCCGGTGTTAGGGTTATTATTTTATTGTTAGGGATAGTGTCATGGCCGGTGTTAGGGTTATTATTTTATTGTTAGGGATAGTGTCATGGCCGGTGTTAGGGATAGTGTCATGGCTGGTGTTAGGGTTATTATTTATTGTTAGGGATAGTGTCATGGCCGGTGTTAGGGTTATTATTTTATTGTTAGGGATAGTGTCATGGCTGGTGTTAGGGTTATTATTTTATTGTTAGGGATAGTGTCATGGCCGGTGTTAGGGTTATTATTTTATTGTTAGGGATAGTGTCATGGCCGTTGTTAGGGTTATTATTTTATTGTTAGGGATAGTGTCATGGCTGGTGTTAGGGTTATTATTTTATTGTTAGGGATAGTGTCATGGCTGGTGTTAGGGTTATTATTTTATTGTTAGGGATAGTGTCATGGCCGGCGTTAGGGTTATTATTTTATTGTTAGGGATGCGCACAGGTGAAAAATATTTTTGCATCGCATTATTAATTTTTTAATTGTGGTTGTTAATTTGGAAATTAGCAATTTGTAATGAAACAAAATTCCATATATACACACACAGACAAAATGGGAATTGGGGTGCATATCCAGAACATGCATTTCTCATACGGTGTGACTAAATCCCCATATTTGTTTTCTAAGATTTTTGGTGTGTGGGACATATAGTTATGTTATTTATGTTCATGAAGGCATTTACTGTAAAACAAAAGGCAGTTATATCTCAGTGAGGTGAAGTGAAAATGTATATATTTTATATAATCATTTCATTGTTATTTTGATATCAAAATTATTTGCTATATCTATAATTTCTTTAAAACTTTTTTCAGCATTTGGGCGACTGCCTGACAACCCAGCCAGTCCCCATTCAGGAGGTTTCATAGCTGGCTCTTGTGGCCATGTGAATGTGATTAAATCACGATTGCATGGCCCGGCAGGCCCGGATTTACCAGATGCCGGACAACCCAGGCGGTTTCCTTGAGGCGTATGGCCAGGATGTCACATGTTCATCCTCACCTGGTGGTGCCTGTGTGGCGAAAGCGGCCTCACCACTGTTTTTTTGAGGGGACTGATTGCCAGCCTCGTGACTTGGGACTATGGCCCCTGGGAGATTGGGCACTTTAAAAACAGTCTTGGGGCTTATGGACTTCTATTGGACTTTGTATGGCCCTTGCTAAACTTTAACCCCATGGCGATTTGACTGTGTTCGTGGGATCTGAGCGCTGTTCGGATATATTGAGCACTCAGATCCAAGCTATTGTTGTAGAATTATTAGGCCCCTTTAAATCTATGCTCTTATATTTCTCTCTCAGGCCTCAGAGTCTTACAAGAATGCTTTGTTCATAGAAATTGTGTGTCAGCAGGAAATGTTAGGTTCCTGCTGAGTGAAACATTGTAGCAGCTAGTCTTAATAAAATGTGAAGTTACTAAAAGCCTTGAGAACTAACCTTGAGACTAACGTGCCAACTACTCAAAATGGCTGCCAAAGCCCCCCTCCCATCGAGTGAACTCCTCGTGCTAGCAAGATGGCGCTGAAAACTGGAGGAGAAGTTCATGACGACAGTTGTGACACTAGATATAACACCCAGTAGGGAGGGCATTTAACTAACCACTTAACATCTAAACCAATTAATAATGTTTACTTGTTGTTATCTTGAATTTCTTTAGTGATGTAATTATGCCTTTATAAGGGTCTGCGCACCCACTTTTTAACAGATGCCATTAAATTTCCTGAAGTTCTTTCATTTAACCTGAACCTCGTGTCAGTGTGAATTTACTTCTGCGTGCACGCAACTTTATTATTTCTAATTTGGACAGGAACAGATAGTCATTCAAACTTATTGGTTTGCTTAAAAGAATCCTTGACATTTTGGCGCCCAGCCGTGCGGCTCTGGGTTATGTCGAGAGGACATCAAAGTCAGGTAATAGCTTGCCCAGAGACCCTACACCTTACTTGTTAATACTTACTTTACCTGCATGTTGACTATCTGTTGCCTGGGTGTGTTTGAATTGGTTTGTCCTTAGCTTAGTGCCCGGGTAGAGTGTTTGCCTGTTTACCCCTTTTAGGAGCCACGTGGCTGTGGCTGTAAGGAAAGAGGGGGGTGGACCTGTGGAGGTTTTCCTGGGGGTCCTCTATTACCTGTTTCACCTCTTTTAGGTGCCAAGTAGCTACGGCAGTAGGGAAAAAGAGGGGGGGGATCTGTGGAGGTCGGTGTAGACTCACTGCTTCCTGGGGGTTACCCATAGTGTCGCTCTGACAGCTTAGCTAGCCTCATTGGACACTTTGTTTCTCTGACTGGATTGCAGAGAGGTGGTACATTCCAGCCTCGAGCGCTGAGGCTGGTAACATTCCAAGTCTTTTCTTTTGTGGCGTGTGGATTCGGGCAGGCATTGCTGTCTCCATCACCACGTGGTAGTGTGACTTGCGGGTGGGTCCGCAACAGGGACACTACGGGAGTGAGGGAAGAGGTGGTTACGGGTCCGAACCACTGTAACGAGGGAGGTGGACGGAACTCGGGACGGTGTTTGCTGTTTTCCGTCGCCGCCAGGTAGTGAGACTAGCGGTAGTCATTCCCCGAGCGGGGACACTACGAGGTTGAGGGAGGTGGCTTCGGCCACCCGAGTAAAGGAAAGGGATTATTGTTGAACTTATTTGAACTGTGATGCATGCACTGTATTTACACTGAAATGTTGTCTTGATTGTCTGTCATACAGGTTCCTGTGTTTACTTTTATCTTACTCTCTGTACTATTTGCACTTTCCCCTCCTATTTCTCTTTTTCTGTTGAGAGAAGTGATTGGTCACACACTTCTTGCCACGCTCCAATCCGCGGCTACCTTGGGTAGGCGGAATCAGTGACTAGTCTACGTTTTGGGAAGACGTACGTAGGAACTTATTCTTACGTAGCAGTCGAGCACTGTAGACATTCTGTTCCTTTTGCTTTCTCTATATCTGGGACGCCTTGTATAGGGAGGATGGGACAGAAGTTAGATAAACCCAATAAGGGTTGGTTAGCATGTGATTTGGTAGAAGATAGAGAAGGAGAAGAGATGGTTAAGAAAGTTGATAAAATTGCTAAAGTGTGTGGAATTGCCGTACCTCCGTGCGGTAGATTGCAGCCAGAGAGCTGGCGTAAGTTACTGACAGAAAAGAAAGGGAAGCTGTCGGACCATGATTTAGTCCGTACAGCGGAAGCCTGGTATCGAGTAGCGAAAGCTATTCAGCAAGAGGGATGGATTGAGGAAGAAGTTGATCATAAAGGTTTAAGATTGTTTGTGTATTATAAAAACTTTGTTGCTGGGAAACCCTCCCAGCTGGCGCCCAGTTATGGCGCACATGAGGCGGCCACTCCTAGCATCACGTCAGCAATGACTGAAATGCAGCTGACCATGGCTCCCACCCCTGGTCTCTTCCCTGTCACTGCCCCCGTTTGCCTAGTCCTGAATGCTGATGGGTCCATATTTCCCCCCCATCAGTCCCCCAGCTCCCATCATCCTCATCCCATCCTTTACCCTGCCCATCTCCCTCCAGCCCATTTCACCCCTCCAATATGCTTTCTCTTCGCCTATCCTCCTCTGCTGCATCACCTGCATGCCCACTTGCTTGCCCATCTTCCTCTTCCTCTCCCATTACCCATCCCCTCTATCCGTCTCCCCTCCCACTGCTCCCTCACTTCCCCCTCCTGCATCTCCAACTCCTCCTACTCCACCTTCTCCTCCACCTACTCCGCCAGTCCCTCCTACTCCACCCTCGACTCCTCCTACTCCACCCTCGACTCCTCCTGCTCCACCCTCGACTCCTCCTGCTCCACCCTCATCCCATCCTTCCCCTTCCCGGTCGTCATATCCGCACCCTCTATATCCCTCCGCCTATCCTCATCCCTACCCATCGCCACCGCCCTACACCTACTCCGCTCCAATGCCTTGGCCTCTCACCTATCCATACCCTGCACTCCCGCCCTATTCAGCCATCTCCCCTGTACCTCCTGTAGTCACGCAGCCGACCCCGATTACACCTACCCACACCGTGCCCACATCCAACATGGCCGCCACTTCCTCACTTAACCCAAATGCCACTTCCTTCCACGCCTCCAATATGGCGTCCCCCAGTAATACGGCACCTATCATGCCAGTCCTTCTGAATGATCTGCTGCCTCCAACTCATAATTCACCAGCAGCCCCGGCTGGTGGAGTACCTCTCCTACCTCCGCCCTTGACACCACAGGTAGTACACCCTCCGGGAGTCCGTGTAACCCGTGCAGACGAGTCTGACACGGTTAGTTCTCATGGTTACCAGATCCCGCCAGAATCCAGGGAGGTATCGCCCCAACCACCCCGTCGTTCATTGAGCGACCCTTTTGGTCGCAAGTATCCGGGAGACAAGGCCCCCATAATGTATGTCACTTTTAACCCAACACAGGCCAGTACCCTGATGAAATCACTTCCTGACCCTGAAAAACAGCCCGTGCCTTTTTATAGGGCAGTCGTTCAGATCCAACAAACCTATTCCGCCGCTTGGCGAGATCTATTGAGTCTCTGTGCCATTAAGGCTGGGGATGCCTATTGGCCTAATATCGCCCGCCACCTATACACTCACTGGCTGGTTAGTGATACTGATTATATGTCCGGAGTTGAATTCTGTGATCAACTGAGAGCCTGGGCTAAGGATAAACTCGCAGATCTAGCAGAAGGCCTTAATGACATTACCCAGGAAAAAGGCGAATCAGTAGAGAGGTTCCATGCTACACTTTTCCAGTTGTTCACAGACTTAGGGTTTGAACTCAGTAACAAAATACACGCTCAAATGTTGTCTGGTGCCTTTGTCCAGGGCACCTATAGGACTCTATACGCAAGGGAATCAAGGACTCTATACGCAAGGGAATTATTGCTGCGCGCCCTAAGTATAGAGTTGTTCCCCTTGATAAGCTGCTTCTGGTTGCCAGAGGACTAGAGGCAGCACAGGTCCCAAGACGACCTAACCCTACCCCTCTTATGGTGTCACGACCACCGGCGCCAAGAGGCACCAGGCCTGAAGATGTAATCTGCTTTAACTGTGGGGAAAAGGGCCATTTTAAGAGTGACTGCCCTGCCCCCCTTAAATACCAAAGACCATATGCTGGCAGGCAAGTGTCCCGACTTGCAATCACAACAGTTACTACAAAGGCCCCAAACCCTCCTTCACCTGATTCAATCCAAGAAGAATAGGACATCGGCAAGCCTGTGTCATTAACCCCTGTTATGGCAGTGTCTTCAGGGGAACAAGGGGGGCCTCTAGCTACAGTAACTTTACCCATCGAAGGCCACCCCACCACTTTTCTTGTTGACACAGGTGCAGCCCGTAGTGTTCTGAGAGAAAAAGACCTGCCTGACACCTCCTTCCTTTCTAATATTGATGTTTCCTGTGTAGGAGTGGATGGCCTTCCAAGGCAGAGTCCCCTGTCTACTCCTCTACGGGTTGGCAGCTGCCCAAGTCTGCTTGCTCTTTTTGTGGTATCATCCACCTGTCCCATAAACCTGTTAGGTGCTGATGTTCTCTCTCGCCTGCAAGCATCTATCACCTTCACTCCAGATGGCCAAGTGGAATTATCCTCTGCCCTGTCTGACTCAGACACCTCAGCGCTGTGTTCCTTACCTTTAATGCTTCATCTAGAAAAACCCTAACACAAAGGCACTGAGGGACAATTTCCCAGAATCTCTGATGAACAGCTTCCCCAAGACACTATGGTCTTCAGGCCCAGAGGACATAGGCCATCTTAAAGTCCCACCTGTAGTAATCAAGCTCCTTCCAGGAGCCAAACTACCGAGGAAATCCCAATATCCATTGAAGCCTGCTCAAGCTGCAGCTATCACTAAGCAAGTCCAGGCTCTACTAGAGAAAGGAGCCCTTGTCAAGTGTGAGTCACCGTGCAACACCCCACTATTTCCTGTTAAAAAGAAAACGCCAAAGGGTGAACCAGAGATATATCGAATGGTCCAGGATCTCAGAGCAGTAAATGAAGCCACAGTCCTGGACACCCCAATTGTGCCAAATCCACACACGCTCCTCTCTGGCGTTCCACCATCTGCTAGATACTTCACGGTGATTGACCTGGCCAATGCATTCTTCAGTGTTCCCCTGGATCCAGTCTGTCAGTATCTGTTTGCCTTCACACATGAAAAACAACAATATACATGGACTGTTATGCCCCAGGGGGCACAAAATTCTCCAAGCCAGTTTGCAAAAGCGATGTGTTCCATCCTTGACCCCTGGCAATCTGACCATCCTGAGGTTGTCCTACTCCAATACGTGGATGACCTACTCCTTTGTGGAGATGACGTCCCCACAACAGAAAAATGTTCTCTGGACCTCCTTTGTTATCTTGCAGATCAGGGATGCAAGGCGTCTCTAGTCAAACTTCAATTCTGCCAGCCTACTGTAATCTTCTTAGGCCACTGCCTGTCCCATGGAACCAGACATCTTACCAGTGATCGGGTCGGAGCAGTGTTGGCCATCCCACCTCCGAAGACTACAAAATCCCTTCATGCCTTCCTAGGCCTCATCTCCTATTGCAGAGCCTGGATCCCTGAGGCCTCTCTGCTCATGCAACCCTTGTATGATGCTCTCAAATCAGACCCGTTCTGTCTGTCGTCAGAAGCATATGACAACTTCCATATTCTTCAACGTGCTATTGCCTCTGCCCCTGCTCTTGGCCTACCAAACTACGACAAACCTTTCAAATTATTCGTGTCTGAAAGACAAGGCCATGCTACAGGTGTACTCACACAACCACATGGTCCTGGCGGACGCCAGAGGCCTATTGGTTTCGTCTCCTGCCAACTAGACATCGTGGCTAGAGGAACTCCCTCTTGCCTTCGCGCTGTCTTTGCTGCTCAAGAACTTATTGAATGTACTGGTGACCTGGTTCTTGGCCACTCTCTCACTGTTTTGGCTCCTCATGATATATCGGCCATCACTAACCAGGTCCAAATCAAACACGTCACAGCTGCTAGACACCTTCGCCTCCAATGTCGTCTCCTGTTACCTGACAATGTCACCCTTCAGCGATGTCAGGTTTTAAATCCATCCACTCTTCTGCCACTCCCTGAGGGGGGTAGCTATTATGGATTCATCATGGACGAAGGATATGTCCTACTCCTTACACACACCATTGGCAAAATGCACTCCAATTTGCCCCCCTGCGACGCGCCAGAATATGCCTTCTGCACAATGTGGTACAAACCAACCATCAACCCAGAACCTCGTTACGAAGATGAACTTTATCAAATGGTTGAGGTAATGCTCATCTTACAAGATTTCTACTGCGATGCTGAAGGCAACAGTATGGCTTTAGTCCAATTACCACATGAACTTGACCATCTGTATCATCATTGGGACACATCCATTCCACATGTCCCTGTAACCAAGTCTAAGACTAAGTCATGGGGTGATCTTGGGCCTATGGCGAAACTATGGGCCACCATGAACGATTCACAACTCCAGGAAATAGGCGTTGTCAAATATCCATCAACTGAACCTGAACATGTGAAGGCATGGCCACGCTACTTTCTGGAGGAAGAATTTGAAAATCTGGTCATAAAGCACGATTATGATCCAGAGACACCACCTTGACTGCTTTGAACAGATGAAAATGGAAACAACACATCTACCAACCGTGCATGAGGATCCACTAATAGATCCCGACATCACCCTGTTTGTGGACGGCTCAAGGTATGCTGATGAAGAAGGAAGATACCATACAGGCTATGCCGTCACCACAACAGATGAAATTATTGAATCATCATCATTATCATCAACAAAGTCTGCGCAAGAAGCGGAATTACAAGCCCTAACTTCAGCATGCAAGATCTCTGAAGGAAAGCGCGCCACTATCTACACAGATTCAAGATATGCACTGGGCGTGACTCATGACTTCAGACTGATTTGGAAAACAAGAGGATTTCTTACCACTGCCGGCACACCAATCAAGCACAGTTCTGCAATCAAAGAGCTGATGGACGCCCTCCTACTTCCAGAAGAAGTGGCTGTCTTGAAGATAAAAGCACATGGGAAGTTGGACTCGGATGAAGCAAAGGGCAACCATCTGGCGGATCTGGCTGCAAAACAAGCTGCAAGAGAACCACAGGAAGTGGAAAGAAGAGTGTCCGGAAATGAAGAAACTCCCATATTTACTCTGCAGACTCTTCTAACCGATCTAAAAATCCTACGGGAACAGCAGGCTACAGTTGCCCCTGAGGAAATACAAAAATGGAAACAGAAAGGGGCAGTTCTAAAGGATGGAGTGTATTACAACAACCTCAGGTTCTGCCTCCCTAAGAATTTGTACCCAGCAGTTGTTCAATGGGCACATGGTCCTGCACACTTATCGAAAGAACTGATGAATGCTCTTATACAGAAGTACTATGAAGCTCCTGGGATTACTAAACTAACCAACAACTATTGCAAGGCTTGTGTCATCTGTGCAAAATGTAATCCTGGAAAAACAGCCAAAGTCCCTTTGAAACACTTGGCTAAACCCATGTATCCATTCCAAAGAATTCAAATAGACCACATGCAGATGCCAAAGAGTGGCATCTATGAGTATGCGCTAGTAATAGTGGACATGTTCTCAGGCTGGCCAGAAGCCTACCCAGTGGTTAACATTACCGCTAAAACAACAGCACGGCGTCTACTCACAGAAATTGTATGCAGATTTGGATTGCCGGAAGTTATTGAAAGTGACCAAGGTCCGGCCTTCACAGCATCAGTAACCAAAGAGATTTGGGCTGCTCTAGGAGTAACCCTTGCTTTCCATACACCTTATCACCCACAAAGTAGTGGTAAAGTGGAGCGTATGAATGGTACCCTGAAAACCAGAATGCTAAAAATGTCACAGGAAACAAAAATGCCCTGGCCAGAAAGCTTGGCAATAGCCCTGTTCAGTGTCAGACATACACCCAGAGGAAAGCCCTCATTATCCCCTTATGAAATTCTGTTTGGAACTGCACCCAGGCTAGGTTGCTATTTTCCCCAACAACTACAACTGCAAACTGATGTTTTGGTAGATTATGTAACTGAACTTGCAAGTGCCTTAAACAAAATCCATGCCCAAGTTTTCTCTTCAATTCCAGATCCTGATACTGACACAGGCAACCACAGTCTGCTCCCTGGTGATTGGGTTCTAGTCAAGAAATTTGTGCGAAAACACACCCTGGAACCCAGATTTGACGGACCATTCCAAGTCCCCCTGATCACCACCACCTCCGTCAAGCTGGCTGGAAGGCCTCACTGGATTCACGCCTCCCACTGCAAGAAGACACCTGCCCCAGAGGAAACCGACTCTGTACAGCCATGTACTTCTGGTACATTATCCCCTTGATTGGCCTTCTTAAAGCCCAGCAAGTGGCCATTACTAAAGATGCTAATGGGTACACCTTCTGGTATAATTCATCATGTACCCGTGTAGCCACATTTACTTTTGATTACTGTGACATTGTAGATTGCCCATTTCCCAAGTCACAGATCCAAGCCATTTATAAAGATATACCACAAACAAACGACACCTATGTTTGTGTGGTTGACAAGCAATGGGGGCACAATTGTAATCATTGGGGGGCTGCAGGATGGAATGCTGGGCCGGCCTGGGGTTATAAACCAAAAAGTGCCTTATCTAAAGTAGATGACCATGGTAGATCCCTCCTTCAGAGAATGACTTTAAGGAAGCCTGGAGGAGGTACACCTATGAAACTGATGTTAAATATTGAGCATCCTGGCCCAGAGGATGCTGACCAATATGTAATGGGAATGTATTGGAAGAGAGGTTCCTATAACAAATTAGGTCATTTCTATCTTAAAGATATGTGCCACTCTCCAGATTGGCGAGGGGCTGATCATATGGTCCCAAATCCGCTGAAACCACATATCCAGTCCTTTAAGGACATGATGGCAATTGCTAACCCCACCTTCGAAGATACCATGGCCGCTGAAACTGGCTTTAATGACATTAACTTGTGGTTAGAGTGGATGAGATATAATGCCAATAAACATAATAGAACTGCATGCTATGTATGTGGTGGTGCCCGACCCCATCTCGGCACTGTTCCATTAACTATCCCTTTAGAAATAGAGAATTGTTTTCTAGGTCTTTTTGCTAACCATTATGGTTCTAATCAGTCCCTCTGCAAAGCTTGGACAGCAGAATACCCTCTCTTAGTTGGAAATGTCAAACCCCCAGATGGAGTTACGATTTACAAAGGTAATCACACTTGTTATACTAATTATGACAGAACTGGTAAATTTGTGGGTAACTTTTCCAAAGGTTATTGTGCCACCTACAGAACTGTTCCTAAACACCTGCTACAGCACCATATCAGGTCACTAGGGGATATTTACTGGTTATGTGGGGACTTGCTGATAAGGTCCAAGCTAGAGATTGAATGGTGGGGAGAATGTGCCCTAGCGAAAGTCATCATGCCCATTCACATTATTTCTGATAATCATTCTGACATACCCGGTCCTCCACATATACCAGCCAGAGTCAAGCGTGAAACCCCAGTAAAGGGCAGTTTTGACCCACACATTTACATAGATGCCATTGGGGTGCCTAGGGGGGTACCTAATGAATTTAAAGCTAGAGATGAAGTTGCGGTGGGATTTGAATCATTGTTTACTATAGTCACTGCCAACAAAAACCTTAATTGGATTAATTACATCTATTACAACCAGCAGCGCTTTGTTAACTACACCAGGGATGCCCTCCAGGGCTTGGCCGAACAATTGCAGGCCACATCCCAAATGACCTTCCAGAACAGACTGGCCTTAGATATGATTCTAGCTGAAAAGGGGGGTGTATGTAAAATACTACCCGACACCATGACTTGTTGCACCTACATTCCAGAGAACACAGGTCCTAATGGTAAAGTCACCTTGGCCATAGAAAAATTGAATAAACTCTCAGAAGATGTTGCGGTCACCGGCCCGCCGAGCCTCACGGTCGTGCCCGACCGGCACGACCGCACCGACTACACGAGCTTACCTGCTCGTCGGCGAGCCGGGAACCGCGCACGTAGTTCTTCCGGACATCACGCCCGAATCCAATATGGCGCCGACCACGTGGTCGCGTCTATGGATAGCCCCGCCCCCGAGAATTATACTAACGTGTGCGTGATGTCACGACGTCAACGCACACGCACGTTCTGGGGTCAGAGGTCGCCCTCTGACCAATCATAGCTTAGAGAGGGGTATTTAAACCCCTAATTTTCCCCAGTACTTTGCCATGTCGTGGTTTCAGTTTCCTGGTTTCCTGAAAGTGCTATTCTCGTGTTTCTGATTTTCCTGGTATCCTGATCCTTGGCGTTTCCCTGGTTATTCTGATCTCTGGTTTCCCTGACTTGGCTTGTTTTATCGGTATTGAGTATTTTCTGGCTTCCTTGACCTCGGCTTTCCCTTTGACCATTCTCTGTCTCTAGCGTATTAGTCTGGCCATTCTAAGGTCCGGTTTACGCTCTATCCTGTTATTTTCCTTTTCTTACTTATGTATATGTTTACATAGTTTCTGCGTGCTGGACCACATTACTAGTCGTGACAGAAGAGTTGAAAAGGAATTCTGGGGTAACTGATCCCTGGGAAAGATGGTTTGGTTGGATGACTGGTTGGCAGGAAGCTTTAGTCCATATTGGTATGGCTCTACTAATTTTTCTTTTTGTTCTCGCTCTTCTCGTTTGTTGTGTCCTCCCATGCCTCAGAAAATTCCTACAGAAGACTGTAGACCAAACGACACCAACCTTTACTCATCTGGAAATTGGTGATCAAGACCTCACATCGCCCTGTATTCCGCTACAAACTCTCCCTTATGCCGATGAAGTGCAGAAATTCTAGGAAGGGACAGCTCAGGGACAGCTTCCGTCTGTATGGGTCAGTCTACCGTGTGGAGAAGTGGTGGACAAGCCACCGCGGGATACCCATGGAGTGAAGTGTTCGAGAGCCGTACTGACGGATGAGCTGCAGCCTGTTAGGGTCAGACCAGGGATAGACTTGCACTTTACATTAACACCAAGCTAGCGGTCATGGGGCTTCTGTATCTTTGGGCTAACAAGTCTTCTGATATTAACAAATAAAGTTTTATCTTTTAGTAATTAACATTTTAAGGGGGGACTGTTGTAGAATTATTAGGCCCCTTTAAATCTATGCTCTTATATTTCTCTCTCAGGCCTCAGAGTCTTACAAGAATGCTTTGTTCATAGAAATTGTGTGTCAGCAGGAAATGTTAGGTTCCTGCTGAGTGAAACATTGTAGCAGCTAGTCTTAATAAAATGTGAAGTTACTAAAAGCCTTGAGAACTAACCTTGAGACTAACGTGCCAACTACTAAAAATGGCTGCCAAAGCCCCCCTCCCATCGAGTGAACTCCTCGTGCTAGCAAGATGGCGCTGAAATCTGGAGGAAAAGTTCATGACGACAGTTGTGACACTAGATATAACACTCAGTAGGGAGGGCATTTAACTAACCACTTAACACCTAAACCAATTAATTATGTTTACTTGTTGTTATCTTGAATTTCTTTAGTGATGTAATTATGCCTTTATAAGGGTCTGCGCACCCACTTTTTAACAGATGCCATTAAATTTCCTGAAGTTCTTTCATTTAACCTGAACCTCGTGTCAGTGTGAATTTACTTCTGCGTGCACGCAACTTTATTATTTCTAATTTGGACAGGAACAGATAGTCATTCAAACTTATTGGTTTGCTTAAAAGAATCCTTGACACTATCTAGGTTGAATGTGGGGGTTCTGTTCAGTATGATAGGAATTATGTATTTTTATGTGTTTTTAACTGTTTTTGTAAATGGAGATATTTTCTGTATGCTGGAGATAATTGGCTTACCACACCCAAGCCATGCTTACAGTTGGTCAAAAAGGGACTTTCAACTAACTTTTGAACCACTGAGCCAATTTGTATGATTTTGACATATGTTTATATTTGGAGTATGCTGATTCTGAAAATGTAAGTGAATGTGATGCATACTTTTAAAGTTTTGAATATTGTGTAAAATTGTGTATTTTCCTGCCTGTGATAATTACGTTAGCCCATTGTGTTCAGTAATTATATCACAGGTAGAGGGGAGGATTTTGTGTGTAATTGCTGGGAGTGTCTGAGTGTATTGTACGTATTGATTGGTTGTTCTGCAAAACCCTGTGGACAGTACTATTTGTGTAAAATGTGCATAAAAGCAGAGTGTTGGATTAAAGCTTCAGTTCTACTTCACCCTCAATTTAGAGTCATGTCTCTTATTGGGGGAATAGGCTCTTTTAAGAGCTTGTTTCTGTCGTGCTCTCTGAAGGGGTGGTTATGGTGTCGACTGGAGTGCTTGGAGACCTCAGGAAGCGCTAGGAGCATCCTTCAACGGAGGTACCCAGTCGGGGTGCCAGGTGATCCGTTACAGCCTGTAATGACAAATGCCTTTCTGGCATTAACAGAGATGCTACTCAGCAGCCCTGTGCCGGTGTATCTGAATCCTGCGGCATTTTGAAGGACGCCTCCGCTGCGGATCCATTCCAATTTGTAACCCCACGTACTCCCACGTTAATGATGACGTTGACGTGTGTGCGACGTCACGCAAAGGATGCATACGCACGTTCTGGGGTCAAAGGCCGGTTACGGCTAATTGGATCCACAAGAGGGTTATTTAAACTCACCTATTCCCTTAGCTCATTGCCCTGTCGTGGTTTCCCTTAATGGTTGTCCGAGAGTGTGCTCCTGAGCGTTTATTTCTGGTTATTGACTTTGGCTTCGTTTTGACTTCCCTGTATTCTAGTATCCTTGACTTTTGGCTTTCCTTCATCGATGTGTCTCTGACCTCAGTAAGTATTCTGACTATTCTCTGGTACGTTAAGTCCGGCCATTATAAGGATCGGCAAGACATTACCTTTAGTCCTAGGTGTGATACAGTTCTGTGTGCTGGATCAACTAGTAATCCTGACATTACTACATGGCCATAGATCCTGTGTCAGCACATAGCAGCTTGCGAGAGAAAGCTAGAGGAGAATGATCACCATATGCCCAGGCTTTCAGTACGCTTCTTACTCGAACAGCGCATTTACAGCCTGAGGTTTCTCCGACTATGTAAACTCTGCCTAAAGTACCTCCATCTATTGTACCTCCTACTATCTCCATATCTCCTCCCCCGCATTTTGATGGCAATATTCAAGAATGCCGGGGATTTTTGAATCAAATTGAGTACCACTTTAAGGCCTCATTGGGATCTTTTCCCTCGGATAGAGCTAAGATTGGTTACCTAATGAACCAACTAAAAGCTAAAGCTTAGCGTGAGCCAATCCTATATGGGAGAGTAGTAGGAGTATTGCACACAATTACCTGGAATTCCTTAAAATTTGAACCATTAGGCAGGAAGGATGACGCTTCCACTGCCCTAATGCATATCAAACAAAGGAACCGGTCTATCTCAGATTATGCCATAGAATTTCGCACCTTGGCTTCTGAGATAGACAAGACTAATAGCGGGTTAATATCTGCATTTAAAAAAGGATTATCCGAGACTATTCTGGACGAAATTGCTGCCAAAGATCTGCCTAAAGGGTTTAAATGAGTTTATCACATTTGTCATACACATTGATAACAGACTTAGAACCAGAGAAACTACCAGAAATAGAACCAGACGTATGGCTGGCACCTCGTTTCTCAAGACCTGTTGTTCCTGACCTCTCCGTACAGTCCGAACCCGAACCTATGCATTTGGGGGTCACTAGACTGTTAGAGGCAGAAAGACAATATAGGAGAAAAGATGGTCTGTCTATTGTGCGATAAAAAAGTACCATATAAGAAGAGGTGCTTGTCCCATACATCCAGAAAACTTTCGCACCTAAGAACCCTAGGGGGACAGGTCTTATGTGTAATGGATATGTCCTCTGGGAATTACAAAAATAGATTCCTCCTTGATATTACGGCCAATTGTAACCAGAAGAACTTTTCATGCAAAGCCCTGATGGACTCAGGTGCGGCAGGAAACTTCATTGATGTACATAGTGTCAAAACAATTCTATACCTCTCTCTCAACAACTTGATTACCCACAAAACCTTGCCTCCATTGGTGCCTTACATAAGGAAGACATAACATTCCAAATAATTGCTTCTCCTTCATATTAGGATTTCCTTTGCTCATTAAGCACAATCCATATTTACTGGGCAAAGGGGGAAATACTGGAATGGGGTAAAGACTGTACTGAGAGATGTATGTCACCCATTACCAAAAGAGTGGGCATCGTTTCTTTACCCACTACTACGCCTCAGGTCTCCGAAGTTCCCATACAATACTGGGAGGTTAAGGAGGTATTCAATAAGTGTCAGACCGATATTCTACCTCCTCGCAGATCTTATGACTGCTCCATAAATCTGCTACCCGGCGCTATGCCTCCCAAGGGAGCAGTGTATGCCTTATCTCCACAGGAGAGTAGAATAATGGATGAATACATCCAAGATTCCCTAAGTAAGGGCCACATACGTAAATCATCCTCGCCTGCTGGTGCAGGTTTCTTTTTTGTATCTAAAAAAGATGGAGAATTACATCCATGCATTGACTACAGGGCATTAAATTACCATTAAAATTGCATATCCCATTCCCTTCATTTTGAATTGTTTGACAGACTCCAGGGTGCTAAAGTCTTTACTAAACTTGACCTCAGGAGTGCATACAATTTGGTAAGGATTAAGGAAAATCATGAGTGGAAAACAGCATTTAACACTAGAAATGGGCACTATGAGTACCTTGTTATGCCCTTCGGGTTATGCAATGCTCCGGACGTGTTCCAGGACTTTATTAATGATGTACTCAGTGACTATATTTATTCACTTGTCTTCGTTTACCTGGATGATATCCTTATTTATTCCCCTGACCTTCAGACTCACCACAAACATGTCAAACAAGTGTTGCAAACTTTACTTAAAAATAAACTTTATTGCAAACTGGAAAAAATGCATATTTGACCAGACTGAGGTACAGTTTTTTGGGCATAACATTTCTGCCTCTGGTTTTCAGATGGATCCTCATAAACTAGAGGCTGTTCTACATTGGCCATTGCCCAATGGACTAAAAGCCATCCAAAGGTTTATTGGGTTTGCTAGTTATTACAGAAGATTTATTAAAGGGTTCTCTTCTGTGATAGCCCCATCACCAATATGACACACAAGTGGGCTAGCAGTACGATATGGTCTAAGGAAGCTAGAGAAGCTTTTGAACTTCTTAAAAAATATTTAGCTTCAGCCGACATTTTGGTACATCCTGACACTAGCAAAACCTTAATACTGGAGGTTGATGCCTCTGAAACTGGGGAGAGGGCTGTTCTTTCTCAGAGGGAGAGTCACGATACCCCTTTGCATCCATGTGGGTACTTCTCTAGAAAGTTGTCTCCTGCTGAGCGTAATTATGATATTGGCAACAGAGAATTGTTGGCCATTATACTAGCACTTAAAGAGTGGTGACATCTTTTAGAGCAGGGGTTCTCAACCCAGTCCTCAAGGACCCCCGAACTGTCCAGGATTTAGGGATTACCCTGCTGTGTCTAGTGTGTTATTAGGGGGGGGGAGGAGGGACACTTTAGACACAACAGGGTAATCCTTAAATCCTGGACTGGTAGAAGTCCTTGAGGACTGGGTTGAGAACCCCTGTTTTAGAGTGTTCCAAGGACCCCCGGCTGATGATTACTGACCACAAGAATTTGGCTTATATAGGAGATGCTAAACGACTGTCTTCTAGACAGACTAGATGATCTTTGTTCCTGTCTCGCTTCAACTTTTTTACAACTTACAGACTTGGTCCCAAAAATTTGAAAATGGATGCCTTATCTAGACAGTTTGACACTGAATCAGTACAAGAATCACCTGAGTGTATCATTGCTTCCACTGTTCTTTCCTTAACATCCCCTCTGTTTGGTGCTATAATGGAGGCCCAGTCTCAGGCACCATGCAATAAACCACTAGATAAATTATTTGTTCCGTTGACTGAAAGAGAGAATGTCATGAGGGTGTTCCACAACAACGTGACTGCTGGACATCCAGGCATTAATAAATCCATATCCGCGATCCTGAGATCATTTTGGTTGAATTCTCTCAGTAAAGATGTGTAAAGATGTGTCAGGGCTTACCTGAGTTGGGAGTCCGTCAGGCAGAAATGTATGCTCACCCTTGCAAGTAAACACAGGCTGAGGTGGTCAGGCAAGAATTCACCTGGCCTGTGACTCGGTGCACGGGGGCTGTGCAGGATAATTCTCCAAGTCGCAGTACAGGAACGGATAAAGCAGGAGAATCATCGTGGGTAAGCCAGAGGGTGCCAGAAATCAGGATTACCGAGAAGAAAGACGAGGTCAGAGGATGCCAGAAGTCAGGATATAGGGAGTAACAAGCCAAGGTCAGGAATCAGCAGGAGCACACTGGAACACAAACAGCAATACTGAACCAGAGTCAAGGAACTGGCACTGCCTTCTGGGAGAGGCAGTGTTTTATACCTGGCTAACGAGACCATCAACATCAGGTGTACCATGAGAGACAGGAGAAACTTTAATGCATGTCCAGCCCCCAGTACTGGATACTGTCAGGGTATTTATATCGGCAGACATTTTGTGCTATGATAGAAATACAAAGTGTATATTCTGAAGTCAATTTGAACAGACCAGACTCCATTTTCTTATTTTCAAGTTAACAAAAGACACAAGATTTCTATCCCTTCTGTAAAACTGACCGCTTTACCAGAGCTGAATGGAATGTGTAGTATAAACAACCTAGAGATAAGACATGAAGACGGGGGATGGACAGACTGTCTAAAATGCTAATGGAATAGAATACATTCTTAACCCAGACATAGGTGACAGACGATTAAATAATTAATTTTACTTTCTATATGTACAAAGTCCCATTGTGAGTGGAAGTTGAAACTTAGTTCACAAACTGTCATATTAGGAATTACTACAGAAAATGGAGACACATAGACTGAGAAAGACCCTTTGAAGTGAAAGGATAAAATAAAATATAGTAACCATAAAGATAATGAAAATGACGTCAAAATAGCCACCAGGAGGCGTGGTTTGACCGCCAACGAAGATGGCCGCATAGAGCGAGTGCTCCGCACCCCGGCGCTCAAATATAGCACTGTAACCCGCTAATATCCCGACAGAGGAAACATATACCTTGCCCCAAACACCACGACAACTCCACAGGACAAGGGGTCCGGATGTCAAACCGCAGACTGACGAAGAAGAGCTCGAAAGAAGCCATATCAGTGGCGGACATGTTGTCTGCACAGAGGCCTACAGCGCGTGGGGCGCCTGCGGCCGCTAGCCCTAACTCCAGAGACCCCATGGAGCGGACCGGACAGGGGAACCCACCCTCAGAGGCAACATCCAGAGACATATTGCAGTCCCTGGCCGAAGTAAAGGGCTACTTAGCCGAAGAAATAAAACGGACGGCGGCAGAGGTAAAGGCCGAAATTGCTGCCATAGGCGCCCGCACCAGCCACGTGGAGAAAAAACTAGAGGCGGTAGTGGAAGCACATAACACGGCGGCAACCCTAACAAACAAGCTCATGGCACATGTAAATGACCTGGAGCTGGAAGTTGAAGACATCGCAAATAGATCGCGGCGGAACAATCTGCGTGTCCGAGGCCTGCCGGAATCCATTGAAGAAGCAGACCTCGAAAAGACCCTGATTGACTGCTTCAAATTAACGCTGCCAGACATTCCTGACCACCAGTGGGTGGTGGATCGTGTCCACAGAGCGCTCAGGGCCAGAGGCCCGAAGAACAGCCCGCCACGAGATGTCATCATGCGGCTACATTTTTACAAAACCAAGGAGGCCATACTGCGCCACAGCAGAACCCAGGCCTACGAACCTGGAGGACATACAGTTCAGATTTTTCAGGACATTGCACCGGCCACCCTCCTCAGAAGAAAGGCATGGAAACCGGTCACAGACGTACTGAGAAACAACGGTATCCGATTTGCATGGGGATACCCCTTTAAAATCCTTGTTTTCAACGGCCCTAAACCGGCTGTCCTCCACGCAGCGACGAATATTCCCGCCTTTTTTGCAGACCTGGGCATCGAGCCCCCACCGGACTTTCAAGCCCCGCCAACCACCATGGACACACTCGCCCTGTTTGGGGATGATGAGGAGGCAAGGGGATAAATGAGAGCTCTGCCCGAACATGCCGGAGCCAGCCCGGGAGACACACGCAAGTTGCAACTAACTATACATAAACACAGTGTACTTTGCACACTTTGGGGACTTACCAGACTGCATGGTTGATAACGCATAAAACTAATGAACATTTTGGTTCAGTCCAGGTTACCCGAGTTTGGGGAGTAATATGTACGGTAATGGGAAATGCTAATGTGATATGTGGGGTAAGGGGTAGGAGGGAGGGGGGTGACGAATGGGGGTGAGGTGTTACATACTCAAAACACACAAGGTGCCCACACATAGACCGTAATGGCAGGGGCCTGAGTCACCGGTGTTTGGGATCCCTAGGGTGGAGACAGTCGGGGGTGGAAAAAAGACGGGAGGGGAGTAATGTAGCATTACTGAAACTGCCAGTTCACGGGAAGGTAATTCACAATGGAAAGCTGTACGTATAATGATACAGAGAATGTGCCCCTCCACCAGTGCAAACAGGGGCTAAAGTTTTGCTTACACCCCCCCCTTTTTTCTGCATTGTATTAAGTACACCCCCCCCCCCCCAACCCATTAGATGCCAGCGAAGAGTCCCTCTGACTAGGATGGGGACAAATGCGTGGTATCGGTAAAGAGCAATCTGTTTAGGTAATAGGCAGGAGGGAGCAAAGAGGAGTAAGCTGCTATACTTTTAAAAATGACTACAGTTTGGTGCCCTGCAGCAAAACACCGGAGGTAACGCACACACATACCACTAGGGAAGGTCAACACCACCTATGAAAAGAAAATCCCCAAAAGTTAAAGGTTGCTGGAGAGGAGAAAGAATCCGACCTCCAACCCACGTTAACCAGAGGTGTGCCCATACAACATAGTATATGGCTCATTTGCCATGGTAAACCATAGAAAAAGTATGTATGAATAAAACAAAAAAACTTTAATAGATCGTTACATAAAGGTAAACAGACAAGAATAAAAACTGTAAAATACAGTGCTATCCTCTGAGAGTCTAGGTTGTAGATGGGGTCTAGATGCTATTATGCAGATAAATGCAGGAGAGCTTTGAGCAACTTTCTAGTGTAGAAATAATAATAATAATACGGATAGTATAGGGATAAACCCAATTTCTCAGGTAGAGAGTTGCTCCTCAAGGTAGTGGAGACAGAGACAGTGCCCTTCCCGGACTCACTATCCTATGAGATCAGATCGGACGTTAGCTCCTCCCCTCTCTGCTCCGTGGCGGCCTATGATTGGCCGCATGACGTGGGAGAGGTGTGATTAGCCCGTTTAAAGTCCGGCAGGGTCCAGGTATGCCTTTGCTTTTGATAAAGGCGCCACATAGCGCCGAAACGCGCGTCAGCAAGGACGCCAGACTTTAGGCTGTACTAATTTATGATGCCACTTCTAGGCTCTTAGTTAGCCGTTTTTACCTCATTTATTTAGTTTTTTGTTCCACGTTTTGGGTTTTTTTCCTCTCATGGGCTTGGGGTACATGATGGTCTAGTCAGTCCTTATTTGGCATGATCGATTTACAAGCAGATGTATCTATAGTCAGGGGAGTTATGAGACAGGAGAGTTAGGGATTCTACTAGCCTGGTTACCAAAGGTGAACCTCTATCTATTTCTAAGCTAACCTTATTTAACTCTCACTTTAGAGCCACTTACTACAAAGGTGGCTCTCTAGGTACCACTAACTGTTTGCCCATACTAGCCACTCTGTACCAAGGTGGTCTTTAGGGCATGAGTAGCTGACTGTTTATAACCTTCGGACAGGTATAAGGAACTTGACACTCCTTTACCAAGAGTTTAATTTGATTTAATTTAATTTAAACCTTGCATATGTATATATTTTTGAGTTGTCGCCTTTGCCTGACCATCCTATACGGTTTTGTCATCTACTATACTTACCAGTTAGTTGGTCTACTATTGCCACTGTGGCCACAAGTATATGCTTTTCAGGTGTTAGACTGTATGCACTCTAGATTAAAAGTTAACTGATACATTAACATAGTATTAATCTAGGGTTGCCTTCTATATCTGACCCGACTGCGTGTGGGATAGCATGCTTAAGGATACAGCTTAGATTTAGAGGCCCCTATAGGCGCACTCAACTTTGAGACATATACTTCGTGTCTCATATATTATTTCAGGGTTGCCCCCACTACTGGCAGCACCTGTTCTTGTAAGTTGCACTCTACCTATTAGTAGATATCCCGTACTGTCTCTGTCTCCACTACCTTGAGGAGCAACTCTCTACCTGAGAAATTGGGTTTATCCCTATACTATCCGTATTATTATTATTATTTCTACACTAGAAAGTTGCTCAAAGCTCTCCTGCATTTATCTGCATAATAGCATCTAGACCCCATCTACAACCTTGACCCTCAGAGGATAGCACTGTATTTTACAGTTTTTATTCTTGTCTGTTTACCTTTATGTAACGATCTATTAAAGTTTTTTTGTTTTATTCATACATACTTTTTCTATGGTTTACCATGGCAAATGAGCCATATACTATGTTGTATGGGCACACCTCTGGTTAACGTGGGTTGGAGGTCGGATTCTTTCTCCTCTCCAGCAACCTTTAACTTTTGGGGATTTTCTTTTCATTTATCGCTTTGGGTTATGCCCATTTTGTTGCCCATCTAGTCCTATTTCTGTGTCTTTAGGATTGGACTTTTGTCTAATCCTTCAGTCACCTTTTTCTCTCAACACCACCTATCTAGGTAGGATAGAGGCAAGGGTTGAGCACCGGTACAAACTGCCATAAACAGAGGACTTCATGGCTCCCCCTTCCGACGACCTGTTAAATATCTGTATGCTCAGTCGCTACCCATCTCCCCCTATGAACCAAGCTTTAGAATATCCTTGAACGAATGACTTAAAGAACAATATGCGCCCCCCTCTAATGCCTGACATTATTCTCCTTGATTTCTCATAAACTGGAGAACATAACGAGGATGAATTTCTTCCTATAAAGTTCAGGTGATAGCTTGACCACTGCGATAAAAGTCCTCCTCCCAGTAGACTGCACCGCACAGATCACCAGGGATATATAAAGTAAGCCCGAATACAGTGCTCAGTATAGAGTGTCACCATTTACCATGCTAACTCAGGTATTACAACAACTCATACAGCCACACCACCTAGAGAAGAAATGGCAGAAATAGTAGAAAAGACACCTCAGGACTTGACTAGAAGGTTATATTGACGACAGCAAATGCACGTCAATGGTAGTGGGACGATAGGTTGCCCTGCCCCCCCCCCCCCCCCCCCCCCCCGATGTGCGCTAATAATTCAGGATTGGTAAAGCCTCCATATTTGAGTGTTGCCGGGGTGCTCTGCGGCTGAGTTTCCCCCCCGCCAGAGGTGATTCCCTCGGTGCGGTGGATGCCCACCCCCAGATCTCCCGGCGAACAGTAAGACCAGGAGGACTTGAGGTACGAACAAGATATAAGTGTTTGTACCAGTTTAATACTGTACAGTTAATTGTTACGTTATTTTATTTTATTTTGTGTACTTTATTTTGTGTATATAATTGTTGATTGACTCTCAATTCTCCTCCTTAACCTCTCTCTTAACCTTTTTCTCTCCTCTCAAGGGGAACAGAGACCTCCCTTTGGCCTACCTACTCCCCCCCCCCCCCCTCCCCCCCCACAACTGCGAGGTGAAACACCCGGTGGGCCTGCTGCTGGGGACCGCAATCCTTCCCGACTCGCCTTCCCTTTACAGGAGGACGTAACTCAGCGGACGAACAAGGTACACTAGCACCACAACACCAGCATGGAACTAAAAATCACCTCACTTAATGTAAACGGGCTTAATAGCCCAAACAAAAGGAGGCTTCTCTTCCGTGAACTTAGACGACAGAAAACGGATATAGCCTTCATACAGGAATCACACCTGCCCCGCACAGCTACGACACAACTAACTAACCACATATACACTAGAGCATATACGTCCAGAACACTATGTAAAAAGAACGGGGTTGACATTCTTATACACAAAAAATGTCCGATACACGTCACGAAGGTGCAGAGTGACACAGAGGGCCGGTACGTGATTCTGTCAGGCACGCTACATACGAACACCTACCATCTAATTAATGTATATGCACCCAACACCCCGTGCAAAGCATTCTGGTCCAATCTAGAGACATTAATCCAACAGCTCCCTAGAGGGATTTAAATCTTAGGAGGGGACCTCAACGCAACGCCGTGTCCTGCCTCAGATAGAGGATGGGGGAGCACCCTCCCCAGGTCACAAAATAGAGGGGGACAGGATAAACTCCTTCACACTTTCATGACGCAGACAGGCCTACTGGACCCCTGGAGGATCCAACACCCGAGCGAGCGAGATTATACTTTTTATTCCGCGGCGCATGCCACTTACTCCAGAATAGATTTATTCTTAGTTAACCAACTAGCCATGCCAACCGTCAAAACCTCAGAGATAAATCTTATCTCCTGGTCCGACCACGCGGACATCGCACTTACACTTAAGATGCCAGGCCCACGTGCCCCATGGAAATGGAGACTAAACGCCTCCTTACTCAAAAACCCCCAGACTAAAGAAGCCATACACCAAGAGATAACTCGCTACTTTCAGGAAAACTGCTCCCCAGAAATCTCTCCCACAACGTTGTGGGCGGCCCATAAACCAGTGATTAGGGGGATATTGATCAGAACGGCAACTTTCCTAAAAAAGGAAAAAACTAAACAGCTTCTAGCCCTCCAAAAATCACTTAGAAAAACTGAGATGCAACACAAACAACAGGCGACACCTCGCACCGCTGGGGAACTCACTGACATAAGAAGACAGATTAGAGAATTAATGCTGGATGAAGTAAGCAGGGACATGGTCCATACAAAACGTCTATTTTATGAAAAAGCTAATAAAATGGACACATTACTGGCAAGAGCCCTCAGACCAAAAAGGACAGTCACCAACATTACATCCATCAAAGACACACAGGGACAAATTCTGAACAGCCCCACCGACATTAATAGGGAATTCACCACATTCTTCACAGAGATCTATAACCACTCCCCGGCACTCACACGGGACAACAACGCATACATGGCGCAAATTAACGACTTCTTACAGAGTGCCAAACTACCGCACCTGCCGGTAGAGGCCACAGCTCATTTAGGGGAACCTATCGAAATAGCCGAGGTCAGCAGGGCCATAGCGGACCTCAAAGGGGGTAAAGCCCCAGGCCCGGATGGCTTTGATGGCTCCTACTATAAAACGTTCCAGGACCAACTCATACCATATATGGCCGCAATGTACAAAGACTGGACAGAGGGGGACGCACCCAAAGCGGACCTAACCACGGCAGACATAGCCCTCATCCCCAAACCCGACAGAGACAACACCAATGTAGCAAATTACCGCCCCATATCCCTGATAAACTTTGACTTAAAAGTGTATGCAAAAATCCTGGCCATCAGACTCAACTCAGTACTGACTGGACTCGTGCACGCGGATCAGGTGGGATTTGTCCCGACCAGGCAACTTTACGAAAACACAAGACGCGCAGTGGACCTGATATGGTGGGCAAACAAGACCCGAAGGCCTTCTCTGATTCTTTCTCTGGACGCGGAGAAGGCCTTTGACAGAATCCAATGGCCCTACATGTTCGCAGTCCTGGAGAGGCTACAGCTACCCCCTAGATTCATACAGGCCACCCGAGCGCTTTACGCGGCCCCCAGAGACCAAATCTCTCTCCCCGGTACAGCCCCTCGGCCCTTCGATCTTAAAAACGGTACCCGTCAGGGTTGCCCCCTCTCCCCCCTCTTGTTCATACTTGCACTTGAACCCCTACTGCATATGATCAGAACAGAGAGGGGAATTGAGGGCGTCAAAATCGAGGCTGAGGAATTTAAAATCTCGGCATATGCGGATGACGTGCTGCTTACAATCACAGACCCCACAAAATCGATCCCACATCTTATCCGCATCTTAAGTGCGTACCAACTAGTGTCCGGCTTTAAAATAAACATGGAGAAGTCGGTGGGTATGCCCCTGGGCCTCTCCGACGAGGAGATCCGGTGGCTGCGACAAACGACTAACCTAAAAATCAGTACACAAGCCATCAAATACCTGGGAGTCAAACTCACACCAAACTACGCGGACCTATATGCCGAGAACCACCAAAAGTTGCTAAACACCCTAAGACAGGACCTAGATAGGTGGCACGATAGACCCATTTCATGGTTGGGTAGGCTGCACACTATTAAAATGAATCTCATGCCGAGACTGCTGTTCCTTTTCCAGGCGTTGCCAGTGGCAGTCTCAAAAAACAACCTACAACCACTCCAAACAGCAGTAGACAACTTCGTATGGGCAGGGAAAAGACACCGAGTAGCAAGACATACAATGCACACTCCCAAGAGCAAAGGAGGTCTAGGCCTGCCTAACCTCCATCTGTACTACCTTTCGGCTCACCTAGCACAGATAATCGAATGGCACTCACCACCTGACAGACACAGATGGGTGGACATAGAAACGCTCCTAATGAGAACAGACTTGCCGCAATTCTGGATATGGGTACCAAAAGCTGACCAACCCGACTTGCACACTACCTGCCCGGCTATCTTAAACTCCATCAGAATCTGGAACGCCACGGCTCATAAATATGCACTCACATACCCCACATCACCCCTGACCCCATACCTCCGAAACAAAGCGTTCCCCCCAGGAATGTCCCCAAGGGACTTCCGAGGCCTGGAAGACACGGGAATCCAACGCTACTGCCAACTATTTCAGGCTAATGTATTCCGCACAATACGAAAACCTGACAACCCTGGCACCGCTAACCACAAAAGATTACTTTAGATATATGCAGCTTAGGGACTTTGCCAAAACACCTGCGGTGGCACAAGCAGCCAACCTCCGGCCCACCTTCTTTGAAACACTCTGTGTGTCTGATGAATCGCGTACCGGCCTTATCACACGTCTCTATGTCCAATTAAGCGCACCCACAAAGAACACACAAACACCTTCCTACATCCTGCAGTGGGAAGCAGACCTCAATCAAACACTGGAAGCAGGGGAATGGCAGGACATCTGGGAGGCGGCAGCCAAGTCCTCCATCTGTGTGGTACACCAGGAACAGTGTTACAAGACACTCATGAGATGGTACACGACCCCTGTGCAACTGAACAGAATGGGTAAGACACCTACAGACACATGCTGGAGAGGGTGTGGGGAAAAGGGGACCTATCTGCACATGTGGTGGACATGCCCGAGACTTACCCGGTATTGGGATGAGGTGGCCAAACTCTTGACAACAATACTTAAACGACCAATAAGACCAGATCCATGGACATTTCTAATAGCCAAACCGATAGACACACTACCCAACAAAGACCAAAAGCTCCTAAACAAAATAACTCTAGCAGCCAGGAGGGCTTTGGCACTGGTGTGGCTCCAGGCAGACACCCCACACATGGAAAAGGTAATACAAAACATTAAAGAAGCATGTCTCATGGACAGGCTGACAGCTCAGGTCCGGGACACATACCCACGCTTCCTCAAAGTTTGGGAACCGTGGGAAGAATACTCAGACCTACAAAGAGGGACTTGAACCCCCCCCCCCCCCCCCAGCAGCAGAGCCCACTACACCACGAAAGGAGCGCGCCTCTAGCAGCCCATGATTAGGCCTCCCATATCAACAACGGCCCGAGACTATACTCGTACCTCTAGTAGTAAACCCCCCGTGGCAAAAACTCAGCGCGCAGACCCACATACCCAACAGCAAGTGGGATACAGGTGCTAAATATCCCAGTAATTTGTAAAGCCAGGGAGGGTCTCACCCCGTCACCCCCCCCCCTCCCTCCCACCTTAATTTCCTTCCTTTTCTCCTCTCCTACCCAGCTACGTCTTCAACCTTCTCTTTCTCTTTTTTCTTTTTTTTTTTCTTCCTTTCCTGAAAGATGATCAACAAACATGTAAGGAGCAAAAGTTTAATATGAGTTGAACTAATAAATGATAAAAATGTCAGCTGATGGGAGTGCTGGTCGGCATTCATACAAACCGACTGTGCAGACACCAATACTAACTGTCTATATTTGGCTTCTGCGTAAGCAATGAAACTTTGCCATGTAACAACAATACTGTATAAGCAATGGACGGTTTCTGCGCAAACCGATTAAACTGCACAAGACGTGTTCTCGCATTTTCTGACAAACCAAAAATAAAGAATAATAAAAAAAAAAAAAATAGCCACCAGGAAAAGTTAACTCTTTCCTGGATAGGTATGTTTAGTGGGACAAGACTGCCATCTAGAGTCCAAATACTAAAATGGTTATCTAGAAAGGAACCACACCTACAGCGTTGTGATTGGTTCATAAGCCACTGATGAACAGAGAAAATTTACCTTTAAAAAGTTAAGGGGAAAGGGGAGAGAGGTCATTCAAGGATTCTGGAGATTCGGAGAGATGCAGAGAGGGGGCAGATGAATGCAAAGAGTCGGAAGCAGGTTAAGGAAGAAAAGACAGAGAAACATTCCTTGACACTTAGCTACCTGAGAATATCTGATGAGAAAATATCTACTTAACTGGTAAATATACTGACTTCGGGGGCGTGGCCGGACCGTGCATGAGAGCAGACGTGTAGTCTCAGAGCTCCGTGCCCTCGGCCTATACTAACAGCTAACAAAGCCTGCAAAAGAGCCCTCAATGGTCCGAACAAAGAGGCACCTGCTCCTGGGTACCCCTCACACCGGCTCCCCGAGGAACAGTAGAGGTACCTTAGACGATTTTGTGTCCACACCGTCGGACTCTCGCTCCGCCGGGCCTACTGCAAAGATGGCGTCGGCTTCCCCTGATGCAGAAAGCGCGGGAGCCCCCTCCGAAGACGGAGACCAGACAGATGCGCTGACACTGATCCGGCAAGAACTCTCCCGGATCTCGTCCAGCATGCTCACTAAAGCAGACTCTACCGGGATGCAGAAAGAGTTCCGCGCAGCTATGCGGGAAGAGATCGCCTCCATGCGCACCGAGCTGACGGCAGTGGAGGTGAGGGTTGAGGCCCTTGAGACAGAAGCGGAGGCGAGCCGGTCCCAACACAGGTCCGCTGAGGTTGCCGCCACAAGACAAGGTAACCTCTTACTCACACTGAGACGGCAGGTTGAGGACTTAGAGAACCGGAGCCGCCGTCAGAACATCCGCATCCGCGGCCTACCTGAACCGGACTCAACGCCGCTGTCTGAGAAGGTACAGGCCCTGTTTAGGCAGATCCTAGGCCGCAACTGCCCAGAGACTATCCAATTCGACCGGATCCACAGAGCCCTGGGCCCCCCGAGGCAAGATGGGAAACCCAGGGATGTGCTATGCTGCCTACACGCCTATAGCCTGAAAGACGCACTAATGGCGGCCACCAGGGGCTCAGACACCATATCGTTCCAGGGCGCAAACGTGGCGCTGTTCCAGGACCTCTCCGGCCTGACCTTAGACGCTAGGAGAGCACTTCGGCCCATAACGGCTATACTACGGGAGAAAAATGTGCCCTACCGCTGGGGCTTCCCTTTCAGCCTGCAGATTCGACAGGGCAATAACTGGCTGCACATCCGATGGCCGGACGATGTGGCCCCCACACTACGGGCGCTACACATCCCCTTCGTACGCACCCGTAACTGGCTTCTGGAGACACCACTGGCACCCAACCGGAGGCGAGATACGGGCAGCCCACCGCCAGACACGCGGAGAGTGAGAGATTCCCCTGCTCGGATGCTTGGAGGCCCGGCGGGGTCTGAGGAGTGACCTCCTACTAGAGCCCCGAAGAGGACTACTACTGAGGTACCTGGGGTGGGCATCGCGGTTGACCATAGTGGGCAATAGTCAGTAGGTTGGGAGGTGGGACTGAACCTCGGACACTGGCCTAAGGTGACTCTGCTGCTGCCCCCCCCCCCCGTGCTGATCTGCATCACCATGAACTTGGGACGCTATCCAGTAACTAAGCTCACCCCCTCACCCCCCCCCCCCCATATTGATACCTTTGGGTTAGCGTATTTATCAAGCGTCAGCCCCTCCCTGGGATTTGGGTGGGGGACTGGTTTCCAGACAACGCCACCCGGATGGGACTCGGGTGAACTGGCTAAACGATCTAACTTGGATGTTGCTTTTGGGGTGGCTTGGGTAGGGGAAATGAATGAGAGTAAGAGGTAGCAATGGGATCAGTAACATAAGATGTGCTTCGAAGCCCGGGGGGTTGGGGGTTGGAAGACTGGTCAGCTAGCCGTGAGTTAGGCCTCCTGCCCTGTAAAGTGTCAACCGAACCCAGATTAGTACCTAGACCTTAGTCCTAGTTTTGCTCAAATTAGACCGGCCGAGGGCCGGACGTTGCAGTTAACGATACACTAAATTTTTTCTTCACACTGTACCACATTTACACTGAATGTACTGAGTATAACTGTACGGTTTCTGTGTACGACCCCGAGGACAGACTGCGGGTTACAGACGGGAGGACCGCGGGCGACTGAGTCACTTAAAGGGATTGGGGACTCAGACCTGTCGGACGCCTTCCACACAGTCAAGTCCATTCACTTTTGATAGCGGTTAATCCGCTATTCCCTGACCTCCCTCCCTACCTCGCTGACCCCCCCCCCTTCTTCCCCCCCCCCCCTGACAGTTGCCCTACCCTTCCCCCCCCCCTCCCCTGACTGCATTCCTCCCTCCCTCCCCACTCTCTGAACCTACCCCCCCCTCCTTGTCGGCTATGGCGGGGAGCCCGGGTGGGGGTTTCGGCCCGGCCCCCCTGCGCCTCTGGACCAACAATGTGAGGGGCCTGAACACCCCGGAAAGGAGGTCTCATTTGCTCCGGTCCCTGTGGACGGCTCGGGCCTCTATAGCGTTCCTCCAGGAGACCCACTTTAAGGGTGCTGCTCCCCCCCCCCTGGGGGACTCGAGGTTCCCAACTGGGTATTTCGCAAACCACCAGTCAGCGAAGAGAGCAGGTGTGGCAATTCTTTTCGCCCAACACATCCCGTTTTGCTGCCTGGATACGAAAATAGATCCGAACGGGCGCTACTTATTTCTAAAGGGTACAATTGCCGATAAGAAATATACGCTGGCCACGATTTACGCCCCGAACTCGGGACAACACCGATTTCTCTCAAAGACCCTCCAACTCCTAGACCAGTTCCGAGATGGACTACTCATTGTAGCTGGGGACACAAATGTCCCATTAGACCCACGTCTCGACACCTCTAGAGGTTGCAGCTCGCACTCCGGTCTTTGTATCCGGACGGTCGGGAAGGCCCTGCGAGATTCGGGCTTGGCTGACGCTTGGAGAGTGCTCCATCCGGAGGATAGGGACTACTCGTTTTACTCACAGGTCCACCACGGTCACAGCCGCCTGGACTATATCCTGATTGCTCAGGAATACCTGCACCTCCTTCTGACCTGCGACATCCAGACGACAATTTGGTCAGACCATGCCCCGGTTCTAGCCACGCTGCACTCACCCTTGTTTAAACCAAGTGACAGACAATGGAGACTGAATGAACAGGTGCTTGGGGATTCAGTTGTGTGCACAGACACAAGAGAAGTCATTCGGCGCTACTTCCTGGAGAACCCGGCTACAGACACTTCTCCACAAGTTCGATGGGAAGCTCACAAATGTGTCCTCCGCGGCCACTTTATTAAGACCTGCACAAGACGCAAACGGGAACAAGATCACGCACTGAAGGACCTACACAAACATACAGCGCAGCTGGAAATAGTACACAGAGCCGAACCGACTGAAGACAATCTCCGCCCCCTGCTAGAGGCGAGGAGGAACCTACGTTCCCTCTTGTCCCGGAACCTGACGCACACACTCCGCAAATCCAGGAGATTCTTCTATGAGAACTCAAACAAATGCGGTCGCCTGTTGGCCCGCATGCTCCGCAAGAAACGGAGGCAGTCCCGCATTACTCTCCTGCAGAGGGCTAATTCGCCCCCCGAACGGAGGCCACAAGCCATCATGAAAGAATTTGGAGAGTTCTATGCGAAACTGTACAACCTACCGAAGGAGGTAGGAGCGGAGGCAAAACTTCGGAGACGTGCCGACATTCGAGAATACCTGGAACAACATCTCACCCAGAAACTCACGCAGACCCAAGCCGAGGACCTGGACGCCCCCATCACCCTAGAGGAGCTCAAAGGAGCCCTTAAGGCGGCAAAAGCAAACAAGGCCCCGGGTCCTGACGGCTTCCCGGTGGGATATCTGCGGACATTTGAAGAGCTGCTCATGCCCGAACTACTGACAAGCCTTAATTCGTTGCTGGATGGTGGGAGGTTCCCAGAGGATACTTTGATGGCCACAGTAGCGGTGGTCCCCAAAGAGGGTAAGGACCCCACGTCCTGCGCCAGCTATCGCCCTATCTCCCTCCTTAATGCGGACCTTAAGCTTTTCACGAAGATCCTGGCCCGCCGTGTGGGGGAGGTTGCACCAGATCTGGTGCACCCGGACCAAACAGGTTTCATCCCAGGACGCGAGGCGAAAGATAATACGACCAGAGCCCTCAATATTATCCATTCCGCTAAAACCACCTCCCGAGGGGGCCTCCTGCTCTCCACCGACGCCGAGAAGGCTTTTGACAGAGTCGACTGGCAATTCATGGAAGAAACCCTCCAGGCTATGGGTTTCGGCCCCAACATCCGATCATGGATAGCAGCCCTATATACGGCACCGAAGGCCCGCCTGAGGATTAACGGAGCACTATCCCCTGCTTTCCCCATCAGCAATGGCACGCGGCAGGGGTGCCCCCTGTCCCCCCTCCTGTTTGCCCTCACGCTAGAGCCCTTTCTGGCGGCGGTCAGACAGGATGGGGGTATTACGGGAATAATAGTAGCCAAATCGGAACACAAAGTGGCCGCTTATGCGGATGACTTGCTCTTCTTTATCGGCAATCCGATAGTCACGCTTCCCAACCTGCTACGGTCCTTTCAGACGTATGGAGCACTCTCCAACTTGCGCCTGAATACAGAGAAATCCGAGGCTCTGCCCTTGGAGCTCCCCCCCGGCCTAACAACCCATCTGAGAGCTAACTTCCCATTTCGTTGGTGCACGCAACGCATTAAATACCTCGGCATCTGGCTGATGAGTGATCTAGCAAAGATGTACACAGAAAACTTCCTTCCCCTCCTACGGACACTGGCCGCGGACATGAAAAGATGGGGGGGATCCTGTATATCATGGTTCGGGAGGATAAACGCGGTGAAGATGAACCTCCTACCGCGCCTCCTATACTTGTTTCAGACGATCCCCATCAAAATCCCCAAAACCTTCTTCAACGAGATGTCCACGGCCATCAACCGCTTCGTCTGGGCCTCGGGAGTAGCCAGACTCCGATACACGCACCTGATTAGACCAAAACGCCAGGGTGGGGTGGTACTTCCCTCGATTCAAATATACTACCAGGCAGCTCACCTCCTCAGGGTGATAGAATGGCACGTGCTGGACACTGATAAACAATGGGTTAGTCTAGAGCGAGCTGCTTCCAAGGAGCGCCTGCCCTGGATTACCTGGTTGCCAAAACCCGCACAGACTAAAGAAATCCGGTCTCACCCACTCATTGGAGCTACCCTACAGATCTGGGCGACTCTACGGTACAAGCTCGACCTCACCACCAACCCTAATCCGCTGACCCCAGTGATCTTTAATCCAGAGATAGCCGGAGGTTTGGCCCCCGGGGACATCGTCGGCTTGGGTAACCCGAACGCCCCATGTCTTGGCGACTGGTGTGCGGACACACGTCTGAAACCTTTCGAGACACTAACCTCCTCAACACCTCCAACGGTGCTAGCCCGTTTCCGATACCAACAGATCCGACACTACCACAGCTCCCTCCAGGGAAAGCAACTACTATTCAGGAAAAAGACGGGCTTTGAGACCCTTTGTACGGAGAGTCGACATCTTCCACGAGGTATCTCCACGCTGTATTCCATGATATTGCAGGCTACCAGGCTCCCCCCTGCGAGATACCAATCTAAATGGGAACAAGTCACGGGGACTACCCTCTCTGAAATGGAATGGGAGAAAATACACGTCCTCGCCCATCAGGGTACGACCAGTGCGAAACTTCAAGAAACCAATTATAAGCTCATGACGAACTGGTATCGGACCCCCAATAGGCTTTTCCAGATGGGGTTGCTGCCATCGGCTAGGTGCTGGAGATGTGGAGCGGACGATGGCACGGACCTACACATCTGGTGGTCTTGCCCGCCCATCGAGGCATTCTGGCGTCAAGTACACGAGAAACTACGCGAGATCCTTGACTCCGACATACCACTGCAACCCCTACCGATGCTACTCCACCACTCCACAATGCCCCTGGGAGCTTACAAGAGATCTCTTACGCGACACTTCCTAAACGCAGCCAAGAACCTCATTCCCGCCCGCTGGAAATCCACAACAACCCCCACCATAGCTAACTGGATGGAAGCAGTAGAAGAGATATACAGTATGGAGAGCCTCACAGCTGACCTACAGGGGACGGCGGAAAAGTGCGCCCGGCTTTGGGCCCCCTGGATCGAATACATGGCTCGTGTACCGGCGGGTTCCCGGAGACGTGGGGCTGAATAGACGGGAGTGTGGGTGGACTCGGGTTGTTGGGCTATGGGCCGGGGTGTCGCTGGCGGACCCTCCCCCTGGTTTCCTCCCTGCTGCTGCCGACCCTCTCTCCCCCCCCTGTAATCCCTCCCCATCTGCCCTATACTACCTTGCCTAAACAATAGTCCCCCCACTATATGGCCCTCTGACCTAGCTAAGGCTACGGATGTAACATACTGTATACAGACGACGAATCTACCCGCCTTCACTTGAGCTGTATGGACCGAGGTGCCTACCCACTCCACCGGGCACCTAAATGACGTTGACAAGACCTGACAAGGGACCCTTGACCACTCAGACTTACCCCCGACCTGTATCTCTCTCCCTCCCCCCCCCCCTCCCCCCCATAGGGGGACAGACAAAGCCCGACTAGGGACAATATAGTTGCGGAGTTGCGCCGGTTCAGGGCATCTCCAATTAGGGTTTCAGTAAGGTGGCAATACCAACATTGGAATAGGCGATTAGTCGACCAAGCTAACATATACTTGGGCTTAAGTTTGAAATTATCTAAGAAAGCCGAGTTAGGTGGCATATAAGACCTATCAAGCAATCTCTGTGATATAAGTACGACCCCCTAAGCTGAAAAAAAAAGGTCCTGTGTACCCCACCTGACTCTGAGCGACTAAGCTGAGCCTCCCCTTTACAAGACGAGGCTGAAAATCCCCGGTTGGGTCTCCTGTTCCCTCAATGTTGTGGAGAACACCCAACCCGCTTTGTTCACCTATTTCGATGTACTACCCCCACTAAGTATGTATGTTTACTTATTTTCCCTTATAACTGCTTATATGTTTGTAATGTTATAATGTCTTGATAAAATCTAAATAAACACTCAGATTGTCAAAAAAAAAAAAAAAATATACTGACTTCAATTAATTAATTAAAATTAATAGCATGATATATGACTGGATAAAATCACGATCAGATTTCAATATTTAGAAATCTTAATTACTAAAGAATATATATATGGTTATAGCATCCCATCTGCAGCTGGGATTAATAATAGCCATTAATGTATTTATGTGACATATCACATGTTAGCATATCGTGACATTTATCCAGCTGTATTGATTTGCTCTAAAATAAGATAAAATATCTGTTAGACAAATTAATTAAATTCTGCTTATATAACATAGTAAGATTTTCTCTTAATTGGATGGATAAAGGAAGTGGCTAATGGACTGGTTAAATGTTATTTTATTTAAAATTACACAAGAGTAGATCTTAAATCCCTAGAAGAGGTCTAGCCAGCATTGAAAGGGTTATTTCTAACTGCCAGCTAAGTTTTATTGCTTTACGCTGCACTGTTTTCTGTGTGAAACTTTTTCTCTCTCTCTGTGAAAGACAGTCATAAATCTTCTTGACAATTAAGACGGTCTTAGCCATTGGGAAATGTTTTTATGTTACCATTTGTATTGCATACTCATGTTATACTGAATTTCCCTTGATTATTGTTACGCATGTTACTCATTATTATTATTTAAATTGTTAAAAATAAACTATTTTTATAACAATTGTGATTTATTATATGATATACATTTCACTTATAACGATAAATGTTCTTTGGGATCTGAGAATTAAAATAGTGGGTAATTCTCATCTGTTTAATATTATTATCCCATAAATATCCCCACAATACAAGACAGTGCTGGATACTGGCATTACTAAAGCTGAATGGTGGCTCAGAGGTAACATAGCAGCCCCAGGACTGCAAAGTACCCAGGTTCAAATCTGCTGCTGGGCACTCCTGGGGCAACCTCGTTTGGCACTCCGGAAGTTATGGTGGGCACCGTGACAAGATGTTAAGGAATATGTGTAGGCATGTTCAGTTTGCGCAGTTTCTAAAGTATCTCATAAACTTCCATGTGGATTGTTGCATCCTCTTCCAGTACATAGTGTTCCATGGTCACATTTGTCCATTTCATTGTAGGACTTCCTAGTTCTAATGGCTATGCCACCATTCTTGACAGCTTTTCCAAGATGGCTCATTTTATTCCACTCAAAAAACTGCCATCCTCTCAAGACCTGGTTCTTATTTTTATACGAGAAATTGTCCGACTACATGGCATTCCTCACAATATTGTATCTGACAGAGGTTCTCAGTTTGTGTCTCGGTTTTGGAGGGCTTTCAATAAAAAGTTGGGCATTGAATTGTCATTTTCTTCCTCTTACCACCCCCAAACCAATGGCACGGCTGAGAGGGCTAACCAGTTATTAGAGTTATATCTGCGTTGTTTTGTTAATAGCACTCAAGATAATTGGTCCGAATTACTACAATGGGCCGAGTTTACTAGGAACAATGCTAACCATGACTCTTCTGGTCACAGCCCATTCTTTGTTAATAACTGTCGTCATCCTACTGTCCTGACGGCTGTTTTCTCTGACACAGCTATCCCTGCTTTGGATGACCACCTTGCTTCTATTCGTGATACTTGGACCAAAGTTCACTCTGCTCTCAAAACTGCGGCTGATCGTTTCAAGTTTAATTTAGTTTAAGTGGGTGAGTGGATGTGGTTATCATCGCGCAAAGTCAAACTGAAAGTTCCTAGCAGACCAGGTGCATTCATCAGATCTGGCAGCACAAAGGGTACCTACTACCTACACAATATTAGACAATATTAGACAAAAATTGGATACAGCTACAAGCATCTGGAATAAATATAAGAAATACATAGTGTGATACAGTTTACAAAATTAATACTGCGCTATAATATAATGCACTCACAGGAGTTAGGTAGAGAAAGGGCTCCAAAGGTGCCCCCCCCCCTCCCCCACCCCCGATGGGCATGGGGGGCTCCAGAGGTTGCTTTTTTATGCTGTTTGATGCTAACTGTTTATTACTGCTGATACTTTGGTCCCTGAGGAGGTCCCATACACTAGGGATGAAACGCGTAGGACCTACAGCTTATCTCTATTTTATGTTTATCCAGTTTTGTTTTATTCTAGTAGAAAGCTGCTATAAGTGTACCTGTCACCTGGAGTCCAGTTTTTGCCTTGGAGTGGATGGATCCAGTAAGGGCTTGGAGCCCCCATGCCCGTCGAGGGAGGCACCTTTGGAGCGCTTTATCTACCTAACTCTCGTGAGTGCATTATTATAGCGCAGTATTCATTTTGTAAACTGTATCACACAATGTATTTCTTATTTGTATTCCAGATGCTTGCAGCTGCATCCAATTTTTTTGTGTACACATATTGGTTGTCAAGGGGTTACTACCTGGGAAGTAATCCAAGGGAAGCTGTCTAGTGTTAGATAAGTATAATTTATAATGTATTATTTTTATTTGTAACCACCCTAGAACTATTTATTCTGAGTGGAAGTATTATTGGGTTCAAATGTTGTGGCTGATCAGTGTATATTGTACACACAGATAAACACTATATACCCAGACATACATTGCACACACAGATATACACTGTATACCCTGTTATATATTGTACATACAGAAATACACTGTATAATGTATACTCAGCCATACATTGTATGCACAGATACACTATATACACAGACATGCATTATACACACAGATACACACTGTATATCCAGCCTTACATTGTACACACAGATACACACTGTACATTGTATACCCTGTCAGAAATTGTACACACACAGATACACACTATATACCAAGAAATACATTGTATACAGATACACACTGTATACCCATACATACATTGTACACACACAGATAAACACTGTATACCCATACATACATTGTACACACACTGATACACACTGTATACCCATATATACATTGTACACACACAGATTCACACTGTATACCCATACATACATTGTACACACACAGATACACACTGTATACCCAGACATACATTGAACACACAGATTCACAATGTATACCCAGACATACATTGTACACACACATATGCACACTGTATAACCAGACATACATTGTACACACACAGATACACACTGTATACCCAGACATACATTGTACACACACACACACACACACATATATATCCTGTATACACAGACATACATTGTACACACCCAGATACACACTGTATACCCATATATACATTGTACACACACAGATTCACACTGTATACCCATACATACATTGTACACACACAGATACACACTGTATACCCAGACATACATTGAACACACAGATTCACAATGTATACCCAGACATACATTGTACACACACATATGCACACTGTATAACCAGACATACATTGTACACACACAGATACACACTGTATACCCAGACATACATTGTACACACACACACACACACACACACACACACACACATATATATCCTGTATACACAGACATACATTGTACACACCCAGATACACACTGTATACCCATATATACATTGTACACACACAGATTCACAGTGTATACCCATACATACAGTGTACACACAGATATACACTGTATACCCAGACATACATTGAACACACAGATTCACACTGTATACCCAGATACACACTGTATACACACAGATACACACTTTATGCCCAGACATACATTGTACACACACACAGATATACACTGTATACACATACATACACTGTACACACCCAGATACACACTCTATACACATACATACATTGTACACACACAGATACACACTGTATACCCAGACATACACTGAACACACAGATTCACATTGTATACCCATACATACATTGTACACACACAGATACACACTGTATACCCAGACATTCATTGTACACACCCAGATACACACTGTATACCCATATATACATTGTACACACACAGATTCACAGTGTATACCCATACATACAGTGTACACACAGATATACACTGTATACCCAGACATACATTGAACACACAGATTCACACTGTATACCCAGATACACACTGTATACACACAGATACACACTTTATGCCCAGACATACATTGTACACACACACAGATATACACTGTATACACATACATACACTGTACACACCCAGATACACACTCTATACACATACATACATTGTACACACACAGATACACACTGTATACCCAGACATACACTGAACACACAGATTCACATTGTATACCCATACATACATTGTACACACACAGATACACACTGTATACCCAGACATTCATTGTACACACACAGATACACTCTATATACACATACATTCATTGTACACACACAGATACACACTGTATACCCATATATACATTGTACACACACAGATTCACACTGTATACCCATACATACATACATTGTACACATACAGATACACACTGTATACCCAGACATACACTGAACACACAGATTCACACTGTATACCCATACATACATTGTACACACACACTGTATACCCAGACATACATTGTACACACCCAGATACACACTGTATACCCCCAGATGCACACTGTATACCCATTTATACATTGTACACACACAGATACACACTAGATACACAGACATACATTGTACACACACAGATACACACTAGATACACAGACATACATTGTACACACACAGATACACACTGTATACCCAGACATACATTGTACACACACAGATACACACTGTATACCCAGACATACATTGTACACACACAGATACACACTGTATACCCAGACATACATTGTACACACACAGATACACGCTGTATACCCAGACATACATTGTACACACACAGATACACTCTATATACACAGACATACATTGTACACACACAAATATACACTGTATACACAGACATACATTGAACACACAGATGCACACTGTATACCCAGACATACATACACACACACACACACACACACACACTGTATACCCAGACACAGAGAACATAGTGTACACAGATACAAATTGTATAAACAGAGAACTCTCTATACAGTGAATCCTGGTTTCACCCAGTGGAAGTATATCCATTTGGGGTTTATTTTTACATTTACACCCAGCACCAGCGCTATGAAACAGTACGTGGGCTGCGATGATTCTCTCAGTTCTTACTGCTAGGATAACTTAATGAGTACATTTATTGCACTTTAACCGAATCTGCTGCATATCTGCTAATTAAAAATGTATTGGATTCCACATACTTTAAATGCTGTTTACATCATATTCTTTGCAGAAGGACAGTGAGTTATTTGTTAAATAATATATTTCCAATGCTGACCCAAAAACCAATAATGCCCTTTGTACTGTTGGGATTATCTATGGAAGTGCCAAAAAGATTATACAGGGTATTGGTGTTCGTGTCCAGTGACTATGTAACCATTTTATCATCACGCATTGATTTCACCTGGTTTTAGGCAATTTTTGCTGCTAATGGGCAGGGAACAAACGAACGGAAGCCGGAGACCTCCTTTCGTTATGGAATTCGTAGTCTGCAATAATGACTAACGTTGCATGTTTCTGAACTACATTTCCCAAAATGCTTAGCCAGCCTAATGTTCATGTACAGCTGGTGGGACAGATTTCACCCTGATAATGCTGATTCTGCGTATAATTTCCATTCGTGGACCAAGTTTAAACATGATGGAATTCAATAAATAATGTATTTAGACGGTCACATGTGCATGACAGATGTCGCCCACAGAGCTGACCTGTGATCACGTGATCAGCATCCACCCATGCATTTAACATATATTGGATAGTGCACAGCAAGTTCTGTAGGGGAACGTTCTGTTCCTCCACACTCTCTGTATTGTTCCTCTCTATATATTACGGAGTGAGAAAATACAAAGTGTATGTGCAGAAAGCTGTGAAATAAAACACAAAAACCCACTTGTGTTTATATTGTCCTTCTATACACTGGGAAAAAAATGCAAACAGCAAATCTTACAAATTGTGTTTTAAAGCATAGTATTGTGTTACCAAGTAACTCTTGAAATCAATAAATTATATATACCAACGTATTTATCTTAATGTGCTAATACTGCAAATTAACATGAAAACCGAGATTTAATACAAAAATAAAATAACATGCGACCCTCTCCATCAAATGAGAAGTCTATTTACCTCCAATCTTGCTCCACCTGTCTGCCCTACCTAGTACATCCTACCCTCCATCTCGGGGTCAGTGACGCCCTCTGCAGACCTACACCTCCTCAACACAGTAAAGGAGGAGACTATATTTAAAAGAAGAAAAACTACCACAACAAGAGTACATTAAATTAGAGGGGCAAAGGTTTAAAAATAATATCAGGAAGTATTACTGACGTGGTAGAGGTTAACACAGTGAGAGAGATGCTTGGGATAGGCATAATGCTATCCTAGCTATAAGATAAGGCCAGGGACTAATGAAAGTATATAGAAAATTGGGCAGACTAGATGGGCCGAATGGTTCTTATCTGACGTCACATTCTATGTTTCTATGATGGGGCAGCAGCTTTCTGCACACAGAGCATTATTGGCACACCCTGTGCAAGCCCTGGATACACTCACTCCCATAACACCACCAGCTGGCTCACCCATTTTCTGGTGGGGTTAAATATATGTATTCTTGTGCCTTTTGAGTACCCTGGAAGCTTTGTTTCCAGCACAAGAAACCATCACTAGCCCCTAGCAATGTGAGCAGTGGCAGGAGTTACAGTAGGCTTCTTAAGCTCCTACACAGGGCATGGATGTTTACCAACATCAGGGCATGATGAGACCCCCTTATTCTCCTGGCCAGAGACCCAAAGTAATAATGGCATATAGCAGGAGAGGATTGATAATATGTCCCAGGGAGGAGGGAGGTATCTGCTACCCACACAGCTTATTCACTGGGACTACACAACTAGGGCTGCCTTGCTAACTGCCTTCCACATACCCGAGAGGAGAGAAGACAAAACATTGCACTCCGAGCATAGTCCTAGCCCAGGATTGAGAGGAGCATAAGAGAATAGCTCAGTGTGTCTGTGGAGCACATATAAAAAGATTCGGAGAACCTATGGCTTGCGTGCCAACAGAGCGGCTTCTGTGTGTCAGCTGTGGAATGCATGTCATAGGTTCGCCATCACTGGTGTATATACAGATGAATAAAATATTAATTTAAAAGCGTGCATTCACAATTAAATCTGACTCTGAATACAGAATCAGGTTGTGTTCCGCCACACCTCTCTGTGATAGGGACTTCACTTTGGGGGATCCTCAAATAAATAAGCAGAATGGAGCAGCAGGCCAAGGGCTATCATAAAACAATATTTAAAAGGCTGTATGGAAGCCTACAAATAAAAATAAAAGCAATTGAAGCAAATATGAAGACGCCACGCAAAGCCTTGAAGACGCGTTTCGCTGCTCCACCACAGCTTTTTAAATCAGCACTTTTGGGTTCCTAAAATGTTCCTCTATTCGGATGTGTAGTGGTCATATTCTCCTTCCCACATATAAAATAACACTGGGACAGAGCAATCCCTAAATTCATTTTTTGTATAGAATGTCGTTAGCTGTTTCAGTGGGTAATTTTTATTTCATTTTTATTTTTATTCTGCATAACAGGAACAATGTAGGAATATTCTCAACAAATATGATAAACACAGTGTGCCAGTACATTTTACCTTACAACATAATGCAAACCTAAAATGACTACAAATCTTTATTTATTAGTGCATAAGGATTGGAGGGGTGGGAATTTTCTTTTTTTTTTTTAATAAGCTTTATTCGTGTTTTAATTAGACCATATCAGCTTCTTTAAAAACAAAATAGAAAAATGAATTATATTAAGTGATATTAGATACTATCTTGTGATCCTTATTCTAAACAAAAGAAATGAAGCAATGAAGACAATATTGACAAAAACAGTCTAAATAACCTGTTTGATGAATGGTTCTAATAGCGTGCTTAATTAATTTTAAACTTTTCTTCTTACATTCTTGTATATAAATAGCTGTCTCCAATATTATTGTGTAACTAACCAGTCTCTTTTCACAAGCCTTTTACATAGATACATGTCAGAAAGTGATATAGTGTGCTTTCATCCAAGATCCATCTCACAGAACACATCCGGTAATACAGAACATACAAAACATGTGTTAGGTAATAATATGTAGATGCAAATACACATCATATAGCATCAGATCACCCTCCTCTCTATTCCACTTGAAAAAATACAACAAATTAAAAATGATCATATACTATTCAGAGAGGCTAGTAAAATACGGTAACCCCAGAGGTGCTGGTCAAGAAATATCATTATTTAAAAAATATATATATATATATATATATATTTATAATGTTCTAACTGTCCCTATGTACAGTGTTGTTTTCTTTCTTTTTTTTAAAAAAAAATATTATTTTAAAAGTTATACATAAGGATAAAAATTGACTTTTTATCCATATCTATGATCTGTAGGTTGGAAAAAGATGTAATACCTTAAAATCTACTGCCATTCGCAAGCTCCATAAACCTCTTGGTACTGTCTAAAACCTAGCTCTTTCCCTCTGACACTGCTACCCCTGCCTCACTATCTTATGGTGGGGGTGGGAATGTTTTAACTAAATTAGGTAGGGTAGGAATGTAGTGAATCTTTAAGTTGGATACACTGAGACCCAATGGCCTAAACGTGGACTTAGAACTTCATAACTTCTTATGAATTCTCTCGATCATGTTTAAAGTTATATATATTAATTTATTATATTGTTTTATTAATGAAAACAATATGATCTATATGGATTATCTGCCCCGTGACCTTTTTCAATGTGTTTATATTACCAACTTTCTATCAACCAATCAACTTGTGTTTTTGTAAAATATATTTCTCATATACATCATGTTTTCAGATACTTCAGAAAAGTGGATCGCAAAAAAGAAACCCTTCCTAAACACTGAAAAAACTGTCACAATGATCTTTGGAACAGTCCTGTCCTAATGTGTTTTATACCCCACCTCCTATAGACTGTAAACTCGTTTGAGCAGGGCCCTCTTCAACCTATCGTTTCTGTAAGTTTTCTTGTAATTGTCCTATTTATAGTTAAATCCTCCCTCTCATAATAGTGTAAAGCGCTACGGAATCTGTTGGCGCTATATAAATGGCAATAATAATAATAATAATACCTAAATTTCACAAATTACACTATTCTCACGTATCCATCAAAACAGTCCACTCTTTCAAATACCTGGGTATGTTGTTAGACCCCATTCTATCTTTTGGCCTCCAAATAGAAAAACTTGCATCTAAACTTTATCCAAAACTAGGTGCCCTGTACAGAAACAAATCCTGCCTAAGCCCTACAGTAAAGGAAAAGATTGTACAGCAAATGCTGATGCCAATCATTGATTATGGGGATGTAGTATATGCACCTGCACCGCAATCCCACATTAATAAATTTAACACATTGTATAACTCGTTCTGACGATTTGTGCTACAATGTAATTACAGGACCCACCATTGTAACATGTTAAAATAACTAAACTGGCTGTTACTGGAATCCTGACGCACCCTTCATCTTTCCAGCCTTGTGTTTAAGAGCTTTTCTGGGAAGCTTCCACCCTACCTTAGCAGAATGCTCTCCTCGGCTGTTCCCACCTCCGACCTATAACCTCCGATCCAGTACCAGCACTTTATTTAGTCTACCTCAATACAAAAAGAAAGCGGCCCGATCCTCCTTCGCCTACAGAGCACCGCAATTATGGAACGACCTCCCGCACACTTTCAAATCTTCCCCAAGCAAGAGATCCCTCTCTACATATCTCAAAACAGAATGCACGTGTCATGGTTGATTATATATTTCCTACCTGTTCTATGTTAAATTTTGTATATATTGTGTATTAATACTGTTTTTGTATTTTATTGTACACTATTGTATCGATGCAATGTTTTGTGGACCCAGGACATACTTGAAAACTAGAGAAATCTCAATGTATCTTTCCTGGTAAAATATTTTATAAATAAATAAAGATAAAATGTGGCATTGGCTCTACCAATGCATCATAACACCGGGAATAGTGTTTTGACATTCCCCTGGCTGACCTCATGTACATTGACACCCCAGAGATCTAAACACAGAAGAATGGAGACAGGACAAACGTTGACTGAAATAGCAAAAATTGCTTCTATTGCTTTTTTTTATTTGCAGGCTTGCATGCCTACAAATTATTTTTGATAGCCCTTTGCCTGCTGATCCAGTCTCCTGCATTTAAGGGGCCGTTACCTTTTAGTCTGCTGTTTTATCACTATCTGTACTATTGGTATATTTCAAAATTTTTTGAGGAACCCCCAATGTGGTTTCAATATCACAGAGAGGTGTGGAGGAACCTCTAAGACACCAACTCCGACTGTATTCACAGAGAGATTTATTTGGCTCTGAAAATTGTGAGTGTACACACATTTATATTTTTTCACCCGCATATGCCGTCTACACTATGTTTTGTATTTTTAAAAAAAAAAGGTTTTACACAATACCATGCTTTTTATTTCAATGTCAGGTTGTGATGTTGTAATTTTCCTCCCAATAATTATTCTGCAATTTATTGACTAAACATATAATGAAAATGTAATAACTTAAATAGTGAATTAACATTAAAAGTAGGGATTGTCAATGGGTAGTTTAAGCCTGGCAAAGCATCTTGGGAGTTGTAGTACTCCAGACTTAAGCTATGGTTCTCGGCCATAGAGACTGTCCTTCCAGCCTCATCAGTGTAAACACTGCCTTTTGTGAAAAAACGTTATGTTTACAATTCTGCCTAACTCCACCTCTAGTGGCTGTCAATCACACATCTAAATGCTTCCAATAGACGTGCATTGACTCGATGTATCTCTGTAAGGAACTGCTGACTGGTGCAGCGACTTGCTGTGTGTGTACACTACTCTCCCAATGCTTCACTATGGGGAGACAGAGGATTGGCTCTGATTATACTTTAGCAACCACTATAGCTCTTAGAATACTTGTTTGCATTCTTAATGCTATATTGTTACTTTAATGGTGTAACGGACCGTTTCAGCAGACAAGGGGTTAAAATCCGTTTAGGCGATATGCCCCTTTCTGAGAGACAGGCACAGCTACTGCAGAACACCAAACTCCTGAACTGGATACAAAATAGCACTCCAAACTGGAACCTCACAAATAGCTGCTAGCAGACGAACAGGAAAAGCAGACATCAGCTTACACTCCTAGCAATCAATCTCCAGCAGCATACAGTGAATCCCCCCAAGAACGAGACAAGGCACACCCAGCCTGGTTTTTATTACGGTTGTGCACATACAGGACACACCAAGGGGGAGGCATAAAATAACCAATCAAGTAACAGTACAACCCACACATCCCCTCCCCTCAGATAAACAGTTAACATAATTATTACATACAGTAAAAATACAGTTTCCACACATACTCTGTAACTTTAAAACCATACATCACATTCACATAAAAAATACATATCCACAATCAATCCATTCAGGGGAACAACATATTAAAAATTGGCATGAATCAGACCAGGGGTTCAAAAGTTAGTAAAAGTATCTTTAGGGCCCTGGCTGGCAGCATGGCAAAATCTGGCTCACACCGGTTTTACAGAGGCCTCTATCCTGGAGACAATGGGGGGAAGTAATCCAATTATCCAGGGATAGAGGCAGACTCAATTGAGCACATGGTTACACAAAGACAGTAAAACACTTTAAAATACATAAAGTTACTTTTTATACATAACACACAGACATGTAACATATCCCCAGATAGCTGGGATCTGAACGCACAAAACTACCGAATAGTGCGCAGATCCTATTCACACAGTTCAATTGCCATGGAGCTAAAGTCTTTCCCATAGTCTTTCATTATATGAATAGGCTCCATGGCATAGCTATCTGGGGGTATCACCGCTCACACAGGGCAAGTACCGAATGGCCCCACTGTGTTTAAAGGGCCAGAATGAGTGACATGCACTCTGTTAGGGCCGAATACGTTTTTTAAAAGGGCCCAATCTCCCAGGGACCATAATCACATGGCAAGAGGCTGGCAAGCAGGGCACTTCGTCACACATCTTCCCTTTGGGGGGAAGACTAAACAGGTACCTGACCTTCTGCTGGTCAGTACCTAGGTTAGTCGGGCAGCCCACCCACAGTAAACAGTTCACAGAGTAACCCCCCCACAATAAATGGTACTGGCCTGTAGGTTCCAGGTTGTAGTGGGACAGTTCAGCCTCCTCGGTCTCCCTGGCACAGCTAGGCAGACAGCTGGGGTTACTTGGGGGGCAGAGGCCAGCGGCGCTCTGCTCTGCTGCCAGCTCTTCCGCTGGGTTAGCCTGCGGTAAATCAGGCTCTGGACCAGGAAAAAAGGGAGGGCAGAGGCTAGCAACACTCTGCCCGGATGCCAGCTCTTCAGCTGGAAGGGGGTCAGTGGGTATCGTAGGCTCATCCACTGCCCCCAGGACCTGGTCGGGATGTAGCAGGGGAGAGGAAGGCTTGCTTACCTCCTCCTGGTATCCCTGCGGGGAAGGTTGGGGATCTGGACCGCCCGTTGAGCATCCCTGTAGGACTGGCACAGAGACTGCGGTCCCATCTGTGCCAGTGTGGTTAGGGTTGTTTTCCCCCTCACCCGGTATCTCCTGCTGCGGTGGGAGGGGGAGGCCGGCTGCCCCCACTCCCCAGGACGCTGGTTGCTGTAAGGTGGAGGGATCCACCATCACCTCCTCCTGGAACTCAGGCTGCCGCTGGGAAGAGAGACCGGTTGTCTCCTCTACCAGTGAGATGCACTGCCGCTGGGGATCTGGGCCGGGTACCCAGCATCTGTAGGGCCGGTGGAGAGACCTCGGTCCCATCTCCACCTGCCATCTGTGTGTGTCTCCAGGACAAATCTATGAGGTCCACTACCTCAGGTACCCATGGCTGGTGGAGGAGAGGGAGGCCGGTTGCCTCCCCTCCCCAGGACGCTGGTTGCTGTAAGGTGGAGGGATCCACCATCACCTCCTCCTGGAAATCAGGCTGCCGCTGGGAAGAGAGAGCGGTTGTCTCCTCTTTGGCTAAACAGCCCGGTCGCTGGGGTGCAGGACCGACCATCCCTACCCCCTGTGCTGTATTTGCAGAGACCACGGTCCCATCTGCACAGTTGTGGGGCTTACTGTCTCCCCCTGGTACATTAAGCTGCCGCTGGGGAAAGGGGGTAACCAGCTCCTCTCCCATACATACTTCCAGCCGCGGGGGAGGGAGACCGACTGTCTCTGCTCCCAATACAGAGTCCTGCTGCTGGGGAAAGGAGACTGGGCTCTCTATTCCCAGTAGGACACTCTGCCGCTGGGGAATGGAGACTGGGCTCCCAATTCCCTGTATATCACACTGCCGCTGGGGATCTGAGCCGACCGCCCAGCATCCCTGTAGCTCACCTTGCCACTGGGAAGGGAGGACGCTGCTCTCCTCTCCCTGCAAGGTACACTGCTGCTGGGGGACAGGACCACTTGTCTCTGCCCCCTGTAACTCAGCCTGCCGCTGGGGAATGGAGCTTGGGCTCCCAATTCCCTGCAATACCGGTGGAGAGACCTTGGTCCCATCTCCACCTGCCGCCTGGGGTTCCTCCCAGTAAATCTCAACAATATCTTCCCAGCTGAATGGGTCTGGAACTGGATCTGTCACCTTGCTGTCCTGCTGAATCTTCTCAATGGAGTGGAAGAGACCTCGGTAGTCCTGCTCCAGTTCCCACTCCATGGTTGCTAGGTGAAGCAGGTCTTGCCCTACCTCATGGGTGTCATCCCAGTCATGCCTAGCCTCCCTTGTGTAGAAAATGTCCTGAAGTCTGGTCTGCGCAGGGCTCCCGAAGTCCGTCTCTGCAAAGGACTCCCATAACAAGCCAGGACCATCAAACTCCTCTCCCTCTGGCTTGTCATGCTCGGCTGTCCAGGGTATATACTGTGCCATATACCACCAGAGTGCCTGGTAGGCATCTTCCAGCCAAATCTCCTGCCATACTCAGAGCTCCAATTCCTTCACCCATTCCTCCAGGGGCTGCTCTCCCAGGAAGGGTATCCGCAGGGCCACTTGCTTCTGCAAACGCTGCTCTTCACTGGGGAGACTCTCACCCCGCTGGTATTGTACATTATCCAGGGCCTGGTACCAGATGCTTTTCCTTAATGCATCCCAGCGATCCAGGTCCTCCTCCTCGTATAACACTGCTGGTTCCATTCTGTTGCTTTTAGAGTCGCTGTACTGGGACATGCGTTGCCCCCACTTGTAAATCCAATGAAATGGTGTTTCCTGTAGCTGTCCTTCTGGCTGTAGGAACGATCCCGCCGCTTGCCACCAATTGTAACGGATCGTTTCAGCAGACAAGGGGTTAAAATCCGTTTAGGCGATATACCCCTTTCTGAGAGACAGGCACAGCTACTGCAGAACACCAAACTCCCGAACTGGATACAAAATAGCACTCCAAACTGGAACCTCACGAATAGCTGCTAGCAGACGAACAGGAAAAGCAGACATCAGCTTACACTCCTAGCAATCAATCTCCAGCAGCATACAGTGAATCCCCCCAAGAACGAGACAAGGCTCCGTGTTGAGGGTCAAGCAGTGGTCTGAGGTGCTGGCACACCCAGCCTGGTTTTTATTACGGTTGTGCACATACAGGACACACCCAGAGGGAGGCATAAAATAACCAATCAAGTAACAGTACAACCCACACATCCCCTCCCCTCAGATAAACAGTTAACATAATTATTACATACAGTAAAAATACAGTTTCCACACATACTCTGTAACTTTAAAACCATACATCACATTCACATAAAAATACATATCCACAATCAATCCATTCAGGGGAACAACATATTAAAAATCACACAGGTTTTACAGAGGCCTCTATCCTGGAGACAATGGGGGGAAGTAATCCAATTATCCAGGGATAGAGGCAGACTCAATTGAGCACATGGTTACACAAAGACAGTAAAACACTTTAAAATACATAAAGTTACTTTTTATACATAACACACAGACATGTAACATATCCCCAGATAGCTGGGATCTGAACGCACAAAACTACCGAATAGCGCGCAGATCCTATTCACACAGTTCAATTGCCATGGAGCTAAAGTCTTTCCCATAGTCTTTCATTATATGAATAGGCTCCATGGCATAGCTATCTGGGGGTATCACCGCTCACACAGGGCAAGTACCAAATGGCCCCACTGTGTTTAAAGGGCCAGAATGAGTGACATGCACTCTGTTAGGGCCGAATACGTTTTTTTAAAAGGGCCCAATCTCCCAGGGACCATAATCACATGGCAAGAGGCTGGCAAGCAGTCCTCTCCAGACCCAAGTGGCGAAAGGCACTCCGTCACAAATGGGTATTGTTTTTGTCCCTTTATCTATTTTAGGTATAAGCGTCTATTCACCCTGCATTGTATCTGTGCCTTTTCTGCATAGTAGATTGTAAGCACTGTAGCAGAGGTGGCTCTCTAATTAGGTGGTTTAGGCGGCCGCCTAAGGAATCGCGCTGGCTGGGCCTTTGTGGCCGCCTAAACCGCCTCAGGGCAGACTGTGTCAGGTCCTTGGTCAATGACCGAGAACCCGACATCAGGAGGGGGCCCGGCGGCTTGCTCAGTATGCTGCCGGCTGCGAGGCCTCTCCTGTCTGCCCGGCCAGCACTCGCAGACACTGGTCTGCAGCTCTGCAATGTGCAGACCATGTGTCTCACGAGAACTGGCCAATCAGAGCATTGCAGCAGGTTACCATGGCCCTTCCCTCTCACCATCACCCCCCCTTCCTCTTACTATCACCCCCTCACTCTCACCATCACCCCCTCCCTCTCACTATAAACCCCCTCTCGTTCACACTGTAACCCCCTTCTCCCTCTCACCGTCACCCCCTTCTCCCTCTCAATGTCACCCCCTCCCTTCCTCACACCACCACCATCCCTACCTCACACCATCACCTACTCACACACAGGATCACCCGCCCACTCACACACAGGATCACCCACCCACCCACACACAGTATCACCCCCTCACACACACAGCCTCCCCGGATACACTGTTAGTATCTCCTCACACTGTCACCCCTCCCCACACTGTCACCCCCACACTGTCACACTGTCACCCCCTGCCCACACATTGCCAACCCTCCCTACACTGTCATCACCCCCATACACTGTCAGCCTCTTCATGCATCCACACTCACATTAAGCCCTCCTAATCCTGTTAATCTCACCCCCTCCAAACTCACCTCTCCTCACTCGTCCCTCCTACCATGCCACAATTGCCCTGACACACTTACCTCCACTCGCTCTGTCACACTCCCTCATCAAACCATGTCATACTCCCTGTCCCTCATTCTCTCTCACAACCCGTTCATTTACCCCCTTAATCCTGTCATGCTCTCCCTGCCACTGGTACCCCTTTACTCACCTTATCACAGTCACCAGCTGAAGACATTCATCATAGACGCACAGTCAGGAAACATAGCTGTGCCATAAACACAATGCACAAAGGCTACAGGCAGACCCCATACATACAACACACTTCAAGCAGCTACCCCATACACATACGGTCCCAGACAAAAACACAAACATACTCACAGAGACATACATTCACACACACACACACACACACAAGGATACTCTCTGTCAGACACACTCTCAGGCACATACACAGGTAGACAGTGCATCAATGTATATGTGACAGTTTGTCTCACTTTTTGTTAGTGGGGCCTCATGTTTGAGTTTTGCCTACGGACTCATAAAGTCTAGAGCCGCCTCTGCTCTCTAGGTCAGGAGTCCTTGTTTCCAAACCCACTGTGATCTCTCTGGGTTGCCATTTCTGCAATGCTAACAGGTCAGATTGTGCATGACTATGACATCCATCAAAACCCTTCTGCATGTAAGCAGTAAAACCTTTTACAGCCTGCTTGGCTAGTGGTTTCAGCCCCCTCCCTGTTTTATATATCCACAGGCCTCTCTTTAGCTAATAAAGGAATTCTTACCCATCACCCCATAATCCATATTGATGTAACCATTTAACAGATGTCAGAGTAAGGGCAACAGACTACAGAGAAAGGGGCAGAGAGCGGGTCGAGAATGGGAATGCATATATGGATATTATGGATATAAACCCTTCATGTGCTTATCGCTTCTAAAAAATGCTGTCTAAACACCCAGCTCTCAAATAGTTAATAGCTGTGCATTTAATAAGGAAATGCCACAATGCTTTATATGCCCCAACAATTGAACATAAAAATAAAATCTATCAAGGATCCAGTGTGTATTACATCACCGATTAACCCCTCGGGGACAAATAATATTTTATACACAATCATCACAATCTGGGACGGAATGTCGGGCCACCTTTTATCAAGCGATACATTGTATTTCGATATAGCATCTTTAAAGTATGGTTTATTATTGGCCAGCTTGATTAAACTTCCAGGATTTTTATTCTTTATTTATTTATTTTTACATTAAATGAGTATTTTTGGGTAAATGAAAGGGGAATTGCACATTTTACCCCAAAGTAGCCGAATTAGAAAATAAGTGGAGTTGGAGATTTTTTGTAATTTTATTTTTTGCAGGTTTGCCCTTTTGGCCTACAATTTGCAATTTCCTTGTCAATCCTCATTCCAGTTAGGTGAATAATTCCCATCTCTGATTATCTGCCTTCCTTGCTCTGTTTCAGTGGCTGCCTATCCCTCCACCTGTGACCTGTACACACCTCTCTCTGTCAGATGTCCCCAGGCTCTGCTTACTGGCCTAATGAATCCCACTACCCCCACACTACCTCCTGCCTCCCCCATCTTCCTTTTATCTCCTCTTTCCCAAATGAATCTTGGTTTCACCCAGCAGTCCTCCCTCGTTCATTTCTCTCTGTCACTACGTCCCGTTTAGCTCTCCTTTCTCCCCTATATTCTCTCTAATTCTCTTGTCCTTGTGTGAAGTCTATAGAGCTGTCCATTCTATCCCCCTCCACCCCCCCCTCTGCCAGGAAAAGGTAGCCCAGCCTCTGCTCTATGTATTAAAGTATAACTGTCTGCCAGTCTCAATCCCCTCCCTCTCTTCTCCTCCCTCCGTCCCTTCCTCCCTCGCTGCATCTCTCCCTTCCCCTCCCTGTCTCATTCTCCCTGTTCTGCGCTCACCATATAACATGGATGATTCGGGGATTATTAGACGCAGGAGGCTGCAGGTACAGTCATTGCTCCTTTTTTCTTTGATCAACTCCTCCTCTCTGTCTTTGTCACCATCCCTCCGTCTTGTGTGTGAAATGTTTTGCAGGGTTTCCTCAATGATCCATCATTACTCTCTCTCAGCATGCCTTTACTGTATCTCTGTATAATGCTAGCACTCCCCTCACCCATACTCTCCTTTCAATTTTTCATTTTTCTCACTCACCCTGTCCTTGCTTCCTTTCACATATTTTATAATAAAAGTGTACATCAGAAAATACTACTGGATCACACCGAACTGAATCGTAATGTATAATGGGAATGACTAGATAGCAGCAATTAGCACTCACTATATGTTTTCCTTTGATATGTCCATTGTGTATAACTGAAATGTATTTGTGTACTACATATATAACTCCTCCTATTACTCCACTTAACCTCGCCATATAACTCCTCCTATTACTCCATATAACCTCTCTCTATAACTCTTCCTATTACTCCATATAACCTCTCCCTATAACTCCTCCTATTACTCCATATAACCTCTCCCTATAACTCCTCCTATTACTCCATATAACCTCTCTCTATAACTGCTCCTATTACTCCATATAACCTCTCTCTATAACTCCTCCTATTACTCCATATAACCTCTCCCTATAACTCCTATTACTCCATATAACCTCTCCCTATAACTCCTCCTATTACTCCATATAACCTCTCCCTATAACTCCTTCTATTACTCCCTATAACCTCTCCCTATAACTCCTCCTATTATTCCATATAACCTCTCTATATACCTCCTCCTATTACTCCATATAACCTCTCCCTATAACTCCTCCTATTACTCCATATAACCTCTCCCTATAACTCCTCCTATTACTCCATATAACCTCTCTCTATAACTCCTCCTATTACTCCATATAACCTCTACCTATAACTCCTCCTATTACTCCATATAACCTCTCTATAACTCCTCCTATTACTCCATATAACCTCTCCCTATAACTCCTCCTATTACTCCATATAACCTCTCTCTATAACTCCTCCTATTACTCCATATAACCTCTCCCTATAACTCCTCCTATTACTCCATATAACCTCTCCCTATAACTCGTCCTATTACTCCATATAACCTCTCCCTATAACTCCTCCTATTAGTCCATATAATATCTCCCTATAACTCCTCCTATTACTCCATATAACATCTCCCTATAACTCCTCCTATTACTCCCTATAACCTCTCCCTATAACTTCTCCTATTACTCCATATAATATCTCTCTATAACTCCTCCTATTACTCCATATAACCTCTCTCTATACCTCCTCCTATTAGTCCATATAACCTCTCCTGCTATGACTCTATATAGCCTCTCCCTATAACTCCTCCTATTATTCCATATAACCTCTCTATATACCTCCTCCTATTATTCCATATAACCTCTCACTATAACACCTCGTATTACTCCATATAACCTCTCTCTATAACTCCTCCTATTACTCCATATAATCTCTCCCTATAATTTCTCCTATTACTGAATATAACCTCTCCCTATAACTCCTCCTATTACTTCATATAACCTCTCTCTATAACTCCTCCTATTACTCTATATAACCTCTCTCTATAACTCCTCCTATTACTCCATATAACCTCTCTCTATAACTCCTCCTATTACTCCATATAACCTCTCTCTATAACTCCTCCTATTACTCCATATAACCTCTCTCTATAACTCCATATAACCTTTCCCTATACCTCCTCCTATTACTCCATATAACCTCTCCCTATAACTCCTCCTATTACTCCATATAACCTCTCTCTATAACTCCATATAACCTTTCCCTATACCTCCTCCTATTACTCCATATAACCTCTCCCTATAACTCCTCCTATTACTCCATATAACCTCTCTCTATAACTCCTCCTATTACTCCATTTAACATATCCCTATAACTCCTCCTATTCCTCCATATAACATCTCTGTATAACTCCATATATCCTCTCCCTACAACTCCTCCTATTACTCCATATAACCTCTCTCTATAACTTCTCCTGTTACTCCATATAACCTCTCTCTATAACTCCTCCTGTTACTCCATATAACCTCTCTCTATAACTCCTCATATTACTCCATATAACATCTCCCTATAACTCGTACTATTACTCCATATAACCTCTCCCTATAACTCCTCCTATTACTCCATATAACCTCTAGCTATACCTCCTTCTATTACTCCATATAACCTCTCCCTATAACTCCTATTACTCCATATAACCTCTCCCTATAACTCCTCCTATTACTCCATATAACCTCTCTCTATAACTCCTCCTATTACTCCATATAACATCTCCCTATAACTCCTCCTATTACTCCATATAACCTCTCGCTATAACTCCATATAACCTCTCCCTATTACTCCATATAACCTCTCTCTATAACTTCTCCTGTTACTCCATATAACCTCTCTCTATAACTCCTCCTATTACTCCATATATCGCCCTATAACTCCTCCTATTACTCCATATAACCTCTCCCTACAACTCCTCCTATTACTCCATATAACCTCTCTCTATAACGTCCTGTTACTCCATAAAACCTCTCCCTATACCTCCTCCTATTACTCCATATAACCTCTCTCTATAACACCTCATATTACTCCATATAACCTCTATCTATAACTCCTCCTATTACTCCATATAACCTCTCCCTATAACTCCTCCTATTACTCCATATAACCTCTCCCTATAACTCTTCCTATTATTCCATATAACCTCTATCTATAACTCCTCCTATTACTCCATATAACCTCTATCTATAACTCCTCCTATTACTCTATATAACCTCTCCCTATAACTCCTCCTATTACTCCATATAACCTCTCTCTATAACTCCTCCTATTACTCCATATAGCCTCTCCCTATAATTCCTCCTATTACTCCATATATAACCTCATATTCCTCTATTAATCATTATAACAGCCTCAGAATTGATAATGCCTTTCTGAGCTCATGCAGGAATATAGTGCTATGTGCACAGATTACCCATTCCACTTCTCCCTCCTTCCTGCATCTGTTGCTAGGATACCATTCCATCATAATATATAGCTCAGAGATACGTCTCTTCCTGTCTGGTGCAGGGCATTCTGGGTCTCATATTTTGTTCTGCATTTGCAGAGAATTATGGCATTTGTTTTGATTTACTCTGCGTATTTGCAAAGGAGTCTGGGATCTGTCAGCTTGACCTTTGTATTAATTTGTGTTTATCATTTATTCCTATATCAGTACAGATTAATTCAGTGTATGTGTGGCATTTAGCAATAAATATACTGGGACTACGAGTATCCATTCGTATGATTATGTCAATCTTTTACCCTACATAGCTATAGCTTCCATCACGCCCAGTCACAATTTGAACGATTGAACATTATTGGAGTTGTAACCAGCAGCAGTAAGATTGACAGAAAATGAGTATTTCGTGCACAAATCATTTTTAAGTTACGCGCTTTTTAAATCTTAAAAGTGAAGATTATTTCTCATTTGTGGTGCATTTAATTACTTTCTATAATTGTTTTTTCTTATGGACCTAGAACCCATTTTAAACTCTAATTGCTAAACAGTACATGGCCATCTTGTTGAACTAGGTGGACAGGTTAGCAGTCAGCTGAAGTAGTTTGTACTAAAAGGTGAACTCTAACGACCACTATAGCTCATTGGCGTAGTATTGTTACCATGAATCTTTGCATGAATATACCTCTATTTTCTGTGAAAACACATTCAAGCACTTATTTTCACCCAAAACCCAGCACGGCTGCCTGTTGTAAATAGCGCAGCATTCCCTTCTGCCTCATTCGTCTAACTCCATCCAATTGATCGATGATAGGCAGTAAGTGCTTATGGAGGGTTATTGATGTCTCAAATTTAAAATAATAAGGTGGATAAGTAGCTACAGAGAGGCTGGGTTTTTGGAGCTATGGAGAGCTATGTTTTGTGAGTGTGAAGACCCAAATATTTATAGCACTTTAAACACCTAAATGAGTTATAGTTGTCATGGTACTTAGAGCATCCCTTACAGGTTTATCAGCAGTAGAGTAAAGGTGTGGATACCAGCGTCAGGTGTAAAGTTCTAATTTTTTCATCGTGTTGATTAACCTTCCACTAAATTCACAGACTAATACATTGCTTGATTACTTTAGGAGTTTTTTTATTTTTATTTCAGTACTTACTTCCTCTCAAGCTTAACAGATCCACCATAAAAGAGGGTTTCCAGTCAATCGTATCTCCTACCCCCTCCTTTGCAATAAGCCTTTCTTAGAAACACTTTCCCCAGTGGGGCAATCCTACTGCATGACATCATCCCACTTGCTTTACTGCCATAGCATCTGTGTCTGAACACAGTGACATTAGTCACTGTTTCTAAACTTCTTTTGAATATGAAACGTTCTTTAATCACAGCAAGCATATAGCATGCAACATAGTTGCTGTGTTGGAGAGCTGGAGATTTGGCCATAGAAGGATTCTCCTGCTCTCACCTGTCACTCATTTGTCAGCATAGCAAGAGATCTATGCTGAGATTTGATTGACAGTTGAGGGATGGGACTAGATTTCTTTTTTTTATTATTATTATAATTTTTGGAAATGCATGTTATCAGTTCTACTAGTAAAATCCATAGATGCATTCTCATCCTCTGTCTTCTAAAACAAGCCCTGTGTACCATGACAGCTGCACTTTAAGATTGGGAGAAAATAGATAACATAATTTGCAAAATAGATAATATAATAAATTGCTAAACGCAATAGGTATAAAGTATAAAACGGTTCAAACATTTCAAAGAAAGCACCGTGGATAAAACAGCAAAAATCTTCAAAGTAAGAGGTTTTAGCTGAAATCTATGGGGCTTGGGGGACATGAAAGAGATATATCATTATCTAAAGCCCCCCTTTCCTTAGCAATGTAATTTTCCTATCTCAGCTTTTGGCTGATGAAGGCACACAAAGCCAAAACGTCTTTAAACTTTTAAAGGACAAGAGACTGCTGGATCACCCAGAGATCTTCTCACTGTGCAGTGGTTGAGGAGATACCTGCTCCTGGTGAACCCATCACTTGTGATGAGGGACAGATAACTGGAAAAGGAAAGATATGGCAAGAAGATTATAGAACCATGTTTTTCAATATTTTGCCTTTAATCATCACATATAATACTGACTGTAACGGATCGCCTGGCACCCCGACTGGGTACCTCCGTTAAAGGATGCTCCTAGCATTTTCTGAGGACTCCAAGCACTCTGGCAGACACCACAATCACCGTATCGGAGAAGCATATGAATCCTCTCAAGCCTCTGAATGCTGTAGACAGTTGAACCATACGAATAGGTTTGCACTCCTAGCAGTCAAACTGGAACAGCATGCAATAAATCCTCCCCCAATAATGAGACGACACTTCACTTTGAGGGTTAAACAGGAACTCTCGACTGGCACATCCAGCCTGGCTTTTATTACAATTGCACACTTACAGGCCACACCCAGGGGAGGCATAAAATAACCAATTACATAGATGTTACCTCCCACACATCTCCTCCACTTAACCCAATTATACAGTACACACGTTTCCCCAATTCCTGGATGTACCCCAAATACATAAGATACACCCCTAAAACAGGTATCCCTGATAGCCCTGATCTGGGTGAGCAACATACTCAAAAATCACCCAGATCGGACCAGGGGTTCGGGAGTCAGGCGCAGGCAAAGATTTGACCGACCGCATGGGTAAAGTATCCGAAAACAGTTCCATGCATTTTGGCCCTGCGGTCGGTCACAGAAAAGGACATAAAAACATACGAATGGCCTGGGTTATGGAGCCTAAGGGGGATTCCAATGAATCCCCTAGTTCATGGGATTCTTTCTACCGAACGGCGGGTCGTTCGGTAGGTTCCACACGAAATACTGGAAGTCTGGAGGTCTCAGCGGTGTTTGCCTAGTCGAGTGTCCGATTTTAGTTCCAGACACTCGACGGCAAAACACCGCTGTTCGGGAGATAAAGATGGCTGCCGCCACGTGTTCGTTTCCCGAATGGCGGCCACCCAGAGGACAAGGACCACACTGCACTGATTGCCAATTACACGTTTGCAACATTGTTGCAAACGGTAATTGGAGGCACACTTATTCCTGGGTGGTATGGCTGTTCGGTAGTTTCACTCAATATAATGGACCGAACAATCAGAGGAATGCTGCATACATATCCCAGGTTAACCGAACACATAAATACACACATAATATTAAAGACAGTATACTGTAATATGCTCCCCAGTCTTAAAGGGACAGTATTCCCAAAAAGTCCCAATATGTCCATGGATGATCCTAAAAGGGCCAGCAGCAGCAATACAGAATACCACATGCCCAAATATAGTCCAAACGTGCCAATTGTCCAGGGGCCATAGTCAGCAGGTAGGAGGCTAGCAACCAGGCTTCTCCAGTCCACAGTGGCGCGGTTGGTTCCGCCACACTGACATTAGTTACTTTCAATTACATTAACACACAATAGGAATATATTCTAGAGCAGGGGTGCCCATAAGGAAAAGCCCCAGATGTTTTAAAAGTACAGTTTCCATGGTGCTTCGTCATTCTAGAGGCATGCAAATACATGCAAAGCATCTAGGGAGTTGTAGTTCTACAACATCTAGGGATCTACATTTTGGGCACCCCTGTTTTAGAGTTTCTATCTGTATGAAAAACTTAGAAGTAGCAGCACCCCTTTTTTATCCTTTAAAGAAGCTTAACTTACTAACTGTTCATTTGTTTTTATCAAAGCACCATAACCACCTATGCTCACAGTGGCTAACACCTGCAGCAATTTACAAAACCCCTATAGCTATAAGTTTGACCCCATCAAACAGATGGTAGAGAGGTTTTACTTCCTCCATGCCATCCAAATGATAACCATGTTCTGAATATGTGGGCAGGGCACGCTGGTCAGATGAGTGCTGCACGAGTTACTAGATCTCTGCAAGTCACGTTAATGTTCATTTGGTGGTTCTGCCAGTTATTGCGTACAGCCTCATTCTTAAAACTATGTAGGCTGATGCCAACCGCATTATGGCTACTACCAGATTAATGAGTGTGGCGGAACCCGCCTCGCCACTGGGCATTGGAGGGGCCTGGCTGCCTGCCTCCTACCTACTGACTATGGCCCCTGGAAAATTGGTACGTTTAAAAAACTATATTTGGGCATGTAATAGTTTATATTACTGCTACTGGGCCTTTAAGGGCCATCCGTGGACCTATTGGGACTTTTGGGATACTGTACCTTTAAGACTGTGGAGCATATTACAGTAATACTGCCTTTAATCCTTTAATATCATGTATGCATTTATGTGTTCAGTTAACCTGGGTTATATGTATGCAGCATTCACTGATTGTTCGGTAGAATCCCTCCATTCAGTATATTGAGTGAAACTACTGAACAACCAGACCACCCAGGAATAAGTGTGCCTCCAATTACCGTTTGCAACAATGTTGCAAACGGGTAATTGGCAATCAGTGTAATGTATTCTTTGTCCTCTGGGTGGCCGCCATTCGGGAAACGAACACGTGGCGGCGGCCATCTTAAACTCCCGAACAGCGGTGTTTTGCCGTCGAGTGTCTGGAACTAAAATCGGACACTCGACTAGGCAAACACCGCTGAGACCTCCATACTTCCAGAAATTCGTATAGAAACTACCGAATGGCCCGCCGTTCGGCAGAAAGAACCCCACAAACAAGGGAATTCATTCAAACCCTCTCCAGGCTCTATAACACAGGCAATTCGTCTGTTTTCATTCCCTTGTCTGTGACCGACTGCAGGGCCAAAATGCATGGAACTGTTTTCGGATACTTTACCCATGCGGTCGGTCAAATCTTTGGAACCCTATATCTCCCGAACCGTTTATCCGAATGAACTGATTTTTGGATATGTTGTCCCCCTGAATAAGGGCTTTAAAGGTGTACCCCCTGTTTTTGGGGTACATCCAGAACCTGGCTAAAAATGTGTACCGTATAATTGGGTTTACTGTTATCTGAGGGGAGGGGATGTGTGGGTGGAACCATGTATGTGATTGGTTATTTTATGCCTCCCCCTGGGTGTGGCCTGTAAGTGTACAAGTGTAATAAAAGCCAGGCTGGATGAGCCAGTCCAGAGTTCCTGCTTAACCCTCAAAGTGAAGTGTCGTCTCATTGTTGGGGGAGGATTTATTGTATGCTGTTCCAGTTTGATTGCTAGGAGTGTAAACCTATTCGCATGGTTTTTCCTATTCGGATGTATACAGCATTCATATGCCTGAGAGCATTCATATGCTTCTCCGATTCGGTGGTTGTGGTGTCTGCCAGAGTGCTTGGAGTCCTCAGGAAACACTAGGAGCATCCTTTAACGGAGGTACTCAGTCGGGGTGCCAGGCGATCCGTTACATTGGTGGCAGCGGTGGGATGGCGTCCTAGTGTGAGGTAAAGCAGCTCAGAGACACTGTTTGGATTTACAAATTGAGGGCAACGCTAGCAGTCGTGCAGCGCCCCTGGGAGCAGACAAGTATGGAAGGTTCTGGCTCTGGAGATGATTGGCTGGCCGAGGTGAGGCAGCGAGTGGCCGAGTATGGGGATGATATACCCATGGAGACACGCCGGGTGATCTGGAACCAGGTCATGGCCGAGCGAAACACAAGGCTGGACCGAGAATTCCGGTTGGCAAAAGAGAGGAAGTATGCTCAGCAGCAGGAGCGTTACAGCAGCCGAGTAGAGGCTGCATCCGAGGAGGTTAGCCGTCTTTCCCTGAGGCGGCGGGAGGAACCCGAAGTGGGGGTCCTCATAGACTGGTCCTGTGAGGAACCACAACAGGCAGGTAGAGATGGGACCAAGGTCTCTCCACCGGGCCCACCGGGATGCTGGGCAGCCGGCCCAGATCCCCAGCAGCAGCCAGAGTTGCCAGGTGGGGAAGCAGGTGGCCCTTACTCACAAATGTTGAGGGGCCTCACGGATTGGTCCTGGGAAGACCCACAGATGGCAGGTGGAGATGGGACTGCTGTCTCTCTACCGGCCCTACAGGGATGCTGGGCAGTCGGTCCAGATCCCCAGCGGCAGTGTGCGTTACAGGGAGCTGAAGGTGCCGTTCTTGCTCCCCAGCGCCAGTCTATGGTGCAGGGAGAGGAGCCTGTTATCCCCTCTCCCCAGCGGCTGAAGGTGTGTAAGGGAGAGGAGTTTGTTATTCCCTCTCCCCAGCGGCAGCGCAGCTCACCAAGGGGAGACAGTAAGCCCCTCACCAGCGCAGATGGGACCGTGGTCTCTGCGCCCAAGTTACAGGGAGCTGAAGGGGCCGCCCTCCCTCCCCAGCGGCAGTGTGATTTGTTGGGAATTGGGAGCCCAGTCTCCATTCCCCAGCAGCAGAGTGTCCAGCAGGGAAGAGAGAGCCCAGTCTCCTTTCCCCAGCAGCAGGACACTGTATTGGGAGTAGAGACAGTCGGTCTCCCTCCACAGAGTATAGAAGTATGTAGGGGAGAGGAGCTTGCTACCACCTATCCCCAGCGGCGGATCAGTAATGTGCAGGGAATAGAGAGCTCAGTCTCCTTTCCCCAGCGGCAGTGTGTCCTGCAAGGAGCAGAGACCGTCAGTCTCACACCCCCGCAGCAGGACAAAATAATGAAAGGGGAGACAGCTGGTCCCCCTCTCCACCAGCAGAGAGAGTGTCCGGGAGAGGAGCCGGCTAACCCCTCTCCCCAGCGGCAGTTTACCGTCCAGAGAGAGGAGCTTGTTACACCTTCTCTCCAGCAGCAGCCTAACCCACCAAGGGAAGATGTTAAGCCCCACAACTGTGCAGATGGGACCGTGGTCTCTGTGCCCAAGTTACAGGGAACTGAAGGGGCCGTCCTTGCTCCCCAGCGGCAGTCTACGATTCAGGGAGAGGAGCCTGTCCTCCCCTCTCCCCAGCGGCAGCTTAGCACACCAAGGGGAGACAGTAAGCCCCACCACCGTGCAGATGGGACCGTAGTCTCTGCACCCACACCACTGGGGATAGGGACAGTCTGCCCTGGTCCCCCACAGCAAGGCAAAGTATTGGAAGGGGGAACAGTCGGTTTTCCCCTACCACAAGAGAGGGTGTCGCAGGGAGAAGAACCTATTACCCCCTCTCCCCAGCGGCTGAAAGTGTGTAAGGGAGAGGAGTTTGTTACCCCCTCTCCCCAGCGGCAGCTTTGTTTAACCAGGGGAGAAGAAACCCTGGGTAATTTTTCCCCAAGCCATGGACCTACAACTGGGCACAAGTGGCAGGGGGCCATCTGGACAACTACACCCTGTGAGAAAGGCCAGCCGACTATCAGAGCCCCAGACCGACTGGAGGTCTGGAGTCTGGATAGTCTTAATGGGAAAGGGGAGAAATGTGGCGGAACCCGCCTCGCCACTGGGCATTGGAGGGGCCTGGCTGCCTGCCTCCTACCTACTGACTATGGCCCCTGGAAAATTGGTACGTTTAAAAAACTATATTTGGGCATGTAATAGTTTATATTACTGCTACTGGGCCTTTAAGGGCCATCCGTGGACCTATTGGGACTTTTGGGATACTGTACCTTTAAGACTGTGGAGCATATTACAGTAATACTGCCTTTAATCCTTTAATATCATGTATGCATTTATGTGTTCAGTTAACCTGGGTTATATGTATGCAGCATTCACTGATTGTTCGGTAGAATCACTCCATTCAGTATATTGAGTGAAACTACTGAACAACCAGACCACCCAGGAATAAGTGTGCCTCCAATTACCGTTTGCAACAATGTTGCAAACGGGTAATTGGCAATCAGTGTAATGTATTCTTTGTCCTCTGGGTGGCCGCCATTCGGGAAACGAACACGTGGCGGCGGCCATCTTAAACTCCCGAACAGCGGTGTTTTGCCGTCGAGTGTCTGGAACTAAAATCGGACACTCGACTAGGCAAACACCGCTGAGACCTCCATACTTCCAGAAATTCGTATAGAAACTACCGAATGGCCTGCCGTTCGGTAGAAAGAACCCCACAAACAAGGGAATTCATTCAAACCCTCTCCAGGCTCTATAACACAGGCAATTCGTCTGTTTTCATTCCCTTGTCTGTGACCGACCGCAGGGCCAAAATGCATGGAACTGTTTTCGGATACTTTACCCATGCGGTCGGTCAAATCTTTGGAACCCTATATCTCCCGAACCGTTTATCCGAATGAACTGATTTTTGGATATGTTGTCCCCCTGAATAAGGGCTTTAAAGGTGTACCCCCTGTTTTTGGGGTACACCCAGAACCTGGCTAAAAATGTGTACCGTATAATTGGGTTTACTGTTATCTGAGGGGAGGGGATGTGTGGGTGGAACCATGTATGTGATTGGTTATTTTATGCCTCCCCCTGGGTGTGGCCTGTAAGTGTACAAGTGTAATAAAAGCCAGGCTGGATGAGCCAGTCCAGAGTTCCTGCTTAACCCTCAAAGTGAAGTGTCGTCTCATTATTGGGGGAGGATTTATTGTATGCTGTTCCAGTTTGATTGCTAGGAGTGTAAACCTATTCGCATGGTTTTTCCTATTCGGCTGTATACAGCATTCATATGCCTGAGAGCATTCATATGCTTCTCCGATTCGGTGGTTGTGGTGTCTGCCAGAGTGCTTGGAGTCCTCAGGAAACACTAGGAGCATCCTTTAACGGAGGTACTCAGTCGGGGTGCCAGGCGATCCGTTACAATGAGCAGTTCCATTCATCAGGTCTGGTCAGTGGAACGTCAGCTGAGAGTGTGTTGCTTAATAATGGCGCTGCTGAAATGGCCATAAAATTATATATTATAAGCCAAAATAAACAGTACCAGGGTCCGCTGGGTGACACTTCCTATCCCTTCCCTTCAGTCCTGAATTCAGAAAGCTGCTATTTAGTGATGTACCGAACTGTTAGTTGGCGAACAGTTCCCGGCGAACATAGCATGTTCGCGTTCGCCACGGCGGGCGAACGCATGCGCGGTTCGATCCGCATCCCTATTAGTCATCATTGAGTAAACTTTGACCCTGTGCCTCACGGTCAGCAGACACATTCCAGCAAATTAGCAGCAGACCCTCCCTCCCAGACCCTCCCACCTCCTGTACAGCATCCATTTTAGATTAATTCTGAAGCTGCATTCTTAGATAGAGGAGGGAAAGTGTAGCTGCTGCTCATTTGATAGGGAAATTGATAGCTAGGCTAGAGTATTCAGCTCACAGTGGATACTGTGCCAACTTGCCCAGTGCCACCACTCATATCTGGTGTCACAATAGCTTGCATTTAAAAACAAACAAATGTTTTCACTGTAATAGATTGAATAGCAGTTAGTTGTCTGCAAGCGTCTGGGTGTCAGGCCTTCAGCGTGTACTCTGCCAACTTCTGCCAGTCCACTTTGCCACTCATATCAGGTGTCACAATAGCGTGCCTTTTCTAAGAAAAAAAGTTTTTCACTGTAAGCTAATAGCAGTCAGTGTCCTTCAAGCGTGTGTCAGGCCTTCAGCGTGTACTCTGCCAACTTCTGCCAGTCCACTTTGCCACTCATATCTGGTGTCACAATAGCGTGCCTTTAAAAAGAAAAAAGTTTTTCACTGTAAGCTAATAGCAGTCGTGTCCTTCAAGCGGGTGTGTCAGACCTTCAGCGTGCACTCTGCCAACCTCTGCCAGTGTACTTTGCCACTCATATCTGGTGTCACAATAGCGTGCATTTAAAACCAAAAAACTTTTTTCACTGTTATAGATTGAATAGCAGTTAGTTGTCTTCAAGCGGGTGTCAGGCCTACAGCGTGTACTCTGCCAACCTAACGCCTTGCCCAGCGTCTGACAGCTGGCTTGTCTGAACTATTAGCCCGCCAGCTTTTACCATACAAGCTGGTGGAGTCTGAGGCGTTCAAAAAAATTGTGGCTATTGGGATACCGCAGTGGAAGGTACCTGGACGAAATTTCTTTGCACAAAAGGCAATCCCCAACCTGTACTCGATTGTGCAAAAGGAAGTAATGGCATGTCTGGCACACAGTGTTGGGGCAAGGGTCCATCTGACCACTGATACCTGGTCTGCAAAGCATGGTCAGGGCAGCTATATCACCTACACTGCGCATTGGGTAAACCTGCTGACGGCTGCCAAGCATGGAATGCGTGGCTCTGCAGAGGAGTTGGTGACACCGCCACGACTTGCAGGCAGGCCTGCTGCTACCTCCTCTACTCCTCCTACTCCATCCTCTTCCATAACCTTCTCGGCTGAGTCCTCTTCTGCTGCTGCGTCTTGCTCCACATCAACGGCACCCCCCCCCAGCTCCCAGGTACTATTCCACATCCCGGATACGGCATTGTCACGCCGTCTTGGGGTTGACTTGCTTGAAAGCAGAGAGTCACACTGGACAAGCACTCCTGTCCGCCCTGAACGCACAGGTGGAAAAGTGTCTGACTCCGCAGCAACTGGATATCGGCAAAGTGGTTTGTGACAACGGAACAAATTTGTTGGCGGCATTGAAGTTGGGCAAGTTGACACATGTGCCGTGCATAAGTACACAGGCTTACAGGATGTCCTGAAGCAGGCCAGGAAGGTGTGTGGCCATTTCAGGCATTCCTACACGGCCATGGCGCACTTTGCAGATATCCAGCGGCGAAACAACATGCCAGTGAGGCGCTTGATTTGCGACAGCCCGACACGTTGGAATTCAACACTCCTAATGTTCGACCGCCTGCTCCAACAAGAAAAAGCCGTTAATTAATATTTGTATGACCGGGGTGCTAGGACAGCCTCTGGGGAGCTGGGAATTTTTGTGCCACGTTACTGGACGCTCATGCGCAATGCCTGTAGGCTCATGCGTCCTTTTGAGGAGGTGACAAACCTAGTCAGTCGCACCGAAGGCACCATCAGCGACATCATACCATTTGTTTTCTTCCTGGAGCGTGCCCTGCGAAGAGTGCTGGATCAGGCCATAGATGAGCGTGAAGAGGAAGAGGAAGAGTTGTGGTCATCATCACCACCAGAAACAGCCTTATCAGCATCGCTTGCTGGACCTGCGGCAACGCTGGAAGAGGATTGTGAGGAAGAGGAGTCAGAGGAGGAATGTGGCTTTGAGGAGGAGGAGGAAGACCAACCACAACAGGCATCCCAGGGTGCTCGTTGTCACCTATCTGGTACCCGTGGTGTTGTACGTGGCTGGGGGGGTAGAACATACCTTCATTGAGATTACTGAGGAGGAGGAACGGGAAATGAGTAGCTCGGCATCCAACCTTGTGCAAATGGGGTCTTTCATGCTGTCCTGCCTGTTGAGGGACCCTCGTATAAAAAGGCTGAAGGAGAACGACCTGTACTGGGTGTCCACGCTACTAGACCCCCGGTATAAGCAGAAAGTGGCTGAAATGTTACCAAATTACAACAAGTCGGAAAGGATGCAGCATTTGCAAAATAAATAAAAAAGTATGCTTTACACAGCGTATAAGGGTGACATCACAGCACAACGGGAATCTAACAGGGGAAGAGGTGAAAGTCATCCTCCTCCTCCCACGACCACGCCGGCAAGGACAGGACGCTTTAAAGACGTGTTGTTGATGGAGGACATGCATAGCTTTTTAAGTCCTACGCATCGCCACAGCCCTTCGGGATCCACCCTCAGAGAACGACTCGACCGACAGGTAGCAGACTACCTCCCCTTAACTGCAGATATCAACACTCTGAGGAGCTATTAACCCCTTGACTACTGGGTGTGCAGGCTTGACCTGTGGCCTGAGCTATCCCAATTTGCGATAGAACTTCTGGCCTGCCCCGCTTCAAGTGTCCTGTCAGAAAGGACCTTCAGTGCAGCAGGAGGTATTGTCACTGAGAAGAGAAGTCACCTAGGTCAAAAAAGTCTAGATTACCTCACCTTTATTAAGATGAATGAGGGATGGATCCTGAAGGGACTGACAGTGGGCGATACATTCGACTAAAAAAGGCCTGATGAGATGAGCTGCCTTGGGCTAAAAATGGTCCACACGCTGCTGTATTTTAGCTCTGAATGCCGGTTGACTTGCGTGACTTAGGGTTCAAGCTGCAATGTTTTAGGGCACTTTCTGCCTGGGAAACAAACATCAATTTTTCTGGCCGCTGCTACAGCAGCGGCTGCAACAATACCTAATTTTTCAGGCATGTGTACATGCCTAATTTTTCGGGCCTCTGGTGCTGCACTGTGACTTCAAAAACCAAACCAAAAAAAAGGCACATAACAGGGATTAAACTGATAGGAATAGTACTACTTAACACACCACTCCTATCTGGTGGCACATTAGATTGCACGCGCAGTGCCCCAAATTTGAAGTAGGAGGACCGACCAAGCATCTTTTTCCATCTCCCGGTTCCTAAAATCGATGCCATTTACACGTCCCCTGATAGGGCGCCAGCTCGTTATTCTCTTGGGCGCCAGCTCGTTATTCTCTTTTTCACTTCACTAGGGACACTTTACTGCACTATGGGCACTTAGACCCACTCTTTGTCTTGCACAGTGTTATTCCTAGCCAGCATCTGTGATGGGAAATCAGGCAGTCATCTAAACGTTTAGATTGAGCTTTAGCTTAGAACACCCTTGAAGGTGTTTAAGGAGATTAGGGCTAGTTTAGAGGATTCTTCTTAGACCTCTCTGAGTCTTTATAGCCCTTCTACCTATCCAGCATTTCTGGAAACTAGCTAAGAGAAAGGGTGGCTGTGTGTCTGTGATACATTTAACTTTCTATCACCTTATTGACACTTTATCACTCCAGTCTCCATATTCTCTGCCTATACCCATCTATTTAGAGGGAATTTCCTTGCCCCTGCCAATATTATATAATAGGTAATAGTATTACCATTATTACACAATTAGCCCCTGTAATACGCGTTTAACTCGCAAGTTGGAATAAACTTGGAATTAATAATAACATTAGGAGTCCACACTCCTTGCTTTCGGCAATTCAATAATATTTATTAAGAGAGGCTAATTAAACAAATAAACAATACATATACATTTGAAATAGGTTAGTATATATTGCTACTAAAAACTAATCATTGACTCAATGGAAAGTAGGCTAAATTAACATAACAAACAGGCATAGACACATGATACAGTTACCACTCCATCAATCAGCAGCTCAGAGTAAGAGAGAGAGGGTGTGTATAGTGGGGAGAGGGGAGAGAGAGAGAAGGTGAGGAGGGTGAATTGAAAAGAGAGAGAAAATGTGCTATTCGCAGGGCTTTAAACAGGTTAGCCCCTCCTTCTGCTGGACACACCTCCCTTAGTCAATCCCTTAGGATGTAACAGAACCAGAGTGCCTCCTGGGGGAAGGGGGATTGCACTGGAAGGGAATGGAGGAGGAGTTTATCAACAACCCAACTGATTTTGCCTGGTGAAAGGCCATGTGCTTCACAGAGGACTCCATTATTGCCTAAGGGTAGAATGGGGGTTTGAATCCCTGTATTAGAACACAATAACACTTCATTGGCATACAGTTTGGCTGTTAATCACATCCCCCCACTTATTAAGGCCCCTATAGGGGAATGAGTATAGTATCCCTTTGTTATTTATAAATGATACAATAAAGACTTTTGGCCATTACTCAATTTACTTTAACAAAGGGTACTAACCACGGTATCAGGAAGCATCACTCTGCTTTCCCTTTCTCCCTCTATTATACACCTATGTTCACTAGGATTTGTAGGTATCACTTTATTATAGTTGTCTAACCTTTTCCTATGCCAGTTTTAGATCTCCTTCTTGGGAGATTTTTTCTTTTTTCAGTTTATTAGCATACTTTCAAGGACCCTTGGTGTTGTACGTGGCTGGGTGGAGGAAGAGACCTTCAATGACATCAGTGAGGACAAGGAACGGACATGGCTAACTTGGTATCCAACCTTGTGCAAATAGGGAGTTTGCGGTTGTGCAAATGGACTGTTTGCGGTTGTTTGCGGTGCGTTAAACGGGGAGTTTGGTCTGTCACTGTGAAGCGGGTGTAACCCTTACACTACCTGATCGATACAACATCATACAGTAGGTCCCCCCCTCATTATTTTTATGGCCCCCACCCACCGCTCACGGGTGGGGGCGGGCGGGAGGACAGTAGCCCCCCCATTGTGATTTATGGCCCCCACCCACCGCGTGAGTATAACAATGTTTGACATTTAGTGAATATTCCCTATTCTGCCCTGTGTCAGTGTGTATCAGGGTCTCTGAGGACAGGTGTCAATCCATATCTGCCAAGTGACCCTATGTAGGGGGAACAGTCCCTATTCTGCTCTGTGTCAGTGTGTATCAGGGATCCTTAGGATAGGTGTCAATCCATATCTGCCAAGTGACCCTATGTAGGAGGAACAGTCCCTATTCTGCTCTGTGTCAGTGTGTATCAGGGTCCCTGAGAACAGGTGTCAATCCATATCTGCCAAGTGACCCTATGTAGGGGGAACAGTCCCTATTCTGCTCTGTGTCAGTGTATATCAGGGTCCCTGAGGACAGGTGTCAATCCATATCTGCCAAGTGAGCCTATGTAGGGGGAACAGTCCCTATTCTGCTCTGTGTCAGTGTGCATCAGGGTTCCTGAGGACAGGTGTCAATCCATATCTGCCATGTGACCCTATGTAGGGGGAACAGTCCCTATTCTGCTCTGTGTCAGTGTGTATCAGGGATCCTTAGGATAGGTGTCAATCCATATCTGCCAAGTGACCCTATGTAGGGGGAACAGTCCCTATTCTGCTCTGTGTCAGTGTGTATCAGGGTCTCTGAGGGCAGGTTTCAATCCATATGTCAAGGTGTCAATATGTCATGTCAGGTGTCAATCCATTTCCATTGTGATTTAGGAATGTTAGGTGATTTATGCCCTTTATGGATTAAAACCAGACTCTGCATCAACTGTGTAATTTTCCATGGGAGTTTTGCCATGGATCCCCCTCCGGCATGCCACAGTCCAGGTTTTAATCCCCTTGAAACAACTTTTCCATCACTATTGTGGCCAGAAAGAGTCCCTGTGGGTTTTAAAATTCGCCTGCCCATTGAAGTCTATGGCGGTTCGCCTGGTTTGCGAACGTTTGCGGAAGTTCATTTGCGAACTGAAAATTTCGTGTTCGCAACATCACTACTGCTATTAGTGTTGTGCAGGGTCAGCTCGTTGGCCAACAAGCCAACAGCAAACAAGCCAAATCCTGCACCATCCGGCTTAGCTCAGACAGAGAGCTTCCAGCTCTCATTGAAGTAGGGATTGGCCTAATGTCTTTACTGAGTGAGTTTTAGTATACACATTGAAATGGACATCATTGTAGCCATTACAACTTAAAGAACCACTCCCAACACTTAAAACACTTTAGCTTGCTGTCAATCACACAACCGTTCTGTTACTTCCTGGTTTGGTTAGCTCAGTGGAGCTAAACTCAAGAGGCAGCAATTGCCCAGAGCACCTGCCTTGCAAAGACTTTTCATTGAGCTGCATTGGGAAGTCTGACATTGTTATAAGTATAAATTCTGCTGTAGCAATGTGGCTGAGAAGGGGACGGTCTAGGAACTGTTATCAGATTTGTCACACAGAGCTGTAATGGTGATACTGCCTAGAATATCACTTTAAAGGCCATGTTGGTTCAGAAAACAACTTTCTGCTTTGTTAGAATCTCCCTGTGCATATTTTACTTTTTATCTTCAGGCAATAATTCCCAAAGGGGGTCAAAACTCCTAGTTTTCTCATGGTTCACAATTAAAATGTAGAAAACCTTTTCTGCTTAGTTTTACATTATGTTAATCATTTTTTTCTGTCTGCAAGTTCTTCCCGAGGAAGTAAAAAAGTGCAGACTTTCCTACTTTTCTTGTTTTGGGCATGACAATGTGCATATCCCTAGCTATAACCCTGATTTTACTGTTTTCATCTTTAAGCGAAACTGTGAGCCGTATAACCTTCACAGCATCTTGTAGTTGTTATGGTGCTGCGAGTCCATGTGTGATATTTCTGATTTTCTGTTAAATTATTCAGAAAAGATTTCACAAAAAAAGTGGCTTTCCTGGTACCTTCTCTGCAGGAATCAGACATCAAAATGATCAGCTCAAATCTTTCCAATCTTGGATGACACGGATTGGCTGAAGAGCACCACCCACGAACAGTTCAGCATTCTCAGCCAATCATTGTCATGCAAGGTTAGACAGATTTGTGACGATAATGCAAAGGTGTCATTTCTGCATTACCAGAGCAGCAGGTGATGGGCCGGGTAATATGTGCCAACTTTATCAAACTGTGCCCATACTAGGTGGTGCCCATAGACCTATAGCACCGCAAGGATTTGTAATATTTTTGATACTTAGAGTTCCCCTTCAAGCTACTCTAGACTTATACCAGATATCATAAAATTGTAACATTTAAATATTTTCATTCTAAAAAGCTTGTGTGTGCAATCTCTTCCAATCGACTAAAAGCAGAGCGTATTCTTGTTTTACGGCCTCTATTCTGCAGAGCGTTTACCCAGATGTCAGGGAGTCTGGAGGTGGCCTGTCTGACTCATACACACAATGCATCAAAGAAATGCTGATTAAACAGTGTTTACAGTCAGTCAGATTATAGAGGAATTGCTTTATAAAAGAAAGCACACACTTTATAAAAGATTTTTATATTATTGCAAATCACCTCCAAAAGTAATGAATGCAGGAAATCTTGGTTTTATGTTAATGGAATAAATATTCCATACTGTAGCCATTTGTGAAGTGAAGGATAATATTTTAAAAATATGGTATTATCCGTGTTATGTCGATTTAGAAACGCTGTAAAGGGGACCTCTTATGAAGCACCATACTCATAGATTTTGTGTTTATGCCGCCACATTTTTTTTAAAAAAAATAGCTTCCTAAACTCTTTTTATGCAAGATAATATTTCAGGGACAAGAAAAAAAGAATCACATAATAAAAGAACATTAGAGGGAGATTCTGGGCATGGTAACATTGTCTTGTAAGGTTTTGTGTGTGTGCCCTGTTTGTAGTATTTATGTGTGTGGCTGTTTGTTGTATTATGCATTTCTATGTGGACAGTTCATGGTATTTGTCCTGGTGTATGTGGGCTGCCTGATGTGTGAAGTCTATGTTTTGCGTGCGTGTTGTCTCTGAATGTATGTGTATGTGAGTTGCTTGTAGTATTTGTGTGTTGTGTGTCTGTGGTGTAGCATGTATATGTTGTCTGTGTGTGGAACTATATGCATATGTGGGCTGTTTGCTGTGTTATGAATGTTTGTGGACTGTCTGAGGTTTTCTGTGTGTGTGCTGTCTGTGACTTTAAGGGTGTGATGCAGGCTGTTTGTGATATTGTGTGTATGTTACCAGCGTATTCTGTTATATTTGTAAGTGGGCTGTTTGATTTATTTTGTGTGTGCTGTGGGTATGCATTTTTACTGCTTATAGTATTTGTGTGTGATGAGGGCTATTTGCGGTGTTGTCTATGTGGGATATTTAAGGTGTTCTGTGTGTAAATGTTGGCTGTCTGTGATGTTTTGTGTATGTGAAGGGTGTTTGTGGGGCTTTGTTTATTACTGTTTGCAAGGATGTTATGGGGGCTATTTATTGAAATACCGAAACCGGCGATCCAGTGGTGGAATTCATAGTCTGCACCATCCATGGGTGCAGACTTTTTTTGTCTCTCTCCTTGTTCTGGTGCTTTACCAGTGAGATGGAACATTGCCATTTTAACCCATGGCAATGCACTGAATCACGAGGAAGTGCCCCTTGTGGTATCTACACCCGGTGGATGTGCACAGCACAGGCTCCCTTGTGCTTGCTGCGCTATTTTGCACTGGGCTGGCTGTGGAAATACTTTGACCGCCTCATCTTGCCCATTAGGATCTGCAGTCTTGTGTGCCGTGCAAAGGCACCCCCATGTGCCATAGGTAGCCGACCCTTGGCCTAGTTCTTTGTTCACAAATCTCACACATCTCAGTGTGGATGGTCCTATTTGCACGGAGGATGTAGTATGTATAGATTTGACGGATTGGGGTTGCTGACATTTGAAGGTGTGACATTCTATATCCTTGCAACCTCCATCAGTATGAGAGCATTCACAGATATCTGTATGATGCAGACTCTATCTCAATGACTCTTTTGTTCCCAATGACAACAGGTATTTTATGAATGTCATGATCACTTTCTTATCTCCCCCTGCGGTCACCGGCAAAAACCTCCGGGGACATTGTGCATACTGTAAGCCAGTAGCCTGGTCAGCCTTAGATACTGCAGTCCACCGCACAATATCTCAACAATATGGAGCAGAATTTATTCAGTAGACATCAAATTGTAGAGAACAGAAACTTGAATTTGAACCTTTAAGCAATAAAAAGTTTAAATAATTATCTACTGCGGCTCTACTATTTTTGCCTGACTTTAGGAAATGTTATTTTATTATATTTTTATAGAATTATAAGCCTATTCCAAAAAGTTCTCTCCATAGTACAGCCGAGTATTCTGTTTCTCTAGCCCTGTCAATGACCCATAAAGATAAAATGGTGAAAGCTTCAGCACTCCTTGAGGAACTGTGAATTGTTATTTTGTTTCATATTCCATGAGTCATGTGCTGCAATATGTTAATGTGTTAGCAAATGCTTCCCATTAGTACAAATCTGTTGTCCATTTTTAAAGTGTATTAATAATGTTTTGAGTGTTAAGGTTTATGCCATTGGTGAGCTAAGAGCTCAATTTGTGGTGTGAAACAAATTCCACACTGGATCACATGCCAAAACACATCCACCCATAGATTCTACTCTGTTCCTCATGTATAATATGACAGCTGTCTGTTTCTACCTGCACTACACGGGCCTATTTAATGTAATTTAACATCTGGTGGAAACAGCTATCTTAAAAATTCCGAACCCTGACAGTAGATGCTGACCAACCTTCTAACCAAACATAAAGATCTGTCCAAGATTCTAACCAAACATAAAGACCTATCCAAGATTCTAACCAAACATAAAGACCTATCCAAGATTCTAACCAAACATAAAGACCTGTCCAACATTCTAACCAAACATAAAGACCTGTCCAAGATTCTAACCAAACATAAAGACCTGTCCAAGATTCTAACCAAACATAAAGACCTGTCCAAGATTCTAACCAAACATAAAGACCTGTCCAAGATTCTAACCAAACATAAAGACCTGTCCAACATTCTAACCAAACATAAAGACTTGCACAACATTTTAACCAAACATAAGCACCTGCACAACATTCTAACCAAACATAAAGACCTGTCCAAGATTCTAACCAAACATAAAGACCTGTCCAAGATTCTAACCAAACATAAAGACCTGTCCAAGATTCTAACCAAACATAAAGACCTGTCCAAGATTCTAACCAAACATAAAGACCTGGCCAACATTCTAACCAAACATAAAGACCTGGCCAACATTCTAACCAAACATAAAGACTTGCACAACATTTTAACCAAACATAAGGACCTGCACAACATTCTAACCAAACATAAAGACCTGTCCAACATTCTAACCAAACAAAGATCTGTCCAACATTCTAACCAAACATAAAGACTTGTCCAAGATTCTAACCAAACATTAAGAACTGTCCAACATTCTAATAAAACATAAAGACCTGTCCAAGATTTGAGCCAAACATAAAGACCTGCCCAACATTCTAACCAAACATAAAGAAATGTGCTGCAGCTCCTGCAAGTTTACGCAAAAACAATTGAATCCTGCTGAACAGAACGTGTGACCTGACTTCTTCTGGATCCTGGGTGAATCGGGACATTGAGCCCCACAAGATGACACCTTTACCGAGGTTTTACGCTTCGGTCCTGACCACCCAGCTAATGAGGCCTACACACGATGCGGACATGGGGGAGACGGTCGCTCTCCCACCGCCCCAATGCACTCTAAGGCACAGCTGGAGCCACCGTTCCCCCCCCTATGGACCGGCGGGGGTTATCCCGGTCCCCACAAACCTGGCACACAAAGCTACATGGCCTGCAACTGATCACCGAAGCTGGGGCCCTGAGTGCGCTGAACCCAGCAATATGGTGGCTACAAAATCTAGGCCCACACTTACACAACCCCAACCTTCAAGCCTGGACCTGATTTTCCAGAAATTTTGGGCACGCCTGGAACAACTCCTCATCAAGTCCTCCCCTGCCCACAGAGCAAAAGAAGAGGTAAAGGTGAAGAGGAGACGGAGCTGACAAATCCAGGGTAAAGCTCACCTACGCCCGAAATGACCGCTGTATACCCACCTAGGCCGGAGGCCCTACAGAGGTTTCCTCCAAAGCTTCAGCCACAACGCCGGAAGCCCGCCCGCCAAACACCAGGGCCACCTGCAGCGCCCACACAGGGAAAGACCCGGCTCACATAGATGCCCGAGTCTGTGGAACGCAGAAGCCGACCCGACATGAGGCCTGGGGCCGGGGAGAGGTCCCTCCTCCCTCACAACCGGTCACCAGCATCTCACAACCTGTCAGCAGCATCTCACAACCTGTCAGCAGCATCTCACAACCTGTCAGCAACATCCAGAGCTTGCACGCTCCGACCGCCACACGAACAGCCAAGGGAATTGGCTGAAGCAGCGCCTCGCACACCGGACCCACACGCAGACATCCGAGCACCTTACTAGGACTGACAAACGGAAAGGACTACAGAATTGCAGCTGAGTATCGTCCATTATACAAGCGGACACTGACTCTTAGTAACCAAGTCACTTGACCCATAGTCGCTACTTACCAAAGCACGCTAAGATTTATATCCTGAGACTCCTCTCCACAACTAGGCTATACTCCTCTCTTTTAGCTCAGGGGAAACTCAGCCTGTTATCTAACCCATTGAAGACCACTTTACCGGTAGTTGCCTCGACTATAATGCCGTGTGGGTGCTCCTAGTTTATAGCACTCAGGTGCACCTAGCCAGCCATACCTTGCAAGCGAGTTATACCTTTGACTATCCTCATGTAAAACTCAATTTCTTATGTTTATGCAGTACTCAGTAGGCAAATGTTTAAATACTCAGAGATAGATCTGTTGCATGCATCACTCGAATTTTGCCTTACATATACATGTGCCAGCACAGTCATTCTCTAGAACCTCTAAGTACTTGTTCTTCTCACAGTCTAGCTAGTTTTAATCTTCTACACTCTCTTTTATTTCATTTAAATCTTCACCAAAACTGTTATGTAATTCCAGAAAACAATCGTTAATCTTTCTACTTAGACTTGTGCATATAATCCCACTATACCTGAGATCCTTCATGTCAGCACATAGACGTACACACAGTATATTGTTGAACCAAACTTGTTATAAATATAAAAATGTGCAAACGCTCATGCCACTACCTAACTCTTGTGAACCTTTGAAACACGCTGTTGTGGCGAATGTGATAACCTGTAACCACCTGCACAATAAAAATAAAGAATTTAAAAAAAAAAAACATAAAGACCTGTCCAAGATTTGAGCCAAACATAAAGACCTTGTTTAACATTCTAACCAAACATAAAGAAATGTGAAAAATTCTAACCAAACATAAAGAGATGTGCAACATTCTAACCAAATACAAAGACTTGTTTAACATTCTAAACCTGGTCAAGTCAGGACAAGAGGAACTGTTTATGCTCTGTGCTGGAAGGAGTAGAGATTTTTAAACTTCTATGGTAGCGAAAAGGTGCAACATTTTTCTTTGGAAGAGGAGTGCTTAGAGGAGCTGTCTACAGTCCTGACTCTGTCACTGCAGGAGACACAGTGTCAAATTGTAAACCATCACAAAATGAGGTACTGTGTACAGTGTTCAAGGAGCTGTCCAAAGTTCTGATCAAGCAGACAGAGAGCTGCTTAATATTGTATACCTTCAATATTCTCAACCAGCAGCCAGGGAGCTCTCCTGAGACTGGAGCCTCCAATAGTGTCCTTTAAATATCTTGAGCTTGCAGCTGGTATGTAGTGATGTCCCGAACGGTTCGCCGGCGAATAGTTCCTCGTGAACATAGCTTGTTCGCGTTCACCACGGATGGCGAACATATGCGATGTTCGGTCCGCCCCCTATTCGTCATCATTGAGTAAACTTTGACCCTGTACCTCAGGGTCAGTGTTTGTGTTTATTATACATTATCCTCCATAGCCAGTAACCTGTGTTTATTATACATTATCCCCCATAGCCAGTAACCTGTGTTTATTATACATTATCCTCCCATAGCCAGTAACCTGTGTTATTATACATTACCCCCCATAGCCAGTAACCTGTGTTTATTATACATTATTCCCCCCATAGCCAGTAACCTGTGTTTATTATACATTATCCCTCCCATAGCCAGTAACCTGTGTTTATTATACATTATCCCTCCCATAGCCAGTAACCTGTGTTTATTATACATTATCCCTCCCATAGCCAGTAACCTGTGTTTATTATACATTATCCCCCCATAGCCAGTAACCTGTGCTTATTATACACTATCCCTCCCATAGCCAGTAACCTGTGTTTATTATACATTATCCTCCCATAGCCAGTAACTTGTGCTTATTATACATTATCCCCCCCATAGCCAGTAACCTGTGTTTATTATACATTATTCTCCCATAGCCAGTAACCTGTGTTTATTATACATTATCCCCCATAGCCAGTAACCTGTGTTTATTATACATTATCCTCCCATAGCCAGTAACCTGTGCTTATTATACATTATCCACCCATAGCCAGTAACCTGTGTTTATTATACATTATCCCCCCATAGCCAGTAACCTGTGTTTATTATACATTATCCCCCCATAGCCAGTAACCTGTGTTTATTATACATTATACTCCCATAGCCAGTAACCTGTTTATTATACATTATCCCCATAGCCAGTAACCTGTGTTTATTATACATTATCCTCCCATAGACAGTAACCTGTGTTTATTATACATTATCCTCCCATAGCCAGTAACCTGTGTTTATTATACATTATCCTACCATAGCCAGTAACCTGTGTTTATTATACATTATCCCCCCATAGCCAGTAACCTGTGTTTATTATACATTATCCTCCCATAGCCAGTAACCTGTGTTTATTATACATTATCCTCCCCATAGCCAGTAACCTGTGCTTATTATACATTATCCCCCCCATAGCTAGTAACCTGTGTTTATTATACATTATCCCCCCATAGCCAGTAACCTGTGTTTATTATACATTATCCCCCATAGCCAGTAACCTGTGTTTATTATACATTATACTCCCATAGCCAGTAACCTGTGCTTATTATACATTATCCCCCCCATAGCCAGTAACCTGTGTTTATTATACATTATCCTCCCATAGCCAGTAACCTGTGTTTATTATACATTATCCCCCATAGCCAGTAACCTGTGTTTATTATACATTATCCTCCCATAGCCAGTAACCTGTGTTTATTATACATTATCCCCCCCCATAGCCAGTAACCTGTGTTTATTATACATTATCCCCCATAGCAAGTAACCTGTGTTTATTATACATTATACTCCCAAAGCCAGTAACCTGTGTTTATTATACATTATCCCCACATAGCCAGTAACCTGTGTTTATTATACATTATCCACCAATTGCCAGTAACCTGTGTTTATTATACATTATCCCCCCCATAGCCAGTAACCTGTGTTTATTATACATTATCCTCCCATAGCTAGTAACCTGTGTTTATTATACATTATCCCCCCCATAGCCAGTAACCTGTGCTTATTATACATTATCTCCCCTATAGCCAGTAACCTGTGTTTATTATACATTATCCCCCCATAGCCAGTAACCTGTGTTTATTATACATTATCCTCCCCATAGCCAGTAACCTGTGTTTATTATACATTATCCTCCCCATAGCCATGGATCCCCCTCCGGCATGCCACAGTCCAGGTGTTAGTCCCCTTGAAACAACTTTTCCATCATTATTGAGGCCAGAAAGAGTCCCTGTGGGTTTTAAAATACGCCTGCCTATTGAAGTCTATGGCGGTTCGCCGGGTTCGCCCGTTCGCGAACATTTGCGGAAGTTCGCGTTCGGAAAATTTTATGTTCGCGACATCACTACTGGGATGCTGTCCTAAGTCCTGATCCTCCAATATTCTAATCATGCAGCTGAGGGATTGTGCTGTGATTTGGGCCAGAGTTAAAGGATATGTTCTGTGTTCTGAGCCAGGAGCTGGAAAGCTGTCCTGATATCGGAGACACCATAGAACACCGGTAGGCAACCTTCGGCACTCCAGATGTTTTGGACTACATCTCCCATAATGCTCGTACAGCCACAATGCTGGCAAAGCATCAAGTCCACAACATCTGGGGTGCCGAAGGTTGCCTACCCCTGCCATAGAAGAACAATGTTCAGCACCATCATTCAAAATATGCAGCAATCAGTGTGTAAAATGATTTTCCTTGAGTGTAATATGATGTTAAAATAAAAAATGGAAATATCTATAAATATATATATATATATATATACAAACCACGATTCCAGCACTCATGGTCCCTGGTCTTTAGAATTCCCCGGTGCTAACTCCAGCCATAATACAGGAATGAAGACGAGTGCACTCTGGGGTCTGTAGAAAGTATAGATGCTTTTATTCAGCACAAATCATACATCGACGTTTCAGTCCAACCGTCTTGAGAAAAGTCCTGTTGGACTGAAACGTCGATGTATGATTTGTGCTGAATAAAAGCGTCTATACTTTCTACAGACCCCAGAGTGCCCTCGCCTTTATACAGGAAGTGCAGAATTATTAGGCAAATGAGTATTTTGACCACATCATCCTCTTTATGCATGTTGTCTTACTCCAAGCTGTATAGGCTCGAAAGCCTACTACCAATTAAGCATATTAGGTGATGTGCATCTCCGTAATGAGAAGGGGTGTGGTCTAATGACATCAACACCCTATATCAGGTGTGCATAATTATTAGGCAACTTCCTTTCCTTTGGCAAAATGGGTCAAAAGAAGGACTTGACAGGCTCAGAAAAGTCAAAAATAGTGAGATATCTTGCAGAGGGATGCAGCACTCTTAAAATTGCAAAGCTTCTGAAGCGTGATCATCGAACAATCAAGCGTTTCATTCAAAATAGTCAACAGGGTCGCAAGAAGCGTGTGGAAAAACCAAGGCGCAAAATAACTGCCCATGAACTGAGAAAAGTCAAGCGTGCAGCTGCCAAGATGCCACTTGCCACCAGTTTGGCCATATTTCAGAGCTGCAACATCACTGGAGTGCCCAAAAGCACAAGGTAAGACATGGCCAAGGTAAGAAAGGCTGAAAGACGACCACCACTGAACAAGACACACAAGCTGAAACGTCAAGACTGGGCCAAGAAATATCTCAAGACTGATTTTTCTAAGGTTTTATGGACTGATGAAATGAGAGTGAGTCTTGATGGGCCAGATGGATGGATTGGTAAAGGGCAGAGAGCTCCAGTCCGACTCAGACACCAGCAAGGTGGAGGTGGAGTACTGGTTTGGGCTGGTATCATCAAAGATGAGCTTGTGGGGCCTTTTCGGGTTGAGGATGGAGTCAAGCTCAACTCCCAGTCCTACTGCCAGTTTCTGGAAGACACCTTCTTCAAGCAGTGGTACAGGAAGAAGTCTGCATCCTTCAAGAAAAACATGATTTTCATGCAGGACAATGCTCCATCACACGCGTCCAAGTACTCCACAGCGTGGCTGGCAAGAAAGGGTATAAAAGAAGGAAATCTAATGACATGGCCTCCTTGTTCACCTGATCTGAACCCCATTGAGAACCTGTGGTCCATCATCAAATGTGAGATTTACAAGGAGGGAAAACAGTACACCTCTATGAACAGTGTCTGGGAGGCTGTGGTTGCTTCTGCACGCAATGTTGATGGTGAACAGATCAAACCACTGACAGAATCCATGGATGGCAGGCTTTTGAGTGTCCTTGCAAAGAAAGGTGGCTATATTGGTCACTGATTTGTTTTTGTTTTGTTTTTGAATGTCAGAAATGTATATTTGTGAATGTTGAGATGTTATATTGGTTTCACTGGTAAAAAATAAATAATTGAAATGGGTATATATTTGTTTTTTGTTAAGTTGCCTTATAATTATGCACAGTAATAGTCACCTGCACACACAGATATCCCCCTAAAATAGCTATATATATGTATATAATGTCAGTGTAAACCAAGAATATAAAATAATCAGCTCACTATCTGTAGATGGATGGTAATAGATTACTATCTGTTCTTTACCTACTTAGATCCACCGTTGAGCTGGCTTTATCTCTTCCCACCGGGGTCTGTTCCTAGTTGAGTTCTGTTACTCTCAATTGCATGTTACTTTCTCTGACATTTGTACTTTGTTTACAGTACTGTCTAACCTAAGTGGCATTTTCAGTGTCAAAACTTAAAGAAATTGAGACCTTTTCTACTACCCCTACCCAGCGGCATTCTGTGCTTCCTGACACTCAGTAAATAAAAGTGAACACATTAACATTGATTTTTTTTTTTTTACCTGGGTAGATGAGAAGGTCCAGAGTTTCCCTGCCAGGCCCAGGTACCAAAGCCTTATGATGTGGTATCCAGAATAAAGTGGAGGGTTCACTCGATTTGTCCTTCCTGCTCCAATCTCCTTTTCTTCTCCTTCATTTGACAGTCTTCTTTTCTTCTGACACTGTCTTCTATATTTGGCTCCTTATGCTCCTTTACCTTTCTGCTTATTTTGCGCCCTCTTGCTCCTTTCTCGTTCTGATTCCTTTCTGCTCCTTGCAGACCCTTTCTGCTCCTTCTTCTACTTTACCTTTGTGCTCCTTCTGATTCTTTCTGCTCCTTTACCTTTGTGCTCCTTCTGTCCCTTTCTGCTCCTTGCAGACCCTTCCTGTCCCTGCTCCTTGCATACCCTTCCTGCTCCTTGCTACCCCTGCTCCTTGCAGACCCTTCCTGCTCCTTGCTGCCCCTGCTCCTTGCTGACTCTTCATTTAGCCCCCCCCCACACCTCACTTGCCTAATCTATAGGCTGCCCCCCCATGCCTCACTCCCCTAATATATATGCTGCTGCCCCCCCTCCATGCCACACTCCCCTAATATATAGGCTGCTGCCCCCCCCCATGCCATACTCCCCTAATATAGAGGCTGCTGCCCCCCCTCCATGCCACACTCCCCTAATATATAGGCTGCTGCCCCCCCATGCCATACTCCCCTAATATATAGGCTGCTGCCCCCCCATGCCATACTCCCCTAATATATAGGCTGCTACCCCCCCATGCCCTACTCCCCTAATATATAGGCTGCTGCCCCCCCATGCCATACTCCCCTAATATATAGGCTGCTGCCCCCCATGCCATACTCCCCTAATATATAGGCTGCTGCCCCCCATGCCATACTCCCCTAATATATAGGCTGCTGCCCCCGCCCCCATGCCTTACTCCCCTAATATATAGGCTGCTGCCCCCCATGCCATACTCCCCTAATATATAGGCTGCTGCCCCCCCATGCCATACTCCCCTAATATATAGGCTGCTGCCCCCCCCATGCCTTACTCCCCTAATATATAGGCTGCTGCCCCCCATGCCATACTCCCCTAATATATAGGCTGCTGCCCCCCCCCATGCCATACTCCCCTAATATATAGGCTGCTGCCCCCCCCATGCCCTACTCCCCTAATATATAGGCTGCTGCCCCCCCATGCCATACTCCCCTAATATATAGGCTGCTGCCCCCGCCCCCATGCCTTACTCCCCTAATATATAGGCTGCTGCCCCCATGCCATACTCCCCTAATATATAGGCTGCTGCCCCCCCATGCCATACTCCCCTAATATAGAGGCTGCTGCCCCCCCATGCCATACTCCCCTAATATATAGGCTGCTGCCCCCCATGCCATACTTCCCTAATATATAGGCTGCTGCCCCCCATGCCATACTCCCCTAATATATAGGCTGCTGCGCCCCCATGCCATACTCCCCTAATATATAGGCTGCTGCCCCCCCATGCCATACTCCCCTAATATATAGGCTTCTGTCCCCCCATGCCACACTCCCCTAATATATAGGCTGCTGCCCCCCATGCCATACTCCCCTAATATATAGGCTGCTGCCCCCCCCCCATGCCATACTCCCCTAATATATAGGCTGCTGCCCCCCCCATGCCATACTCCCCTAATATATAGGCTGCTGCCCCCCCATGCCATACTCCCCTAATATATAGGCTTCTGCCCCCCCCATGCCATACTCCCCTAATATATAGGCTGCTGCCCCCCCATGCCATACTCCCCTAATATATAGGCTTCTGCCCCCCATGCCATACTCCCCTAATATATAGGCTGCTGCCCCCCCAATGCCATACTCCCCTAATATATAGGCTGCTGCCCCCCATGCCATACTCCCCTAATATATAGGCTGATGCCCCCCATGCCATACTCCCCTAATATATAGGCTGCTGCCCCCCCCAATGCCATACTCCCCTAATATATAGGCTGCTGCCCCCCCAATGCCATATTCCCCTAATATATAGGCTGATGCCCCCCATGCCATACTCCCCTAATATATAGGCTGCTGCCCCCCCATGCCATACTCCCCTAATATATAGGCTGCTGCCCCCCCATGCCATACTCCCCTAATATATAGGCTGCTGCCCCCCCCATGCCATACTCCCCTAATATATAGGCTGCTGCCCCCCCATGCCATACTCCCCTAATATATAGGCTTCTGCCCCCCCATGCCATACTCCCCTAATATATAGGCTGCTGCCCCCCCATGCCATACTCCCCTAATATATAGGTTGCTGCCCCCCCATGCCATACTCCCCTAATATATAGGCTGCTGCCCCCCCCCCATGCCATACTCCCCTAATATATAGGCTGCTGCCCCCCATGCCATACTCCCCTAATATATAGGCTTCTGCCCCCCCCCCATGCCATACTCCCCTAATATATAGGCTGCTACCCCCCATGCCATACTCCCCTAATATATAGGCTTCTGCCCCCCATGCCATACTCCCCTAATATATAGGCTGCTGCCCCCCAATGCCATACTCCCCTAATATATAGGCTGCTGCCCCCCATGCCATACTCCCCTAATATATAGGCTGATGCCCCCCATGCCATACTCCCCTAATATATAGGCTGCTGCCCCCCCAATGCCATACTCCCCTAATATATAGGCTGCTGCCCCCCCAATGCCATATTCCCCTCATATATAGGCTGATGCCCCCCATGCCATACTCCCCTAATATATAGGCTGCTGCCCCCCCATGCCATACTCCCCTAATATATAGGCTGCTGCCCCCCCCATGCCATACTCCCCTAATATATAGGCTGCTGCCCCCCCATGCCATACTCCCCTAATATATAGGCTTCTGCCCCCCCATGCCATACTCCCCTAATATATAGGCTGCTGCCCCCCCATGCCATACTCCCCTAATATATAGGCTGCTGCCCCCCCATGCCATACTCCCCTAATATATAGGCTGCTGCCCCCCCCCCATGCCATACTCCCCTAATATATAGGCTGCTGCCCCCCATGCCATACTCCCCTAATATATAGGCTTCTGCCCCCCCCCCCATGCCATACTCCCCTAATATATAGGCTGCTACCCCCCATGCCATACTCCCCTAATATATAGGCTTCTGCCCCCCATGCCATACTCCCCTAATATATAGGCTGCTGCCCCCCCAATGCCATACTCCCCTAATATATAGGCTGCTGCCCCCCATGCCATACTCCCCTAATATATAGGCTGATGCCCCCCATGCCATACTCCCCTAATATATAGGCTGCTGCCCCCCCAATGCCATACTCCCCTAATATATAGGCTGCTGCCCCCCCAATGCCATACTCCCCTAATATATAGGCTGATGCCCCCCATGCCATACTCCCCTAATATATAGGCTGCTGCCCCCCCATGCCATACTCCCCTAATATATAGGCTGATGCCCCCCATGCCATACTCCCCTAATATATAGGCTGCTGCCCCCCCATGCCATACTCCCCTAATATATAGGCTGCTGCCCCCCCATGCCATACTCCCCTAATATATAGGCTGCTGCCCCCCCATGCCATACTCCCCTAATATATAGGCTATTTTTACCCCCACCCCACCCAGGGCCGTCTTTAAGGAGGGGCAAAAGGGGCAGCTGCTCTGGGCCCAGTTACTCCTGGGGGCCCTAGGGCTGCTGCCCCCTGCAGCACCTGAGGTAATCAGGGGCCACAGCCCTTTAATACTGCTCCGGACCAGGCCCTGTAATATGGGGGGGTGGCTGAATACATACTCACAGCTAGACCCCTCACACACTGCCCTGTGATCCCTTTTCTTCTCCGTGGCATGCTGGGAGGAAGTGAGGTCAGATCACTTCCTCCTCAGTGCCGCTGGGGAGGAGGCACACACCACAGGAGGAGAATACAAGCATTGTGGGGGAGAGGGACTGAGAAAGCTGATGGCAGACTCCCATCAGCCTGGGCCAGCAAGCTCTCACTGGACACCAGGGAAGCCACCTTTCTGTACCCAAAAGATAAGGAGACAGGAGGGTGGCTAAATATTGTTTGTTTTTTTGTTTTGCTTATTTCTGATATCCTTTTTATTCAAGTGTTGGTGTTTGTAATGTAACACACAGGGAATAAGTACATGTTAAAAATCCTAGAATAACCTGACAGTTCCCTATTAAATATAAATTTAAAAAGTATTTATTTTAGTGTTATCAAAGGCTGTACACCATTTCCAAATGTCACCTTTGCCAATTCTGGACCAGGGTATGTAAGAACAGAGTTGAGACATTATATTGGCCAAGGTTGCTGGGAGTTGCTGTCCAAGAGCTGCTAGAAGCCAGAGATTAAAATATGTAAATGTACACATATATGTGTGTGTATCTGGCTGTGTTTATGTCCTTATGTGTATCTGGCTGTGTGTCAGTGTTTCTGTGTGTATGTATACCTCTGTATGTGTACGTGTGTCGGAGTGTGTGGTGTCGGAGTGTGTGGTGTCGGTCTGTGTGTGGAGGGGGTGTCGGTCTGTGTGTGGAGGGGGTGTCGGTCTGGTAATGCATACATCCCAGCATTTTAATGCCAACACAAATACACTCCTATATTCCATCTCTAGCACTGTACACATATACACCCCTGCATTTATACCTTTATGTATGTGTGTATCTGAATGTGTGTACATACCTGTCAGTGTGTGTGTATCTCTGTGTGTATCAAAGTGCTTGTATCTGTGTGTCAAAGGGTGTGTATCTGAGTGTGTGTGTATGTGCCAGTATGTGTCAAGGTGTGAGCATGCGTCAGTGTGCTTATGTGTGTATCTGTGTGTTAATGTGTACGTGTATAAGTGTTATAGAAATCACACAACATGCAAACAAAAACATTACATACAAACACACCAGTTTGCTGAAACCCCAATACTACACACAAATGTACATATGCATTTAAAAGACAACAATACATCCAAACACCCCCCTGCATGCAAATACAAACATTACATACAAACACATTCCTGTATTAAAACGCTAAAATTATATACAAACACCAGCTCTACACACAAAAGTACACCTGCATTTAAAAGCCAACACTACAGACAATCACACATCCCTGCATTCAAATACAAATACACCCCTACATGCACATATACACTCTATACAATAACATGCTGACATTCAATTGTACAAACACTGCTCAAAAATACAACCCTGCAAGGATGGTAGATCCCCAGCTGGCATAGCATTGCAGGAGTTATATGACAGATGGAGATCTATCTTTTCTTTACTCTTGTGCTACAGGGCAGGCCTGAAATTTTATTTATTTTTTGCACCAAGGCACTCTCTACATTAGTTTCGCCTCTAGGTTGGGGTGGAGGGAGTGATTGCATGCCCAGGAGGCCCAAGCAGATGCTTGCCCAGGGTCCAATCAATATTAAAGACGGCCCTGACCCCACCCCATCCCTCACTTACCTGATCTGTAGGCTGTCTCTGAAATTAAAAGAAATACAGTATTGCCAGTGGAACACACATATGCTAAAATAAACCAAGAGATTCTTATACACCTTAGTGAGTACCCTTCGCCCTCACAACAAACAGAATATACATACAATATAAGGTGGAGTATCTTCTTGTTTAAAACGAATTTAAAACAACCTAGAGATAAAGCAAAAAAAACACATAATAGTGCAATATTGTCTAAGTCTCCTATAAACGTCAGGGAAGTATGTGGAAATAAACTCACAAGGCAGGAGCCTGTAAAGTAAGGCTCAATCTTCCAGCGTTGTGGGATTTAGGTTCCCACTCCCTTCTTTCTACTGCCCAGAGGTGATGAATAAGGTGATGTCCTCTCACAGGTAAGTTGAAATAGTAAAAAGTGCTTTATTGGTAAAGTGCACAAAAAGTATAAAAATCACAAGACCTTACGGTTAAAGGAAATCTTGTAGAGATTGTCTCTGCCTGCATGTGTTGCTCCCCTGCGGTTAAAGGACCACTCTAGTGCCAGGAAAACATACTCGTTTTCCTGGCACTAGAGTGCCCTGAGGGTGCCCCCACCCTCAGGGACCCACTCCCGCCGGGCTCTGGGGGGAGGAAGGGGTTAAACTTACCTCTTTCTCCAGCGCCGGGCGGGGAGCTCTACTCCTCCTCCTCTTCTTCCTCGCGACGTCATCGGCTGAATGCGCATGCGCGGCAGGAGCCACGCTCGCATTCAGCCGGTCGCATAGGAAAGCATTCATAATGCTTTCCTATGGACGCTTGCGTGCTCTCACTGTGATTTTCACAGTGAGAAGCACGCAAGCGCCTCTAGCGGCTGTCAGTGAGACAGCCACTAGAGGCTCTGGAGGCTGGCTTAACCCTCAGAATAAACATAGCAGTTTCTCTGAAACTGCTATGTTTATAAAAAAAAAGGGTAAAAGCTAGCTGGACCTGGCACCCAGACCACTTCATTAAGCTGAAGTGGTCTGGGTGCCTAGAGTGGTCCTTTAAACTCAGCAGAGAGAAGCAGGGATAGATGCAGCTTCCTGTCCCTGTCTCTCTCCATACACAGCGCCACCTACTAAATAGGGCCCTGGGTTGAGGCACCTGTGACATATATATATATATATATATAATTGCTTATTTGAACCCTATATCCATCCATTAGAGCTGGTAAATATCAGTGACACAGAGCACTGCGTACACACAGCAGGAGTACGGAGAGGGAAAGGTAAATGTTGCCAGGGTTTGTTAGCCAGGAAATTAAAATTACTGTAACTGTGAAAGAAAATTCCATAACCATAGGCAATAGCTGAACTCATCACAAAAGGGTATTGCACAAAGTAATTGCAAAGAAAGATCAAAGACAATAAATCGTGAAATAAATGCCAAAGGAAAAATGTATATTTGGAGGAAAGAACAATATAAATCTCTACCAAACTGGGCTGAGGAAGATGAACGAACGTCTAGTCAATAATGTCCAATAAAAGTGTGTCTTTTGGACCCGGGGATGCATACGCTTTATTATAAAAGAATGGACCTCTGGGCAATGCACATTCTTCAAATGGCGAGTTCTGGTATTGTAGGAGACAACTGAGCAACGCAGAGTAGAGACAGGTGCTGATTGAACTTTACGTCCCTTGATATGTCAGACAAAATGTTATGTTTGTCTCTGAGAAGCAGTGTGACCTATAAAAGAATGCAGTTAAATAGTTTCAGGCATATGTCGACACTTTTGCCTCCTCGAAAGACAGCCCTGGAAGGATGTACCGCATCCTCGGTAATATGGAGAGTCAAACAGCCCTAGGAAGGAACTACAAAGTTATCTTAAACCACTTCATCAATATGGAAAATCGGGGTTTCTCACAGAAAGAAAGCAAATATATTTAACAAAAATTAGATTGTTTTAAAACGTTTAAAGTGAGTAAGAGTCATATCAGTGCTAGGTTTGAATAGGCTCCCCAGTACAATGGTGTATACTTACTATATATTGTATAATGGTGTATATTGTATAATGGTGCAAATTATATAGTGTATAATGGTGTATAGTGTATAATGGTGCAAATTATATAGTGTATAATGGTGTATATTGTATAATGGTGCAAATTATATAGTGTATAATGGTGTATAGTGTATAATGGTGCAAATTATATAGTGTATAATGGTGTATAGTGTATAATGGTGCAAATTATATAGTGTATAATGGTGTATAGTGTATAATGGTGCAAATTATATAGTGTATAATGGTGTATAGTGTTTAATGGTGCATATTATATAGTGTATAATGGTGTATAGTGTTTAATGGTGCATATTATATAGTGTATAATGGTGTATATTGTATATTGTATAATGGTGTATAGTGTATAATGGTGTATAGTGTTTAATGGTGCATATTATATAGTGTATAATGGTGTATATTGTATATTGTATAATGGTGTATAGTGTATAATGGTGTATATTGTATAATTGTGTATATTGTATATTGTATAATGGTGTATAGTGTATATTGCATATTGTATAATGGTGTATATTGTATAATGGTGTATATTGTATATTGTATAATGGTGTATATTGTATATTGTATAATGGTGTATATTGTATATTGTATAATGGTGTATAGTGTATATTGCATATTGTATAATGGTGTATATTGTATATTGTATAATGGTGTATAGTGTATAATGGTGTATATTGTATAATGGTGTATATTGTATATTGTATAATGGTGTATATTGTATATCCTTCAAAATATCATTGAAAATTCACTTCTTCGGGAAAGCATATCAATGAAACTGTTAACTACTTTCCCTCCCTGCGCCCTTATTCAGCTCCTGTAACTGTCAAAAATAACCTACTAAGCCCTCAGTGAATACCTTTCTAGCAATTTACTTTGTTACCCCTACTTTACCCTTTGTGTCACTTTACCCCACTCCCTCTAGCATGTAAGCTCATTGAGCAGGGCCCTCAACCCCTCTGTTCCTGTGCGTCCAACTCGTCTGGTTATAAATACGTATCTGTTAGTCCACCCATTGTACAGCGCTACATAACTTACTGGTGCTTTATAAATAATAAAATAATAATAATAATAATATAGACAAAAAACAGCCACTTTTACCCGAAAGTCAAAATCTGAAAGTCAGCTATACAAGGCTAAAACAGGAACAGAATCTGAAAAGTAACTGGGCCACTAATAAAATTCCCGGGCAAAGTTCAAGAGTAAAACTCCAGAGTAAGCTCCTAGTGCAGCGTGTGTGGGCCAGATCTAAGGATAGAATTTTTCACCAAAGTTCTAGTGTAGAACATCTGGGCAAGGTCCTACTGTAACATTACAAGGGCGATCCCTAGTGAAAATGCTATGCATGACTCCACTGCAGGATGCCAAGGAAAGATTCTACTTAGTGGAAACTGGCATGGGGAGTAGGGGCAGGGGACTGTGACTTGACACATCCGTCTGCTGATTAAAATAACAGGAGGATGTCCATTGGAGTACTGTAGGAGTGAGGAAGCAGGCAGGAATTGTGCATGGCTCTCCCTCGCCCAATATTGTGTAGCCTCTGGCATGGATTGGTGACCCACAATCTCAGTGTCCTTGTACCCTGTGGACAGCAGTATCTGACGTTAAGCAGCCTTCCAGACTATTGTGTATTTGTGTGGCGTCCCTGAAGGTGACTAGAGCTGACCTCACGTGCTGCTTGTCACTTGTGTTAATGAAACTGTGGGAAACAATCTGTGTCTCCTCGGGAGGAACCGATCTCAATGAGCATTCTGCCGCACTGATCAGGTCACACCGAAGGAGGCTGCAGGGATATATGATGTCACACTCACAACGCCTGTAGACTCTATGTAACTAAAACATATATAACGAGTTGTGTGACCAGGGCCATCCACACAGAGATCTGGGATCAGAAAAGCATTTCTTAGTACTTGCCCCCTGGCCAATGGTTGCCAGCTGCCGCTGGTGCAGATTGCCCAGGGAAGATCAAGCACAGATTGTGCCTTTAAACACATATCGATACTTATCTAGGTAACAGTTTGGTACCCAGACATGTGCATGTAGCTTCCATCCAGCGGCATCACTAGTGGGGTGCAGAGGTTGCTGAATGCAGCAGGTGACACCATCAGAGGGGGTGACAGGCATTTCAGTCCTTATGCCCACAAGAAGCCCCGAGCACCGAACCGCTAGTTCTGTGCTGTGCTCTCCATGCCCAGTCTGCTCAATGAGTTTGGGATGGAAGTTGCCAAGATTCAAGGAGCAGATAATGCAATGATAGGAGCACTACATCCCCTACACCAATATACTACATCCCCTACACCAATATACTGCATCCCCTACACCAATATACTGCATCCCCTACACCAACATACTGCATCCCCTAACCCAATATACTGCATCCCCTAACCCAATATACTGCATCCCCTACACCAACATACTACATCCCCTACACCAACATACTACATCCCCTACACCAACATACTACATCCCCTACACCAACATACTACATCCCCTACACCAATATACTGCATCCCCTACACCAACATACTACATCCCCTACACCAATATACTGCATCCCATACACCAATATACTACCTCACCTACACCAATATACTGCATCCCCTACACCAATATACTGCATGCCCTACACCAAGATACTACATCCCCTAATCCAATATACTGCATCTCCTACACCAATATACTACATCCCCTAAACCAACATACTACATCCCCTACACCAATATACTGCATCCCCTACACCAATATACTGCATCCCCTACACCAATATACTGCATCCCCTACACCAACATACTACATCCCCTACACCAATATACTGCATCCCCTACACCAACATACTACATCCCCTACACCAATATACTGCATCCCCTACACCAATATACTGCATCCCCTGCACCAGGGATAGGCAACCTTTAGCACTCCAGATGTTGTGGACTACATCCCCCATAATGCTCTTACACCCATAATACTGACAAAGCATCATGGGAGGTGTAGTCCAAAACATCTGGAGGGCTGAAGGTTGCCTATGCCTGCCCTACACCAATATACTACATCCCCTACACCAATATACTGCCTCCCCTACACCAATATACTGCATCCCCTACACCAATATTCTACATCCCCTACACCAATATACTGCATCCCCTACACCAGGGATAGGCAACCTTTAGCACTCCAGATGTTGTGGACTACATCCCCCATAATGCTCTTACACCCATAATACTGACAAAGCATCATGGGAGGTGTAGTCCAAAACATCTGGAGTGCTGAAGGTTGCCTATGCCTGCCCTACACCAATATACTACATCCCCTACACCAATATACTACCAATATACTACATACACCAATATACTGCATCCCCTACACTGATATACTACATCCCCTACACCAATATACTACATCCCCTACACCAGGGATAGGCAACCTTTAGCACTCCAGATGTTGTGGACTACATCCCCCATAATGCTCTTACACTCATAATACTGACAAAGCATCATGGGAGGTGTAGTCCAAAACATCTGGAGTGCTGAAGGTTGCCTATGCCTGCCCTACACCAATATACTACATCCCCTACACACACTCAATTAATTCCACCTACTCACAAACGTACACTGCCTCCCGTGCACACAAACACTCCATCCCCTACAAACACACTGCATCTCCTGCCTGCTCACTTTACTATTGCTTTTACATTCAGTGATATAACAGAATTATGATCAGCGAGTATCATTAGACACAGATCATTACTGCCACGACTCAGATCATTACTGCTACGGCAGAGATTATTACTGCCATGATTTTAGCAACTTACTTTTCTACCCCTACTTATACCCTTTGTGTTACTATACCCCACTCCCTCTAGCATGTAAGCTCACTGAGCAGGGCCCTTAATCCCTCTGTTCTTTTGCATCCAACTTGTCTGGTTACAATTACGCGTCTGTTAATCCACCCATTGTACAGCGCTATGGAATTTGCTGGCGCTTCATAAATATGCTACATTACTACCTCGGCACCGATCATTACTGCTGCGGCACAAATCATTACTGCAGCTGCATAGATCATTACTGCTATGACAGATCATTACTGCTACGGCACAAATCATTACTGCTGCGGCACAAATCATTACTGCTGCGGCACAAATCATTACTGCAGCTGCATAGATCATTACTGCTATGACAGATCATTACTGCTACGGCACAGATCACTACTGCCACGGTACAGACAGATCATTACTGCCACAGCATAGATCATTACTGCTATGGTACAGATCATAACTGCCACGGTAGAGATCATTACTGCTACGGCACAAATCATTACTGCTCTGGCACAGATAACTACTGCCATGGCACAGATCCTTACTACTACAGCAGAGATCATTACTGCCACGGTACAGACAGATCATTACTGCTATGACACAGATCATTACTGCCACGGTACAGACAGATCATTACTGTTACGGCACAGATCATTACTGCTACGGGTACAGATCATTACTGCTACGGGCACAGATCATTACTGCTACGGGTACAGATCATTACTGCTACGGGCACAGATCATTACTGCTACGGCACAGATCATTACTGTTACGGCACAGATCATTACTGCTACGGCACAGATCATTACTGCTACGGGTACAGATCATTACTGCTACGGGCACAGATCATTACTGTTACGGCACAGATCATTACTGCTACGGCACAGATCATTACTGCTACGGCACAGATCATTACTGCCAAGGCACAGATCATTACTGCTACGGCACAGATCATTACTGTTACGGCACAGATCATTACTGCCAAGGCACAGATCATTACTGCCAAGGCACAGATCATTACTGCTATGGCACAGATCATTACTGTTACGGCACAGATCATTACTGCTACGGCACAGATCATTACTGCCAAGGCACAAATCATTACTGCTACGGCACAGATCATTACTGCTACGGCACAAATCATTACTGCTCTGGCACAGATAACTACTGCCATGGCACAGATCCTTACTACTACAGCACAGATCATTACTGCTACGGTACAGACAGATCATTACTGCTACGGCACAGATCATTACTGCTACGGCACAGATCATTACTGCTACGGCACAGATCATTACTGCCAAGGCACAGATCATTACTGCTACGGCACAGATCATTACTGCTACGGCACAAATCATTACTGCTCTGGCACAGATCATTACTGCCAAGGCACAGATCATTACTGCTACGGCACAGATCATTACTGCTACGGCACAGATCATTACTGCCAAGGCACAGATCATTACTGCTACGGCACAAATCATTACAGCTCTGGCACAGATAACTACTGCCATGGCACAGATCCTTACTACTACAGCACAGATCATTACTGCTACGGTACAGACAGATCATTACTGCTACGGCACAGATCATTACTGCTACGGCACAGATCATTACTGCCAAGGCACAGATCATTACTGTTACGGTACAGATCATTACTGTCACGACACGGATCTCCTTCCTGTATTCCAATGGCACAGAACATTTTTTTAAAAGTACAGAGAGCTTTTCATTAATGGGACATCATTTTCTAAATTAAATATTTTTACTGGTAGTACTTTTACTTATAGAGTTCCAACATAAGAGAAGTTGTGGTTACAGAAAGTATAATATCGAATTTCATAAACTGGCAGCTACGTAATACACTTTTCTATTCTATACGCAGTAATGTGACATGTAAATGACCAGCTTACATGGTGTGACTTGAGACTGTGACCTGTGTGGGTTCCGCATTGAGTATTGGATCACACAGCTTTCTGATTTCTCTCTCTATTTACACTGTATCTTGTATTCTATATTTCTGGGAAGCTCGTACAGCGCTTCCATTTATTTTTTTCCCATCTATCTTTTATCGCCTTAGTAACTGTGCTCTGCCTGCTCTGGAGACTGGGGAATCGGGGAATAGAAGAGAATTATAGAACTCTCATATTGCTGCGTTCGTCACCAAGCAGCGCTAAGCGAGCAGATTAAATTAATATCCCTGCTGGTACGCCAGCCATACTCACTAAATCAATAGGGCTATATTAGAAGCATCAAGCAAAGATTAAACAGTCTGGAATGCAAGTTTTACAAATATATTGCACATAACTGCTTTGATAAAACTGTAGGGGGATAAGTAGAAGCTATTGTGTTTTACATGCAGGTTTTCACATAGGTGTACTTTATGTTTGATAAGTTAGACTGGTATTTATCAAATAGCTTGAATTTGTGGGAGTGGTCAGGGGACATTTAAACTACTCCCACTCTCATTACTCCTGAATGCATTGCTGTCTACTATGGCTTTTCAATTATTCCAGTTATCTCATAGGGCTACCCACTCAATCAGTCGAGGTACCCTCAAACTAAATTGCCCGTGCTTTCTAGATATTGGCCACAAGAGATATATACACACTCGACATGTGCAATTCGTTTTGGTCCGAATTTAAATTCGGACGAATTTCATCAATTCGGACATTTGGATGCTTCCGAATGTCTGAATTGCCGAATTTCGGAAGTGCCGAACTGAACCAAAGAAGTACCGAATTGCCGAAGTCCCAAATTGTCGAAATGCCAAATTTCTGAAGTATCGAACCGAACTGCCGAAATGAAGAATTTCGGAAGTGCCGAACCGAACTGCCGAAGTGCCGAATTTCGGAAGTGCCGAAGTGATTCGGATTTCTGAAAAGTGGCAAAACAGGAGAGGGAGGGAAAAAAAAGGGAATGACGACAGGAAAATATCCCTAACCTTAACCCTACCCCAAACCTAACCCTAAACCTAACCCCAACCCTAACCCTAGTAGGGTTAGGGTTGGGGTTAGGGTTAGGCTTAGGGTTAGGGAATTGCCAAAGTCCAGAATTCCCAAAGTCCTGAAATTTCGAATTTTGGAAGTGACGAACCGAAGTGCCAAATTGCACAAGTCCCGAATTGCTGAAGTCCCAAATTTCGGAAGTGCGAACCGAACCAAATGTTTTGCCCATGCACATCCCTAATACACACCCTAGAACTCGACTACATAATGTATTTGGTCCTGTCTAATCCCAACGTGTGCCGATGCTTTAATGACAAATCCTTTTCTAACTGAACTTTAACATTTAACATTCTAACTGAGGCCTGTAGAGTCTGAGATGTAACTCTTGGTGTTTTTTAAAAAAAATTCTCTGAGCACTGCAAGGTCCGACCGTGGCGTGAATTTGCTGGGACGTCTACTCCTGGGAAGATTGGCAACTGTCTTGTTTTCCATTTTTGAATAATCTTTTTGAATCACGGTAGAATAATGGACTTTAGATTATTTGGAAACCCTTCCCAGTTTGATGGGCAACAACAATTGCTCCTCTAAGATCATTGCTGATGTCTTTCCTCCTTGGTATTGTGAATGCTCCAGATCAGCAAAGTGCTAAAATGTCTGCTTTTATAGAAGTGGTCCCATTTGCTGATAATCAATTAATGAAGAGCATTTGATTAGCAGCACCCATCTGCTACTTTGCCTCCTAATTCCCATGGGAGCAGTAAGAGTGTACTTTGTATCTCAGATACGGCTTCTCAATTTTGGCTTTATTTTTGTTAAATAAATCATGACACAGTGTAATATGTCGTGTTCATCTGAGGTTATATTAACCGAATTTTAAGACCTGCTAAGGAACAGATGATTGTTATCATGTCCTGATATGTAAAACCATAGAATTCAAAGAGTGTTCTGTCTTTTTCCTATGACTGTGGCTTCCTATCCTATATAATACACACAGTCATTATATAACTTCCTATCCTATATAATACACACAGCCATTATTTAACTTCCTATTCTATATAATACAAAGTCTCAGTGCTGATATCACACAGTTACTATATAGCTTCATATTCTAAATAATACAATGTCTCAGTGCTGATATCACACAGGTACTATATAGCTTCCTATTCTATATGATACAATGTCTCAGTGCTAATATCACACAGTTACTATATAGCCTCCTATTCTATGTGATACAATGTCTCTGGGCTGATATCACACAGTTACTATATAGCTGTATAATACAATTTATCTAGGGTAAATTTGAAAAGCTTGTGTTGTGGACTAGATGATATAAGATATGGTCCTTAGAAGTTACTGATCCATATAAGAAAATGTCTCTGTGTGAGATACATACATTTCTTAGATGTTTATCTGTTTTGTTCGATATGATGCAATGTCTATACTGATATACTTTTCCTAGTTATTTATATTCCATATGATAACATTTATCTATGGTGATTTAATACGATTTCCGGACATTGATATCCTATATAAAGTAACATATCTGTGCTGATTTAATATGTTTCTAGGAGTTTATGTCCCATTAGATAAAATATATCTGTGCTGATGTTTTATGGTTTCTAGATGTTAATATACCATATAACGTAATATCTGTATGGTAATATGATATCGTCTCTATATGTTAATATACCATATAATATAATATCTGCATTGTAATATGATATAGTCACTGTATGTTAATATTCCATATAATATAATATCTGTATGGTAATATGATATAGTCTCTATATGTTAAAATACCATATAATATAATATCTGTATGGTAATATGATATAGTCTATGTACGTTAATATACCATATAATAGAATATCTGTATGGTAATATGATATAGTCTCTATATGTTAATATTCCATATAATATAATATCTGTATGGTAATATGATATAGTCTCTATATGTTAATATACCATATAATATCTGTATGGTAATATGATATAGTCTAAGTACGTTAATATACCATATAATATAATATCTGCATGTTAATATGATATAGTCTCTATACGTTAATATATCATATGATATAATATCTGCATGGTAATATGATATAGTCTCTATATGTTAATTTTACATATAATATAATATATTGATCCTGATATGATATGGTCCCCATATTTTAACATTACATATAATATAATATATTGATCCTGATATGATATGGTCTCTATGTGTTAACGTTACATATAATACATTGATCCTGATATGATATGGTCTCTATATGTTAACGTTACATATAATATAATACATTGATCCTGATATGATATGGTCTCTATGTGTTAACGTTACATATAATATAATATTTTGTTCCTGAATTGATATGGTCCCTATATGTTAATATTACATATAATATAATATATTGATCCTGATATGATATGGTCTCTATATGTTAACGTTACATATAATATAATATATTGATCCTGATATGATATGGTCCCTATATGTTAACATTACATATAATATAATATAATATATTGATCCTGATATGATATGGTCCCTATATGTTAACATTACATTACATATAATATATTGATCCTGATATCATATGTTCTCTATACACTGCGTGCAGAATTATTAGGCAAATTAGTATTTTGACCACATCATCCTCTTTATGCATGTTGTCTTACTCCAAGCTGTATAGGCTCGAAAGCCTACTACCAATTAAGCATATTAGGTGATGTGCATCTCTGTAATATGAAGAGGTGTGGTCTAATGACATCAACACCCTATATCAGGTGTGCATAATTATTAGGCAACCTCCTTTCCTTTGGCAAAATGGGTCAAAAGAAGGACTTGACAGGCTCAGAAAAGTTAAAAATAGTGAGATATCTTGCAGAGGGATGCAGCACTCTTAAAATTGCAAAGCTTCTGAAGCGTGATCATCGAACAATCAAGCGTTTCATTCAAAATAGTCAACAGGGTCGCAAGAAGCGTGTGGAGAAACCAAGGCGCAAAATAACTGCCCATGAACTGAGAAAAGTCAAGCGTGCAGCTGCCAAGATGCCACTTGCCACCAGTCTGGCCATATTTCAGAGCTGCAACATCAGTGGAGTGCCCGAAAGCACAAGGTGTGCAATACTCAGAGACATGGCCAAGGTAAGAAAGGCTGAAAGACGACCACCATTGAACAAGACACACAAGCTGAAACGTCAAGACTGGGCCAAGAAATATCTCAAGACTGATTTTTCTAAGGTTTTATGGACTGATGAAATGAGAGTGAGTCTTGATGGGCCAGATGGATGGATTGGTAAAGGGCAGAGAGCTCCAGTCTGACTCAGACGCCAGCAAGGTGGAGGTGGAGTACTGGTTTGGGCTGGTATCATCAAAGATGAGCTTGTGGGGCCTTTTCGGGTTGAGGATGGAGTCAAGCTCAACTCCCAGTTTCTGGAAGACACCTTCTTCAAGCAGTGGTACAGGAAGAAGTCTGCATCCTTCAAGAAAAACATGATTTTCATGCAGGACAATGCTCCATCACACGCGTCCAAGTACTCCACAGCGTGGCTGGCAAGAAAGGGTATAAAAGAAGAAAATCTAATGACATGGCCTCCTTGTTCACCTGATCTGAACCCCATTGAGAACCTGTGGTCCATCATCAAATGTGATATTTACAAGGAGGGAAAACAGTACACCTCTCTGAACAGTGTCTGGGAGGCTGTGGTTGCTGCTGCACGCAATGTTGATGGTGAACAGATCAAAACACTGACAGAATCCATGGATGGCAGGCTTTTGAGTGTCCTTGCAAAGAAAGGTGGCTATATTGGTCACTGATTTGTTTTTGTTTTGTTTTTGAATGTCAGAAATGTATATTTGTGAATGTTGAGATGTTATATTGGTTTCACTGGTAAAAAATAAATAATTGAAATGGGTATATATTTGTTTTTTGTTAAGTTGCCTAATAATTATGCACAGTAATAGTCACCTGCACACACAGATATCCCCCTAAAATAGCTAAAACTAAAAACAAACTAAAAACTACTTCCAAAAATATTCAGCTTTGATATTAATGAGTTTTTTGGGTTCATTGAGAACATGGTTGTTGTTCAATAATAAAATTAATCCTCAAAAATACAACTTGCCTAATAATTCTGCACTCCCTGTATGTTAACATTACATATAATATAATATATTGATCCTGATATCATATATGTTCTCTATATGTTAACATTACATATAATATAATATATTGATCCTGATATGATATGGTCTCTATATGTTAACATTACATATAATATAATATATTGATCCTGATATGATATTGTCCCTATATGTTAACATTACATATAATATAATATATTGATCCTGATATGATATGTTCTCTATATGGTAACGTTACATATAATATAATATATTGATCCTGATATTATATGGTCCCTATATGTTAACATTACATATAATATAATATATTGATCCTGATATGATATGGTCCCTATATGTTAACATTACATATAATATAATATAATATGATATATTGATCCTGATATGATATGGTCCATATATGTTAACATTACATATAATATAATATATTGATCCTGATATGATATTGTCCCTATATGTTAACATTACATATAATATAATATATTGATCCTGATATGATATGGTCTCTATATGTTAACGTTACATATAATATAATATATTGATGTTGATATGATATGGTCTCTATATGTTTACGTTACATATAATATAATATATTGATCCTGATATGATATGGTCCCTATATGTTAACATTACATATAATATAATATAATATGATATATTGATCCTGATATGATATGGTCTCTATATGTTAACATTACATATAATATAATATATTGATCCTGATATGATATGGTCCCTATATGTTAACATTACATATAATATAATATATTGATCCTGATATGATATGGTCCCTATATGTTAACATTACATATAATATAATATAATATATTGATCCTGATATGATATGGTCCCTATATGTTAACATTACATATAATATGATATATTGATCCTGATATGATATGGTCCCTATATGTTAACATTACATATAATATAATATACTGATCCTGATATGATATGGTCTCTATATGTTTACGTTACATATAATATAATATATTGATCCTGATATGATATGGTCTCTATATGTTTACGTTACATATAATATAATATAATATGATATATTGATCCTGATATGATATGGTCTCTATATGTTAACATTACATATAATATAATATATTGATCCTGATATGATATGGTCTCTATATGTTTATGTTACATATAATATAATATATTGATCCTGATATGATATGGTCCCTATATGTTAACATTACATATAATATAATATAATATAATATATTGATCCTGATATGATATTGTCTATATATGTTTATGTTACATATAATATAATATATTGATCCTGATATGATATGGTCCCTATATGTTAACATTACATTACATATAATATATTGATCCTGATATCATATGTTCTCTGTATGTTAACATTACATATAATATAATATATTGATCCTGATATGATATGGTCTCTATATGTTAACATTACATTACATATAATATAATATAATATATTGATCCTGATATGATATTGTCCCTATATGTTAACATTACATTACATATAATATATTGATCCTGATATGATATGTTCTCTATATGTTAACGTTACATATAATATAATATATTGATCCTGATATTATATGGTCCCTATATGTTAACATTACATATCATATAATATAATATAATATATTGATCCTGATATGATATGGTCTCTATATGTTAACGTTACATATAATATAATATAATATGATATATTGATCCTGATATGATATGGTCCCTATATGTTAACATTACATATAATATAATATATTGATCCTGATATGATATGGTCTCTATATGTTTATGTTACATATAATATAATATATTGATCCTGATATGATATGGTCCCTATATGTTAACATTACATATAATATAATATAATATAATATATTGATCCTGATATGATATTGTCTCTATATGTTTATGTTACATATAATATAATATATTGATCCTGATATGATATGGTCCCTATATGTTAACATTACATTACATATAATATATTGATCCTGATATCATATGTTCTCTATATGTTAACATTACATATAATATAATATATTGATCCTGATATGATATGGTCTCTATATGTTAACATTACATATAATATAATATATTGATCCTGATATGATATGTTCTCTATATGTTAACGTTACATATAATATAATATATTGATCCTGATATTATATGGTCCCTATATGTTAACATTACATATAATATAATATAATATAATATATTGATCCTGATATGATATGGTCCCTATATGTTACCATTACATATAATATAATATATTGATCCTGATATGATATGGTCTCTATTTGTTAACGTTACATATAATATAATATATTGATGCTGATATGATATGGTCTCTATATGTTTACGTTACATATAATATAATATATTGATCCTGATATGATATGGTCCCTATATGTTAACATTACATATAATATAATATAATATGATATATTGATCCTGATATGATATGGTCCCTATATGTTAACATTACATATAATATAATATATTGATCCTGATATGATATGGTCTCTATATGTTTATGTTACATATAATATAATATATTGATCCCGATATGATATGGTCCCTATATGTTAACATCACATATAATATAATATAATATAATATACTGATCCTGATATGATATGGTCTCTATATGTTTACGTTACATATAATATAATATATTGATCCTGATATGATATGGTCCCTATATGTTAACATTACATATACTATAATATATTGATCCTGATATGATATGGTCTCCCTCTCTATATGTTAACATTACATATAATATAATATAATATATTGATCCTGATATGATATGGTCTCTATATGTTAACATTACATATAATATAATATAATATATTGATCCTGATATGATATGGTCTCTATGTGTTAATGTTACATATACTATAATATAATATATTGATCCTGATATGATATGGTCTCTATATGTTAACGTTACATATAATATAATTTAATATATTGATCCTGATATGATATGGTTTCTATATGTTAACATTACATATAATATAATATTGATCCTGATATGATCTCTATATGTTAACATTACATATAATATAATATATTGATCCTGATATGATATGGTCTCTATATGTTAACATTACATATAATATAATATATTGATCCTGATATGATATGGTTTCTATATGTTAACGTTACATATAATATAATATATTGATCCTGATATGATATGGTCTCTATGTGTTAATGTTACATATAATATAATATATTGATCCTGATATGATAGGGTTTCTATATGTTAACGTTACATATAATATAATATAATATAATATATTGATCCTGATATGATATGGTCTCTATGTGTTAACGTTACATATAATATAATATATTGATCCTGATATGATATGGTCTCTATGTGTTAATGTTACATATAATATAATATAATATATTGATCCTGATATGATATGGTTTCTATATGTTTACGTTACATATAATATAATATAATATAATATATTGATCCTGATATGATATGGTCTCTATGTGTTAACGTTACATATAATATAATATAATATAATATATTGATCCTGATATGATATGGTTTCTATATGTTAACGTTACATATAATATAATATAATATATATTGATCCTGATATGATATGGTCTCTATATGTTAACGTTACATATAATATAATATATTGATCCTATGATATGGTCTCTATGTGTTAATGTTACATATAATGTAATATCTTTATGTTGCTACGGTTTCTATGGATTTGTTATAATTATAATTGCCCTTTATACATATGTTTCATTTTTTTCAGCAGGACCTGCCTCTGCCAAGAAAAAGTAGTGGGTAAGTACCCCTTGCATGGAGCCAGGTTTGGTTGTGAATGACAGAAGGCCTGAGAGCACCTCTAGGACATAGCGCTCAGCTCCTGTACAGTGTGATACCTGGCACAGTGAGGGCTCGATGCAGGAATTTAGGGCATGTCTTATCCACAGCTTTATATGGAAACAGAGTGAATGACACCTCTGAAGATTGCACTGCAGATATAGCACCTCACACCTCTAGGACGATAACACTCCTACAGGCACATTCATGTGTGGGCTTAGCATAATAACCTGGCAGGACCTCACACCTCTAGGACTAGACATAGAGATAAAACCTCTAGTACAGACATGGCTTAGAGATAGTTAATTACTATTATGTTGTTTGGTTGGCTTCTGTCCAAAGAGCTTAAAATGGCTGCCCCCTACAGAGATAGGGCAACCCAGGAGATTCAATGAAAACACGTTTACCTATATGCACGCTTTACAAAACAATATACAACACATGTAGTCTTTTACGTTAAAGAATTGCAGGTCATTGTGGGTATTGTAGTTACGTAGTTTAGCAGCTGGCGGACTTAGCTTTTTGTGGCTAGTGGTGTGGTATTTCTAGGGCTGGAAACTGTGGTACAGAAACTGCTTCCTGAATAACCTCATACATAGCAAACCCTCATAACATGTACCCAGAGTGAAGCAGCTTAACTTGTTTAAAAATAAAAAAAAACACTTAAATGATAATTTAGAAGGGAAATAAGATCATATTCACAGATAATCAGATTGCCTGTGAGGGCACATGAGTGAAAACCAAACAAATCGATAGGCAATGTCCCGGGAGTGCAAACAGAACCTACTAAAAATATAGAGACAAACACACAACCTCAGTGTTTTATGAAGGATACAGGTACTTATCGAATTTAACCCCTTAAGGACACATGACATGTGTGACATGTCATGATTCACTTTTATTCCAGAAGTTTGGTCCTTAAGGGGTTAAATAGGTATTTGGTGAGTAGTTTACCTACCCTTATCGGTGATGGCTGAATGTTAACCAGTTCTTTATGAACGTCATTTCCTATGAAGCTCAGCCAGCCTTGTAATGACAAACATGTGGGGCCCCAATCTGAGGTTTACTGACATCTGTGTTTTCTCATTGCTATGGGAGTTTCAGTTCCACAACAATTGGGGGTTTACATTTTGGCCATCCCTGCCCTTTAACCACACTGCTGGCAGAGAACCCAGCCAGATACATAAGGTAGTGTCTGGTGCATATGGACCCCTGTATATACTATATATACCACTTGCACATAGATGGGTATATGCATAATGTGTATATATTTCAATTTGCTCACAAATGTAAAGCACCAATAAGACATGCCGAAAAAACATACCTATGCCACATGCAGCACTGAACTACAAGCATGTGAGACATATACATGTATGTGCATGTTGAAATGTATGCAGGCCTCTATACACATGTAAAACGTATATACACATTCATGGAATAAAATGTATGTGTTTGTTTAGTGTTACACTTCTGTTTTCAAATTTGTGGAGTACATAGAGAATATATGGGGATTTATAAAGCAGAAAAGGCACATATGTACGGCCATGAAAATGCACACACACGCCTGATGCACACTAAATAAACACATGTGCTCAAATAAGCAGCAGACAGACTCTAGAAGTCATAGAAAGTCAAATGCAAAAACACTGCACACGCAGGTAGCATCAGAACGATGTAAACATTCATAAACACACAGCACTAGACACGCCTGCACCCTTCTGCAGCGTCACCGTACAAATCAGCAGCAGCACACACATATACACAGAAGTGGGCACAATCACAGCGCCAGACACATTGCATTGTTAAAGTCAAACACAGTAGCTGAGACAGAGACAGAGACACACACACACACACCGGCACACAGAAGAGCACACATCATTGGGCACACAGCTCACTATCTTTCAGGGATTGCTGGCCCCTCCTGTCTGTAGACACACACAGTAGCGGACACGCACAGAGCAGACACACACACACACAGCACACACACACAGCAGCAGACACACACACCTCTCCATTCCTCAGTGACTGCTGGCCCCTCCTGTCTGCGGATGTCCTTCCTCTCATCCCTCGCTCGCTCTCAGATCCTTTTGATCACCTCTACTCATCCCTTTGCTCTTTTTAATGCTTGATTTCCTCTCCCCGTCTTCTCTGGCACCTTGTCTAATTCTGCCTGACTTTGCCTGCTTCTCATCTTGCTCTCTGTCTGTCATCGACCTGGCTCCCCCTCCATTTTCCTACCATCTCCCCCTCCTCTTTCCTTTTTTTTTAACCTTCAGTCTCTGCACAGACTTGTTCTCCATATCTGTCTCTCTCTCCCCATTCTATATTTTATTCCTTCACTCTGCACGATCCTCTGTGTTTGGCTCCATCCCTCCCTCTCTGACCTCTTCTCTCTATCATTCATTATTCTTCCCTTATCTTTAACCCATTCTCTCATTCAACCTTTCCTTTTGTGGTTTCCCCCATTGCGCTGATTCATCCTTTCAATGTATGCTTCTCCTTTTATTTTGATATCTGCATCGTTCTCTTTTTTTCTTTTTACTGTTGTCCCTTATATCTCGAACAGAATTTCGTTTTGCTACTCTTTACCCATCCCTCCCATTCTAGCCTCCATTGATGGTGTTACATGCCGTGTCAGATGCTATCTACTCACCCTCGCTCTCTCTCCACCTCTTACGATAAATATCCTCCTTCCCTCCATCTGTGATCCCTCCTTCTGGTATCTTCCACCTGTCCGAGGTCACAACCATGTTCAGACGCACCAAGAGGTAACCGATCTACAATGGGAAAAGATGGGAAGCTGGGGTGCGGGGAGCAAAAGAAAGGCCGTTCGGGGGGTTCTCTAAAATTTAGAAGTGGGTTGGTCACAATTAACAAGTGTAGCTATAAATATTATGTGAAGCACGTCACTCAAACAGGCAAATATTACTGACTAATGTATGCGTGTATGAATGTCGACATAACAGTGAACTGTGTTTTATGTGAAACGAGGGGTTCTGGAGACATTGTAAAAAGGAGACACGTTATTTATCTCTTACATTCATTTAATTTGTTAAAGCTAGGTTTAGAATTATGGCAAGGGGTCTGCTAATCTTAGGACAGGACTGGAACAGTCATGTTGCTGTCTGTCTGTAAGTGTTGGGAGTTATACTTCAAGGCAGCAGCTATTTGCAGCCACTGTCCTTAAAGAAACACTCAAGCCACCAACACAGTGTAGGTACATTTGATAGATGTTGAACTCCTATTCATGCTGTGGTTTTCAATACCTTTAGATCTCTTTCATTTTGCTAAAAACAAAACAACAAAAAAACATGAAAAACAAAGAGAAAACTCATTTTGTAGGTTTCTGCAGCGATGCATCCTCTTTTAACAAAATGTGTTCCTGATTTGAAGCGACTCACCTCATCTGACCTCTGATTGGTTGAGCTGAGTACACCGTCAGTACTCAGAGAACATCTAATAAGGAAGTTGCTTTGTGAAAAGATGGTGAGCAGCCAAGGGGGCAGGGTTACACTGCAGAAAAACCTTTTGTGCAACTTTCTGCCATGTGTGGTGATGATGACTAAGATTTAAGAGTGTATAGAGAGAACAGGGTGTGTGGGGTGTAAGACAGTGTAGAGAAAGTGACCAGGAGGTAATCGAGAGTGTTTGGGGCGAGACTGCAGGAAGGAGGAGAGGCAAGAAATAGAGAAACATGGAACAGAGAAACCAGAAGGTTTCAGAAAAGATATTGGATGGAAACGAGAGTAAAGAGGAAGGGTCAAGAAGAAAGCAAAGAAAAGTAGAAAGAGGAGAGTGTATGGAGATCAAATAAAATGGAACACAGGAAGAAGAGCTTGTAATACGACATTGATAAGGCAGATGCACAGTGTGAGACCTGTCTGTGAACCTGGAGCAAGTATTGATTACTGTGAGCAGTCAAAGTTAAGTGGCTTGCTCAGCCATGCCGTCTAGACAGCTGGGTGGAAGAGAGATGCTTAAAGACAGATAGAGGAGACTGGAGTTATAAGACATGGGAATACGGGGGAGAGGAGACTGGAGTTATAAGACATGGGAACACGGGGAGAGGAGACTGGAGTTATAAGACATGGGAACACGGGGAGAGGAGACTGGCGTTATAAGACATGGGAACACGGGGAGAGGAGACTGGAGTTATAAGACATGGGAACACGGGGAGAGGAGACTGGAGTTATAAGACATGGGAACACGGGGAGAGGAGACTGGAGTTATAAGACATGGGAACACGGGGAGAGGAGACTGGAGTTATAAGACATGGGAACACGGGGAGAGGAGACTGGAGTTATAAGACATGGGAACACGGGGAGAGGAGACTGGAGTTATAAGACATGGGAACACGGGGAGAGGAGACTGGAGTTATAAGACATGGGAACACGGGGAGAGGAGACTGGAGTTATAAGACATGGGAACACGGGGAGAGGAGACTGGAGTTATAAGACATGGGAACACGGGGAGAGGAGACTGGAGTTATAAGACATGGGAACACGGGGAGAGGAGACTGGAGTTATAAGACATGGGAACACGGGGAGAGGAGACTGGAGTTATAAGACATGGGAACACAGGGAGAGGAGACTGGAGTTACATAGTTACATAGTTACATAGCTGAAAAGAGACTTGCGTCCATCAAGTTCAGCCTACCTCACATTTGTTTTTTGCTGTTGATCCAAAAGAAGGCAAAAAAACCCAGTTTGAAGCACAATTTTGCAACAAGCTAGGAACAAAATTCCTTCTTGACCCCAGAATGACAGTCAGATTTATCCTTGGATCAAGCAGTTATTACCCTACAGTTATAAGACATGGGAACACGGGGGGAGGAGACTGGAGTTATAAGACATGGGAACACGGGGAGAGGAGACTGGAGTTATAAGACATGGGAACACAGGGAGAGGAGACTGGAGTTATAAGACATGGGAACACGGGGAGAGGAGACTGGAGTTATAAGACATGGGGACACGGGGAGAGGAGACTGGAGTTATAAGACATGGGAACACAGGGAGAGAAGACTGGAGTTATAAGACATGGGAACACCGGTAGAGGAGACTGGAGTTATAAGACAGGGGAACACGGGGAGAGGAGACTGGAGTTATAAGACATGGGAACATGGGGAGAGGAGACTGGAGTTATAAGACACTTATACTTTGCTGCAGAGGGATTTAGATAGACTGGGGGACTGGGCACTCAAATGGCAGATGAAATTTAATGTTGAAAAATGCAAAGTTATGCACTTCGGCGTAAAGAATACACAAGCAACGTATACCCTTAATGGAAGTGAATTAGGGATAACAAGGGGGGCGGGGCCTGACCGCCGAGCAGACTGGTCGCACTAAACTAGAGCTCCGTGTGAAAACCTGCAAACAAGCGACTTAAACGTAATAAATCACACTGAGTTCACTAATCTGGCACAGCAGAGCAGCGATGGCACCCCGGGACTTGATTGGCTGGACCACCGGGCTCGGAGAAGCACCCTGAAGAAGACACAGAGTTGCGGCCTACCAGCTAGTGCAGGCGTGGGAGAGGCGGCCGACTTCCCCGCCTGCGGATCTGCGGGAAAACGCTGCAACGCTCAAGACCCCGTTCACCCCCCCTTGCCGGTGAGGGATATCCCGGCACAATCAATCAATCAAGCGACCAACAAGCTGGCGGACTCTGCATTAGGACGACAAAACTTTCAACCAAACGAGACCTACAGGGCCCAGCCAAGAGGGCGGCACAGAAGCAGCTTAGGACCAAACACACACTCACTAAACCACCCAAGCACGCACTGGAGTTCATTGACCGACTGCGCACCTACCTATGGGCAAAGCTCAAGGCCCAGAGACAGCTTTACAGGCTGGCGATGAGAGAGGTGGCAGCCTGGATACGCCCAGCCACCCGGCGCAAACTGCAGAGCAATCCCCCTCACAAATCCAGACTGGAACGGAGTAGACATTCAAAAAGGCGGGAAACGGTGCCGGGCCCCTCAAACATCGAAACACACGACCTCAAGCCACAGAACAGGACCCGACCTCCCTATCACTCTGCGGTCCTAGCATCCAACGACCGGCACCCAGCGGCAGAACAGCCTTACACTCCCACAGACAGCAGATCGCAGCTGGAAACCTGTCGGCTCCAACAGGACCAACGACCGCCCCAGAGACAGGGCATCGGCTGAGGAAAGGAGTCGACCCGATCAGCCGGATGGCACCCTCATGTGTCCCCGCCGGTACTGTAGACATTTTAGCCACAGTTAAGGTGGAGGACTCCTGAACATAACACCTATACCTATACTAAAAAAAACATCCTTCGGCCCGTCCACCCCCTCTAACTACCGTCCCATATCCCTGCTTCCTTTTTCCTCAAAGCTTCTGGAAAGATTTGTCTTTACCCGTGTGTCTAATTTCCTCAATTCCAACTCTCTCCTTGACCCCCGTCAATCTGACTTCCGCCCTCTCCACTCAGAGACTGCGCTTATCAAAGTTACTAAAGACCTAATCGCAGCTAAATCCAAAGGCCACTACTCCATACTAATTCTTCTTGACCTCTCAGCGGCCTTTGACACCGTTGATCATGCTCTCCTTCTTCAAACTCTTCAATTGCTTGGTCTCTGTGACTCTGTCCTCTTGTGGTTTTCCTCTTATCTCTCCCAACGCTCATTCAGTGTCTCTTTTTCTAATGATACCTCCTCCCCTCCTGTCCCGGTTGGAGTCCCCCAAGGCTCTGTCCTTGGTCCCCTTCTATTTTCTCTTTATACTGCCTCTCTTGGCAAACCCATCTCTGACTGGATGTTCTCCCGCTTTCTGAAACTCAATCTCTCTAAAACTGAGCTCCTTGTCTTTCCTCCTCCTAATACTGATCCACCTCTTTCGCTCTCCCTTCAAGTTTGTGCTACCCACATCAGTCCATCCTTGCTAGCGCGCTGTCTTGGCATCATACTTGACTCTGGTCTCACCTTTGAGCCTCCCATCCAGCATGTTGCCAAATCCTGTAGATTCCATCTTAAAAAACATAGCCCGCATCCGCCCCTTTCTTGCACCAGATACTACCAAGGAACTTGTCCATTCTCTAGTAATTTCCCGCATGGATTATTGTAACCCTCTCCTGATTGGTCTTCCCAAAAGCCGTACTGCACCCCTACAGTCCGTAATGAACGCTGCTTCTAGACTGATTTTCCTCTCTAGTCATTTCTCTCACACCTCACCCCTCTGCCAGTCCTTACATTGGCTTCCTGTATGCTATAGGAGTCAATTCAAGGTACTAACTCACACCTATAAAGCACTGAACAACTCTAGCCCCTCTTATATCTCCTCACAGATCCATAGGTATGTCCCTTCTCGGTCTCACCGCTCTGCCCGTGACCACCTCCTGTCCGTTGTCCGCACCCGTACGGCCAACTCACGCTTGCAGGACTTCTCGCGGGCGGCTCCCTTCCTATGGAATAGCCTGCCTACCGCCAACAGACTCTCCCCTAGTCTTGCATCTTTTAAGAAGTGCCTTAAAACCCATCTCTTTAGGAAAGCTTATGGCCTCCAAGACTAACCCCTACCTCACATGCCTGTCTCTTGCCCTCTCCTAAAGGGCAGCCCACCTTATTTGACTGCAAATTACTGTCCTAATGTGTTTTACACCCCACCTCCTATAGAATGTAAGCTCGATTGAGCAGGGTCCTCTTCAACCTATTGTTCCTGTAAGTTTATTTGTAATTGTCCTATTTACAGTTAAATCCCCTCTCATAATATTGTAAAGCGCTACGGAATCTGTTGGCGCTATATAAATGGCAATAATAATAATAATAATGGGATTTATAAGAGATGGGAACGCTATCAGTGGAGATGGGATTTATAAGAGATAGGAACGCTATCAGTGGAGATGGTATTTATAAGAGATGCGAACGCTATCAGTGGAGATGGGATTTATAAGAGATAGGAACGCTATCAGTGGAGATGGTATTTATAAGAGATGGGAACGCTATCAGTGGAGATGGGATTTATAAGAGATAGGAACGCTATCAGTGGAGATGGGATTTATAAGAGATAGGAACGCTATCAGTGGAGATGGGATTTATAAGAGATAGGAACGCTATCAGTGGAGATGGGATTTATAAGAGATGGGAACGCTATCAGTGGAGATGGGATTTACATACAACAAATGGGGACACAGACAGAGGAGACTGGATTTAAAGGTGATGGTATTTATAAGACAGGGGAACCCGGGTAGAGGAAACTGGAAAGTACAGGAAAAGAACAAATGAGGCAAGCAGGAAATATGAAAATAAATGAACGATAGATACAGTGGATGGAGAAGAGATGGTGACTGACAGCAGGTAGACTGAACAGAAGAATTAAAATAGAGGAATCGGGAGAGTTAGAAGGGATTATAAATGTCCACGTTGTGATTTAGTCGTTACCGGTGCTGTAACGCAGTGGATTATGATAGAGTACCTGTGATATAGGTGTAGGGGTGGTTATAGTGAGGATTTAGTAATGATTAGGTGGTGTTCTGGCTTAGGGGGAATCAAGGTTAGTGAGAGTTAGGGTTCATTTTTGATTAAATTAGATTAGAGATGGCTGCGGAATGTATTTCCCATCATTCAAAGCCAGATCTTGACCAACACTCCTTTTCTTAAGTCCCTCCCAACCATAAACACCCAGAACCTAACTACTTCAAACCCTGCAGACCCTCATCCTTAACGCACCCCTAGATCTAATGTTACGTTCTAATAGTACAATTTAAATGGAGAGTACAGGTATTGGTAGAGACAAATAAATACCTCTATTGCGGGAAGATTGACAAAATTGTAAACAGACGGGGGCAGCTAGCTGAGAGACCAAGAAAGCAGATAGAGCAGTAAGAATGTAGTATAGAGTAATAGATCTGGGAGAGAATTTAAGATGGTAACATTATAAGGAGGTATGCAGAGAATTACAGACGCAGCTCATTGTCCTACAAAGCTTAACAATCTATTGTTCTGGGGATGTGCTGCTCACAGAGAGATAGAATCAGGCGTACTGTGTCTCTCTGCCTCTGCTCGTGTATGTTAGTCTCAGTGTATGTGTGAGTCTGTTTGGACCCAGGAGGTTTGTCCCCTCGAGATATCTGGCTGGAAAGATGTGTATCTGCCAGCTGAGCTGTCTAGACCTTGCAGGCCCAGTCTTGCTGTCTGAGCTAATCGTGCATTTGAGCTTCTGTCATTGTTGTGTTTCTATACGTTTGTATACAGGCCTAGTGGCGTTACGGTTTAGCATCCTCTCTGTCTGTCTGTCTCTCCCTGTCTTTCTATACAAATAACGTGCTTTTCTTTCATAGTTGCAGAAGCAGTAACAGGAAGAGTTTAATACTCACAAGTAGCAGCTCTCCTACTCTTCCCCGGCCACACTCACCTCTTCCAGGCCATATAGGTAAGTTAGAATCATTATAGGGTCTATTCTTCTCATAATGGGGAGTTTATTTATTTGTTTGTGTATTTAGTTTGTCTTCTTGAAGAAAATTAGTAATAAGTAAGTTGGGGTAATTTATAAAAAAAAAACCAACAACAGCCCATGCAGTGCTTGAGACTTAAATGGAATCCTTCCGTTTGCACCCAGTCTCGCAAATTGCACAATTTGGTTTTACGTTAATAAAGTAGGTGAAATAAATGAATTATTAAACATTAATCCCACAGATACCTTGAAAACCAGACAGGGCTCATGTTCTCATTGTCTCACAGTCAGGGCTGCCATGTAAGGGTTAATGGACAGGACATCTTCCTATCACACCGTGTCCCACCATGCTGTGCTGTGAGATGGGAGCTATGTTCACCAAACCACCTATCATCCAATGATATCTGCCCTATCCTATCACGAGCTGGTCTGCAGTGGGTTAGGGCCAGAAAATGATAATGATGTTTCTGACATTGGTAAATACATGATTGTAACTTATACAATGCATTGAATGAGTAGATATGGAGACTGCTGATCAGGTCCTTCACTGGTATATACACACCTGTGTGTATGCCCATCCTAATTATTGATCCTTCACTCCCAGGGGGATTGCAGGAAGTATACTGTTGGGAAGTTGAAGTTGACTCGCTGGGGTCACTGTATAATGTTGGGGAGTTTGAGTCGACTCGCTGGGGTCACTGATAACAGTATAATGTTGGAGAGTTGGAGTTGACTCGCTGGGGTGACTGGATCAATGCTAACAGTATTATGTGGGGAAGTTAGAGTCCACTCGTTGGGGTCACTGGAGGTATGGTAATAGTATACTGTTGGGGAGTTGGAGTCGACTCACTAGGGTCACTAGTGGGATGGTAACAGTATATTGTTGGGCAAATGGAGTTGACTAGCTAGGGTCACTGTACGTATGGTAACACTATAATGTTGGGGAGTTGGAGTTGACTCGCTGGGGTCACTAGAGGGATGGTAACATTATAATGTTGGGCAGCTGGAGTCAACATGATGGGGTCACAAGAGAGATTTTAACACTATATTGTTGGGGAGTTGGGTTGACTTGCTGGGGTCACTGGATCTATGGTAACAGTATACTGTTGGGAAGTTGAAGTTGACTCGTTGGGATCAATGTATAATGTTGGGAAGTTGGAGTCGACTCACTGGGGTCACTGGAGGGATGGTAACAGCATAATGTTGGGGAGTTGGAGTTGACTTGCTGGGGTCACTAGAGGGATGGTAACAGAATAATATTGGGCAGCTGGAGTCAACATGATGGGGTCACTAGACGGATGTTAACACTATAATGTTGGGGAGTAAGAGTCGACTCACTGGGGTCACTGGAGGGATGGTAACACTATCATTTTAAGAAGTTGGAATCAACTCACTGGTTTCACTGGAGTGTTGGTAACACTATAATGTTGGGGGGTTGGAGTTAACTCACTGGGGTCACCTGATCGATGGTAACAGTAAAATTTTGGGGAATTGGAGTTGGCTCACTGGGGTCATTGGATCGATGGTAACAGTATAATATTGGGGAGTTAAGGTTGACTGGCTGTCATTAAGACTTAAGACTCTATAGACTTATTCTGCAGCAAACCTTCCAACTAGTTCTTAATTTGCCAAATATCTCCACCAAAATATATATTCTGAGCTATATTGTATGATTTAGTGATTTTTTTTTCTCCAGGGGGAAGCCCTATGGACAGTCCTCGAAATTTCTCTCCAAGCGCTGCTGCCCACTTTTCATTTGCTTCTTCGCGCAGGTACTGTGAATACCAATTTAGGTGTGTATAGAGATAAGCAATGTATTTAATGTCATGTCATGTTTTTCTTTCTTAATGTCATGTCATGATTTTCTTTCCTTAAGCCCCTTGCATCTTAAAAGGACACTCCGCTGCCCAAAATAAATAAAAATCACTGTTTATTAAATATACCCCAAATGAAATCTTTTAATTTAATTATGCATTTTTTATTGCAGGTATATCTAAAAAACAGTTTGCAAAAACTGCAGATCTCTTGTCTGCAGCCTTTGCAAGCCCTCCCCTTCTAACCCCGCCTAGACTTTATCTGGCTGTCCAATCACAGTCTTCTCAATGCAGCTCAATGAAAAGTCTTTGCAAGGCAGGATCTCTGGGCAATTGCTGCCTATTGAATGTAGCTCCACTGATCTAAACAAACCAGGAAGTAACATAATCTATTGTCTGCTTAAAAGTCAAGGGGTGTAACCAGATTAATTTATAAAAGTGCCAATCTCTTTTGAAATCTGCCCTTTTTCCAAAATGAAAAATATTGGACACACTCTTCACACATAAAGCTTTTCAGCAAGCTAACATGCTTCAATGGTCTGGAGTCTCCTTTTAATGATTATACTCCTTCCCCCTTGCCTTTATTTATATGATCTTTTCTTCCTTGACGAGGTTCTCTATATTTAGATGTCACTAGCGTGTTCTCTTCTCTCCTTGATGTCTGCTGTTTTCCCTTCTGCTTGATTTTATAAAAATGTTTGGCAAATTAAATGGAACTTTAATTATGTTCCACCGATTTCCAAAGATCACACTTCCCATGAGAAATTGGTCCCTGATAGGATGGTTTCTATGGCATGCACAGACACACAAACAAGATGTTGTGATTGGATCATTTATTATAAACTGCATTAAACACTGAGAACTTGTTGCAGATTCTGTGTGAGTCACTGGGGGGGGGGGGGGGGGGGGGGGGGGAATGTCCATTTGTGTTTTTGTATCGAATCTTACCCTTAATTCTAACCTATGAGAATGAAAATAAAAACCCAAAATCATTCAATACACAGGATCCAGCACAGGAAAAACTGCAAATCACTGTGCAGAGACCGTATTGAGTCAATTCTTTTCTTTTTCCTCTTTGTTCCGTTTTTTTTTTTTTCTCTCGGGAATTCTCCGATCGTTTGTTCTTTTGGTGCAGTTGTTCCTAATACATAAAGTGGCAGAAATTCTCAAAGGAGAGTAATATTATAGTCTATTGATTTTTTTTTTTTTGTAAACAGTGTATTGATTTTTAGTAATTTGTGCACATTACACTGTCTTTGTCTGTTGGAAGTCCTACCTGACGTTTATATTTTTAGTCCTTTTATGTTTAAGTGTTTCCCGTTTTCGTTTAGTAGAACAGACGGACGTCGCTGGTCTCTGGCCTCCCTCCCTTCATCTGGCTATGGAACAAATACGCCAAGCTCCACTGTGTCAGTAAGTAGTGCACACCATGAGGGGGCAGCAGTGTGCAAAGTGACAGAGTACTATGTGAGCATGTTTCCCCCTGTCTATCTTGATTACTAAAACCTTTTGGAGGGTTTTATGAAACATACATTAAATGGAAAGTGGACACATTTCTAAAAATGAGACAATTACCGTATTTTCTTTGGTTTCCGTGGTCATTGGCCGAGTTTAAAAACTCTCTCACTTTTCAGATAGTACATATTTATGCAATAATCTGAGTGTTAACTAATTCTTCCATTTTCTCTCTCGTTCTTCCCGTTTTCTTGTTCCTTTTATCTCCTTTTCTCTATTACAGTCCTCATCGTCTTCTCAGGAACGCCTTCACCAACTCCCTTTCCAGCCCACACTGGATGAGCTTCATTTTCTTTCCAAACATTTTGGCAGTACGGAGAGCATCCCCGATGATGATGGAGGCCGTAGGTCACCGGCAGTCAGACCCCGGTCGAGAAGCTTAAGGTCAGTGGTTCCCTGAAAAATTGGATATATAGTAGCTGCGCAAAACAAATTAGAAAAACATTTTTATCTATCACACTTCATTCAGTGTCCCAAAAACATAACACCTGGGAACCCATCTACCTGTCTGTTAGGGTCTCGGTAGGATCCATCTGTCTATCACTGTCCATCTCATACTTGTAGGAACTACATATCAGAGTCAGAAAAGCATTGGTAAACCTGGTATCAATGGTGGTACCCATTCAGTTTATCAGAATTACAAATATGACCCCTTACCGAGTTCGTAACACGAATATATTGGCATATTCACAGAGTGCATGGATCTGTCATATATTAAACTAATACTTTTTTTCAGTCCTGGACGCTCACCTTCTTCTTACGATAATGAGATAGTGATGATGAACCATGTCTACAAAGAAAGATTTCCCAAAGTAAGATATTTTGGTTTCTTTCGTGAATAGTATCTACAATTATTGTACAATTACATAATGGGTAAGAGGTACAAAGAGCTGGTTTACTGTAATAATATGTTACAGGGTAATAAGACACTCAGGAGCTCAGTTATTGTGATGGGATATTAAGCAGTGGTCCACAACCCAGTCCTCATGGACCACCAACTGTCCAGGTTTTGTCAGTATCTCCATTTGAATAAAAAAGGGAAATACATCAATCCTGGGCTGTTGTTGGTCCATGAGGTCTTGGTTGGTGACCATTGCTATATGGGTACTGATTGACTATAACATAATATTATAACTTCTTCTAATTTGTTGTAGGCCACTGCACAGATGGAGGACCGGCTCCGCATGTTCATCTCATCTTTTTCTCCTGAAAATGTCCTCCCACTGGCCGATGGAGTCCTAAACTTTATCCACCATCAGATTGTGGAGCTTGCAAGGGACTGTCTGAGCCGGAGCAGCGAGGGAATGATCACAAGCACTTATTTCTACCAGTTACAGGACAACTTAGAAAAACTACTACTAGATGTAAGATAAAATTAGTGAAGCATGGATGAGTTTATTGAGTAGGCAGATGTATGACTTTCTGGGTAGACACATCCTCCCTTATCAATTTGTATGCAGGCCTGTATATTACATCATATGTACTAATTAACTGCACCACTAGGTGTCACTATAGAGCTAGTGATGACCTGTACATTTTTCCTCCTCTTAGAGCAGGGGTTCTCAACCCAGTCCTCAAGTACCCACTAACAGGGATTACCATGTTGTGTCTAAAATGTGTTTTTTTTTTTTTCTAAAACACCTTAGACACAACAGGGTAATCCCTAAGTCCTGGACTGTTAGGGGGTACTTGAGGACTGGGTTGGGGACCACTGTCCTAGAGGACCGATGACTAAAGACGTTTACAGCTGGATGCTCGATGTTCTGCAAATATCAAGTAACAAATCTGAACATTCCCAATTTTCAGCCAACCTTTTGTTATTTGAATAACCTTTTACCTTTTTTTAATAGCCCATTTTCCTAATTTAAAGAGATACTATATTTACCAAAACAACTTTAGCCTAATTAATCAGTTTTGGTGTGTAGATCATGCTCTGCAGTCTCACAGCTCAATTCACTGCCATTTGGAAGTTAAATCACTTTGTTTGTACAGCCCTAGTCACACCTCCCTGCATGTGACTTGCACAGCTTCCCTAAACACTTCCTGTAAAGTGATATCTAATGTTTACACTTCCTTTATTGCACAGTCTGTTTAATTTGGAATTTATTATCTCCATCTTTCTTAATAACCTTCTAAACCCTGCAGAAGCCTCCTGTGTGTGATTTAATTGAAGTTCAATGTACACAGCAGGAGATAAAAACCTCTAAAGCAAGTTGACATCTGAATGAAAATGTAACCTTTTTTCATGCAGGCTGTTTCAGTCACAGGCAGGAGAGGTGTGACGAGGGCTGCATAAACAGAAACAAAAGTGATTTAACTCATAAATGGCAGTTAATTGAGCAGTGAGACTGCAGGGGCATGATCTATACACCAAAATTGCTTCATTAAGTTAACGTTGTTTTAGTTACTATAGTGTCCTTTTAACCCCTTAAGGACACATGACATGTGTGACATGTCATGATTCCCTTTTATTCCAGAAGTTTGGTCCTTAAGGGGTTAAATGCCCCTTCTTTTGGTCCCTTCCTATAAGTGGCATATTGCACCAAGTCCATTGGGCAGTACCTAACAATGGTACAATATCTGGCATCTCCTCTACCTATGTAAAGGTAATAATGTGAATGAAATTCTACTTTGATTCGTTAATGTGCGTTCACACATTCCTTAGGAGCTAATGAAATCTCCTGGATGGGATCTTTCTGTGTTTGTATGAAGGTTAAACATAATGTTTAAAAGTTAATCACTAATTTAAATTTAATTTTCAGAAGCAAATACATCTTCTGTATGTATTTTTGTGCACTTTAAAAGCTGTGATAAATCTATTAAATCCCATATTTTAACTGCAGGTGTTTTAGTAACTTATATTACCTTAAATTAAAATATTTCTCCGGCATTTAGTTATACACAAATTCAGCCACGTTACCATGAACTCATATTATTCACTGCATTGACTTTTCTATTTACGTTATGCCCTCGGGCAGGTGTAGGATTGCTCGATCGATCTCTTAATGTTATTTCTCAGATTTTTACTGTCATTTCCAGCATTAGCCTGTGTGTTTGAAATCTAATCTCAATGAGAATCTGTTTTATTGATATTGAGGGCAAGCCGGTCCATCATATCATTTTTTTCCCATGGTTTATGTTACTAACAGAGTTATTTACTAAAATGAAAATTCTAAGTGAATTCAAAGTGAATTTTACATTTAAGGCCAGAGTTGCCAATCGGAAATGCTTTCAGTTGGGCTACTCTGGTCTTAAATTTAAAATTCACTTTGAACTGAACCTTGAATTCTCACTTTAGTCAATAACTCTGTGAGAATCGAGTTTCTATGTCTCTTTATCGCTTTTTATAATCTCTCATCACTTCCTAGGCAGTGGAACGTTCCGATGGGTCAGAGGTGGCCTTCATCGCTCAACTCATGAAGAACCTGCTCATTATCATTTCTCGTCCTGCCCGTCTTCTGGAATGCCTGGTGAGAGATGCTCGTATCACTTTACCTTGCTATGATTTGCAATATATATTCTATCTCGCTGCTCCTTTCCTGGAGTTCTGGTGAGCAGATGCTATTTAGCTACATGAAGTCACCAAAGGTGTTGCTAGTGAGTTTTTTTTGGGGGGGTGAAATTACGGATTTAGGGCTCATTACCCTGGATCTCTACAGTTAGAGGAGAGTGCTGGGGATTATTAGTATATAATCGACAGGGGTCATCATGGGCACTCTGCAGCTATGCAGCCCCGTACACAGCAAAATGCACTGTGAGTACGGACACCTTTCTATCATGGCATACATTACGTTTTCAGTAATCTGAGCTACAGTAGCTCTTCTGTGTGATCAAACTTGCTGTTTTGGAGATACTTTGACCTAGTCGTGTGGCGATCACTATTTGGCCCTTGTTAAAGTCACTCAGGTCTTTTCACTTGCCCATTTTTCCTGCTTACAACACACTAAATTCAAGAACTGACTGTTCACTTGCTGCCTAATATATCCCATCCCTTAAGAGGTGCCGTTGTAACGATATAATCAATGTTATTCACTTTACCTGTCAGTGGTTAATGTGGTTCTAACATTGTGGCTGATTAATGTACTTGAAAATAGTTGATATATTGCTAGCAAGAGAAGATTCTGACAAACGATCAACAAGATCAACAAGGAGCAAGAAATAAAATGAAAAAAGAAATTTGAGTGAGAAGAAAGAATTAGGAGAATGAACATTTAATTCTGGACAGTTTAGGGAGGTCTTTCATTTGTGAATTTTTTATATTTTTGTATTTTGGGTAAAGTCATGTGTGAAGTACCGCCTGGCACCCGACCAGGTGCTCCTAGTGCTCACCGAGTACTCCAAGCACTCCACCAGACACCATCAGCACTGTAGTCCCCACTTCCAGCGTTACAGCTTGGCTGGGGTCTCGCCGTCCTCCACCCACCCTGGACCCAAGACCAGGATCCAACTTCCAGTGGGCAAACCTCTCCTACTCCAGAGAGTCTAGCAGGCTACTCTTACAAGAGCAAGTGATTATAACCCAGAGGAGTATAGTGATATAGCAATCCCCAGAGCAGATACAGCTGCCCCCCCCACACATGAGATGAGACTCTATGTTGAGGGTAGGCAGGAACTCATTTTAATGGGACCACAACTGGCCTTTTATGACAGTCCCCATGCAAGGGGCACTCCCCCCCGGACCTGAGAGTAAACCACAGCAGAAACAAATACACAATTACATTGGCTCTCCGATCCAGGACACTCCCACACATAACTAGGTCAATCTCTCCTCTGTACCTGGGAGATAATTGAGTCAAGTACTGTATTATCTCAATTATTTCCAGACACAAAACCACCAATTTTTATAAAAAAAAAAACAAATAACATACAAAATCCCCACAAAAGTTATAACCCCTGATAGAACAGTGCTCAGATCACCTACAGATTGAAGGAAAAGGCCTTATGCATATCTGAGTTTCTGCAAGGTACACTATGGAGGAAACTATCTACTCTTAATACTGGACACTATAATTGTATTGAATTTTAACCACTTGCATACTTTTAAACTATGTATCTCTAACCACCATTTCTTTGTCATTGTATCTTAACTGGGTGTGCAATCTTTAATATATGTATGTGTGTGTGTATGTGTGTGTATATACATATGTGTATTTGTATGTATATATATTTAGATATATATATATGGATGTGTGTGTTTGCGCACACATACATGCATATATTCTGAAGTTTATCTTGTCCTGCATGCTAAGGCTAGTTGCTCCCTGCCCTGCTCATCACTGGTTTATTAACTTAAATGTTATTTAACATTCTGCTTATCTCTAAAGACTTTCTCTGTTATTTTTGCTCCCCCCCTTATTTTATTGATACCCACCCAAATGTCTTGCTTGACCAATCCTCACCTCTTCTGTGCATCTCCATTCCATAGATTTTATTGCAGTCCTTGTCATCGATTTTATTGCAGTCCCTGTCTTCCACAGTCAGAGTTTTAAAAGACCACTTCTAACAAACCTGAACAGTGCTCAGGGTCCCACCCACCCCACCCCAACACCACCCCACCCCATGTTTCTTACTACATTTATAGATAGAATCCCTCACACAACTTTAGATAACTCCAAATAGCAGCTGCAAACACTACCAGTAATGAGCACAATCCACCTTCTTAACCCCTAACACTCAGTCCTCCTTCTTACTTCGGCTCATTCTCCTTTCCTCTAATTACCTACCCATCAGAGCAATGCTCTATACTCTCCTCCTCTCCTTCTCTCTTATCTCCCTCAGAATCAAAATATCTCATTCCACCCACCTCCCTCAACACACTCACATTTACATCAATCCCTCTTTGCTACACTCCCCCCTTCTCTCATCTCAAGCCCTGCTTTCATTTCTCTATTCTCTCTCTCCTGCTCTAACCCAATCTCACCCTAGTCGCCGCCCATATAAAACCCATTCACACCTCCTGTCACTATCTCTCCTCCTACTTCTGGCAGCTGGTGACGTCTCTCGCAACCCAGGGCCCCACACCTCATCTGCTCACACCAAAATAAATAGAAACCATGCAAACCTCCTCCAAATACCCTGCAGTTTATCCAACTCTACCAAAATTCAGTGTGCACTCTGGAACGCTCGCTCCATTTGCACTAACATCAAATCTACAGCCATACATGACCTCATCATCTCTAACTCGCTCACAATATTGGCACTCACTGAGACCTGGCTGTCCCCATCCGATACCGCTACTCCTGCTTCTTTATGTTTCGGTGGTCTACAGTTCTCCCATACTCCTAGACTCGACTGTAAAGGAGGTGGTGTAGGCATCCTTCTCTCCCCTCAATGCACCTTTCAACCTATCCTCCCTGCCCCTGCCCTATCCTTTACTTCCTTTGAAGTTCACACTGTACGCCTTTTTAAGCCCACTCCTTTAAGAATTGCCATCATCTATCGCCCCCCCGGTCACCCTAAACTATTTATTGAACACTTTTCCTCCTGGTTACCCCATTTTATTTCCTCTAGCACTCCCTCTCTCATACTTGGGGACTTCAATATCCCTATCAACAAGCTCAACTGCCCTGATGCCTCCCGTCTGCTCTCTGTAACCTCCTCCTTTGGACTCACACAGATTTCCTCCTCCGCAACTCACACCGCAGGAAACACTCTTGACCTCATCTTCACCAATCTCTGTACCACCTCTGATCTCTCCACTGATCCATTTCCTTTGTCTGACCACCATCTGCTAACATTTAACATCTGCATACCTCATACCAAAATTTCAACACCATCAACTCTCCAACCTCGCAGAAACCTCAACTCCCTCGATCTCCAGCACTTCTCCACCACACTCCAAACACTCCTTTTACCCATCTCAAATCTCAACTGCCCTAACTCTGCAACCTCACTCTACAACTCCACTCTCTCCTCTCAACTTGACATCATGGCACCTCCTACAGTTAAACGCAGCAAGCGCCCCCAACTACAACCCTGGCACACTAAGCTGACCCGTTACCTCCAAAAATGTTCCAGAACTGCTGAACGCTGCTGGAGAAAGTCTCACTCTGCATCTGACTTTGTCCACTATAAATTTATGCTGCGCTCCTACAGCATGGCTCTTTCCTCTGCAAAAGTAAACTACTTCAAAACCCTCATAAGCACACTGTCCCATCAACCCAAACACCTGTTTCACACTTTTGATGCTCTTCTTCGCCCTGTGACTACCCCTCCTTCCACCACCTTGTCCGCCACAAACTTTGCATCTCATTTCACTGAGAAGATCTCTACAATCAGGAAAGAGATCTCTAATCTCTCTCCTTCCCCTATCATTATATCACCCAACCCCACTCCCCCTGCCATCCTATGCACATTTGCACCTGCTACAGCACAAGAGGTTTCTGCACTGCTCCTGTCCTCCCGCCCCACCACCTGCTCTCTCGATCCTATTCCCTCGCATCTCATCCGCACTTTGTCTCCCTTTCTTGCTCTTCCTCTCGCTAGCATTTTCAATCTCTCCCTTTCCTCTGGCACATTTCCCTCACCCTTCAAACATGCAACCGTAACCCCGATTCTGAAAAAGCCCAACCTTGATCCCAACTCCCCATCCAACTACCGCCCTATCTCGCTACTCCCATTTGCCTCCAAGATCCTCGAGAGGGTTGTGTACGCCAGATTGACAGACTTTCTCGAATCCAACTCTCTGCTTGACCCGCTTCAGTCTGGATTCCGCGCTGGTCACTCTGTCGAAACTGCTGTGACCAAAGTATCCAACGACTTAATTGCTGCTAAATCTCACGGCCAATACTCTATCCTAATCCTCCTTGATCTTTCTGCCGCATTTGACACTGTTGATCATCAACAGCTTCTTCACATTCTTCGTAACTTTGGTCTACGGGATACTGCTCTCTCCTGGTGCTCCTCCTACCTCTCCCAGCGATCTTTCAGTGTTTCTTTCTCTGGTTCTGCCTCTTCTCACCAACCCCTCTCTGTCGGCGTCCCCCAAGGATCTGTCCTCGGCCCCCTATTGTTCTCCATCTATACTGCCTCCCTTGGTAAACTCATCAGCTCCTTTGGTTTCCAATATCATTTATATGCAGATGACACGCAAATCTACCTGTCCTCCCCTGATCTCTCTCCGCCCACCTTGACTCGTGTTTCTGACTGCCTCTCTGCTATTTCCAACTGGATGGCTGCTCACTTGCTTAAACTCAACCTGTCCAAAACAGAACTTCTAGTTTTTCCTCCCTCAAGTGCTGCTACTCCTGTTGTCTCCATCCAAGTCAACGGCGCTACTATCACCTCTACCTCGCAGGCTCGCTGCCTAGGGGTTCTTTTCGATTCTGACCTCTCTTTTACTCCCCATGTCCAATCGATAGTCAAATCCTGTCGCTTCCAACTCAAGAACATAGCGCGCATCCGCCCATATCTAACGCCGGACGCGGCTAAGATATTGGTTCATGCTGTTGTTCTCTCTCGCCTCGACTACTGCAATCCCCTTCTGACCGGTCTTACATGTTCCCAGCTTGCACCGCTGCAATCTGTAATGAACGCGGCTGCGAGGCTTATTTTCCTGTCCGGTCGCACCTCCCACGCCTCCACGCTCTGTCAGTCCCTGCATTGGCTTCCAGTTAGATATAGGGCCCAATTCAAAATTCTGTCGCTTGCTTACAAATCCCTACATAATGCTGCTCCAACATACCTATCCTCCCTCATACACAAGTATGTCCCGTCGAGACCCCTGCGCTCATCCCAAGACCTACGCCTATCCTCTGCCTGGATCCCCACCTCTGATGCTCGCCTTCAAGACTTCTCTAGGGCTGCACCTATTCTGTGGAACTCCCTTCCCTCCTCAATCAGACTTTCACCCAGCCTCCACTCCTTCAAAAAATCTTTGAAAACTCACTTCTTCGTTAAAGCGTATCAATTAAACTGTCAGCAGGCTTCTCATCCCCCACCCCATGACTCCTTTCCTGCAACTGTCAAAAATGACCTACCAAGCACTCAATAAACCCTTCTCTAACAAACTATTTAATTCCCCTACTTTAACCCGTTTGTGTCACTATACCCCACTCCCTCTAGCATGTAAGCTCATTGAGCAGGGCCCTCAACCCCCTCTGTTCCTGTACGTCCAGTGGTCTGATCTCAATTATGTGTCTGTTAGTCCACCCATTGTACAGCGCTACGGAATTTGTTGGCGCTATATAAATAATAAAATAATAATAATAATAATAATAATAGACCTGATCTGGGTGACCAACATATGCAGAAATCACCCAGATCAGTTCAGGGGTTCAGGAATTTCCTGGAAGTCATTTATTTGACCGACCGCACACATGGTCCCATGCCCAAAACAGTTCCTTAGAATAAGGGCTTGCGGTCGGTCTAGTTCGGTAGTTTAAAAAGTGAACGGAAACTACCGAACGGAATCCATAGTTCTTGAGCTTGTTTACCTTATTCAGACGAACGATTCCACCGAACGGTGTCTTCCTAAGTGTTATAAAAGCAAACACAGGCGATCAAGTCCAGCGGTGTTCAGGACTTTCAGTGTCCGAAAACAGTTCCATGAACTAGACGACCAAACACCACTGCCTGTTTTCATGCGAACCAGACGGTAGCCACCTCGTGGTCGTTCATAGGAATTGCGGCCACCCAGACGAACACTTAGAACACTGTGGTGGAAATGTTACAAAGTATTAACTAGGCTTAACAAGCTCCAGGGTGGTCTCTGGTTCGTGCGGTTGTTCGGTAACCGAACCATATAATCCCAATTGCACGAACAGAGTCTTTTTAACGTATTTTGGCTAGGTCTATTGCAGGGGTCATAGTCCTGTGGCAGGAGGCTGACAAGCAGACTCTTCCAAAAGCCTATGGTGAGGTTCTGTTCGCCACATCATGGAGGACTGATATGAGTTTGTGACAAAAGTCAGGACCTTAAAGTCAGGACTGTAACGCTCAAATCGGGATAAGTGTGAGGCCTGAATAGTCAGAATATTTAGTAAGGTTTAGGTTTACCGAAGGAACAAAGTTTGCTCAAATTGTGGTAATGTTGCTTCAGAAATGAGACCTGTATTCTGGAGAGGGTGATGTGAGTCATGGAAGTTTTAGGATAGGAAACAGATGGAGGAAGCTGGTAGGGAGGAAAAAAGTTGACCCAGGTGGTTGTAATAGAAAAAATACTAATTGTGTTGTAGAGAAAGTACAGTTAAAATAATAAAACACCAAGAGATTTGCTCATGATGCACACAAATTGAAGGAATCCCACCAATAATACTCAGAAACATATTTTTGAATTGCAGTAAATATTGTATGAGACATGTCTATGCAGTCTGAATATCACTATTTAATCTACAGGAAAATGTCTATGTTATATGTGTTGAATTATATGTAATTACACACCTCCTTTAATTATAAAAGTAAAGGCGGTGTGGGCTCTGATCTCTTATAGCATATTCAAGTCTTATGTACATTGGTTGCAGGAGTTTAACCCTGAGGAATTTTACCACCTGCTCGAGGCGGCTGAAGACCAGGTGAAGGAGGGGAATTTGAAGACAGACATTCCTCAGTATATAATCCGACAACTGGGGCTAACCAGAGACCCCTTCCCAGGTACTCTACCTTCTAGAACTCCAGTCTCTGCATCATCGTACCTGGGAGGGAATCTGACCTGAATCTGTTTTTGTTCCTCTGTTTGACAGAGGTTTCAGCTACAGAGGAGCCAGTGATTGTAGAGACAAGTAATCAAGAGAATGAAGATACCACAGAGGTAAGACAGCTCCAATCTATTTCCTTCTCTCCATTCCTCCATTCCAATGTAACCCTCTTGAGTTTAACATAAGCCAGCCATTTGGTATTTTGGGGACTTAAGAGGATAAAGCTTTTTGCAACCTGGATAGCAATACAGCAGAGCTATAACAGGTGTTTTGGGCATTTGACACATTTTCATGTTCTGCCTCCATGGGCACAATGAGAGAGTGTAATATCTAGATTTGGATGCTTAAAGTTAATAACAAATAGTTATTTTCTTTTAAAAGAGATGAATGCCAGTTTAAAATGTCAGCCCCAGGCAGTGTTGGTGAACATTTTAAGTCCAAGGTCTCAGTCTTCAATGGACACCAAGATATTTGAACATGCCCAGACATCTTATTTTCTTTCCCGTTTCCTCTTTTTCAATTCCCACTTCCATTTTTATGGCCAATGCCCTCATTTCGATTCCTCCTTTTCTCCATTGGTTTTCTTTCCATCTCTTCCTGCATCTCTGGTCCATCTCTGTCCGATACTTGGTTCCTCCATTGAAGACAACTCTTCTCTCTCCTTCTACCCATTCTCGCATTCTCACCATATTGAGATCGGCTCATCCTTCTATCTGAGCTCACCTTATTTTGTTTTTTCTTCACACGCTATTCCCACATGCACTGTCTCATTTCCTATCCCTCTCTCTCTTCCTCTCAGTATCAGGTATCTCCCACTACAATAATTACCCTCTCTCTGTATTATCTTGCCCTCTGTAACTGATCACTCACCACGTCATTTATATTCACCTTCTCTTCTAGATCGCAATCATTGTATTTCAACAGACCCCGTCTAAATTCTGCTAGCCAGGTTCCCCTTGTTCCACTCTCGATGTCAGCATCCCTTATCCCCCACCAGTCCCCATGTACCATCTTCTTCAATACCCTCTACCCAATCAGTTTTGTATGAATAAATAATGTCATAACTCCACCATCACTGGCCTTAGACTAAGCCTTTCTTTGGTTTAATTCTATAATTATAGCGACCTTTCTTTGTCTGTTTCTCTACATCCATCTCGTCTCCCCTTTATTTAGGGAAAAGGAGGGGTAGCATCAAAACCCATAAAACCCCCTGAGGAGTGTGACTTTGAAACTATAAAGCTGATTAGCAATGGAGCATATGGGTAAGTGATTCTCTTCCATTTAATGTAGACTGGCAAGAGTACAGACTATCTATTAAAGGGACACTATAGTCACCAGAACAACTACAGCTTAATGTAGTTGTTCTGGTGAGTATAATCCTTGCCTTCAGGAATTTTCATGCAAACAATGCCTTTTCAGAGAAAAGGCAGTGTTTACATTGCCCCTAGGGACACCTCCAAGTTGCCATTCCTCAGATGGCCACTTTTCATTAGGGGTTTGTAAAGAGGAAAATAAAGATAGATGTTAACTTTCTCAGGTTATCCTAAGAGTTTACGTTGTAAGAGGATAATTTACTACATTGCGATGTCACAAAATGAAAAAAATTGGGGCGTGCGTTTTGTAATTTATTGTTTTCACTGGGAGGCCAGTGACAGGCCAATAGCTTCACCGGTGCAAGGCTTGCCCAGTGCAAGGCTGAAGCCAAGGCCGCACAAGGAGGTAGAGAAGCCTGGAGGAAGGATGGTTTTGGGAGCCCTTAGGGCTTGAACTGTTTTTAAGTGGTTTAACCCATTTAGGTAAGATGGTGCTCAGGACCTTCTGACCCCATAACAACATCATTCCGATGAAGTCATTATGGTGCCCAGAATGTTAAGGAGGAATTACCTATGACATGACATTATCCACCGAGGGCCTGGCCCTTATCAGGTGGGTGTGCAGGAAAAATAATGTGCCATACAAGAAGCCAAACAATTTAAAGAAAAATTGTGCCCTCATGGATTAACATTCATAGCAATGAATAAAATGTAAAGAAATGTATAACTGGTATTCTTTGCAAAGAAAGCGTTTATAAAGTCTTTTAAAAAGCATAACAACACAATCAATTGGAACTTGTAGAGTGAAGGGATCTTATGCGTTTTGCCTGCAAAGACTTATTCAAATGATAATTGCAGCGATTCGAAGGAGCCAAAACAATTTGATTGGCCTATTCAAGAGCACATAGAAAATTTTAATTGGGCTAAATCCCAAATCAGTTGCAGTCAGTGCTCTGTGTAAAGAAAATTGTTGAAAAAAATGCACAAAATAAAAATCAATTTTTCATCACATTTATATGTTACATTTTAAAATAATGCTTTCTGAATCTGTGGCCATGAAGCTAACATTGATACAGTAACAAACAGAGCCATCATTACCATTTGAAGGGCTCTTGACGAGACAAATTGTCATCTTTCCTCTGCTCAAAGGGGTCAAATGGACCCCTCAACCATAAATAAGTTCCGAACACACTAAAGAAGACACATGCACGTTCATACAGGCACTCACACACAACAAATGCCTGTCTACACAGACACTCACACAGATCCACACAGGCACACATACATACAAATTAACACATACATAAAGATTCACATATACACACAGATGCTGACATGTACACTCATAGAAAGCTCACATGCACAGACACACACACATACAATGCACTTTTGTTTTCTCTTCTTAAGGAGTGAGGGAGTCTTCATAGTCCTACCCCCTGTGACCTAGACAGCACAGACGTCTTTGTTGCTCCCCATCTACACGCAGTTGCATACTTGACAAGTAGAGGGTGCTGAGATATGACATCACATCGTGGAACGCGTTGCCTGTTACTATACGACTGCAGACCACATAGCCCACACTGTCTCAGACAGCAGTTAAACCAGATCAACTGTAATGGTTCTGCATGCTTTGATTACTGAAACTAAGTAAAGATTTCTTTCATGAAGGATTTACCCTCAGATAACCCAGAATAATCTTAGTTTTAATTTACTAGCTACTTTGGCTTTAAATTTGAAATTCACTTTGGATTTGCACTTTGGCAAATAACTTTGAAAGTATTTCAGAGCAAAAGATACTGCTGGTTTGAGTCTTCTTTTATTCTCATTTTGGAAGCTGTAATTAGAAACAGAAGATATAATGTTTCTATGACAGATTTTTTGAGTTTTTATTTTTTTTATTTCATCAAATTTGTTTAATACGCTATGAACTGTAACTGGATCCATTTCTCTTTGGTCTAAACATTCAAGAAAACTTTTGTGAATGAGTAAATAGTATAGAAAGATACCATGCATCCTTCCTTTTTTTGTCTTTTGAACCTCCAACTGCCCGTTCGCCTTGATGCTTGGTTTTGGTAGCCCTGCATTCTAGTACGTACTATGCCGTCTTCATGGAGGTAGAGCATGTTAACATGAAGTCCACTGATTGAGGGTCAAAATGCTTGATTTGTGGAATTTTAGTATTATTTAGAAATGTAATCAAATAACTAAGACTCGATCACTCAATACACAGTGTGTCTGCACCACTTATGGATTGGAGATTGACACCTAAATGTATACATTTTTAGTATCTAATACAATGGTGATTAACTTTGATGCTCTCTTGAACATTAAGGAATCTTGGACCGTAATAGCTGGAGTGGCAGAGGTTAGGATCATTGGCCTACTTCACCACAACCATGGCAAATAGCATGTATGATACATTACCTAGTCAGTGGTCATATGTGTAAACATTGAACAGACACAGGTTATTAACTTGGCTTGTGCTACAAATGTCCAGTGGACTTACTATGTAAACACGTGGACTTACTCCAAATGATGCCTAGCTTTTATAATTAATAACTTGGCATTGCATGTCTAGCTACAAGAGGGAGCCTGCCTTCTGTATCTCAGGTGGCTTCCACAGTTTTCGTCAATAGCTCCCACTGTCTTTGAGCTCACTGTGAGATGATCATTTTTCATACAGAGCAGTGTATCTGGTACGCCATCGGGAGACACGCCAGCGCTTTGCCATGAAGAAGATAAATAAGCAGAACTTGCTCTTGAGGAATCAGGTCCACCAAGCCTTCATAGAACGAGACATTTTGACCTTTGCACAGAACCCATTTGTGGTCAGCATGTTCTGTTCCTTCCAGACACGTAGGCACCTTTGCATGGTCATGGAGTATGTAGAAGGTGAGTTTATTTCATATATCTGTATCTATACTATGTATTGATATAGATCCAATGTGATCTTTGGTATATTCAAGGGAGCCCAAATTGTTATTATTTCAAGTGCACTTGGAGAAGCGTGAATTAGACACCAGAAACCTGTTGGTTATCAAAATAAGCCTCTGACCTTTATTTTGTCAGTTGTATTTTTATACATTAAAAAACAAAGTGCTTATTTGCAAATACTCATAGGACAGTAGTAGGAAGGGGGTGAAAGGTTGAAAGGAGTACAGATAAGACATAGGAATGAACGTCATATACATATAACAGATAAGTTCAGAGAAAGAGAAAGAACAGACTGATTTAGGAGAGACAGCTCAGGTGGGGGCTATCTGCTCCCGTAACTAGACATATATGGTCTTAAGTGTCGTTTTAAGCATTAAGCATATCCTGAGTCCAAGTTAGCCAATTTTAATATAGGATATCTAATATGACACCTTTAGGCTTCAACCTTGAAATCAAAGTAAATTTTATCACAGTAAATATTACAACAAACTGTATAAAATACATAAACATTGAAAATAATCTATAAAACTATAAAACATATGCATCATACTTTTCTCGTGTATTTTATAAAATACCTGGGCATTCGTATACAGAATTTAGGCGCGAAACACTTGAATTTAAGACCACTTTGCTTATATAATGTACTGTATATATGTATGTTTTCTTTATTTACATGTCTTTATATCTATGTTTATTTATTTGCAGTTATATTTCCCTTTTCTAGCTGTTGTTCACTGCCTGGCAGAGAATTCTTTGGAATATAGGCCTTGATTTAACTGTTCTGGATGAACGTTTAGAGATAAAGTTTTAAAATTATTTTTTTTCAATATATTAAAAATTTTAAAAATGTATCCACAAATACTAAAACATGTGCAATTCTTTAAAAAAAATTATTAAATCAAGGCCATAAACTGATAACAGCTTGAGAGCCTGTACTGGACCGTCTTGATATATAGCTAGATAACTCTAGATCTATCTAGATTATTTTTTTCGAATTTCAATTACTTTTTTCCTCATACCATTTACTCTCTTTTTCTCTCTCCTTTCTCTCCCTTTTTCTGTCGGGTCTCCATTGGCAGGGGGTGACTGTGCCACCCTGCTGAAGCACATTGGTGCCCTCCCCCTGGAGATGGCACGGCTATATTTTGCTGAGACTGTCCTTGCTCTGGAATATCTGCATAATTATGGCATCGTTCACCGGGATTTGAAACCGGACAAGTGAGGAGGAGTCTGTGTATATACCATATATTTATGTATAAAGAAATAGCCTGCATGTAGTGTATGACAATGTGTTTATCGTTTTCCTAGTAGCCCTCACCCCTTGTTTTGTTCCCTCTATGTCTCTCACACACTTTCTTTCTTCTCTTTTTCCTCTATCTCTTCTCTCAGTCTCCTAATAACTTCGATGGGTCACGTCAAACTGACAGATTTTGGCTTGTCTAAGATGGGGCTCATGAACCTCACCACCAATCTGTACGAGGGACATATTGAAAGTGAGGCCAGAGAGTTTCTGGACAAGCAGGTGACATCCTCTCTCCAGTTTAGGTCAATTTGCTCTGGGGTATATAGATTCAATGTCCTGTAACTTCATTCTGTCAGTTTCCAAGTTCTATACCTCTCTCCTGTCTGTATCATTGTGTGGATAAAAGGGACACAATTAATGTGCCCCCTCCTCTCTCTATCGCCCTGTGTTGGTAGGGGAAAACTCTTTGTCCTATACCTTCCTCCACTTTATGTCACCCTAATATGGGAAAGACAGACTCCATGTCCTTTAGCGTGCTCCTGTCTATGTCACACTGTGTTGGAAAGGGACAGATTCCATGTCCCTTAGCGCCCTCCTGCTCTTGATGAGTCAGAGACCATTTCCCACAATCGCCCTTTGGTCTGTGTCACTTTGTGGAAGGGTGGAAAGGCATCATGATCCACAGACCTTTCTATGTCTTCTAGGTCTGTGGCACTCCAGAATATATTGCTCCTGAAGTTATCCTGAGGCAAGGCTATGGGAAACCGGTGGATTGGTGGGCAATGGGCATCATATTATATGAGTTTCTTGTGGGCTGTGTCCCATTTTTCGGAGATACACCAGAGGAATTGTTTGGTCAGGTGATCAGTGGTAAGAATATTAATCTTCAATGTCAATATCTTCTCACACTGTAGTTGCTCTTCTCTACATTTATATCTCTTGTTTTCTTTCTGTTAATATCCAGATGATATAATCTGGCCGGAAGGTGAAGAGGCACTCCCAGCAGATGCCCAACATTTAATCTCCAGTCTCCTGCAGACTGACCCTTTACTCAGACTGGGAACAGGTGAGACAAAAAAAATAAAAATCCCCAAAATACACTCCTCATATTCACATGAATTCTGGAAGTAAATTAATTCACTCATTTCCCACTACATCCTCATAATAATATGGTTATAACATGTGATAACTGACTAACTTCTTCAGCTTCCAATCTTCCACCATCTCCCTCTTGTATATATTGTTCCACATAATTCCATTTCCTTTTCTCTTCTGCTGCTGTAGGAGGTGCCATTGAGGTGAAGACCCATGGATTTTTCACTGATCTGGACTGGAATGGTTTACTTAGACAGAAAGCAGAATTTATTCCCCATCTGGAGGCCGAAGACGACACCAGTTACTTTGACAGTGGGTACAATAACCTACAGGGCATATAGATACTGGGTCACTATACCTAGAGGTTAGAGGGTTAATGAGGTGCTGAATCTCTCTCACTTTAGCTCGAACAGATCGCTATCAGCATATCAACTCTTATGATGAGGATGATACAAATGATGAAGACTCTGTGGAAATCCGACAGTTTTCATCCTGCACACAAAGATTTAGCAAGGTGGGTCTGATGGTCAGATTTGTCGAGAGATTATAGTAGGAAGCAAAGAGGCAAACGGAAACTGGGAGGAAATGGATCATTGCTGGTTTTGTTAATAACATACAAATACGAGCCTATTTAGCATTAAGTTATTTATTATTATATTTGTTGCAAACAAAAATCTCAGTCTCGAGTGTGTGTTAATTGGAGCAGGTCATCAAATCGGGACAACACAGAAGATCTGCCAAAGACATCTACAGACTTTTTCCTATATCTTTCTCAATCTGTTTTAATTAACGTCTGCAATCTATGTATCCCTTAAAACAGGTTTATAGTAGTATGGAGCAACTATCCCAACTGGAGCAGAAACCATCCACTCCTTCCCGAGACCCTACCAAACAAGAAAGAAGTGAGAGAGGGACCAAGAGAGAGACGTTAGGTGGTGTCACCCTACGAGACCGCTGCTGGAGAACCGTTTCACCTGAAATGTGAGTCAATCTTCAGAAGTGAATGTAAAGGAAATTGTTTTAGGATCGGCAATTTATTTTATTATAAGGTCAGGAAATTGCTTCTCTGGCCAGACGAGTTTTAGTTTATTTATCGATTAATTGCCAGCACGGACGTAGCTTGTACTTTGTGAGTGATGTATAGGGAAGGGTTTAATCATAATATTCTATATATTATTCCACCTTTTTAGGACATTTTTTTCCCAGAACCCATTTTATCAAGTACTTTTCTTTAGTTCCCTATTAAATATAGTCTTGCTAGTAATCATAGAATCATAGAATGTGATGGCAGATAAGAACCATTCGGCCCATCTAGTATCATGGATGGTTACCTATTGCAATGACATCATCACAGAAAATCAGAATCTGCCCAAACAAGCGGGGTGTTTACTGCCTGGATGCTATGTTGCCCAGTCACTCGTTATGTTGTGGTATTCTGGTGGACTGGTCAATAAGCTCGTAGCTTTCTCTCTGTGTATCTGGTTGCATCCTCAATTAGTAGGACCTTATTATGTGAACTTATTGACGTCACAGAGTGGGGTTCAGTTGGCCATCAATTGTCTCATCAGTGAAATCAATCAACGTTTAGCCATCACCAAACCACAAAATCCCTTTAGTCTCTAAAACCTGTCTATGAAATATGTTTCAATTGCTGTATTTCCACCCTCTTACTAAGTGTTCTGCAAATCATTATATTTTGATCATTATTTTAGTGGAGTGTATTTTTTTTATTTGGTGACTGTACCAAAGTTGTGTTTATTCTGTGTATTGCCAGTAAAGTTTTCTTTCATAGTTAATAGTGACTCATAGAAAGGCATTAGTCATGTCCCTTTTTATGCCTTTTGGGATGGGAGAGATTTTTGTAAAGTAGTCTAATGGATATTATACTGTCACGGGTAGAATGGATGGAAAATATCACATTTTAAAATTCTTTAATTTCTGTTATATAAGCAAAGCATTAAAGTGGTACTCTTCGAGAACCGATTCACTGAGTAGATCCACTTCCTCAACACATCACCCTTCCTTCTACACATACCCCAGAATATAATGTACTTGTTAGTTGGATGTCTTTGTGTGTTTGAGATGGTCATCAGATCACAGTCACTTCACCCTTTATAAAGCTCTTCAAAACACAAGTATGGGATGTTTTAGTTTATTTTTTTAAGTATTTGGAATACCGAGTGAAAAGGGCTTTTCTCGCAAATTTTGTAAAGCTGGAGAGATATGGTTTTTACACCACTTGAGAATTAATTATTTAAAACACAAGAGAGAGATTATTCTGTAGGATTATTCACTTAAGTGTGAATTATAAGGTTTAAAAGAGAACGTTTAGAGAATTTGAGGTCAAAATACCCAAACTGGAGAAATTTGCCAATTTAGATTTGTTTTTTTCAATTTGATTATTTCGGACTAAAATATTAAATTAAGTTTGAATTCGCTGTCCTGAGACTTCGACTTTAGGGAATAATCCTGATGGTCATTCCTGTGCTGTTACAGGAAACACTTCTCAGATGCCACAGATGCTGACTCCAGTCCTCCCTTGGCTGCCAGGCGTCGGTTCTCTGCTCTGGTTGACACTGCGCGTTTCGTGGCTCCTCTGGAGGGAGAAGGGGAAAGTAAAATGAAAGGAAGCAGCGGGACCCAACAGACTCAAAGCAAGATTCCACTAGGGGAACTTGAGCCTTGTGAGTGTTCTATATATATATATGACACTATGTTGTCATCAAATTAACTTATTCATTGTGGTTAAAACATTAAGCAATATATTGAAAAGCTAAAGGCTTTTACATCCTTGTATAATCCTCTTTGTGGCGTCCCACACTTATAATTGATGGTCATTAATTCAAATTGTCAACAGTATGTGCATGTGCCATGGGGGGCATTAATCCAAATCTGTTACTTAGACTGTTTGCTTAGATAGTGACTAATCAGAAAACAAAATAGTATTACAGCATTGGGATTTCTGCCAAGTAGGGGTTGAGTATAGGTTAATGGGATTGGGAAGCTATATTGACAAGGGCTTGTGAAAAACATATATTATAATGCTGTGTATTATACCTTAATATTGGCTGATTTTCCGATGTTTACATTCTAATCTTTCTGTGAAATCTGTACCATTTCACTTATTAATTCACTTTTTCCTCGATTCTATTTTCTCTGCCTGTATCCCAAACCTTTCATGCGTTATGCCTTTTCATTAATTATTAATTCACTCTCTCTTTTCCTCCCTTACTCACTGACACTCTGCCCCTTCTACTCTCTGATTCTTTTTTACTTATTCAAACTCTTTCTATATTTCACTACGTCACTCCCTCAATCTCTTTATTCCTAATTTCCTTGTTCCTTCTTACATTTTCTCTCATCGCTCCCTCTTATTCTCTCACTCTCTTCCTCATTTTCTACTCTTTTTTTCTTGCGCTCTCTTGCTCTTCCTTCTCCTTCTCTTTTTTCCTTTCTTTCTCTCTAACCCCCCTCATCACAATTACAGCAGACAAGTCCTCAGACACTCACCACCCTCAGGATTCAGACTCCTCCCCTCGCGCTACCAATGAAATTGTTCTACGAAGAGCTCGACACCAACATCTTTCTGGGGACAGTGAACGGCGTAGAACAGGAGGAAAGGTCATAAAATCGGCATCCACCACTGCCCTCTCTGTCATGATCCCTACAGGTATATGTCATATGTCTTATTACATTTCGAAGAAAGAAGGAGGCTGCACTCAATCATAAAAAACACAGGGTGCTAAATGATTATGGGTTAGCATCCCTTATAAGTACAAGTATTAATAGAAAAGTCACTGGTAAGTCAAACAGATTTATTGGCCACAGCAACGTTTCGACCTGTACCCGGGTCCTTATCAAGCGTTAGCTCTCACTTGATAAAGACCTGGGTACAGGTCGAAACGTTGCGGTGACATATTTTTAGATATCTTCTTAAATATCATGATACACTTAAAAAATAATAATCATGTTCCTAAACGCTATGTTTTATTGTTATGTAAAAAAAAATCAAAAAAAATCTATATATAGATATATAGTAGATTATGGCATAGATTTTAAATTATTTAATATTTACTTTTTTTATATAAACTTTTGAAATGGTTTAATTTTATACAAAATATTTTAATATGTTGATATGTTTTATATATATATATATATATATTTTATATATGATATTTTAAGATTTAAAAAAAGTAATTTTCCATTTTTATTAAAAATATTAAATTTTGATCAGTACTTTTGGAATTATTTTTTACATTGAATTACTTACTAAATTCAATTTAATTAATTGTTTCATCTGACCAGAGGTCATTTTATCCAAATTTTTACCATGTTTTTCAAACCCCGTAATGACAAAATTGACAATTAACAGGAACAAATGTATCTCTGAAAAGTTTCAAAAAGTAGCCTTAGGAATATATATGAGAATCCTACAGTATCTCCGGTGAATGTCAAAATTCTTATGGTGTCAAAGCGAATGGGCAGATTTGAGGTTTAGTGTGTAGATTCTAAGGATGAATGGACAGGGCTTTGTGGTAAATGGAAAGATCATTCGGTTCTCAGGATGAATTAACAGATTCTTAGTGTCTGCAGGTAATGACATATTTTATTGATCTTTGTGGGTCTTGCCAAATAGTCCTAGTGCATAGTCAGATACTTTGGGTGAGTGACCAAACTAGGATGACATTATAATCACACTCATCTAATTATCACATTCAGTCAACCTTTTTCGCTTCCTCCTTAGTTGAGCAGCACAGCAGTTCCCCCCTGGTCAGTCCAATGTCTCCTCGATCTCTTTCCTCCAACCCTTCTTCACGGGACTCTTCCCCCAGCCGCGATTATACCCCAGCAGTTACCAGTCTCCGCTCACCCATCTCCATTCAGCGCTCTGGGAAAAAGTATGGCTTTACTCTACGGGCCATCCGAGTGTACATGGGGGAGAGTGATGTATACAGTGTGCAGCACATAGTGTGGGTGAGTATCTGCAACTATGAGACTGTTGACAAGGACTCAAAGCATAGTCAAACTCCTTGGTCACCCAAGAGAATAACCATGATGTAGGAACTGGGTTCTACCAAAGTTATAATAAAGTTGCCAAGAGTTTTAGATATCGAAGTCTATGCTTATTGCACTCATCTATTCATTTGCAGCATGTTGAAGAAGGAGGACCTGCTCATGAGGCTGGCCTATGCGCTGGTGACCTAATTACACATGTTAACGGGGAGCCTGTTCATGGTTTGGTGCACACCGAGGTGGTGGAGCTTATTTTGAAGGTAAGAACACCTAGTATTCTTTGGGTGATGGCAGGAACAAAAGCTCGTGTTTGCACTGGTCTGCAATGCCACATTGACACTATCCTGCCCTTATTACTCCACATGGTTACCACTTCAGAGCGGAAATAAGGTCCTTGTCACCACAACCCCTTTTGAGAACACTTCAATCAGAACTGGCCCAGCCAGGAGAAGCAGTTACCGATCAAAGATGGCCAGAAGGAGCAAGAGGAGTGTTGCAAGAGAGGGGCAAGAAACGTAAGTTTGGGAATTTATGTATTGGAGAAATGAGAAAGGGTGTTAAAAAGGATGAAGAAGAATCTAGAAACGAGAATGTGAAGTTCTAAAAGGAGCAGAGCTGAGGAAGAATATGATGGAAGGATGTGTGAGAAATGCATATTTAATGACTAGTATCACTTTGTAGTAATTCCTTTACTTGCAGGTGACCCTCATACTGTGTTGAATGGAGCATAGAATGTCTAGGCAATTCTTGATGCTATAGTATTAAATAAACAAAGCAAACAGTACAGCCTATTCATATTTTTATTGATGAGGGTCAGTTTGCTAAAGGCAAGAAATATAATACTACCAGTGCCATCTCACTCTATGATACTAACAAAGAAATCCAGAACCAGTGATTGTCCTTCAGAAAGTTGGGTAGTTCTGCATTGACTAAAAGAAGCAAATGAGGTATGTGGGAAAATGAGAGATAGAGGGAGATTAATGGCAGGGAAAGATTTATAAACAAGAGTGCCGCAAGACAAAAGAAAAAGGATACATTTTCTTTTTCAATATGTTAAATATTCTTTATCTCTCTTTCTCCTCCCTCTTTTTTCATAGTAAAAAGCGAAGTTCACTCTTCCGTAAGATCACCAAGCAGTCAAATCTTCTACACACCAGTCGCTCCCTCTCTTCTCTCAGCCGATCTCTCTCTTCCAGTGACAGTCTCCCTGGGTCTCCAACTCACAGTCTCTCTGCTCGATCCCCAACCCATAGTTATCGCTCTATGGACTCTGCTTACTTAGGTAGGCTCTGCTTAAATCTCTGGCAAACTACAGTTCAGAAATAAGTTATAATATTGGAGGCAATGATAACATTTCTGTAGAAACCAGGTAGGGGATCATATATTGGGTTATAAGGCGTTAAAGGCAGGTGTGTCAGCGAGTGGTGGGTCCAGATTTATTCATGTAGCATGTCTTAAGGGGGTAAGTGGTAAATGTCTCTGAAATGGTAGGATTTGCAGAAAGTAGAGTTATTGATCTGTGATCTTTCAAGGATGAAATGTTCAGGTTATCTTTCACTGCTGAACTATATTGCTAGTAAAATTAACAACCAGGTGCCCTGCGTGTTACCATGGGAGGGGCTATATGGATTGGTCTTCTGCATATTAACATTTTCTTTCTTTGTCTAACTCTTTAGGTGCATCATCTCAGGGCAGTTCCCCTTCTTCTAGCACTCCTAACTCTCCTGCTCCCCCTCCCCCATCATCATCCACTGCTTGTGCTCCCACATCTTCTTCATCCGCTTCTCCTGCCCCGCCATCTCCTCATATCCGTCCCAGCACACTGCATGGGCTATCTCCCAAGCTGCATCGCCAGTACCGGTCTGCACGCTGTAAATCTGCTGGCAACATGCCACTTTCTCCACTTGCTCACACTCCTTCCCCAACTACTGCAGCCTCTCCGCCTCTCATTCCTGGCCACAGTGTGGGCAGTAGTCTTACAACCCAGAGCTTTCCACCAAAGCTGCATCCTTCCCCGCCTGTCTCACGTCCAAGGCCTAAGAGTGCTGAGCCACCTCGTTCCCCTCTCCTTAAGAGGGTACAATCCGCAGAAAAGTTGGGTGGTGGTGCAGGTGGTGTAACACCCAGGAAACAAGAACCAGGAGGAGGAGGAGGGGCAGCAGATGGAGAAGGAACAGAATCTATTGGAAGCAGAACACAAGCAGTGAGGAGAGTAGGGAGGCAAGAATCCCCTAGGAGTCTCTGTGGAGCAGAAAGTCTGCTACCAGATAGCATGGAGAAGCTAGAAGGAGATGTAGGTGTCATCGTATTACAACAGGGAGAAGGGCACAAAGCTGTTGAGGGGAAAGTTCAGGGAGGAAGTAAATTAGGGTCAACAGCACGGCCACCTCCTCCATTCTCCCCCCAGGAATCCCCTGTCTTATCCACCGCAGCAATTCCAACACAGGGTGAGCCATCTCATGCTCTGGTAGGGAGATGCCAGGTGAAGACATTAAGTCCTGTGCAGGAACATGAGGGACGAAGAGGTGAAGGGGAGGATGGTGGAGGTGACATTGACACTAGGAAGGGAGAAAGAGGAGAAGAAGAAGAGGAAGAGGGAGGAGCAATGAAGGAGCGATGGTATTTGGAAGTAGTTGAGGAACTAACTACTGTTGGTAAGAGTCCATCTCATCCTCCCACAAAGAGTGCTCCATGTAGCCTTCCAACAGAATCACACACATGCCAAACATCACCCCAAATTACTAAAAGTAAGGAGGTTGATGTTCACTCCATGAAGGGGGCACTGTGTTCATCTCTGGATCCAAAGCAAGAGCTTTGTCATCCTCCAAAGGGCAGGGTATCAGAGGCTGATCCTGCAAAGGTGGTTGTCCCTTCTACTATCCAGACTACGTCCTGTGAACATATAGGGCTAAAGATGGCGGAAGCTGATCACACAAAGATCAGCCCTAAGCCATCTCAAGTTCTAGAATCTCCACATACTGTTAAGGAAAAGGAGTCAAATGTGGATATTCTAAAGAATCCTTTACTTTGTTGCCCCAAAGTGTCTGACACCTCTAAGTCTGTTCCCTCTCTTCCTGACCAATTAATTGATTTGAAAACCGATGGGATAAAAGAAAGTACCAGTGGCCTAGGTTATGTAAAATGTGAAACCACTGTCTTACAACCTATTCGAGTACATTATGTGAATTTGGAACCAACTAGACTTCCTGCATCTCCCCTTTCTATTGGTGATAATGTAAGAGGAAGTGATATTTCCACTATGGGTGCTCGTGTGCCAGGGCATGTTTCATCTACAGCAGAGTCCGTATCTTCTTTAAATGTTAAAGTAAAAAAAGTAGATACTGACCAAACAAAGATGGCAACCAATATTCAACCACTGAACAGGTACAGTGTCACAGAAACGGATCAGGCTAAAATAAACATTACACTCCCATCTACAAAAGTCTTAAGTGGACAGGGAAGTGACCAGACAACTATGAACATTAACACACCAATAATAAACAAAATCGGGGAAACAGACAAAGGCAAGATGGCTCCTGCCGCATCAACTATCAATAGAGTAAGTGGAGTAGACACTGAGGAGGTAAAAGTAACCAGTGCTGTTCATATTAACCGAACCTGTCTACCAGAAAATGAAAAGACAAAGAGGACCACTGTTGCCTCTGGTGTTAATAGAGCAACTGACCAGACAACAATCACTGCTGCCTCATCAAATAGTGCCAGTAAAGCTGTGGAGGTCCTTGAAAAAATATCTTCTGTTGCACCAACCCTTAGTAAAGATGGTGTGACTGACGGCAACCAAATGAAAGCTCCCTGTGTGCCCTCAGTTAGTAAATGTGTCAGTGGATTAGAAAGTGACAAGTCAAAGTTGACTACAACTTCTTTAACTTTTAATCGGATAAATGAAACTGAAAAAAAACAGACAGGATCCTCTTCTCCCGCTACTATAGAGAATGATCAGCCTAAACTGTCTCCCGTAGCTATTAGGGTAAGTGGAATTCAGAGTGATGCCCAGAGTGGCATTCGTGGTCCTTTGAAATCTCCAAGTTCTAAGACAGTGCCCGCCGTCGCCAGTCAGCACCCGTCATAAGCAACCAGTCGTCCTTATCTGTAGTAGGGTGGAGGCATATTCATTATATTGATAATCTCATAGCATTAACTCTCCGACTCAGGAGGGAGGAAGGAGTAGGGGGTAGATGTAGCAGTTGCCCCCTTCGAAATCCTTATATTGAGCCTTATTGCCCCCCATGCAAACTCTGATGGTAGTGGGGGCTGCACAGGCGTGTATGTGTGTGTCTGTGTGTATGTCTGTGTGTTTGTGTGTTTGTGCTGTGCCTTAATTGTTAATTAGTTGGAAAAGTTACTGCACACACACACTTAGCGCTAGTAACTAAAGAGTTAAGTGGAGTGACACTCCGCAGGTCTGGCCAAGGAGATTTAAAAAAAAAAATGGAGTGACGCTATGCAGGAGTAAGGCAGGAGGACATGTAGGCAAAGCAATGTTCAGCAGGTCTCTGACACGTCCCTTGCATGACATCACCTATGACATCACGACCTTCCCTCCCCCTTCCCTGAGACCTCAGTCTGTGCTCTAAAAAAACTCCTACCAATGGTGCACCTTCAAAGCCAACTGTGTCATCTTCCAGCCTACGCTGCCATCAGCTTGTGCCACGTCCGGTGATGTCACGCCACGCCCGTCTTACCTACATATAGAGCATACGTCTATACATATGGAGTTATATTTATCTGGACGCACTATATATATAGATATATATATAAATATATAAATATATTGTCTATGGGGCTCCACTATTTCTATGCAAGAGGATTAATGGTAATATTAACTCTGTCAGTGCCTGTGGGACCATCTTGGTTTATTGTGGAGACTGCAGAGGTTAATTTGTGAATTACTGTCTTTTTATTTAATTTTGTGTACTTTTATTTAATAATGTCGTTTCCCCATTCCCCACCTTTGCCTCTTCTCACATCCCACAAAAATAAGCCCCTTGCTGTCTTATTTCAATTTGTTTATTTTGGATGCTGTAAAACATATAAAAATAAAATTTTTGAAGTGATGAATTTATCTGGAAAAAAACAAAAATTTTTGTTGAATTCTAAAATAAACTACACCAAACCAGAAACATGAAAATATTAACTACTGGATTGAATTTATCTAACTACGGAAAACATTCAGGTTTGTACACTGAACTGTAAATTTTGGAGATTGAAGCATATTGCAAATTTATTTTATTTTATTTCAATTTTGATTTACAATTTGCAATATCTTTCTCAATTCTCCGTGACTCATAGTTTAGCGAATTAATGGCATTGTGTGTTGTGAACGAAAATCTAAAGATTAAAGCCGAAATAAAACAAATGTTACAACAATTTCCACAAACGATAAATACATTATCGATAAATCTGTATTTTACAAAATAAAAAATTAATTTTAATCATTATTTTAGTATTTGTAACAAAAGGACTCTAATATACCTTAACTGTGAAATATTGGCACTATTTTTTGAATATACAAATGTTTCTTTTAGTAGAGATATATAATTATATTCAGAATTCTGTTCTTGAAACTTGATTTAATATTTTTGGATAAACTTTTATGGTGTTGTTCCCCCTAAGATATTAACACTTAAAAAAATTATATAATATATCAAAAATATATATGAATATATAAAAAAATATTAAAATATTTTTCATAATATTAACTCATTTGAAAGCCGTATCCAAAAATATTAAATCAAGACAATAATCAGAACGCAAGCATTTGTGGACTCCTTTCATGCCAAACTGTGTTTCGAGATTTTGATCTACAACAAAAACCGCCTTTGCCTGATTTGCCAGTTAAAGTTTATCTATGTTTACCTGTGACAATAGAAAGAGAAATATTCTGTATAATTTGAATAAAGTATCGTGAAGTATTCCTCCTGTGTTCATATAAATAAAATGAAACACATATGAATTCTTGGTGAATTCCAAAATGAAACGATAATCTATGCTAATCTATGCTAACACTTGTGACTAGCAGCAAAAAAAAAAACGTAAACAAATTCTAAACTGCATTCCTAATATTTTTAATTCTAATTATTTTGAAGGTTTTAAGAAAATTAGTTCAAGAAATTACATTTTCAGCTGTTTTTTGGGGGCCTTATTTATTTTAAGTAAAACTTTTATTTGTTATGAAACACGACTATTTAATTTGTGTTTTAGCTCTCCGTCACAGCAGGCTGTGTACTGGATTAAGGTTTATTTCACGTTTTTAGTAACACCTGCCCACGTAACTTGTCTGTTGAAGGGTTGTGCCTCATAAGAGAAAGATTTGAGCATATCTACTCAACTCTGGTTCTTTCTCCATAAACACCACCAGAACATTTATTTTTCCTGTGATTCTAGAACCTACAAACCCTGGGAGAGTATAAAACTGGTTTCTAAGCTATAGAGATAGTTCATACATGTTGATATGACATATGTATCTGTAGTGATCGCGGGAAACAATACGTTTTCCCATCAGATATAATTTGCAACTGCAGAGAAAGTGTAGGCAAAGCAACAAGTAATTAATCGCTATTCTGAGTTTGCATTTTTTATTATGTCCAAATGGATACACAAGTCAATGGAGTTCCATATTAATAAATGTAAAGATTCTATCTTTATGAAAAACTGAGACATGGCAGGTCTGATGTAATGCCTTCTATCCTCCACATTGGAAATCTTGCTGTTTCCGTCCCAATGTTATATGTTATTATTGAGGGGTTGAGAAAGTTTTTGGACTTTTGTCTATACGTATACCAGATAGCAATGACTACTTCCATTGATACATCAGTGCTTTATGATGTGAATTTCCCTAAAGCAGCACTTGTCCTCCTTTTTTTATGTCATGCCCTCCACCAAAAAAGGTCTATTTCATGAAGATACGTTTTTATGAAATACTTATATTGAATTTGCTGGAATTTTACTGAAATTCCAATGCAGTCTAAATTTATACTAAAACTAAGTTTGACAAAGAGGCAGAGCATTGTCTATGGAGGATCCCACCTCAAAACAGGATACCCGGCTCACAAGTTCCTCCCTACAAGCCGACCATCTATCCAGGAGGTGTTCCATCCCTATAAATGGACACCAGCACATCCGATAGACAATAGAAAAGGCTGAGGACAAAGGCTACATTCCGAGATTCTGATGGTGTAAGTTTATTCGAAGGTAAGCCACTCCTCAATACAATGCAGCGTTTCAGCTTTCAAGAGCCTTTATCAGAAAGGGATCCCCTAGTCTCACATGATCACCCCTCAGTGTTGTACTCTTGCGTACGTGCGAGCATACAGTGCTGAAGTTGGCTCTTGGCAGCTGAAGCTCCAGGAACTGAAGAGGACCAGTAGGGAGGGCGTGAGGCACAGGTTCTGGTAAGAATAACTCACCTTCCCCTACATCCAGCAGTAAAGTCACTGTCAGATTATTCCACACCCCCAGACAGGGACAGAGCCACTTTAATATGAGCTAACCTCGTCATACCCAATCAGCTGTAATTCTTAATAGACATCTAAAAAGCTGTCTTATCTATACTGCCTTCTCTAACCTGTTTAGGGTGTAAACTTTGCTCCCTCTCAGTTAAACCTTAAGTCCTCTTTATGTTATTGTATGTTCTTGCCTAGTTGCCTTAATTTCCTTTTCTTAAAGCCAACATTGGCCTAAACAGATTCCTTCTGATATTATAGTTTACTGAGTGATTGTTAATGTCTAGCTGATTTGTCTTACGTTTTACGTTGCATAATTACTATGTTAACAATGCCCTGCTCATATAACAATCGTCAAATAAATAACTAAAGAGACCCCCTGGGCTGGAGTCGACTGGTTCATTGCATTATATAGTAAGTACAGCAAAAAAATTAAAAACCAATACATTGACAATAATAATAAAAAAAACTAGAAATTCACATTTTAATTTACTGCATTTGCAGTAAGTCTCTAGGCTTTGTCGTGTTTGCAGTGAGCTCTGCCATCATAAGAATGTGAGTGGCAATCATGATAGTCCTATAAGGTGCTACAACCTTGATAACGTCCTGATTTGACAATGATAGCGGTTAGGTGTAAGGCCAAGACATCACCTGCTCTGTTTGGCTTCCTAAGAACGGAACATTTGTATTGAGAGGTTTGTGATGGATCTTGTGTTCTGCTTTTGTTATATTATACTGGTTTTGGTATTACTTTTCTCAATAAGTGCATTCTATTCACCATTTTTTCCTATAACTTACAATTATTACATGACAGGCGATAATGTAGAATCTACCGTTTGAGCAGACATTCCTTCTCTAAAAGCAGATAACGCTCCTATTTGGACTGATAATCTTATTAAATGGTGGAATTATCATTTCTGAAAATGGATAATCTTCTCTTAGTAATTTATAGTACAGGCATAGGCAACCTTCGGCACTCCAGCTGTTTTGGACTACACCTCCCGTGATGCTTTGCCAGCATTATGGGTGTAAGAGCATTATGGGAGATGTAGTCCAAAATATCTGGAGTGCCAAAGGTTGCCTATCCCTGTTATAGTAAGTTCTTTTCAATAATAATCAATTCCCCGTGTTAAATTAAATCAACTAGCCAATGCTGATTGATTAATCCCGATTAATCCCGTATATCATTCTAAAATGATGGATTGGTTATTTACCAGTCTTAATCTATTGATGTTTTTAAATTTAGAGAAATCAGATTATCGCTAATTTTCTTTCTTCTACACAAAGTCAAGATAAAACACAGAGGTCCGTTTGAGTGGTTTATTGCTGAACATAAACGTGTGGACTCCAAGGGAGACAGTGAATACGAGCCGAATAAGCAAACACCTTTCTCAGCAATTACACAATTTCCTGGTGACACAAACCAACAAATATTACTAAGCAAAATGTATTTTTCCACTTGGCAACTCTTGCATTTAAGCAATCATTGTGAAAAACAAACATGTTTACAAGTAACAACAATCCGATACTACACTCCTGTCCGTACGCTACAAAATATGGCCCAGAATGATATGCTACAGACTCACTGCTTTAGTTACGTCATTCTCACACCTTGCAGTTATCTTGCGTTCATACACCCAGATATTAGAGATCACACACTTAGCAAGTAAAAAACAACAACTTTAACCCCTTAAGGACCAAACTTCTGGAATAAAAGGGAATCATGACGTGTCACACATGTCATGTGTCCTTAAGGGGTTAAAGCAAATGCCACAAATTCTGTTGTTTTTTTTTAACCCTTTAATCTCGCCAGAAGTCCCATAGTTCATAATCCTTTTACACGTTCTTTTTATTGTTTGGCTGTATAACTGTGCAAGAGTCCCTTCATTTTAATTTATTCCTGCATGGCTGATCGCAAGTCGGAAAACTGCTGCCTAAATGGATCTTTCTTTTTTTTTGGGGTGGGGGGAGGGGGGATTTTATGTATTTATTTTCTTCACAAGCTTACATTTATTTGTGTTAATCCTAGATACAGATAGACATGTAAAATATTTAAGAATACATATTTAACTTTAATAACATTGACCATAGAAAGATTTTTTTGGGGGGGGGACTTTTTCTGACATACTTTCTTTCAATTTTCCATTGAACTAGTGGTGATCTCTTTCTGGTAAATGTATTTTTATTGAACAGTTTTCGTCATTACTTTGAAAAACAGTGTGGACTCGCAGGTCCCAACATTCGGATGTTGCAATTTCTATCAAATAGGAGAAGTATTTAGTTTCTTAACATAGTATGGTGACACGCAGGTCACAGATGAAAGTGTATAACAGAGGCATAATGGACTCACAGGTCCGGGATGAAATCTATCTTCTCTTTTGGCGATTTGGTCTTCTCGGTTGTGGTTTAGTTTCTTTTTTTTGGGGGGTTCAACAGATTGTAATATGTTTTCGCGGTATGGATCGTGTGGGTTACGTAGGTCCTATGTTAAATTTGCATAGAGTGGTATTAGTGCGTGATATGTCTATATGGGCACATATGTCGGTGGCTCCTAAGGGTACCGAGGTCCCGGTCTTTAGATTCGTATTCCCTAGTAATCAGTATTCTGTGCGGTATATTTTTGGATAAAGAGTAAGTGACGTGTAGGTATAACTTTAGTGACCTGTGTGTCTGGCGGTTGTGGGTGGTTGGGGCGAGTGGTGTTTGTTTTTAGTGTATGTTGGGCTCTTATGTCCATCTCAATTATCCTCTCCTTCCTGTGTCGTATGCCCAAGCCTTGTGCTCATCAGAGAGCTGGGTTGTTTGTTTGTGCGATGTGAGTTCCTTATAAAGGAGAACTATCCTCGTTCCGCATGCGATCGTAGCTCTGAGATCAAGGTATACAGTCTCTAGGGTAGTAGTGTGTGTGGTTCGTTCTTGGGTCTCCTGTTATCTAGTCCCATCTCGGGTATTGGTGTGTGAGTCGGCTATGGTGGCCTGTGTTCTGTGTACGGTCTGTGTGTTTCCGTTCATCGGGTTCGGGAGGTTATTGCGAGTACAGTATGCTGCTATGTTTCGCGGCTTCATGGGTTGTGTTTGTGGGGTGACAGTATGTGGGTAGTGTGTTGTGCGTGGGAGTGTTGTAGCTGTAGTGTGCGTGGTGCGTGTCGTGTGTTTTGGGGGAGGGGGTCCCCTTAGCTCCCTACCCCGACCGCCGCGTCCCTCCCGTCTTGTCTCGCTACGTACATTATCCAGGGTTGCCATTTGTTTATGTGTTTCGTGAGGGTGTCTCATACGGTCGCGTGCATTTCTTCTGCGAATCTGATCTCTTCTACCCTGTGTAACCATTGCTCCATTGTGGGGGCGTGTGTCGTTTCAAATGGATTTTTCTAACCCCTTGACGTGATGACTTTACAGGGATCCTGACAGCTTATGTTCGGAAATAGAACAAGTGAAGAAATAGTGGTAGGCAAATCAGCATTTATAGGAGATTAAATAAATAGGCTCGGCTGCCTAAAGATGAGCATACACAAGATAACAATGCATTTCGTAAGCAAAAATGGAGTCTAAAAATGTGCTAAAAAAAGGACAAAAATCCCAAAACATTTTGTGATCAGTTGGATTATTCACTGAACACCACATTAGTGACGAACCCTCTAATCTTCACAGAATGTGACCTCTTTTGAGCATTACACAGTTTTGCTTATTGTATACATTTTAAAAAAAATATTTCGATCTATCCATCCTTTACACAGGTTATTATAAGTTAAATTGATTTTAAAATTCCAAATGTAATTCATCTTTATAATTTTGAAATACTGAAAAAAAAGAAAATTGCTCTTTAAATTATTTCGAAAAAAGTATTTTTTTTTAGAATAGGTATACTTTATCTCTGCTAAGTTCTTAAAGGGACAGTTTAGCCTTTTCAGAAAAACACTCTGGGGGTCGGAGCCTGACTGCCAAGCAGACCAGATAAGTGCTGAGCAAGCTCCTGCCTTTGGCACTGTTATTCGAGAGATAATATCAGTTAGATTTCTGATACTAATGCAATGGTACACTTCCTACACAGGAGGACAACTCGGTGAATCTGGTATCTGGTATCTGGTATCTCGGTGAATACCACACTCTTGACTCTCTTCCATCGGATTGCCCAGAACAAGATTTTGTGGCCTACAGGCGAAAGGGCTGGGGAGAGGCAGACGCTCTCCTTGTTAAACAGTTGGCAGTACGGATACAGCATACCTTCTCCCCCCTCCTTCTGACCGGTGGAGGATTTGCTAACATAGCAACGGTGTGACTAAAACTGAGATGGAGGATTTTCTAGATCAGCTATTTTCACCTTCATTTTTTTTTTTTTTTATATAATTCTTTCTTTTATTTAAGGCATATGAGATGGGGTACAGAAGGTAGAGCAGGGGAAACGTATGCATAGGTACATCATGGGATCAATACAACACTAGCATTAATGCAACACATTTCTAGGATTTAGATGCCTCATTTTTATGTTTTGTTGTTTAACGAGGGTGAAACCATAGTAGATTTAGATTAACCAGGGCATCATAGCCCAGTGATAGTGACACGAAGTAAGCTTATATCACATGCATAGTTATACCGTTGATTTGTCAGTGCCTTACGGTTGCTATTTTCGTGACAGCTGAATTAGTGTAAGAGTAACAGGCTAGGTATAGAAGTAGAACAGTGTGTGTAGACTATATAGCGGGCTATAGAGCCGTAAGTCATAGCATGCTAATACATATGGCGTAGGTAAAATTAAAGAGCATGAGTATTATCGGCATACATAACATTACAGGCATAGCAGGTGATAACTAAACTAAACATGCTATATAGTGGGGTCTGAGCATTAAGAGTAAAACTTATGAGGAACAGGCTAAGTAAATACCTGTTCTAGCTGTACAAAGCTGGGCTGTTTAGCTTAAACAAGTGAGAGAGTCTGGTGCATATCTAGCGTAAAAAACACCAGACAAATAGAAAAATATCAGGTTATGAATATGGCATGAAACAGGTGCTCAATAGTTCTCTAACCCCGTGTGTTCAAATTCAGCCACATGTACAGGCAGTTAGGCATGCTTATGTCCCAGTATGGTGTGCCTGGGGCTGTATGAGTAGTCCAGGTAGGTTCATTCAGCCGACACCCTTGCGTGAGGTAGATTCTAGCGTGTCCGCCGGTGTTGCCGCTGGGAGTTGCTTCCATACGTCCTGGGGCTGCGGCCTGCAGGGAGCAGTTGTGGGCGACTGCTTGCTTGTGAGGGTGACTGGTGTTGCTGTCCCAGGGTTTGGTCGCTGGGTTAGGTGGAGTCGTGGGTGGCCTTGGTGTTTTACACCCAGTGGGCGCCTCAGTTGTTCCTTTCTCAGGGCATGCATGCGCCGTTTGTGCTGTGCTTGGTTGTGGAAGGCTGTTCGCTCCCTTGGGGGGTGGCGGGGTACCCGTGGCTGACCTAGCTTGTCTGCCTTCCTGGGGCCTCGTGGGGTCTTTGGCGTGGCGCGCCTGGCAGCAATGGCGGGCTCCGCCACGTGTTTAGTGCTTGGTTTTCTTTGTGACCCGGGGGGCTCCCCTTGTTGATGGCCACCCCCTGTGGGTGTGTGTCTCCGCTGTACCTGTTTGTGGTGGTCGGCTTTGTGTGTGAGTTTGCGCCAGAATCTCTGGATCAGGTCGTCCAGTCGCTGTTCCAACGATTTATGCTGCTCATCTGTCTCCTGCTCGAGGACAGCTGCCGCCATCTTGGAATCTGTAGCTTGGCAATGCGTGCAGCGTTAGCTGTCCCGTGGGGATGTTCAGGTGAGTCGAGCTGCTTGATGACCGGGATAACCCCCTCCGGTCGGGGGGGGGGAAGAGAGAGATTTCCTTGCCGCGGCACCTGTTGAAGCTGTTACCCCGGAGAGCGGCCGTCTCTCCGTGGTCCGTCCTCAGGTAGGCCGCAAGCCCCCTTGCGTCAGGGCGGCTGTGCAGAGGGTCGTAGGAGGTACCGTTTTGGTAAGTAACCCCTCAAGATGCGAGGTACGGTGTGTAGCAGTCTGTGGGGAGTCGTGTTCGGGCGCTGTACCCCGGTTTTCCCCTCCAGACGCGGGAGCTCCGGTAAGGCACGTCTGGACTGCTTGCCTGCTTGGCTCCGCCCCCTTCACCTTCATTTTATAATTCAGAACTCCAGAATTTAATGAATAATTCTATAATGTGCATTCTTTGCACTCTTCCTTAAACCAGTCGATTAAAGGGACATTGCAGGACCCGACCACTTCAGCTCATTGAAGTAGTCTGGGTGCTGTGTCCCTTTTGCATTTAGTGCTGCAATGTAAAACATTGCATTTCTAGAGAACTACAATGTTTACATTGCAGCTCTAAGTCTGCCCTCAGTAGGCGTTTCCGGAATCCAAATGGAACTTTGGTCCGTTATCTGACGCTGGACATCCTCACGCTCTGCATGAGGACTTCCAGCTTCAGATTTTCCCCACAGGAAAGCATTGAATAATGCTTTCTTATGGGGAGGTCTAGTGCGTGTGCGTGGCTTTTGCCGCGCATGCGCATTAGGTCTCCCCCGTTGGCAGAGGATGAGCGTGGAAAGAGCCTGACCCAGCGCCGAGGGACATCGGCGCTGGATTCAGGTAAGTGGCTGCAGGAGGGGGAGGGCTATTAAACCTATAGTGCCAGGAAAACGGCTTTGTTTTCCTGGCACCATAGGATCCCTTTAATTTGACAACAAATCATTTTGCGGCATAGAACCCCTTTCGATTAATTTTTAAACTGGTCGACCAAACTAAAAATGAATCAATGTAGTTCTATGCCGGACAAATCAATTTGGCATCAAACAGATTAATTTAAGGAAGGGTTCAACGAATGCACTTATCTAATATACAGTCATTTCCGAGTTCATATTTGGACCTTGCTCTAACGAAGCACATTATTTCAGAGCTGACCTTTCCATATGATGCCATATGATGTTACATAATAATAAGCAGCTTACATGGGTTACAGGGGTATTAACTAGGTACATTGGCAACAGATTACAGAGGCACTGTGAACTGCACTATCCATGGCTGTCCAGCAGATGGAGCACGTACACTTCCGTTCCTTTGTCTTCTTCTCTTTAATATTAAAGGAATACTATCGCATTAGAAATACAAACGTGTATTCCTAACACTATAGGGTTCTCTTACACTAAATGTCCCCTCCAAATGTAAAATGTACTTACATTTCATCCTGAGGCACGCTGTTCTCCATACTGCCACACCACCTCCGTGTCTGAGTGCGCATGGGAAGCTATGATACTGACATCCACTAATGGTGGACTTAACCATGTAATGATAAATGTGAGGTTTTTTTTTATTATCTGCAGTGTTTCCATTGCAAGGTTAAGTCAGGATGACGGCCACTAGAGTCACTTCCACTGCTCTGACTGAGTAAATCTCCGTCATGTCTCCCCGTAGGAGAACATTGATTGAATGCTTTACTATGGGAAAGGCTCTCGTCGCACATGTTCATTTGGTCTCCAATGAAGAGCACTAGATTGGACATTGATGGGGGGAGGTCATGTTGATGAGAAAGTGAGTGTGATGTAGAGTTAGGAGGAAATGTGCAGAGCAATGAGAATTCTAAAAATTCTAAAATGTAGCAATTGTTTCAGTTTTGGTGAGGCCACCCACGTTTAAGTTCTAAAGAAAGAAGATTCAGCATTTCTTAGTTATTGTGGGTACTGAGAATGGGGGATGGATTTAGGGAAACCACCTGGGTAGCATGCATTTGTCACAGGGTAAATAGTGAGTCTGTCTATGGTAATAGTGAACTCAGACATTGGAAGGGATATTTAAGGGGGGAAAAAGATTGATGCATCTCGATCAGTGTTAATTTTTGGACTAACAATTTTCTTCGACAAACATTTTTTAGATTTAGTCGACTAAAACTAAAATAATTCACATTACTAAAATATGACTAAAACTAAAATGGCTTTTCATTTAAAAGACTATGAATTGAAATTTGCCGCCAATATTAACACTGATCTCAACACATGATTATGACAACGATTGGCCGATGAGCTGTCATGTAGATACACCAGTTAGGAATTCTAAATCTTCCTGTTGTATCTGCGGTGAAAGTGAGGGTGTGGAAAGAGGAAAGATACACTGGTGTGTCATCATCATATTCGGTCGATGATAATTAAAGCTAAAAGATTTTATGATTTGCCCTCGAGAAAGATTAAGGGAAAATAAAAGTGTTGGGGTACCAATGCTGGAAATGTGAGTTTAATAGACAATAAAAGAAGGTTTGAGAGGAACCGGGGGAGAGCCAGACTTCTGTATAAGAAAATAGACATGGTAGAGAGGACAAGAAAGGACATTGATCAATCTTGTCAGATAGTCAGGAATGATAACAATGGAGGAGCCCTATACTTAGCTATGGCTGGACTTCTAGAAGGGGATTTAGAATGAAATTTACTTTGAAAACCACTAAAAGGTCCGGAAATATGTCAGGCATCGGAAGTAACATGCTAGCATCAAGACTAGTAAAATCTGATGTTATTGACCAATATGAATTAAAAAAGCAAACCCTAGTAATTAAAAGAGATTGGAAAAAAAATACTATCTGCCTGGTTAAAAACCAATGTGATTTAGAAGTTGTTAAACAAAGTGTATTTAATTATGACATTTATTGTATGTGATGGATCTATCACTTTTTTTATTTACGGTATTTAAATTGAGCTGAATGCGGACTACATGTTGCATGCTGGACCAAAATATAAAAGTTATATAAGCATTCAGTATTACACTTATATGAGATCTAAACATTGCAAGAGTGGACAGCAACTTACAGCACATCAAACAGATGGGTCCAATAAAGAAACATATAAATATGTTTTTCACAAAGAAAGAAAATAATAATAAGACATCCTATTGACGGCTGAGTACAACAACAGGAATCTCTCTCAGCGGGACCGGGATATCCCCCACCAGTCCAAACCAAGGGAGGGAAGCAAAGCAATTTGGGCAGGGAATAGGCTTCCTCTCCCACTTCGAGTAAACCAGTAGGCCGTAATCCAATCAGTTGCAGGCAACTCCCAACCACAGCAAAAAAAGCAGAAGTGTAGGAGTGTCCCCCAGACCAGAAGTGGTTGAAGAAGCTGTGAGTCTGAGAATATAATGTATTATTTAGGCCTTTCCTTTTAAAAGCAGCGAAGCACTTCCAGCAGGCAACCGGCCTGGTTGGCAGTCAGGCTCCCCCTCCGCCCCCCTTGTCATATTTCTTTTATGTTCCAGCCTTATGATAGAATTGTTTAAACTTTATTGTTTCAACCATTTAACATGACCAACAGATCATGGCAGGGCTGCCCCCTGTCCCCCCTACTATACATTCTAGCACTAGAACCACTCACCACCCTAATATGTAACCACCCACATATACAAGGCATACGAGTCCAACAAAAAGAATATAAACTCACACTGTTTGCAGACGACATCCTACTTACCCTGACAAACCTCAAACTTTCCTTATAAACGTTCACAACCACGCAAGCAGACTATAGCAAATGCTCCTATTACAAACTAAATGTGTCCAAGACACAGGCCATGAGCATTAACCTCCCAGGCGAATGTACAAAAGCACTACAATCAGAATTCCAATATGACTGGTAAACAGACCATCTTACCTTCTTAGGGATAAACTTAACACCATTGGAGCATTAACTCTTTAAAGCGAACTACACCAAACTACAAACACAAGTGCAATCACTCCTCCAGGGGTGGCACAAAAAGTACATCTCCTGGACAGGCTAAGTGGCCACTGTAAAAATGATTATTCTTCCCAAATATCATTACCTCTTTCGAACCCTGCCAATCCGATTACCACCCTCCTTCTGTAAAGAGAAGCAGCACCTACTAAACAAATGTATTTGGGCAAACAAGAAACCATGACTGGCCACCTCCACAATGTACAGGCGCCACACAAAAGGAGGCATGAGCCTTCCTAACATACGACATTATTACCATGCAGCCAACATTAACCCCATTGTTATAGCACAAACCCAAGAAAATAAACTGCAATGGATAACACTAGAATCAGCAACCACTCCAGGACACCAATTCCTATCAATTATGTGGATCCCACCCCATCTCAAACCTAAAGACTTAAAGATGCTACCTACCACTGAACTAACAAAACACATATGGGAAACCCATAGAGCCAAACTCTGCTTGACTAAGGCCTACTCCCCAGTGATGACGATTTCCACATTGCAATCATTGATCCCTGACTTCAACACATATAGGACAGGCACTAGCGGAATGTGTGCCGGCCAAGAAATCGATCTCATTGGTATACAACAGCCTAAACACAGGAGTACACTGCAAAAACTTAACCTTTGTGCAAAACTGGGAAAGGGACTTAAACCTCACCTTAACAGACTCAGAGTGGGAGAAAATATTTTCCACCTAAAAAAAACTAACGCTATGTTCCTCCCATATAGAACCAACCAAAAAAATCCTGCATAGATGGTACTTAGTACCTACAAAATTACACAAAGTGCTCCCCACTGTGTCTGACCGCTGCTGGAGCGGTGCCTAGAAGCCAAAGGAGATATGATCCACATTTGGTGGAACTGCCCACGATTATCCAAATATTGGAAAGACGTGATTAGTCTAGTAGCATCAGTTACTGGCATGAATCTCCCAGATACCCAAGAAACGTATCTCTTGCAGAAGTACCCCCCCAAAACTAAGCCGAACATGGCATATCTTATTTTTCAGATTACCATAGCAGCATTGACACTAATCAGTAGGAGACCAAGACAACCCCAACACTTCAAGAATGTATCCGACTAGTAGATCAAAATAAAACATACGAATGCGCAGCCAGACAGGCGGCCAACCAAAAAAACAAAATATGGAAGATAGCCTGGGAGAACTGGAATAAGGCAACAGGAAGCCTTAAGACACACGCATAAACTATCTAAGCCGAGGAAGAGTCAACAGCCGTGCCCATATTTAAAGTCATGGAAATAACCAGGTGGCACCCAAGGTATACCGTGTTAATATTCACACAACCGACTGGCACTCCAAACCTCTCTTTTTATTTATCTGTACTTAACTCTGGGCCATGCTACGTGTGAACTTACTCTACCATCAACACAGTACCTCTTGGAGTTGAGGTAGGAAGGAATATATCATATAGGCAGGCACTACGCCAGTGGCACCAGAAAACAAAAGGTTGAATGACTGTTCCCTCCCTCCCCCCCCCCGCCTCCCCCACCCCCGGTGGCACTGTACCCCCTCTCCCTCCCATTGTTTCCCCCCCTCTGTTTGTTATGTAAAAAAAACAAAATACTCTATTGTTTCTCATCAATCTACATTCAATGCCCCATAATAACAAAGCAAAAACGTCATTTGTGACACCACTGTTATAAATGGTGACCATCAGTGGACAGCCATTTTCAGGTGCCTCCAGAGATGTTTGAATGGGTTCAAGTCCGGTCTCTGGCTGGGCCACTCAAGGCCATTCACAGATATGTCCACCAATCCACTCTTGCCTTGTCTTGGCTGTGTGCTTAGGTTCATTGTCCTGTTAGAAGGTCAATCTGAAGGTGAAAGTTTAGCCAGTACGGGTCCTGAGCACTTTGGACTAGATTTTCATCAAGGACATCTTTGTATATTGCTCTGTTCAGCTTTCGTTAAATCCTGACCAGTCTCCCAGTCCCTGCCACTGAAAAACACCCCAAAGCATAATGCTACCATTGTGGAAGATTAAAGGGCCAATAACCGACAACCACCACCATGTTACATCATCGGGATGATACTGCACAGGTGAAGAGTGGTGCCTGGTTTCCCCTCAGACATGACATTTTTAATTGAGGCCAAAAATGCAATCTTCGTTTCATCAGATCAAAGAATCACGTTTCTCAAAGTCCTTTAGGTGCTTTTTGCAAATTCCAAGCGTACTTTCATGTGTCATTGCATTGAAGAGAGGTTTCTATCTGGCCAGTCTGCCATAAAGGTCAGATCGGTGGAGTGTTGCAGAAATGCTTGTCAATTCACAAGTTTCTCCTATCTTCATACAAGATCTCTGGAGCTCACACAGAGTGACCGTTGGATTTTTGGTCACCTCCCTTACTGAGGCCGTTTTACCCCAGTTACTCAGTTTGGGCGTGCGACAAACTGTGGAAGAGTCCTGGTTGTTTCAAACTTCTCCCATTTGAGAATTTTGGAGGCCACTGTACTTTTGGGAACATTCAATGCAGCCAACATTACTTCTAGTTTTCTGCAGGCAGTTCATCAGACTTTGTGGCTTGGTCTTTGCTCTGATATGCATATACAGCTGTAAGACGTTATATAGACAGTGTACGGGCCTTTCCAGATCATGTCCAGTCAATTGAACTTGCCACATGTGGACCCCAACCAAAGTGTATAAGCAGAGATACCTCTGAGCTAAGTTATCACTGTCATAGCAAAGGGTCTGAATACTGTCAATGTGATATGTCATTTTTTCCCCTTTTTAATGCAGTTGCAAAGTTTTGAGCAATTTTAGGATAAAGCTGCAACATGTGGACAAAAATGAAAGGGTCAGAATACTTTCTGAATGTACTGTGGGTTCTTTAACTGATGTAAGTTGGAACTGTACCTTTTTATTATTTTACTTTTTACTTTTACTGTGGCTATAAAGTGCATTTTGTTTGTATTGTTATAATAACTTCTGGCAAGCCTGGGTTTGATTAAATATTGCACATTTCCTAGCTAATTGAATGAGTCAGCCAGTCCTCATTATATTGCACCTATTATAAAATGAACAACACTTGCCTAGTTACTAGGGAGCCTGTCAATACTCCTCCATGACTATTTATGTTACAAAGAGACAACAAAATTTAGCAATGTGTAATGTGTTTCACTCCACAAACAGGTCTTTCTTTACGAGTAGTGTAAAGTACAGATACACAGGCCTATTGTCCACAGAGGGGCAACCTCAGAACAGCACCAGGGGCAATCCATTAAATCTGCCTCTTGAATGATCTTGGGGGGAGAACCATAAGGGTCTAGTCCTGCTTTGAGGAGCAGAAACAGAGTGATATAGGCCCCATGCAATATAATGACATTGCTCAGTGGGAAGGTATAATATATGCTTGCGTACAATTTGCATAAACACAATAAAATCCTAAATGATATGGCAATTACTATAGACGTGATTCTACTAAATACTCAAATAAGAAAGTATTACAAGGAGCAATTAGCAATATTAATAAATACAGTGTATGGATTTATAATTATTAATTCCATTGTCGACATATCAGTTGCATTTCTTTTACAGAGGAATTGTAATGTTATTTTTTGTTTGTTTGTTTTTTTCTTCTTTGTATCTTAATGACTATATTACACTTCTTTTATTTATTTATTATCTTTTCTAACATCCACTGGGCCTCGATAGTTGGGCGCCTCCATATTGTTTATCCTTTGTCCATGATGGATGCACTTTGGCTTTCTGAGCGAATCTATTGACTGATGGATTATGGGTAATTTAGCTTAGCAGCTGAAATGGAACTTTCATATATTTTGCCAAAGATCACGCTGCCCAAGAAAGGCAGTCCCAAATAGTTCATATGTATAACAAACATATATAGTGAATCTTAAAAAAAATAAAATAAGCGGAGATAAAAGCATTATTTTTTTTTTTTGTTAAAACAAAGTGCAAAACAAGAACGCTGCTTTAAGGAGGGATTATAATCTATTGTACTTTCCACAGAGAACCATAATCTGTTTAGTACCCTTACATGTGAAATTTGGTGTTAGTTGTGTCAATGCACCAGTTTGCTTGAATCATTATTATTATTATTATTATTATTAATAATAATAATAATAATAAATATGTTGGAATATTCTCTAGAATTTTGGCTAAAGGTAATGTGCAACTCCCATTACATGCAGCAAGATAAATGTACAAAAATGAGGCAGCCGAAGGAAAGGGATCAGTTGCAGATAAATATAAATAGAGATTAATCTCAAATGAAATGCCAGCTGAAGTGGGCTGTAACTCCCATCATAATCAGCCTGCCTGTGGTTGGCACTCCATGATAACTTATCTACTAATGTATCTGGCCCTCCCTCTCAAGCAGTCTCTCCCTCATCTCCTGCTGTCTGTCCCTTATCCACTGCTTTCTGTCTTTCTCTCCCTGCTGCTTTGCCTCAACCTCTTTCTCTAGACCAGGGGTGCCCAACAGGTAGAGCCCCATATGTTTAAAAACTACAACTTCCATGATGCTTCATCCTTCTAAAATAATCATGGGAGTTGTAGTTCTACAACATCTGGCCATCTATTTTTTTAGGCACCCCTGCTCTAAACTCTATCCTTCTCCCTTTTCCCTGTCTCTCCAGTCTCATCTCTCTCCTTCCCTCCCTGCACTCTCCCCACCCTCCCTTGCTCTCTCCTCCCCAGTTTCAGTTTGTAATAAGCAGGTCAAGGTGTTACTGTCTGTTTCACCTCTTTGAGGACATGAGATTCTTCCTCACGTGTGCTCTGCTTAGAAGATGAGGAAGTATCTGGTGCCAATGCGTAATCACCACTCTTCCCCCATCATGCCAGCGTGACGTCACTCGCTCACCTTACCTGACTCTGTCTAGCAGTTTAACCAAAGCCGTTTATAAGGCGTCTGTCTGTGTCTTCAATGTCTTCTGCCTGGGATTGTCTATAGATGGCCATTCACTAACTGTGATGGAGTATCCGCTTCTTCCAAAGTAAGCGGTCTAAAAAAGGCCATCAGCATTATCCATGAGATGCATTATTGATGTAGAAGACACGAGTCCCATAACTTTGTATCACTTTGTGTCATTTGGACATCCAGCTACAAGACTGCCCCAACCATAACTACTGACACAAATAATGAGGACCGTGACACCAGACCATAGTGAGAAATTATTTAGCGCCATAGACTGCTATTGCAGGGGTCATGATATTTTTTAAGTATTGATGCAGGTTTTATATTGCTAGCTTTTTCATATTATACACAGTGTAAATCAATAAGCTCTGAGTTGTAACAAATTACAATCCAAATTTAGATCTGTAATGGAGCTCCAGTACTCCGGCTGAGTACCTCCGCTGAAAGGTCCCTTTGGCTGAAGAAGACAGCGCTGATAGAGCCATTTCTCCAAACACCAGACGACACTTGGTGAAGGGTAAAACATGCAGGTTTATTGTCACAAAGCACACATGTTTATAGGGACAATCACAACAGGGGGTCATCAACTGGGACAATAAGTATCCTCCGTATCACTGCTGTGTCTGAGAGATAAACAGATCAATTACCAATAATCTAATGAGTTTCCAGACAACAAGGTGCCTTAACTGAATATCTCCCATAACATACATTTCTACATTAGTAAACCACACATATATGGTATCACCAGATAGCTCATCCCAGAGTGCCCTAACGGGCAAAAAAGCGCTGTCATCCATTTCAGGGATCCGAGGTACATCTGATTAAAGTTTCAGCGGCTTGTCCCCAAATTATTATCCGCTCAGCAGTTCCACAGAGTTTTTAGGTTTTTCCCGGGTCGGGCGCATGGAGCCCTTAGAGTGGAATAGTTTGTGGAAGACTGGCTTGGAGAGGCCAGGCTGGGTTTCCTTGTCACCCTGTGACCCCAAAAAGCACAGGTTGACTTGCACATAAGAGGGGACTGGGAAGCTTGGAAAGAGAGTTCCCGGTAAATTCTGCCATGGCCCCCCTATCAAACTCAAACTTACCTCCATATGTCCCATTCTCAGGGGGTTTACGGTGATACCTACACATTCCAACATTAAATCTGGAACCCTGTTTTTCCATCCCCGGATAGTTCCCGTCACAAGGTCAAAGTAAATTATTTGGAAAACTTCTCCTATTCAAGTGTAGTCACGGCTTGGCTTTTTCAGCCTCAATTTTGCAAGTTGGATTTTAAGTCGCCCGACTTTGGCGTTTACTGAATAAACCTTCTAAAAAGTGTGTAACGTCCATTTGAATACCACTACCTCTGCATTAAAGGACCACTAAAGTCAATCTGTGGTATTAAAGGGAAACTATAGGCACCCAGACCACTATATCTCATTGAAGTGGTCTGGTTAAAGTGCCCCTGTCCTCTTAGCCCTGCGAGTGAACACATTGCAGTTTCAGTGAAACTGCATTGTTTCCATTGCAAGGCTAAGACATCCCCTAGAGGCAGTGTCTTCCAGAGTTTAACTCATTGAAACTGCGCTGGACGACCTCATGCTTTGCATGAATATATCTAGCGTCCTCATAATCCCCATAAAAAGGCATTGATTTAATATTTTCCTATGGCGTGACTTTGCTGGAGGAGGAAATGGAATTAAGATGAAATCTCTTTTTTTAACCCTTTAATGCTAGCGTGGGGGGAACAGACCTATAGTTAGGTATAGGGGCACACTATAGCATTAGGAACACAGTTTTGTATTTCTAACGTTAAAGTGTTCTTTTAAATGTTGTTCAAAGAAATTTTAAACATTACAAAATTATAAATGGTTTTATTTCATTGTTCATCCATTGCATAAATATCGCGTATTATGTAAGGGCCTGGATAAAGTATTACATTCATTATCCCTTGGACTAATACATAAAAGTTCCTGAATAACCGCACAGAAAGACAAATACCACCTGCACCTTTTAGTAAGTGTAACAAATAGATGTAATAAGAATTGTTACATTCCATTTTTAAAGGGTCACTCTGGTCCCTTAACCCCTTAAGGACACATGACATGTGTGACATGTCACGATTCCCTTTTATTCCAGAAGTTTGGTCCTTAAGGGGTTAAAGCACTTTAGCTTGCTGAAACACTTTATGTGTGAAAAGTGTGTGCTATTTTTTTCATTTTACAAAAAGTGCAAATTTCAATAGAAATTGATACTTTTATAAATTAACCTGGTTACACCCCCCCCCTGGCTGTCAATCAGACAACAGATACTGTTACTTCCTGGTTTCGTTAGCTCAGTGCAGCTAAACTCAAGAGGCAGCAATTGCTCAGAGCACCTGCCTTGCAAAGACTTCTCTTTGAGCTGCATTGGGAAGTCTGTGATTGGACAGCTACAGAAAGTCTGGGCGGGATTAGGAGGGGAGGGCTTGCAAAGGCTGCAGACAAGAGGTCTGCAGGTTTACAAACTGTTTTAAGATATACACACAAATGAAAAAAATGCATATATAAATACTATGTTTTTATTTGGACAGTGGTGTGTGTCCCTTTTAAGGTATGGATAAAGAATCTTTCCAGGAGCCACACACACATTAATTTGTGCACACTCTTATACTGAGTGCAACAAGAAAGGGTTATGTCAATTACAAGCCATATGCGAGCGGTGAAGATGGCCCAGATCGAAGTCTGAGAAAATTGTTTCCGAGCTGGTTAATGGCAAACTGTGGAGTAAAGTGGGTTAGTGATTAGTGGGAAACTTATAAAAAATAGTTAGTGAAGAGGCCTAGAGGAGAACTCACCTGCCCCGTCAGTGTTATCTGGACGGTGAGATGACATTATATCCAGAATCTAACTTTTTATGTAAACAGAAGGTATGACATATAGCTTTAAGGCCCCTGGTCACTGCTAGACTCTTTAGTTGCAACACTCTTTGATTTTTCTAAACTCAATCTATAATGTTTGATTGCTTTGTGTCCATCCCACGTGGAATGTTTAACTCAGTATTCTATGTGCATTCTATGTTATACATGAAAACAAGGAAAAATTCAATATATTCATCTTTTTAATATACTTTCTCAATAAATAAGCATGGTTTGAACAGTGTCATATAGTGTTGTCGCGAACCCGAAATTTTCACAGATGTAATTTACCTTAAACAATTGTATCTCTTCCTCTGTAAATTTAACTTTAATCACATACAGGAGGCTCTTGCAGGGTCTAGCAAGCTATTTACATAGCAGGGGATAAGAACATCTAAATTAAACAGAACTTGCAATAAAGGAAGGATAAACTTTAGATGACTGTTTACAGGAAGTGTTTAGGAAGGCTGTGCAAGTCACATGAAGGGAGGTGTGAGTAGGTTCATACAAAGTGATTTAACTCCTAAATGGCAGAGGATTGAGCAGTGAGACTGCAGGGACATGATCTATACACCAAAACTGCTTCATTAAGCTAAAGTTGTTTAGGTGACTATTGTGTCCCTTTAATTATGACCAGTGCTAAACACAAAAATAGCCAGTATTTGTTACACTTTTTTAGTACATACGTTCCATTGTAACAATTGTGGGTCAGAAGAATTTTGGTCAGGTATATGAGTTCGAAAATTAAATCTTTATATATGTAAAATGTACCATTGGAAGGAGGCTCCAGACCTCCTGTGTAGCAGCAGGTTTGTAGGCTATACATATTTGGACAATGGAAATTAAAGTGTCTCTGTCACAAAAAATAAACTTCATCGAATCTGTTTCTACATAGCTCCCTGTGTCTGAGTCTCTTTTTATTTTATTTCATACAATACATAAGGAAAGTGGGGACTCATTTTCCTGCCACATTACAATAAGGTGGACAAAACGTGACAATGGGCGGAGCTTAAAGCAAGGTTCTGTTTCAGTAGCCAATCAGATCTACCCCCCAATCCACCAGTGGAATCCATCTCGTGGAAGGTAAACAGCAGACATCATGGCAGAGGAGAACAAAATGGCTGCACCCAGATATTGAGATCGAGAAAGTAAATGCTGCAGTTAAGGGGGGGGTAAATTTGGTTGAGAGTGAAAGCGAGAGATTAGCATAGGGTTTATGTTTTCATAGAGATACATTCTGTGAGTTTCCAAACAGCACCACCTCCACCAGATTCATGACGCTTGGGAGGTGTGACTTGACCGGTGTATAGTCGCCATATGGGCAGTCGGAATCCAGGACAACCAACCCACATACCTTACCCAATAATGCACTGACACTAGAGATATATGGGAAAAATTGTCCACAGCTTTATTAACAATTTCAACTAATAACCATTATAATAATATCATAATATAACATAACCAAATAATTTAACATGTAAACATGGGTCATTGCCCCCCATACTCTGCCCTTGCACCCGTATCCTTCTGTCAATATAAAAGGCAATGACCCCAATATAAATAACACGTATATACAAATACATAACATATCAAATTATTCCAACATGAACCAATTTAAAGTGCCAAACCATTAATTAACCACAGCAGGGGTATACCTGGATACCCCTACCCCACCAGGTTCTGAGCCACCGACAGGACTCGAAACCTACCAACCACCAATGTCCACCATTTTCCAATTCCATCCGGTTCCTCCTGGGGAGCCTATTTCTTCTCCTTCAGCTCCCCATCCCGCCGCTGTGACAAAACGGGATACCCTTAAAAACAAAACCACAGGGAGGGTGGGCGGGACAAACTTAGCCAGGTAGGAATTAAAAGTGACTGTTATAAAATGGCTGCCTATTTAAATAGACAGCCCACTTACCCATAACTCCATTCCTATCTTCCTTCCTCCTAAGCCCGCCTCCTAACCCCTGTCAAGGCCCTTTTCCGCTAAGCTGTGCTTTTGCTCCATGGGGCTACATGACCGGTGTATAGTCGCCATATGGGCAGTCGGAATCCAGGACAACCAACCCACATACCTTACCCAATAATGCACTGACACTAGAGATATATGGGGAAAATTGTCCACAGCTTTATTAACAATTTCAACTAATAACCATTATAATAATATCATAATATAACATAACCAAATAATTTAACATGTAAACATGGGTCATTGCCCCCCATACTCTGCCCTTGCACCCGTATCCTTCTGTCAATATAAAAGGCAATGACCCCAATATAAATAACACGTATATACAAATACATAACATATCAAATTATTCCAACATGAACCAATTTAAAGTGCCAAACCATTAATTAACCACGGCAGGGGTATACCCAGATACCCCTACCCCACCAGGTTCTGAGCCACCGACAGGACTCGAAACCTACCAACCACCAATGTCCACCATTTTCCAATTCCATCCGGTTCCTCCTGGGGAGCCTATTTCTTCTCCTTCAGCTCCCCATCCCGCCACTAGCTCAGACCTTGACCCCTTAAGCCGTCTGAGCTCCGCCACCCCGAAGAAAAAGTACTTTCTGCATCCCCTCCTGCCAACCCAGGTTCAGCAGATCCCAGCCCACAGCCGAGAGATGAACACCGTCTGGGTGGTAGTAGCCTAGCAGCCCCTCCTCCAATTCACTGTGCCGCACCACTACCCCCCCCAACTTCCGAATAAAGCTCGCCATCAAGCTGTTCACTTTCTTCCTGCACCTATCTATGGCCCCTGGGTCCCGAGCGTGGCGCCACCGCCGCCTCGGGACCATCTCCGACCAGACCAGCATCACCTCCGGAAGCAGGTCCCTCAACTTGTTGAGGTCCTGTTTCATCCATTTTACCAGTGGACGCTGTGGCGTCAGACCCAAGTCGTTGCCCCCGGCATGTATGACCAGCAGATCGGGCCTCCGCCCACCAGCCACCATCCTGAACACGGCCCCGCAGACATCCCCCCAGCAACCTCCCCGGTACCCAAACCATCGCACTAACAGGTGTTCCCTCGGAAAGCCCAGCTGCTGGCCTTGAGCTCGAGCTGCGGCCCTCCTTTCAGCCCTAACGACAAAAGAGTGTCCCACGATCCATGCGACCCGGCCTGGGGAAGAAATAAACAGACTGTCAGACAACCCCGTCCCCATCCGGGACCACAAATCTCAATCCAATAAACCCAAGCGAACATAAGATCGGAACCTCACCGACTCCCACCTCCCAATCCGCTTCACTAAATCGTCGCCAAACCCCAAGCGTGTGGCCTCCGTGGCCGCCCCGATACGGAAGGAATGTGTCCCAAACCTGTCCGCCTGCAGGCCCAGCTTACCCAGGCCCGACCGAAAGACTTTGGTAAATTGGAACCGGGACAGTGAAGACCCGTCCGCGTGTAACAACAACGAGCCCCCCCCCCGCGGGCCTCCTAGCCAAGTACCCCGCCACTGCGGCTAGCGGGCATAGCGCGGAGCCCGGCAGGGCACCCAGCGTCACGTCCTGGCCTTTTCCCAAGACGTCCGTCTTGGACCTGGCCAGGTGCACCACCAACTTGTTCTCCATTACCCGGATGCCCGAAAACTGCAACCTCCCGGAAACCACTCGGTTGGAGCTCACCAGCTCCCCAACCCGGAAGGCCCCGAAAAAGGCCAGGAGGAAAGCGGCCCGAAACAGGGAAACCTCAAACCCGTCGAAACAAATCTCCGGCAGGACCCGTATTAGGTCCCCAAGCACCCGCACCGACACCGGGCGCCTGGTATCAGGAGATCTCCGGCCCTTCCGGTACCCTTTGAGTGCTTGCCTAATTACGAAGGACTTGGTCAGATCCTCCTCCCCCCGGAGTTTGAACCAGAACGCCATTGCCGCCATGGCCCTATCCACCACCGCGGGAGACGCTTCCTTCGCTAGTAGCCGAAAGGCAAACCACAAAAAGGCGTCCAAGCGCGACTCTCTCACCCGCGCCTGATCCAGCCCTCGTAGCGACTGTTCCCAGGATTTCCAAACCTTATCGTAGGCGGCCCAAGTGGCCGGCGCCAGCGAAGCTTTCACTAATCCCCCAAGCAAGACGCTCCTAGATTCCACATCTCGTCTGGGCACGTCTGGCCCACTTCCAGCGCTTCCGGGGCCGCCATCCGGAATCGGGACCACTGAAAACGAGACAGAGCGTCAGCCACCTCATTCAAATACCCCGGCACATGGCGCGCGCGAAAGACTACGTTTAGTGACATACACATCAACACAAGACGCCGCAGCAGCCGAACCACCGGTTTCGACGCTGCGGACTGGTTATTGACCGTGTGCACCACAGACATGTTGTCCGAGAAGAAGATCACCTTACGATCTCGCAGCCCCTCTCCCCACAGCGCCATGGCGACAACCAGCGGGAAGAGTTCCAAGAAAGCCATATTACGCATGAGGGGGCTCGACCTCCATGCCTCTGGCCATTGCTCCGCACACCACCGACCCGCAAAATAGGCCCCAAAGCCAACGCTACCCGACGCGTCGGTAAACAATTCCAGCTCTGACGCCGATACACCCTCCTGCCGAAAAAACACTGTCCCATTAAAGTCCCGCAGGAAGGTGTCCCACACCGCCAGGTCGGCCCGCATGGCCATTGACACCCGGATGAAATGATGTGGGGAGCGCACCCCGGCCGTCGCAGCCGATAGGCTGCGGCTAAACACCCGACCCATCGGGATCACCCGGCATGCAAAGTTGAGCATTCCCACCAGAGATTGCAGCTGCCGCAGGGTCACCTTGCGAGCCCGCGCCACCGCAGCCACCACGCCCCGTAAACCTTCCAACTTCGCAGCCGGCAGCTGACATTCCCCGAGCCTCGAATCTATCTCAAGACCCAGGAAACTAAGGCAAGCTGCCAGGCCCTCCGTCTTCTCCCTTGCCAGCGGTACACCAAAATGACCCGCCACCCATTCGACCGTTCTGAGCATGTGCAGGCACGCCGGGGAGTCCGCCGGCCCCACGCAGAGAAAGTCATCCAGGTAGTGCACCAATGCACCGTTACCCGACTCAATCCGCACTACCCATTCGAGAAAGGAACTGAATTTCTCGAAGTAAGCACAGGAGATGGAACACCCCATCGGAAGACATAGGTCCACGTAATAACCCCCTTCAAAGAAACACCCCAACAGGTGATGACAAACCGGGTGGACCGGAAGAAGCCGAAATGCGGCTTCAATGTCCACCTTAGCCATCAGTGCCCCGCGCCCGGCTCTCCTTACCAGGTCGACCGCCCGGTCGAATGATGCATAAGAGACCGAGCACAGTTCCCTGTCGATGTCGTCATTCACCGACGCTCCTTTTGGATAGGAGAGGTGGTGAATGAGCCTAAACTTCCCCGGCTCCTTCTTGGGCACCACCCCTAAGGGGGAAACCCTGAGACCCTCCAACGGCGGTGCCGTGAACGGTCCCGCCCTCCTACCTAACCGCACTTCCTTCATCAGTTTCTCCCGCACCACCCCCGGAAATTCCGCCACCGACTTTAGGTTGCGCAGTCCCCCCATCCCAACCCTGTCCCGGAACGGGATGAAGAACCCGTGCTCGAAACCGTCCCTGAGCACCGCGGCATCCGCCCTGTTACCGTAGCGGCTTAGCCACGGCCCCATCGCGTCGAGCTTCACCGGAGTGAGGCCCCGAGGCAGGGGACGCCCCCCCACCACCAGCCGTAGTGGGGACTCCGGCGTTCCCTGACTTCCCCTTCTTAAAGCATCGGTGGAGCCCGTGGGCGCCGCCACAGCCCGAACACTCGTGTTTGAAGCGGCATGTCGCCCCCCATTTACACTGGCCCTCATTGTAGAGCCAGCAGAAGCCCTTTTGCAAGGCGGCCGACGAGGCGGACTGCCCTTTTCCGCCGGCCGTTTGCTGAAAGGGCTGCGCTTTTTGCGCCATCATGAGTTTCATCCATAGAGGCAGGTCCATTTGGTCCCACCTCATACCCGGATTTGCCGCCAGTCTCTGCCGAAACTGCTCGTCGTACCGCCACCATGCCAATCCGCCATAGGTGCGGTACGCTTCCCAGATCCCATCCAGGTAGCAAAATAAGGATGAGCATAAACTGGGGGATTTCTCGCCCAATACACTGGCCAGCACGCAAAACGCCCGTAACCAGTTCCCAAAGGATTTTGGTATCTTCCGATACCGTTTCCTTTTCTCCTCCTCCTCCTTCTTTTCATCTTTTTTATCTTCCTCTTTGAGGTCGATAAATTCCTCCAGAGGTAGGAGGGAAAAGATCTCGCAGAATTCACCCTTCCAGATCTTTTCCTTCACCTCCGATTTGAGGTGCACCCCCAGAGGACCCGCAAACGACACGTAGGCGTGTTGCCGGGCCGCCTCGGAGACCCCACCTCTGATCAACTCAGCCCGCTCGCTCACCGCGACCGACGATCCAGCCACCTCCCCCACGTCCGCACCCGAACCGGTCCCGGCAGCCACCCCGGCCCCCGAACCCGCGACCACAGCCCCTTGCGCCCACACCTGACCTACGTTCCCACCCGTACCACCCCCCGCTCCCAGTGAGTGGAGAAGTGTTTGTAGTGTGTTAACTAACGTGCAGGAGTGTAATGATTCACAGGACTCACCGGCCAAGCCCCTCGTTCCGGGATCCCCTGGGGCTGCAGTGTCCACCGCCATTGGACCAGGATGAGCGACATCCGCCGATGTCCCGCCGACCGGGGAGCCAACCCGGTGCCCCGCCAACACTGAGGAGGAGCGACTCCGAGACCTGCAACGAGGAGAAGAAGTCCTGGGAAGGGTGAACTGTCCTTGCGCCACCCTCCCGTCCCGCCCCAGGGAGCGCCTGCTGGACACCAAAGCCTCCCGCTGCCTAGTTCTCCTGCCGCGCGCCTTACGGGCCCGGGCAGCCCCGCCGCGGGGACTACGACTCCTACGATCCATACCTGATGACTGCCCCCGTTTGCCTCGCCTGGGAGCTCCTCCCCTGCCCCCGCTTGAGCTATCTGAAGTGGACCGGCTGACCCGTGGCCTACCCCCCGCCCCCGCGGACCCCCTAGCCCTAACGGGAGAAATACTACCCCCGCTAGACTCCGGATCACCCCTCAGACCATGCCCCCCTAACTGCCCACTGCTATAAGATGAACTCCTCCCGTGGCCAACGGACCCACCCCGACCCGACGCCCCTGCCCTATAAGTTGACCTACCCACCCCATGCGCACCCGACAGACTGTGACTTACTGGCCCATCCCCCACCCCCAAAGAGGACCCCCCCCCTACCCTGCAACCCCTCACTCATCCCCTTTACGTGCTCCTGAGTGGTCTGCCCAGCCACCTGTCCCCTTAAATTCCCTAGTGCCTTATTACTCCCACCACCCCCCCTTTCTACAACCCCAGTAGGCCCCCGATTACCCCCTCTCCCCTCCCCCCGCCTATGGCTCCCCTGCTGGGCACCCCCTTTATCGTGCCCTCCGAGAGGGCCCCTGCCGGAGCCCCCTGTACTCGCCTGCATGTCCAGGGGTCCAGTGTGCGACGGCCCCGCTCCGCTACCGACATCCACGGCTCCCGTCGGAGGGGGCGCCCTCCTGGGCCGCGAGCCCACGCCTCCATGTACTCCGGGGGACCGCCCGACCTCAGCCGCAGTCCCCGCTCCAGGCGCGGCCTCACCTAACGAGGGAGCCGCGCCGGCACCAGTCCTGGCGGCCGCCCGCCGCGTGGTGGCAATACGAGGTTCCGGCAGTGCGCAGGGAGGCCGAGCCTCGACCATGCGGCTGCCGGACCTGCTGCAGCTTGCCTTGGAGCCCCGGTCAGGGGCGTCGATCCTCCCGGGCCCCCGCGGCGCGCCGGGAGGCAGCGCCTCAACCATGCGGCCGCCGGTCCCACCTTGGCCCGATACAGCCGCTCCGCTGGTCCCAGGGGTGTCTTCACCGGGCCCAGCGCCCGGGCTCAGCCTCCTCGGTGGCCTCCTGGCCCGCACAGGACGTCCTCTCTCTGGATCCGCCACCAACGCCAGGGCCGGTCCAAGTTGGGCCCGCAACCAATCCGCTCCCTGGTTCTGGGCCGCCGACCGGATCCCCGCCAGCAGTCTCTCCACCTCGTCCATGGCCCTGCAGAAGGAGAAAAAAGAGAAAACCCCACCAGGCCAAATTCTTGAGCACAGGAGTGCACACAAACTTAGCCAGGTAGGAATTAAAAGTGACTGTTATAAAATGGCTGCCTATTTAAATAGACAGCCCACTTACCCATAACTCCATTCCTATCTTCCTTCCTCCTAAGCCCGCCTCCTAACCCCTGTCAAGGCCCTTTTCCGCTAAGCTGTGCTTTTGCTCCATGGGGCTACAGTATTAGTGTTTTCTGTCGATAAAATTCTGTAATTAGGCCAATTGTAAGTGTCAGCACCAGGCCCAATGGGCTCTTAATACCGCCTTGTACAGAGGGGCATAAATAATGGAAAATGAAAAGAGAGAACCAAACATGACAGGGCTGCTTTAAATTAAACTTATTATTAGACTTTACATTTTTTTTGCTCCGGGCCCATTAAGCCCTAAATCCAGCGCCGTCTATCAATAGCAGACCGTAACAGTGCAGCGTGGGTGGGCATGGCATTTCAATAATCTGTATAATTCCTTGTTTGAGTAATCCCAGTATCTCCTGGGACCTGGACATCTAACACATTCTGAGTCAAGTAATGTCAGACACTCCTTGTATATGCATTTATAGCATACACTCTGTCAGTAAAAATAGTCAGAAAGGTGGTGTATCTCTGGGAGTAGCTAGTAGCATGGTGTGGCTGCTATTTTATGGCTAGTTCCTTGGTCTATTAACAGCAATTTATGTAACTGGATGACTCACTGAGAACAAATATTTTATTTACGTAAATTAATCTTCCAAATTTACTGTTATTCAAAGACACACTACTATCAGCAGTACTGATATGGAGCTCTGTGATACTCTCATTCAAATCACACATTGCTTTAAGAGTTGTTGCTGTGGAGCTCTGTGATAAAGTCATACACACTGCACGTTACTGTGAGTTGCATTGCTGTGGAGCTCTGTAATACACTCTTACACTGCATGTTACTGTGAGTTTAATTGCTGTGGAGCTCTGTAATACACTCTTACACTGCATGTTACTGTGAGTTGCTATGTCTGTCAGTGTATCTGTATGTCTGTCCATGTGTAGTGTGTATCTGTAAGTCTGTCAGTGTGTGTGTGTCTATGTGTGTATGTGTGTATCTGTATGTATGTCTGTCTGTCTATCAGTATTTGTTTATCTGTCTGTCAGTATGTGTGTATCTGTTTGTATGTCAGTATATGTGTGTGTCTATGTGTGTATTTGTATGTCAATGTGTTTCTGTGTGTGTATCTGAATGTCTGTCAGTGTGCATATCTGTATGCCTGTCCGTGTGGTTGTCTGTGTGTGTATCTCTATGTCTGTCAGTGTGTCTGTATTTCTGTCAGTGGGTGTGTATTTGTGTGTGTGTGTGCCTGGCAGTGTGTGTGTGTGTGTGTATGTAATGTGTATGTGTATTTTTATATGCAATTTTATACCTCTACTTGGAAAGTGAGGCGATAAAACCCTATCTGCAGCCCAAACTGCCTATTTTAATTTTGTCCCCTACCAATTGTGCAGGTCTGGTGTAATATTGCTTAAGTCCTGGTTTCTTCCAAGAGCATACCTGCATTTCATATTAAGTGCTTCTTTTGTTTTTAGCCCTTTACTTGGCTGAGCATCATACTAAATTAAGTTCCCAAACATCTAAAGTGCCAAGGTTTACCATCCCTCTGGCCTTTATCCATTTGTCTACAGGCATCATCATCAACGTACACCCATCTCTTTCTTTATAATCATTTTTCTTCTTCACTCTCCATACCCCTTTTATTCTGTCTTTTGTACACTTGTCATTTTAATCCTGCTACTTTTCCCTTTCTCTGTCCCGTTTCCGGTTATTTGGGCACCTTCTTGCCCTCCCTTTCTCTGTGATATAAGATGCAGGTCAATCAGTTAATAGGCGTTAGGTTTTCTAAGCTCACGAGATCTCGATTCACGTGTGCAAGTCTATTTTGCTTTCCGTCAGAGAGAGGGTGAGCAGTTTATTAATATCCTGCTAAGCCAGGATCTGTGAATAATGTAATCATTATTATTGTAACACAAGTGTGACCTAAGGACAGAGAGGAACTAAATATATATATTGTTTCTGTCTACAGATTAGTGAGTAAGCTCTGCAGGCTAGAATTATCTCCACCATCTGGTTCCTCTGTCCTGTTGTGCCTGTCCCTTCGCATTCATTTACTTAAAGTTTTAACGGATGTGATTTATTTCTACTAATGTCTTTCTTTATTTCTAAAAACTAAGACAATACTTTATACATGTGTTAGCCCTGAAGGGCTGAATTCACCTCCCTCTAAAGTGCTCTTGATATTATATTGTTTATTTCGACATAGAGTGCTAGCTCTTCAGGACAGAATGTCCATCGTCTAATGCTTCACCCCTTACCTGTCTGAATTATTATCTGCTTATTAAAGTATAAGCATTCTAGGACAGAATGCTCAACTTCAAAGACATCTTTTTTAGTTGCATTGTGTATGTGCTCATCTACACGTTAGAGTGTAAGCTCCTCTGGGCAGTGATCCCACCTCTCACGGCATTGTACTCTGATTTTAATGTCTGTTTACACTGTACTCTGTGTATATTGTTCATTATATTCATACATATAAGATAATTTGGTTACAGAATTCTCTGTAGTCTGCAAAACGTATAAACAATATATCTTTGTTACTAGTAACTAGATAAATAATTATTGACTGATAAATGCTATGAGTTAGGTTAAAGGAACACACCAGTCACCATAAAAACTTTATCTTAATTAATATCGGCCCCCGAATGCACTCAAACCATAAGGGGTTAAACCGTACTTTAACAGTTTAACCCTGAACTTTCCACCAGCGCTGATCTCAACTGCCCCTAGGCGACATCTGGCTTCTGTGACTCTCCATTCATAAAACTGGTTTGAAATGAAACGTAACTTTTTCAAGCTATTTTTTACGAATGGGAAGTCACTGATTGGTTGAGAACGTCAGCTTACCGCTCTCAGCCAATCAGCGGTGCCCCTCCCTGGCTGAGATTTCAGAAGCCTGATGGTTTGGGGTTACACAGTTTGAGATATAGATGATGTTTTGGTGCCTAAAATTTACCTTTAACAACATAAAACATATATCCCTATATCTCACATAGGTATCTCTGAGGTCTGAAAATTAATATTAAATGCAAAAATCTACATGTTTAACCTAGAGGTTCATCTTAGCTCTCTGTCAATTATTGTTGTAAGCACTGTCCTTTGCATCTGGGCGTTAGCATAGAGAGAGAAGAGGATACATTAAATAATTGTTCTATTCCGTTTCCTCATTAGCAATGATGCCCTGGGTTTGCCTAAACTGATCTGAGTTGTGAAGCCAGTTGCCAAATCGGAACACTATAGTCACCTAAATTGCTTTAGCTAAATAAATCAGTGTTAGTGTATAGATCATTCCCCTGCAATTTCACTGCTCAATTCACTGTCATTTAGGAGTTAAATCACTTTGTTTCTGTTTATGCAGCCCTAGCCACACCTCCCCTGGCTATGATTGACAGAGCCTGCATGAAAACTTTCAAACAGATGTAATTTACCTTAAATAATTGTATCTCAATCTCTAAATTGAACTTTAATCACATACAGGAGGCTCTTGCAGGGTCTAGCAAGCTATTAACATAGCAGGGGATAAGAAAATCTTAATTAAACAGAACTTGCAATAAAGAAAGCCTAAATAGGGCTCTCTTTACAGGAAGTGTGTATGGGAGGATGTGCAAGTCACATGCTGGGAGGTGTGACTAGGGTTCATAAACAAAGGGATTTAACTCCTAAATGGCAGAGGATTGAGCAGTGAGGCTGCAGGGGCATGTTCTATACACCAAAACTGCTTAATTAAGCTAACGTTGTTCAGGTGACTATAGTGTCCCTTTAATTAATATACATTTAAAAGAAAATGGAAAATGATGTGCAAACATCATCAATGATGGACTATTCAGAGAGGGTTCCTCTTAATTGATTTATTCAAATAAGCAGTTATTCTAATGTTAGAAATACAAACATATATTTATAAGGTTTGAGGTACTCCTACCTATGAAGATATATAGGCCCCCGGTATTCATTAAATATTTTGTTAACTTACCTTCTATCCAATGCTACACAGACCATGACCTCGCTCCTCTCATAGCATCATTACTGATTACCTCAGTCTTTCCAATGCTTCTTCCTTACTGCGCATGTCTCACAGAGATGCATTACCCCAATTCATCTCTATTTGGTATTTGGAGTTTTGTATCATATCCACTGTGTGTGTGCTGGGAATGTAGTGTGTCTGTGTCTGTGCTGGGGGTGAAGTGTGTGCTGGGGATACAGTGTGTGTCTGTGTGCTGGGGTTGCAGTGTGTGCTGGGGATACAGTGTGTCTTTGTCTGTGTGCTGGGGATACAGTGTGTCTGTGTGTGTGCTGGGAGTGCAGTGTGTGCTGGGGATACAGTGTGTGTATGTGTGTGCTGGGGATACATTTTGTGTCTGTGTGATGAGGTCGCAGTGTGTGCTGGGGATACAGCGTGTCTGTGTGCTGGGGATACAGTGTGTCTGTGTGTGTGCTGGGAGTGCAGTGTATGCTGGGGATACAGTGTGTGTCTGTGTGATGGGGTTGCAGTGTGTGCTGGGGATACAGCGTGTCTGTGTGCTGGAGATACAGTGTGTCTGTGTGATGGGGTTGCAGTGTGTGTTGGGGATGTAGCATGTCTGTGTGCTGGGGATACAGTGTGTCTGTGTGTGTGCTGGGAGGGCAGTGTGTGCTAGGGATACAGTGTGTGTCCGTGTGATGGGGTTGCAGTGTGTGATGGAGATACAGCGTGTCTGTGTGCTGGGGATACAGTGTGTCTGTGTGCTGGGGATACAGTGTGTCTGTGTGCTGGGGATACAGTATGTGTCTGTGTGATGGGGTTGCAGTGTGTGCTGGGGATACAGTGTGTCTGTGTGCTGGGGATACAGTGTGTCTGTGTGCTGGGGATACAGTGTGTCTGTGTGCTGGGGATACAGTATGTGTCTGTGTGATGGGGTTGCAGTGTGTGCTGGGGATACAGTGTGTCTGTGTGTGTGCTGGGAGTGCAGTGTGTGCTGGGGATACAGTGTGTGTCTGTGTGTTGGGGTTGCAGTGTGTGCTGGGGATACAGTGTGTCTGTGTGTGTGCTGGGAGTGCAGTGTGTGCTGGGGATACAGTGTGTGTCTGTGTGTTGGGGTTGCAGTGTGTGCTGGGGATACAGTGTGTCTGTGTGTGTGCTGGGAGTGCAGTGTGTGCTGGGGATACAGTGTGTGTCTGTGTGTTGGGGTTGCAGTGTGTGGTGGGGATACAGTGTGTCTGTGTGCTGGGGATACAGTGTGTCTGTGTGTGTTCTGGGAGTGCAGTGTGTGCTGGGGATACAGTGTGTGTCTGTGTGTGTGCACCCAGATAATCAGACACTGAGGGTGATTCTGCCGCTCCGATCCGGGTGTCTGCCGACAGCACTGCCGCAATGTAAGTGCAGCAAACCACTGAAGTTCTGGCACACACGTCAGATAATCACAGAGTGCCTGAACTTTAGTGGGAAATGTGTCTATAACCCTGTCTCTCCGGCTAACCACAGGTCTGATACCCCTGAATTTCTTTTCCAATTTTCGGCAGCCTCACTGCAAAAATGCCGCCCCAGTCAAGATGCCGTCTGATGCCATGGCCCCATAGGGTCCCCTATGGACAGGTCAGTCCTGTGCATTAACTTGTAATTCTGCCAGAACTAGTAAAATAACTCAGCTGTGCCATGGCTCGTGGCTGGGATAAGACAAACGTGGTTTGCATAACAGAAATCTCTGACATTGTAAATTAGACATATATAAATGCATGATTTATGTTTGCAATCTGGATTACAGTTTTTCAACACTCGACTATATGAAAATCTCCCATTAGTATGGTGTCATTATAGCCTTTCTTTCATCAGCTGCGGTCTCCTCCTCCTCTCTCTCATTTATTACAGGTCTCTTTCTTTCAGACACACCTGGAAGAGTGCGAGGTGTCTGGACAGGAGATGGTGTAAAGCTAATGCAGCTTTCGAGACTGTGTCCCTAATGCAGCGTAAACCCCCAATTTATCGTAAACAATAAGTCGAGGTACTGGTTGTCTGCCAAACCTGGCTACTATGATAGAGAGAATCTAGTGGAAATTTTTTTGGCTTTGGTTCATTTCAACTATTTGCCTCTATTTGACGTCATATTTTTCGTTTTGCTGAGTAATCTCCCTTTCCTTAAAGGTAAACTGTCACGTTTCCAAATATAAAAAATCATTTGTAACATGTTAACAACATAGAGAGAGCTATAAAATACCAAGAGCTGAGAAAAATTAGGATATAATACAGAGAGCTGGACACAATAAGGAGATAGGCCTAGCCCTCTCTTCCATGATCCCATCTTCAGTAATGCTCCTGCTAGGATAACTTTAGCTCTCTGTTAAATATTGCTGCTGTTATGAAAGATGCCTGCTACTCCAGTAGCTCTCAACGCACAGTGTGCACATGGTTAAAGAACAGGATACTGATAGACCACAACCATTTCAGCTATTCCTGACTCACGGTTAGCTCTCAGTACACATACACATTGTTAAAGCAGCAGGATACTGATATTTAATTCATCTGCAGTGGTAATATGGAGTCACAAAGTAGCAGACATGGTTAACAGAATCAACGATCATTACAGATTGAAATCAGAATCAGATCTGTCCTCAGAGTCACAGCCCCAGTCGTGCAGTTTGAAGCTCCATAACTTTCTAATTAGCCACAGCATGAGCATTTTAAAGAAGATGGAGGATATGTCCACTGTGCAGCAAGAGTTATTAAAACTATTAATGACAGGAAGCACAGAGTTCAGTGTTAGAAATGCCTCCCTCCCCTTTTCACCCCTCAGCGTCCCTGGCTTTATATATATTAACGATATATTTGAATAAATGCCCTTGCTTAATCAGCCCTCAAGCAGTCACTATTGGGGGAGAGAAAAAGATACTATTATACATTTACATTTAGCAGGGGCGAGGAACCTCTATCTCCTGTGGGCACTGTAACCCCACCTCCTGGTGCTACTAGTCAATGATGGCCTCAATAGAGAGGAGAATAGCATGCCTCCACTCGTGGGTAGCTGGCTCAGCTGCCTGAAAGGCAGCTTGATGGAAATTCTATCTAAAAGGACACAAGGCATGTGCAAAACTTGCTAAAACAGGGCAGGTTTCAAACCAGACCCATTTTTGATATGCCTATATGCCCTCAAGTTAGTTTCTCCAAACAACTACCAATGAGGCGCCCAGCAAAACTAAAATCTATTACAGAAATAAAGAAACACAATTTTTTTTCCGATTTTCTTTTGACTTACCACCAGAGGCAGAACTAGAAACCACTGGGCCCCGGTGCGAAAACTGCCCTGAGCCCCCCCCTATACGTCCACCCCCGCCACCCTCCCCTCATATGTCTACCCTACCCCTCCCATACAATGCCCCACCACACATGCAGACAAACAGATACACATACAGACACACACATATACAGAGACACACATGTACAGGCACACATACATACAGACACACACACATACATACATATAGACAAATACATACAAACACAGATATACAGACACATACATACAAACAGACAGACACACAGACAGACATACACACACACATACAGAGAAACATTCATACAGACACACAAACACACACACATACATACAAACAAACAAACACACATATCCAAAATGTTTTAGTCACCGTCCTGTTTCCTACCTTTTAGGTGCAGGAGGGTGACTTTCCCTGGGGTCCAGTGGTGGCTTAGTCTGATGGGAGTCAGAATTCCCACTCTGACTCCCTCCTCTTCCTCCTGCGCGGCGCTGTGTGTAAGGCAGTCACTTCCTCCCAGCTGTGATGTCATCGCAGGGGTTCCGGTCGCACTGTTAAATCGCCACAGCGCTGACCCTGGAAATTCATTGGATCCCTTCAATGCGGCCCCAGCGGCTCTACGGCACGGCTGGGCCCGCAACATATGGTGGTGGGCACTGCGTCTGCAGGGGTTCGCATTGCGGCCGTGCCCCCTGGAGTGGCAGGCCCGGTCGCAACTGCGACCCCTGTGACCGTGGTACTTCCGCCACTGCTTACCACCCTTCCCTCCAGAAAAAGCAATCATAGTGTTTCTAACCTACTGCAAATGACTTTTATCCACATAAAACGGGTGGGGAACTGCCCTAAGTGCCCCTATGGACGAGCCTCCACTGGACCATTTATGTGTTTGGTATAAGTATCCATTACTGTGTTGTATATATTTTCTTAAATGCTTCCTCACTTTACGTTGCTTTTTGTGTATGTATGATGTATATGGAGTGGCTTATATGTTATACTTGTTCACATTTTGTGTATATATGTGTTTCTTTGTTGTGTTTATATACGTACATTCGAGTCTATATGTGTATGCACTGCTTCATGATTTTTGTATGTTTTTATGTGTGGTTTATGGTGCTTTGTGTGCATGTTCAGTAATATTTGTGCATTTGTGTTTGTTTTATACAATGTGTGCACTTGTGTATGGTTTGTGTGTGTGTGCTTGATTATGTGTAGCATGCATTTATGTAGGTGCTGCACTGTTTGTTTATGTATGTTCTGTTTAAAATTGAGTCTGCATGCATATGTACAAGTAGTAAATCGGTGGTTAATTACGTGTTTAATAATTGTGCGTGTTTGTTTAGGTTTCAATATGTTTGTATGTTACTGTGTGTGAGGTGAGTTATTTGTGAATTGATATGCACATATGCTTTTATGCTAATTGTAAGTTCATCTGGGCCTGTTTTTGTTTGTTTGTGTTTTGTGTGTTGTACTTTGGTGTGTCCATATGTGTGTGTGTGTGTTTTTGTCCTGTATTCACACTTAATGTGTTTATTTATCATCTTCTCTTATGTGTGGCGTAACAGTTTATGTGTTATCTGTGCTTGTTTATGTGTGTTCAATTTGGGCTAGATGCCAACGGAATGTAACACTTTCCCAGGACATACCGGAAAAAATGAAAAGAGTCCCAGATTATATTCCGAAGTAAAACATGGCGAAAATAAAATAAATAAATGGTTTATATGAGGCTGAACTGCAAGAGTTACTTACTTGTAAGAAATCTAAGCTAACAAAACAGAATGTGAAAGCACTGTCGATTTTTCTCTTGCTTTCTACATTAAATCTGTCCCACCCATCTCTTATTTTGTATACTAGTGTGCCTATTATTATTTGTGCAACTCATTCCCCTGCTTTCTCTGTTTACCGTGTTTTATATAATAGGTGTTTCCTGCTGCTGGCACACAATGTTAGGCCCCCTGCCAGCTGGACAAGAATTTGACCCACTTTTACCTGACCTAGTAACGCTAAGATGCTGGCACATTAGCACAAGGGGAAAAACCAGCAGAAAACTTTATAAAACATTTTAATTTCGATTGAACACATATATAATCTATACCTATTACTCCATATAACTTCTCTATAACTCCTCCTATTATTCCTAATAACCCCATATAACCTCTCTCCATAGCTCCTCCTATTATTCCATATAACCTCTCCCTATAACTCCTCCTATAACCCCATATAACCTCTCTCCATAGCTCCTCCTATTATTCCATATAACCTCTCCCTATAACTCCTCCTATAACCCCATATAACCTCTACCTATAACTCCTCCTATTACTCCATATAACCTCTCTCTATAACTCCTCCTATTACTCCATATAACATCTCTCTATAACTCCTCCTATTACTCCATATAACCTCTCTCCATAGCTCCTCCTATTATTCCATATAACCTCTCCCTATAACTCCTCCTATAACCCCATATAACCTCTACCTATAACTCCTCCTATTACTCCATATAACCTCTCTCTATAACTCCTCCTATTACTCCATATAACCTCTCTCTATAACTCCTCCTATTACTCCATATAACCTCTCCCTATAACTCATATTACTCCATATAGCCTCTCCCTATAACTCCTCCTATAACCCCATATAACCTCTACCTATAACTCCTCCTATTACTCCATATAACCTCTCTATAACTTCTCCTATTACTCCATATAACCTCTCTATAACTTCTCCTATTACTCAATAGAACCTCTCCATATAACTCCTCCTATTAGTCAATATATCCTCTCCCAAAAATCCCTCCTATTATATATGTATATATATATATATATATATATATATATATATATATATATATATATATATATATAAATAACACATAAAACCACACTATTTAACCTATTAAAACTTACAGACTCTCTATACACCCATTCTCTTGGCCCATGTAAATTCTTATTATACATACTTTGATTTATATAAGACTCCCCACAGTTCCGAGATAACACACAATAACTAAACAGTGGATATTATTATATAATTTTATTGTACTAATAACATTAAATATTTACAATAACGTTCTGTTCTCCCTCCATCTCTCATTAGCCCCCCATTCACCCTATGAAAACCCCTGGCACTCAATAGTGTCACAGTGATGGTTTAAATCTTTAGCAACCAGCCAATGCAACAGCCACAAGTGTGGCACAGATAGGTATAGGATAGCAGATGGCTCACTGTCTTTTGTCCTTATATTGCATCATCATGCATTTCCTGCCCAAAAATTCTGTCCCTCAACCCCGTGTCCTCTTTCAGGCCCCCACACATCATGTCCATGAGCCCGACACTTCAGTCTTAATTTGTGTGGCAATTTGACACAAAGTGCTGCATCTTGATGGGGTCGGCATTCAGAAGGGCAGCAAATGTTACCCCCCTCCTCGCCGCAACTGTCCTCACTTTGGTACCCTGAGTGTGGAGATTTTGGAGACACGAGAACACCTCTGATATCAGTTTCTGTTGCCTTCACCAGATGCTGGAAAGGTGGCTGAGAATTGTCTGTGTGAACAAAAATGGAGGAGCGGAGTGGGGGTATATGGCACTCATTTTCTTGAGTGTTGAATGCTGAAAGAGATGCTAGTTTGACATCTTGGGTATGTGTTTCTTGAGGGTCCAAGGTAAGCCCCCCAACCCTGTACAATATAACTCCACTACGCGGTGCTGCCAGTCTCATAGTTTCATTGTTTTCAGACGGGCACAGGTGAGCAAGATCATTGTCGAATGCCCTCCCTTTTTCATAAGTGCTAGGTCCAGGACTGTCTATGGGGGACTGATCTGAGAGATCAGAGATTGAACCTCGTGGGGAGTACTCGTCCATTGCTGCACCCCCTCCACTGTCTGCTTCTGAGGAATCAGAGTTCATCCCCAAGTAGGATGAGGTATAAGATCGGTTTCCACCACTACCACAAAGCATACTTTCTGAGTCCACAGATTTACGTGTTCCTATGCCTTGCCCAGACTCTAGGAAGGAGGCTGCTGAGATGAGGCCATAGCGCAACTTGAGCTGCAATAATTCACTTCGAAGTCGCCCGTTCTCCTCATCCAGTGCTGCAACTCTCCCTTCCAGAACTAGGTCATGAAAACGTCTCTTCTCTCGAGACCTCTTGGCTGCTTCATTGTTTTTTCTGCGCTTTTCCCAGTAGCTGTCATCCTTTTTCTCATCCGATATGAACTCTCGTTTACGACGTCCACCTCCTCCTTGAGCTCCATTGGCTCTGTTTCTCGCCCGTTGCTCTTCGCTGCTCTGTGGGTAGCTGTCATCTGACGAATCCATGATGTCCTGATTTGTTTCTTTTCACTTTAAAACGTCTGCTGTTTGCAGAAAATGAAGGTGGTTGTACTAAAACAAATTCTGTTAGACTCAAAAAAGTTCAGGTACAATGCAGTCTCTTTATTTGGTTTGTAGAGGTGTGATTCAGTTTTTGGCTTGTTAGCATTTTCCAGGACCTTCCTTAGAAGACGGATGGCTGAAAATAAAGAATATGTCTTTATTGTGTATATTCTTGTTTATTCGCCAGTTGTGTTTCTTCGTAATTCCAAACAGTCCTGCTCTCTTTTATCTGTAGACCTCTCGTCAGTCGAGTAACTTGCGGTAAAGAGGTTAACGTTCTCCTCCATCCACAGTCAGGCTCGGATTGCCTCGTTCACACACCGGCAGGTTATTTTTGCTTTCCTAGACACGCCTAAAGAAACAAACACAAAAAAAAACTATTGGAAAAGTGCAGTTGTGATAACACACCTTAAAACATCTTACATAATCTGACCCTGAGAGGGGAGGAGCGTGGCACAGAACATCTCGCATTTGACCTGGTTTACTTAAAATGTCAATAACATCGAGTACTTTATTTTGTAACAGGCTGTTATTACATACACAGCTAGCTGGTGATTACATATGTGGTGTTATATATATATATATATGTATCTCACAGATTGAAGCAACAGATATTCTTCTAATGTTTATAAACCATAGCACTTACTGGTGGGGATTATGAGAAATTTGTGTCAATCAGATACACACAAATAATGTGTACCAGTATGTGAGTGGCTGCACTCATTTAGCATGTATAATGTGTACCAGTATGTGAGTGGCTGCACTCATTTAGCATGTATAATGTGTACCAGTATGTGAGTGGCTGCACTCATTTAGCGTGTATAATGTGTACCAGTATGTGAGTGGCTGCACTCATTTAGCATGTATAATGTGTACCAGTATGTGAGTGGCTGCACTCATTTAGCATGTATAATGTGTACCAGTATGTGAGTGGCTGCACTCATTTAGCACGTATAATGTGTACCAGTATGTGAGTGGCTGCACTCATTTAGCACGTATAATGTGTACCAGTATGTGAGTGGCTGCACTCATTTAGTGTGTATAATGTGTACCAGTATGTGAGTGGCTGCACTCATTTAGTGTGTATAATGTGTACCAGTATGTGAGTGGCTGCACTCATTTAGTGTGTATAATGTGTACCAGTATGTGAGTGGCTGCACTCATTTAGCACGTATAATGTGTACCAGTATGTGAGTGGCTGCACTCATTTAGTGTGTATAATGTGTACCAGTATGTGAGTGGCTGCACTCATTTAGTGTGTATAATGTGTACCAGTATGTGAGTGGCTGCACTCATTTAGTGTGTATAATGTGTACCAGTATGTGAGTGGCTGCACTCATTTAGCATGTATAATGTGTACCAGTATGTGAGTGGCTGCACTCATTTAGCATGTATAATGTGTACCAGTATGTGAGTGGCTGCACTCATTTAGCGTGTATAATGTGTACCAGTATGTGAGTGGCTGCACTCATTTAGTGTGTATAATGTGTACCAGTATGTGAGTGGCTGCACTCATTTAGTGTGTATAATGTGTACCAGTATGTGAGTGGCTGCACTCATTTAGTGTGTATAATGTACACTATGCAGTATGTGTGTGCGCAGAGCAATTTGTGTCAGTGTGTGCAGAGCAGTATGTGTGTCAGTGTGTGCAGAGCAATTTGTGTGTCAGTGTGTGCAGAGCAGTATGTGTCAGTGTGTGCAGAACAGTATGTGTCAGTGTGTGCAGAACAGTATGTGTGTGCGCAGAGCAGTATGTGTCAGTGTGTGCAGAGCAGTATGTGTCAGTGTGTGCAGAGCAGTATGTGTGTCAGTGTGTGCAGAGCAGTTTGTGTGTCAGTGTGTGCAGAGCAGTATGTGTATCAGTGTGTGCAGAGCAGTATGTGTCAGTGTGTGCAGAGCAGTATGTGTGTGTGTGTGCAGAGCAGTTTGTGTGTCAGTGTGTGCAGAGCAATTTGTGTCAGTGTGTGCAGAGCAGTAGTTGTGTGTGTGCAGAGCAGTATGTGTGTCAGTGTGTGCAGAGCAATTTGTGTGTGTGTGTGTGCAGAGCAGTATGTGTCAGTGTGTGCAGAACAGTATGTGTGTGTGTGCAGAGCAATTTGTGTGTCAGCGTGTGCAGAGCAGTTTGTGTGTGTGCAGAGCAGTATGTGTGTCAGTGTGTGCAGAGCAGTGTGTGTCAGTGTGTGCAGAGCAGTATGTGTGTGCGCAGAGCAGTATGTGTCAGTGTGTGCAGAGCTGTATGTGTGTCAGTGTGCGCAGAGCAGTATGTGTGTCAGTGTGTGCAGAGCAGTTTGTGTGTCAGTGTGCGCAGAGCAGTATGTGTGTCAGTGTGTGCAGAGCAATTTGTGTGTGCAGAGCAGTAGTTTGTGTGTGTGCAGAGAAGTAGTTTGTGTGTGTAGAGCAGTATGTGTGTCCGTGTGTGCAGAGCAGTTTGTGTGTGTGCAGAGCAGTATGTGTGTCAGTGTGTGCAGAGCAATTTGTATCTGTGTGTGTGTGCAGAACAGTATGTGTGTCAGTGTGTGCAGAACAGTATGTGTGTGTGTGTGCAGAGCAATTTGTGTGTCAGCGTGTGCAGAACAGTTTGTGTGTCAGTGTGTGCAGAGCAGTTTGTGTGTGTGCAGAGCAGTATGTGTGTCAGTGTGTGCAGAGCAATTTGTGTGTGTGTCAGTGTGTGCAGAGCAGTATGTGTGTGTGTGCAGAGTGTATGTGTAGAGCAACTTGTGTGTCAGTGTGTGCAGAGCAGTATGTGTGTGTGTGTGCAGAGCAGAATGTGTGTGTGTGCAGAGCAATTTGTGTGTCAGTGTGTGCAGAGCAATTTGTGTGTCAGTGTGTGCAGAGCAGTATGTGTGTCAGTGTGTGCAGAGCAGTATGTGTATGTGTATGTGTGTGTGTAGAGCAATTTGTGTGTCAGTGTGTCCAGAGCAGTATGTGTGTCAGGGTGTCTGTATGTATTCACACCCTACTTCCTCCTCCCGCCCTGTTTCCCCAGTCCACGTGCCTGATCTCCCTGCCATGTGACGAGCCAGCGCGAGGCAAGGAAAGTAGGTCAGTGTTCGGTAAACAGACCTGAGGGCATCCCGCCAGAGACCCAGTGCCCTGCAACAATGTAACAATGTATCCAGGGAACAGCTGCAGCCACACACCCATTCACTGCCAGGCTGCACCCATTCACTGCCAGGCTGCACCCACACACCCATTCACTGCCAGGCTGCACCCATTAGCTGCCAGGCTGTGCCCATTCACTGCCAGGCTGCACTAACACACCCATTCACTGCCAGGCTGCACCCATTCACTGCCAGGCTGCACCCATTCACTGCCAGGCTGTGCCCATTCACTGCCAGGCTGCACTAACACACCCATTCACTGCCAGGCTCCAGCCACACACCCATTCACTGCCAGGCTGCACCCACTCACTGCCAGGCTGCACCCACACACCCATTCACTGCTAAACTACATCTACTGCACCCACTCACTGCCAGACTGCATTGACCAATATCTGCACACATCTTACAGCTTTCCTACACCACCCAACATTTCAAATGGACAAAGAGGGGCACTTGAATTTTAGGTGTGTGGTGGATGTGTGGCCACAGGCTGCTCTTAGAAATTTTAGGTGTTTACTGACAATTTATACAACTAAAATATAATTTAAAACAAGGTATCCTATTTAAACAGAGTGGTTTGTAAACACATTTACTGTAACTTAAAGGACCACTCTAGGCACCCAGACCACTTCAGCTTAATGAGGTGGTCTGGGTGCCAGGTCCCTCTAGGATTAACCCTTTTTTTTATAAACATAGCAAACTGCTATGTTTATACTGAGGGTTAATCCAGCCTCCAGAGCCTCTAGTGGCTGTCTCACTGACAGCCGCTAGAGGCGCTTGCGTGCTTCTCACTGTGAAAATCACAGTGAGAGCACGCAAGCGTCCATAGGAAAGCATTATGAATGCTTTCCTATGCGACCGGCTGAATGCGAGCGCGGCTCCTGCCGCGCATGCGCATTCAGCCGATGACGTCGCGAGGAAGAAGAGGAGGAGGAGGAAAGCTCCCCGCCCGGCGCTGGAGAAAGAGGTAAGTTTAACCCCTTCCTCCCCCCAGAGCCCGGCGGGAGTGGGTCCCTGAGGGTGGGGGCACCCTCAGGGCACTCTAGTGCCAGGAAAACGAGTATGTTTTCCTGGCACTAAAGTGGTCCTTTAAAGACACATTACTGGTATTATTGGGGTATTATTGCTGTGTAGCTCTGTTATACATACACTCCGACACACCAACAATATTAAAGGAACACTATAGTCACCTAAATTACTTTAGCTAAATAAAGCAGTTTTAGTGTATAGATCATTCCCCTGCAATTTCACTGCTCAATTCACTGTCATTTAGGAGTTAAATCACTTTGTTTCTGTTTATGCAGCCCTAGCCACACCTCCCCTGACTATGATTGACAGAGCCTGCATGAAAAAAAAAACTGCTTTCACTTTCAAACAGATGTAATTTACCTTAAATAATTGTATATCAATCTCTAAATTGAACTGTAATCACATACAGGAGGCTCTTGCAGGGTCTAGCAAGCTATTAACATAGCAGGGGATAAGAAAATCTTAATTAAACAGAGCTTGCAATAAAGAAAGCCTAAATAGGGCTCTCTTTACAGGAAGTGTTTATGGAAGGCTGTGCAAGTCACATGCAGGGAGGTGTGACTAGGGTTCATAAACAAAGGGATTTAACTCCTAAATGGCAGAGGATTGAGCAGTGAGGCTGCAGGGGCATGTTCTATACACCAAAACTGCTTCATTAAGCTAAAGTTGTTAAGGTGACTATAGTGTCCCTTTAAGATATAAAAGAGGAACAGAGGATTTGGGCCCAAAGTGTGGATCTTGTGTGTGTTTATACTTTTCTCTTCCTAATTATTTTAAAAACTTTTTAGAATTACACCTAATACACAGAAACAGTGACATTTTATGTTTAGTAATAGCTGAAAAACAAAACACTAAAGAAACAGGGTGGATGATAACAATGGATGGGGGGGAGAAATGATACACGGAATCTGAGAGCACGTGTGCTTGTATAGACACATGAATCATTTTTGGTGTAAGTCATTGTTTGAGGAAGTTCGTGCTTAACTATTGGGAAACTCACTTAAAAGAGTCTCAAATTATACAAATTTTTCAGGTTCCTGACAATCTCTGCCCTCTAACCCTGTGTGTGTCCCATTTAATAGGCCATCGAGCAGGCACTTTCTTTGCATCGTACACACACAGAACAAAGTCAGAAATAGACAGGATACATAATGCTGAAATGAATATTATGGGAAAACAATGTCACACAGAGGTTTAATACAATTTTCAATGAAAAAATAGACCTTACACACACTTCTGCATTATGTATTTTTTATGTTTCATTTTCTGTTCTTAAAGGGGCTCTGTCACTCCCCAAAATTTGTGGAGTAATACATAAAAATAAAAATATTTTTGAAATGCCCATATGGACTGTGCTGGAATTTAATTGACATTTCAAAGCAGTCAGAAGATATTATAGGTAGAGACTTCTTTGTCTAATGGTAAATCCTCGAGATGAAAAAACCTGACTAGGTTGGAGCTACCATGGTCAGGTTTTGTCACTTCCCACAGCCATCGATAGTGATATCTGTGGGAATATGGCACTGTCTTGCTTATCGCTAGACAATATCTCTGCAGGATCCTGCGGTCTCTATGGAACCTCCATAGACATCAGTGTTGTGTTTCCTCACACATGCGCGAGGGTACAGCACTGACATGGGGTCTTGGAGAATAAAGCTCCAGAGGTTGGAGATTGAACTTGGCAGCATCTGGGGAGGGCAGCACCAGGTTCGTATAACTCACCTTTGGGAAACCCACACCAGGCGGCGATGTCACCATCGGGGATCTTTGCAAACTATGCAATGACCCAGAAGGCAACTCTTACTATGCCATGCCGCATGTATGACGTGCAGGGTGATGAGCTGGAGACACTGTATCTCGTTGTTTTATCTCCCTAGCTCATCTACTAGCATACGGATAACGTCCGAAAGGGAAAAAGGGCGACTTAATGGCGGCAGCTCTAAAAAGCAGTTGCTGCCCCAGGAAAATATCTCCCATTGTCCTTTGGCAGGCCAGGAAGAGTATGTAATAAAGCCATGAAGAACTTACATTTTGGAACATCTAAGTGTTTGACAAAGAGAACCTTGCGTTGTAGAGGTCTTTCTCTATACAGGGTATATGGACTCCGCAACAATCACAGAGCTGCTGAATTATCTCTATTTTACAGTGTAAGATCTTCAACTACCTACTTATACATTCTAAATTATGGTGTATAATGTATACAAGTGGGAGAAAGGAATTGTGTCCTGTGGAGCTTACATTCTAAAATACAGTGACTCAACAAAACTGCATAGAGTTCACTGCTGAGTTCTTCGAATATTACGAGTTGATCTCCACAGAACAAGATTCCCTTCTCTCAGATATTTATATATTCTAGAATAGAAGTGTTACAATACATGTTTCCCATTCTTTTTTTTTTTTTTTTTTAAGTAAACTGAGTTTGGTTATTATATTTGGAGTGTAAGCTCTGTACACTTGAAAATATACTGTCTTGTAAGCGCTGCATACTGGCATGGGAACTCTGTATATTACAACATAAGATAAGATCTGTGTATTTGAATGCAGGGGTTGTATAAGAGATTTTATGTACTATATATTAGAAAACTAACTCTATATTTGAGTGTAAAGCTCTGTATATTACAACATAAGATAAGATCTGTGTATTAGAATGCAGTGCCTGTATAGGAGACTTTATGTACTATATATTAGAATGCTAACGCTATATTTGAGTGTAATGCTCTGTATATTAGACTGTAAGCTCTGCTATATAGAATTATGTGTACTCTACAGGGGTTTATTCCTTAATTTGTAAATTGTGGCTACATGATAAGAGGATTGGACATTTTGGTCAAACTAGATGGATTAAATAAACTAAAATTCAGTTATTTCTAAATTTTGCCCAAAAAAAAGAAAAGTCTATTCTTATGTAAATTCTTCACATCACACAGTTTAGTAAAAACACCCCAATTTCTATATTACACGAGTTGTGCTGGTTGGATAATTACCCATAATCACCAGAAACCTATTGTTTGATTTCTGGCTGCCTGGAAAATGCTGCTGGAGAGTCCTGGGAGTTATAGTTCAACAACAGCTAGAGAGCTACATGGTGAATCCTCCTGCATTACATACTCTGCAGAACAAAACTGTTCCCTTCCAATGTCCCATCCTCTGCCTGTCCTGCTTCCTAAAATGATAATGATAAGCTTGGAAGAAATGTCTCCTGTGCCCTGTATTACACCAATGCCATAAATATTAGAGTGTAATCTCTTGAAACAGGAGCCCCCTTTCCAAAAGCCTGTAATTCTCCCCAAATTATCTCACACCAATATTTGGTCTCTCCAGATCTCATTGTACCCATAAACTGAAATGAACCCAAGCCTGTATGTGCTAATTGCTGATCTCTCATTATAATTATACATTAAAGATACATTACATTGTTATAATCATCACGCATTCTTACATAATAGGCATGTAATATAAACAAGCATAACAAAGATGTACACACCATTCACCTCGATTTACACATACAATGCACGCAACTGGGAGTACATGCATACAGGTAAACACTGTATATGCTGCACTCATATATATGTACACGTGTGTCGATTCAGAAATGTGTGTTTTAGGTAAATATAATTTAATGGTAATGGAATAATATGCAATACCAGATAGATACACATATACACACAATGAAAAAACATTTATTTGTACGCTTATAAATGTATATGGGTGCGTAGATAGATAAATGAATATAGATATACAGACAAAAAAAAACCGAACATACCAACCACACACAGACACAGCATGCACATGTACAGATACCCTGATGTATGTGGATGTGGATGTGAATTGTAAGCATACAAATTGTAGCCACACATGCACATCCTTGCTTCCACACAGGTGGCATGCACTGTACATACACACAGCTACTATACTACCAATCCCTGGTACATTTACCTGCCAGATGTATCCAGTGCCCTGTCCTCACACAGTTCACCTCTATTTCCTATCCTTTCTTTGTCTCTATTTCTCTGTTCCAGTAACACTCTGATTTTCGCCCTCCTCCTCCTATTTCTCTGTTGTTTTCTCTCAGCCTTTTTCTCTATCTCCTCCTCCTTTTCTCTGTGCTCTACTTTCCTGGCATCGCTCTTCTCTCTCTTTCTCTCTCTCTCTCTCTTTCTCTCTGAGAATGTGTGTTAGTGGGTCAGACATTGCATAACCAAACGTCACAATCTGTGTGTGTCTGAGAGAGAAGGGGGATGAGGGAGGGAGGGAAGAGACACAGAAGAGAGAAGGAAAGGAGAGACGGGGAGAGGTAAGGAACAAGAGAGGTAGGGAGGTGGGATAGGGAGGAGTTGCCGGAGAATGGAAATTAAAATATGGCTAAATATTTCTACCATACCGAGCTGGCACTTGAATTTAAATGCAGAGATACAGTATAACAGGTCAGGAGCTTAGGGGAGGCAGTAATCCTGCTTTGCAGAGCTTGCACTCTAATCTACAGTCAGGAAGAGAATACCACAGGAAAATGCAAACTGAAAGATAGATCAGGGGTACCAGTATTTTGAGCGATATAGCCGGGTGCAGGTTCCCAACAATAGCCTCAAAAGACTCCATAAATAATAATAAATAAAGCCATAAATAATGGAGTCGCAACAAAGAGAATTGTAATGAAGGAGATTTGTTCCACCAGAGTAGAGCCCGCAACGTTTCAGTCTTAAAGGGACACTATAGTCACCAGAACAACTACAGCCTAATGTAGTTGTTCTTTTGTCCACAGCCTGTCCCTGCAGGCATTTTCAGGTAACACTGCCTTTTCAGAGAAAATGAATACACATTTGTATTCCTGTCACTATAGTATTCCTTTAAGTCAAAAAGACCTTGTAATAAGGTCAAAATTTTGCTTTTACACAGAACACCAAAGGCGGCTGGTATCATGCCCTATAGACCGGTGGAGTTGTAATTCAGGAGCAGCCAAACGCCATCATCCTCTGCAGAGCTTACACTCTAATATGCAGTCAGACGCAGATTGCGCACAAGTATGGGACAATGTCCTATACAATCATGGCGCTGTAATTCAGGAGCAGTTGAACTTTATACTGCTGTGCACAGTTTGCACTCTAATGTACAATCAGACACAAAATATAGGGAAATATTAGATCATACCCTATGAAAACACGGTGCTCTAAGTCAGGAGCAATCGGACTTTATTCTGCTCTGCAAAGCCTACATGCTACAATGAATGCAGTAGAGTATGGGATGATACTTTTTAGACAGGTGGACATCTATTGCGGGAGCAGCTGAGCCGTATCCTGCCCATTTCCTGCTCTGCAGAGGTTACACTCTAATATACAGTCAACCACAGTATGGGGACACTCTACGCACCAAAACAATTAAACACACTGTGCTGTAAGATCTGATTGAAAATGAAACTTATTTTTTTATGGAGGCTACGTGAGTCATAGCTAGGGGAGGTGTGGCTAGCATTGCATAAACAGAAACAAAAGTGCCTTAACCCTTTAAAGGAACACTATAGTCACCTAAATTACTTTAGCTAAATAAAGCAGTTTAGTGTATAGATCATTCCTCTGCAATTTCACTGCTCAATTCACTGTCATTTAGGAGTTAAATCACTTTGTTTCTCTTTATGCAGCCCTAGCCACACCTCCCCTGGCTATGATTGACAGAGCCTGCATGAAAAAAAACTGGTTTCACTTTCAAACAGATGTAATTTACCATAAATAATTGTATCTCAATTTCTAAATTGAACTTTAATCACATACAGGAGGCTCTTGCAGGGTCTAGCAAGCTATTAACATAGCAGGAGATAAGACAATCTTAATTAAACAGAACTTGCAATAAAGAAAGCCTAAATAGGGCTCTCTTTACAGGAAGTGTTTATGGAAGGCTGTGCAAGTCACATGCAGGGAGGTGTGACTAGGGTTCATAAACAAAGGGATTTAACTCCTAAATGGCAGAGGATTGAGCAGTGAGGCTTCAGGGGCATGTTCTATACACCAAAACTGCTTCATTAAGCTAAAGTTGTTCAGGTGACTATAGTGTCCCTTTAAGGATGGAGGAAATTCTCCAACTGAATCAAAACAAAACCTTTAATTTGTGCTGCGTGTTTGTTCCAGTGTAATATAAGGGTTCTCTTCAAATGCACTCATACATGTTATATATTGTTTCATAAAAGAACAAAAATCACTTTTGTTATCATATATATATGACATAAAGTGTGAATACAATGTTATAAAAGGAAAAAAGAAACACATTTTGTCACAGTTTTACTTGTTATAATTTTCACACATCAAGTGCAACTAGAGAAAAAAAACTTAAAATAGATTCATGTAATAAGTCCTGATTGTTAAATGACTCATACATGGAGCATCCAGCTAAATTTTTGGTAGCCAACGTTAACCTTATACCAACCTTACCCCAAACCCGATGCTTACAATAATTCTAACCATGCAGCTACCCTAAACTTAAGTTAACCTTAATCCTATGCTATCAATAAGCCTAAAACAGCATTAATCTATCCCAGAATTAAAGTGATGCTATAGTTACCAAACCAACTTTAGCTTAAAGGACCACTCTAGTGCCAGGAAAGCATACTCGTTTTCCTGGCACTAGAGTGCCCTGAGGGTGCCCCCACCCTCAGGGACCCCCTCCCGCCCGGCTCTGGAAAGGGGAAAGGGGTAAAAACTTACCTTTTTCCAGCGCTGGGCGGGGAGCTCTCCTCCTCCTCTCCGCCTCCGTTCCTCCCCGTCGGCTGAATGCGCACGCGCGGCAAGAGCTGCGCGCGCATTCAGCCGGTCGCATAGGAAAGCATTCATAATGCTTTCCTATGGACGCTTGCGTGCTCTCACTGTGATTTTCACAGTGAGAATCACGCAAGCGCCTCTAGCGGCTGTCAGTGAGACAGCCACTAGAGGAAAAAGGGGAAGGCTTAACTAATTGATAAACATAGCAGTTTCTCTGAAACTGCTATGTTTATAAAACAATTAGTTAACCCTAGCTGGACCTGGCACCCATACCACTTCATTAAGCTGAAGTGGTCTGGGTGCCTAGAGTGGTCCTTTAATGAAGCCGTTTTAGTGTACATACCACCCCTTTACTGCTCAATTCTCTGCCATTTCGGTTACCTTTTTTTTTTATACAGCCCTAGTCACACCTCCCTGCAAGTAACAAGCACGTCCTTCCTAAACACTTTTTGTAAAGTGAGATCTAATGTTTAAAGTATTGCACATTCTGTTTAATTTAGAATTTCTTATCAGAACTTCTTATCTCCTGCAGGCCTGTTCTATAACCTACATTGGGAATAGATTTTATTTTGTTTACTTTTTACAAAGCATATTACAAAAAACACTTGCATAACCGATACATAGGTGCAGCATTATGCAATAAGTATCAGCAAATTCATAGAAAGTAGAAAATACAAAACAAAACAAAACGGAACGCTGATTTAAAAAACGGTTAAAGGGTGTGGTGGCAAGATATTCGAAAAGGTAGCTCCAAAGGCTAATATGACATTCTTTATATAAAGAAAATAAATTATTATGCTAGTTTCCTGCCTACTAAGGAAAGGAGAAGGTACACCCCCTTTGCCTACAGGCGAGATGTGGTGTCAGGTGCGAGATACATAAAAAACAGGTTTCGTAACTTTGAATTTTGTGATTTAAATGTTTAAAACATTAATTCTTTATATAAACGCATGGAAATAATTGTTCCTTAAAGGGATCCCATAGTGCCAGGAATACAAAGCTATTTTCCTGGCACAGTAGGTTCCTACAGTGCCCCCATCCTTCAGCACTGAAGTTGTTAAAACCTTCAGTCACTTGCCTGAATCCAGCGCTGATGCCCCTCGGCTCTGGGTCAGCCTCTGCCCATGCTCCTCCCCCACCGACGTCAGCCGGCAAGGGAGACCTAGTGTGCATGCGTGGCAAGTCTTTATCAGAGCCAATTCCCGCATCATTATAATCACCGTGTAAAAACGAGTTTCTGATATGCAGACAACATTCAAGGTTCCTCAATGTTATTACCAATATGGATACCGCACTTTCCTGGATCCCAGGGTGCAACCGGGCCTGAGGTTGTCCAATTCTCACAATGATGGTCCAGGTACTCAAATTCAATCCAGTGGGCAGATTTATTGAAGCAGAATCAAAACAACATTTTGACCCACAACAGGGCCTTTGTCAAGTTTGTCATTGTTGACATAACGTATATATGAAAAAGCATAATAACAGATATACCTATAAAGCAGCTAACAGATTGACTTGGGAAACCAACCAATCAGAATGAACAGCCTGCAAATCTCTCTGGTGAGTCTTGTCCAGTGACATGTGCAATGTCATTCCTTGGCCTACTATTAGTTACGTAGGTTTGCAGTAGGCACGGAAGGCTTGTACACCACCTTACTCTGTCGTTCTTAGCAAGGGAGAACTGAATGGTCCTCCAACATATTATGTAGTATTTGTAACTTTTTTATAGATATAAAATATAATGTAGGACACTTGCCCTCTACCCACGGGGCATGCATATATTTCCCAAATAATCCTTGTTCCAGGCAGTTATTAACACCTCTGCCAATGGTTTTCCCATGGGAGGTATAGCCCCCTCTGCCAAAACATTATGATATCATCATTACAAAGACGTTTGGCTTACAGGACCAAGTCTTTATGCGCTCTGCCAATAGGTCTGCAGACTCTATCCCAGCACATCTTCTTGATCTTCATTCAAAACTCCCAGATACCAGGTGTTGGAGATACATTCCTAAAAAATGGTTTGTGTAATGCCCCTGTCCTTTGCACACCCCAGACACAACTACAGGGTTCATCCTGCCCAGTCTGTTGGCAGGACACCTGCTGCATACCTAGTTACATGTTTTTCAGTTTCAATGCCCCTAAGATAACCAACTTCTCTCTTTTTATAGGCCCCAAGTCCCTCATCCATTTTCACTTGCTGCATGTCAACAGGGGTTTTCTGTCATGATGCCCCCCGCTCTAGGTGTGGTTGATAAATTGCATCTATATTGGGATAAGAAAGTAGAATATATATTTACTTATAAATTAAAGATGTTTCTTTTGTACCCATCATGCCTGGCATTCTTCTCTCCAGTATTGTCTCTTCCTTAGATGTAATCATTACCATGTCTAAACATGACCTTACATGACCAATGTTGAATGAATGTTGAAACACACACTGGTGTCAATTCACCAAACGCGACTTTACATATAGCCGCCCTTGTTTACCCAATATTACGGGACTTCCTTCAAGCAGGAACTTTTGCAAACTCTCTTATTTTATATTCCTACCCAGGAGGGGCTCATTTTAAAGAGAGGAAAAATAAAATAACATGTAGACAGAATTTTAAAGATAATTGTACTGTGCAAGAAAATAAGCACAGATCATCTTTAACATCAGCAAATAAATATTTGGCTAAGAAAAAAAAACAAGTCATGGGCCTCTAAGACTAAATTAAAGTGTACAAGGGAGCGATGCCAAACACCTACAGGTTCAATGGCTGCTCAGTTGTGTACTAACCAAACTGTTTGTTTGAACTGAGCAGATGACATCTTCCATACGGGTTTTATTGTTCCCAGTTAGAGACTCGATCTCTTCTTCTCAGATACATATACACCGAAACCATTTGCTATGCTAATTATAGCCTTTCTCAGGATTTCATCAGGTAAATTGTGGTAATACAAATTTGTGGCATGACATCCCGGCTAGCAAGTGTGACCGGTCCCTGGGTGTCCCACCTACCTACCATGCTGGCCCGGTTCAAGGCCTTAGTTGCAAACAGATGGAGGTAAAGGAAAGCAAAGTCTGTTCGTTTTGTCAGACTCCTATTGGACATAAGAAGCGTAGTAGTGGGAAATATAAGGGGTGATGCGGGTCCACTTTAGCAGCTCAATACAAGTACTTAATATCCCTGCAGCCTGCCCACAAGAATTCAGTGTAAACCCACTGGGCACTTAAATGGAAGAATAAGCCATTTCCAGCTGATTTCTTTATTATTATTTTTTTTTTTTAAAAAGCTTATACCCCTGCAGTCATTACCATGTGATTTATATATATCTCCTATACCCCTGCAGCAATCCCTAGCTATAGCGACCCACTAGCAAATTTCCAGGTGGGCCAATCCATCTCTGCGAGGGAGTATTTATCAAACATTTCTAAATATTACAGATCTCCACATTAATAATACTTGGTGATGTGTATGTAGTGTGTATTTGTGTGTAGTGGGACCACGCAATAATAAAATCCGCAATAATGTGCAGTGTGTGTATAAGTGCATCACAGAGCTGTACTACTGATACAGTATGTGACGAAGTGCCCTTCGCCACTTTGTCCTGGAGAGGCCTGCTTGCCTGCCTCCTCCCCTGCGACTATGGTCCTGGACTATATTGCACTGTAAACCCTGAATTCAGGCATATGGACTTGTATTAGACTGTCTTTTCCCTTTATCTATGCTGTAGGTTTGGACTACTAAAATAACCTAACAGCCAGGAGATTTAGGCGAATATATTGCATAAGAATCACATTACTGGAGAATACAGCCGTTCGCATGATTTCATGCGAATTCCCTGTGCTCTGAATAGGTGGCCGCCATTTCGGGACTTTTCCACGTGTTCGCGGCCATCTTGCGTGCGAACAGCGGTGTTTGCCTGTGAACGCATGGAACTGAAATCGGCAGCGCAAACAGGCGAATACCGCTAAGACCTCCAGACATCCAGAACTTCGCACGGAAACTACCGAACGACCGGCCGTTCGGTAGTTATACTTAACTTAGTATGGGGATTCTAGCGACCACAAAGATGCGAATGGATGGCAAGAATTTCGTCTATTTTACCGTGCGAACGGAGACCGACCGCAAGGCCAAAACTCATGGAACTATTTTCGGCTAGTTGGTCTGTGCGGTCGGTCAAAACTTTGGAGCCCTGTATCTCCCGAACCATCCATCCGAATGGGCTGATTTTTGGACAGACTGTTCCCCTGAACAAGGGCTATTTGGGGATACCAGATTTAAAGCTGTACCCCCTGTTTTTGGGGTACATCCAGAAACTGGGTAAAATAATGTATGTTTTAATTGGGTTATGTGTTTATCTGAGGGGAGGAGACGTGGGGGTGTTACCATGCATGTGATTGGTCAATTTCATCCTCCCCCTGGGAGTGTCCTGTATGTACCTGATCCTAATAAAAAGCAGGCTGGGTGTTCCAGTCCAGAGACCTCTTCTGACCCTCAATACGTAGCCTTGTCTCGTTATTGGAGGGAACTGCTATATCACACTGGGGATTGCTATGCTCTGCATATTCCCCTGAGCTCTTAATCACTTAGCTCTTTTAAGAGCTTGTTCCAGATACGCTCTCCTGGAGGAGAGGTCTTCCCCACACGTTCCTGAATGCTGAAGGTTCATTCCAGGGTGGACGGAAGACGGCGCGGCTCCAGTTAAGCTACGGCGGTTGTGGAGCCTGCGGTGGTTGTGGTGTCGTCTGCAGTGCTTGGAGTCCTCTGAGAGCGCTAGGAGCATCCATCAACGGAGGGTACTCGGTCGGGGTACACGGAGCTCCGTTACACAGTATATGGTTTTATACTTCGCTCCAATTTACTAAAGCTTACAGTAATAGCTGCAAAGCAGTTACAAGTTTGCAAAGGCTGTTCACTACAGGGAGAATGCAAAATTAATTTCTAATTCAAAATAACCGAACGGGAAACTAGGTGAGTTACAGACTTTTTCTATTTCAGCTATTTTAACCTTAAATTTTAAATTCACGCTGAATGTTCATGTTAGTTAAAACCCCTGCGTATCTTCCACATCAGCTAAGCACACACTAATGGACTATTGCATCAGTTCTCAGGTGGTCTTTTTATAGACCCCCCCAAGTCCCTGATCCATTTTTACTTGCTGCATGACAACAGGGGTATTCTGTCCTGATGCCCCCACTGCAGGTGGAGTCAGGTGAGCAGATTTGCATCTGTTTTGTAATAAGGAAGTAGGATGTATATTTACCTATAAATATGAGTTTTGGCCTTGGCTCAGATGACCTGAGATGCTTCCTTAATATGTTAACCAAGGCATCTCTGAAAGCAGTACTTAAAATAATAGATTATAATTAAAGAATTACACAGTCAGTGAATGACTTGCAGGAGGCTGAGTATGAAAAATAGAAGCAAAAGTAAAATGGAATGTGTCCTCACATGAGGTCTAAAAAAGTTGCACTGGGCTAACAAACCACACCTTCCAAGTGCCCTGGATATAACAGGAAAGTCTTGATTTTGGAACTGTGTCCTGGTGTCCTAGACTTTTTCTCTGGTGTCGCAATATTCAAAGCTATTCTTCAAAACTGTTACGAGATTGCATCATTGAATATAATCTCCATCTTGCTCAAGCATATCCACAATATACAAAATGCTTAGTAGCTCACCGAGGATGCACGAAGCAGACTGGATGGCTGGAAAAGTATTTGTTAATACAGCATCTATCAGGGGAGGCCTGGGAGGACAGCTACAAACAGATTGTCCAATATGAAGCCTAACAAGCAGATTACTTACTTTTTTATTTTATTATTTTTTTATATTAATACCACAATGACTGTAAAACATTAATATATTTAGTGTTGAAACACCAGCCCAGACATCTCTGTATATTAATGGCCTGGGGGGCAAATTATCACCATGACATTCCTCCCCTGAGAAGTATTCACACCACAATGACAACCCTCTTTACTAACCTGATACCTTGTATTCTCATCACACTGACATTCCCCCTATGCTAGCCATACACCTTGCATGCACAGAACACCAACACTCTCTGCTGGGGATATACCTTGCAAGCACACCAGTACTGACACCCGTTCATGCTAGGGATATACCTTGCATGCACTCCACACTGACACTCCCCCTTTGCTAGGGATATACCTTGCAAGCACTCTCTTATAGAGATATACCTTGACACCCCTCTCTGCTAGAGATATACCTTGCAAGCACACCACATGGACACTCCCCTTTGCTGGGGATATACCTTGCAAGCACACCAGTACTGACACCCATCCCTGCTAGGGATATACCTTGCATGCACTCCACACTGACACTCCCCCTTTGCTAGGGATATACCTTGCATGCACTCCACACTGACACTCCCCCTTTGCTAGGGATATACCTTGCATGCACTCCACGCTGACACTCCACTTTGCTAGAGATATACCTTGCAAGCACACCAGTACTGACACACCTCTCTGCTAGAGATATACCTTGCAAGCACACCACACTGACACTCCACCTTTACTAGCCATATACTTTGCACACCATACCGCCACCCCTATCTGCTAACAATACACATTGCATGTTAATGCTGAAAACACTGGTATGTGACGGTGACAGACTAAAATGCTAATTGGCGTAGGAGTAGGACCAATCTCTAGCTGACTTACTCCAGAGAACGAGAATACTAGGCAGAGACTAGGCCTAGCTGGAGTATGGGAGCTCCGTCACAGTGAGGAGACACTGTATAGGGGTGATGTAAAAGTCATATTGTTCATCAATCATTGTGCTGGTGCAGATATACTGCATTTAGAACTTTTCACACGCAAGAAAATGTATCAGCATAAATATTGAATTGCTAGACAACTCTTTATACATCAGTAAAATTAGGAGCGTATTAGAATGTGACTGTTATATTTTTGAGATAGAATCCCCTTTAGATTACGGGCACCAAACTAATGAATTGATAACCGTATACAGAGAAACTAAAGGACGGAACAATCTCGAACAATGAGCTTTCTTTCTGCACTATGTGCAACCGAAACTACTCTGAGGTTAATCAGCTCAAATCTAAAGCTATAAAACAATATGTAAATTCATTTTTCTAGTAGAACACTGGTTGCCAATGTCTTGTTTTATTATTCTGGTAATGATTTGCATGTAATGTCTGAGACTATTACTCAGTAAATCGTATACATTACTCACTTCAGTGTTTTTCATTAAACCACACTGTGGGCAGGGCGAGAGCTAACATGCTGAAGGTGCACAAAACAAAATGTCACCAAGGGGTTGATATAGGTTTATCGTAGTCCTCTAAGTGAAGGAGTAATGCAGAGCTCCTTATCAACGAACACTGGGAGAAGCAGTTTGTAGGAGATACAGAACTTAATCGGTCAGCAGCCGGGAGGACATTCGATGATTAGGCCAACACGCAATTGTGGACACATTAGTAAGGGTGCATTTTCCGGGGTCGTCACCTCAGACTCAATATCAGTATTTCAAAAATAATATGGAAGAGTTTTTAAAAGAAAAATGATATAGAAGAGTCTGCAACACTTTAGGGTTTGTGGTTGGTGTTCTATAATATTCTACCACAAGTAGACTTGGCAACAATTTGACCAAAACCGGTCAACTTGTCGAGCCTTATTGGAGACTCATCTTTATTTTTGTTATATAGCTGGGAAATCCAAAGCTCCATTTGTCCCATATCTTGTAGAGACAGTGTTTATGATATACAGATCCCCGTATTTCATCTCTAGTTACATAGTTACATAGCTGAAAAGAGACTTGCGTCCATCAAGTTCAGCCTTGAAAGCAGCAATCAGCAGACACAGAGCCCTGCATTTGTCGTTTATAGTCAAAGCAGAATTTAGTATTATAGAAATACAGAGTGACTAGCGCTGCTGACTTATTGACTGTTAAAGGGGAATTGCCAATTCTCTGGATTTTTTTATACATTCGGTTTACGTATCTCTGAATTTATCACATATGTACTTGAGAGGTCTGAAATATAACATTAAATTTAAAAATCCTTACATCTTTATCCTGCAATGGGCGCCTCCATCTTGGCTCCCTGTCAATCATTGTTATAAGCTCTGTCCTTCGCAGCTGGGAGACAGTGTAACCACAGAGCAAACATACAAAGAAGAAAAGAAATGAAACAATGTTACGATTTCTCTTTTCTGAACTGGATTATGATGCAATTTTTTACATTTTTTAATATAAATTTAAAAGAAAATAAAGCATCTCACGAAAAAATAGTTAACACAAATTATACCGTAGGTTATATTGAAAGTTTTATTCTGTTGTCCTCTTTACTTTGTAGTCCTTGTCTGTGTTTGGAAGGTGTCAGTCCTGTAAGATACCTGACAGTTCTGTATATTTTCAATAATACCTTGTGCTGCAGAAAGTAATATAAAATACCCACATTTTCTAATTAAATTCTAAAAACATATTTTAACAGAACCATGAACCTATAGAACAGTCATGTGGAACTTTGTATTTGTATTATTGTTATTTGAGAAAAAAAAAAAGTAGTTTTGTCGTTTTTTGTTTTTTTTGTGTGAATGTTTTTTATGTTCCATTTTGGTTATGTCTTTTTCTCTACATCAAAGTAACAGGTTAAAACAATCAGTATTCCTTTGATGATGGTTGCAAGTTGGCTCGTGCAACACATTCCACTCAGTGTAAGACATATTTCCTTATAAATAGATCATTGTGAATCAGAACACACAGACAGTCCCCCTTAAGGGCCCATGCAAAGGATGCTGTGTCCCATCAAAGGCCGGTGAGGATCTCCTCTATTATCCCAGTGCACCCATTGTTGGAAGGGAAAGGCAAAGGGATTCTGGCCTGCACCCAGGGATGTATTTAGCCCAAGGCAAACTAGGCATTTGCCTTGGGCGGTACTATTTAGTTGGCCGCCCCCAAATGCCCACTGAGGTGTCCCCTGTAATTCCTGTCAGTGTGTGCGTATTCAGCAGTCTGTATGTATGTATGTATGTATGTATGTATGTATTGCATTTGTTGGAGGCACTAATAAATATAAGCTTAAAGGACCACTCTAGGCACCCAGACCACTTCAGCTTAATGAAGTGGTCTGGGTGCCAGGTCCAGCTAGGGTTAACTAATTGTTTTATAAACATAGCAGTTTCAGAGAAACTGCTATGTTTATCAATTAGTTAAGCCTTCCCCTTTTTCCTCTAGTGGCTGTCTCACTGACAGCCACTAGAGGCGCTTGCGTGATTCTCACTGTGAAAATCACAGTGAGAGCACGCAAGCGTCCATAGGAAAGCATTATGAATGCTTTCCTATGTGACCGGCTGAATGCGCGCGCAGCTCTTGCCGCGCGTGCGCATTCAGCCGACGGGGAGGAGAAGAGGCGGATCGGAGGAGGAGTGCAGGAGGAGATCTCTCCGCCCAGCGCTGGAAAAAGGTAAGATTTAACCCCTTTCCCCTTTCCAGAGCAGGGCGGGAGGGGGTCCCTGAGGGTGGGGGCACCCTCAGGGCACTCTAGTGCCAGGAAAACGAGTATGCTTTCCTGGCACTAGAGTGGTCCTTTAATTGTATCAATAATTTACATTTTTATTCCTGTAAGTTGTTCTGTAGGCAGGGCCCCAGTGCACTGCTTTGCCCGGGGGCCCATATTACTGTTAAAATGGCACTGATGCCAGTTACCACAGCAACGCTCTGATACTGTTAAGGAGCCTAAACTTGCAATAAGAAATACACAAGGTCTGCACCTGGCAGAGGTACAGACCGGAAGCTCTTGCAATTGGATGAATAAAAACTTGCCTTACCCTTGCTCAATCTAACAAGAGGAGGGGAGTAGGGAGGGGGGAAAAAACTTGTTTTTATAAAAAACAAAACAAAAACCCCCCACAAATAATACACTACAAAATACACCTTTGCCTTTTTAGCCAAAACATCCTTGCCTTGCTTTTTGCTTGCACATTAGGAAAATAAACATAATATATATTCACCTGTCAGCATTCAGACAATACAGATGAAGGATCTCTTTACCAATATCAGTGGGAAATAGTTTTTTCTTTGTTGTACCCAACCAAAGGTTTATTTCCGAAGTTGTTAGGTTTTACTATCAAGCCACTATCTCACCACAACTAAAACCTAACTCAGCTGGGTGTAGAGGGAAAAGGCAAATGAACAAATGCAAAATCTCATACATCCTATTGGGGAAAAAAACCAGGGAGAATATTTCATTGTATGTATATGTACACACTAACATGCATCAAAGACATGCGTTCAAAAATAAATTGTTGCAAAAACAATATGCACGTCTCATTATATGGTGTGTATGTAATTGGGTTTGAGAAACTAACAGCTAATATTGACCTACGTATCTTAATCGCTACAGCAGCCTACACAAAAAAATGCCACTATCCCTTGTGCCTATCCCCGTAAGGCTGATCACAGATGGCAGTGCGCATGTATAGGGTAAGCCATTATACTGTACGGTTATGGTTGCCAGGCTAACGAGTTAACGCATCTTTTTCTGTTTTCTTCACTAACAGTGAATAGCAAGATTGGACAGCATGTGTAGGGGCCGAGAGCAGCGCTAGACTGGAAAACGTGGGTATGCAGTTGAAATCTATCTTGTATTCTATAGGCCCTAAATATCTACGACAAGTAGTAACATCCATAGCTGCTGGTTAATATTTAACCAGATTAGAACATTGGAAACTAGCCTTGTTAAGACTTGTGGTTAATAAACTTTAGAATCTCAGGTCCTGATTGGATGCAAGAAAGGGGCCCTTACCTAGCACTCTAAATAGTATTAAATAGAAGTAGGTATAAGGAATATCATTGTGTACATTGTCAAAGTTCACATTGTGTGACCTTTACATTGTGTTCAATACAATGTCACTAAAAAAATAGAAATAAAATATCTGTATATGTGACCAGAGGAAGCACTAGTTGCGAAACGCGTCTTGAGGACGTGATGCACGATGGCTACAAGAGATGGCGGAGTTCATGTAAATTAGCCTTGCGGGTTTGATGTCTTCAAAACAATATTCTTTGTACCTACTTCTTTTTTTTTTATTCTTTTTTTTTAAAGTGCAAAGAAAAAACATACATATTTATGGATACATGACTACAAAAATGCTCCACTGTTTTTTAGTTTTTTGATGACATGCAAAGAATGCACATATAGAAAGAGAAAATAACAATAACAGACTAGTAGGAATTCATTTTTTACTGTTTATTTTATTGGTGCAGCATTGCCTGTCTTTAGACTACAGGGAGTGCAGAATTATTAGGCAAGTTGTATTTTTGAGGATTCATTTTATTATTGAACAACAACCATGTTCTCAATGAACCCAAAAAACTCATTAATATCAAAGCTGAATATTTTTGGAAGTAGTTTTTAGTTTGTTTTTAGTTATAGCTATTTTAGGGGGATATCTGTGTGTGCAGGTGACTATTACTGTGCATAATTATTAGGCAACTTAAAGGACCACTCTAGGCACCCAGACCACTTCAGCTTAATGAAGTGGTATGGGTGCCAGGTCCAGCTAGGGTTAACCCTTTTTTATATAAACATAGCAGTTTCAGAGAAACTGCTATGTTTATCAATTAGTTAAGCCTTCCCCTTTTTCCTCTAGTGGCTGTCTCACTGACAGCCGCTAGAGGCGCTTGCGTGATTCTCACTGTGAAAATCACAGTGAGAGCACGCAAGCGTCCATAGGAAAGCATTATGAATGCTTTCCTATGCGACCGGCTGAATGCGCGCGCAGCTCTTGCCGCGCGTGCGCATTCAGCCGACGGGGAGGAACGGAGGCGGAGAGAAGGAGGAGGAGAGCTCTCCGCCCAGTGCTGGAAAAAGGTATGTTTTAACCCTTTTCCCCTTTCCAGAGCCGGGCGGAAGGGGGTCCCTGAGGGTGGGGGCACCCTCAGGGCACTCTAGTGCCAGGAAAACGAGTATGCTTTCCTGGCACTAGAGTGGTCCTTTAACAAAAAACAAATATATACCCATTTCAACTATTTATTTTTACCAGTGAAACCAATATAACATCTCAACATTCACAAATATACATTTCTGACATTCAAAAACAAATCAGTGACCAATATAGCCACCTTTCTTTGCAAGGACACTCAAAAGCCTGCCATCCATGGATTCTGTCAGTGTTTTGATCTGTTCACCATCAACATTGCGTGCAGCAGCAACCACAGCCTCCCAGACACTGTTCAGAGAGGTGTACTGTTTTCCCTCCTTGTAAATCTCACATTTGATGATGGACCACAGGTTCTCAATGGGGTTCAGATCAGGTGAACAAGGAGGCCATGTCATTAGATTTTCTTCTTTTATACCCTTTCTTGCAAGCCACGCTGTGGAGTACTTGGACGCGTGTGATGGAGCATTGTCCTGCATGAAAATCATGTTTTTCTTGAAGGATGCAGACTTCTTCCTGTACCACTGCTTGAAGAAGGTGTCTTCCAGAAACTGGCAGTAGGACTGGGAGTTGAGCTTGACTCCATCCTCAACCCGAAAAGGCCCCACAAGCTCATCTTTGATGATACCAGCCCAAACCAGTACTCCACCTCCACCTTGCTGGCGTCTGAGTCGGACTGGAGCTCTCTGCCCTTTACCAATACAGTCACGGGCCCATCCATCTAGCCCATCAAGACTCACTCTCATTTCATCAGTCCATAAAACCTTAGAAAAATCAGTCTTGAGATATTTCTTGGCCCAGTCTTGATGTTTCAGCTTGTGTGTCTTGTTCAGTGGTGGTCGTCTTTCAGCCTTTCTTACCTTGGCCATGTCTCTGAGTATTGCACACCTTGTGCTTTTGGGCACTCCAGTGATGTTGCAGCTCTGAAATATGGCCAAACTGGTGGCAAGTGGCATCTTGGCAGCTGCACGCTTGACTTTTCTCAGTTCATGGGCAGTTATTTTGCGCCTTGGTTTCTCCACACGCTTCTTGCGACCCTATTGACTATTTTGAATGAAACGCTTGATTGTTCGATGATCACGCTTCAGAAGCTTTGCAATTTTAAGAGTGCTGCATCCCTCTGCAAGATATCTCACTATTTTTGACTTTTCTTTGCCTGTCAAGTCCTTCTTTTGACCCATTTTGCCAAAGGAAAGGAAGTTGCCTAATAATTATGCACACCTGATATAGGGTGTTGATGTCATTAGACCACACCCCTTCTCATTACAGAGATGCACATCACCTAATATGCTTAATTGGTAGTAGGCTTTCGAGCCTATACAGCTTGGAGTAAGACAACATGCATAAAGAGGATGATGTGGTCAAAATACTCATTTGCCTAATAATTCTGCACTCCCTGTAGTAGGAACGTGAGGTGAGTAAGATATAAAATGATAAGCATAGTCAATGGAAACACAGTAGAGTTTACCAGCAGTATGGGTTATAAGACAAAGAGCAACGGGCAACCCTTTATGAGTAAAAGACTATTAGCCGATTTTCCTTTTCTGGGCCAGCAACAGTCCCACGTGTAACCACTCAAAATCACAAGACCTCCAGCCATCCACCATGTGGTTTGCCGCTCGCATCAGAACAATGTGGGATCTTCCCCGGAGACGCTGCCGCAGAGTCACTCCAGCAGGGCGGACAGGATACAAGCTGCGCTCCCCTCTGCGAAAAGCAGCTGAGAAAGTCTGTGAAGATTTGCTCTAGTCTGCTGTGCGTGTTGCTAGGATAGACAGAGGGGACAGAGTAGGCCGCAGACGTCGCCATGTTGTCCGCTATGGGGCCTTCGGACGAGCTGCAGCCCTGTGCTTCCTCACAGCATGGCAGCCAAGCCCCTCTCCCCCCCCCCCCCCACATACTTATTTTTAAGACTACAGCTTGGAGTGCTTGGACTGCATTCTTACATTATGTTGGATGACTGGAGAGGATGGCCACCTCGGTTGCACTGATGCACTGTAGGTGTGAATAACGGTATATAGTATATGTTATATAGTATATACATCGTGCAGGTCCATTGTTATTTATATCTATACCTAATAGGGTCAGCTGAGGTTTTCATCCTTCCGAGGTCAACTAAATAAGTACCATTGAACTGGGAATTAGTGATATTGTCTCACCAAATATACACAGTATTTCAGTAGGGGGGAAGCCCTCCGGACATCCCTGGAATGTCCAACTGGTGTTCAGGCCTCGGAGAATATCTCCCTGATATCTGTCTCATTATTGTTTGTTTGTTATATTGTCTCACCAGCATCTGATTTGCTTCTTTCACAATGTGTGTTTAAACACAGAGTGCCCTTGGGAGAAAAAAAAGAAAAGCATTCTATATAAAAAAAATATATAAATACTTTTTTTTATCACCAAGACTGTTACTTGACTCATAGTTATACTATGTGACCTGAACATGAACTAACCGATTCCCCAAAAAACTGACAACCCCCTCCTGTGTCTGGAAGGCTTATCCACAAACCAGGAATTCTTGCATTGTCTAGAAGAACAAACTAGAGTACAAAATGTGTTTTTGTTTGTTTTTTTTTGTTACATGCTTTTCTTTGCTTAATATATGTTATATAGTGCCCCTATCCAGGTCGCTGCACAATATGTAACTGTACCCAAGTCAGGGAGTTGCAGACAGTACAATAGTATGATAACGCATTAAGGTCATGGATGCTTTGCAATCTTGGCCTGTCAGTGCTTAGAAATAATCCTTGTGAATATAGCACACAGACAATGTATTCTTCTGACCTATACTGGATAATATGGACTTACGTGTTTGTTTTTTTTATAAACAAGATTTATTACAATGTCGGACATTCACTAAACTGTGAATTGTCAGGATTTCAAAGCAAATTTTTGGACAAAATAGCAGATCCGAAATCTTAATTTTGGAGTTTATTTTCCCCTAGTTTGTTAATTGTAGCCCAGGAGTAGGTAACCTTCGGCACTCCAGATATTGTAGACTGCATCTCCCATGATGCTTTGGCAGCATTACAGGTATACGAGCATTATGGGAGATGTAGTCCACTACATCTGGAGTGCCAAAGGTTACTTAATCCTGCTCATAGCCTAAATTCTGAGATTAACTGTGAATTCCTCCACACTTTACTGAATAAACCTCTGAGTGGCAGTAATGTTCTAAACTGTTTGATTATTAGGGTCAAGTGGGAATTGCTGGGAATTCAGAGGGAATTCAAAGGGAATGTCAAAATTTGATTTGGCTATTATGCCCTAAATGTAAAATTCACTTTGAATTCACTCTAAATTTTGGGTAATTCCTACTTTAGTGAATAATCAGAGGGATCCATCTAAGAAGGATCCAGTGCTATATTTAAAATGTACAAAGAAAATGTGTTGTTGAGACCTGTGTCTGGATCCCCGTCTCGTTCCTAATTGAAGTGTGACCTTTAGGAGGTCAACTTCGTGGGAGGCACTTTGAGAACATGTAAATTCACATAGATTTGTGAGTGCAGCTAAATACTGCGTGATTGTTATATATTTTACAATATCACACTACAGTTGCAAGAAAAAGTATGTGAACCCTTTGGAATAATATGGATTTCTGCACAAATTGGTCATAAAATGTGATCTGATCATCATCTAAATCACAACAATAGACAATCACAGGCTGCTTAAACTAATAACACACAAAGAATGAAATGTTGCCTTGTTTTTATTGAACACACCATGTAAACATTCATAGTGCAGGTGGAAAAAGTATGTGAACCCTTGGATTTAATAACTGGTTGAACCTCCTTTGGCAGCCATAACTTCAACCAAACATTTCCTGTAGTTGCAGATCAGACGTGCACAACGGTCAGGAGTAATTCTTGACCATTCCTCTTTACAGAATTGTTTCAGTTCAGCAATATTCTTGGGAGGTCTGGTGTGAATCGCTTTCTTGAGGTCATGCCACAGCATCTCAATCGGGTTGAGGTCAGGACTCTGACTGGGCCACTTCAGAAGGTGTATTTTCTTCTGTTTAAGCCATTCTGTTGTTGATTTACTTCTATACTTTGGGTCATTGTCCTGTTGCAACACCCATCTTCTGTTGAGCTTCAGCTGGTAGACAGATGGCCTTAAGTTCTCCTGCAAAATGTCTTGATAAACTTGGGAATTCATTTTTCCTTCGATGATAGCAATCTGTCCAGTCCCTGACGCAGCAAAGCAGCCCCAAACCATGATGCCCCCACCACCATACTTCACAGTTGGGATGAGGTTTTGATGTTGGTGTGCTATGCCTCTTTTTCGCCCCACATAGTGTTGTGTGTTTCTTCCAAACAACTAAACTTTGGTTTCATCTGTCCACAGAATATTTTGCCAGTACTGCTGTGGAACATCCAGGTGCTCTTGTGCAAACTGTAAACGTGCAGCAATGTTTTGTTTGGACAGCAGTGGCTTCCTCTGTGGTATCCTCCCATGAAATCCATTCTTGTTTAGCGTTTTACGTATTGTAGATTCGCTAACAGGGATGTTAGCATTTGCCAGTGACTTTTGTAAGTCTTTAGCTGACACTCTAGGATTCTTCTTCACCTCATTGAGCAGTCTGTGCTGTGCTCTTGCAGTCATCTTTACAGGACGGCCACTCCTAGGGAGAGTAGCAACAGTGCTGAACTTTCTCCATTTATAGACAATTTGTCTTACCGTGGACTGATGAACAGCAAGGCTTTTGGAGATACTTTTATAACCCTTTCAGAGCTTTATACAAGTCAACAATACTTAATCGTAGGTCTTCTGAGAGCTCTTTTGTGCGAGGCATCATTCACATCAGGCAATGCTTCTTGTGAAAAGCAAACCCAGAACTGGTGTGTGTTTTTTATAGGGCAGGGCAGCTGTAACCAACACATCCAATCTCATCTCATTGATTGGACTCCAGTTGGCCGACATCTCACTCCAATTAGCTCTTGGAGATGTCATTAGTCTAGGGGTTCACATACTTTTTCCACCTGCACTGTGAATGTTTACATGGTGTGTTCAATAAAAACATGGCAACATTTCATTCTTTGTGTGTTATTAGTTTAAGCTGACTGTGAATGTCTATTGTTGTGACTTAGATGATGATCAGATCACATTTTATGACCAATTTGTGCAGAAATCCATATCATTCCAAAGGGTTCACATTCTTTTTCTTGCAACTGTATGTTGTATTTTTTTTATTAGGCACATCAGGTGTACCCTACTTTATTTTTTTGTATTTTTATCGACTATAAGAGATCGTTGTCTGGGAGGTGATCTGTGGGAATCTGCTTTTCCCTGTTTAAGATAAGTATTATTTGATTGTATATACTGTTTTCGGTGTAGGGTTTATTGTACAAAATGTTAAAATATAGAGTATTCTACTCATTATCAGAAAAGTAAAACAAAATAACCAACCACAACAAAGCGAAAAGGGGCTTTTATAGTCAATAATAAAATATAGGTTGCAGAACAATAGCTACAATACAAAATGTTTGATGAAAAAAGGGTGAAAAGAGACAGGGGGTCATTCATAATATTGTGAATTGTCCAAAATTTGTGAAACATTAATCTCTTCCCATTTTAGGCCCCCAAAAAACAGCTATAGTTCCTGTTCAGCTATTTTAACCTACAGTTAGAAATTTACACGTTTTTTGAGTAACTCTACTTGCATTTTATTTTAACACAGAAAACATGTCCGGATTTAGAGCAGTGGGAGGTACAACAAAGAAGGTACACTTTTCGACAACAACTACGGTAAGTGATAGAATGTTTGATACGTCTAGTTATTAATACATTTCATAACAATGAGATTAAGTTAAAGCTAATAATACAGTATTGGTTTGAGATTCACTGTTCCGGTGCAACAGGTGAAAAGGCATCTCAGTCCAATCCTCTAATTTTCCAAAATGTAAAAATAGCAGAACCATACACGGCTGTTACATACATAAGGGAGTCACCTAGCATTGAGGTGACGGGTAACAGTTGGTGTGTGGTGAGAACATAATAGAAAATACTTATACGCCCAGCCCAATTTAGGAAGATACACAAGTGGTACATTGGATAAAATGGAGCAAAGCAATTAGGTGCCTAAATGGCTCACTGGCAGCTATATCCTACCACTCCCATAATTCTTAGTTACAGGAGCAGTTTCATCAGAAGTCCGCTGTCCTTGGTTTACCTCTACGGGCCTAGTATATTTGTAGTATCCTGTAACTATGGCCCAGAATGCTTTTCTGGGGGATATTTATTGCTTAGCGAGCAGAGAAATTAACTCTAAAGCGTTGTATATTCCGAGCCGTGGTACTAGACCGGCTGATATCATTGAGAGTTGGAACTCAAGAACTGCTGGAGAAATACAACTGAGGGCCTAATACTAAACTTTATGGGTAGTTATGGTACTTTTGAAGGTTAATGAGTGAATTTTCACACCATTTCAAAATATATCGGTCAAATGCTTTATTATCGAATGCTTTGATACCATTTTTTAAGTGCAGAGCTCCCTCTACTGGTCCAATTGTAAATTAACCAATATATAATAGGGGTGCGCTTAGAATAATAGTACTAAGAATATTTATTTCGACATCTCACAGTCTTCCAATAAGTGTGAAAACACGTAAAAAAGAAAATACACTATATAGTGCAGATCAAATATGATAATGGCCGTATACAATTAGTTAGAAATGTCTATGAATTATTGTGTGCAATTACGAATCCAGGTAATAAAACCAATAACACATAATGGAAATGTGAATATAATTGATGCTTAAACATTTATGGAAAATTAGAGAAATGGCAGTTTTCAGGGAGTCTTATTTTTTTCCTATCTGAGCGTCTTTTCACATTTGTTTTTTAACAAGTTGTAAATCAGGTCATCAATATGGTTGTCAGTTCAAACTCGTTGTAAAGAATTGGAAATATTCCAGAACTATGAATTTGGGGCAGTCAACAAAGAAAAATCTAGGTCACTTTGGCATACCTCAGATAGTAAACTCTGCTGGAATTTGACCGTCATGAAGATTATTGTAAATGCTATTGAACAATTTAGGGGAAATATGAGAGTTTTATAGCCTGAGCTACTTGTTCTGTGCCTGGAGACTCATCATTTACGCAACGACACTGGAACGTTGCAAGAAGAACACGTGTAATCATGACCCGTCCAGTCTAGACAGAATGTTCACAGGCTTTTGGGCCAGGCTTTACGAGCGAATGTATGCCTCCTCACCTGCGGTCAGACCGCTCTGGTGCCCTCATCTGTGGAGGTAACCGCAAGATGGGAGGTGCCAACGGCCCCTCAAGGTGTGGGCGACATCGGGGGAGGCATTGCAGACCGACATGGAAAGCCTGTCTTCCATACCCTCTTCGTCGTCGGGCAGGGAAACCAAACTGCCGAAGCACCACAACAGCAGATCGTCCTTCTTACACGGTTTAGGCCTTCAAGAAGCGTTCCTCTGTACCAGCCTATACCAAATGTCCGGCGCCTGACGCCCACTGGGTCTCCGGCATACCTGCTTTGGGAGACTTTAATTGTGCCCAAATTGGGACCATACTCAGATGGGTCTTTCCGACCATTGCTCTGAACTCCAGAGTCATTCTAGTGCATTGCGTCATACATTAACATATACCTGCAGTCTGTTATCTTTATTTCTACCGCTTTATTATAGCATCAATAAGAATTGATCTACTCTCGTTGTCTTATTCTATTGCTTGACCTACATATGGTAACTGTATGTAGTGGGGAAAAAAACCTGTGGGTTAAGTAAAACCTGACCCAGAGGCTCCACGGTAGGGGGTAACCCTTATATTATCAATAGACATAAAAATACCTTATTAAACCACAGTGGCCCTCTGAAGGTATCTTGGATTGTATATGCAATGCTGTATGCATGCTATTCATTAGACATATAGATTTCCTTGGAGAGTTAATCAAATACAGCTTTTTCGTTCACCCTGCGCGGAGTAAGACATACCATTTGTATCTGTATGTATTATCACTAGCACACATCTGATTGGTCCAGGTGTAATACCGACCATTTTTATCTTGTTTCATGACTATCCCCCCTTTAATAGATCCTAAACCTCAGTGACCTATGGGCCACTGTGCTTTAATAAGGTGTGTTTTTTTTGGTCTATTGACCTACATCTGTCTTGCTTTTGGGGACCTAATAAGTGGATGCTAAGTTCCAGAGAGAGCCCAGCAATGCTGGTTGTTAGGTAAGCCAACTGCAGTATCTCTTAGATTCAATTCCTAGCAAAGTCAACTCAGTCTTGCATCCTTCTACGGTCGACAAACAGGTATCATCATTAAGTTGGGTAATAGTAATATTTCGGCGTAGGATGTACTTGAAAACTGCAACATGCAGAAAGGATAGCTGTTTTGGTTAAATAGTTTGATATTATTATAATTATTATTCACCATCACTCATTGGTCTGTGTGCTATAAGGGATATGTTGTACTCTAAACGATGTACTGAGACACTGGCAAGAAAATGGACCTGGTAGGGATTGAGGAGAATACCTATTTAATTAGCACTTCTTAAGGACATAAAAAGGCTCATCCTAGAGAGTATAATGAAATGATCAAAACAGAAACAAGACAATGCCATTACAAGTTGTATTTTATTAAAATAATTGTATTTTATCAACCTTTATATGTACCCATTTGATAGGAAGGAACTCAGGAGTGCCCACGCTATTTGATAGCTATTTATTATCACTGTGTTACTTTGTTAGTATACATGCGTGGGTAATAATACCTGTGTTATTTTGTTAGTACACATGCTTGGGTAATAATACCTGTGTTACTTTGTTAGTACACATGCTTGGGTAATAATACATGTGTTACTTTGTTAGTACACATGCTTGGGTAATAATACCTGTGTTACTTTGTTAGTACACATGCTTGGGTAATAATACCTGTGTTATTTTGTTAGTACACATGCTTGGGTAATAATACCTGTGTTACTTTGTTAGTACACATGCTTGGGTAATAATACCTGTGTTATTTTGTTAGTACACATGCTTGGGTAATAATACCCGTGTTACTTTGTTAGTACACATGCTTGGGTAATAATACCTGTGTTACTTTGTTAGTACACATGCGTGGGTAATAATACCTGTGTTATTTTGTTAGTACACATGCTTGGGTAATAATACCTGTGTTACTTTGTTACTATGCATGCTTGGGTAATAATACACGTGTTACTTTTTTAGTACACATGCTTGGGTAATAATACCTGTGTTACTTTGTTAGTACACATGCTTGGGTAATAATACCTGTGTTACTTTGTTAGTACACATGCGTGGGTAATAATACCCGTGTTACTTTGTTAGTACACATGCTTGGGTAATAATACCTGTGTTACTTTGTTAGTACACATGCTTGGGTAATAATACCTGTGTTACTTTGTTAGTACACATGCGTGGGTAATAATACCAGTGTTACTTTGTTAGTACACATGCTTGGGTAATAATACCTGTGTTACTTTGTTAGTACACATGCTTGGGTAATAATACCTGTGTTACTTTGTTAGTACACATGCTCTGGTAATAATACCTGTGTTACTTTGTCAGTACACATGCTTGGGTAATAATACCTGTGTTACTTTGTTAGTACACATGCGTGGGTAATAATACCCGTGTTACTTTGTTAGTACACATGCGTGGGTAATAATACCCGTGTTACTTTGTTAGTACACATGCTTGGGTAATAATACCTGTGTTACTTTGTTAGTACACATGCGTGGGTAATAATACCCGTGTTACTTTGTTAGTACACATGCTTGGGTAATAATACCTGTGTTACTTTGTTAGTACACATGCTTGGGTAATAATACCTGTGTTACTTTGTTAGTACACATGCGTGGGTAATAATACCCATGTTACTTTGTTAGTACACATGCTTGGGTAATAATACATGTGTTACTTTGTTAGTACACATGCTCTGGTAATAATACCTGTGTTACTTTGTTACTATGCATGCTTGGGTAATAATACCTGTGTTACTTTGTTAGTACACATGCTTGGGTAATAATACCTGTGTTACTTTGTTACTATGCATGCTTGGGTAATAATACCTGTGTTACTTTGTTAGTACACATGCTCTGGTAATAATACCTGTGTTACTTTGTTACTATGCATGCTTGGGTAATAATACCTGTGTTACTTTGTTAGTACACATGCTTGGGTAATAATACCTGTGTTACTTTGTTACTATGCATGCTTGGGTAATAATACCTGTGTTACTTTGTTAATACACATGCTCTGGTACTAAATACCTGTGTTACTTTGTTACTATGCATGCTTGGGTAATAATACCTGTGTTACTTTGTTAGTACACATGCTCTGGTAATAATACCTGTGTTACTTTGTTAATACACATGCTCTGGTACTAATACCTGTGTTACTTTGTTACTATGCATGCTTGGGTAATAATACCTGTGTTACTTTGTTACTACACATGCTTGGGTAATAATACCTGTGTTACTCTGTTAGTACACATACTTGGGTAATAATACCTGTGTTACTTTTTTACATTAATGAGACTGTCACTATACATGTTTTGTATTGAAAGTTAGTCATTTTTGTTTGAATATAACTAGCCATTATATAAGTAGGTTGATGCTATTATTCAGGTTACTGTGTCATTTTCGTTACTGTTAGCCTACCGGTATTTTGGGTTATAATAATTGTGCCATTTCTTTACTACAGGAAACAATGTTTGTTGTTTATTTAGGTTAATAACTAGGTATTACTAATATAAGCTTGCAGAGCACGTTTCAATAAAGCATCTGGGTAATTTTATGTAATAAAAGGAGAATATTTAGTTAAAGCATAGCCGTTATAGCCATCTAAACATAAAACAAGTTAAACCATAGCTAAATGTTTTTTTTTTTAAATTATGGAATGAACACATAATAGAAAATTAAAAATAAAATTAAAATAATCAAGTAATACATTGTTAAGCTACTGTTACGCTAATCCTATTCAAAGATGTGATATTTATCTTTCAAATTTTCCAAAAAATAAAGCATTTCAAACTACAGCATTAGTGCAGGTAGGTAGAGTCTTTGCATGTGCCCATTATCACTAAATTAACCTTTTAAGATGGGTCAGTAATACTTCTCTTTATTAACACTTCTCCTGTTAGTTTCTAAGGGACTTTCAAAGGAATCTAAGCTATGCAAGTGGTTAGATGGATAGAGCATTCAACTCGAAAAGAGAAGGGTGCACTTGACCGTGATGTATAGTCCTCCTGATTACACCTTCTTTTATATCCTATAAAACAGCAAATTATCAAAAAAAAAGGAAAAACCATTTTGAACTGGTCAATCTGTACTTTGCACATACTGGGCTGAGCATGCGCGAGAGACGAGAGTACAAAACCGAGGTCTATGAAGGCTCCTGAAAGACGGCCGGATCCTTCAGAAAGCTTTTTTGTCTACAGTCATCACAAGTGACAGCTGGGGAAAATGTCAAAACTTAAAAAAGTTTGCTCAGCCTTTTGTCACGTTATGTTACGCCTAGGGAAATTAGATAAAGTAGACCCTGCTTTGTCTAAATATATCTTTGGACAGCATTGGAATGTCAGTGAAGTTCCAACACAGTCAATGTGAGTATTTCATTAAGATTATGTATGACTATTGACAGGCTTTCCGTGACTGGTTCTGTTTTCAGATTTCCTACTATAAAATATAATTTTACTTTACGGGAAGAATATAAATAAACATTTTGTTACAGGACTGAGTTTTACCCGATTATCACAAGTAAAACTTGGAATTGAAGATTTAAGTAATAAGCGATATTAAATCTAAGGTGTGTGTCTATATTGTATACTCTTTCACTTTACACAGTTAAATGACTACTATAGGCACCCAGACCACTTCAGCTCAATGAAGTGGTCTGGGTGCCAGGTCCCTCTAGTTTTAACCCTGCAGCGTAAACATAGCAGTTTCAGAGAAACTGCTATGTTTACGCTGCAGGGTTAATCCCTGACAGCGACTAGAGGCCGCTTCCGCGATATACACTGAGTAAATCGCACTTATCTGGCGCTGGACGTCCTCACGGAGTCTAGCGTCAGATAAGATCCCCATAGGAAAGCATGGGCAGGTTTGAATGCTTGCGTGCCTCTGGCCGCGCAAGAGCATTCGTCTCCACTCGGTAGCTGACGTCGACGGGGGAGGAGAGGTCACCAGCGCTGGATTAAGGCTTTAACCCCTTCAGCGCCGAGGGAGGTGGGCCCCGAGGGAGGGGGGGGGCTCTCCAAGAGCCTATTGTGCCAGGAAAATGGGTTTGTTTTCCTGGCACTATCGGATCCCTTTAATGTCAGTGTGCTGAAACATTGTATTTTTTAAGTGGGTATGTAAACGTCCACCTTTTTAAAACTTCTTTTGTCAACTGCCTCCATCATTGTCGAAGTATTTAACAAAATGTGTAACTCTGATATAGCCAACTCTTAATCCCGTTTTTATCTGTTTAATTTTTCACGTTTTCTTGATGTGGATCACATGACTCTTTCTGATGTCACACGCTTTAGTTATCTATGAGCTCAGTGAATATTTCTCGTGCTTCTAAAGAACCAAATATAGTCCATCAATCATCAATGATACTGATTACTTAACACAATAGAGTTTTCCCGAGGTGCACATCCTAGCAGAGACATGGATCTCGCAGGGATACAATAGGTATCTAAAACAGAATCTGCCCAAAACTCTTCTTACTTTTTTGTCTTGAAATACTTTGTTTTAGTTGCATCACCTAATTGAATTACTGTTTTGGTATCTGTGAACATAGGCACACATTGGCCACAGTTTTAATTTGAGTGACATATACATTATTTTTTACAAAATTGTGTATAGCTATAGGAAAAGTAGATTTCCAGCACCCTGTTATAACTACCGTTTATACATTGTCGTATATATTTGTGGCAATGGTTTATTAGAAGAACAGGGCTCTCTGATGTCCCTCTTCAACAGATCTGTCCAGGGATTTAGTCAAAGCTACATTTTAACATAGAAACCAACGGCTGGAAACTCCGCTGCCAGATAGACTGTATCTGAGACCATATCATCTAAATGTGTATATGTGTGAGACCTGCTACCTATACGACAAAGCAGAGATGACGAGAGGTATATGTGGTGCAGGCAGGTGGGAATTATATGCCCGCCATGATAAAACATTTATAACACCTATGGCGGACCAAAGTGCATGTCATTATCCTTCTGCTAAGGACACAAATTGTCTGCCCTACTCAAACCCCTTCCCCATGTCCCTATTCTGATAAGCAAACGACCTAGGGTTACTTAATATGAGGTGTCATCAATATACCATAGAGAAAATACCAGTGGAGGTTGGTTCATAGGGGCAGGTGGAGCAGTGGCCCCATCAGGTTTTGTTGCAATAAATAAATAACATATATTGGTGTTATCAATCATATTTTTTTTAGTTTTTCAGTGCACTACCCATCTTTCATGGTGTCTTGAAGTGATGCAGAGGCTGAGCAAGTGATTATGTAATGATTTTGGGGCAGTTTGAAGAAACGTCCCATTTTACAGGTATGCATCCCACCGACATGCTTAGTCTGCTTAGTGGAGTTCCTGGCGTTGTCCATTGGCTTTGAATTGGTTTATCAAATCACGTCAACTCGAAAAGATAGAACTGCATATTTTCTGTCTTATAAGTAGCATCATCAGGAGATAGGGAAAGACCTCCATAGTGTTTGTTGCTTACCAGATAAATGTGTCTATAGGATTTTGGTGTTGAGCAGGGCATACCACTGGATCAGGTGTTGAGTACATGGGTTTAGGTGGATCCTAGTGATACACTATCTTGGAAATTCACTAGCCGCAATTTGAAACGAGATTGAGCCTCCACAAATTAAAGTAAAGCAATTCAAATACAGTTGGCTGATGGCTGGGGTATTTGCTCAAGGATAATGTAGCAAAATGACAGACATTTTTTCTGAGATTGCTATCATCTTGCCATCAACTTGAGTATTCTACGGTCTGAAGTTTACTGGAAAATATATTAAACCTAGAAAAACTAATTGCATCATCTTCCACATATTTTGAAAAAGATCCCAGCGACTCTGGCTCATATTCTTATCAGTACCTTTTAGTGAAAACATTAATGTTATTTATATTACATTTCTTCAGTATATATATTCAATGTCCATTCCTACTAAGGCATTTCATCACCAATTTTTAAGAAGAAAATAAAATAATTCTGGGTTCATGAAATAATTTCTTTATTTACAAAGTTCAGTCTCAAAATCAGAAAACACCCACTGTGTGTAGAGAAAGAGGTAAGAAAATAAGTGCAATGCTGGCATAAGTCCTTCCAGTGTTTTTAGAGCCAAAAAAGAAAGTCACAATTAATTTGGAGGTTAGACAAAAACACGAGAGAAATATTTAAGGAACAAAAGAGGAAGAGTTAAGAGCAAAGAAAGCTGGCAACTAGTGATGTCCCGAACAGTTCACGGGGAACCGTTCGCTGGCGAACATAGCGTGTTCGCGGTCGCGAACATGCGCAATGTTTGGTCCGCCCCCTATTCGCCATGGAGGTGGGAGGGTCTGGGAGGGAGGGTCTGCTGCTGATTGACTGGAATGTGTCTGCTGACTGTGAGGTACAGGGTCAAAGTTTACTCAATGATGACGAATAGGGGGTGGACCGAACATCGCGCGTGTTCGCGACCGCGAACACGCTATGTTCGCCGGCGAACGGTTCCCGGCGAACTGTTCGGGACATCACTACTGGCAACATGATCATACAATTTACACAGTTGCTGAGTGACATGAAACCAACAATTGGCAAGGAAAATTTAACCAGCAGAACTAAGGGAAACATGAAGTTTCGAAGTGGGTACGAATAGATGTTGACTACATAAAACAGTTATTGCTGGAAAATTAGAGAGGTTCAGAAATTAAGCTGGTTATCAAAATTGGAAACATAAGAACAGGTGAAAAAAAGCAATCTTGACATACTAGATGATAAGCCATGACACTTGTTTTGGGAATGGAGAAGACCTCGAAAAAACAAACAAAAAAAAACGTAGGCAATGAAAAAGTATTTATTGAAAAGTGAACGCAAATAAAGTTATTCAAGGGAAATGGGGAAGCAAATCCGGCAGAACAGAATGTATATTCCAAGTGTATACAGTACGGTATATTTATACATCTATATCATCTTCATGAAAATCCTTGGTCACCAGAAAGGTTGTATATGCAACACTGACATTGGGTCAGTCCTCTTAGAGATAAAGATGATTATCACTATAGTTAAAGTGTGGAAACATTCAATTGGACAGTAAAACAGGAAATTTCATTTTCCGTTGAATATTTATTTTGTGGCCCAAAAGAAGTAGGTTACTGGACTTCTTTTAGAAAGGGATTGATGTAATTGCAAGGCATTGTCTTGGTAGAGGAAATAGTGTTGTGTACAACGTTACTACATCATTGTATAACTCGGTAGGCTGAGAGCAGAAGATTGTTTCACAGTACAGTACATGTCCACATATTGGATAGTAATGCTTCTTCCACAGAATTTGTATTAGGAAATGTTACCATAGCACCAAGCATCTCAAAAGGGCTCATTAGATGGCCCTGTTCACAGGTCCATTTTTAGGGTGACATTAATTAGCAATGTTCTGTAGTGTTTTCAGAACCTTTCAAGTTTTGACTGTTAATTATTCACAAGTTGCCCCTGGTTGGAGCAGTTGAATTCCTCAATCAGGTCCACCACGGGTCATGACCTGCTCAGAGAAAATCCTTTTCAACTGAGCTACCTCTGCTGATAGTGAGGCAAGCTGGGATCGAAGATCAGTGCTATCCGAGGCAGGTGTGTTTGCTCCATCTTGACCTTGAGCATTCCATCGTCCTCGGGGGCAGGTTAAGGATTGCTGGGGGTATCCAGGGGTTACATCAGGGACAAAATTGCTGCTTTCTCTTGCCACAGGTGCTGTACCACCCATTCCCTCCTCACCAGAGGCACATGCCTTAAACCTCAACTTGTGTGGGAGACACTTATAATTATCTCCAAGAGTTTCTAACCTACCACGAGGATTTTCTATTGTCTCACCTCCAACTGCTCCATAATAAGTCATATTTGTAGCAGGCAGTGGTTGTGCTTCTTGCTCAGGGACCCTGTCTTCAAAGAAAACTGGGCTGCCCACACTAGGGGTTGAGAACCCAGAGTCTTCAGAGTGAGGCAGAGGTGTAGGAGCGTTTGGAGGGGAAGGGTCATGGTGTGAACAAGGAGGTGGATAGGCTCGACTTTCTTCACAAGGGTCCCGAACAAGGCCAAAACGGAAGCGTAGAGCAAGGAGCTCTGCACGGAGCCTAGCATTTTCTTCAAGGAGTGCAATAACACGACTCTCCAGGGCCAGGTCACCTGCTCGCCGCTTCTCCCTTGAACGTTTTGCTGCCTCATTATTCTTGCGTCTTTTGTCCCAATAACTGTCGTCTTTCTTCTCATCTGGGGTGAATTCCCGCCGGCGGCGGAGGGCAGAGGAGGATGGAGAAGGTGATGAAGAAGGAGAGGATGAAGAACTTCGTCGACCAAGCAGTGATCGAGCAAGGAGAAGACCAGAACCTGACAGGAGAGATCCTGAAGACGAGGAATCTTCAGCTATGTGATTTTGTGAAGGAGGGGCATATGGCTCCAGTGTAGGTAGAACTGGGTGTAAAGTAGAATCATCATTGTTGGGGAAAGTTGCCAGACCATTCATGGTAGGGTGCGGGGAAAGGGCAGGAGGGGGGAGATCACTGAGCTGAGCCAGGATTCCGTAAAACTTGAATTTAAAATAGGAATTCCTGAAAAAAAACAAAAAAACAAAGCTAAGAATTAGATTGAAATACTGAAAACAAATATATAAATAACTTAAGAGAAGTTTGAATCAGAAATGAAAAGAAGAAAACAACAAGTCATGGCCAATATGTGATTATTCAATAGTACAGTTATACAGAGCAACTAATATCTCTGTATCCACCACTTAAGCACTGAGCTTACATCTGTGACTCAGTAATGATGGTTCCAGGCTTCTAAACTACACCATCTGGCCTAAATGTTTTTCATTCTGGCCATAGGCATTGCTAACTAATGACATTCACCTATCCAATAACATACCCCAAACTAATGACATTTACCCATCCAATCACATACCCCAAACTAATGACATTTACCCATCCAATCACATACCCCACATTAATGACATTTACCCATCCAATCACATACCCCACACTAATGACATTTACCCATCCAATCACATACCCCAAACTAATGACATTTACCTGTCCAATCACATACCCCAAACTAATGACATTTACCCATCCAATCACATACCCCAAACTAATGACATTTACCAATCTAATCACATACCCCAAACTAATGACATTTACCCATCCAATCACATACCCCAAACTAATGACATTTACCCATCCAATCACATACCCCAAACTAATGACATTTACCCATCCAATCACATACCCCAAACTAATGACATTTACCAATCTAATCACATACCCCAAACTAATGACATTCACCTGTCCAATCACATACCCCAAACTAATGACATTCACCTGTCCAATCACATACCCCAAACTAATCACATTTACCTGTCCAATCACATACCCCAAACTAATCACATTTACCCATCTAATCACATACACCAAACTAATGACAGTTACCCATTTAATCACATACCCCAAACTATTTGCATATATGTATGTATGATGGGCCGGGGGCATTGAAGAAATTGGCCTTAGGGCTGCAGAGAGAGTAAATATGGTCCTGGCCGTAATGAGGTTAGTCGGACATGGAAGATAGCAACTGTGTACACTGTGAGCAATCAATCACGGCTTGTGTACACACCCAAGCTCAACCCTGTCGTATCCAACAGCCCATGCAATGTAGAAGGAGCTGGGGGTATTGTATTCAAGCTATTACAGCAGGAGAAATTATAAAGAGGGGACAGACACCAGATACCTTCTGGGTAGCAGGGATCAATGATAGGAGAGAAGAATTTCTTCCCATATATTGTAGCCCTTGGTCAATTATTTCCATTTACAAATTAAGTTACTTAAACGTTAGGCCTCCTGGCAGCTTAATGCTGACTTCAGCATTGTTGAATTCCTTACAACATTCTTGGTGCTGACTGACTGCTCACTGATGACTGTCTATTTTCCAAGTTGGCCATCAAGGTGCAATACTTCACATCCAGTCTGCACCAAGGGCTTTAATAGTCAGTTTATAAAGGCTTCATTCCTCTTTCTTTTGAAAAAAACCCAAAAAGTATTGTTTGCTCATTGTTTTGCCTATAAGTCCAGAATGGGCCAACTTCAAACATTCTTCATAAGATGACATCATCCAACATTTATTTCAACCAAATTTGCTTTACCACAGACACGGTGTAATTCTGAGACAGAGCACCACGGACACACTGTAACACTGAGACAGAGCTCCACAGACACACTGTAACACTGAGACAGAGTACCACAGACACACTGTAACACTGAGACAGAGTACCACAGACACACTGTAACACTGAGACAGAGCACCACAGACACAGTGTAATACTGAGACCAAGTACAGACACACTGTAACACTGAGACAGAGTACCACAGACACACTGTAACACTGAGACAGAGCACCACAGACACAGTGTAATACTGAGACCAAGTAAAGACACACTGTAACACTGAGACAGAGCACCACAGAGACACTAAAACACTGAGACAGAGCACCACAGACACACCGTAACACTGATACAGAGCACCTCAGACACAGTGTAATACTGAGACTGAGCACCCTAGACACAACTATAACACTGAGACAGAGCACCCTAGACACACTATAACACTGAGACAGAGCACCCTAGACACACTGTAACACTGAGACAGAGCACCCTAGACACACTTTAACACAGACCAGGTACCACAGACACACTGTAACATTGTAACACTGAGACAGAGCACCACAGACACACTGTAACACTGAGACCAAGTACCTCAGACACACTGTAACACTGAAACAGAGCACCTCAAACACAGTGTAATACTGAGCAGAGAACAACAGACACACTGTAACACTGAGACAGAGCACCTCAGACACAGTGTAATACTGAGCAGAGAACCACAGACACACTGTAAAACTGAGACAGAGCACCTCAGACACAGTGTAATACTGAGCAGAGAACCACAGACACACTGTAACACTGAGACAGAGCACCTCAGACACAGTGTAATACTGAGCAGAGAACCACAGACACAGTGTAACAGTGAGACAGAGTACCACAGACACACTATAACACTGGGACAGACACCATGTAACACTGAGACCAAGTACCACAGACACACTGTAACACTGAGAAGAGGTACCACAAACACACTGTAGCCCTAAGACCAAGTACCACAGACACACTGTAACACTGAGAAGGGGTACCACAAACACACTGTAGCCCTAAGCCTAAGTACCACAGACACACTGTAACACTGAGACCAAGTTCCACAGACACAACACTCAGAGAAACACAGCCACACTGTAACACTGAGACAGAGTACCACAGCATATTGTAATGCTGAGACCAAGAACTTACAGACATATTATAACAATGAAACCAAGAACCACATACATACTAAGAATGGGAACATGTATCACACACAGTGTAACATTGAGAACAGGATACACATATGCTGTAACACTGAAACCAAGAACCACAGAAACACTGTAACATTGAGGACAAGTATGTGTTAACAAAGAGAGCATGTAACACTCAACGACATAAACATTAACATATATACATGATAAATGACACAAGCATGAACAGAAAGAAACATTATAAACAAGAAAAAAAAAACGTAATTAATTCAGTAAGGCATATTATTATACAATATCAGCTACCCTGTGAAAACGATGCACAAAGACACGCACAATGTATGCTTGCATGCTCTATCCTGCGGTCATAATTGTGTAATCATTTCTTGGAAAGCAAGGACACAAACAATCATCTTATGAAAGAAAAAACCTTCATGGGTGTGTCTGGTACATTCAGAGAATCCAACACACATAAAGAAAGAAAATCTCTCACATCACGCACAGACATTTAATACATACATAAAGACAGATACAATCTCTCACATCACGCACAGACATTTAATACATACATAAAGACAGATACAATCTCTCACATCACGCACAGACATTTAATACATACATAAAGACAGATACAATCTCTCACATCACGCACAGACATTTAATACATACATAAAGACAGATACAATCTCTCACATCACGCACAGACATTTAATACATACATAAAGACAGATACAATCTCTCACATCACACACAGACATTTAATACATACATAAAGACAGATACAATCTCTCACGCCACGCACAGACATTTAATACATACATAAAGACAGATACAATCTCTCACATAATGCACAGGCATTTAATACACACGTAAAGGCAGACACAATCTCTCACATCACTCATAAACATAAAATACACACATACAGACATACAATCTCTCGCATCACACACAGTAATATAACACATATAAAGGCAGAAACAATTTCTCACATCACACACAGTTAAATAACACACATAAAGACAGACACAATCTCTCAAAACACACAAATAATGCACACAAAGACACACATATAAACACACAAACAAAATCAGATAGAAAGACAGACAGATGGGCGGACAGACAAACAATACAATACACGCAGTAACATTTATAAAATAAATTGCACAATAACAGACACATTTGTAAATACAACATTCACACACAGGCAGCATCCAGGAGTCCCTTTCTCTCTATGTGGCATATTCGAGCTGAAGTTTTTCAGAACAGTTGTTAGTGCTCCTCCTTCATTATATATATATGTCTCTATGCACCTGAGTGTAAGCTCTGTGGGGGCAGGATTCTCTGTATCATTTAAAATGTGTATGTGAATTAGAATATTAAAGTATGTAAACCCACATTATAATATTTTTTTTCAATTGAAGCATCACTTTTAAACTGTCATTTATTTTCTTGTGCTTTAACTACCAATAAGCAGTAATAACCAATAAGCACTAAGACATGTCCCTAATTAAAAGTTAACAATCAGGTATTTTTCAATTCCTTGTATAATCACGAATCCAATGATTCACAGACATTCTTTGAAGTTCAACAAATCTACAAAGCTAACTGATGGCCATTCATTCTCCAATGTACTAATATTATCCCAATTTCCAAATAATCCTGTCTTAACATTTCTGTATATTAGAGTGCACGCTCTGCGGTCAAGCTTCTTTTCTACCAGAGTAATTTCCAAATTTCTCAATGGATTATTCTCTCCCCGCTGGTGGATAGATGTTCCTGCGCATTAGAGTGTAAGCTCTGAGTGAAAGTATTTCTCCCAATAGGCACAGCCCCCAACTTTCACAGAATGTTTTATTAATTCAGTTAGCATTACAGTGTCAACTGTGCAGAAAGAAAGGATAATTCTCTCTGAACGTTTCCTCCTCTCTCTCTGCCTTATACTCCTGTCACCCACTAGACACACAGGATATTAGAGTGCGAGCTCTTCAACATAACTGATGCTCATTATTAGAGCCCATAACTCAATTCTCTCAAAATAATCTTATTTATTCTGTTGAGAGGGTAAATATCTATTTTACTATATTATTAATGCTGCTCTCTGTACACTATGTTAAAGCCATTCCATAAAATTAAAAAAATAAAATATGCAGCCATGAAAAGAATGCCTCTAAACCCCCCTCCATCTCCATAAGAATATTAGAGTGCAAGCTCTTCAGAATAGCAATATTGGGTGCACCCATTCTCTCAACAAAATCTCAATTCCCTTAGTCACTCTGTGGAGGAAATACCTGTATTCCCCAGCATTATTAATGTGCAATTCTATAGATTAGAGTGTAAGCTCTGCTGACTATCATGCTTGCTTGTACCTAGTCTGAGCTCTCTGTGTTAGAGTTTGCTGCAGGGCTTGCTGTGTTTACAATGCATATAGTATATGGGTGTTCTATGTATACACTGTCTGTATACTGAGGGTCATACTGTACCTGTCTGGGCTCTCGGTTTCCCTTTGGGGTCCTCTTCCCTGGCTGTCAGTGATGTCTCTCCCTCTGCCTGTCTGTCTCTGTATCTCAGCTCTCACACAGTCTGTGTTGCTGCCGGTCCCTCTCCTATCTATCTGTACATACACAGTGTGTGTCTTTCTCTCCCTGCCCTACAGAGTTCACACGAGGCTGTGCATTCACCTTACTTAACCCTAGTGCGTCCTGTGAGAATGTGCCAGCCTCTCCCCTCCACTCTCCCTCTGTCCCCTTCCCCTGTTCCTTGTCTTTAATGCTATGTCCACCCCCCCTTATCTGTCTCTCCTAAATGATGCACTGTAATATGATGATCTATGGCTCCAACAGGATAAAAATACTGAGTACTGTACTATGCAAATACCAATGTACAGTAGCTTTATACAGCCAGTGTGTTCATTATCGGTGTATAGATACTCAGTATTATTATACAGCGCAGTGTGTTCATTATCAGTGTATAGATACTCAGTATTATTATACAGCGCAGTGTGTTCATTATCAGTGTATAGATACTCAGTATTATTATACAGTGCAGTGTGTTCATTATCAGTGTATAGATACTCAGTATTATTATACAGTGCAGTGTGTTCATTATCAGTGTATAGATACTCAGTATTATTATACAGTGCAGTGTGTTCAATATCAGTGTATAGATACTCAATATCATTATACAGCGCAGTGTGTTCATTAACAGTGTATAGATACTCAGTATTATTATTTAGGGCAGTGTGTTCATTATCAGTGTATAGATACTCAGTATTATTATACAGTGCAGTGTGTTCATTATCAGTGTATAGATACTCAATATCATTATACAGCGCAGTGTGTTCATTATCAGTGTATTGATACTCAGTATTATTATTTAGGGCAGTGTGTTCATTATCAGTGTATAGATACTCAGTATTATTATACAGTGCAGTGTGTTCATTATCAGTGTATAGATACTCAATATCATTATACAGCGCAGTGTGTTCATTATCAGTGTATAGATACTCAGTATTATTATACAGTGCAGTGTGTTCATTATCAGTGTATAGATACTCAGTATTATTATACAGTGCAGTGTGTTCATTATCAGTGTATAGATACTCAGTGTTATTATACAGCGCAGTGTGTTCATTATCAGTGTATAGATACTCAGTATTATTATACAGTGCAGTGTGTTCATTATCAGTGTATAGATACTCAGTATTATTATACAGCCAGTGTGTTCATTATCAGTGTATAGATACTCAGTATTATTATAGTGTGTTCATTATCAGTGTATAGATACTCAGTATTATTATACAGCGCTGTGTATTCATTATCAGTGTATATATACTCAGTATTATTATACAGCGCAGTGTGTTCATTATCAGTGTATAGATACTCAGTATTATGATACAGCGCAGTGTGTTCATTATCAGTGTATAGACACTCAGTATTATTATACAGGGCAGTGTGTTCATTATCAGTGTATAGATACTCAGTATTATTATACAGCGCAGTGTGTTCATTATCAATGTATAGATACTCAGTATTATTATACAGCGCAGTGTGTTCATTATCAGTGTATAGATACTCAGTATTATTATACAGCGCAGTGTGTTCATTATCAATGTATAGATACTCAGTATTATTATACAGCGCAGTGTGTTCATTATCAGTGTATAGATATTCAGAATCACTATACAGCGCAGTGTGTTCATTATCAGTGTATAGATACTCAGTATTATGATACAGTGCAGTGTGTTCATTATCAGTGTATAGATACTCAGTATTATTATACAGGGCAGTGTGTTCATTATCAGTGTATAGATACTCAGTATTATGATACAGCGCAGTGTGTTCATTATCAGTGTATAGATACTCAGTATTATTATACAGCACAGTGTGTTCATTATCAGTGTATAGATACTCAGTATCATTATACAGCACAGTGTGTTCATTATCAGTGTATAGATACTCAGTATTATTATACAGTGCAGTGTGTTCATTATCAGTGTATAGATACTCAGTATTATGATACAGCGCAGTGTGTTCATTATCAGTGTATAGATACTCAGTATTATTATACAGCGCAGTGTATTCATTATCAGTGTATAGATACTCAGTATTATTATACAGTGCAGTGTGTTCATTATCAGTGTATAGATACTCAATATCATTATACAGCGCAGTGTGTTCATTATCAGTGTATAGATACTCAGTATTATTATACAGTGCAGTGTGTTCATTATCAGTGTATAGATACTCAGTATTATTATACAGCGCAGTGTGTTCATTATCAGTGTATAGATACTCAGTATTATTATACAGTGCAGTGTGTTCATTATCAGTGTATAGATACTCAGTATTATTATACAGCCAGTGTGTTCATTATCAGTGTATAGATACTCAGTACTATTATACAGCGCAGTGTGTTCATTATCAGTGTATAGATACTCAGTATTATTATAGTGTGTTCATTATCAGTGTATAGATACTCAGTATTATTATACAGCGCAGTGTATTCATTATCAGTGTATATATACTCAGTATTATTATACAGCGCAGTGTGTTCATTATCAGTGTATAGATACTCAGTATTATGATACAGCGCAGTGTGTTCATTATCAGTGTATAGACACTCAGTATTATTATACAGGGCAGTGTGTTCATTATCAGTGTATAGATACTCAGTATTATTATACAGCGCAGTGTGTTCATTATCAGTGTATAGATACTCAGTATTATTATACAGCGCAGTGTGTTCATTATCAATGTATAGATACTCAGTATTATTATACAGCGCAGTGTGTTCATTATCAGTGTATAGATATTCAGAATCACTATACAGCGCAGTGTGTTCATTATCAGTGTATAGATACTCAGTATTATGATACAGTGCAGTGTGTTCATTATCAGTGTATAGATACTCAGTATCATTATACAGCACAGTGTGTTCATTATCAGTGTATAGATACTCAGTATTATTATACAGTGCAGTGTGTTCATTATCAGTGTATAGATACTCAGTATTATGATACAGCGCAGTGTGTTCATTATCAGTGTATAGATACTCAGTATTATTATACAGCGCAGTGTGTTCATTATCAGTGTATAGATACTCAGTGTTATTACACAGTCTGTTCATTATCAGTGTATAGATACTCAGTATTATTATACAGTGCAGTGTGTTGATTATCAGTGTATAGATACTCAGTATTGTTATACAGCGCAGTGTGTTCATTATCAGTGTATAGATACTCATAATTATTATACAGTGCAGTGTGTTCATTATCAGTGTATAGATACTCAGTATTTGTAGCGGAGTAGAGGTACGATCCAAGGTAGCTCCGCTGGTAGACAGGAACAGCAATCCAATACAGGTATCAAACGGGTAGCGTAGTTACAATCCCTTCCCTCCAAGAACTAGACGACACATAGCTTGGAGGTCAACTGTCAGCTTTATTCACACAATTTCTTTTATGGCTTTTTCCCATGCAAGGGAGGTAACTCAAAACAACCAATCACCTCACAATCACCTCCCCTTAGATTAGCAGGTAAATTAATTAGAGGGAACCGAGTTTTCCCCAGTTTCTGAATGACCCCTAAATACGGGGGGTACGAGGATAAACGAGGGGTCCCCTGGTAGGTCTGCTCTGGGTGAGTAACATATTTAAATTTCACCCAGATCAGACCAGGGGTTCGGGAGTTACAGGTATTTAAAGATTTGACCGACTGCAGGGACACAGTAGCCGAAAACGGCTCCATAGATTCTGGCCCTGTAGTTGGTCTACTTCACTGCATGGAAAGTGCCGAACAGCTCAGCCATCCGACCCCAATCTGTGGTTCGGATGAATCCCCTAGACTGGGGAATGCAAACTACCGAACGGCGGGCCGTTCGGCAGTTTGGATCATACGATTTGGTGATCCTGGAGGTCTGAGCGGTGTCTGGGTAGTCGAGCGTCCGATTTTAGTTCCAGACGCTCGACGACCAAACACCGCTGTTCGGCAGTTAAGATGGCCGCCGCCACATGGAGATTAGGCGAACGGCGGCCACCCACGGACCCAATAACGGTATGTGCACATTTATTCTTCCTTAACATGCTGGTACAATATACAAGATGCATGGACATATAGGGTTAGGGACAAATAACAATGTAAATACGAGTTTCTGGTGGCTGCTTCTGCCACAATGCTCCCCCAGAACCAAGCCAGCATACACAGTCTGATCCCAACGGATCGGCTTGGGGATGTCTGGAGGAGTACCCACAGATCACTTGTCTAGTTCCGTTTGTCGGGATAACCCGTCAGCATTTCCATTGAGTTTCCCCGGGCGATATTGGATATTGAAATCAAAGGGCTGAAGCGCTAAGCTCCAGCGCAGCAGTCTGGCATTGTCTCCTGACACCCGGTTCAGCCAAACCAACGGGTTGTGATCTGTGAGCAGGGAAAATGTTTGTCCATACAAATAGGGCTGTAGTTTCTTCAGGGCCCACACCACGGCAAGGCATTCCTTTTCGATGGCGGCGTAGCTTACTTCTCTGGGTAAAAGCTTTCGGCTGAGGTAAGCTACGGGGTGTTCACCGCCATCGGCTCCGATCTGGCTCAGTACTGCTCCCAATCCGAACATTGAAGCGTCTGTATGGACGAGAAAGCGTTTAGTCGGATCGGGAGCAGCCAACACAGGGGCATTAACAAGGGCATTTTTTAGGAGTTGGAAGGCCTGTTCACACTCTGGGGCCCATACTACTAGTTTGGGAAGGTTCTTGCGGGTCAAGTCGGTAAGGGGCTTGGCTAGGGCGCTGTAGTTAGGTACAAACTTTCGGTAATATCCTGCCGTCCCCAAAAAGGCTAGTACCTGGGTTTTAGTGCGGGGGGTTGGCCATTTAGCTACGGCCTCTATTTTGGCTGGTTCGGGTTTTTGGTGGCCGCTGCCTACTCGGTGTCCGAGGTATTGGACCTCGGCCATCCCTATATGGCATTTACTGGGCTTGAGGGTCAGTCCGGCTTCCCGGATGCGGTCTAGTACTGCTCCGATATGGTCTAGATGATCGGCCCAGGAGTAACTAAAGATGGCTATGTCGTCTAGATAGGCGCAAGCATACTCCTGAAACCCGTCCAATAGTCGGTCCACCATCCTCTGGAAGGTGGCCGGGGCGTTCTTCATCCCAAATGGCATGACCCGGAATTGGTACAGGCCAAATGGGGTGACGAAGGCCGACTTGGGAATGGCGTCCTCGGCTAGAGGAATTTGCCAATACCCTTTACACAGATCAATGGTGGTTAAGTATTTCCCCCTAGCCATTTTGTCTAATAGCTCGTCTATCCGGGGCATGGGATAGGCATCGGATATGGTTTTATCATTGAGCCTCCGGTAATCTACACAGAAGCGGGTAGTTCCATCCCGCTTCGGCACGAGTACTACGGGGGATGCCCAGGGGCATGCTCAATTACCCCTAACTGCAACATTTCCTTCAATTCCTTGTACATGTTCCCCCTTACTGCTTCGGGAATGCGGTAGGGCGGTTGACGGAGTGGGATCGGATCTAGGGTTTCTACCCGATGGGTAGCTAACGGGGTATACCCCGGGAGGTTGGAAAAAGTGGCTCCTTTTTCCCTAATTAAACTTTGGGCCTGAGCTTTTTCTTGGGGATTCAAGCGGTCTCCTAGCTGTACGGCCGCGAGATCCTCTTGTAGCGTTCCTCGGGCCAGCATGTCAGGGAGGGGTAGGTTATCTGTGTCCTCTGCAGCCGAGGCGCAGATGGCGGATACTTCCTCTGTGCGCTCGTGGTAGGGCTTCAGCATGTTCACATGGAACATGCGTCTGTCCCCGGTCCCGGCGCAGGGGCCGATTATATAGGTGGTATCGCAGACCTGCTCTACCACCTTGAATGGGCCCCGCCAGGAAGCCTGCAGCTTGTCAGTAGGGACGGGGCGTAGGACTAGTACTTTCTGGCCGACCTGAAAGCTGCGGTCCCTGGCTCCCTTATCATACCATTGGCGCTGGCGTGTCTGGGCCGCCTGGAGGTTGTTGCGCACAGCCCGGGTCAATTCCTCCAGGCGGTTCCGAAACTCCAACACATAGGGTACGATAGGGGTGCCGTCAATGGTCGTTCCCCCCTCCCAGTGTTCCCTTATTAGGTCTAGGGGTCCCCTTACCCTCCTTCCGAACAACAGTTCGAAGGGAGAGAACCCAGTGGACTCTTGGGGCACCTCTCGGTAGGCGAACAGGAGATGGGGTAAGAACCACTCCCAGTTCTTCTGAGTGGCTACGAACGTGCGGATCATTTGTTTTAAGGTCCCATTAAACCGTTCGCAGAGGCCATTGGACTGGGGGTGGTATGGGGAATTAAGGATAGCTCGGACCCCGCATACTTTCCACAGCTGTTGCGTGACCTCAGCCGTGAATTGGGTACCCTGATCTGAAATGATCTCCCGGGGGATCCCCATACGGGTAAATATACGCATGAGGGCGTCTACTATGGTCTCTGCGTGTACATTCGTCAGGGCTACTGCTTCGGGGTATCTAGTGGCATAGTCTACCACGGTCAATATGTATTTCTTACCGGACGGGCTTTTTTGTCTCAGTGGTCCGATAATGTCTACCGCTACCCGGCTAAAGGGTTCTTCAATAATGGGCAGGGTGTGTAGTTTGGCCTTGTATCGGTCCCCCCGCTTTCCTACTCTCTGACAGGTATCACAGGTATTACAGTACTGCTTAATATCCTGTGATATCCCTGGCCAGAAGAAGTTCTGTAACAGCCGATGTTTAGTTCGGCTGATCCCTAGGTGTCCGGACATGGGAATGTCGTGGGCGATCCGCATTAACTCTCGTCGATACTTTCGAGGCACAATTAACTGTTTAATGGGTACAGGAATGGATCCGGCTACTACCTTTTCGGCATACCGGTATAATAACCCCTTATCCCAAGCATATCTCTCCCCCTCTCTGCCAGTCTGGTCTTTATCTATCCTGTCCTTGTAAACCTGTAGGGACGGGTCCAGGGCGACCTCGCTACCAAATTCTAATGGGGCAGCCCAGGGTAATACAGTGTGATCAGGGGGGTTTGTGCTTACCTGAGCCTCAGAGTCAAGGTGGGGTGCCGTGGTGCGAGCCTGTTGGCGGGTGACGACCGGGTAAGCTTCCTGTGGAGGAGGCCGGGTAACAAAAGCGAAAGTTAGCTCCCCCAAATCGTTCCCCAAAATCACATCGGCAGGTAGATCCTGCATCATCCCCACTTCAATTTGTCCTGCCCCCGCTCCCCAGTCCAAATGTAGTTTAGCAGTGGGTACCTTGTAGATAGCTCCCCCTGCCACTCGAACTGCAATGCAATCCCCAGTGAGATGGTTCGGGGCCACTAAATGGTTCCGTACCAGAGTGATGGTGGCCCCAGAGTCTCTTAACCCCTCCAGCCGCTTGCCCTCCACATGGACTACTTGCCGGTGGCCCTGGCGGTTGTCTGAGGCCGCCTGGACTGGGTTTACCTCATGGAGGGTGCCCAAGGGTTCTTCTATTTGGGTAGAGGTGAAAGGTTGAGCCCAGGGCCTGCCCTGATAGCAGTGTACCGCAGCTCGGGGGGTGGTTGGTGGTCGTTGAGGGGTCCAGGCCGGTCTGGCCCGGTTTTGGGGACAGTCTCGTTGCATGTGACCCAGCTGGTTACATGCATGGCACCTGACAGACGCCCGGTTGTTGTACCTGGGGGGTTGGGACTGGTAGGTCCCCCCTGGTCGGGGTGGATTTGCTGGGGTAAGCTGGGGAACAGCTGGCGTAGGTTGCACTCTACTGGAGAACTGCTGTTCCCGCCGGGAGTCCTGATGCTCATCTGCTAGTTGAGCGGCCTCATGCAGAGTACGGGGCTTACGGTCTCTTACCCAGATCTGTAACTGTGGAGACAAACGTGTGTAGAACTGTTCCAGCATCATCAACTGCTGGATCTCTTGGGCCGTGACGGCTTTGGCTGCCTCAAGCCACCCGTTAGCTGCCCGTTGTAGGCGGTGTGCAAATTCTGCATGCGAGTCTTTTGCTGATTTGGGTAATTCCCGGAACTGTGTTCGGTATGCTTCAGGTGTAATGGCATACCGTGCGAGCAAGGTTTGTTTTACCTTCTGATAGTCTCGGATATCCTCCGCCGGCATAGCTCGGTAGGCATCTGCTGCGCGGCCGGATAGGTTACCCGCTAGCACTCGTACCTGTTCTTCAGGGCTAATGGCATGCAGCTGGCACAAAAGTTCAAAGTTCTGTAAATAGCCATCAATGTCCCCCTCGGTATCATTAAACGCTTTGAATACCTGGTACGGTATTTTAGCTTTCGCTGGCGGGGTGGGGGCCGATGTTGCGCTTCCCTGCGCTGATCGCTGCATAAAGAGAGCCTGTACATCGTTGTACACCTGGTCTGCTTTCTGTGCTGCCATGGCTGGTGAGAATAGAGCCATCCTGGCCCGATATTCTCTGGTAAACTCAGTTTCTTCCCCCTCCCTTGGAGGTGCTGCAGCAGCTGCGACTCTGTCTCCTTCCATGAGTTCTGCGATTAGGATAGCCTTTGTTTTGTTGCTTGCTATCCTCCCTCTCGCTTCCAGTAACTCTTTTAGCGTATCCCGTTTCAAGAGGGTATAATCTGTTTCCATTCAGTCCTTTTTAATTCCTGCTGAATGCCTCTTGCTGTGTAGTACGATCCCGTCGCTTGCCACCAATTGTAGCGGAGTAGAGGTACGATCCAAGGTAGCTCCGCTGGTAGACAGGAACAGCAATCCAATACAGGTATCAAACGGGTAGCGTAGTTACAATCCCTTCCCTCCAAGAACTAGACGACACATAGCTTGGAGGTCAACTGTCAGCTTTATTCACACAATTTCTTTTATGGCTTTTTCCCATGCAAGGGAGGTAACTCAAAACAACCAATCACCTCACAATCACCTCCCCTCCCTCTCCTCCCCTTAGATTAGCAGGTAAATTAATTAGAGGGAACCGAGTTTTCCCCAGTTTCTGAATGACCCCTAAATACGGGGGGTACGAGGATAAACGAGGGGTCCCCTGGTAGGTCTGCTCTGGGTGAGTAACATATTCAAATTTCACCCAGATCAGACCAGGGGTTCGGGAGTTACAGGTATTTAAAGATTTGACCGACTGCAGGGACACAGTAGCCGAAAACGGCTCCATAGATTCTGGCCCTGTAGTCGGTCTACTTCACTGCATGGAAAGTGCCGAACAGCTCAGCCATCCGACCCCAATCTGTGGTTCGGATGAATCCCCTAGACTGGGGAATGCAAACTACCGAACGGCGGGCCGTTCGGCAGTTTGGATCATACGATTTGGTGATCCTGGAGGTCTGAGCGGTGTCTGGGTAGTCGAGCGTCCGATTTTAGTTCCAGACGCTCGACGACCAAACACCGCTGTTCGGCAGTTAAGATGGCCGCCGCCACGTGGAGATTAGGCGAACGGCGGCCACCCACGGACCCAATAACGGTATGTGCACATTTATTCTTCCTTAACATGCTGGTACAATATACAAGATGCATGGACATATAGGGTTAGGGACAAATAACAATGTAAATACGAGTTTCTGGTGGCTGCTTCTGCCACAGTATTATTATACAGTGTGTTCATTATCAGTGTATAGATACTCAGTATTATTATACAGTGTGTTCATTATCAGTGTATAGATACTCAGTATTATTATACAGCGCAGTGTGTTCATTATCAGTGTATAGATACTCAGTATTATTATACAGTGTGTTCATTATCAGTGTATAGATACTCAGTATTATTATACAGCGCATTGTGTTCATTATCAGTGTATAGATACTCAGTATTATTATACAGCGCAGTGTGTTCATTATCAGTGTATAGATACTCAGTATTATTATACAGTGTGTTCATTATCAGTGTATAGATACTCAGTATTATTATACAGTGTGTTCATTATCAGTGTATAGATACTCAGTATTATTATATAGCGCAGTGTGTTCATTATCAGTGTATAGATACTCAGCATTATTATACAGCGCAGTGTGTTCATTATCAGTGTATAGATACTCAGTATTATTATACAGCGCAGTGTGTTCATTATCAGTGTATAGATACTCAGTGTTATTACACAGTCTGTTCAATTATCAGTGTATAGATACTCAGTATTATTATACAGTGCAGTGTGTTGATTATCAGTGTATAGATACTCAGTATCATTATACAGCACAGTGTGTTCATTATCAGTGTATAGATACTCAGTATTATTATACAGTGCAGTGTGTTCATTATCAGTGTATAGATACTCAGTGTTATGATACAGCGCAGTGTGTTCATTATCAGTGTATAGATACTCAGATCATTATACAGAGCAGTATGTTCATTATCAGTGTATAGATACTCAGTATTATTATACAGCGCAGTGTGTTCATTATCAGTGTATAGATACTCAGTATTATTATAAAGTGCAGTGTGTTGATTATCAGTGTATAGATACTCAGTATTGTTATACAGCGCAGTGTGTTCATTATCAGTGTATAGATACTCACTATTATTATACAGTGCAGTGTGTTCATTATCAGTGTATAGATACTCAGTATTATTATACAGTGTGTTCATTATCAGTGTATAGATACTCAGTATTATTATACAGTGTGTTCATTATCAGTGTATAGATACTCAGTATTATTATACAGCGCAGTGTGTTCATTATCAGTGTATAGATACTCAGTATTATTATACAGCGCATTGTGTTCATTATCAGTGTATAGATACTCAGTATTATTATACAGCGCAGTGTGTTCATTATCAGTGTATAGATACTCAGTATTATTATACAGTGTGTTCATTATCAGTGTATAGATACTCAGTATTATTATACAGCACAGTGTGTTCATTATCAGTGTATAGATACTCAGTATTATTATACAGGGCAGTGTGTTCATTATCAGTGTATAGATACTCAGTATTATTATACAGCGCAGTGTGTTCATTATCAGTGTATAGATACTCAGTATTATTATACAGCGCAGTGTATTCATTATCAGTGTATAGATACTCTGTATTATTATACAGCGCAGTGTATTCATTATCAGTGTATAGATACTCAGTATTATTATACAGCGCAGTGTATTCATTATCAGTGTATATATACTCAGTATTATTATACAGTGCAGTGTGTTCATTATCAGTGTATAGATACTCAGTATTATTATACAGTGTGTTCATTATCGGTGTATAGATACTCAGTATTATTATACAGTGTGTTCATTATCGGTGTATAGATACTCAGTATTATTATACAGCGCAGTGTGTTCATTATCAGTGTATAGATACTCAGTATTATTATACAGTGTGTTTATTATCAGTGTATAGATACTCAGTATTATTATACAGCGCAGTGTGTTTATTATCAGTGTATAGATACTCAGTATTATTATACAGCACAGTGTGTTCATTATCAGTGTATAGATACTCAGTATTATTATACAGTGTGTTCATTATCAGTGTATAGATACTCAGTATTATTATACAGCGCAGAGTGTTCATTATCAGTGTATAGATACTCAGTATTATTATACAGCGCAGTGTGTTCATTATCAGTGTATAGATACTAAGTATTATTATACAGCGCAGTGTGTTCATTATCAGTGTATAGATACTCAGTATTATTATACAGCACAGTGTGTTCATTATCAGTGTATAGATACTCAGTATCATTATACAGCACAGTGTGTTCATTATCAGTGCATAGATACTCAGTATTATTGTACAGTGCAGCGTGTTCATTATCAGTGTATAGATACTCAGTATCATTATACAGCGCAGTGTGTTCATTATCAGTGTATAGATACTCAGTATTATTACACAGCGCAGTGTGTTCATTATCAGTGTATAGATACTCAGTATTATTATAGTGTGTACATTATCAGTGTATAGATACTCAGTATAATTTTACAGCGCAGTGTGTTCATTATCAGTGTATAGATACTCAGTATTATACAGCGCAGTGTGTTCATTATCAGTGTATAGATACTCAGTATTATTATACAGCGCAGTGTGTTCATTATCAGTGTATAGATATTCAGTATTATTATACAGCGCAGTGTGTTCATTATCAGTGTATAGATACTCAGTATTATTATACAGCGCAGTGTGTTCATTATCAGTGTATAGATACTCAGTGTTATTATACAGCGCAGTGTGTTCATTATCAGTGTATAGATACTCAGTATTATTATACAGCGCAGTGTGTTCATTATCAGTGTATAGATACTCAGTATTATTATACAGCGCAGTGTGTTCATTATCAATGTATAGATACTCAGTATTATTATACAGCGCAGTGTGTTCATTATCAGTGTATAGATACTCAGAATCATTATACAGCGCAGTGTGTTCATTATCAGTGTATAGATACTCAGTATTATGATACAGTGCAGTGTGTTCATTATCAGTGTATAGATACTCAGTATCATTATACAGCACAGTGTGTTCATTATCAGTGTATAGATACTCAGTATTATTATACAGCGCAGTGTGTTCATTATCAGTGTATAGATACTCAGATCATTATACAGAGCAGTATGTTCATTATCAGTGTATAGATACTCAGTATTATTATACAGCGCAGTGTGTTCATTATCAGTGTATAGATACTCAGTATTATTATAAAGTGCAGTGTGTTCATTATCAGTGTATAGATACTCAGTATTATTATACAGCGCAGTGTGTTCATTATCAGTGTATAGATACTCAGTATTATTATACAGCGCAGTGTGTTCATTATCAGTGTATAGATACTCAGTATTATTATAAAGTGCAGTGTGTTCATTATCAGTGTATAGATACTCAGTATTATTATACAGCGCAGTGTGTTCATTATCAGTGTATAGATACTCAGTATTATTATACCGTGCAGTGTGTTCATTATCAGTGTATAGATACTCAGTATTATTATACAGTGTGTTCATTATCAGTGTATAGATACTCAGTATTATTATACCGTGCAGTGTGTTCATTATCAGTGTATAGATACTCAGTATCATTATACAGCACAGTGTGTTCATTATCAGTGTATAGATATTCAGTATTATTATACAGTGCAGTGTGTTCATTATCAGTGTATAGATACTCAGTATCATTATACAGCGCAGTGTGTTCATGACCAGTGTGTGAATACTCGTCATCACTATACAGTGCGACATGTTCATTATCAGTGTATAGATACTCCGTATTATTATACAGCGCAGTCAGTTCATTATCAGTGTATAGATACTCAGTATTATTATACAGCACAGTGTGTTCATTATCAGTGTATAGATACTCAGTATCATTATACAGCACAGTGTGTTCATTATCAGTGTATAGATACTCAGTATTATTGTACAGTGCAGCGTGTTCATTATCAGTGTATAGATACTCAGTATCATTATACAGCGCAGTGTGTTCATCATCAGTGTATAGATACTCAGTATTATTATACAGTGCAGTGTTTATTATCTGTGTATAGATACTCAGTATTATTAAACAGCGCAGTGTGTTCATTATCAGTGTATAGATACTCAGTATCATTATACAGCGCAGTGTGTTAATTATCAGTGTATAGATACTCAGGATTATTATACAATGCAGTGTGTTCATTATCAGTGTATAGATACTCAGTATTATTATACAGCGCAGTGTGTTCATTATCAGTGTATAGATACTCCGTATTATTATACAGCGCAGTCAGTTCATTATCAGTGTATAGATACTCAGTATTATTATACAGCACAGTGTGTTCATTATCAGTGTATAGATACTCAGTATTATTATACAGCGCAGTCAGTTCATTATCAGTGTATAGACACTCAGTATCATTATACAGCACAGTGTGTTCATTATCAGTGTATAGATACTCAGTATTATGATACAGTGCAGCGTGTTCATTATCAGTGTATAGATACTCAGTATCATTATACAGCGCAGTGTGTTCATTATCAGTGTATAGATACTCAGTATTATTATACAGCGCAGTGTGTTCATTATCAGTGTATAGATACTCAGTATTATTATACAGTGCAGTGTGTTTATTATCAGTGTATAGATACTCAGTATTATTATACAGTGCAGTGTGTTCATTATCAATGTATAGATACTCGGTATCGTTATACAGGACAGTGTGTTCATTATCAGTGTATAGATACTTAGTATTATTATACAGTGCAGTGTGTTCATTATAGTTACATAGTTACATAGTTACATAGCTGAAAAGAGAGTTACGTCCATCAAGTTCAGCCTTCCTCACATATGCTTTTGCTGTTGATCCAAAAGAAGGCGAAAAACCCTGTCTGAAGCGCTTCCAATTTTGCAACAAACTAGGAAAAAATTCCTTCTTGACCCCAAAATAGCAGTCAGATGTCTCCTTGGATCAAGCAGCTATTAGCCCACTAATTAGAAATGATATCCCTGTATGTTATGTTTTTGCAAGTATTTATCCAATTGCAACTTAAACATCTGTATAGACTCTGACAAAACCACCTCTTCAGGCAGAGAATTCCATATCCTTATTGCTCTTACTGTAAAAAAAACCTTTTCTTTGCCTTAGATGAAATCTCCTTTCTTCCAGCCTAAATGTGTGACCTCGTGTCCTATGTATAGCCCTGTTTATGAATAGATTTACAGATAATGGTTTGTACTGTCCCCGAATATATTTGTATAATGTTATCATATCCCCTCTAAGGCGCCGTTTTTCCAAACTGAAGAGATTTAAATTTTTTAACCTTTCTTCATAACTAAAATGCTCCATTCCTTTTATCAATTTTGTAGCTCGTCTCTGCACTTTTTCTAGTGCCATGATATCCTTCTTTAGAACAGGTGCCCAAAATTGCACAGCATATTCAAGGTGTGGTCTTACCAGCGATTTATAAAGAGGCAAAATTATATTTTCATCTCGAGAATTTATGCCCCTATTTATACATGATAAAACCTTACTGGCCTTAGCAACTGCAGATTGACATTGCATATTGCTACCTAATTTGTTGTCTATAACAATTCCCAAATCCTTCTCGTGTGTGGTTATCCCTAGTTCACTACCATTTAGGGTGTAAATTGCTTGTGCATTCTTTTAAAGATTCTTTATTTTTCATTTTTCAAAGTGAGAAAGAAAACATTTTCACAGAAGAGAAAAAAGTGAGGTTAGGGGTAGGGTTACAAGAATATGGCATTACATTAGTTCAGTTAGGTGTGGGTGTGGCACATTCGAGTGTGGAGGTGGTTCTTTAGGTTGTGCTCTTGGGTTATGACCTGGTTACTAGAGAAGCCTCTCGGGTCGTTCATTTGTTGTGGATGCGATTGGTTGGGTTGTTGCCCGAGAAGTTAGGCCTGGGTCAGGTATTGTTTTCGGGTCGTGTGAGCAGGTGGTTGTGCTTGTTTGGTGGCCATTGGTCGTGATAGTAGTGGCGGTGGTCTTGTGCCTGGGGGGGTTAGGTGGTGGTTCGTTATCGTTGGTTCTCAGCCATTGGAGGGTTGGGGAGGGGGGGTGTGGTGTGTGTGTGGCGGGTTACGGGGGATCATTGCTGCCCTCCCGGGGTCCCCCCCGGACCCCGTTGGATGTGTTGAATGAGTGGTGGGTTGCATGTTAACGTTGTTGTTGCACGTGTTGGGGTTTGTCGGTGTGGATGTATTGAGGAAGGGTTTACCATGGTGTGGGGATATGGTTCTCCAGCCATGGGTCCCAGATTTTGTGAAAGGATTTTGGGGAGTCATGTATCAGTGCCGTTATTCTGTCCATGTCTATGCTGTCTGTTATTTTGTGGAGGATGCGTTTGTGGGATGGTACGTGGGGGGTGAGCCACGTTTCGGCTATTGCTCTTCGAGTGGCCAAAGTTATTCTGGCTATTAGTTTGTTTTCACTGCGGGTGAAGGGGTCTATAGGTTTGGATAGTAGGAGTGCCCACGGGTCAAGGGGCATTGGTCTACTGAGGATTTTTGTTAAGAGGTTTGTGATGGATTTCCACAGGGGGACGAGCTTGGGACATGTCCACCAGCGGTGGAGGAAGGTGCCGGTGCCTCCGCATATTTTCCAGCAGAGGTTTGTTGTGGTTCGTTTCATGGCCATCAAGCGTTGGGGCGTGAGATACCACCTGAAGAGCATTTTATAGGCCTGCTCTTTGTGGGTGACGCAGATTGTGATAGATTTAGTGGCCGCCCATATGTCGGCCCATTCTGTGGGGTCTTCGAGGGGACCTAGATCCTTTTCCCATGCTGCGATGTATGGTAGTGTTACCTGTGAGTGGTGGGTTGTTAGCGCGAGGTACAGGTCCGATATTTGGCCTTTTCGGGATGGTGAGTGAAGGCTTTTTTTTTTGAATTCGGTTAGGGTTGACGTGGCGGCAAGTCTGATTTTGTCTGTGGTTGCAAAGCTGCGGAGCTGTAGGAGTCGGAAGTGGTCGAATGTTGTCAGGGTGTTGGAGTTGGGTATGTCTGTGAATTGTAGGAGTTTGCCGTCGGGGTAGAGGTGTCCTATTCTGCTGATGTCTCTTTCTTCAAAGTGGGCGTAGTGTTGTGGTGTTAGGCCGGGTGGGAACATCTTGTTGCGTAGTATTGGAGTGAGGGGTGATATACCAGCGGATAGGTCAAATTTTTCGCTGAGTCGGTCCCAGAGGTCTAGCGAGTAGGTGATTGTTGGGGAAGTGGGGGGGGGGGGTATCGGTCTGTGCTGTCTTGGGAGCCACATGTATTGGGAAGGGTGGTCGCGTCCAAAGATTAGGTGTTCGAGGTCTACCCATCGTTTGTGGGTTGGTGGGAGGTGCCAGTGCTGTATTTGTGTCAGGTGTGCTGCATGTAGGTAGTGTGTTAGGTTGGGAAGGCCTAGCCCGCCCGATGGTGTGGGGACATATAAGGTAGTTCGGCGGACCCTAGGTTTCCTTCCATTCCATATAAAGTGGTCTATCACTGTTTGTAGGTGTTTGAGATCTGTTTTTTTTACATGGGATGGGTAATGCTTCGAACGCGTAAAGGAACTTAGGTAAGAGGTTCATTTTTATAGAGGTGATTCTACCTAGCCATGAGATGTTCATGGGTTTCCAGCGTTGAAGGTCCGCCTGCGCTTTGCGGAAGAGAGGGGAGTAGTTAGTGGTGTATAGAGTGGTGGTGTCGTTGGTGAGTTGTATCCCTAAGTAGGAGATTGCTGTTGGGCAGATGCGGAATGGGAATTTGCTTTTTAGCGTCTGGAGTGTGTCGTTTGTAAGGTTGAGTGGGAGTAGTTCTGATTTGGTGGCATTGAGTTGATAGCCCGAGATTTCGGAATATGTTTGTAGTGTCGATAGTAGTGCGGGTAGGGATGAGCAGGGGTTGGTCAGTGTCAGAAGGATGTCGTCCGCGTATGCTGCAATAGTGAATGTTTCGTCCCTGACGTGTATTCCTTCTATTTGCTGGTTGTGTCTAATGGTTTCTAGGAGAGGTTCAAGGGATAGGGCGAACAGGAGGGGGGAGAGTGGGAATCCTTGACGAGTGCCGTTTAGGATGGGGATGGAGGGGGGAGGATATATTTGGGATTAGTAATTGTGCTGTTGGGTTGTGGTACATGGCTTGTAAGAAATGGACTAGTTCAGGTGGGAATCCGTATATATTCAGTACCTTGTATAGGTAGGGCCACAGGAGGCGGTCGAATGCTTTCTCCGCATCCAGGGAGAGTATTGCTGTTGGGGTCTGCCTGTGGTTGGCTAACCATATCAGGTCTATGATTCGTCTCGTGTTGTCTTGTGCTTGTCTCAGTGGTATGAAGCCGACCTGATCTGGGTTGATTAGTTTGTTTAGGAGGGGATTTATTCTGTTTGTCATTACTTTAGTCAGTAATTTGAGGTCTTGGTTTAGAAGGGAAATGGGGCGGAAGTGTCCCGGTTCATCGTGTGGTTTGCCTGGTTTAGGTATCAGGGTTATGTTTGCTTGCGTCATATCTTGGGGCAAAGGGTCTCCTTTGAGCATAGCGTTAAAGACCTTGCAGAGCTTGGGGGTTAGGAGGTCACTAAAGGTTTTGTAGTATAGGGCTGTTAGGCCATCTGGTCTTGATTGCTGCTAGTAGTTCTTCTGGTGTGATGTCTGCTGCTATGTGGGTTCTGGCTTCGTCGGTGAGGGATGGCAGGGAGAGCCTTTGGAGGAAGGTGTCTGTCCGGGAGAGGGTGAGGTTAGAGGGAGGGTCCGGGGAATGGTTGTAAAGGGTTGTGAAGTACTTCTGAAAGGTTTCGCCAATCTGCTTGTGCATTCTTAACCCCGAAGTGCATAACTTTGCATTTTTCTACGTTAAATTTCATCTGCCATTTTAGTGCCCAGTCCCCCAATCGATCCAAATCCCTCTGCAGCAAGGCAATATCCTGCTCACATTTTATTACTTTACATAGTTTTGTGTCATCTGCAAACACTGATACATGGCTTTCAATGCCCATTTCAAGATCATTTATAAATATGTTAAATAGAAGCGGTCCCAAAACAGAACCCTGAGGAACACCACTTACCACTTTTGTCCAGCTTGAAAATTTACCATTTATGACAACTCGCTGTACTGTATCCTTAAGCCATGGTTCTACCCAAGAACAAGAATATTCATCTAGACCAATTTCTTTTAGTTTGAAGACTAACCTATTGTGAGGAACCGTATCAAATGCCTTGGCAAAATCCAAGTAGATCACATCGACTGCAACACCCTGATCTATATTTCTACTTACTTCTTCGTAGAATGCAATTAGGTTAGTTTGACATGACCTATGTTTCATAAAACCATGCTGATTATTGCTAATAACACAGTTCTTCCCAATGAATTCCTGAATATTATCCCTTAATAGCCGTTCAAATAATTTCCCAGTCACAGAAGTTAAGCTCACAGGTCTATAATTTCCAGGCAAGGATTTTGAACCCTTTTTAAATATAGGAACAACATCTGCCTTCCTCCAATCCTCCGGTACAATACCTGAAACAAAAGAATCTTGAAAAATTAAATACAGAGGTTCACTTATTTCCCCACTTAGCTCCTTAAGTACTCGTGGGTGGATACCGTCAGGCCCCGGAGCTTTATTTACATTAATTTTCTTTAATAGCTGTAGCACCTTGTCTCGAGTTATCCAATCACAAGTTATCTGCAAGTTTGTTGCAGCAATCATATGCATATCTCTTGCCATAGGATCCTCATTAATATATACCGAAGAAAAATAGTTAATATCAGTGTATAGATACTCATTATCATTATACAGCGCAGTGTGTTCATTATCAGTGTATAGATACTCAGTATTATTATACAGTGTGTTCATTATCAGTGTATAGATACTCAGTATTATTATACAGTGCAGCGTGCTCATTAACAGTGTATAGATACTCAGTACTATTATACAGCGCAGTGTGTTCATTATCAGTGTATAGATACTCAGTATTATTGTACAGTGCAGCGTGTTCATTATCAGTGTATAGATACTCAGTATTATTAAACAGCGCAGTGTGTTCATTATCAGTGTATAGATACTCAGTATCATTATACAGCGCAGTGTGTTAATTATCAGTGTATAGATACTCAGTATTATTATACAGCGCAGTGTGTTCATTATCAGTGTATAGATACTCAGTATTATTATATAGTGCAGTGTGTTCATTATCAGTGTATAGATACTCAGTATTATTATACAGCGCAGTGTGTTCATTATCAGTGTATAGATACTCAGTATTATTATACAGCGCAGTGTGTTCATTATCAGTGTATAGATACTCAGTATTATTGTACAGTGCAGCGTGTTCATTAACAGTGTATAGATACTCAGTGTTATTATACAGCGCAGTGTGTTCATTATCAGTGTATAGATACTCAGTATTATTATACAGTGCAGTGTGTTCATTATCAGTGTATAGATACTCAGTATTATTATACAGTGCAGCGTGTTCATTATCAGTGTATAGATACTCAGTATTATTAAACAGCGCAGTGTGTTCATTATCAGTGTATAGATACTCAGTATCATTATACAGTGCAGTCTGTTCATGATCAGTGTATAGATACTCAGTATTATTATACAGTGCAGCGTGTTCATTATCAGTGTATAGATACTCAGTATTATTAAACAGCGCAGTGTGTTCATTATCAGTGTATAGATACTCAGTATTATTATACAGTGTGTTCATTATCAGTGTATAGATACTCAGATCATTATACAGCGCAGTGTTCATTATCAGTATATAGATACTCAGAATTATTATACAGCGCAGTGTGTTCATTATCAGTGTAAAGATACTCAGTATTATTATACAGCGCAGTGTGTTCATTATCAGTGTAAAGATACTCAGTATTATTATACAGCACAGTGTGTTCATTATCAGTGTAAAGATACTCAGTATTATTATACAGCACAGTGTGTTCATTATCAGTGTAAAGATACTCAGTATTATTATACAGTGCAGTGTGTTCATTATCAGTGTATAGATACTCAGTATTATTATACAGCGCAGTGTGTTCATTATCAGTGTAAAGATACTCAGTATTATTATACAGCGCAGTGTGTTCATTATCAGTGTAAAGATACTCAGTATTATTATACAGCGCAGTGTGTTCATTATCAGTGTAAAGATACTCAGTATTATTATACAGCGCAGTGTGTTCATTATCAGTGTAAAGATACTCAGTATTATTATACAGCACAGTGTGTTCATTATCAGTGTAAAGATACTCAGTATTATTATACAGTGCAGCGTGTTCATTATCAGTGTATAGATACTCAGTATTATTATACAGTGCAGCGTGTTCATTATCGGTGTATAGATACTCAGATCATTATACAGCGCAGTGTGTCCATTATCAGTGTATAGATACTCAGGATCATTATACAGTGCAGTGTGTTCATTATTAGTGTATAGATACTCAGTATTATTATACAGTGCAGTGTGTTCATTATCAGTGTATAGATACTCAGTATTATTATACAGTGCAGCGTGTTCATTATCAGTGTATAGATACTCAGTGTTATTACACAGTCTGTTCATTATCAGAGTATAGATACTCAGTATCATTATACAGTGCAGTGTGTTCATTATCAGTGTATAGATACTCAGTATTACTATACAGCGCAGTGTGTTCATTATTAGTGTATAAATACTCAGTATTACTATACAGCGCAGTGTGTTCATTATCAGTGTATAGATACTCAGTGTTATTACACAGTCTGTTCATTATCAGTGTATAGATACTCAGTATTATTATACAGCGCAGTGTTCATTATCAGTATATAGATACTCAGGATTATTATACAGCACAGTGTGTTCATTATCAGTGTAAAGATACTCAGTATTATTATACAGCGCAGTGTGTTCATTATCAGTGTAAAGATACTCAGTATTATTATACAGCACAGTGTGTTCATTATCAGTGTAAAGATACTCAGTATTATTATACAGCACAGTGTGTTCATTATCAGTGTAAAGATACTCAGTATTATTATACAGTGCAGTGTGTTCATTATCAGTGTATAGATACTCAGTATTATTATACAGCGCAGTGTGTTCATTATCAGTGTAAAGATACTCAGTATTATTATACAGCGCAGTGTGTTCATTATCAGTGTAAAGATACTCGGTATTATTATACAGCGCAGTGTGTTCATTATCAGTGTAAAGATACTCAGTATTATTATACAGCGCAGTGTGTTCATTATCAGTGTAAAGATACTCAGTATTATTATACAGCACAGTGTGTTCATTATCAGTGTAAAGATACTCAGTATTATTATACAGTGCAGCGTGTTCATTATCAGTGTATAGATACTCAGTATTATTATACAGTGCAGCGTGTTCATTATCGGTGTATAGATACTCAGATCATTATACAGCGCAGTGTGTCCATTATCAGTGTATAGATACTCAGGATCATTATACAGTGCAGTGTGTTCATTATTAGTGTATAGATACTCAGTATTATTATACAGTGCAGTGTGTTCATTATCAGTGTATAGATACTCAGTATTATTATACAGTGCAGCGTGTTCATTATCAGTGTATAGATACTCAGTGTTATTACACAGTCTGTTCATTATCAGAGTATAGATACTCAGTATCATTATACAGTGCAGTGTGTTCATTATCAGTGTATAGATACTCAGTATTACTATACAGCGCAGTGTGTTCATTATTAGTGTATAAATACTCAGTATTACTATACAGCGCAGTGTGTTCATTATCAGTGTATAGATACTCAGTGTTATTACACAGTCTGTTCATTATCAGTGTATAGATACTCAGAATTATTATACAGCGCAGTGTGTTCATTATCAGTGTATAGATACTCAGTATCATTATACAGTGCAGTCTGTTCATGATCAGTGTATAGATACTCAGTATTATTATACAGTGCAGCGTGTTCATTATCAGTGTATAGATACTCAGATCATTATACAGCGCAGTGTTCATTATCAGTATATAGAAACTCAGAATTATTATACAGCACAGTGTGTTCATTATCAGTGTATAGATACCCAGTGTTATTACACAGTCTGTTCATTATCAGTGTATAGATACTCAGAATTATTATACAGCGCAGTGTGTTCATTATCAGTGTATAGATACTCAGTATTACTATACAGCGCAGTGTGTTCATTATCAGTGTATAGATACTCAGTATTATTATACAGTGCAGTGTGTTCATTATCAGTGTATAGATACTCAGTATTATTATACAGTGCAGCGTGTTCATTATCAGTGTATAGATACTCAGTATTATTATACAGCGCAGTGTGTTCATTATCAGTGTATAGATACTCAGTATTATTATACAGCGCAGTGTTCATTATCAGTATATAGATACTCAGGATTATTATACAGCACAGTGTGTTCATTATCAGTGTAAAGATACTCAGTATTATTATACAGCACAGTGTGTTCATTATCAGTGTAAAGATACTCAGTATTATTATACAGTGCAGTGTGTTCATTATCAGTGTATAGATACTCAGTATTATTATACAGCGCAGTGTGTTCATTATCAGTGTATAGATACTCAGTATTATTATACAGTGCAGTGTGTTCATTATCAGTGTATAGATACTCAGTATTATTATACAGCGCAGTGTGTTCATTATCAGTGTATAGATACTCAGTATTATTATACAGTGCAGCGTGTTCATTATCAGTGTATAGATACTCAGTATTATTATACAGTGTGTTCATTATCAGTGTATAGATACTCAGTATTATTATACAGTGCAGTGTGTTCATTATCAGTGTATAGATACTCAGTATTATTATACAGCGCAGTGTGTTCATTATCAGTGTATAGATACTCAGTATTATTATACAGTGCAGCGTGTTCATTATCAGTGTATAGATACTCAGTATTATTATACAGTGCAGCGTGTTCATTATCAGTGTATAGATACTCAGTGTTATTACACAGTCTGTTCATTATCAGAGTATAGATACTCAGTATCATTATACAGTGCAGTGTGTTCATTATCAGTGTATAGATACTCAGTATTACTATACAGCGCAGTGTGTTCATTATCAGTGTATAGATACTCAGTGTTATTACACAGTCTGTTCATTATCAGAGTATAGATACTCAGTATCATTATACAGTGCAGTGTGTTCATTGTCAGTGTATAGATACTCTGTATTACTATACAGTGCAGTGTGTTCATTATCAGTGTATAGATTCTCAGTATTACTATACAGTGCAGTGTGTTCATTATCAGTGTATAGATACTCAGAATTATTATACAGCGCAGTGTGTTCATTATCAGTGTATAGATACTCAGAATTATTATACAGCGCAGTGTGTTCATTATCAGTGTATAGATACTCAGTATTATTATACAGCGCAGTGTATCATTATCAGTGTATAGATACTCGATCATTATACAGTGCAGTGTGTTCATTATCAGTGTAAAGATACTCAGTATTATTATACAGTGCAGTGTGTTCATTATCAGTGTATAGATACTCAGTATTATTATACAGCGCAGTGTATCATTATCAGTGTATAGATACTCGATCATTATACAGTGCAGTGTGTTCATTATCAGTGTATAGATACTCAGTATTATTATACAGTGCAGTGTGTGCATTATCAGTGTATAGATACTCAGTATTATTATACAGTGTGTTCAATATCAGTGTATAGATACTCAGTATTATTATACAGCGCAGTGTGTTCATTATCAGTGTATAGATACTCAGTATTATTATACAGCGCAATGTGTTCATTATCAGTGTATAGATACTCAGTATTATTATACAGCTCAGTGTGTTCATTATCAGTGTATAGATACTCTGTATTATTATATAGTGGGTTTACAGATGTTAAGTATGATTATATTCTGTAATTTGTTTAATCTCTAATTGCTTATTTTTTGCTTTTGTCTCTCACTTGTAGCCCTTCTCTCCCTCCTTCTGTTGTCTAAGTAATGAGGTCACACAGAGCTGGTTCTTAACATGCTGTAACATCAGCTCTACTGTAGTGCAGCCTGAGGGAAACTTACATAACGCAGTACGGAGAAATTCAGAATGTCTGCTCCTAACATAGATTGACAGGAGCTATGTACATGGCATCTGTCCCTCCCAGCACAGGGCGACACAGACAGGAGGGAGTAATGGGACATGGAGTCTGTCCCTCCCAGCACAGGTTGACACAGACAGACAGGAGCTATGGGATACGGAGTCTGTCCCTCCCAGCACAAGGTGACACAGACAGGAGGAAGCCATGGGACATGGAGTCTGTCCCTCACAGCACAGTGTGACACAGACAGGAGGGAGCTATGGGACATGAAGTCTGTCCCTCCCAGCACAGGGTGACACAGACAGGAGGGAGCTATGTGACATGGAGTCTGTCCCTCCCAGCACAGGGTGACACAGTCTCACATTGTCCCCATGTCTCACAGTGTCCCCTAGTGTCCTTCTGACATTCTTGACACTGGGAGACATGGGGGCAGAGACACTAGGGGACACTGGGAGACATGGGGACACAGATACTAAGGGACACTGAGACATGGGGACAGTGGGTGACATGGAGACACGAGGGGACACTAAGAGACATGGGGCACTGAGACACTGATACATAGGGGACACTGAGACCTAAGGACCCTGGGCGAAAGACACTAGGAGACACTGGGAGCAATCCATCTATACGGCAGAATCAAACTGTAGGTAGTTTTGGGATGATTTTACCGAATTTTCTCTTATGTCACGCATACATAATTTAGTATGCAAATTAGTAAGGCTGGTATTTTTTCCAAGAAAGGTTGCAACCCTAACTTTTCTTCACATACTCTTGCTTAAGTGTGGAAACTTAAGAGGGATGTATGGGAACAAAACTTGTGTGGACAGGCTGACAATGAAATTAGTTAAGGTAATGCTGACTTTGGTCTCCCTAACACTGTGTCATCCCCTTTGTTCTACACTCACTACATCCACCTTTTCTCTGTCCCATACTATATACAAGGAATTTCTGCCTGCTAGTAAGAAGGTAAGGAGACAAGTGGACCAGTTAGTGCTAGGGGACAGTCCTTAGAAAGCGTGGAGCGAGCATTTATGCCATGATTGGTAGGCAGCCTCACATGCATTCATGCCAGACAGGCCTTCCAATTCTTTAGGCAGACACGCCCCCTTTTTGGGCATGTTCGCCCCTTTCGACAGTTCTGGTTACGTGATTCGCATCAGTGGCCCACCCTTTTAGCCCGTCCGTTGACTTCCTGCTTCACTGGACACTGCTGTTAGGGGATTATGGATTTACTTGAAAGATGAAAGCGAGAGATTAGCATTGGGTATCTGTTTTCTTATAGTTGTATCCTATAAGTTTCTCTCCAGCACCATCTCCATCAGATACATGACGCTTGGGACTGTTTTAGTGTTTTTGGTCAATAATATTGTGTAATTAGGCCCATCATAATTGTCAACACCAGGTCCACTGGGCTCTTAATCTGTCCCTGCCTACTTTCTCTCCCTTGTTCCACATGAGGGAAGGAAGCTTGTTCTCATCAATAGTCATGAGTCCATTCTAGGTTTCCTATAACCTCGTGAGAAATCCAGCACAGGTTGCTTCTCCTATTACTTTGCATACAATACATCACTAGGGCCGGGTCCAAAATATGGGACAACAACTCAATCAAGCGGGTAGGAATTGTCCTTTACTAGAAAATAGATAATATATGGACACAGTGCATGGTGGCGACGCTTAACGCATTTCATCTCGTACGAGGCACTTCCTCTCTGACATTTATTTCTTATAGAAGACAATTCTTCTCTGCTTGAGGCCCAATAATTAATCCCAAGTTGTTAGCGTCCGAATAACAAAAGCACGATTTAGCAATATTTGCATTATTAGGGCAAATCATTACGATGCAGTGGGTGTGGATGTCCATACTATGTCTGAATTGTAAATAAGGAGTAAGGGGACACGCTAACTGGACTTTCAGTATGACCACTCATCCCCCAGTGCATGAAACATTACCGTCGACAGCACAGAATGAGATTAACCCGTTCACTGCCAAGCAAAAAAACAACAACAAAATGTTTTTGGTTGGACCGAGAAACTTAAAAAAAACAAAAAACACATATCAAATAAGGACGTTTTCCATATAGTCTATAATCCTCTCATACATACTGTACATTACCCTTTGTGCATATGTTGCCACAGTACCCTATTTCCCATACTATATATCCCTCACATGGTAGCCATTGCCTCTTTGAACACACTGATACACACATACACACTGATGCATTTTTTAATTGAGCCACTTTTGATCTTTTCTGCTGTAAGGAAATCTTAATTTCATGGTGGTCCGGTGGAATGCCAGGCAGACCTGCACCTCTAGCTCATTGCAGACCCCTCTGAATGCAAAGTGATATAGTTCTCGATACTAGTACACTATCCAAGCTTATCACCAAACAAGCTGGACATGTAGAGGATAATAGTAACTTTGATATTTAGGCTGAAAAATATAAATCCAGCTTTTCATATCTCCCCGTTGCTGCTGTTGATCCAAATAATGCAATGCATACATCTTGACATGAATGCTAATTGTTCTTGAAGCATAGTTCCCGACTCCAATATAGGACCGAATTAGATGATTGAATCTTATCAATATTTTGATTTTGCAAAAGAATATTTTCTGCTGCTGCAGTATGTAAAATTTCCATTCTACGGGTCTCAGGTCACAATCTTTATTTTCTTTGTACAATTCTGTTACTGAACAGGAAAACAGGAAGCAGTTGCATTGGCCTTTGATATATTTTACAATCACTTACAATAAAGTTGTCGTCCTAACTCTTGCAAACACATAAATGTTTATTTGTTCGAAATTAAAATCTTACATACGTTTAAATTTATTATATACAATATTTTGTTTTTTTTCCCCCCATTAATATCCCTTATGAGAACCAGTATCCTAAATAAAATAGCATTTCCATATTTAGAGTTAATATATCTCAGGTGTCCGTGTAGGTGATGACTTATATTGCACACTAATATCGCTAAGTGAGTTGTCTACAAATATTTCTAAATATTTGTTCTGTGCCTTTCCCTAAGATAACCTTTCTGTTAGGGATATAAGTAGCTTTCTGCATTTTTCAACGCTGAATCATATCCACTACTGTGCTGCCCATTCCCAATGTTTTTCCAAATTCTTCTCCAGGAAAGTTTTTTTTTCTTACTAAGATTTTAAGTACAAATACTGCTTATACTTCACAAGATTGTATCGTCGTGTAGAATTGTGGGCTGTAGGACCAGCATATAGTTTTCTGAGGTACCAGTTGACTTTTTCAGGCTGGCCCAGGCAAAAACCTTTGGCGTTGGAGCACCAACCAGTCCGTGTGTGCCACTTGGATCAGTGGCAGTCTGGTGAATTAAAAATGTATTTGTGTACACCTGGAGTAGCTATTCATTATTTATTGGTAATTCTTTGGCAGGTCATATAGCTCTGCTTGTTATAGCTTGTTGTGAGTGATTGTACTTTGACTCTAGCTGAGGTCGTGACTACACATGTGTCTTCCCAAGAACCCATTATTAATTATTATTATTGGTATTTATACAGCATCAACTTATTCCGCAGCACTTTACAATATTATAAAAGTGGGGAATTTAACAATAAATAAGACAATTACAAAATGTTACTAGGGCTGATGAGGACCCTGCTCGGACTAGCTTAGATCCGGTATACAGCTAAGCTATTGAAACTCAAAAAAGGCTTACTGGTTAAAAACTAAAATTAATTAAGGAATCCTGAGTGTAGGCATAGTAAGAGGAAGCTTACAGATTTAGCAATATAGGAGATGCTGAAAATAGCTGGTCCCAACACATTAAGCAATATAGCACCCACTGCAAACAAATGCAAAACTAACTTAAAGGACCACTCTAGTGCCAGGAAAACATACTCGTTTTCCTGGCACTAGAGTGCCCTGAGGGTGCCCCCACCCTCAGGGAGCCCCTCCCGCCCGGCTCTGGAAAGGGGAAAGGGGTTAAATCTTACCTTTTTCCAGCGCTGGGCGGAGAGCTCTCCTCCTGCTCTCCTCCTCCGATCCGCCTCTTCTCCTCCCCGTCGGCTGAATGCGCACGCGCGGCAAGAGCTGCGCGCGCATTCAGCCGGTCACATAGGAAAGCATTCATAATGCTTTCCTATGGACGCTGGCATGCTCTCACTGTGAAAATCACAGTGAGAAGCACGCAAGCGCCTCTAGCGGCTGTCAATGAGACAGCCACTAGAGGACATAGGGGGAAGGCTTAACCCATTCATAAACAGAGCAGTTTCTCTGAAACTGCTATGTTTATGAAAAAATGGGTTAACCCTAGAAGGACCTCTATTTGATTTAATCCAGAACCATCCAGAGTCACAACAGTAAAAGTTAACTTGGGTTGCAGCAGAACCTTTATTGAACATCTGGGACTTTGTCTGCACCCCACATTTAGAGAATTAGAGAGGATTTATACATCTCGGGTTTGGATTGCTTAGATTAAGGAACCCTTCCAAACTGGACACCAGGCCAAACTTAGACCTTCAGACCGACGATCAAGATCAACCACAGTAGGAATGACTCCTAACCAAGAGTTTGTGGGAAAATCCTATAAGAGATGATGCTGGGTCTAAAATCCATTTGGAATCCAAAACCCTTCATGGTCACATGGGATAAAGTATGGGCATTTACTTATACAAATAGATTAGTGATTTTAAGTACCATGGTTTACTGAATACATGAGCTTGCTGGGATGTTAAGACATTGACCTATTCTGATTGCTGTATTTGTGAAGCCACCTCCGTTCTGTAAGGAAAGCGGATACACTTTAATTGGTGGCCTGTGGACCATGAACGCTTAAAATGATTTGTCACGTACTTATTCAAAGCCATATCTGTAAGAAAGAGGTGTATGGCTTTTTTTACTCATTCATTTTTAGTAATTTAGAAAGGAGAGAGAGAATAAATTGTGTGCCTTAATTTAAAAAAACAAAAACAATAATGAATAAAAAAAAAAAACCTCAACAAACCTTTAACAGAGAAATAAAACGTTCCTATAAACTCTCAAAATTTCCACCTGCTCACTAGCCACTGGCAAGTCAAAATTCAGCCCAGGTGGGTATGCCATGGACCCTCCGGGCTTGCAGTGGTCAGTAACGTTTAGGTCAGTCTAGTAGAGTAGGACTTGTTGAACCCTGGGGTAGGACAACTGGGAACAAAAGGTGTTTTTGTTATTTGTTGACGTGGTTTGTTATCATAAGTGGCTTTGTTGGATGATAATGTTTAACTTACACTATTTTATCCTGGCTGTTTTGATTGTGTTTTTATTAAAATATGTGTTTTTATTAAAATTTTAGACAGTGTTGGACTAAACTGTGAATTGTTTTGAATTGGCAGAAGAAGACTTGTTTTTTGTTGTTTTTTTGCCCAAAGTTTGCCCTGGTCCAATTTAGTGAATAATCCTCTAGTGTTGAGAAGCACAAATTTCAGACAAAAAGGACATAGGGTATTAGAGCTTAACCCCTTAAGGACCAAACTTCTGGAATAAAAGGTAATCATGACATGTCACACATGTCATGTGTCCTTAAGGGGTTAAATATGCCTGCGAAAAGAAGTAAAGTTTATCTGGAACGAGTACATTTATAAATATTACCAATTAGAACACACAAGAGAAACAGGTAGTAAGGAAGCGGAAGAGTAAGGAAGCAGAGAGAAAAAAAAATAACTATAAATAATGTAATATTAGGGACACTGTGCATAGCGAAATAGAATTAGTTGTACCATCGGAGCGTAAGCGCTTCCCTCCCCTCGGCATCCATTCTATTACATAACAGTTACGTTGCTCTGAGTCATGCAGCCAAGTTGGCAGGCTAACTACGAGAGAGAGAGCGCGAGAGACGGAACCCTGGATGTCTTCCTCCGCGTCTCTGTGCCAAGGAAACAAGCAGGAGAGACAGCCAGGACCAATGCTGCCAGCATCCCATAGCTTTTGGGTACCGAGGGCTTAAAGGGAAACTGAGGAACTTAGAAAATATTAAAATCATAAGAATTTAACAATCAATATTACAGGCACACAAGTACTAGTTTATTGTAATGTTAATGTAATGTAATAAGATGTTACAGGGTAATAAGGCACTCAGGAGCCGGGTTACTGTAATAAGATGTTACAGGGTAATAAGGCACTCAGGAGCCGGGTTACTGTAATAAGATGTTACAGGGTAATAAGGCACTCAGGAGCCGGGTTACTGTAATAAGATGTTACAGGGTAATAAGGCACTCAGGAGCTGGGTTACTGTAATAAGATGTTACAGAGGTAATAAGGCACTCAGGAGCCGGGTTACTGTAATAAGATGTTACAGGGTAATAAGGCACTCAGGAGCCGGGTTACTGTAATAAGATGTTACAGGGTAATAAGGCACTCAGGAGCCGGGTTACTGTAATAAGATGTTACAGGGTAATAAGGCACTCAGGAGCCAGGTTACTGTAATAAGATGTTACAGAGGTAATAAGGCACTCAGGAGCCGGGTTACTGTAATAAGATGTTACAGGGTAATAAGGCACTCAGGAGCCGGGTTACTGTAATAAGATGTTACAGGGTAATAAGGCACTCAGGAGCCGGGTTACTGTAATAAGATGTTACAGGGTAATAAGGCACTCAGGAGCCGGGTTACTGTAATAAGATGTTACGGGGTAATAAGGCACTCAGGAGCCGGGTTACTGTAATAAGATGTTACAGGGTAATAAGGCACTCAGGAGCCGGGTTACTGTAATAAGATGTTACAGGGTAATAAGGTACTCAGGAGCCGGGTTACTGTAATAAGATGTTACAGGGTAATAAGGCACTCAGGAGCCGGGTTACTGTAATAAGATGTTACAGGGTAATAAGGCACTCAGGAGCCGGGTTACTGTAATAAGATGTTACAGGGTAATAAGGCACTCAGGGGCCGGGTTACTGTAATAAGATGTTACGGGGTAATAAGGCACTCAGGAGCCGGGTTACTGTAATAAGATGTTACAGGGTAATAAGGTACTCAGGAGCCGGGTTACTGTAATAAGATGTTACAGGGTAATAAGGCGCTCAGGAGCCGGGTTACTGTAATAAGATGTTACCGGGTAATAAGGCGCTCAGGAGCCGGGTTACTGTAATAAGATGTTACAGGGTAATAAGGCGCTCAGGAGCCGGGCTACTGTAATAAGATGTTACAGGGTAATAAGGCACTCAGGAGCCGGGTTACTGTAATAAGATGTTGCAGGGTAATAAGGCGCTCAGGAGCCGGGTTACTGTAATAAGATGTTACAGGGTAATAAGGCGCTCAGGAGCCGGGTTACTGTAATAAGATGTTACAGGGTAATAAGGCGTTTAGGAGCCGGGTTACTGTAATAAGATGTTACAGGGTAATAAGGCGCTCAGGGGCCGGGTTACTGTAATAAGATGTTACAGGGTAATAAGGCGCTCAGGGGCCGGGTTACTGTAATAAGATGTTACGGGGTAATAAGGCACTCAGGGGCCGGGTTACTGTAATAAGATGTTACGGGGTAATAAGGCACTCAGGAGCCGGGTTACTGTAATAAGATGTTACGGGGTAATAAGGCACTCAGGAGCCGGGTTACTGTAATAAGATGTTACGGGGTAATAAGGCACTCAGGAGCCGGGTTACTGTAATAAGATGTTACGGGGTAATAAGGCACTCAGGAGCCTGGTTACTGTAATAAGATGTTACAGGGTAATAAGGCACTCAGGAGCCGGGTTACTGTAATAAGATGTTACGGGGTAATAAGACACTCAGGAACCGGGTTACTGTAATAAGATGTTACGGGGTAATAAGGCACTCAGGAGCCGGGTTACTGTAATAAGATGTTATAGGTTAATAAGGCACTCAGGAGCCGGGTTACTGTAATAAGATGTTACAGGGTAATAAGGCACTCAGGAGCCGGGTTACTGTAATAAGATGTTACGGGGTAATAAGGCACTCAGGAGCCGGGTTACTGTAATAAGATGTTATAGGTTAATAAGGCACTCAGGAGCCGGGTTACTGTAATAAGATGTTACAGGGTAATAAGGCACTCAGGAGCCGGGTTACTGTAATAAGATGTTACAGGTTAATAAGGCACTCAGGAGCCAGGTTACTGTAATAAGATGTTACAGGGTAATAATGCACTCAGGAGCCGGGTTACTGTAATAAGACATTACAGGGTAATAAGGCACTCAGGAGCCGGGTTACTGTAATAAGATGTTACAGGGTAATAATGCACTCAGGAGCCGGGTTACTGTAATAAGACGTTACAGGGTAATAAGGCACTCAGGAGCCGGGTTACTGTAATAAGATGTTACAGGGTAATAAGGCACTCAGGAGCCGGGTTACTGTAATAAGATGTTACAGGGTAATAAGGCACTCAGGAGCTGGGTTACTGTAATAAGATGTTACAGGGTAATAAGGCACTCAGGAGCCGGGTTACTGTAATAAGATGTTATAGTGTAATAAGGCACTCAGGAGCCGGGTTACTGTAATAAGATGTTACAGGGTAATAAGGCACTCAGGAGCCGGGTTACTGTAATAAGATGTTACAGGGTAATAAGGCACTCAGGACCCGGGTTACTGTAATAAGAAGTTAAGGCATTCCAGAGCTGGGTTTCTTTAAATGGAATGGTGTCAGTATGAAACAAACATGTTAGGATACAGTTATCCTGTTATAAGATGTTACAGGGTCAGTGGTGTGAAAGGGGATTTGAGGTCTGTTATGCACTCTTCCCTCCCTCTTTTTTGGATCACTGCAGGGGAGTAAACAGACTTGTGTAACGAGGAGGAGAACAGAATGTACTTTGACAAAAGCTATTAATACATTTCTCAGCGACAGGAGCGATTCTGGTGTGAGAGAGCATGAGCGAGAGGAGAGGGAGAGGAGAGGCGGAGAGACAGATGAAAAACTAGAAAGGAGAGAAATATGGAAACAATTTTATATAGTATATGTGAAGTTATACAGAGTAACAGGAGGAGTTATAGAGAGAGGTTATATGGAGTAATAGGAGGAGTTATAGGGAGAGGTTATATGCAGTAATAGGAGGAGTTATAGAGAGAGGTTATATGGTGTAATAGGAGGAGTTATAGGGAGAGGTTATATGGAGTAATAGGAGTTATAGAGAGAGGTTATATGGAGTAATAGGAGGAGTTATAGAGAGAGGTTATATGGAGTAATAGGAGGAGTTATAGGGAGAGGTTATATGGAGTAATAGGAGGAGTTATAGGGAGAGGTTATATGGAGTAATAGGAGGAGTTATAGAGAGAGGTTATACGGAGTAATAGGAGGAGTTATAGAGAGAGGTTATATGGAGTAATAGGAGGAGTTATAGAGAGAGGTTATATGGAGTAATAGGAGGAGTTATAGGGAGAGGTTATATGGAGTAATAGGAGGAGTTATAGAGAGGGGTTATATTGAGTAACAGGAGGAGTTATAGGGAGAGGTTATATGGAGTAATAGGAGGAGTTATAGAGAGAGGTTATATGGAGTAATACGAGAAGTTATAGGGAGAGGTTATATGGAGTAATAGGAGGAGTTATAGAGAGAGGTTATATGGAGTAATAGGAGGAGTTATAGAGAGAGGTTATATGGAGTAATAGGAGGAGTTATAGAGAGAGGTTATATGGAGTAATAGGAGGAGTTATAGAGAGAGGTTATATGGAGTAATAGGAGGAGTTATAGAGAGAGGTTATATGGAGTAATAGGAGGAGTTATAGAGAGAGGTTATATGGAGTAATAGGAGGAGTTACAGGGAGAAGGTTTGTGAAGTAATAGGGAGAGGTTATATATAATTATTCTGTGAGGTTTTGATAAAAATTGAAGGTGTTATTTGAAAGGTTATATAGGGTTACGGGAGTAATTGAGAGCATTTATAATAGTTATTTCCCCCTCTGTTCTATGTCCCCTTCCTTCTCGTTCAGTGAGTAACTCAGCCCCTCCCAGCCCCCCTGTTCATTTATCAAACAGTCTGCCCTTAATGTCCTGGTTTTCTTAGAAAAACACATGCAAAGCTATAGGGAGGGGTATGGGGTATGTAAGGACACAGCATATGGCGACAGCAGACCTTTTATATTCCTGCTAATCCCTCCCAAGTTAGAGACCTGCTAAACATCTCTCAATTAATTCTATTCTTCCTAATAGACTGAAACTTTCATTAACCCTTCTTCTGCAAAGTACTGGGCTGTTAATCTAGCTCCTTTAAAAAGATTGTATCCGGTTTTAACCATTTATTATCTATAGCAGTTTGCATTATTAACAATTGGGAAAAAAAGAAAAAACAAAACAAAAAATCAGGACGTGAACACATTTCCTGCCATTATTGCGCAAAACTCATCAATTTATACAGCCTGGGAATGGAAGGTGAACATGAAGATTAAAGGGTTACTAGAAATGTTTAGTGAGAATAACCCTTATTGGCATGCCCCAATCCCCCAACCACCCCCCAAAAAAACCTACAGCCTACTCTAGTGATATCACTCCCCTCAATGCAGGAGGAAGAACATCCCATAGACCAAACCGATGGGAGGATTATGGGGGCTCATCGCCATTGGTTAACTGACGCCATTATGCTATGCATGCTGACAACAGTTGCCTAATATGCACAGATGTTACACTCACTCCTGGCTTGTTTACATTGCGTGCCTACCTGCAGGGCTGCTATCATAAATATTAATGTACCCCTACACATTCTCCTGCCTCCTAGGTCCACTAAAGGGCCCGCCCCCTGAATACGCCCAAGGTGGAATTTACGTATAAGGTGCCTGAGGGCACAGGATCCTAAGGCGCCTCCTGCTCCCCCCGCCACCGAAAAACAAACAAAACGTCGACAAACTGAGTTTGATGACTTTATTAACTGGGCGTTGCAGGCATAAAACTGTGTAAAAACAACATACATTGATATTTGATAACTGCAGACAGTATGTGTAAAGTCCTGCCTGTATTGTGTTTAAATCTGTGAGTATAGTGTGTGTATGCAAGTGTATAAATGCATACAGGGTCAAAGATAATATCATTATTATTATTATTGGTATTTATATAGCGCCAACTAATTCTGCCGCGCTTTACAATATTATGAAAGGGGGGAAATTTACAATAAATTAGACAATTACACAGTGACACAGGAACAACAGGTAGATGAGGACCCTGCTCAAACGAACTTACAGTCTAGAGCAGTGGTTCCCAAACTCTGTGACGCGTGCACACAGGGGCGGTGCGGAATGTTTCCCCGGTGCTATGATTATAGCACCGGGGAAACATGACTGCTGACCCCGGATCAAAACCCCCACCACCCGGTGCCCAGTAAATACACACCTTTTGTATGGGTAAGGGCAACGGCCACAGCTTTATTAATAGATTACCAGCGTCCACAACCTGTCAGCTGTTGGGGGATTACCAACAGACAGCTCTATCAAATGACCCACGAGTCCGGAGCATCCTGCCCCCGCCATCAGCTCTCAGCAGGCTGCGACTCCCCAAGCCGCTTGGGCACTTTCTTCCAAACCTCTTCGCTGGCCAGGACTACCGCGAGCTGTGACAAAACAAAGAAAACAACAGCACACAACCAACAGCAACACCATCATAAACATGTTTTTGGGTGGGCGGGCGGGAAGCTAGCAACACTACACCGCTGCCCAGGAACTGGTGAGTACCCTCCCCTTTCTCCCCTTCTTAATGTCCCCCATGTGCCACAATGTATCACCTTATGACCCAACCCCTTATCCCTGCCAGCAGTCATGTCCTCCCTTCCTTAAGATTTCCAGGGAGGTACTTGACTGCTGACCCCGGACCAAAACACCCACCACCCGTTGCCCAATAAATACACAACACCTTTTGTATGAGTAAGGGCAACGGCCACAGCTTTATTAATAGATTACCAGCGTCCACAACCTGTCAGCTGTTGGGGGATTACCAACAGACAGCTCTATCAAATGACCCATGAGTCCAGAGCAGCCTGCCCCCGCCATCAATTCTCAGCAGTCTGCGACTCCCCAAGCCACTTGGGCACTCTCTTCCAAACCTCTTCGCTTCCAGGACTACCGCCACCGTGGTTCCTCCCTACCAATTCCCCTGCGAGGGACCACGCCCCCCCGCAGCCAGCGCCTCCTCAATACCAGACTGTAGTCCCGCATTTCGGATATCCAACCCTATGAGGGAGAGGTGTACCCCATCATTACGTATCAAGTTGGAATTGTCCCCTTCCAGTTCTTTGTGCCTAATGACAAAACCGCCGATCCGGCGGACAAATTTTCCAATGGCCACATTTAGCTTGCGCCTACTACGCTCCACGCCCTTTGCGTGAGGCAGCAAATGCCAACACGGCCTGGATACTATGTCCGACCAAATAAGGGTCAATTCGGGGAAAAGGGCCATACACCGAGCCAAATCATGCCTAATTGCATGCAAGAGGTCCACTGACCTTTTGCGCCCTAGGTCATTTCCCCTGCGTGAATAACTAGAGTCACTGGCCCCGACACGTACCTACGAAGGGATACGCACTCGGAATACATCTGCTGCCATAACATACCCCTAATACCCCTCCACCTTACCCTGGCTATCTCGTAGGGAAAACCCAAATTTCTCCCATAGGGATGCTCCTCAGCTCGCCGCGCTGCCCAATACACGTATGAATGTCCCAGTATCCAAATACAGCGGGGCCGAGGACCTACAGAGAAAATGCGCCATAGTAAATGCGGTCTGACATAGGACCTGTAGCGGTGTGAAACCCATCTACCCAAGCGCTGAATCGCTGCGTCCGAGAAACCCCACAAACTAGCCTGGGTGGCCGCCCCTATCCGAAAAGAATGAGCCGAGTACTGGCGAGGATTTACCCCGCATTCAGCCAGAGCAGCACGGAACCTGGCTGAGAACTGGTAGCGTGTGAGGGGTGGACCCATCCCTATGAACCAGAAAGGAGAGACACCACACCGGCCTAATCTGCAAATAATCCAAGAAAAGACGGACTGGACAAAACCTGCCACCCGTGGCGCCGATACGTACCCATGAACCCCTACCTACCTGGTCCGTCTTGGAACGCCTGATGAAAACCTCTACATAGTCCTCGGACCACCGGATATCTGCCAGAAACAGCGGCCCGACCGCCCTACGGTTGCGTGCAACCAATTCGCCCACCCTAAAAGCTAAAAAAAAAACAGAATGCAAAGGAAACCCAAAATAATGAGGCTTCGTAGTCTGAGAAACAAACCGCCCCCAGAGCCGACTGAATCCGTCTCAGCAAGTCAGCTGACACCGGGTGGTGGCGGTCTGGGGCCCTCCTAAGTCTCCAACCCCGGATAACTCGCTGGATACCAAACCACCGACAAACGTCTTGCCAACCCATAGACTGACACAGAAAAGATAGAGCGGTCAATGCCTTCTCGGCCGCAGAACAGGACCCTGCGCAAACATTGTCTCCAGCATTATTAGAGGCACCTCCAATCACCTGGACTCTGACCCCAGCACCAGGCCCTGCGAGAACGAGGACAGCCATGTCCGCCAGACGGCTTGATATGCCTTCCACGACGAGTCAGCTAAGGAGTCCGACACCAAGCTTCTCAATCCTCCAAATCGATCTCCCATAAGGAAACCGGACATCTGATACCCACTGCATCCGCAGCTGGCGCCGACTCCCGAAAATGGTCCCACTGAAACCGAGAAAGAGAGTCAGCTACCACGTAATGAACACCCGGGACATGACATGCTTTAATCCAAACATTACATTTTAAGGAAAGAAGGACCAACCAGCGCAGCAGCGCAAGAACCGGAGGGGAACTGGCGGTGGAACGGTTTATCACATGGACGACACTCATGTTGTCCGTGTGAAAAACCACTGTCCTGTTGTCAAGAGCCTCCCCCCAGAGCTCCAAGGAGACCAAGATGGGAAACAGCTCTAAAAACGTCAGATTGCGCATCACATCCAAGCCCAGCCATTGTGCTGGCCATGCCTCCGCGCACCATTTGCCCTGAAAGTATGCCCCAAACCCCACGGAGCTGGACGCGTCTGTGAAGAGGTTCAACTCTGAGTTAGACGCCGCCTCCAGCAACCAGCAGGAGCGACAATTGTAGCGCTCCAAAAAGGAGCCCCACACCTGAAGGTCCGCGCGCAGACGCCGCGTGACCCAGATAAAATAAAAGGGCTCCCGAACCCCTACCGTGGACAGAGAAAGGCGCCTGCAGAACGCCCGCCCAATGGGAAGAACTTGGCACACAAAGGCCAAGTGCCCCAGAAGCACCTGCATTTGTCGCAGCTGTACCTTCCTCGCCCGCACCGGTTCTTGCAAGAGGACCGACAATTTTTCTTCCGGCAGCCGGAAAACCATATCGACAGAGTCAATCTCTATCCCTAAAAACGATAGAACCTGAACAGGGCCCACCGTCTTAGCCTCCGCGACGGGGACCCCGAAATATCCCATGTATCTGCTTACCTTTTTCTGCCTCGGAAAACTTCCCCACCGGCGCGGTCTGTCCACGTAATCCTTGTCAGGAGAGACCAAGGACAGCAGATCCACGTACTCACCTCTCCATATTTTCTCTTGTATGTCCATAGGGACATGTAAACCTAACGGTGCAAGATCGCATCCCACCGAACCTGCACGAAAAGCCTCTGCGGCAGGCTGACCCCTAGGGTCCTGTGAACATCCCTGTACCTCAGCCTGCACTGGGAGTCTATTATCCTGCCCTGCGGCTACCCTTTGCCCAGTAAGCTGTGATGGGAAACTGGCAACTAGGGTCCTAAGCAGGCGCAACCACTCACAAGGCTGATCTTGGGCGCCAGTCCCCTGCACGCCAGCGCAATGTAACAACTCACCGGACCGCTGGGGAACTGCTGGTACTGAAACCTCCTCTTCTTCTGAAGCAGAATCCGACCAAGACCTCCTGTGGACATCTGCAGCAGGACCTGAGCTGTGCTCCAGGTGGACATTACCGAAACCGGCTGCCTCAGGGTGATGGGGGTTGCTCCCGGATGCCTGGGAGTTCCAACTGTGCGTCCGGTTGTCTCCTCTCCTCCCTGCCGACCGTCTTCTGCGTCCGGCGCCCTGGGAACTCCGTGTCCCGGACAGGGCGCCGACGTTGCACGTCACTTCCGGGTGCGGGGCGCCGACGGTGCGCGTCACTTCCGGGTGCGAACGTTGATGACGTCCGGCGCCCTGACGTTTGACGTGCTCAAGGGCACCGACGCTTACCCTCACTTCCAGCGTCCTCTCTCTTCCCGCCGTTGGGACCGGAAGAGACGGCGGGCTCCTAGATCTTCCCGCCACGCCGCCATCTTGTCCACCAACGATGCCTCCATCCACCGACCTCCGGCTCCCTCCTACTCTCGCCGGGGAAGTCCTGGCGGTGCCGATCCGCTCACCCCGCTGCGGACCTCGTCGTCTGGACACCAGACTGGGTGACAGGCGCGTAGGAGGCTTGGAACGCCTGGCCCTCCTACCGCCATCCGGCAAAACCCAGGAAGTATCTGAAGCTGCAGCAGGTGCCGGGCGGGTGTCCACCCCGGCTATCAGCTCCTCCAACGCTCCGGATCCATGAGACTCAAGGTACGCCCGCAATAAGGCTACCACATCATCCTTGGACACGGCTGAAGCCATTCCACGATACCAGATGAGGGAAAGGTAGGTAAAATAGAAATGCAAGCAATTATGACCCAACCCCTTATCCCTGCCAGCAGTCATGTCCTCCCTTCCTTAAGATTTCCAGGGAGGTACTTTACTACTGGGCTCGGTCGGGTGCCGCGGTCGTTCAAGACCGCGACCGGTCCCCTGTAATGTCGGCCGGCTGGGAGGAAGTGACAACCTGTAGACAGCGCGGGAGGGAGAGGAGGCAGCTGCAGTGTGAGGGGAGAGGAGCATTAAGAGCTCCAGACCCCTCACTCCCACAGCAGCACTTCAAGCTACACTCCTGGCACATAAGGTAAGCTGGAGGGAACAGCAGGGTGGGTGGAGATATTAAAAATAATCAAGTGTATGTGTGTGAGTGTGTGTGAGTATGTATGTGAGTGTGTGTATGTATGAGTGTGTGTATGAGTTTGAGTGTGTGTGTGAGTATGAGTGTTTGTATGTATGTATGAGTGTGTGTGTGTATGTGAGTGAGTGTGTGTGTCAGGGTATGCATCTGTGTGTGTATATATATGTCAGTGTGCTTCTGTGTCTGTGCACACATCTGTGTATTTGCATTTGTGTGTCAGGGTGTGTGTTTTTATGTCAGTGTGTTTCTGTGTCATGGTGTGGGTGTGGTGACAGAATGTCACCACATTGCATGTATCAATGTTTGTGTGTCTCAGGGTGCCTGTGTGTATGTATCGGTGTCTACATGAATTTGTGTATGTGTCAGTGTATTTATATGCATCTGTGTGTAAGTGTGCATGAATATCTGTGTATATATGTATGTATATATGCGGTAGTGTATGTGCATACATCTAAGCAGTCAAACACCAGCACAACATACAAGCACACTCCTGCAATCTAACACAAATATTACATACAAACACCCAAAAAATATAAAACACACCCCTTCACTCAAACATAAATACTTCACACAAATGTACATCCGCAGTTAAAAGTGAACATTACACACAAACACACCCCTGTATTAAAACACAATAACTATATAAAAGCACCCCTTTAAACACTAACACTGTACATTACAATATAGCGCCAGTAAATGCTGCAGCGCTGTACAGATACACAACCTAGAAATTTTGACTTGGGGTGCCTTGGAAAAATACTGAAATATTAAGGGCACCTTGAACCTAAAACGTTTGGGAACCACTGGTCTAGAGGATAAAAAGTGATTATGTAAAGGAAGGTTTAAAGTGAGAGGGGTTAATGTCAGAGTTAGTTCCCATAAAGTGTATAGTGTTAAGAGGATTAAAAACTTGAAAGGGGTTATATTTATGGGATAACGAGTGTTTATGTTCACATTTAGTATTTGTGTACATTGGGTGTTTCGTTTTTAAGAGGAGGTTTGAGATTTACGCTTTGAGTGCTTAAATGTTGGACTAAGGCAAGTGTTTTTTAGGTTTTGGAAGAAATTAAATTTAAGGATAGGGAAAAAGGACATTTAGGGCATGTGGAGTTTGAAAAATGTTGTCTATATATTCACCTTCCTATCCTTCCGTAGTCTTGTCAGCCTCCTCCTCTGTTTTTTGAGCAGCAGGAGCTGTTATACAATGTGCATCACTTAGACTTTCTCCTGCTCCTCCCACAAGGCATTTCCTGTATTAGAGGCTGTTAGTGGGAAAATGGGAAGTGACCCCTTCCACTTCCTGTCCAGCCTCACACACAGATACTGGGGGAGCTGGGACAGCGTTGAGTTTTACACGCTCTATAACTGTTCCTGCAGCATTCCTTTTATGGTTGGCTGGACTACAGAAGACATTGGCCAAGGCTCCTGGTACCCCCACTAGCCCACTTGAGATCAGTAAAAGCACATTATAAGCGCGGAACACAGTCAGTTCCCACAGGACAGGTGCCTACTCTGCGTAATGGGAAATCCGAACTTGGCGTAGGTAAAGTCTGAGAGTCTCCCACTTCCCCACCGCCGCTATACAAGCTTTCGATAATGCAGCAAGCAAGTTATTTTAATTAATTATTTTTTTACATTTATTTAAGAATTTTTATAAGAAAATGTATTATAGTATATAACATTGACAACAGATCACACCTTGAGGATGTTGAATAAAGAAAGACAGGGTACGCATCATGACACATGATGTAAGATTCGAACAGGTTCCATATTACATAATGATGTATTCATGGCTTAATAAGTTCTTTAGAACTTTATAGTAGCTGTCTAAAATTAGAAAGCATTGTCTGTTCATCTATATTTTCACCAACATGTCAGTACTACATGTCAGTTTCAAACAGATCTCGTTAATTTTTATTTGTTACCCATTAGCTGTTTGGAGTGTGCACGTCTAAAAAATTCTGCAAGTCTAAAATTCTAAAGAGATTTTTTTGTAGTCCTCTATCCATGTAGTCAGGTGCATCCCTGGTCGTCATGTTGATATGTAAGTGAGAATGTTGTCAAAATAAAACTTTAACCTTAAAATTAAAGTAGATTGTAAGGCAACATTGTCTCCAAGGGAAGCTTGTTGGTGGATCAAGTGCGTAGCGGTTTCTAAGCAGTCCCTGGAGAGGATCATGTTTTAGACGTCACCCACCATATCCATTGTTATTGTATGGTTGAAGGGTAAGGGCAGAGGGAAGGGTAAAGGGTGATTAACTACGGTACTTACAATTTCCCAGATCGGAAGGGTGCATTTAGTAGTGCTCAAAGGAAGGCGTGAATAGGTTGTCAGTGAAGAAAGCATTTTGAAGGTCCAGGCACGCATGGCTCTGCGCCTCCCCCCAAAAATGGAAGAAATAAAAAAATGGGAATAGAAGAAGAGAAAGAAAAATAAAGGGAGAATGGGAATGAAATAATTATTATAATGATAGGAGGAAGAATGGGAAAAGGGGCAAAGGGTAGTGGGGGGGCATACTCCCCCAACCACATCTCCCCATTTCATAAGTTATTTATTATTTGCGGTTTCGGATCAAATGTAATATGAGTTTGTGAGGTTAGAGAGCGCTAACTACCCATGGGTTCCATATTCTGTGAAACGCGTTTACAGTTTCGTGGATTTTCTCTGTCATCCTGTCCATCTCCGATAGCAGGGAGATATTTGATCTCCGTCTCTCTATATATATACAGCTAATATAGGGAGCGGGCCCAATACACCTGTGTGGGGTGTACTTCTGATGGCGTCCTGCACATACAGACTCCAAGCACCATGACCACTTCCAAATTACTGTAATACTCTTATATTACGCGCAGAATGTATTTATTTAGTTTTTGCTAATTACTTTTTTATATAAGTTTTGTATATAATAATTTAAAAAATGGGTGCCTTTTCCAAAGTGCACACTCCTTTTAACCTATTCTGTAGCACTAAATCGTTTACCGCATATTTAAACCACATGGTAGCTTCAAAATAATATTATCCATAGAAATCAATAAGATGTTTTTTAAAAGTGCTTGTACAGGGGCGGAGCCTGACCACTGACCGGATCAGACCTGCTTTGTCTAGGATCCCAGGTCTGTGCGGCTAAACTGAGGCTAATCCTGAAACGCAAAAGAGCACTGACCCATAAAAGCAACCAAAGTATTTACAAGCCAGAGCTGAACAAGATGATACCACTCTCGACCCGACACGGCATCAGAGTCGCCGGACGAAGGCTTGAGGCCTACCTGGGCTTGAGCTGGGGCGAGACGGCCGCTCCCCCAGGTCTCCGGCCGGTGCATCACTGTCCCCTCCTCCCCCCCTGGACCGGTGGGGGTTATCCCGGTCCCCACGGGCAACAACCCAGGGCTACAGCACAGCTCCAGCACCAGCCCCCCAACAAAGTACAAGCGGTGTGGCTCACCACAAGATGGCCGATGCCTTCCAGCCATGTGCACGCCTGAAGGGCGAAAAGACATGGAACCAACGGGTACCCTCACCGCACACTGCACCCAAACTTACTAAACGCATCCAGGATGCATCTGCAGAATCTAAGGTGCGACCACCGCCACCAGCAATGCCAAGTAAGTGGGGCGACGTGGGGCAGGCGGAGAGCAGATCCCCCCTGGGTAATCCCTACAATGCAAGCTCCAAACCTCACATGATGAGCCCACCTGGGCTGAAGACCACAAGGGGAATGGCCCCCACGCATCGGTCACAGTAGCAGTTGCACCAACGCCACATAGACAGCCACCCCATCGGGATAAGCTGCGGCCCCTCACAAGGGCAGAACTTGGCCTCTCACATGAGAGCCCTAGTCCAAGACCAGAGGATGCAGGCCTTCAAAACGACCCAGGGCACTGGGGGGGGACTATACCTGAACTCTGCCCTCTGAGCGCGCTCTGCCATCAGAGCCTACCACCAAGCAGAGGTATCAGTTAACCCGGGTATTAAACCCCTAACTGCAATACAAAATTTCACCACACCTGCCCCTCTGCATCACCCTACACCTGTTAAACCACACCTGACTAACAGGCACCCTTGCAACGCCTACCCCGTTAACAGATAGCACAGAGCTGGCATAGACTACCACACACTCTTGGACAAAACCACAAGCGGGCATCACCCAAGCCCATAACAACTTGGGAACTGGCAGCACTTATCGACACCTTCAGCCCTGGACCCTGGAACCCGTTAACCTCCACCTGTAACCACAAGCAACCCTAATTGTTGATAACCCTGTGAAACGCTATGTTAATGCTGCACTTGTTATGAATTAGCCTGTTAGCAATATTATAACATGTCCCTCACAGCATAGAAACGCTTGATTATTAATGGCATAACTATAACATACCTGTTACGACACTCACCGCCAGGGGAACGGAGCCGCCGTTTAGTAGATAATCCCCTTTCTCCAGAAATGCAATTTTAGTCCAACCGATCGTAAAACTCCCGAACGGAGCATATGAATGCGGCAACTCCCGATCAGCAATCCATCTGAAATCCTTCCACAGCTAGAAATAAACGAAAACGCTGTCCCAATAGTAAATCCCTCCACAAACGAGACAAAGCTCCGTCTTGAAGGTCAAACAGGAATGTGTTTAATGGGGGCTACCTGCCCGGTATTTATGCTGGTCTCCACAAGGTGGACACTCCCCTAGGGGACCTTGTGGAAGACTGTAAAATATATTATACAGTAGCCAATCGCAGTGGCTATTCTTTTCTATCCCGGAGATAATTAGGGAGAAACCTAATTATCTCCAAGGATAGAGACCATCGCCATTTTAAAATATACTAAGAAAAATACAATAAAATACATAAAGTCCGAAATACCGATTGCTTATGGTTCGTGTAACGTATCCCCAGATAGCCTGGATCTGAGGGCATATTCCTACCGAATAGCGCTCAGATCCGATGTACATAGTTCGATCGCCATGGAGTCAAAGTCTCTCACAAGTTCTTCGGTATACGAATGACTCCATGGGACGGCTACCTGGGTAAAGTCCATACGAATTATAGAAACTCCCGAACTGACCGGTGTTCGTACGCCTCAAGGAAATAGAAGGTGGGCGGCAGCCTCCAGCGGTGTTCGGCAGATAAAGTGTCCGTTTTTAGTTCCATAGGTTTTGTACCGAACACCGCTGATTCTCCTCGTGTCCAAAATGGCCGCCACCTCGTGGTCGGCATACGAACGACGACCACCCGTACGAATGGAATGGAGAGGTGTCTGCGGTTAACCGCAACGTTCTAATTGTGGTCAAGGTGTTAACAAGCAGCACACTCCTCTCCTGGGTGGCCGTTTGTTCGGTAGTTTCAATCGGTACTAGGGAAAACAGACGAACAAGGGCATACGGACAGGAAATCCATGAAATCAAGGCAAACAGACGAACCAGCAATATAAGTCTATACAGATGGGTTCGTCACAATACCTAATTAACATAAAAAGTGCACATTGAGCATAAAAATTTGCAGTAGAATTTCAAGTCTAGCCACTGTTACACTACGTTAAAATGAATGCTCACCCGAGCTGTGCTAGCACTGTCAGCCAGATTAACAAAGTTTTAAGCTTTAGTATTAACCACATCTTTCCTGATCAGAACTGGAGAAACTACTAGACAAGTGACAACAATGGGTTGTACAGAACCCAGTAAACCATGCCTAAATAATTCCATGGCATCCCTTCGTCTCAATAAACTGAACTAATCTATGGGCAGAAATACATATTTGAAGGGCTAAGTCCCCAAGGTCTAGCCACACGAATGTACCAGGCCTTCCCTAGTGCCTACTTCTCCAATATTCAAGGACTGGGGGAAGATCATATTAAAGTTCGAGTATGTCATACCTCAGACCAGCCCATGTAGTTACCCTGCTGCTCCTTTTCATTCGCCCAACACCAAATGCTTGTCCACTCTAGGGGGCATGTGCACTGTTAACGGACGTTACTCTGACATCAGTGCTGATGCAGAACAATGCTATTTCTCTCTTTTAAGCCCACAGCAAAATCTGAACTATAGTGGGCAAGCACCTATACCTCATCATTACTCATATTTTGCATACTTTCTCCCAAGCCAGTCCGTTTTTACCTGAGGCTATATTAGCCCTTTTCTGACCTCACTTCATTGCTCTGTCGTGGTCTCCGTTTTTTCTGGCTTTGACTTGGCTCCATATTTTGATTACTCTTATCTGTGGAATCATTGACCTCGGCTTAATTTACTTGTTTGTTCTACTTTCTGCTATCATTGACCTTGGCCTGTTTATCGTTATTCTTGTTTTCTCTCTGGACTATATTCTCTACCCCTTACGTTAACCCTGGCCACTCTAAGGTCCAATAATACGTGCTGTCTTAGTATAGTGTCTGTTGCTTCTTGCTTGGATGTTGGGGTAGTACCTTAATAGGTATTGACTCAGTATTCCGGGTTCACAAAGCTGCAACAGCCCCTGTGGAGTCCAAGAGATATTATTATTTGGTGTTCTACCATTCTCTATGCACGCAGAGTGACATCAGTTCGCACTCCTTACTAGGTGCAGTTGCTGCAAGTCTCCCCTGCCACCACATCCCAAAGGCGTTCTACTGAATTGGATCCGGTGACTGTGGAGGCCTTGGAGTACACTGAACTCATTACTTATTTCATGGTACTAGCTGGAGATGATGTGGCACATTGACCTGCTGGAAGTAGTCATTAGAAGATGGGTGGTCTCTGGCTGTAGAGGGATGCACATGGCCTTAGCTGGGCTATGGCATACAAGCAATGCTCATATGGTATTAAAGAACTCAATATCTACCAAGTAAATGATCACACTTCAATACACCACCACCATCCTTACATTCTTGTTGTGTGAAAGCTAAATTCCAGTCCTACAATTTTTATGCAACAGAAGCAGAAATCAAGATTCATCAGACCAGGCAATTTATTTTCAACCTTCTGCTGCCCAGTTTTGGTGCCCCTGTGCCAGTCCGTAGCTGACAGTAGTGCCTGGTGTGGGCCTTTTCTGCTTTGGCCCAACCATGTCAACGTTTGATGTGTTGTGCATTTAGAGATGCTTTTTCTGCATTGTTGCAACACGTGGTTTCTTCAATTGCCCGTACCTTCCTTTTGACTTGTGCTTTTTTTTTTTTAATTGTCGCTCACGGGATGTTTTTTTGTTTTTCCCACCATGTTGTGCAAACTTAAGAAACGGTTGTGCAAGAAAAACTCAGGAGCTCAGCAGTTTCTGAATTACTCAAACCACCAGCATCAACAATAATTTTAGGTTCAAAGTCACTTAGAATGCTCTTCTTTCGGATCCTTAGTTTGAACAACCACTGAACGTCTCGGCCATGTCCGCTTGTATGTATGCCTTGCGCTGACACCTGATTGGCTGATTCGATTTTTGCATTAAAGAACACATCTACAGACGTACCTTGCAATGTGGCCTCTGAGTGTAAAGGTCTCATTACCATTGTTTGACAAAGCAAAGCAGAATACTCAGACGGTGTATGGGACATTTGTCAAGATAAATTAATTCATCCAGCAAATTTTTATGGAAATATTGCATGGAATTATCCTGTTCCTAGCCATTAGTAAGAGCTTTTCTACATGGGTAAATGTTTATGGGGCAGAAGGCTGTGATAGACAAAGTCAATGGTTTTAAGGGTTACTCCGAAATCCATGACCACTTCTGCTTGAAACTTTGCACATTCAGAGATATTTGTAATTTTGTGCCGGGGGCTAGCGTCACACCTGGCGTACGACCTCTGTTCCAGGCTGACAAATGTGAATTCTGTGCAAAATTAACAACAGGTATAATTACCTTGTTCACATGGAGCAGGCAGCTCTAGGAGCCTGCCTGCAACATGAAACCATTTGAACTAACATTGCTCCATATTTAAATATTTTCCATCCCCCCTAACGCTAGCCCTGTATCAATATATCTCTCCCTAATCTTGCCTCCCTCCATAATACCAGCCCCATCATTATGTCCCTCCCTAAACTCGCCACCATATATTATAGTATTTTTCTCTTCTCTCTCCCCTGGTCACCCTCCCATCCACCTCCACCCCGGTAGCCCACACTTCCCTCTCTCGTGATTGGACAATGAATCTATATACGATGAAGTGCAAGGTCAATGCAGGAGGCCTAGAACGGATCGGGAACAAAGTTGACCCGGCACTGGATTTAAGGTACGTTTTAGCTATATTAAATAATTTGTAAACAAAAAAAAATAAGGGGGAGGAGGAGAATTACTAACAAGTGCTACAAAACAAAGCAAGTTGAATGTATAAATAATTGGAGTAACCCTTTAAGGTAAGCATAGACTTAATGATGATGGGTCCATGATTCTTTAACATCCTGAAGTCTGGCAAAGCATGATGGCATCATGACGACCTACTTTTGTCCCCAGGTTAAGGTTATGAATACAGGATCCCAGCTATTCTGTAATGTTACATATTTCACAATAGCAACCTGGCTGCAGCTGCCTTATCTAGGCTGTCCTCAAATGTAGGCCATCATAACGTGTATTAATGACAATTACATCAATGCAGCTAAATATTGACACATATTATTCTAGTACACCAAGATATGTTTTATTAGCACTCAACACAAGGAGTTAGTTTGTGGAACAGATAAGGATATGACACTAGGCAGCCAACAAACGTGATCTTTGACCTTTCACCTTATGCTGGATTACAATACAGTATTCACTCAGCAGGAGCCTACGAAACAAGGAAACAAGAAATGCAAGATAACATTTAAATAACGGGAGGCTTTCAGTACAACTCCAATGGCCGTTGAAGTGCAAGCTCATCTGCCCAGTCAAGGCAAATAATGGATATACTCTGGCAGAATACGAGAGCTCCGTTACAATGACTGCAGACGAGAAATATGCAAGAATCTATCTTACATCAGTATGATTTTGCCATGGTACATAATGCATGATTGTTCCAAATAAATCAAAAATACTAAAACCCTTGTGAACTATACCTTCTCCGCTTGTCTCCAATTTTCAATGAGATGGTGGGGAACCAAACGGGAAATGTTTCCCACAAGCCCCTGCTCATTGTCCTATTAGAGTCAAAGACTTGTCGCTTCTCAAAAAATGACAAAAAATAGGATGAAAACCCCTCAAGTGATCAAAAGCTGTAAGCACACTGTTTGTATGCATGCGTGTCTCTGCAAAGTGTTACTCCAAGCACCATGACCACTTCAGTGACTAGAAGTGTTCATGGTAACCCGAACAAGATGTCTTATTTACTAATATAAATACTGTGCATATTGGATGTCTGACCTCAGCACATACTGCATGCCAGAGTCAGGCGTCCAACAGAGGCAGGGCCTCCCTCCGTGCCCCATGCTTTCTCTCTATAGCCTAAAATTCACAATTTCCTGGTCACCGAGCCACAATTCTCAGCTCAGTAAATCACACTTTATATGCTTGTGGATTTCTCTGTTATGATTGTAACAGTTTTTTGTTTGTTTGTTTTTTCCTTGTGGCTCATAAGATTTATTTTTGATGCTAGTTTATGTCTCATTAAATTTGCATTTTGATATGGTTTCTGCTGAATTTAAGGTTAGCAGAGCATTACTAAGTATAACTGCACATTCAATATGAGTCAGCACACGGCATGACTCTGTTAGATAATTTCTTGCATACCTATCGTGGTGGCAGAGGTCTTTCAGGGTCAAGTGGGTGTTGGGACATTCGGCAGGGTAACTTTATGTTTCCAGACATGGTAAATGTGACAGAATTTATCTAAATCTTTATTTGTTATATATGCCAACTTATTAAAACTTAGCTAGTTCAAACTTATTCAAAGTAAATGTATTCAGCATTAATGTGTCAGTATAGGCACCATACACTTTGCAGCATACTGTAGTGGTTATGGTTTCTACAATCCATTAGTACTAACTCATGTTGCTTGGTCCACTCTCGAAAAAATAAATTCCATCGAAAGACGGGCAAGAATTGATGTCAGAAAAGGGGGAAGGACCCTGGTAAGTGTCAGGTGCAAGTAAAAGGTTGGACTCTTACCTGTGTACACTGTACGAGGACTACTTAGGGTTATAGTGCTTAGAATAGCTCTTTAAATTACTAAGCACTGAGACCCTTAAGTCTTGCCAGGTTTGGACTGGGAACTTTTGGGTGCCTCTTGCCAAGCGTTTAAGAGGAGTGATGGCTGTGGGAGTTTGAAGCTTGCTCTATTTTACCATTGTATAGAAGGGTTGTGATGTTAGTCACCATCACTAGGAACATATATCTGCATGTATGTCCCTGGATGATTCTTATGTTTAAGTCACCCTGTGTCCATTATAGGTGCAGGATTTCTAACGTAATGTTATTTGGAGAATGTCTTGAGCAATCCAGTGTCTGGCTGTGGGGCCTGTTCAGTGCCACCTATTGGTTGTAGATGACTTTGCAACAGTTATGTGCACTACCTAAATAGCAAGGCTTGTTAATATGCATATTAAGGTAGATTTGCATATTTGAGTTCATGAAGGCTTGGGAAACATTTCTTGTCATTGTTTGTATTATAAGTTTTGTGTTAGATGAGTGCCTGTATAATTCCCCATTTGATTCTGTTATATGTATTAGATGTAGTGTGTCGCCATAAGTTTAATGTCTAGTGAATAGGGGCTAGTCGGGAGATTTCAGTAGTTTTCGGAGCTGGTAGCTGCATGGTGCCCTAATCCTGAGGAGCCGCAAGTGCTTTTGGAGGCAGACATGTTGGTAGTGCTGCAATCAGAAATCTTGGGGCCCACCCCACGAGTCTGCCCACATGGCTGGCTCCTGAATCCACACACAGTGCCCACCCTTGAGACCGCCCACAAGAAACACTTCTTCCCACCCAGCTAATACCACAGGGGCCCAGATGGGCTGTTAAATGGTCCAGGTGCCTGACAAGTCCTCTGTATCAGTACCCACCTGATGGGTCCCCACAGCATGTGTCTGCACCGGCGGTAGTTCCACAGCTATATTGAAAATGTGGGGCCTGGATTCACAGGACTGCCAGGCCTGTGACAACCGTGACGGACCTCCATCACAAGGGTATATAATTGGAAGTAGATTTTGTAAGGACAATTCTTGATGGTACCTGTGGGGGGTTCTCAGCACCTGATATTTAGAGATAAAATACTAAGCCTAACAGCAAGGTAGCAGAGGGCCTAGCTGTAGCTCAAGGAGGCTATGAGGAATGCAGAGCGGGCCATCCCATGGTTTAGTACATATTAAACATAATAATGTCAGTGACATACACAATGATTCCTAAAAATACAAGGTATAGCAAACTGTGCAGGTGTGGACCCCTAGATTAAGGAACCTAAACTCACTGCAGAGTGCAGGTGATGTATTATTACTGACTTCACCTCCACCTACACTTCCTAACAAAAGTGATGTTTTGCAAAGTGTATTTTTTTCTCGCCCGGACAAAGTTTAAATATAGCCACAATACCCGCCACCTGTTAAGTCTAGCAATAACGCTATTTCCCAGTAAAAAACTAAATCACTTGTGTCTCTTGCCCCCAGCGCCCAAGTGAATTCTATCCAAGGACACCCTGGACCTGGGAGATCTCCTTTAGGAACCCAAGTGCCTTAAGAAAGTAACCTTGACTACTAATAGAAAACATAACATTAAGCATGACATTGTTGTAAAGTAGACTCTTGAACGTGCGATCTGCACAGTGTGTGATTGATGTTGTGTGTTTACTGCTCAAAAAGCAATCTGTATAAATATTGTGTTTCCCCAACAAACCTGTATATCTTACCTCCACTTTATCAACATCTATCTGGTGTTTGTGAAGATTTGTGCAATTTAATTGTCTCAGATAGTAGCGCTGGAAGTGCTTGTGGGTGTTTTAACTTTGGGAAGGGACAAACTCTGTGGCGAAATAGGTCTGGTTACAAAACCAGGGACCAGTCATTCTGCACCCTCTACAACGATTATCCCCATGGGATAACGTTGGCCTATTCTAGCTGGAGTGTGTAATTCAATATATTTTGACCTCAAAGCTCCAGGGGGGATTAGCACAGTATAAAAATTCTTAACGTAAGCCGCTGGGTCCTCAACCTTTATTTTATCCTAAAAATTATTGGGATTTCAGAAGAGTTGCATTACTGGATTCCTGGATCACTTTGTGCATGGACAAATAAAGTTTTCAACATATTGAAGAAGTGCGTGTGTAATAAAATGAAACAATCAGAACTATCCAAATAAATACAGAGTAAGTTTATAGCAGTGTTGTCGTTTTATGATGAAACGACTGTGACTTCCCTATACTTACATGTTCACATGTAGCAAGTATAAAGATACAGAAAGAGGTATATAATAATATATAAGCATAAAAAAAATCCATGTAAATGTTTATTTTTATATGATATATTTTTTTATCACCTATATTTTTCTTCATATAACAGTTTCTGTTATCTAACAGTTATGTATAAATTGTAGCCAGGTTTTTTTTTTTAAAGCATGTATTGTGTTTTGTACAGGGAACAATTTGCCCTCCATTTTGTGCGTAGTCATACGTTATTGTTCATTATAAGCACCACAGTCAGAGTAATATCATAATTAAAAATCCAGTTCTTCCAGCCAATCGGGATTAACCACTTCTTACCAGCAACTTGTTCCTAGAGCCACACCTTAGGGGAGCAGTCACTGACACAGACCCACCCGACGGCATTTCACGTAACATTGCTTAATTTGGCACAGTGAAGTATACATTTCTTTCGTGTTATAAAATAGGCATTTACACAAGTTACACAACATTATTAATGCTCGTGTGTACATTAAGGCGTGGGTCTTTTACCTTGCAAAGTGAACATTTGTCTCGAATTGCTCAATTGAATTAAAAGGCATCATAAGGTGCCGACCCCTAAAATAAAATGTGTTATCTCTGAGAAAGGGGATGGCGGTTAATATAGACCACCGTACTGCTCAGGGTATTCACAAATGCCATAAACTCACAAAGAGTTGTCGTTATTGGTGTAGAAGTCTGGTGTAACTTCAGGTGATGACCTTAAATCCCCTTACCGAGCACAGGTGATTACTGTTTAAAGAGTTGTCGTTACTGGTGTAGAAGTCTGGTGTAACGTCAGGTGATGACCTTAAATCCACTTACCGAGCACAGGTGATTACTGTTTAAAGAGTTGTCGTTACTGGTGTAGAAGTCTGGTGTAACGTCAGGTGATGACCTTATATCCACTTACCGAGCACAGGTGATTACTGTATTAATGTCAATATATTCTGAACCATCATTTTTAATTGCATGGTGCCCAACCTTATAAATAAATACTTGACCTAGTTTCATGGCATCAGAGGTGCTTTAAGGTGACTCTGTTGTGTGTTTTTCTTTCTTTCAGTATTCCTTTCCTTCTGAGCCTTGTATCTTAATCATTGATGTTACTGTCCTCTCATCCACTTGTCTTGTATTTATATTTATTATATTGACTTTCTTGTGCTGGGTCTCGATACCTGGGTGCCCCCATTTTGTTCTCCTCTGTCCATGATGTCTACAGTGTGGCTTGGGCAATTCTTGTGGGTAAATTAGCTTAGCAGCTGAAATGGGAATTCTGTTTAGAGGTCACCTCAAAAATATTTTTATATAATAATCATTTTAAATGAAATATATATACACTGAACAAAATGATAAACACAACACTTTTGTTTTTGCCCCCATTTTTCATGAGCTGAACTCAAAGATCTAAGACTTTTTCTGTGTACACAAAAGGACTATTTCTCTCAAATATTGTTCACAAATCTGTCTAAATCTGTGTTAGTGAGCACTTCACCTTTGCCGAGATAATTCATCCACCTCACAGGTGTGGCATATCAAGATGCTGATTAGACAGCATGATTATTGCAAAGGTGTGCTTTAGGCTGGCCACAATAAAAGGCCACTCTAAAATGTGCAGTTTTACTATATCGGGATGTTCCGGGGGGTCTGAAGCCATTCAGTCAGAGCCATTGAAGAGGAGTGGACCAATATTCCACAGGCCACAATCAATAATCAACGCTATGCGAAGGAGATGTGTTGCACTGCGTGAGGCAAATGGTGGTCGCCCCTCCTCCCCCCCGTTTATAATTTTGTTTAGTGTATATATATATATATATATATATATATATATATATATATATATATTAAATGATGTGTATGTTAATAAAATGACAGAAACCCAACACCCTGCCATTAGTATGTGACAGGATCCTTTGGCCATATACACCCACCTTGGTTCATAAATATTTGCCAAGTGGCCCATTTTTGCTGGGATAGTCCTGTGTTTTAGGCTTCTGTCCAGGCAAAAATTGTGTTACGCCCACCACTATGTCAAAGTACCTCAATATCGGTGGGTCCTACACTAATTTTAACATGGGCTTTAACGAGTTGCTGCTGTAAAACTAAAATATTAAGAGGTGACCTCAGGAAAACATACATTTGAGGAGAGTCTCTGGAGGAAGTACAGCTGGTATAGAGAACAACACAGAAACTACGCAGAGATAATAGAGTGCTACACTGACTATATGGGCTTGTATACTGTAAACCAGGGGTCTGCAACCTTTAAGACAAAAAGAGCCACTTGGACCAGTTTCCGAAGAAAAAAAAAAAACTGGGAGCCGCAAAACCATTGCGACATTTAAAACAATTTTTCTTTTCTTGCCTTTATCCATGGCTGGCCTACCGGGGGTCCAAAACAGGGGCGTAATTAGAAATCAGAGGGCCCCATAGCAAAATCAATGCCCCAAAATGCCATAGAAAATTAATCAGGGCCCCAGTCTACTATAAATCATAATCAGTGCCTGATGTAAATAATAATTAATAATGAGGGCCCAATGTCATCCTCGTCATTATAAAAAGAACTTTTTTTTGTCACTTTTTTTTCCTTCTGATTGCTTAAAAAGATGACAACAAAGTATTAGTAACCCAGCTACTAAGGATTATGGCTGCGCTATGCTCAGTTACCCTTTATGTATTATGGTCACAATTGTCCACAAAAGCTGGTTATGCGTAACACATTTCATTTCATTATTATGACTGATCATACAGTTTACTACAGCAGATTTCAAGTAGTATCTATTAACAAGTATTAACATGCCTCCTAACATTTCAAATGGACAAAGGAATACTTGAAGAACAATATATCTTATTTATACAGACCGATTTCTAACCACATTTATTGTAGTTTAAAGACACATTACTGGGAGTATTATTACTGGGAAGCTCTGTTATACACTCAGACACATTACTGGGAGTATTATTGCTGTGGAACTCTGTTATACACTCAGACACATTACTGGGAGTGTTATTGCTGTGGAGCTCTGTTATACACCCAGACACATTACTAGGAGTATTATTGCTGTGGAGCTCTGTTATACACCCAGACACATTACTAGGAGTATTATTGCTGTGGAGCTCTGTTATACACTCAGACACATTACTGGGAGTATTATTGCGGTGGAGCTCCGTTATACACTCAGACACATTACTGGGAGTATTATTGCTATGGAGCTCTGTTATACACTCAGACACATTACTGGGAGTATTATTGCGGTGGAGCTCTGTTATAAACTCAGGCACATTACTGGGAGTATTATTACTGTGGAGCTCTGTTACAAACTCGGACACATTACTGGGAGTATTATTGGTGGAGCTGTGCTGTAGACTCAGACACATTTATTGTAGTTTAAAGACATACTACTGTCAGTATTATTTTGGTGGAGCTCTGCTGTAGACTCACCAACAAAATGGAGCTCCTAGAAAAGAGGGGCAATGATGATAGAAATGAGTGACAAAGGAATTTGGGAAATAGGGACTTCTCCTCCTAAATAGGAATACTTGGGATTTATGTTTTATTATATGATATAAATTACACTTTAACAAAAAAAAAAAAAAAAAAAAAAAAATACATTGTACACTAGTGGCACATTAAATTGGATAAAAATGTCTTTAAGTTCTGTCTGTGTAAGTGTGTGGGCCGGGCTCCCCCCCCTCCCCCCCCTCCCCCCCTGAGGCATCACTTCACTTACCTCACACTGGTGCCTGGCACGCTGCTGCTGCTGCTGCTGCTGCTGACGGGAGTCTGGACGGATGTCATCTTCCTCCTCGCAGTCGTAGACCTGCATGCGCGCCGCTGCCCTCCGATCTGACAGCGGGCGGGAAGGAGACGTCAGGACGGTGCGTAACTACAGCGCCCGCCACAGTGGGGAGTGTCAGGGCGCACAATGCGCCTCCTCCCCTCCCTAGTATCTGCCCCAGAGCCGCGGCAAAGGTTCAAAAGAGCCACATGCGGCTCCGGAGCCGCGGGTTGCCGACCCCTGCTGTAAACAAAGACAGCAGAGGGCTGCACCCAGTAAAGACAGTTGTACATAAATGACACAGCACTACGAACGTTCAAATAGCAATACACCGAGAGAATGCACACACCAGTCCCTGTACATTATTTTATGTAGATTTTATGAAATATAAATGTTAATAGTATATATGTAATAGTATGTGTCAAAGTGTAAATGTTAGTGGGTGAGTGTATGTGCAAGAGTGTTTGTGTGTGTGTATATCAATGTGTATCTGTGTGTGTGTGTGTGTACATGTACAATGTGTGTGTATGCCTATACATCAGTGTTTGCATCTCTGTGAGTGAGTATATGTGTAATAGTGTGTGAATATGTATATATCTATGTATGTATAATGGTGTGTGTTCATATGTTTAATAGGGTGTGTGTGTGTGTGTGTGTGTGTGTATGTGTAACAGTGCATATATGTATATATATAATAGTGTGTGTATGTTTAACAGTGTGTATATGTATGTATAATAGTGTGTGTGTGTGTGTATATGCATATATCTGTGTATGCATATGTTTAATAGGGTGGGTGTATGTGTGTGTGGTTTTTTTTTTTAATAGGATGTTTGTGTATTTGTATATGTGTAACAGTGTGTATATGTATATGTATATATCTGTATATGTATCCATTAGGGTGTCTATATGTGTAACTGTGCATATGTTTAATAGGGTGGGTGTATGTGTGTGTGTGTGTGTGTGTGTTTTTAATAGGATGTTGGTGTATTTGTATATGTGTAACAGTGTGTATATGTATATATCTGTAGATGTATCCATTAGGGTGTCTATATGTGTAACAGTGTGTATATGTTTAATAGGGTGTTTGTTTATTTGTATATGTATATGTAAAATGGTGAGTATATGTATATATCTGTGAATGTATCCATTAGGGTGTCTATATGTGTAATAGTGTGTCCCAGTTTGCACTCAACATTTAAAAAACAAAGGTAGTCAGTTTTGTATATAATTATAATAATGTCATGCAGTCAATATTTCAGATTTTAAATATTTCCCAACGTCAAAGTAATTGTGCTGATACATTGTCTGCATAAAATTAAGCCGTTGTTTAGTGTATTTGAAGTCCTTGGAGTGTGCTCCTTCATGTTGTAATTTTCAATCTGATGTAGGGCTGGTATAAATAAAAATCCCCAGGGTTTGTTTTTACACCCAGGTTTTGCTCCCAGACCCTGATAGGAGACCAACGCGGTTCACAGAGACTGTGCCACCTGCTGCTGAGGCTGGGCTGCTGACGCAGCAAATTTAGAGTAGCCGAAAAAAGAGAAGTGAATCGAAACCCTTAACCTTCAGAAAGATTAATAAATCTGTTGTTTTGCCCCCCAAAAAATGGTGTTTATTCAAAAATAACAGAGCTCTAAATAACCAACAAATTAAAGAAAAAGAAAAAAATGGCACTAAATATTTGTCTAAAATTAGCGGTAAAAAATCTAAAAGTTGATTATTCAGCCCCCAACTGTCCCTAGGATATTTTATTTTTTTAAATGTTGGCCACTATGGACCAGACAGTGCTTGAAAACCGACAGTGTATATGGTCTTCCCCCCGTGGAAGACCTGGATGTGGTGGAACCTTTTGAGGGTGACTTCCACCTATTTCTGTCCTATAGCAAACATGAGAACCAACCTGTGTTCATATATCATTAACATATTTTTGCTATGAAGTTATATATCTTGCTTTGTCAGTCGTGCACCATTTATATATTTTTTTTCCTTTGGTATCTCCAGCGTCATGGTACATCCCAAGATATCGAGTCCTTGCCTTGGCACTCGGTGTTCTTCAATTCTGGTTATAAATGTGAAGAAGAAAAAAAATCTGAAATGTCCGAATTTAGATATCAACCCAAAGTATGAAAACGGGTCTATCATGACCGAAAAAAAAATCTTTATTCAATGGTCCTAAAGACTCGTTTGGAATTTCAATGAAAACTAGGGACTACTTTGTCTTATTTATTTGTCCTGCATTTGACAAATAAGACGCAGCTGCTGCTGTCAAGCTTTGTGAAGATCACACGTCACTTGTGAAGACTAAGGGGAAAAAATATTTATCTATGGAGGCTTCATATAACGTAGACTACTGGAGCTGAAGGGACTTCTATGGAAGAAGAAGGTGACGGCCATGAGTAAAACTCACCTTCTCCTGCAATCTACCGCCATTGCACTGCAAGCAGAGCAGTCAGCATCAGGGGGACCCCAGGAGGTTACAGAGCCACTTTAAGCCTTTACTGGTCCATTATCCTCCTGTCTTCTCTATTTTATCTCGATATGTGCTGACTCAATAGCTATTGGTAAATACCTAAAGATGAAATCATCTGAGCCCCGTAAAACTCCTAAACTCATAATGATCGTAAAGTCAGGTGTTCTTCATAAGGGCAAGTTAAACGCACACGCAAGGCACCAAAACAACTTCATCTAAATGCTTGGAGGCTCTCTTACCTCTGTTTTAACCCCTAAATTGCCTCCAGCGTCAAAGTCCAATCCCCCCAGGTAGCATCCGGTTTTCTGAAATTTCACTTTCAGGAAGCGCAGAGTGCTGCCGAAATGGGCGACGCTGATTGGCTGAGAGTAGTCAGCTGCCGCTCTCAGCCAATAAGTGACTACCCATTCACAAAACTGGCTTGGAAAGAAACGTACCTTTTCCAAGACAGTTTTGTGAATGGGGAGTCGCCAATTGGCCCCTCTCAGCCAATCAGAGACATCCCTCAAAGAGAGGACAGAGCAGATGGGAAGCTAATAGACCAATTAAGGCTGGGCCTGACTGTAATGGCAACTGGATGTGATCTCTATGAGCCCCTCATGGTTTTTGTGATTAGTTCAGTCGCTGTTATCTTGGCCATTCTATTCTGAGCTGACAGGGGCAGCCTGTTGTCCTGCATTGATTGACTGGTTTGGGGCTGCTTCCAGTGGTTGTCTGCAGCGATTCTTGACGCTTTTGGATGAGACCTAGCGGATGTTGTGGAGGGGAGAGGCGGACGATCTCCCAGGTCGAAGTGTGCTGCCTGATGGAACCAAAGTAACACCCCCCTCCTGAGCCGTCATGGTTGATCCCGGTGCCCACCCAGAAGGCTCCTTACCTCCACAGGAGGCCAGTGGTGCTGCCGACACTCAAACTGCCGCCATGCCTGGCACGTCCAACATGGCTGGGACTGCGTGCTCCCGGCACAGCATGGAGAGAAGCTTGGATTACTGCTCTGGCTGGACAGCCTCTTCGAGTCTCTTTCTGGCAAAAATTGCAGTGCAGGTACCTTCTGCCTCCCATACAAGGTCCAGCACCTAACTCACATGCGTAGACTCTGCAAGGTACCCGCGTCTGAAGAGTGGTTACAGGTCCTGTAGCAGCTTGTAGTGGGCCGCACCGGCTATGCCCGAGAAGGAGGACGGCGCACCGTCGCCTGCCAAAGCTGGGCATATTCAAGCCGGGATGTAGGTCGCCCACGCTGGTTGAGGCGCGACAGGAACCGTGGCATGTTGCACAACCTCTGAACTACCTTCAGGAATATTGGGCCTCCCGACGTATGGCACTGGGCCTGCAGACTGGCGATCTCGGACGGGCTGTGTCATACCCACAATGGGAATAGGCTAACCGCTCGGCTGAGCCACTTGATGCATGTTTCCCTAAAGCCTACAACTCCGTAATGTGCCAAGATTCCTGTTACTTTATGCACATATTCGCTATGATCGCTAATTTCCCATGTGTGACGAATATTGCACGTTTCAGTAATGCACCTGACATCCCTGGGGTGGTACACTTACGATGTCTACCAATCTTGATCCTTAAATCACAGTTCACCCATGCATATTTCTTTTGTTTAATTTTCAGCTGTTTATTCATGCATGTGATGTTGGTTTTATTATTATTTTCAAAAATAGGCTGCATTGCTCAGGAGTTAACCCTCATATATCTGTTTTGATATGTTCCTGGTTTACATATATGATAAGATTGGCTATAAATACCCACTACTGTACTAACTCCTTTTTGCTTCCCTTGTAACATGCACCTGCCTCAAAAAACACAGATTGACAACAACAACAACAAAAAGCATCAATATAGGCATTATGTTTGTTGATTTCTATATTCGGACATTTCACTTTTTTTTTTTTAAAGTGTCTGTCATTGTTTACTTTCAGTTTTTGTTTCCTTTGCCCCTTGAATATTAAGGATTATACTCAATTTCTTGACACTTTTCTCGCCACTTACCAAGAGGGTTATTATCTTCTCTGGTAGTAGCCTGCTAGAGCTTGCAGGTTCCTCCTGTGTCTGACCGAGTTCAATAAACAGAGCAAGAAATATGAACTTCTAAAGTAAACACGCTGTGCTTTCTACTTTAGGATAAAGCCATCGTTTTCATTAGCTGTGGCTAGTGCTGCATAAGCCAAGTAATTAAAATGACCACTAAAATCACCCACGCCACTGCATCTTAATGAAGTGGTCTGGGTGCAGTGGTCCGGGTGCAGTGGTCCTGTCACTGTAACCCTGCAATGTAAAGCAACTTTGGTGTTTACAATTCAGGGTTAAATTCTCATTGACAGCCACTAGAGGCACTACCACTGCACTGGCTGAGTAAAATGTGATCACGTGATGTGGAAGCCCCCATACAAAATCTCTGATTCAATGCTTTCCTGTGGTGCCTGCCGCGCATGCACACCAGGCCCCAAATGCTTCTCTGTAAAGAACAGTGGATTAAACACTGGTGGGGGAGGCCATGCCTTCTCCATGACATCGTGGGTGATGGAGAAGTAAGCAGCGTCGTGGAAGTCTCAGCGCTGGAAAAAGGTAAATACAATTAGTAATTGTATTATTATTTTTATGGTAAATTGTTTAAACAACAGGGGCGTGAAAGTTGTTTTGGTGCTTAGAGTATCCTTTTAAATGATACCTTCATGTTCGGGTAAAATAAATCAATGAAATGATGTATACCAGTGTGTACGTACGTGTGTGTGTACATGTACAAATATATACATAGACACGACAAAAATAAATAAAATCACAGTACATGTACATACCCTATGTATACATCCGCACGTATTACGTACCTATTTAAAGGTAAGAACATGAAAAGGTAAATATGCACTTTGGACAGATTATAGTCTAAATATAATCAGACATGGTAATCTGTGCTTTAACGAGCAGCTGGCGTCTGGGGCAGTCCTAACGTGACATCACATGATGTCTGAGATTAGAACGGACAATGACTAGGTTAAGTAAATCGTCTGAGCTTTCATTAAGGCTAAACTGGGACAGGTTTTTACTATCTATATCCATCATGATATAGATTATTCTACCCCTCCATCCAATGTTCCTGTTACCAAATATATCTGTTACTGTCCATCCCAACCCCTCGTAAAACACAACATTGTGTAAATCTCACCCATCTCGACATAGACAGATGTAGATAGATTTGTGTAACAAACACTGATTAACTCTGAACGCAGATTGGAAACACTGTACCTTGTGTTACTACTTCCTGAACCTGTAACCCTTTGAGTTGGTGAAATGTAGTTCATGGACATCTGCAGTTCCAAGATTAGCAGTCAATATCTAGCTACACGGAGATACAAAGAGATAATAAACATCAGTGAATACTAACTGCAAATACATTGAGAAATGGTGAAAGATAGACAGACAGACAGACAGACAGACACACACACACACAGATCAAAAGCAGACAATCTCTGATAATTGCAATACATGCACACACACACACACACACACACACACACAGAGACAGAGATGCATATGTAGAAACAGAGACAGATCATACTATAGCTTTGCTGACAACTGTACACAGCCAGTACAGATATAAATATACCAACATAAACAAACCCAGACAGACAGCTATTCGAAGATGCAGGATGAGGGACACACGTAGATAGAGAAATGTGAACACAAACAGAAAGACAGTAACAACTGGCAGCGAAAGTAAAAGGGGACGGTATCGGAGGGGACTGGCTCCCATTTCCTTATACAAGTGTCCTCAAATGCCCGTCTGGCCCAGGGCCCAGAGCCTGTTAATGTAAAACTGACAGTCTGCACGTAGCTGTCTGCACACATACAAATACTGCTAAATAACAGCATATCACTACATCCTCTGCTATTCCACCACATCACAACACGACATCCTCTGCTATTCCACCAAGTAATATCACAACACCCTCTGCTATTCCACCATGTCACAACACTACATCCTCTGTATTCCACCAAGTAATATTACTACATCCTCTGCTATTCCACCATATCACAACACTACATCCTCTGCTATTCCACCATGTAATATCACTACATCCTCTGCTATTCCACCATGTAATATCACTACATCCTCTGCTATTCCACCATGTCACAACACTACATCCTCTGCTATTCCACCAAGTAATATCACAACACTACATCCTCTGCTATTCCACCAAGTAATATCACTACATCCTCTGCTATTCCACCATATCACAACACGACATCCTCTGCTATTCCACCAAGTAATATCCCTACATCCTCTGCTATTCCACCATATCACAACACGACATCCTCTGCTATTCCACCAAGTAATATCACTACATCCTCTGCCATTCCACCATGTAATATCACTACATCCTCTACTATTCCACCATGTCACAACACTACATCCTCTGCTATTCCACCAAGTAATATCACAACACAACATCCTCTGCTATTCCACCATATCACAACACTACATCCTCTGCTATTCCACCATGTAATATCACAACACTACATCCTCTGCTATTCCACCAAGTAATATCACAACACTACATCCTCTGCTATTCCACCAAGTAATATCACAACACTACATCCACTGCTATTCCACCAAGTAATATCACTACATCCTCTGTATTCTACCATGTAATATCACTACATCCTCTGCTATTCCACCAAGTAATATCACAACACTACATCCTCTGCTATTCCACCATGTAACATCACAACACTACATCCTCTGCTATTCCACCATGTAATATCACAACACTGCATCCTCTGCTATTCCACCATATCACAACACTGCATCCTATGCTATTCTACCATGTAATATCACAACACTACATCCTCTGCTATTCCACCATATCACAACACTACATTCTATGCTATTCCACCAAGTAATATCACAACACTACGTCCTCTGCTATTTCCCCATGTAACATCACTACATCCCCTGTTATTCCACCATATCACTACACTACATCCTCTGCTATTCCACCATGTAATATCACAACACGACATCCTCTGCTATTCCACCATATCACTACACTACATCCTCTGCTATTCCACCAAGTAATATCACATCACTTCATCCTCTGCTATTCAACCAAGTAATATCACTACATCCTCTGCTATTCCACCATGTAATATCACATCACTTCATCCTCTGCTTTTCCACCATGTAATATCACTACATCCTCTGCTATTCCACCATTTAATACCACTACATCCTCTGCTATTCCACCATTTAATATCACTACATCCTCTGCTATTCCACCATATCACATCACTACATCCTCTGCTATTCCACAATGTAACATCACATCACTACATCCTCTGCTATTTCACCATGTAATATCACATACCTACATCCTCTGCTATTCCACCATGTAATATCACATCATTACATTCTCTGCTATTTCACCATGTAATATCACATAACTACATCCTCTGCTATTCCACCAAGTAATATCACTACATCCTCTGCTATGTCACCATGTAATATCACTACATCCTCTGCTATTCCACCATATCACAACACTACATCCTCTGCTATTCCACCATGTAATATCACTACATCCTCTGCTATTCCACCATATCACAACACTACATCCTCTGCTATTCCACCATATCACAACACTACATCCTCTGCTATTCCACCATTTCACAACACTACATCCTCTGCTATTCCACCATATCACAACACTACATCCTCTGCTATTCCACCATGTAATATCACATACCTACATCCTCTGCTATTCCACCATTTAATATCACTACATCCTCTGCTATTCCACCATATCACATCACTACATCCTCTGCTATTCCACAATGTAACATCACATCACTACATCCTCTGCTATTTCACCATGTAATATCACATACCTACATCCTCTGCTATTCCACCAAGTAATATCACAACACTACATCCTCTGCTATTCCACCAAGTAATATCACTACATCCTCTGCTATTCCACCATATCACAACACGACATCCTCTGCTATTCCACCAAGTAATATCCCTACATCCTCTGCTATTCCACCATATCACAACACGACATCCTCTGCTATTCCACCAAGTAATATCACTACATCCTCTGCCATTCCACCATGTAATATCACTACATCCTCTACTATTCCACCATGTCACAACACTACATCCTCTGCTATTCCACCAAGTAATATCACAACACAACATCCTCTGCTATTCCACCATATCACAACACTACATCCTCTGCTATTCCACCATGTAATATCACAACACTACATCCTCTGCTATTCCACCAAGTAATATCACAACACTACATCCTCTGCTATTCCACCAAGTAATATCACAACACTACATCCACTGCTATTCCACCAAGTAATATCACTACATCCTCTGTATTCTACCATGTAATATCACTACATCCTCTGCTATTCCACCAAGTAATATCACAACACTACATCCTCTGCTATTCCACCATGTAACATCACAACACTACATCCTCTGCTATTCCACCATGTAATATCACAACACTGCATCCTCTGCTATTCCACCATATCACAACACTGCATCCTATGCTATTCTACCATGTAATATCACAACACTACATCCTCTGCTATTCCACCATATCACAACACTACATTCTATGCTATTCCACCAAGTAATATCACAACACTACGTCCTCTGCTATTTCCCCATGTAACATCACTACATCCCCTGTTATTCCACCATATCACTACACTACATCCTCTGCTATTCCACCATGTAATATCACAACACGACATCCTCTGCTATTCCACCATATCACTACACTACATCCTCTGCTATTCCACCAAGTAATATCACATCACTTCATCCTCTGCTATTCAACCAAGTAATATCACTACATCCTCTGCTATTCCACCATGTAATATCACATCACTTCATCCTCTGCTTTTCCACCATGTAATATCACTACATCCTCTGCTATTCCACCATTTAATACCACTACATCCTCTGCTATTCCACCATTTAATATCACTACATCCTCTGCTATTCCACCATATCACATCACTACATCCTCTGCTATTCCACAATGTAACATCACATCACTACATCCTCTGCTATTTCACCATGTAATATCACATACCTACATCCTCTGCTATTCCACCATGTAATATCACATCATTACATTCTCTGCTATTTCACCATGTAATATCACATAACTACATCCTCTGCTATTCCACCAAGTAATATCACTACATCCTCTGCTATGTCACCATGTAATATCACTACATCCTCTGCTATTCCACCATATCACAACACTACATCCTCTGCTATTCCACCATGTAATATCACTACATCCTCTGCTATTCCACCATATCACAACACTACATCCTCTGCTATTCCACCATATCACAACACTACATCCTCTGCTATTCCACCATTTCACAACACTACATCCTCTGCTATTCCACCATATCACAACACTACATCCTCTGCTATTCCACCATGTAATATCACATACCTACATCCTCTGCTATTCCACCATTTAATATCACTACATCCTCTGCTATTCCACCATATCACATCACTACATCCTCTGCTATTCCACAATGTAACATCACATCACTACATCCTCTGCTATTTCACCATGTAATATCACATACCTACATCCTCTGCTATTCCACCATGTAATATCACATCATTACATTCTCTGCTATTTCACCATGTAATATCACATAACTACATCCTCTGCTATTCCACCAAGTAATATCACTACATCCTCTGCTATGTCACCATGTAATATAACTACATCCTCTGCTATTCCACCATATCACAACACTACATCCTCTGCTATTCCACCATATCACAACACTACATCCTCTGCTATTCCACCATATCACAACACTACATCCCCTGCTATTCCACCAAGTAATATCACAACACTACATCCTCTGCTATTCCACCATTTCACAACACTACATCCTCTGCTATTCCACCATATCACAACACTACATCCTCTGCTATTCCACCATATCACAACACTACATCCCCTGCTATTCCACCAAGTAATATCACATCACTACATCCTCTGCTAATCCACCATGTAATATCTGCAGCCTCTAAACTACTTTCAATTGCTTCCTCCCTCTAATTCTCCCACCCATGTAGCTGGCAATACCCTCAACCTCATTTTCTCTTATGCATGTACAGTATCTAATATCTGCAACACTCCATTTCCTCTCTCTGTTCACCACCTCTTATTGTTTGCTCTCAAGTACCCCCTCACCCAACAACCTCAGCCTAACCCCCCTCAACTCAGGAGGAACCTTAATCCTATTGACCTCCAGCAGCTGTCAACTGATATTGATTCACAACTGTTATCCATCCCTTCCCTCTCCTGTCCCTCACTGGCCATCTCCACATATAACACTACCCTCACCTCTGCCTTAAATGCTACAGCCCCACTCCAAACATGCACCTTGAGGAGGACACACACCCAACCATGGCATACTAAATCAACACGCTATCTGCAAAGATGCTCCCGTTGTGTTGAATGCTCCTGGAGGAAGTCTCGCACCCAGGCAGACTATCTCTGTTATCGATTTTATATTGTGTTCATACAACGTAGTCCTTGCCCTTGCCAAACAGTCATACTTTTCCTCTCTCATTAGTTCATGCTCCCGCAATCCCAGGCATCTCTTTGACACCTTTAACTCTCTTCTTCGCCCTGCTGTGGCCAAGCCCCAAACTAAACTTACAGCCGATGGCCTTGCATGCTACTTTACCGACAAGATTGAACAGCTAAGGAAAGAATTCTCCCCACCTTGCCGTTCTCTTTCTCAACCACACGTTGATCGTGCCTTTCCTACCCTTCCGACTTTCTCTCTGGCTACTGAACAAGAGGTGGCTGCGCTTCTACTTTCCTCTCGCCCCACCACTTGCCCACTCGATCCTATCCTATCTCACCTTATCAGATCTCTCTCCCCCTGTCTTGTGCCTTCCTTAACACACATCTTCAACTGCTCTCTTCTGGCATTGTCACTGCTGATCTTAAACATGTCACTGTAGTACCTACCCAGGCCCTGGGGAGATAGCGCAGCTAAGCGGACAAGGGCACATGTAGGAGTGTGGGGATAGATGCATGGGATTGGTTGGGAAGAGTCTGTGGGTGTGATTATGTTCTGTGTAAGACAGTGTGGGGGAGGTCTTACCTCAGTGCCACTTGGGATTCGGGCCAGCAAACAGCTTCCCTCCCGCCCACCCTATAGTATATTTCGTCGCAGCTAGCGGGGGATGTCCTTGCCAATTGAGTTTGAGGTTACGTTTAAGTATATGGAATGAGATGAACAAGTTTTTAAGGTCTCAAACCTCCCCTGCTCCAAAGGTTAAACTTTAGGTTGCCTGAGGTCTCGTGCCCATCGAGCGTGGATAAGGTTGGCTGATGGCAGGCATTGGAAGGATTTTTTATGACGAGGGGGGAGGTGAGAGGGAGTGGTGATTAGGAACCACTCCATGTTTTTATTGGCAAGGACGGTTGGGTCACTGTATAACACTATGGGTGGAGTTATATATGTATATATGTTAATTTATGCTTATTTATGTCTAATGTTTTGGTTACAGAAAAGAAGAGATTTAATAAATAAAGTTATGGATGTGTTATGCAGTAATTTAGTTGTGATAATAAATGCTGTGGCCTGTTTCATCCATACTAAGTGGTCTGTCGTTACTGGGGGGTTTAATGGGGTTAGATTTTGTTCTAGGCTGCATCGCGATTCCCCACTACGTACATACATGAACAAAACATCTCTTAACCCGCCCGCCCTCTCTAACTAACGTCCCATATCCGTGCTCCCTTTTTCCTCAAAGCTTCTGAAAAGACTTGTCTTTACCCGTATGCCTCACTTCCTCAATTCTAACTCTCCTTGACCCTCTTCAATCTGGCATCTGCCCTGTCCACTCTACTGAGACTGCTCTTATCAAAGTTACTAATGATATAATCACAGCTAAATCCAAATGCCACTACTCCATACTAATTCTTCTTGACCTCTCTGCAGCCTTTGACACAGTTGATCATGCTATCCTTCTTCAATCACTCGGTCTCTGTGACACTGTCCTCTCGTGGTTTTCCTCTTATCTCTCCCAACGCTCATTCAGTGTCTCCTTTTCTTATAATACCTCCTCCCCTCGTCCTGTCTCGGTTGGAGTCCCCCAAGGCTCTGTCCTTGGTCCCCTTCTATTTTCTCTTTATACTGCCTCACTTGGCAAATGTATTACCTCATTTGGATTCCACTACCACCTGTATGCTGATGACATCCAGATATATCTCTCCTCCCTGGACCTCTCCCCTGACATCCTGCAACGTGTCACTGCTTGCCTTTCTTCCATCTCTGACTGGATGTCCTCCTGCTTTCTGAAACTCAATCTCTCTAAAACTGAGCTCCTTGTCTTTCCTCCTCCTGATACTGATCCTCCTCTGTCCCTCTCCCTTCAAGTTAGTGGTATCCACATAAGTCCATCCTTGCAAGTGCACTGTCTTGGCGTCATACTTGATTGTGGCTTCACCTTTGAGCCTCACATCCAGTATGTTGCCAAATCCTGTAGATTCTATCTTTAAAACATAGCCCGCATCCGCCCCTTTCTTACGCAAGATGCTACCAAGGAGATTGTCCATGCTCTATTAATTTCCCGCATCTATTATTGTAACCTTCTCCTAATGGGTCTTTGTGACAAACTCCTGTGTCCTCGTGAGTTTGCCACAAGCTCCTGGAGGAGCCTGCTTGTCCTGCATACGACTATGGGCCAGGTCAGCGACTGTAAAGACCCATATTTTATTCCCCCTGGTTTGGCACTTTCCATTCGTATGCATAGAACCGAATGCTAGCTCCCTGGCGGCCGTTCGCATGGACCAAAACCGCAAATAGACTTCAGGAGGACTTAGCCACAAAAGCCCTGGATCTATTTTCGTCCTGAAGACTTCTCAATTCCTGGTCGGTCCCCAGTGGCACTTAGTCACAATGCCATGAAACTATTTCCCGCATAAAGACTTTGCCGTTCCCGGTCGGTCCCCAGCGGCACTTGGCCAGGATTCTATTTTTGGCTAGGGGTCCATGCATGTGGCCCTCAAATTATGACTTCCTGGAAATTCCTGAACCCCTGAACCGAACTGGGTGATTTTTGGATATGTTGGTCACCCAGATCGGGGCTATCAGGGGATGTAACTTTTGTGCTTTGAGATCATTTAGTTTAATACAGTGCTTGACTCAATTATCTCCCAGGCATTAGAGGGAATATCTTGTTTTGTATGGGAGTGTCCTGGACCTGAGAGCCAATGTAATCGTGAGTATGTTTTTACTGTAGTCTACTCTCAGGTCCAGGGGGGGGAGTGCCCTTTGCATGGGGACATGCATATAAGGCCAGTTGTGGCTGCCATTAAACGTCTTCCAGCTTGTACTCCCAGAACTATGTGTCGTCTGGTTACTGGGAGGGGAGAGGGATATTTTTTAATCACTGTTCCAGTGTGGAGGATTCAATGGGGAAAGTCCTTGTAAGGACTAGAGCTCCCAGGACTGAATGTCGTCCAGTGCCTGGGAGTATCTAGAGCGAGTTTCCCATTCACCCGTACGACCAACTCACACTTGCAGGACTTCTCGTGGACGGTTCCCTTCCTATGGAATAGCCTATCTACCGCCATTAGACTCTCCCCTAGTCTTCAATCTTTTAAGAAGTGCCTTAAAACCCATTTCTTTAGGAAAGCTTACGTACCTGTCTCTTGCTCTCTCCTAAAGGGCAGCACTTTACTAGACATGTGCAATTCGTTTCGTTCCAAAGTGCCAAATTGCCGAAGTGCCGAATTGCCGATTCTCGGGGGTGCCAAAGTGCTTCGGATTTCTGAGACGTGGCAAAACATGAGAGGGTTGGGGTTAGGGGTTAGGGTAGGGTTAGTGGTTAGGTTAGGGGTAGGGTTTAGGGGTTGGGGTAGGGTTAGGGGTAAGGTTAGGGTAACCCTAACCCTACTCCTAACCCTAACCCAACCTCTAACCCTACCCCTAAACCAACCCTAACCCTACCCCTACCCCTAACCTTACACTTACCCAAAGTCCTGAAGTGCCCAACCGAACTGAAGTCCCAAATTTGGGAATGCCGAACCGAACCGAATATTTTTCCCATGCACATCCCTACACTTCACTCTCTCCTCCAGCTCTGCTTCACTCCCACCTTATTTGATTGCTATTTCCTGTCCTAATGTGTTTTATACCCCACCTCCTATAGTCTGTAAGCTCGTTTGACCAGGGTCCTCTTCAACTTATCGTTCCTGTAAGTTTTCTTGTAATTGTCCTATTTATAGTTAAATCCCCCCTTCTCATAATATTGCAATGCAATATGGAACCTGTTGGCGCTATATAAATGGCAATAATAATAATAGTACAGTATGCTGGGACAGCCCATCTGCATGATTGTTTTGCTTGCCTGACCGATTTTGCATCATAAAGTTAAAAGGTTGTAAGGCCAGGCTCCATTGCAGTAGTCTGGGGTTGTCTCCGGTTGCCCTGTTGAACCAGATGAGTGGGTTGTAGTCCATCATTATGGTAAAGAAACAAAAGTACATATATGGCTGAAGCTTTTTGAAGGCCCACACCAATGCCAAGCTTTTCCATGGTGGCATAACTAACTTCTTGGGTTTAAAGTTTTTAGCTAAGATTTGCCACCGGGTGCTTCTTGCCGTCGTCCCAGACTTGGCTTAGTATTGCTACCAATCCAAACATAGAGGCATCTGTGTGGGCAATAAAGCTTTTTGAGGTGTCAGGCGCAGCTAGAACAGTTTTCAAGCGCTGACAAGCTCCCTCGCACTTTGGAGACCACAGAATCCATCTGGGCAAACTCTTTTTAGTCAGTTCAGTCAGGGGTTTTGCTATAGTTCTGTAATCTGGTACAAATTTATGGTAGTACCCAGCTGTTCCGAGGAAGGCCATGACCTGGGTTTTTGTGCAGGGCTGTGGTCAGTTGGCTACCGCTTCTATTTTTGCGTGTTCAGGACGTTGCTTTCCCGACCCTACTCTGTGGCCGAAGTATTTTACCTCAGCCATCTCCACATGGTACTTATCAGGTCAGAGGGTTAATCCGGGGGCACTGATCCTATTTAATACCATCGATATGTGAAGATGATCTTCCCTTGTGCAACTGAAGATGGCTATATCATCTAGAAAGGCACATGTAAAGTCCTGAAATCCCTCCAAGAGATGGGCTGCCATCCTTTAAAATGTGGCCGGAGCATTTCTTATACCAAACAGCATGACTTTAAATTTATACAAGCCGAGTGGGGTGACAAATGACGACTTAGGGATGGCCTCCTGGTCCAGTGAAATTTGCCAATATCGCTTGCACAAGTAGATGGTAGTTAGGTAGTTCCCCCTTGCCATCCTGTCTTATAGTTTGTCTGTCCAGAGCATCAGGTAGACATAGGTCACTGTTCAGTCATTTAACTTACGATAGTCAAAACAGAAGCGTGCCGTCTCGTCTCGCTTCGGTACTAGGACTTCCAGTCAGTGGCGGATCCAGGGGGGGGCAATTGCCCCCCCCCCCCCGAGAAAACCGACGGTCTCCCTCCCTCTCCCCTGCCAGCACATGCAGGTGCTAGCCCTGCAATGTGCCTGCGGACCGGAGGGGAGATCAGAGATCTCCCTCCCCGGTCCGCAGGCACTGTGATCGCAGCCGGCAGGGGAGGGAGTGAGAGAGGACCCGGGAGCTCTTACCTGCAGCTCCTCCGGGTCCTCCTCTTGCGAGCACGGAGCGTTGCCCGGTAACGATGGCAATGCTCCAAATCTCGCGAGAGTGAACTCTAGCCCTGGAGCTCCGGGCTAGAGTTCACCTCACCACTGGGACTACCAGGGAATCCCACTGGGACCACCAGGGAATCTCACTGGGACCACCAGGGATTGAGAAATATCCCCCCTCCTCCCAGTAAAGGTAAGAAGGGAGGGGGGGCATCAATATTTATTTTAATTAAATAAAATATATATATATATATATATATTATTTTAAAAAAAAACCCTACCCTTATCACACACACACTCTACACACATACACTGCCCCCATACACACACATTGCCCCCCATACTGCCCCCATAATACACACACATTGCCCCCATACACATACGCCCCCCATACACACACACTGCCCCCCATACACACACACTGCCACCATACACACACACACTGCCCCCATGCACACACACTGCCCCCATACACACACACACTGCCCCCCATACACACATACACTGCCCCCCATACACACATACACTGCCCCCATACACACACTGCCCCCATACACACACACTGCCCCATACACACATACTGCCCCATACAAACATACTGCCCCCATACACACACACTCTACATACATACACTACCCCCATACACACACTGCTCCCCATACACACACACTGCCCCCATACACTGCCGCCCCATACACACACACATTGCCCACACTCACACATTCACTGCAATACTCACACACACACACTGCAACTGTTACACACACATACTGTCCCACACATACACTGCATCCCTGACATACACTGCCGCCCTCACTCACACACTACAACCTTCACACACACACACTGCTCACACACTGCCCCTCTCACACACACACTGCACCCCTTACACATTGCACCACTCACACACACCACTGCTCCTACTCCCTACTACAGCCCCATTTCCCAGCAGGGGATTAACACCTGGACTGTGGCATGCCGGAGGGGGATCCATGGCAAAACTCCCATGAAAAATTACATAGTTGATGCAGAGTCTGGTTTTAATCCATAAAGGGCATAAATCACCTAACATTCCTAAATTGTTTGGAATAAGATGCTTTAAAACATCAGGTATGATGTTATATCGATCAGGTAGTGTAAGGGTTACACCTGCTTCACAGTGACAGACCAAACTCCCCGTTTAACAACCGCAAACAGTCCATTTGCACAACCGCAAACTCCCCATTTGCACAAGGTTGGATACCATGCTAGCCATGTCCCGTTCCTTGTCCTCACTGATGTCATTGAAGGTCTCTTCCTCCACCCAGCCACGTACAACACCAAGGGTCCCCGAAAGGAGACAACAAGCCCCCTGTATTTTTTTTTAAATGTACACTACTGTTACACCAGATATGAGTTGCACTGGTGTGACACTGTGCCCTGGCAGGCCCTGAAACGCACACGTGTGAAGGAAACTGACTGCTATTATTTCACAGTCAAATTCCTAGTTTTTTTTTTTTTAATGTACACTACTGTTACACCAGATATGAGTTGCACTGGTGTGACACTGTGCCCTGGCAGGCCCTGAAACGCACACGTGTGAAGGAAACTAACTGCTATTATATTACAGTCAAAAAAGTTGGTTTTTTTTTAAATGCAAGCTATTGTGCCCCCAAAACGTTCGCGTGTGGGGGTGCTGGAATGACGTGGGCCAATGGGAGCCTGAATCAACTTCTGGCTCCCACTGCCCCTTTAAGAGCGAGCTTGTGACTCGAGCCGTGCTCCTAGTGCCAGGCGCCCTCACACATACAGCACACACACAGCACACAGCACACTAACAGCACCCTCACATATACAGCACCCACACACATACAGCACCCTCACACATACAGCACACAAACAGCACCTACACACATACAGCACCCTCAAACACACAGTACACTAACAGCACCCTCACGAACAAACACACACAGCACCCTTACAAACACACAGCACTCTCACTCACAGCACACTAACAGCACCATCACAAACAAACACACACACAGCACCCTCACACACACAGCACACAAACAGCACACTCACACACAAACAGCACCCTCACACACAGCACACTATCAGTATCCTCACAAACACATGAGACCCACACACAGCACACAAACAGCACCCTCACACACAGCACACTAACAGCACCCTCACACACACACATCACACAAACAGCACCCTCACACACACAGCACCCTCACACAGCACACTCATAGGACCCTAACACACACAGCACACTACCAACACCCTCACACACAAACAGCACCCTCACACACAGCACACTAACAGCACCCTCACAAAAACACACACACAAACACCCTCACCCACCTAGCACACTACCAGCACCCTCACACACACATCACACTAACAACACCCTCACACACACACAGCACCCTTACACACACAGCACCCTCACAGCACCCTCACACAGCACACACATACATACATGTGCTTTAGGGTTGTGTTGGTGTTTGGTTGCTTGGATGTACGCACGTACACTGCCACATACATAGATACATATTTACATAGATGTACATACACATCAACAAACAGATACACGCTGACAGATACACACACAAATTCATATACACACTGACACATGCACGCAGCCTGACACATGCACACACAAGCAGTTGTACACCCAGACACACAGACGCATACTGACACACACATATTGACATGTATACACATACACAGATGCCAAATTTGACACACACACTGACCTACATACACAGATATATTAACACATAGATACACATATATACACATTGACACTCTGACACTGCCTCCCCACCCCTGTTCCCCCCTCCCTCCCTGGAGTAAGGTTAGTAAATAAAGGTGTTTTTAATCCTTTGTATTCCTGGCACTATAATATCCCTTTAATCATGACACTAACTGAACCAACGCCAACACCATGACACCAACTGAACCCTAACAACAATGTATTTTTACTATTTGCCTATTGGCTGCTAGAATATTTTTAAAACAGAAGTTCAGATTATAACAATCCATTGTTCAGCTGTTTGGTAATGTTCGTACAGGATGAGATCTGTCTGACTCATTCAGAGCCAGGATTATAAAACTCAGTTTTTAAATAGTTTGACCAATGTCCGTATTTTGCGGTTTGAACAGACAGATGGATTTGAAAGTCTTTAGTGAATAACTTTGTAACAATATCACTGACCCCAATACGAACGTTAAACCTAGCCGTATCACTAATTCTCACGTTTACCCTAACCCTAGTCCTAAAATGAATATCAACACCTAACCGTAACGTTAACAATACCCGTACCACTGATTCTTATACTAATGCTAATCATATCACTAATTCTAACACTGAACCCCATCGCTAACACTCTAACGTAAACAAAGAAACAAAATAAAACATGATGTAAAAAAAAAGATATGACTGCTTACTGAACAAACTCTGTCAGGGTTATTCTGTAAACATAAACTACAGCAAATTTAGATCCAAATGGCAAAATGTTGGCTAAACTAGTCAAGCTATGATTACATTGTAGTTAAGGAGTTTTGTTTTTTTTCCCAAATTAGATATTTATGCATAAATTGTGCAATTTGGATTTGGTTATAAACTTCTTTAGTTCAAAAAAATTGTGTATTTTCACGTGAGCCTGCAATGAATAAAAAAAATGTAAATCTGTTAATTACTCATCTCAAATATTTAGTTTTTAACATGAAAAATCAACAAAAATGTCTTTGTTCACTTCAAACCCCTGAGAAGAGCAGGTCATTTGATAAAAAATAAAACAATGCGGTTAATTAGGTCACTGACATGGTCGGTTTTGATAAAGGGATGTTGTCTCCCTCTAGTGACGATATTAGGCACAGCTTTGTTTCCAGAATTCCTTAATAGATTATTAGACGTTATTAGCATCCACAGACTACACAGAAATATAGCAAGAAAAAAAAAAAAAAAAAAAACACCACAAATATGTAAAATACTAAAATAGGGACAGGTAGTATGGAGAATCTGGTTTGGTGAGTGTTAACAGCATCTCTAATAAATACAACTTTATCGCAAATTATCTGCTTACTTCCTAAAGATTTTCCCCATGCATACTTGCCAAGTGTTCCGGATCGGCTTCGACAGTCACAATTTTCCACCACTATCCAGCTGTTAGAGGTTGTTTGTTTCCCTGTACCAAGCACCAAGAGGAAGTCCCCATACACTTCAAAATTTTATTTGCAAAATGTTATTCACAGAGATTCAGCGGGGCTCTGCACATTATTTGCCCTGAATGGCTGACCTTCCTAAATCCTGGTACAATAATGACCTATCAATTCAAAACCCCAGCCATGCTATCAGGGACACAAAATGTCAGCATAATGCCTCTCAACTACTTTCCAAATATACCAAGTACAGCCAGATTTACACTAAAAGTCACCAGGTAGTTCTGTGTGGTCGTGGCAGAGTTGATGGAGTTTTGATCTCTTATCAAATCATCAGTGAAATAGGGGGTTACTAAACCTTATTATGAGAACCTAACTTCTACAAATTAATATTCAGTTCTCTACAATTCACTCAAAATATATAGAGTATACCGGATACAGCTGGTAATCTACAAGAAAACAAAAACCAAAACATAGTGTGATACAGTAGACGGTATTATGAACAGCTATTCTGTGACTGTGAGTGCATCTCCAATTATACTGGATTACACTATGTTGTTTTTAGTGTTTTCCCTTGTAGATTAACAGTGGTATCCCCTATAATCTATATATTTTAGTTGTCTTATAAGAGGGTATATTATGGGATATATACCCTGGGGAAGCTGCATCTTAAATCAGATAAGATTATTTAGTCCACACCCGGCACTTAGGGTGAGGTTGTGGGTTGTTTTGTATTTTTACACACTGAACAATTCGCTATTCAATAAACATATACCTTCGGACATTGAATAGATTGTTCAACTAGGCTCTGCAATATAAAACTGTTCCAAACACAAAAACATGTAAATTTATAACCATATACATAATAAGACATAATGGGAATGGGTATCTGCCCCTTCGCCCACAGGATATGCCCGCTCAGCATGAGAAACTAATTCAATTATATAAACCTGGCACCTGACATTCATGCCTGCATGATAATGAGTTAATTTTGGATTAATTGAGGTACAATAAAATAATGATCAAGAGCACCATCTAGTGGTAAAAAAGTAGACGTGACTGGCAATTTCTTGAAATTTTTTACAGTGTACACTTATTTTATATATCAGCCTACAGATCAGGTAAGTGAGGATGGGGGCAGGGCATGACAACCATTATGACAACCATAAGGAAAACAAAATACTGTAGGCTTTCCCCCCTACATTTTGCAGCCCCATACATTTACACACACTATACAATAACATTTACACACACTATTCACTAACATTTATACACACTATTCACTAACATTTACACACACTATGCACTAACATTTACACACACTATACACTAACATTTATACACACTATACACTTACATTTACACACTATTCACTAACATTTACACACACTATACACTAACATTTACACACACTAACATTTACACACATTATACACTAACATATACACACACTATACACTAACATTTACACACGCTATACACTAACATATACACACACTATACTCTAACATTTACATACACTATACACTAACATTTACACACACTAACATTTACACACATTATACACTAACATTTACACACGCTATACACTAACATTTACATACACGATACACTAACATTTACACACACTATTCACTAACATTTATACAAACTATACACAAACATATACACACACTATTCACTAAAATTTACACACACTACATCCTTACACAAAACACTCTGCAGTCACTACACCCACTACATCCTTACAGAAACACACACTCTGCAGTCACTACACACACTACATCCCTTACACAAACACACACTCTGCAGTCACTACACACACTACATCCTTACACAAACACCCACTCTGCAGTCACTACACACACTACTTCCTAACACAAATTAGGAAGGTACAATGAGGTACAATAAAATAATGATCAAGAGCACCATCTAGTGGTAAAAAAGTAGACGTGACTGGCAATTTCTTGAAATTTTTTACAGTGTACACTTATTTTATATATCTATTCATTTTATTTAGAAAAAAATAGAATCTCAGAGAAGATGATCGCACTATATATGGGAGGGGGGGGGGGCAGCCTACAGATCAGGTAAGTGAGGGATGGGGGCAGGGCATGAAAACCATAATGACAACCATAAGGAAAACAAAATACTGTAGGCTTTCCCCCCTACATTTTGCAGCCCCATACATTTACACACACTATACACTAACATTTACACACACTATTCACTAACATGTATACACACTATTCACTAACATTTACACACACTAACATTTACACACATTATACACTTACATTTACACACACTATACACTAACATATATACACTATACACTTACATTTACACACTATTCACTAACATTTACACACACTATACACTAACATTTACACACACTAACATTTACACACATTATACACTAACATTTACACACGCTATACACTAACATATACACACACTATACTCTAACATTTACATACACTATACACTAACATTTACACACACTATTCACTAACATTTATACAAACTATACACACACATATACACACACTATTCACTAAAATTTACACACACTACATCCTTGCACAAACAAACACTCTGCAGTCACTACACCCACTACATCCTTACAGAAACACACACTCTGGAGTCACTACACAAACACACACACACACACACTATGCAGTCACTACACACACTACATCCACTACACAAACACACACTCTGCAGTCACTACACACACTACATCCTTACACAAACACCCACTCTGCAGTCACTACACACACTACTTCCTAACACAAACACACAGTCTGCAGTCACTATACACACATTAAACACTTACACACTATGTAGTCACTATACACACACACACACACTACATCGACTACACAAAGACACACTCTGCATTCACTATACACACACACTACATCCACACACTGTATTCACTAAACACTACATCCACTACACACACTCTGCTTTCACTACACACACACACACACACTACATCCACTACACAAACACACACTCTGCATTCACTATACACATAACATTTAATACACACAAACACTACATCCACTGCACAAACACACGCTCTGCATCTAATATACACCTCATACATTACACAAATGTACAATCTGCATCCACTATACACACTGCATCCGTTAAACACACACCGCATCCACTTTACACACGAACTCTGCATCCACTACACACATTCTACATCCACTATACACACACCAGAATCAGACACTGCATCCCTGTGGGCGGACTTGGGGCGGGGTGGGGGGGAGGTCAGCACTTTGGGCGGACTCAGGTGCAGGCACCGGGGGGCCCAGACCTTGAGCTGTGTCAGGGGCCCCAACATTTCTGGTGGCAGCCCTGGATGGGGGGAGGGGGGGCAGACTACAGATCAGTAAGTGAGGCATGGGGGGAGAGACAGCCTATAGAAATGGTAAAGTAGAAGGAGCAGAAAGGTTCTGCAAGGGGCAGGAGGGGTCAGCAAGGAATAGGAGGAGTGGAAGGGGCAGCAAGAAGCAGGAAAGGGTAGGAAAGGTTTGCAAGGAGCAGGAGGGTAAAGTAGAAGGAGCAGGAAGGGGCAGCAAGGAGCAGGAAGGGGCAGCAAGAAGCAGGAAGGGGTAGGGAAGGTTTGCAAGGAGCAGGAGGGTGAAGTAGAAGGAGCAGCAAGGAACAGGAAGGGGCAGCAAGGGGCAGGAGGGGTCAGAAAGGAGTAGGAGGGATCAGCAAGGAGCAGGAGCGATCAGCAAGGAGCAGGAGGGGTCAGCAAGGAGCAGGGAGGGTCAGCAAGGAGCAGGAGGGTGTCAGCAAGGAGCAGGAAGGGTCAGCAAGGAGCAGGAGGGGTCAGCAAGGAGTAGGAAGGGTCTGCAAGGGGAAGGAGGGATCAGCAAGGAGTAGGAAGGGGCAGCAAGAAGCAGGAAGGGGCAGCAAGAAGCAGGAAGGGGCAGCAAGAAGGAGGAAGGGTCTGCAATGAGCAGAAATGAGCAGGAAGGGAAATCAAGGAGCAGAAAAGGTCAACAATTATCTAGAAGGGGCAGAAGGAGCACAAAGGTAAAGTAGGAAAAGGAACAGAAATGAGCAGCAAGAGGATCTGGGGGCGTGGCTTGGAAGCCGAGGAAGATGGCGGCGTAGACCCGGAGCTCCTCTGCAGGCTGAGCACTAATCCTCCTCAAAGCATTGATATTGCGGGCAGAAATGGGTAAATCCCACCGGGCATCGAGCACTACCAAGCCGGCAGACACGCCGAAGGGCGCAGCAACGGCATCGCTGCGGCAATTCCTTGTGGCTCCCGCGGACGCGGCCTCTCGGGCCTACGCTAACGAAGAGCCTGCCGGCGCCTCCCGCCCAGCGTCGCCACGAGGTGCAGGCTCTACAACTGCTGCCCAGGACCCTCCGGACCAACAACCGGACTGGGTCCAACTAATCAAAGCCTTGCCGACCAGACAAGACCTGAAAGAGGCCAACTCCGAGCTGAAAGCCTCTATCACCGCTGAATTGCACTCCCTCCGGGAGGACATCCAGGGCCTACACACAAAAGTGGCCCAACTGGAAGCAGACACTGACCATTTAACTTCTGCCCAATCTGCAAACACAGATGCCTTACCATCCCAGAAGACCTTGACCAGACGACGCCAATAGCTGACACCCTTATAAACCTGTTCAACATGATCCTGGGCCGCCCAGAGCACTCTACGATAGAGCTCGTTAGAGCCCACAGAGCCCTGAGACCAAGGGGCCCTCCTGAGGCTCCTCCAAGAGACACCATTTGCTGCCTAGCCGACTTCAAGCTGAAGGAAGAAATCCTCCAGAAAGCACGTAATACGGACAAAGTGCAGCTGAATGGCGTGGATCTGCAACTATATCCGGACCTTTCACCGGCCACCCTGGCGTACCGACGGGCAATGAAGCCACTTACGAGACTCCTCCAAAGTCACAGACTCAGATACAGATGGTCTTTCCCGACCGGACTCCAAGTCATTACCCAGCAGGGACCTTTTGCAATCCGACATCCGGAAGACCTGAGCGACCTAGTTATGGAACTACGTCTCCCACCTGTCACCCTGCAATGGCCGGATCCACTCGCTTTCTACGCACCGCTACAGACGACTCAAGGGCCTCCGTCGCAGCAGCCCAGGAGCAGAGGGACTAGACAACAGGCCATCCGACCCTCCGGGATGGCGGTTTAATTGCACACCACTGACTGCTGCAGCATACAACCGCAAGTACCAACTGACGGGACTCACTCCCTAGACGGGATATAGCCTCTCCAGAGACTCAGGGGGTGATTAGACTATCTTTCTAGACACACCGCTCTATGCAAGGGGAGACCAGGGACGCAGGGGGGGCTCACCCGGCCCGGACATTTGAAGGGAGACAGACGCTGAGGGGTTACACAAAGGGCAAAAGGAACAGACTTGGCTTTATTGAGGTGGTCACCCACTCCTATATATCTGGTTACTCATAGCTATCTACAAAAGTCATTTGAAGGCCGCGGGGGAGGGCGGGGGCGGGTGGGTGGGGGGAGAGGCGCCCACTAGGCCATGTGAGGATACGATAGCGGAGCCCTTCTAGGACTGGGACCCGCCGCTGGAGCCCTGTCCGCCCTGTGATGACCTAAACGAGCAGGGGGCGGGCTTCGCCGGGGGGCCTCACTCACTCACACATAGCTAAAGGGTTGGGAGAAGAGTCACACTGTTCAGCAGCCAGAGCTCCCGCTCCCTCAACACAAACTGGCGGTGAGACACGAACATGGGGAGGACCAACATAGGGGAGAAGGGCTCCTCTTTTGGGAGGGCTGGGAAACTTGCATATGGGCTGGGACACGGGAGGCGGGAGGGAGGGGAGCGGGAACGTTAGTTAGGTACGTAACTATGACAATAATTGATTTACGCAGCAGGCGGTTGTACACCGCCACCCAGTTTATTGTTTGATGTTTAATGTTGAGAGAGTTATACGGAAAGTGATTCTGTAACTGTTATGTTATTTGCTTCTTCTCCACGTGCACATGACAGGCACCCCAGACGGCGACTAGTGCTAAGACCCGGAGCCCAACACTGGTGACTTCGACTGAGGAGGACGCTAACACAAACCCGACAATAGCTGACACAGCCGACAGAGAAACTACACGGACCCTACAAACCGATCCACGCAATCAGGTACTCACTTGTCTACCACAGACAGACGCACAGACGCGGGGAGGACTGGTTCCACCCGGAGTCGCTCGACTTCCTTCTTCTGCCCCACAGGGCCCAGCGACCAAGACAAGGTGAACGGGAACAGCAGACCACAGGTGGCCGCTGACTAAACCGTTCCCCGTCGCTGACACCTTACCGTCTCTTACAGAGACGAGGACACACCTTCACACACATCACACATCACCCTTCCCCTCCCCCCTTCCTCCCAGTATACCCCTCCTGACCCGCAAATAGCAGACGTAGACGACCACAGACTCCTGGACTAGACTGAGACCCACGGACGGAATGACGCAGCCACCCTCACACCCCGACGCAAGGGCACTTGTGCCGGACCACCTCACGGTCCTCTCCATCAATGCCAGAGGCCTTAATAAGCCAGAGAAGCGCTCAGGAGCGCTCCGAGACTTCCACACCCACAGAGCCTCGATAGTGCTAATTCAGGAGACACACTTCAGGGAAGGGTCTAGGCCCAAACTGACGAACCAACACTATCCCACAGGATACTATAGTGACTACCACGCGGGGAGGTCCAGAGGGACGGCTATCCTAATCAGGAAAAATATACCACTAGTAGTAACGGGACAGCTAACAGACAGGGAGGGAAGATTCCTCTTTCTTAAGGGCACGATAGCCGGTCAGGCCTATACATTTGCGAATATATATGCTCCGAACACTCGACAATACCGATTCCTGGCACGCACACTCAGGATATTAAAGCCCTTCTCGGAAGGGATCCTCATAGTGGGGGGCGACCTCAATGTCGCGCTCAACCCGAGGTGGGACTCCTCGACAGGGAAATCGGGGGTCCCGCAGCAACACCTGAACGCAATCAAATCCCTCCTAACCCGATCCCAACTGATTGATTGCTGGAGAGCCTACCACCCTGACGTGAGGGATTACACATATTTCTCACATGTCCACAATACCTACACCAGACTGGATTACATCTTCACCTCTCACTACAATCTGTCGACCACGAGCGCGGCGGAGCACGGGGTGGCGACATGGTCAGATCACGCGCCGGTGACCCTGACACTCTCGTCCCCTATGTTCAGACCTCGCCACAACAAATGGCGACTCAACGACTACCTTCTGACCAGACCCGACTTTACGTCCGAAATCGCAGGCACACTTAAGGAATACTTTGAGACAAACACTACTGACCACACCTCACCTACCATCAGATGGGAGGCACACAAAAGTGTGATACGCGGACACTTCATCCGCCAGGGGTCCACTCTCAAAAAACAGACTAATAGTCGCATGGCAGACCTGGTAGCAGAAATACACAAGGTGGAAACACTCAACAAAACCACACAACTACCGACACATCAGGCGACATTGCTGCAACTTAGACTCGACCTAACGGACCTCCTACACAGACAACACCACAGAGACGTAATTAGACACAAGGCCTTCTTCTTGCTCCACGGCAATAAAAGTGGAAAGCTACTGGCTAGAATGCTAGCCAAAAGGAGACAGGGGACGTATATTGACAGGATGAGAGACTCTAAGGGCACCTTGCACCACCTGCCCTCCAAGATCCTAGACATAACGAGGGATTATTACGCGAACCTATACGCCCTCCCCAGACCCCACCAGCACAATTCCGGGGAAACCCTGCGTGCGAAAATACAGGACTATCTGTCAGAGCACTCTCTCCCGTCCCTGACACAGGAAACCACAGACAGGTTAGACGAACCGATCTCCATAGAAGAGCTAGCCCGCATCATTAAAATGACGAAACAAGGCAAGAGTCCCGGCCCAGATGGGCTACCACTCAAATACTACACCACGTTCGCAGACCTACTATACTCGCCCCTTCTAGAGGCCTTAAACGCACTCAGGGAGGGCCATCACCTACCAAAACAATCGCTAACAGCACACATCGCGCTCATCCCGAAGGAAGGCAAGGACAGGGAACACTGCGGGAACTACAGGCCCATCTCACTGATCAATTGCGATGTCAAATTATTGGCAAAAATACTAGCCACAAGAATCCAGACACACATCCCCACCCTCATACACCCAGACCAGGTCGGCTTTGTCAGGGGACGCGAAGCAAGAGATAACACGATCAGAGCGCTAACGCTCATGCACAGACGACACGGAGGGAACGAGGGCGTTCTGCTGCTGTTGACAGACGCAGAGAAGGCCTTCGACAGAGTCGACTGGCAATATATGTTCCACGTACTGACACACATCGGACTGGGCCCACATTTCCGGGGGTGGGTTGGGGCGCTGTACGACGGGCCCACCGCTCACGTCATAGTAAACGGAGCCCTAACGAGCGCCTTCCCCATCACCAACGGAACGCGGCAGGGCTGCCCTCTATCCCCCTTGCTCTTTGTGCTGACACTCGAACCCTTCCTGACGCACATACGACAACATGCGGCAATCAGGGGAATAGGATCGGGAGACGCGCAGCACAAAATAGCGGCGTATGCCGACGACCTCCTTTTCTTCGTCTCCAACCCGGAGGTCTCACTTCCGAATATCCTGAAGGCCTTTGAGACCTTTAGGGAGATTGCTAATCTTAAGATCAATTATGCCAAATCCTATATCCTGAACGTGAACCTACCGGAACACAGAGCCTCCCCTCTGAGACAGAGTCACACCTTCCAATGGGCACAACACCGCATACAGTACCTGGGCACCTGGCTAACAAGGAAAGACACTGACCTATTCAGACACAACTTCATACCCCTTCTGGACAGATTACGGAAAGACTTGTCAGATTGGGCATACCCGCACATTTCTTGGCTGGGCAGGGTTCAAGTTGTAAAAATGAACCTTCTCCCGCGCCTGCTATACCTCATGCAAGCCATACCTGTCACCATCCCCAGCTCATTCTTCCGGACCCTGAGACAGGATATCGGGAAATACATATGGGACCGCAAACGGCCAAGGGTCAAACTAGCCGCACTGACGCTGCCCAAAGATAGGGGGGGCTTAGCCATACCGGACTTCGCCAGGTACTACGAAGCATGCCATCTCCAACGAGTCATGGAGTGGACAAAAGAGAATGTCCACAAGCGCTGGAAGGAGGCAGAGGAAACGGACACGGGGACACCACTGTCCACTGTCCCGTGGACAGGGAGAGGGGGCTATGGGGGACTGGGCACACCCTACACGACCGCAACACTGAGGGTGTGGGAGAGGGTAGCGAAGAGAAGTAGACTGGCCCCATTCCCGTCCCCACTACTCCCACTCATACACAACAGCAGCTTCCCCCCGGGGCTTGACCCCAACGCATTCAGGGACCTAATCAGACACAAAGTCCCCAGACTACATCACCTTCTGGCGGGGACGGAATGCAAGACTCTCCCGACCTTGCTAGAAGGGACCGCCCCCACCCTTTTACACCACCTTAAACACAGACAGCTTCGGAGCTATGTACACACCCTACCCGAGGGCATGGCGAGAAAGCGCGACCCCACCACATTCGAGAAGCTATGTATGGAGCCAGATCCGCAACCTCACGGGATCTCACACATATACTCCATGCTACAGAGGGAAACACCTGCGGAGACACCCAAATTCATGGGGAAATGGGAACGAACATTAGGGAAGACTTTCACTGAGGAAGAATGGGAACAGATGTGTTACTTGACACACCACTGTTCGGTCTTCAGCAAAACCCAAGAGACTGCGTTTAAGCTGCTCACATATTGGTACCGCACCCCAATGGTACTACATGCCATAGATCCTGAACACACAGACCTCTGTTGGAGGTGCAACAGGGAGACCGGCACTGCACTCCACCTTTGGTGGGACTGCGAACTGGTGCAGCCCTTCTGGCAGGGCATACACAGCATCCTGAAAACCTTCACCGACGCACCACCCCCCTTCCTCCCAGAACACATGCTCCTCCATCACACACAGACCCCGAGAACACGCTACAAACACTCACTAACCATCAGAATCCTAAACATTGCCAAACAGGTAATACCCCAATTCTGGAAGCAGCAAACGACACCTCCGCTAACGTCCTGGTTCTCCCAAATGGAGGAACTTAGGGCCATAGAGGAACTCATTATGACTGCATCCAACGCAATGACCAGGTACATGGAAATATGGACCCAATGGATACTGACCACCACAAGGGCAGACTTTGCTACCAGACTTCGATACGACCCATAATGACACACGGAGGGGACGAAACGACTGGACAACCACAGGACTGACCCAGACAGACGGGACTCGGACGCAGACGCACCCTTCCCCCACCTTCCCTGACAAGTCACTCCCGTTACCCCCCTACCCTAAGGCACACACACACTGACCACTAGCGTGGTTCACAGCAGAGGCGACAACAGAGCGGACATGAACGGCTCCAGCGACGACACTCACTTCCCCAGGGGGAGACAACAGCAATTACACTTCCACGTACAGACCCTCGATCAGGGGAGTTGGACGTCCTAACTACCCCACTGTGACCGATAGGACACTCTGCCATGCACCCAAGCACCTCACACGAGGGATATCTGACCGTCACTCCAAAACCACGAGAAACGGACACGGTACATGAAAACCCGCTTGACACACGGGAGCGGGCGCAGTCGGGGAGGCCAGCATACATACGGAGCAATACTAACCCAGAGGGCCCCGGACGTGGCCGCTACGGCCCTGACTGCGCTCGCTTTCCTGGACCTCGGTGGGAATGTGCAAGTGGAGAAACTATATGTATACCATGAAGGGATATGTGCTCCTACCTTGATTGCATGTCCATAGAATATCTCCATAAGTACTATGCTGTGACCTGCGAGTCACCAATACCTACTTGCTCTTACTTTTCTTCCACAACTGCCATGACGTGACCTGCGAGTCACCTTTACCTACTTGCTAGAATACTATTTCCACTTGTGCCGAACGGCGACCTGCGAGTCACCACCTATTACATGCTTTTATAATACTATGTTTAATGGAACAAAATGAAACCGAAAATAATAAATAAAAACATATTTACAAAAAAAAAGAAATGAGCAGCAAGGAGCAGGAAGGGTCTGCAAGAAGCAGGAGGATGCAGAAAGAGCCAGCAAGGAGAAGGAAGGGGCAGCAAGAAGCAGGAGGGCGCAGAAAGGGGTAGCAATGAGCAGGAAGGGTCTGCAATGAGAATGAAGGGTCTGCAAGGAGCAGAAAGGGATCAGAAAGAGAAAGGAGCAGAAGTTCACAAAATAAGCAGGAAGTAGCAGAAAGGTAAAGGAGCAGAAGGGGGGGCACATTAAGCAGAAAGTAGCTGAAAGGTAAAGGAGCAGAAGGTGCCAAGGAGGAGAGAAGACAGTGTCAGAAGAAAAAAAAGACTGTGTCAAATGGAGATGAAAATGAGATTGGAGCAGGAAGGACAAGTGAAGTGATCCCTCCACTTCATTCTGGACACCACATCATAAGGCTTTGGTACCTGGGCCTGGCAGGGAAACTTTGCACCTTCTCATCTCCCCAGGTAAAAAAAATATCGGGGGCGGAGCTTAACCACCGAGCCGCATGGACACCATCTCTCAGAGCTCCCCTGGGTCATTGGCAAATCTAAAGCCATCCAGGGCCACACTAAGTGCCAGCCAGGCGGGAATAACATGCAAACCTCCCAGACAAAAGGGGACACCCGCTGATGCCCTTCTTATTTGCCCAAAAGGGCAGAAAAATCCACGGCAAAAATCGGGCCTACCTTGCCCCATCACCAACAGAAGCCTCGCGGCTAACCTTGCAGCTGCTCCAAGGCCTCGGGTACCAAACACCGCCCGCAAACAAGCAGTCGTTGCCTCTCGATGGAGAAATGGGACGCAAAACCCCAAAACAGCCAGAGGGGGCACCCAAAGACACCCGAGACATCGGGACTCTCCTCCAGCAACCCACGGCCACAAAATGGCAGCGGAGCCCGAACCGGAGACGAGCTGTAATTGCTCAGCAATGAGCCCGGAGGACCAGGGGGAACATCAACCAGGCCCGGACTGGCCATCGGGCATACCGGGCAAATGCCCGGTGGGCCGCGATGGCCGTGGGGCCGAGGCCGGCAGGGGAGATCACAGAATCTCCCCTGCCAGCCCCTGCAGGGCCAGCGCTATCAGTGTGCCGGCCCTGCATAGTGCCTCCATGGGGGGCCGGTGGGGAGATCAAAGATCTCCCTCACCGGCCCAGAGACACTAAGATGCGGCCGCCGGCGTGGGAGGGAGGAGAGGACCGGCGGAGCTCTAGCCAGCAGCTCCGCCGTGTCCTCTCGCGAGGTCTGAGCGTTGCCGCGGTTACCGCGGCAACGCTCAGATCTCGCGAGAGTGAACTCTAGCCTAGACCACCAGGGAAGGAAGCATGGCAGCACAGCACCCCCCCCCCCCCATTGCAGCACAGCACCCCCCCCAAGGCAGCACTTCACCCCCCCCTCCCAGGCTAAAGGTAAGAAGGGAGGGGGGGGAATATAACTTTTTTTCTTTATTTTTTTAATAATACAAAAATATATTTGAATTTGAATAAATACATTCACACTCACACACACAGCACCCCCAGACACACACAGAACCCACACACACACACACAGCACCCTCAGACACACACAGCACCCACACACACACAGCACCCTCACACACAGCACCCTCAGACACACACAGCACCCACAAACAGCACCCCCAGACACACACAGCACCCTCACACACAGCACCCTCAGACACACACAGCACCCCCAGACACACACTGCACCCTCACACACACACAGCACCCTCAGACACAGCACCCTCAGACACACACAGCACCCTCAGACACACACAGCACCCTCAGACACACACAGCACCCAGACAACACAGCACCCAGACACACACAGCACCCTCAGACACACACAGCACCCTCAGACACAGCACCCTCAGACACAGCACCCTCCGACACAGCACCCTCAGACACACACAGCACCCAGACAACACAGCACCCTCAGACACACACAGCACCCAGACACACACAGCACCCCCAGACACACACAGCACCCTCAGACACACACAGCACCCTCAGACACAGCACCCTCAGACACAGCACCCCCAGACACACACAGCACCCCCAGACACACACAGCACCCTCAGACACACACAGCACCCTCAGACACACACAGCACCCAGACCCACACAGCACCCCCAGACACACACAGCACCCCCAGACACACACAGCACCCCCAGACACACACAGCACCCAGACCCACACAGCACCCAGACCCACACAGCACCCCCAGACCCACACAGCACCCTCAGACACACACAGCACCCCAGACACACACAGCACCCCTAGACACACACAGCACCCAGACATACACAGCACCCTCACTCACACAGCGCACCCTCACTCACACACAGCACCCTCAGACAGACAGCACCCTCGCTCACACACATATATACATATATACACACATATATATATATATACACACATATATATAATATATAAAATAACCCTCAGTGAGATGAAAGACAAAGAAAATTAGAAATCTAGAATGTGACGGCAGATAAAAACACCCTCACACACAGCACCCCTCTTACATACACACACACTGCGCCCCTCACACATACAATACTTCCATATAAATATATATATATATACACACACTACAGCACCCCTCACATAGCACAACTACATACATTACACTGCAGATACACGCTAGATCCCTTACCCTATATGCACTCTTAATCCTCTACACACACACACACAATCTCCTATACACACTCTGGGTCCTTTACACACTAGATCTCCTACACACACACACTGCACCACATAAACACACACTACATTCCTTGTCAGCAAACACATACTACATTCTCTAAACACACCCTCTCTACAACCCCTACACACACTACGTCACCTATACACACACACACACACTACAGCCCGTATGCACACACTCGCTACATCCCCTATAACACTATGCCCCCTATACACACACTCTGTACAGCCTCTAGCCACACATATTACACCACAAACACAAATTAAATTGACCTATTTACACAATACCACACCACACTCTACACACATGCAATCCCACAAGAAGGCTCCAAACACATGCACCATACACTTTCCTGGCCCTTTTGTCCTCTGGTATCCCACTTGTGGAGACACCAGAGACAATTTAAAAGCCAACTCAGTGCAAGCATGTTATTAAATTTGCTTGCGCTGCGCAGAACAAATTCAGGGCCTTTTTCTAATGCTAGAGCTCTTTAGCGGGGCTCTGCGCATTGAACCAACATGCTCACTTTGAGGGGGGCGTGCTTGTCATTAGTGATGACAAAACACACCCTCTCTGGCCCCGCCCCCTTCTTAGGGGGCCGCTCTGATTGAAAAATGCCCGGGCCGAATTTTTTTCCCAGTCCGGCCCTGACATCAACCAATTCTCAGCCCCTGACGAAGGTGTTCTAATACACCGAAACGCGCGTCGGGCGTTAGCTTTTTTTTATTTTCACTTCATCACTTATTTGCTCACTTTAGGGACACCTTTTTTCATCACTATGGGTATTTAGAACCTTATAGGTTAATATAGATTTTCTCACTTTATACAGTGCTGTCCATACAGTTAGTGTGATGGCACATTAGGCAGCATTTGCTCTATTTAGAGTCAGCTACAGATTAGAGCACCCTTGAAGGTGTTGGGAGAATATTAGGGACTGATGTACAGCCTCTCTGTTAGATAGACATCAGAGGAGTTAGTTTCTAGTCGCTGTCATATAGATATTAAGCATAAGAAGGGGTCACTTTAGTTGCTTCATTGTTGATGATTGCAACATTGTATTTAGCCAATACTCTGGCTTTTTACCCCTTGCTTTTTCTATTGCTGCCAATGTGTCTCTATGGGAAATTGATGTTTGTTCTTGGCAACCAGACCACAGCAACAAATATTATTTAATTATTGGTCAGGCAACTAGCTACTGATAAAGGGAGACTGTTTACTATGCGATTAAGGATCTAATAAAGACAGTTGTCATTTGATTACTCTGCATAAGTACCGATATTAAGTCAGTAAGGAGTTTTTTTATCTCCTACCCCCCGCTGTTTTCCCGTATACATATTACATTACTGTAAGGCTTAGCAGGTACGGACCTCCAAGTTAAATACATTATCCTGCCAGTATACAATATTCTTCAATTTCTACATTTAATCGGGTACATGCCCTTTGGTGGACTGGCACCACTTTCTGACCACAACTCCTTGTCTGTCTCTATTCCAATACCCCCCTCCTTTTTTCCAACTATAGAGGAACTTGGGATTACCAGGCAAGCTATCTATCTTTAATTAGGAACATCAACAACCCCAATCACAACACACCCCACAAGGTGAGAGTGATGACAAGGCCCCGGCCACAAAGCATGACATCAGACAGCTCTTACTAGAGGTGAAGCAAATGAATGAAGCAGACTTAAACAAGGCCCGCACAGAGATACAAGCTGTGACCACGAGAGTCCAGGCTGCAGAAGACAACATCATAGACTTACACCGGGAGGTGAAGGACATGGGGGACACCCTCCGCCAACTGCAATCCGCAAACACAGCAGTCCAAACAAAACTAGACACCATAGAGGACCGGAGCAGACAGAAATATATAAAAATCAAGAGAATCCCAGACATCGTCGGCACAACCGAACTACCACACTACTTAAGAAGACTCACTGCGGAACTCCTGCCACACACGCAAGCCAAAAAGATGGAATTTGACAATTCCGAATCAACAAAGTCAAGCAGGCACCCATAACAGCCCCGAGGGACGTCATAGTGAGATGCCACTCTCTACTGGACAAACGCCGATTACTAACAGCAGTACGGGACAAGACCCCATACATATTTGAATCTGCCCAGCTAACCTTTTTTCAGGACATTACTCGTAACACACTACTATGGAGAAAAACGCTGACGCCAATTACCACCCTCCTCCGCACAGAGAAAGTGGATTACAGATGGCTTCTGCCTAGGGCCCTACCAGTCACCCGGGACAATACCATCCTGAAACTCACCTCGGTATCGGAGGCATCATCTTTCCTTCAGGCGCTGGGCATTCCACAGGGGGCTATGTCGTTTTCTACTCAACCAATACCACACACTTGGGACCCTGGCAGGACTGTCCCATTCGTGCCACGAAGAAACAAGGGGAAGGAGGCCGTCACATGAATCGTGTGCCAGCAACTGTGTCCTCTTACGCCTAATTCTCTTGTGTATGTTCCATGTATGTTATGCATAATGTAAATTACTCTGTTACACGCAAGTTACCCCAACTTATACCCTCACTTCTTTTACCAACGGCTCTAGCCCGAACACGCTAAAGACCCCCCCCCCCCCGTGGCCCCCTTAGGTTAGGGGTCGGAAATAAGTGGCCGCACAGTATGTACCACCCAACCCCACTCACCCGGCACCCTGACAAGCTAGACAATAGGTGGAGGCATTCGCTACCGACCCATCCTGAAAGTTTCCTGATCAGACCCGGCAGGGTCGAGACAACCCGTATGCCAACACACACATAGCAACCCAAGCCCCTCACCCCCCCTAAACCACATATTCATAATCAGGCTGCACAAGAACGCAGGGTGATACATACCTGCACCACCTACACAATAAGATATTGCTCAACCCACGAGCAAGACATACCTAGCCTTATAACTATAACAAAATCTAACCTGAAATTCTGACTCCGAACTGATCGTCTATATTATATAAATAAGTGAATTGTTTTTTTTCTGATTACTGTTTTAATACTATGCCCTGCAACCGTTATCTGTTTCTCGCAATCTATCATAAGCTGACATGTGTACCCTTGATATGCACTGCAAAAATAAAGAATTATAAGATATTAAAAAAAAAAAATATCAGTGTTAATGTGTTCACTTTTATTTACTGAGTGTCGGGAAACACAGAGTGCCGCTGGGTAGGGGTGCCACGGATTGGATACACTGTTCAGCTGGCACTCTAAGCCAATCAGTAGCTCACCATTCATAAAAACATGAAAAAATGTATGAATTGGGAACTAGCGATTGGCTTAGAGCGTCCACTGACCACTCTAGCCAATCTGTAGCACCCATGCCTGACGTCAATCTGCACTTCCTGACACTCCGTTTCAGAAGCCGAATACCACTGAGCGACCTGGGTTAAACAATTTGAAAGCGGTTTCACCCTTTAAAGGAAAGAGAGCGCCCAGGGGCCTTCTTGCATCATAGCATTTTTATTTAGATGAAGTTGTTATGATGACCAGAATGTTCCTTTAATTTGATTAAAGGAACACTATAGTGTCAGGAAAACAAACATGTATTCCTGACACCATAGTTGTGAAAACGCTATTCACCCCGGCTTTATGTGATAATGATATATGCTCCTCCCCTTCATGACACTGTCAAAAAGGGGCCAAGCATGGATGTCATTACAATTATGCCCCCCCCTGGAAAAATTCCTGCAGATGCCCATGAGTCCACCTACTAAGAATTAGATACTAAGGGCAGCAGCTTGTCATAGTAATTAGGAGCCAACACTAAATCGCAAGAGGAGTGCTTTAGGGTGGTGATATATACGTAACAGCATAATGGATACTGATGGCATTAAAATAGTACACATTGATACAGTCAGGCCGTCCAGAATACTTGGTCCTGGGTTGGCTGCTTCAATTTTGTCCCCCCCCAAGAGAAGAGAGTCACGGCATTCACAACTGTACAACCCTTCTCTGCTAACATTGCTGTTATTTACCGCCCCCCTGGTTCCCCTCTTCTCTTCCTTGACCACTTTGCTGCCTGGCTACCCTATTTCCTCTCTTCTAACATTCCATCCCTAATTCTCGGGGACTTCAATATTCCTATAAACCCACCTTTGACCTCTGCAGCCACCAAACTACTTTCCATGACTTCCTCCCTCGGGCTATCGCAGTGGGCAGATTCTCCCACCCATGTAGCTGGCAATACCCTTGACCTAATCTTCACTTATGCATGTACAGTATCTAATATCTGCAACACTCCATATCCACTCTCTGATCACCACCTCTTATCATTTGCTCTCACATACCCCCTCACCCAAAAACCTCAGCCTAACCCCCCTCAACTCAGGAGGGACCTTAATTCTCTTGATCTCCAACAGTTGTCAGCTGACATTGATTCACAACTGCTGTCCATCCCTTCCCTCTCCTGTCCTTCACAGGCCATCTCCATATATAACTCTACTCTTACATCTGCCTTGAACACTGCAGCGCCACTCCAAACAAGCACCTCGAGGAGGACCCGCCCCCAACCATGGCATACTAAATCAACGCGCTACCTGCAAAGATGCTCCCGTTGTGCTGAACGCTCCTGGAGGAAGTCTCGTACACAATCAGACTTTCTCCATTATAGATTCATATTGTGTTCATACAGTGCAGCCCTTGCCCTTGCCAAACAGTCCTATTTTTCCACTCTCATTAGTTCATGTTCCCGCAACCCCAGGCGTCTCTTTCACACCTTTAATTCTCTTCTTCGCCCTGCTGTGGCCACCCCCAAAACTAACCTTACTGCTGATAACTTCGCATGTTACTTCACTGACAAGATTGAACAGCTAAGGAAAGAATTCTCCCCTCCTTGCCTTTCTGTTTCTCAATCACACATAGATCATGCCTTTCCTACCCTTCAGACATTCTCCCCAGCTACTGACCAAGAGGTGGCTGCTCTTCTTTGCTCCTCTCGCCCCACCACTTGCCCGCTCGATCCTGTCCCATCTCACCTTATTAGATCTCTCTCCACTTGTCTCGTGCCTTCTCTAACACACATCTTCAACTGCTCGCTCTCCTCTGGCATCGTCCCTGCTGACCTTAAACATGCCACTGTAGTACCTATACTAAAAAAAACATCCCTCGGCCCATCCACCCCCTCTAACTACCGTCCCATATCCCTGCTCCCTTTTTCCTCAAAGCTTCTGGAAAGACTTGTCTTTACCCGTGTGTCTCATTTCCTCAATTCCAACTCTCTCTTTGACCCTCTTCAATCTGGCTTCCGCCCTCTCCACTCTACAGAGACTGCCCTTATCAAAGTTACTAACGACCTAATCGCAGCTAAATCCAAAGGCCACTACTCCATACTAATTCTTCTTGACCTCTCAGCGGCCTTTGACACCGTTGATCATGCTCTCCTTCTTCAAACTCTTCAATCGCTTGGTCTCTGTGACTCTGTCCTCTCATGGTTTTCCTCTTATCTCTCCCAACGCTCATTCAGTGTCTCCTTTTCTAATGATACCTCCTCCCCTTGCCCTGTCTCAGTTGGAGTTCCCCAAGGCTCCGTCCTTGGTCCCCTTCTATTTTCTCTTTATACTGCCTCTCTTGGCAAACTTATTACCTCTTTTGGATTTCACTACCACCTGTACGCTGATGACACCCAGCTATATCTCTCCTCCCCAGACCTCTCCCCTGCCGTCCTGCAACGTGTCACTGCTTGCCTTTCTTCCATCTCTGACTGGATGTCCTCCCGCTTTCTGAAACTCAATCTCTCAAAAACTGAGCTCCTTGTCTTTCCTCCTCCTAATACTGATCCTCCTCTTTCACTCTCCCTCCAAGTTTGTGGTACCAACATCAGTCCATCCTTGCAAGCGCGCTGTCTTGGCGTCATACTTGACTCTGGTCTCACCTTTGAGCCTCACATCCAGCATGTTGCCAAATCCTGTAGATTCCATCTTAAAAACATAGCCCGCATCCGCCCCTTTCTTGCACCAGATACTACCAAGGAGCTTGTCCATGCTCTAGTAATTTCCCGCATGGATTATTGTAACCCTCTCCTGATTGGTCTCCCCAATAGCCGTACTGCACCCTTACAGTCCGTAATGAATGCTGCTGCTAGATTGATTTTCCTCTCTAGTCGTTTCTCTCACACCTCACCCCTCTGCCAGTCCTTACATTGGCTTCCTGTATGCTATAGGAGTCAATTCAAGGTACTAACTCACACCTATAAAGCACTGAACAACTCTAGCCCCTCTTATATCTCCTCACAGATCCATAGGTATGTCCCTTCTCGGTCTCTCCGTTCTGCCCGTGACCACCTCCTGTCCGTTGTCCGCACTCGTACGGCCAACTCGCGCTTGCAGGACTTCTCGTGGGCGGCTCCCTTCCTATGGAATAGCCTGCCTACCGCCATCAGACTCTCCCCTAGTCTTGCATCTTTTAAGAAGTGCCTTAAAACCCATCTCTTTAGGAAAGCTTATGGCCTCCAAGACTAACCCTTACCTCACATACCTGTCTCTTGCCCTCTCCTAAAGGGCAGCCCACCTTATTTGATTGTAAATTCCTGTCCTAATGTGTTTTACACCCCACCTCCTATAGAATGTAAGCTCGTTTGAGCAGGGTCCTCTTCAACCTATTGTTCCTGTAAGTTTATTTGTAATTGTCCTATTTATAGTTAAATCCCCCTCTCATAATATTGTAAAGCGCTACGGAATCTGTTGGCGCTATATAAATGGCAATAATAAATAAATAAATAAATATAACAGCCTGGAGCCTGGTTAATTAAACAGTGAATGAGAAGGATTATAAACTGATAGCCGCAATTCCAATCATTCTATGTAAAGCTTAGAATTCCTCTTAGGAGATAAGCTGTTTATCCCATAATCCCCTGCTTTTCCAAGAATTGTCAGATAAGATCAAATCACCATAGATCCAAATGAGACACTTCTGAGTGGAGCATCTCATCCTGGTTTGGGAAGGTCTTCCTGCGTCTGCCGACAGACCGCCCAGTGCAAGGGTTAATGCATTATAACCAGGCATCTCAAACTCTGGCCCCTTAGATGTTCCTAAACTAACACTCCAAGAATTCACTGGCCATCATTTGCATTCAAAGAATTCTGGGATTGTGTGTAATAAAAATCTAGGGAGGCCAAAGTTAGAGAACCAGGCATTAAAAGAGGGGTAACTTTTAAGTTGTGAATATGCTGTTGAGCGTTAATTTCTCTTAAAAAGAAAAATGATTCGAGACCCTCCATTGTGATCATTAGTGTGGATAAATGGGATAGATATACACATACACACACACTCTTGTAACTTTACTTAGGAGTCAGCAAAAAAAATATAGATTGTCAATGTAAAACTCGACCCTATTAAAAGGAGCATTTAATGGGATACTCAAAGCACCAAAACAGATTCTTTTTTTGTGGGGTTGTTTTGGTGCGTTTACATATTATGTATTATATAGTGTACAGATCTCTGCCATTTAAAAGTTAAATCAATTTGTTTATGCAGCCATAGTCACACCTTGCATGTAACCTACACAACCTTCATATACACTTTTTTCACAGTGTGTTTAATTTAGAATGTCTCAGCTCCCACTCTGTTAAATGCCTTCTAGAACCTGCAAGAGCCTCCGGTCAATGAACTGTACAAGCTCTGCAGTAAAATCAGTTTAAAAGGGGCGGGGCATGACTGCTGATCAAGTAGGGTGCACATCAATAAAACTGCCGCTTACGCTATAAATATACCTAAATGACCTCGTACCATGGCCCTCTTACTACTTGTCTCTAAACTGTAGTTTTGGGTTTTTGAGTAGGTCCCGTGGACTTTGACTGCTCATTCACTAGAGACGTGAGATGCGGCCAACTTCCTGATCTCAGTCTGGTCCATCACTGGATTCACGCTCCCCCAATTTTGGAGTGGTGGGGGATATTCTGGACCTAAAAAACACATTTAATGGTCTTCACTGTAGACATGCAACAGGAGGCAGATCATCAAAACTGAGGCACCCAAGATGGCAGCTATTTCTGCATCGATGCCGCCACAACTGTAGAGCTATTACTGAGGCAGGAACAGACCTTTGAGGCATATTACGAGATGCGTACTCTCTTTTGGAGGAAGATGGAGGAGAAGGTACTACAGATCACCTTACCTCCTGTACCACCTTCTTGAGCAAGGAGCCAAAGTGAGGGAAACCCCAGAATGCAGTCCACAACCTGGAGAGGCTCTGATTTAGAAACGGTCTATGGACTTTGCTCACATACGTGGAGGGGTACTGTGATGAAAGTAACCTTGTCACTGGCTTTTGGAGGGGCCTGTTTGCCAGCCTCGTACCCTGTGACTATGGCCCCTGCAATAGACCTGGCTAAAATACTTCAAACCAGCTCTGTTCGTGCAACTGGAACTATATGGTTTGTTTACCGAACTACCGCATGAACAGAGACCACCTTGGAGCCTGTTAACACCTATTAACAACTTGGAACATTTCTCACCGCTGTGTTCTAATTGTTCGTCTGGGTGGCCGCAATTCCTATGGACAACCATGAGGCGGCCATCTTGTTCGCATGAACGCAGGCAGCTGTGTTTGGGCATGAATCTCATGGAGCTAAAATTGGACACAGAAACTTCAGAACAGCACTGGACTTCCATCATCGCCTGCGTTCAGTTCTATTCAACTTAGAAGGACACTGTTTGGTTAGATCATTCGTCTGGATGTAGGGAACAAGCTCCAGGGTGAGAATATTGCTTCTGTTCGGTAGTTTGTTCTTTTTCAAACTACTGAACCAGACCGACTGCAAGCCCTGATTCTCTGGAACTGTTTTGGGAATGGGACCATGCCTGCGGTCGGTCACATACATGACTTCGGTAAGGTTTCTGAACCCCTGAACTGATCTGAGTGATTTTTGGATATGTTGGTCACCCAGATCAGGGCTATCAGGGGATGCGACATTTGTGAGGATATTATGTGTTTTGGGGTTTTGTAAAATATGTGGGTTTTTTTCTGCCTGGAGATAATTGGGTTAATACATTATTTGACTCAATTATCTCCCAGGCAGAGGGGAGGGATTTTATGCTATGTGTGGGAGTGCCTTACATTGTAAATTTGTGTCCCTGTGGGTGTACACCTTGCATAAAAGGCCAATGTGGCTCCCATTAAAGAGATTTGTTTTAACCTTCATGAAGTCTTGGCTCATGTTTGGGGGATTGGAGAACTACATTCACTCTGGGAATTGCTATATCACAATGCTCCCCTGGGTATAGTCACTAGCTCTTATAAGAGCTGTTCCTGCTTTGCTCTCTGGACTAGTTGAAGGTTACCCACTGGAAGCTGGATCCTAGTCTTGAGTCTATGGTGGGTGAAGGACGGCAAGACCCCAACCAAGCTGCGGCGGTTAGTGGGGTTTGTGGTGGTTATGGTATTTCAGTACAGTGCTTATGGTGCTCGCAAGTACTAGGAAGCAGCGATTGACGGAGATAGCCGGTCAGGGTCCAGGTGGTCCGTCACAGGTACATTGACATTATGTAACAGGCAGAATTAAGTTAAATCCCAAACGTACCAGGAGATAGATTGTAAGCAAAGTAAATAAATAAGTGCTATAAATAAAGTAAAAATATTGCATGTAATTGTGCTCAAATAACAGATTAAAATAAGATGTAAATATAGTTAAAACACAGTCCATAAGATATGGGGGAGAAAAAGCGCAGTCTTTAAAATGTCTTATAGCAACAATGTATCAACTATCTGGATAAACACTTGTTATAAAGTAACAAATTGTAAATAATCCAAAACTGATGTATGATATACATCAGCTTCAGAGTATCATACATCAGTTTTGGTTTATTTGCAATTGATGTTACTTTATGAACAAGTGTTTATCCAGATAGTTGATTGTTGCTATAAGACATTTTAACCCGTTAACGCCGTTACGGCGTTCTATGCCGTCCCGCATTAAGTGGGCTTTAAAGCCGTTGCGGCGGCATAGAACGCCGTAACGGCTTTGAGCCCTGGAGCGCCCGGGATACTTACCGACCCGGCGCTCCGCTTCGGGAAGACTGCCTGACAGCCCAGGCAGCCCTCCCACGGCAAAATAAGCACACGGGGGCCATGTGATTGCTCTCAAAGAGCGATAACATGGCCCCCTATAGCTGGCTGTGGATATGCCAGCAGGGGGACTGTCTGAAATATCAGACAGTCCCCCTGCTGGTGGGAAAGTAAAAAAAAAAATATTAAACATGTTATAAAATCAAATAAATGTATTTATATATATGTAACGTCATACATAGTGTATTTTAATATTAATATAAGCACATATATTAGTATTAAAATACACTTAGAATGACGTTACAGATATATATATACGTATAATTACAATAAAATTAATAATTTTATATAAATTATATATTCATATGTAATTTCATTCTAACTGTATTTTGTTATTAATATATATATATATATATATGTAACAAAATACACTTAGAATGACATTCTATATATATCTATCTATATATAAAATACAAATAACCGCAAATATATATATATATATATATATATATATATCTCGAGATAAATAAATATAATTACACAAAAGATTACATTAGTATAGACTTCGCTGAACTCAAATATTAGTGTTTCAAACTGGTAAATTGTATTACAACGATAATATTTTAAGTAAAAGTGAAGTTTTTTGCATTTTTTACAAACGAATGGCACTTTTATGACTATATTATTGTTGTAATATGTTTTACGGTTTTAAAACACTAATATTTGTGTTTAGTGAAGTCTCCCGAGAATAACAGTACCCCCCATGTACAGGTTTTATGGTGTTTTGGAAAGTCAGAGAGTCACATATAAGGCTTGCATTTAATTTTTTTTACATTGAAATTTGCCAGATTGGTTATGTTGCCTTTGAGAGCGTATGGTAGCTCAGGAATGAGAATTACCCCCATGATGGCATACCATTTGCAGAAGTAGACAACCCAAGGTATTGCAAGTGGGGTATATCCAGTCTTTCTTAGTAGCCACTTAGTCACAAACACTGGCCAAATAGTAGTTTTTTGCTTTTTTCACACAAAAACAAATATGAACGCTAACTTTTGCCAGTGTTTGTGACTAAGTGGCTACTAAAAAAGACTAAACATACCCCACTTTCAATACCTTGGGTTGTCTACTTTTTCAAATGGTATGCCATTATGGGGGTAATTCTCATTCCTGGGCTACGACACCGTCTCAAAGGTAACATTACTAATCTGGAAAATTTCAATTTGAAAATGGAACGTTCTATATGTGACCCTGTAACTTTTCAAAACACCATAAAACCTGTTAATGGGGGGTACTGTTGTACTCGGGACATCACTGATTACAAATATGTGCATTTTTTTGCAGTAAAACCTAACAGTATTATGTCATTCACAGCTAAAATGTCAGACGGAAATACAAATTAAAAAAAAAAAATCTTATTTTCTCACATATTTTTAAATTTTATTCATAATAAATTATGTTCCATATACGAATAGTTAATGATAAATTAAAGCCCTGTTTTGTCCTGAAAAAATGATATATAATAAGTGTGGGTGCACTTAATGTGACAGCGGTGAAATACGGTTGAACAGACATATAGCGCAAATTCCAGTTTTTGTTTACGTTTTGTTTTGATCAGAGCGGGCACTATTGACTCTGTCCTGAAGGGTTTAAAGACTGCTCCCCCCCCCCCCATCTTTTATGGACTGTGTTTTAACTTTATATTTACATCTTATTTTAATCCATTATTTGAGCATCTTGTTTAGATGTGCCCCACTTGCTTTAGCTGAGGGCAGCACTTTTCCTGGCAAATACCTCTTGAGGGTTTATTACTCAGTTTAAGAGTCACTTTGTGTTTCAAATAAAACTACTAGAACTTATTTATTTGCTTTGCCTACAATATTTCTCCTGGTACGTTTGGGATTTACCTTAATTCTGCATGTTACTTGTTTTATTTATAGCCATTATGGGAGCTTAGTTATACCAGTTGAGATATTTTTGTGGATTTGCACGCCTCCGATTTCTATTTTTAATCATACTTTCCACTCTATTAGTATATAAAGACAAAATATACACCTTTTACACAAAAACCAGTGGATAAAACTTGAGTGGGTATATATAAACAAATGAATAAAAAATAAATACCCAAAAATATGTGGGAGTATGAAGATTCCTCTGTATCTTCAGGATAAACACAAAATATAATAGAAAAATCTCCCCATATATATACGTTGGATGTAGACAGGAGGATCAGTGTGGTCTTCTTTATCCCAGCATATTGACTTTAAGGGAAAGAAGATAAAAGAACATAGTGTACCACTTTAAAATATAGTAAAACACTTTATTGTCTGCACTTACAACATGCAAGAAGGTTAAAAGCCCATCAGATAATGTTGTGAACTTCTTGGTAGATCTCCCAGTCGGAAATGCAGGAAACCAAATTGAAGAAAACACGAACAAAATAAATAAGAATTCAAATAAAGTCAAAAGTCCGTAAATAAAGTGTTCTTTGCCGCCCTACGCGTTTCGTCCTACGACTTCGTCAGGGGCATCCGGCTGGTGTGATACACTCTGTATTCTCCCGGTCTTTTAAATATCCCGCCAAAGGGGAAGTCCTTTCTATCCACCAATGAGAATAAGTTCCGCACTCGTGTCAGCGCCTATCGGAAAGTCCGTCTGTTCAACCAATAGGTTGCTCTGTAAAGTGATATCTCTCACCTCTCGCGAGAGACCAACCTTCTCACACATCGGTGGAACGCAAATGCGTTCCAACGCTTAGGTGGGAGTGGTCTCCCGGAGGATGTGAGCAGCAAAAATATTCATACGGAAAAAAGGGGGATAAAAGACAAAGTTAGTGTAAGAACAAAATTGATAAAACCGGGAAAGTTTACAGTCATAAAATACTTGAATTAATAAAACTTTAATACAATAAAAAGCAGATGCTGTATATTATATAATAAAAAAGGACCATAAAAACGTACTATGAAAAACGTAAAAATCATACATAATCTGGTATAAAAATTCACAATCCTACTCTGAATAAACATGCAAATTCATAAAAAACAGACCATATCAAAATCTATGTTCATACCCTCAGGTTGCATAGTACTGAGGGTATGTATCCAAAACCCCTCTCTTTGTCTAAGTCTCAGTAGAAGGTCGCCACCTCTTTGATCTAAAGTAACTTTTTCAATGGGGATACAAGAAAAATTGTGGAAACTAAAAAGAGGGCACCTATTACAATGTAAGGGAACTGAATGGGTGGTGATTTTTTTCCTAATGTTGTTCTTGTGTTCTAAAAATCGAATTTTGACGGGTCTAGTGGTTCTACCCACATATTGAACGCCACATCCACACTTTAAAAGATAAACTATGTTGTTGGTGTTACAAGTAATATGTCCTCTAATTTTAAAAGTTTGGCCGGTCACTGTACTTGTAAAATTCAAGGTTCTTTTTGAGATTTTTTCACAGCTTTTGCACGCACCGCATGTAAAAAAACCCTCGTTTTCAAAAATCACCACCCATTCAGTTCCCTTACATTGTAATAGGTGCCCTCTTTTTAGTTTCCACAATTTTTCTTGTATCCCCATTGAAAAAGTTACTTTAGATCAAAGAGGTGGCGACCTTCTACTGAGACTTAGACAAAGAGAGGGGTTTTGGATACATACCCTCAGTACTATGCAACCTGAGGGTATGAACATAGATTTTGATATGGTCTGTTTTTTATGAATTTGCATGTTTATTCAGAGTAGGATTGTGAATTTTTATACCAGATTATGTATGATTTTTAAGTTTTTCATAGTACGTTTTTATGGTCCTTTTTTATTATATAATATACAGCATCTGCTTTTTATTGTATTAAAGTTTTATTAATTCAAGTATTTTATGACTGTAAACTTTCCCGGTTTTATCAATTTTGTTCTTACACTAACTTTGTCTTTTATCCCCCTTTTTTCCGTATGAATATTTTTGCTGCTCACATCCTCCGGGAGACCACTCCCACCTAAGCGTTGGAACGCATTTGCGTTCCACCGATGTGTGAGAAGGTTGGTCTCTCGCGAGAGGTGAGAGATATCACTTTACAGAGCAACCTATTGGTTGAACAGACGGACTTTCCGATAGGCGCTGACACGAGTGCGGAACTTATTCTCATTGGTGGATAGAAAGGACTTCCCCTTTGGCGGGATATTTAAAAGACCGGGAGAATACAGAGTGTATCACACCAGCCGGATGCCCCTGACGAAGTCGTAGGACGAAACGCGTAGGGCGGCAAAGAACACTTTATTTACGGACTTTTGACTTTATTTGAATTCTTATTTATTTTGTTCGTGTTTTCTTCAATTTGGTTTCCTGCATTTCCGACTGGGAGATCTACCAAGAAGTTCACAACATTATCTGATGGGCTTTTAACCTTCTTGCATGTTGTAAGTGCAGACAATAAAGTGTTTTACTATATTTTAAAGTGGTACACTATGTTCTTTTATCTTCTTTCCCTTAAAGTCAATATGCTGGGATAAAGAAGACCACACTGATCCTCCTGTCTACATCCAACGTATATATATGGGGAGATTTTTCTATTATATTTTCCACTCTATTAGGTCAGTTTTTTTTCTGTCCACCTATTCTCATACATTGACATTATGTGTTGCCTCCCCCCGCGTTAAAGGGCACCCATATCACTCTGTCCTTGAAGTGGTCGGGCGCAGTGTCCCTGTCTCACTTAGTCCTGCAATGTCCATCGTTGAAGAAACTGCAATAATTACATTGCAGGACTAAGACTGCTTCTAGTGGCAGTCAGAGTCACTCAAGGTGCTTCCTAGATCCTACCCAACTTTCGGTCACCTGATCCTGGACGTCCTAATGCTCTGCATGGGGACATCCAGAGTCTGTAAATTCCCCACACAGAGTTGGAGAGCTGTACCAACATTACCATTATGGTCAAACCATTGGTAAAGAATTACACATTTAATTTTTTTTAAATTGAATATGCCTATACATTGTTTGGCACATGTATTATTCATTTGCCCAGGATGCAGATCAAATGAGAGGGTTGCATCTCCTCCAAGCACTTAAGAGGTCAGATATCAAGCTATTTAATCCTGCTGGAATCCTGTAACATTAGTAATGAAATATTGCTATCAGATAAAGCAACATGGCAAAACTCTGGGCTCCTCCTAATTCATTCTAGGTTTATGCTGCCATTAGTATCGGTACTGTGGTTTTAGACCTCCACTAAATTGTTCATAATAAGATTTAAAGGGAAACTCACATGGGTGTTCCGTCAATCCTGTCTACAACGATATAGCTCCCATTCAGCAGGAACCCTGCTCCCGCCAACTGCTGGGCCCACACACCACACTGTGGAGCTCCTACATGCACAGCTCATACACAACTCCCACCTCGCTCACAGATCTTCCAATTATAGCGCTCCCTTGCACTATCTACAAAGCTCCCACACAGATATTAAAATGTCACAATTTATTTAAAGGAAAAGAAATTCAAACAAAAAGATATTTTTATTTAGTACCGAGCAGAATATTACAAGAATTGAACTGAAATGTAAACTGGAGTTCTGGTTTTCATTAAAATACCTGTTAAATAGATCAGTGGTTGCATTTGAATCAGTGTTACTCTGTTTTTTTTGAGTGAGCATCACTTGTGCTAAAATTCCACCTCCACCCGTGTGTGTGCGCGCATGCGCACACACACACACATTAATTTTTACTGTTTTACCAGTATTACTCTCTAAATCAAAAGTACCCATCAAGTAAACTCCCAGCTGTTGCTGAATTACAGCTCCCATGATGCTTCCTGGCCTCGAGTGGGTCCACCTTATCAAGTCAAGAGTGTTCGGTTCTCCATTCCACCTTATCAAGTCAAGAGTGTTCGGTTCTTCATGTTAACTACACTGCATAAAGTCTTTCACTAGAGAATTGAAGGATTTCCACACATTAGTGTCCATGAAGCAGACTGTGCCTCCACCTCTCTCCTCTTCTCCATGGTTGCGATTCATATCTCCAATGCAAGTCCAGCCAGGAGACATGGAGCCCGACACACACCACTTAGAGTGGTCAACATGGGTTGAGAAGGAGAGTTTTTCAGAGAAGCTGATTGAAAGGATGTCATACGTGTGATAGGTCTGAGAGCAGTTAGACTGGAGGACTCCTTGGGAATTCTGCCAGAACTCTACATACAAATCTGACTTCAACACCGTTGATATCCATCCAGAATAAAGATCTGAGAAGGCAACACTGTCCATTAGACCCAAACTACTCAACACAAACCAAGAGCATCATGACCCCTGTAATCAAGCTTGAGTGATCTATTAAACATTTTATGAAAATGTCTGATAAAAAATAATTTAAAAAAATGATGGTGTCAAGGTTAGCCATCACTGGTCTAGATGGGGATGTCCATATGGCTCAAGCTGTCCAAACTTAAGAACAACGCTCTAGCTCAACACAGTAGCTAATGATACTTAGTTACTTATCAGCAGGTATTATAAAATCACTGCTACTGAGGCTTCCTGTTGCAAGTTTTGCAACATTGTTATCAATACAGTTACTTTTATATCTACATTTGGAGAATATTTAACTTTCTAGTAATATACACGCATCCATCAGCTATCCAATTTTAAAGGTTGTGTGTTTTTCCAATTTCTTCACTTAGTGTTTGTTTTTCCCAATTGGGATCTAATAAAATTTAATAATTTTATTTATCATATCCCCTCTATTACTATATCTTGTTTTTGTAGCCTGTTGAATATTTACTCCTTTTAAGGTAATTTTATTGGCCTGGAGCTGCAGCTCCATCAGCCCCTATGTTAATCTGTGCCTGCCTGAAGTCTTTCAGATGGCTTTAAGATACAGTCAACTCACCGTCTCCAAAGTTCCCATTCTTGGAGAAACTGGTAAATTTCTTTTTACCAACAGAGGTCAATTCTACTTCACGGTTCCACGGTGGATTGTCCACCTGTTTCTTCTGAGCTGCTGCTTCCAGGTCTGGGAGGTCACCAGAAAAGGAATCAGGGATGTTGTAACTATATGGTGAAATGGTATTGTACAGGAGCTGTGTGCCTGGAAAGAGATGCAAATGACTGGTTACGGAATATCAAGTCTCAGCCGTTATCCCAGACTGCTTACCAACTTACCAATGTCTTTGAACTGATCATATGGATAAGTAACACAGAGGAAGGACTGGCCATTGTGAAGTCCACTCTGAGGCCAACTATATTTTTCGTCAACATGAGGAGGGAAGTGGGGAGTACTGTGCACCAGCCAAAATCCCTGAGTTTTATCTAGAAGGACCACACCTGAAATGAAGGGGAGAGGGAATGTATTATTTTAAAGACAATTTTATTGAACAAACACAAATAATCCACTAAATTTAATATGCATAAAAACCCACGTATAGATCATATAAAGCAGGGGTGCCCAAAAGCTAGATCCCGACAGGTTTTAAAACTACAGTTTCCATGATGCTTTGTCATTTTAAAGGCATGCAAAGTATCATGGGAGTTGTAGTTCGACATTTTGGGAGTGGGAGGAGGAGGAAATTACCTTTTGGGCACCCGATTTAAAAAGAGTCCATAATACAAGGAGGAACACAGTCCAGTGAATTAAAAATAGTGGACATTGATGCAGCCAATGAGATACTCTGTATTCTGCTACTGATTGCACTATACCGCTATTCCAGTATATCAAACACCATGCAGGACAATACAGCTAAACACAGCATATTTACCACCATTCATACAATACAGTGAGACTGTTTGCAATGTGTCTGGGCCTTTTATAGGGTGGGGTATGTTTAGAGGATGCTCATCTGTACATATGAATTTACGTATCATGGGTGTGTGCGCATGCATATATGTAGCCGTTACACTAAAGGCAAGAGAAAAATGGAATGCATGTACAGAGCATGTCAGATTCCCTTTAAGAACTCAGGGTTTCGCTCCTCTTTCTAATAAAGGTGACAAGCCTGCTGAAATAGGATTTTAAAAAGTTTTAAATGTCAATTTACAATTTAGATTCTTCAGGATTCACAGACTTGATTCAGAGAAGAGGGAAGATAATGTCTATGTGTTTAAAATAGATTGCATTAAAAAAGGGATTTTAAATACAGGCCCAATCAGGAGGAGGCAGACCAATAAAGAAAATAAGATAAACAGAACCAATACTCTCACTGGTTTCATTATTTTGAGACTAATCCAGCAGAGGGGAAGAGTACTTCCATCAGTACTTACCTTTGGTGTGGCCACGGATATGGTTGGACCAGTCGTTACTGGGTGGAGGCTGGTCGTTATACAGGATATAAGCCACATCCTAGCAATTTATAAGATTTGTGTAAGAATTGCAAACATGTTAAAGTGTTATTAATAACACTCAGACAGCATTATTTACTAAAGTGAGAATTATCAGTTATTTGGAGGGAACGTTAAATTAAATCCAAGAGAGCTACACTGGGTATTTTCCACAGTCCTCTATGCTTATATTCAGTGGTTATTACTTTAGCCAATAACCCAGTGTTCGTCTGCTGCAATTCAGCCAGATGGTTTAAAGGGACCAGTAATGGCTAGAATTCACTCACACTATAGATGTCAGAAGAAAATCAGATCCACTGAAACTATTAGATACAGGGTTGGATACACTCACTGATACATAAAGCCTACAGTTATTGCTACTTAATAAACAGCACCTTTAAGTAGGATACTTTGCATTATATAGTAAATAGGTTATCAAAAGGGGAAGAAAAGAAAAGTTGGATGTATGCACAGAGCTCTAAATTCATAGCACGTAAAAATAATAATAATAATAATAATTCACCCAATATGACATCATTTTCACAGATGTCTTCGAAGCAGCATATAAAATGTATACACGTTGCCGTAAAGCATTACCTTGGGTGGGCTGTCTCCGTAGATCTGACTGAGTGTTCTTCCTACGGCACTGTCTGTGTTGTTCATTAGAGATTTCCCTGATACCCAGCCTTCACTGCTGCCATCTTGGTACATATACGTCATGCCGGCCTCAGAACCAGAGTCCACCATCTTAGGCAATTTGTAAACAATAAACCTGTTTATAATGGCAAGTTTATTTGTCCAGTCATACTGAAGGGAACAGTATGGGGTAAGGGTATAGCAAAAGCAACAACTTCTTGTCTCAAAATTTGATTATATATATTAACGTACATATTTAATAGGACATGCCAAGCACCATAATCATTAGAGCTTGCTGCAGTATTCATGGTACATAGCTGAAAAGAGACTAGCGTCCATCAAGTTCAGCCTTCCTCACATATGTTTTTGGTGTTGATCCAAAAAAAGGCAAAAAAAAAACAGTCTGAAGCGCTTCCAATTTTGCAACAAACTTGGAGACAATAATTTCTTGACCCCAAAATAGCAGTCAGATGTCTCCCCGAGAATGTATGCCCCTATTTATACATGACAAAACCTTACTGGCCTTAGCAACTGCAGATTGACATTGCATATTGCTGCCTAATTTGTTGGTACCGTATAAAATGCCTTGGCAAAATCCAAGTAGATCACATCCACTGCAACACCCTCATCTATACTTCTACTTACTTCTTCGTAGAATGCAATTAGGTTAGTTTGACATGACCTATGTTTCATAAAACCATGCTGATTATTGCGAATAACAACGTTCTTCCCAATGAATTCCTGATTATCCCTTAATAGCCCTTCAAATATTTTCGCAGTTACAGAAGTTAAGCTCACAGGTCTATAATTTCCAGGCAAGGATTTTGAACCCTTTTTAAATCTAGGAATGACATCTGCCTTCCTCCAATCCCCCGTTACAATACCTGAAACAAAAGAATCTTTAAAGATTAAATACAGAGGAGTACCAGGAGTGATTGGCATCCTCCCACTGCAAGTACTCAAACAGTTTGCAAATGGTTTCACAACTTACTCGGGGTTTGCCGGACAGAGCTTCATATTGGGCTAGAGGCTCCACTGAGCCAAGGCCTCCTGTGTGTCAATGTAGCCCTTTCTGCCAACTAGTTAAACCCGGCACAGCAAGCTAGCTCAGTGCAGAGAACATCCAGCTACACAGGTGGAGTGTGTCACCTTACCTGTAATTTGTCAGGAGCCAAATGATTCGTAAACAGCTTAACCACTTACTCTGGTTGAGTGCCAAGTCACTAGTGGTACCATAACAACTACAGAATTCTTCCATTAATGGTTAAAGCATCAAAGCGGTGAGCACACTGACACCTTTACCGTGTTAGAGAGTAATTTCCAATAGGGAGAGCAGTGACGTATAGACTACGATTAGTTCAGTCGATTAGATGGCCAGTCCTTTTGGGGAGCATTATGCTCCAAGTAAAGGGACACATCATATGGATTAAAAAGAATGAACAGGTATTGATGTATCCGAAATATGCATTAAAATACTATTAAAACAAATAACCGTACACAAAGATGACTCACCAGTCCACAGCATTGCCACTGTCTCCATAGCACGAGATAGCCGCTGAGCTGGAGAAGTGATACCAGAGGCTTGCAAACAGCCATAGTAGCATTTTCGGTTTGTCTGAGCCTGGGGAACAAATGACACAATGACCTTAGAACAAGAAACATGGCAATTAGTGCAAGCCACAGATTAGGAATGTATGTGAACTCAAGTGCGAGAGGTGCACTGATCTGGCATGGTGGTTATCAATAATGTACGTTAAAAGGGGAACTGATCAGTATGAGAAGGGGATTGATCACTCCAGGATATTAAATGGATTTATACTCTTCGAACTAAAACAAAAACAAACAAAAAAAGGGGAAGGGAAGGGGGGAGGGGGTGAAGAGAGAGACTCTTTAGGTTCAAGGCGCCCTTAATATTTCAATATTTTTCCAAGGCAGCCCAAGTCAAAAAAAATTCTAGGTTGTATACATGTGCAGCCCTGTGGCATAATGGTCCCTGTTTAGCATAAATTTTGCCCTGTCTGGGGCTGATCCAGAACCTAATCTCAGGAGTGGCACTGGTAGATTATTTAAACAATCCAGGCACAGTAACCACTACAGCATGCTGTAGTGGTTATGGTACCATTGGTGCAGTGTTGCCCCCCTGCCCCCCAGGGTATGTAGTCAAACTCTTTAAGAACAGTTTGACAACTTACCTGGGGTTTGACAGGATATGGGGCAGTGGTGTGTGAGGGGTGCAGTGTATGTGTGTGAAGGATTTAGTGTGTGTGTGTGAGGGGTGCAGTGTGCGCGTAAGGGATACAGCGTGTATAGGGAGAATTATTGTGGGTCTGTGGGGTTGGAGGCTAGATTAGTAAAAAGAATTGTAATTAATTTTTTTTTTTTTTACTATTTTGATATCCCCCCTCACTGCTTATCTTTGCCTGGGAGGGGGAAAGTACAAGGCAATCCCTGGTGGTCCTGTGGAGAGGCCCTGGTCGTCCAAGTGGTGAGAGTGGTAACTGCGGCAATGCTCCAAGCTTGCGAGAGGAGAACCCAATGGAGCTGCAGGTTAGAGCTCCCCTGCCGGCTGCCAGCATTCACTGCTAGCGGTCTGGTGAGGGAGCCCAGCAGGGGAGAGTGAGGCATGGTTCCCGGTGCTATGATCATATTTTGCGGTGCCCCCATGTGCCTGTCGCAGCGCCCCAGCACACAGTTTGGGAACTGCTGGGCTAGAGTATTCAGCTGATGCTTTAAGCCAATCAGTAGCTCCACAATGATTTAAAATAAATAAAATGAAGTCCTCTATGACATGTATAATATAGTATGTATGAGGAAATTTAAAGCCCGCAAACTTTTAACGCTCCCTAGTTAAAAAAAAAAAAAATTAAAATTAAAAAGCCAAAGAGGGAGTTGGGGCACACCCTGTCAAAGTTCCCTTGAGCTCTGCCCCTACAATTCACCGTGTTTAATTTGCAATATTAAAATCCAGATATATAAAAAAATCACACAATTTTGTTAGTGTGAATATCCCTGGAGCATACTAGGTTAATGGTACGGAACTGCGAATGGCAAACCAATCTACAGACAACATTGCTCCAAACTGGATAAAGCGGATCCAAAAGGTTCAGTCAGCCCACAGAACTCATTTAATGGTAATTCTGAACATAAACCGTGAAATCCTCCAGCATTACCCCTACCCACACACGACCTACACCTGTTTACAGTTTTGGGGCATAATTATCTCATCGTAGGTAAATTATTGTCACATGTCCCCACTAAGAAAGACGGCATGGTTTCTAGTTCAGTTATATGGGCCTAAAATGTAAAATTGACATTGAATTCCCAGTAATCCTCAGTTTAGTGGATGATTCCATATGAATACAACACGTTTCCAACCACAGGAATAATTCATTTGCTTTTTGCAGATTGTTAAATCTGTTAGGTTGTCCTTTTTTACTTTTCGAGTTTTAGACCCTTAGGGACACATGACATGTGTGACATGTCATAATTCCCTTTTATTCCAGAAGTTTGGTCCTTAAGGGGTTAAGGAAATCAGAGCCTTTAATCAGCCAGCAACATGGGAAAATCACAACGTGTTCAATAACGACAAACCCTGTGTGCACTAGGGCACTCAGCCACCACTGCTCTGTATTTAGAACCATTTCTGCGCTCTGTACACGTTCCATTTGTAGCATTCCCTGCAATCGTCGCATTCTATTATACGAAGACTCAGAATGAAGTAAAAACAGGCATAAAAGGCCGGATAAAGGGCTACTCACGTTGGTTCTGTGTCAGTCCAGAAGGAGTAATAATCAGCATTCTCACCCTTCCATAAATACCCTTCCGTGCAGCTCATGTGATTTACTGGGATCAGAGAAGTCTGGTTGTTCACTTCCTCATTTTCTAGGAACTTCCTTAAAAATACATTTTAAAAAGAGGTTTTATTGTATAGATACATGATCTGATATATTATAATATAATCTGTGTCTGTTACTATGCAACATAAGTTACCAATTGGAGAGGCCTTTCTCTACAAGACTGGTCAGGAGACATATTGTTGCATATTATCCAAGAGTTCCCATTGCAATCGATAGTTTTGAACATATAGATACAAAAGCTTCTATACTTTATGTAGCATTATCTGTATAGAAATCTAACTTAAAGGACCACTATGGGCACCCAGACCACTTCAGTTTAATGAAGTGGTCTGGGTGCCAGGTCCAGCTAGGATTAACCCTTTCTTCTATAAACATAGCAGATAATAGGGTTAATCCAGTCTCTAGTGGCTGTCTCATTGACAGCCACTAGAGGTGCTTCCGCGCTTCTCACTGTGATTTTCACAGTGAGAAGACGCCAGCGTCCATATGAAAGCATTGAGAATGCTTTCCTATGGACTGGCTGAATGCGCGCACGGCTCATGCGCATTCAGCCGATGACGAAAGAAGAGGGAGGAGAGGAGGAGGAGAGTCCCCCGCCCGGCACTGATGAAAGAGGTAAATTTAACCCCTTCCACACCCTAGAGCACGGCGGGAGGGAGACCCTGAGGGTGGGGGCACCCTCAGGGCACTATAGTGCCAGGAAAACGAGTATGTTTCCTGACACTATAGTGGTCCTTTAACCTAAGGCTTTCTAAAAATGAAAAGGCAGATCTTCTCCAGCAGCAACTGGCATGTTCTCTGAAGGAGTGTATCACAACTGGTTCTTGCATCAGAGTGTCCTGGAGGCAAGGTTAGATGTTGCCAAGCTGAAGGCCTACAAACTGGTTCTGATGTCTTCAGAATGGCATCGAAACAGCCAAACCTGGTTACACCCCCGACTTTCAGTCAGCCAGTCCTGGTTTGGTTAGCTCAGTTGAGCTAAACTCAAGAGGCAGCAATTGCCCAGAGCACCTGCCTTGCAAAGCTTCTCATTGAGAAGTCGGATTGGACAGACAGTGTGGGCAGGGTTAGAAGGGGAGGGCTTGCAAAGCCTGCAAACGACATCTGCAGCTTTTGAAGGCTGTTTTTACAGATATCCCAATTAAAAAAAATATATATGCATAATTAAATGCATGCAAGTCTTCATTTGGGGCATATGTACTAAATAGTGATTTATGGATTTTGTATTTGGGCAGTGGAGTGTTTCTTTAACCCCTTAAGGACCAAACTTCTGGAATAAAAGGGAATCATGCCATGTCACACATGTCATGTGTCCTTAAGGGGTTAAAGTCTCTGGTAGAGTAGCAAGAGGTGGTCCATTAACCCAGTGGCATTTATTGGCCTTGTGCAATAAATATTTATATGGGTGACTGAAGCAGGACAGTGTGTGACACATTGCACAGGGCCAATAAATGCCATGGGGGCAGAGATATAGATTATATACATCATTGAAGTGGTCTGGGGGCAGTGCCTCCCTTAGTCCTGCAATGTAAATTATTGCAATTTATGAGTTGTCTGTAGTGGCCATCTACCAGACAGATACTAGAGTATCATGGAGTTTGAATCTGAAATGATGTTATAAGTCCTCACTCACATCCAGCGTCAGAGAGAACCCAATAGGAAACCATTGAGTAAATTTCCTTTGGGGAAGACCTAATCCACGTGCGGCACTTGCCATGCATGTGCATTAGATAACCCCATCTTATGACGTCAGAAGGGGGGGGAATGCAAGACAGGGACCACAGCCCTGCGATTGGGCAAGTGGGTAAAGTTCTATTTAACCCTTCACATAGTTGGGGGAGGATGTGGTCACAGAACTATTTAAAAAAAAAAAAGGATAGAATAGAATTTTTATTTAATAGAAGCCATGAATGGAGTGGGATCAGGAGCACTCAACATATGGGACTTTTTCAGCCAATCGGGATGCAAGGACCGTCACATCAGTTTACAAACTTTTTGTGTTTTTTTAACAAACAATTTGCCCGTTGAATGCGTCTGCTGCCAGTGTGTAAATATTGCAGATTTCTGTACTTTAGATACAAAGAGCAGGTGAATTTATTTTCCTAAAGTGCTTCATTCTAAAACACTGCAGGGAATCCAGGAATACGTGTCACTATATGACTCTTGCGCCCCCCGCAGGAAACACCATATTTAGTAAATTACCCTGAAAATTGGAGGTCCAGCTACCTACCTATCCTCCCGATTACATAAATATGTCCTGTCTAAGCCCCTACGCTTTGCCAAAACCTGCACTTCTGACACCCAACTTCAAGACTTCTCTAGGGCTGAACCATCCTTGTGGAACTCCGTCCCCGGTCCAGTACACGCTCACCCCCCTCCCCCCAAAAACAAACAAACAAACAAAAAATACGTCTCTCTCTCTCTCTCTCTTCAGGAAAGTAGATCAATTAAACAGTTAATAGCACCTGGATTCTTCTCCTGCAAGTGTCATCCAAAAATAAACAAAGTCCTCATTGCAAGCTATTCTACCAACCTACTTCTCGATCCTACCCCACTCCCTCTAGCATGTAAGCTCATTGAGCAGGGCCATTAACCTCACTGTTCTTGGGCGTCCAACTCATCTTGTTATAATTACATGTTTGTTAGTCCACATATTGTACAGCGCTGCAGAGTTTGTTGGCGCTTTATAAATAAATCGAATATCGACACCATTTAGAAAAGAAAGCATGCAAGGCTTACAATACTGGTTTAAATTTGGAGAAATGTCAGACACATCTAACGTAGAAAAGGACGTCAGGACTGTGAACGCATATTAATCCATGAGGTTGCGATTCCCCTTTAAGGGGTGGGATGTTATGAAGAATGAACGTTACAGGGCTCCCATATCACGGCTGCCCTGCACTGTGCATAGTTTAGAAGTCTTCCTTGATATCACAGAGGTCTGAATACAATATTTTACTAAAGGTTGGAAGGGTTAATCCTGGGTTAGGACAGCACTGTTCACAGATACACAGTAGTCTATTTATAATACATTTACCTTCTGCGCTTGCGAGCACTTGAACAAAGGAGATCCCCCAACTTCCTGGAAAAATTGTAAGCAAATGATGTCATTTAAACAGGGCAGGGCCTGCCTCTCCTTCAATGCAAACCAGGCTGAATGCAGTATCCTGATTCTAAAAAAGGCTTTATTTCCTAAACATTGAACTAGAGTCAATAGAAAACACAAACTGCTATTTTGGGGCAAAAACAGTCAAATTCTGTTATTATTATTTGTACCGAAGTTTGCAATATGTTTTTTTAATTCAGCACAATCTGTTTTTTTTGTTGTTTTTTTTTAGCAATAAACCCTCTTAGCTGTAAAGTAGAAAATTAACTGCAAAATGCCTCCATTGTTCAACGACCTTTAGCGTTTGGTATAGTGTTCGTAAACGTGACAAGGCTCTCTTATTACCCAATTCATAAACAGACCACAATAACACGACGTCCAGATTACTGGATTTACAAAGAACTCTCAGTATACATTATACATGTTTTTATATGTGCTCTGCAGAGGTAACTAACAGGGTGTGACGGCCCACCCCGGTCAGGGTGACAACTGGTGCAGGACTCCCAGCCAACACCTCCCTAAAAGGACTGTAATCACATATTTGGAACTGTCCCTTCCAACCGACCTGGAGCGGTATTCACTAAAATTAGCATTTCTAATCTAAGTTCAAAATAGCCGACCTGGAAATATTCTCTAAGTCAGCAAAGCTTTCAGATTGGCTACTTAGGCCTTAAATTTGTCAGCCCCTGCACTCAAATCAAGATGTAGTCTAAAGGAGTTGAACTGCCAGTCCTAGCTCCATCTGATTATTTAGGGACCGTGACTACCGTACAGAGTTCCTCTCTATTTCCACTGGCGGTTTGCACTGATATAATTTTTTCTTTTATATCAAAATTAAGAAGCAGGCTTACTGGAATCTCCAAATCTTCCCCAGATCTTACAAATTTTGGGGAGAAACCTGATAAAAATCTGAAATCTCAAAGTGCGTCTGTCATGCCAAGCACAACGTGACTGTCGTGACATCGTCCACCACCACTGGACTCCATGCCATTTCTGAGTGTCCCCAGTGCCTGGCACAGGAGCATGATATTCGTCAAACCCCGAGCTAATCGTTACATGAATCCAGGATAAAGCTCACTCCATGCTCCCATTTGGAGGGGACCCCAGGAAAGCATAAATTTGAAGAGAGCTTCTTGAACCAGAGACACTCCACATATTATATGTCTGGAGTCCGTCATATTAGGGACAGTTTGTAAAATTTCTGAATTCAATAGAATTCGTCAGGAAGACCTGTCTGGCTGTCTTTCTGGTGGAAGTTGTCTTCCTCTTCTATTAGCTTGTGCCTGTTCCATTAGCTTCCCTCTGTATTACAACTCATTGAGAAGAATAGGAAAGCTGTGATTGGCTGCGCACATGCAACTCCAGCACAGAGACTTCTCTGATTGGAGAATTCCCCGGCACAGAGTGAAAATCTATCAAGGTGAAAAGGGGAATGGCTTGCAAAGGCTGCAGACAAGAGATGAGCAGCTTCTCCAAGCTGTTTTTAGATAAACCACCAATACAAAACATACAGAAATAAAGGAAATATTTATTTGGTGATTTTAACCCCTTAAGGACCAAACTTCTGGAATAAAAGGGAATCATGACGTGTCACACACGTCATGTGTCCTTAAGGGGTTAAAGGGCAACTCAACCAAAAACTGTTTTTAAAAAAACATTGTTTTTGGATGGAGTAACCCTTGCTGGCACAGTCCTCCCTTTAAAAAAGTTCTTCCTCCAACCTGATCCTCCTTCTGTGATGTCACTACCTTTTACTGCGTAGCTAAGGGAGGACTTAGGGCAGGACAGAAAGGGGGCCATGGGGCAGGACAGAAAGGGGGCCATGGGGCAGGACAGAAAGGGGGCCATGGGGCAGGACTTTGGGGAGCACAGAGAGAGGGCAGTGGGGCAGGACTTTGGGCAGCACAGAGAGAGGGCCATGGGGCAGGACTTTGGGCAGCACAGAGAGAAGGCAGTGGGGCAGGACTTTGGGCAGCACAGAGAGAGGGCCATGGGGCAGGACTTTGGGGAGCACAGAGAGAGGGCCATGGGGCAGGACTTTGGGCAGCACAGAGAGAGGGCAGTGGGGCAGGACTTTGGGCAGCACAGAGAGAGGGCCATGGGGCAGGACTTTGGGCAGCACAGAGAGAGGGCCATGGGGCAGGACTTTGGGGAGCACAGAGAGAGGGCCATGGGGCAGGACTTTGGGCAGCACAGAGAGAGGGCCATGGGGCAGGACTTTGAGCAGCACAGAGAGAGGGCCGTGGGGCAGGACTTTGGGCAGCACAGAGAGAGGGCCATGGGGTAGGACTTTGGGGAGCACAGAGAGAGGGCAGTGGGGCAGGACTTTGGGCAGCACAGAGAGAGGGCCAGGGGGCAGGACTTTGGGCAGCACAGAGAGAGGGCAGTGGGGCAGAACTTTGGGCAGGATAGAGAGAGGGCAGTGGGGCAGGACTTTGGGCAGCACAGAGAGAGGGCCATGGGGCAGGACTTTGGGCAGCACAGAGAGAGGGCCATGGGGCAGGACTTTGGGGAGCACAGAGAGAGGGCCATGGGGCAGGACTTTGGGCAGCACAGAGAGAGGGCCAGGGGGCAGGACTTTGGGCAGCACAGAGAGAGGGCCATGGGGCAGGACTTTGGGCAGCACAGAGAGAGGGCCATGGGGCAGGACTTTGGGGAGCACAGAGAGAGGGCCATGGGGCAGGACTTTGGGGAGCACAGAGAGAGGGCAGTGGGGCAGGACTTTGGGCAGCACAGAGAGAGGGCCATGGGGCAGGACTTTGGGGAGCACAGAGAGAGGGCAGTGGGGCAGGACTTTGGGCAGGATAGAGAGAGGGCAGTGGGGCAGGACTTTGGGGAGCACAGAGAGAGGGCCATGGGGCAGGACTTTGGGCAGCACAGAGAGAGGGCAGTGGGGCAGGACTTTGGGCAGCACAGAGAGAGGGCCATGGGGCAGGACTTTGGGGAGCACAGAGAGAGGAACATGGGGCAGGACTTTGAGCAGCACAGAGAGAGGGCCATGGGGCAGGACTTTGGGCAGCACAGAGAGAGGGCCATGGGGCAGGACTTTGGGCAGCACAGAGAGAGGGCAGTGGGGCAGGACTTTGGGGAGCACAGAGAGAGGAACATGGGGCAGGACTTTGAGCAGCACAGAGAGAGGGCCATGGGGCAGGACTTTGGGCAGCACAGAGAGAGGGCAGTGGGGCAGGACTTTGGGCAGCACAGAGAGAGGGCCATGGGGCAGGACTTTGGGGAGCACAGAGAGAGGGCCATGGGGCAGGACTTTGGGCAGCACAGAGAGAGGGCCAGGGGGCAGGACTTTGGGCAGCACAGAGAGAGGGCCATGGGGCAGGACTTTGGGCAGCACAGAGAGAGGGCCATGGGGCAGGACTTTGGGGAGCACAGAGAGAGGGCCATGGGGCAGGACTTTGGGGAGCACAGAGAGAGGGCAGTGGGGCAGGACTTTGGGCAGCACAGAGAGAGGGCCATGGGGCAGGACTTTGGGGAGCACAGAGAGAGGGCAGTGGGGCAGGACTTTGGGCAGGATAGAGAGAGGGCAGTGGGGCAGGACTTTGGGGAGCACAGAGAGAGGGCCATGGGGCAGGACTTTGGGCAGCACAGAGAGAGGGCAGTGGGGCAGGACTTTGGGCAGCACAGAGAGAGGGCCATGGGGCAGGACTTTGGGGAGCACAGAGAGAGGAACATGGGGCAGGACTTTGAGCAGCACAGAGAGAGGGCCATGGGGCAGGACTTTGGGCAGCACAGAGAGAGGGCAGTGGGGCAGGACTTTGGGCAGCACAGAGAGAGGGCCATGGGGCAGGACTTTGGGGAGCACAGAGAGAGGAACATGGGGCAGGACTTTGAGCAGCACAGAGAGAGGGCCATGGGGCAGGACTTTGGGCAGCACAGAGAGAGGGCCATGGGGCAGGACTTTGGGCAGCACAGAGAGAGGGCAGTGGGGCAGGACTTTGGGGAGCACAGAGAGAGGAACATGGGGCAGGACTTTGAGCAGCACAGAGAGAGGGCCATGGGGCAGGACTTTGGGCAGCACAGAGAGAGGGCAGTGGGGCAGGACTTTGGGCAGCACAGAGAGAGGGCCATGGGGCAGGACTTTGGGCAGCACAGAGAGAGGGCCATGGGGCAGGACTTTGGGCAGCACAGAGAGAGGGCCAGGGGGCAGGACTTTGAGCAGCACAGAGAGAGGGCCATGGGGCAGGACTTTGGGCAGCACAGAGAGAGGGCCATGGGGCAGGACTTTGGGCAGCACAGAGAGAGGGCAGTGGGGCAGGACTTTGGGGAGCACAGAGAGAGGAACATGGGGCAGGACTTTGAGCAGCACAGAGAGAGGGCCATGGGGCAGGACTTTGGGCAGCACAGAGAGAGGGCCATGGGGCAGGACTTTGGGCAGCACAGAGAGAGGGCAGTGGGGCAGGACTTTGGGCAGCACAGAGAGAGGGCCATGGGGCAGGACTTTGGGCAGCACAGAGAGAGGGCCATGGGGCAGGACTTTGGGCAGCACAGAGAGAGGGCCATGGGGCAGGACTTTGGGCAGCACAGAGAGAGGGCCATGGGGCAGGACTTTGGGCAGCACAGAGAGAGGGCCGTGGGGCAGGACTTTGGGCAGCACAGAGAGAGGGCCGTGGGGCAGGACTTTGGGCAACATAGAGAGAGGGCAGTGGGGCAGGACTTTGGGGAGCACAGAGAGAGGGCAGTGGGGCAGGACTTTGGGCAGCACAGAGAGAGGGCTGTGGGGCAGGACTTTGGGCAACATAGAGAGAGGAAAGTGGGGCAGGACTTTGGGGAGCACAGAGAGAGGGCCATGGGGCAGGACTTTGAGCAGCACAGAGAGAGGAACATGGGGCAGGACTTTGGGCAACACACAGAGAGGAACATGGGTCAGGACTTTGGGCAACATAGAGAGAGGGCCAGGGGGCAGGACTTTGGGCAGCACAGAGAGAGGGCAGTGGGGCAGGACTTTGAGCAGCACAGAGAGATGAACATGGGGCAGGACTTTGGGCAACATAGAGAGAGGGCCATGGGGCAGGACTTTGGGGAGCACAGAGAGAGGGCCATGGGGCAGGACTTTGAGCAGCACAGAGAGAGGAACATGGGGCAGGACTTTGGGCAACATAGAGAGAGGGCCATGGGGCAGGACTTTGGGCAACACAGAGAGAGGAACATGGGTCAGGACTTTGGGCAACATAGAGAGAGGGCCAGGGGGCAGGACTTTGGGGAGCACAGAGAGAGGGCCATGGGGCAGGACTTTGGGCAGCACAGAGAGAGGGCCATGGGGCAGGACTTTGGGGAGCACAGAGAGAGGGCAGTGGGGCAGGACTTTGGGCAGGATAGAGAGAGGGCAGTGGGGCAGGACTTTGGGCAGGATAGAGAGAGGGCCATGGGGCAGGACTTTGGGCAGCACAGAGAGAGGGCCATGGGGCAGGACTTTGGGCAGCACAGAGAGATGAACATGGGGCAGGACTTTGGGCAACATAGAGAGAGGGCCATGGGGCAGGACTTTGGGGAGCACAGAGAGAGGGCCATGGGGCAGGACTTTGAGCAGCACAGAGAGAGGAACATGGGGCAGGACTTTGGGCAACATAGAGAGAGGGCCATGGGGCAGGACTTTGGGCAACACAGAGAGAGGAACATGGGTCAGGACTTTGGGCAACACAGAGAGAGGGCCATGGGGCAGGACTTTGGGCAGCACAGAGAGAGGGCCATGGGGCAGGACTTTGGGGAGCACAGAGAGAGGGCAGTGGGGCAGGACTTTGGGCAGGATAGAGAGAGGGCAGTGGGGCAGGACTTTGGGCAGGATAGAGAGAGGGCCATGGGGCAGGACTTTGGGCAGCACAGAGAGAGGGCCATGGGGCAGGACTTTGGGCAGCACAGAGAGAGGGCCATGGGGCAGGACTTTGGGCAGCACAGAGAGAGGGCAGTGGGGCAGGACTTTGGGCAGCACAGAGAGAGGGCAGTGGGGCAGGACTTTGGGCAGCACAGAGAGAGGGCCATGGGGCAGGACTTTGGGCAGCACAGAGAGAGGGCCATGGGGCAGGACTTTGGGCAGCACAGAGAGAGGGCAGTGGGGCAGGACTTTGGGGAGCACAGAGAGAGGGCAGTGGGGCAGGACTTTGGGCAGCACAGAGAGAGGGCCATGGGGCAGGACTTTGGGCAGCACAGAGAGAGGGCCATGGGGCAGGACTTTGGGCAGCACAGAGAGAGGGCAGTGGGGCAGGACTTTGGGGAGCACAGAGAGAGGGCAGTGGGGCAGGACTTTGGGCAACATAGAGAGAGGGCAGTGGGGCAGGACTTTGGGGAGCACAGAGAGAGGGCAGTGGGGCAGGACTTTGGGGAGCACAGAGAGAGGGCCATGGGGCAGGACTTTGGGCAGCACAGAGAGAGGGCAGTGGGGCAGGACTTTGGGGAGCACAGAGAGAGGGCAGTGGGGCAGGACTTTGGGGAGCACAGAGAGAGGGCCATGGGGCAGGACTTTGGGCAGCACAGAGAGAGGGCCATGGGGCAGGACTTTGGGCAGCACAGAGAGAGGGCCATGGGGCAGGACTTTGGGCAGCACAGAGAGAGGGCAGTGGGGCAGGACTTTGGGCAGCACAGAGAGAGGGCCATGGGGCAGGACTTTGGGCAGCACAGAGAGAGGGCCATGGGGCAGGACTTTGGGCAACACAGAGAGAGGAACATGGGTCAGGACTTTGGGCAACATAGAGAGAGGGCCATGGGGCAGGACTTTGGGCAACACAGAGAGAGGGCCAGGGGGCAGGACTTTGGGGAGCACAGAGAGAGGGCCAGGGGGCAGGACTTTGGGCAGCACAGAGAGAGGGCCATGGGGCAGGACTTTGGGCAGCACAGAGAGAGGAACATGGGGCAGGACTTTGGGCAACATAGAGAGAGGGCCATGGGGCAGGACTTTGGGCAGCACAGAGAGAGGGCAGTGGGGCAGGACTTTGGGCAGCACAGAGAGAGGGCCATGGGGCAGGACTTTGGGCAACATAGAGAGAGGGCAGTGGGGCAGGACTTTGGGGAGCACAGAGAGAGGGCCATGGGGCAGGACTTTGAGCAGCACAGAGAGAGGAACATGGGGCAGGACTTTGGGCAACATAGAGAGAGGGCCATGGGGCAGGACTTTGGGCAACACACAGAGAGGAACATGGGTCAGGACTTTGGGGAGCACAGAGAGAGGGCCATGGGGCAGGACTTTGAGCAGCACAGAGAGAGGGCCGTGGGGCAGGACTTTGGGCAGCACAGAGAGAGGGCCATGGGGCAGGACTTTGGGGAGCACAGAGAGAGGGCAGTGGGGCAGGACTTTGGGCAGCACAGAGAGAGGGCCAGGGGGCAGGACTTTGGGCAGCACAGAGAGAGGGCCATGGGGCAGGACTTTGGGCAGGATAGAGAGAGGGCAGTGGGGCAGGACTTTGGGCAGCACAGAGAGAGGGCCATGGGGCAGGACTTTGGGCAGCACAGAGAGAGGGCAGTGGGGCAGGACTTTGGGCAGGATAGAGAGAGGGCAGTGGGGCAGGACTTTGGGCAGGATAGAGAGAGGGCAGTGGGGCAGGACTTTGGGGAGCACAGAGAGAGGGCCATGGGGCAGGACTTTGGGGAGCACAGAGAGAGGGCAGTGGGGCAGGACTTTGGGCAGCACAGAGAGAGGGCCATGGGGCAGGACTTTGGGGAGCACAGAGAGAGGGCAGTGGGGCAGGACTTTGGGCAGGATAGAGAGAGGGCAGTGGGGCAGGACTTTGGGGAGCACAGAGAGAGGGCCATGGGGCAGGACTTTGGGCAGCACAGAGAGAGGAACATGGGGCAGGACTTTGGGCAGCACAGAGAGAGGGCCATGGGGCAGGACTTTGGGCAGCACAGAGAGAGGAACATGGGGCAGGACTTTGGGCAGCACAGAGAGAGGGCAGTGGGGCAGGACTTTGGGCAGCACAGAGAGAGGGCCATGGGGCAGGACTTTGGGGAGCACAGAGAGAGGAACATGGGGCAGGACTTTGAGCAGCACAGAGAGAGGGCCATGGGGCAGGACTTTGGGCAGCACAGAGAGAGGGCCATGGGGCAGGACTTTGGGCAGCACAGAGAGAGGGCAGTGGGGCAGGACTTTGGGGAGCACAGAGAGAGGAACATGGGGCAGGACTTTGAGCAGCACAGAGAGAGGGCCATGGGGCAGGACTTTGGGCAGCACAGAGAGAGGGCCATGGGGCAGGACTTTGGGCAGCACAGAGAGAGGGCAGTGGGGCAGGACTTTGGGCAGCACAGAGAGAGGGCCATGGGGCAGGACTTTGGGCAGCACAGAGAGAGGGCCATGGGGCAGGACTTTGGGCAGCACAGAGAGAGGGCCATGGGGCAGGACTTTGGGCAGCACAGAGAGAGGGCCATGGGGCAGGACTTTGGGCAGCACAGAGAGAGGGCAGTGGGGCAGGACTTTGGGCAGCACAGAGAGAGGGCCATGGGGCAGGACTTTGGGCAGCACAGAGAGAGGGCCATGGGGTAGGACTTTGGGCAGCACAGAGAGAGGGCCGTGGGGCAGGACTTTGGGCAACATAGAGAGAGGGCAGTGGGGCAGGACTTTGGGGAGCACAGAGAGAGGGCAGTGGGGCAGAACTTTGGGCAGGATAGAAAGAGGGCAGTGGGGCAGGACTTTGGGGAGCACAGAGAGAGGGCCATGGGGCAGGACTTTGGGGAGCACAGAGAGAGGGCAGTGGGGCAGGACTTTGGGGAGCACAGAGAGAGGGCCATGGGGCAGGACTTTGGGCAGCACAGAGAGAGGGCCATGGGGCAGGACTTTGGGCAGCACAGAGAGAGGGACATGGGGCAGGACTTTGGGGAGCACAGAGAGAGGGCCATGGGGCAGGACTTTGAGCAGCACAGAGAGAGGGCAGTGGGGCAGGACTTTGGGCAGCACAGAGAGAGGGCCATGGGGCAGGACTTTGGGCAGCACAGAGAGAGGGCCGTGGGGCAGGACTTTGGGCAGCACAGAGAGAGGGACATGGGGCAGGACTTTGGGGAGCACAGAGAGAGGGCCATGGGGCAGGACTTTGGGCAGCACAGAGAGAGGGCAGTGGGGCAGGACTTTGGGCAGCACAGAGAGAGGGCCATGGGGCAGGACTTTGGGCAGCACAGAGAGAGGGCCGTGGGGCAGGACTTTGGGCAGCACAGAGAGAGGGCCGTGGGGCAGGACTTTGGGCAACATAGAGAGAGGGCAGTGGGGCAGGACTTTGGGGAGCACAGAGAGAGGGCAGTGGGGCAGGACTTTGGGCAGGATAGAAAGAGGGCAGTGGGGCAGGACTTTGGGGAGCACAGAGAGAGGGCCATGGGGCAGGACTTTGGGGAGCACAGAGAGAGGGCAGTGGGGCAGGACTTTGGGGAGCACAGAGAGAGGGCCATGGGGCAGGACTTTGGGCAGCACAGAGAGAGGGCCATGGGGCAGGACTTTGGGCAGCACAGAGAGAGGGCCATGGGGCAGGACTTTGGGCAGCACAGAGAGAGGGACATGGGGCAGGACTTTGGGGAGCACAGAGAGAGGGCCATGGGGCAGGACTTTGAGCAGCACAGAGAGAGGGCCGTGGGGCAGGACTTTGGGCAACATAGAGAGAGGGCAGTGGGGCAGGACTTTGGGGAGCACAGAGAGAGGGCCATGGGGCAGGACTTTGAGCAGCACAGAGAGAGGAACATGGGGCAGGACTTTGGGCAACATAGAGAGAGGGCCAGGGGGCAGGACTTTGGGCAGCACAGAGAGAGGGCCATGGGGCAGGACTTTGGGCAGCACAGAGAGAGGGCAGTGGGGCAGGACTTTGAGCAGCACAGAGAGATGAACATGGGGCAGGACTTTGGGGCAACATAGAGAGAGGGCCATGGGGCAGGACTTTGGGGAGCACAGAGAGAGGGCCATGGGGCAGGACTTTGAGCAGCACAGAGAGAGGGCCATGGGGCAGGACTTTGGGCAACACAGAGAGAGGAACATGGGTCAGGACTTTGGGCAACATAGAGAGAGGGCCAGGGGGCAGGACTTTGGGCAGCACAGAGAGAGGGCCATGGGGCAGGACTTTGGGAACACAGAGAGAGGGCAGTGGGGCAGGACTTTGGGCAGCACAGAGAGAGGGCCATGGGGCAGGACTTTGGGGAGCACAGAGAGAGGGCAGTGGGGCAGGACTTTGGGCAGGATAGAGAGAGGGCAGTGGGGCAGGACTTTGGGCAGGATAGAGAGAGGGCAGTGGGGCAGGACTTTGGGGAGCAGAGAGAGAGGGCCATGGGGCAGGACTTTGGGCAGCACAGAGAGAGGGCCATGGGGCAGGACTTTGGGCAGCACAGAGAGAGGGCCATGGGGCAGGACTTTGGGCAGCACAGAGAGAGGGCAGTGGGGCAGGACTTTGGGCAGCACAGAGAGAGGGCAGTGGGGCAGGACTTTGGGCAGCACAGAGAGAGGGCCATGGGGCAGGACTTTGGGCAGCACAGAGAGAGGGCCATGGGGCAGGACTTTGGGCAGCACAGAGAGAGGGCAGTGGGGCAGGACTTTGGGGAGCACAGAGAGAGGGCAGTGGGGCAGGACTTTGGGCAGCACAGAGAGAGGGCCATGGGGCAGGACTTTGGGCAGCACAGAGAGAGGGCAGTGGGGCAGGACTTTGGGGAGCACAGAGAGAGGGCAGTGGGGCAGGACTTTGGGCAACATAGAGAGAGGGCAGTGGGGCAGGACTTTGGGGAGCACAGAGAGAGGGCAGTGGGGCAGGACTTTGGGGAGCACAGAGAGAGGGCCAGGGGGCAGGACTTTGGGCAGCACAGAGAGAATTGGCAGTGGGGCAGGACTTTGGGGAGCACAGAGAGAGGGCAGTGGGGCAGGACTTTGGGGAGCACAGAGAGAGGGCCATGGGGCAGGACTTTGGGCAGCACAGAGAGAGGGCCATGGGGCAGGACTTTGGGCAGCACAGAGAGAGGGCCATGGGGCAGGACTTTGGGCAGCACAGAGAGAGGGCAGTGGGGCAGGACTTTGGGCAGCACAGAGAGAGGGCCATGGGGCAGGACTTTGGGGAGCACAGAGAGAGGGCCATGGGGCAGGACTTTGGGCAACACAGAGAGAGGAACATGGGTCAGGACTTTGGGCAACATAGAGAGAGGGCCATGGGGCAGGACTTTGGGCAACACAGAGAGAGGGCCAGGGGGCAGGACTTTGGGGAGCACAGAGAGAGGGCCACGGGGCAGGACTTTGGGCAGCACAGAGAGAGGGCCATGGGGCAGGACTTTGGGCAGCACAGAGAGAGGAACATGGGGCAGGACTTTGGGCAACATAGAGAGAGGGCCATGGGGCAGGACTTTGGGCAGCACAGAGAGAGGGCAGTGGGGCAGGACTTTGGGCAGCACAGAGAGAGGGCCATGGGGCAGGACTTTGGGCAACATAGAGAGAGGGCAGTGGGGCAGGACTTTGGGGAGCACAGAGAGAGGGCCATGGGGCAGGACTTTGAGCAGCACAGAGAGAGGGCCGTGGGGCAGGACTTTGGGCAACATAGAGAGAGGGCAGTGGGGCAGGACTTTGGGGAGCACAGAGAGAGGGCCATGGGGCAGGACTTTGAGCAGCACAGAGAGAGGAACATGGGGCAGGACTTTGGGCAACATAGAGAGAGGGCCATGGGGCAGGACTTTGGGCAACACACAGAGAGGAACATGGGTCAGGACTTTGGGCAACATAGAGAGAGGGCCAGGGGGCAGGACTTTGGGCAGCACAGAGAGAGGGCCATGGGGCAGGACTTTGGGCAGCACAGAGAGAGGGCCATGGGGCAGGACTTTGAGCAGCACAGAGAGAGGGCCATGGGGCAGGACTTTGGGCAGCACAGAGAGAGGGCCATGGGGCAGGACTTTGGGCAACATAGAGAGAGGGCAGTGGGGCAGGACTTTGGGGAGCACAGAGAGAGGGCCATGGGGCAGGACTTTGAGCAGCACAGAGAGAGGGCCGTGGGGCAGGACTTTGGGCAACATAGAGAGAGGGCAGTGGGGCAGGACTTTGGGGAGCACATAGAGAGGGCCATGGGGCAGGACTTTGAGCAGCACAGAGAGAGGAACATGGGGCAGGACTTTGGGCAACATAGAGAGAGGGCCATGGGGCAGGACTTTGGGCAACACACAGAGAGGAACATGGGTCAGGACTTTGGGCAACATAGAGAGAGGGCCAGGGGGCAGGACTTTGGGCAGCACAGAGAGAGGGCCATGGGGCAGGACTTTGGGCAGCACAGAGAGAGGGCCATGGGGCAGGACTTTGAGCAGCACAGAGAGAGGGCCATGGGGCAGGACTTTGGGCAACATAGAGAGAGGGCCATGGGGCAGGACTTTGGGCAACACAGAGAGAGGAACATGGGTCAGGACTTTGGGCAACATAGAGAGAGGGCCAGGGGGCAGGACTTTGGGGAGCACAGAGAGAGGGCCAGGGGGCAGGACTTTGGGCAGCACAGAGAGAGGGCCATGGGGCAGGACTTTGGGCAGCACAGAGAGAGGAACATGGGGCAGGACTTTGGGCAACATAGAGAGAGGGCCATGGGGCAGGACTTTGGGCAACACAGAGAGAGGAACATGGGTCAGGACTTTGGGCAACATAGAGAGAGGGCCAGGGGGCAGGACTTTGGGGAGCACAGAGAGAGGGCCAGGGGGCAGGACTTTGGGCAGCACAGAGAGAGGGCCATGGGGCAGGACTTTGGGCAGCACAGAGAGAGGAACATGGGGCAGGACTTTGGGCAACATAGAGAGAGGGCCATGGGGCAGGACTTTGGGCAACACAGAGAGAGGAACATGGGTCAGGACTTTGGGCAACATAGAGAGAGGGCCAGGGGGCAGGACTTTGGGGAGCACAGAGAGAGGGCCAGGGGCAGGACTTTGGGCAACACAGAGAGAGGAACATGGGTCAGGACTTTGGGCAACATAGAGAGAGGGCCATGGGGCAGGACTTTGGGGAGCACAGAGAGGGCCATGGGGCAGGACTTTGAGTAGCACAGAGAGAGGAACATGGGGCAGGACTTTGGGCAACATAGAGAGAGGGCCATGGGGCAGGACTTTGGGCAACACAGAGAGAGGAACATGGGTCAGGACTTTGGGCAACATAGAGAGAGGGCCAGGGGGCAGGACTTTGGGCAGCACAGAGAGGGGGCCGTGCTGCCATGTGTCAACAATTCCCAGCATGCTATTATTATTATTATTATTATTATTTTATTATTTATATAGCGCCAACAAATTCCGTAGCACTGTACAATGGGTGGACTAACAGACACATAATTGAGATCAGACCACTGGACGTACAGGATCAGAGGGGGTTGAGGGCCCTGCTCAATGAGCTTACATGCTAGAGGGAGTGGGGTATAGTGTCTGATTGAGGAGGGAAGGGAGTTCCACAGAATAGGTGCAGCCCTAGAGAAGTCTTGAAGGCGAGCGTCAGAGGTGGGGATCCGGGCAGAGGATAGGCGTAGGTCTTGGGATGAGCGCAGGGGTCTCGATGACGTGCTGATGATGGATGCCCGTTATGTATATAATAATTTAAACAAGATTTCTAGGCTGCTAACGAGGCATCCAGAGTTGGACTTACACCTTCAACAGCAAAACCACATATCTCTGTATTTCCTTTTGAAATGCTGCACTTACCGACTCACGCACCATGATCACTTCAAATCACTGGTGAGCTTCTGCTACTTGAATGAATCCTTAAAGTTGCCTTGTAAGGTGTATCACTATGTTTTGATGTCCACGCTGTTCCCATAATGTGTATTTTGCTAAGATTTTGGTCTTTAAAGCAGCCCCACGGCTGAGCAATGCATCTTCTGGCTGTGCCCCTTTTTTCCATTTTTATTTGGAATTCAGACCAGATTCCTTTTTGGTTACGCACCCTGCCCTTCCACTATAGGAGCCCCTTTGGAGGTGACTACAGGAAAGTAGAAATTTGACGAGAGTCTCTTGAAGCAGTTTAAGCATGAAAGGAACACAAATGTCCATTTGTGACCCTATAGTATTAAACAATTTAGCCCCCTTTTCCCCCCATTAAATATAGTAAAAACTCACCTTATTTGCAGATCTGCGCGGGTCTGCCCGCGCTCGCTGCGCCCCAGAGTGTCAACAGGATTAATGTGCCTGTGATGTGACAATAAACAATTCTTTATCAAGTCTCGGCTGGTGTTTGGGTGAAGTGGCAATAATCAATGTGGGTATCTGGTGGAACAGAGTAGGGGACCTAGAGGAGTTACTGAGTATCTGAGCTACAGAAGGTAACTCCAAGCACCAAGACCACTTCAGTATTGTGAAGTCTGGATTCTGTATGTGCAGCGTTTTGCTGTGAAATTCTGCTCAAATAGACATTTACCCCTCTGCTGCCAGGGATGTCACTCCACCTACGGCACTGTCATAGTAGTGACATTAACCAGCCTAGAACTAGAGTATTTTTTGGTAGGCATTGAGAGGGGCTAGAGTTCTAGGCTGGCTTATATCAGTTCTGTGCAACAAATGTTCTCTGAAGAAGCCGGAAGCAAGTCACTGGACCACCAGAGAGCATCGGAAGCCGGACAGGGACCCAGGTACGAGGGCAAACCATTGCTAAATGCTCTGACCCATTACCAGGGACCCCGGCCAAGATACTCCTGACATCATAACCACTGTAGCAGACTGCACTGATGCTTGGAGTAACCCTTAAAAGACTGGGTCACCAAACTAATGTCATGAATGTGTCCAGAAAGGTCGAGGACCACTGATCTAGCTTTTCCCAGTTGATCATTTTGCCTCTTCATTCCCTCCCTCTTTCCTTCTGTTATAGTGTCCTCTCTCCTCTCTTATACCTTTATACAGCTCATACCTCCTGCTGCTTCCTCTTATTGTTCTTCACATCTTGGATTGTAGACACTTGCATTCACTTGTTGTAGCAATCAATAGAACGCCAATCATCAAAAGAACACCTGCTAATTGTATCGCTCACAGTTGATATGTGGCTGACTGCACAAACTAATTTATGCTTTCTTTTTTATTTATTATACTCTCGTTTCTTATCTAGTTAAACAATAAACCATTATCAAAGGAACACTTTTGTATCAAAACAAGACTTCCTTAAACTCAACCTGTCCAAAACTGAACTTCTAGTTCTTCCTCCTTCAAGTGCTGCTACTCCTGTTGTCTCCATCCAAGTCAACGGCGCTACTATCACCTCTACCTCGCAGGCTCGCTGCCTAGGGGTTCTTTTCGATTCTGAACTCTCTTTTACTCCCCATGTCCAATCGATAGTCAAATCCTGTCGCTTCCAACTCAAGAACATAGCGCGCATCCGCCCATATCTAACGCCAGACGCGGCTAAGATACTGGTTCATGCTGTTGTTCTCTCTCGCCTCGACTACTGCAATCCCCTTCTCACCGGTCTTACATGTTCCCAGCTTGCATCGCTGCAATCTATAATGAATGCGGCTGCGAGGCTTATTTTCCTGTCCAGTCGCACCTCCCACGCCTCCACGCTCTGTCAGTCCCTGCATTGGCTTCCAATTAGATATAGGGCCCAATTCAAAATTCTGGCGCTTGCTTACAAATCCCTACATAATGCTGCTCCAACATACCTATCCTCCCTCATACACAAGTATGTCCCGTCGAGACCCCTGCGCTCATCCCAAGACCTACGCCTATCCTCTGCCCGGATCCCCACCTCTGACGCTCGCCTTCAAGACTTCTCTAGGGCTGCACCTATTCTGTGGAACTCCCTTCCCTCCTCAATCATACTTTCACCCAGCCTCCACTCCTTCAAAAAATATTTGAAAACTCACTTCTTCATTAAAGCGTATCAATTAAACTGTCAGCAGGCTTCTCATCCCCCACCCCATGACTCGTTTCCTGCAACTGTCAAAAATGACCTACCAAGCACTCAATAAACCCTTCTCTAACAAACTATTTAATCCCCTACTTTAACCCTTTGTGTCACTATACCCCACTCCCTCTAGCATGTAAGCTCATTGAGCAGGGCCCTCAACCCCCTCTGTTCCTGTACGTCCAGTGGTCTGATCTCAATTATGTGTCTGTTAGTCCACCCATTGTACAGCGCTACGGAATTTGTTGGCACTATATAAATAATAAAATAATAATAATCAGGAATATAAACATGTATTCCCACCACTGCAGTGTTTAACTATTTAGGACCCTGGCCCCTCTTTGATCACATTGGAAAAACTCGCCATTTTCCCCATTGCCACTAGAGGTGTAACTAGGCACCAATGTAAACACTGCCTTTTCAATGAAAAGGCACAGTGCTAACACTGCAGGGACAAGCTACAGACACCAGAACCACTACATAAAGCTGTAGTGGTTCTGGTGATTATAATTTCCTTTTAAACAAAAACACAATATTAAAATATTATCTATATATTTTGCTAGTATAGATTAAAAGTAATTGTAATCATTAGTCCTAATTACTATACTGTTAGCATAGCAAAAAAATATAAAAATATGGAGCCATAAGAATCTAAATGCTCATCCGTACTCAGGGCCGGATTAACATAGGGGCTGATGGAGCTGCAGCTCCAGGCCCAGGCCCATGGAATAGGCCCATTTAAAAAAAAAAAAAAAAAAAAATGTTTTACTTTTTTTTATTTATTTTTTACACACTACTCTTAGGTTTTCCTCCTGACTGGTATTTTAAGGCACAGCCTGTATTTGAGGCTGCCTGGCCGTGCTGGTATTGCAGTATTACCGGCAATACAAATGCGAATATGTTTCTCAGTATAAACTGAGATTACTCTGCAATACCAGCAACGGCCAGTAGGTGTCACTGTGTATGGAGAAAGGCAGGGATAGGAAGTTACAGCATATCCCTCCATGCCTCTCTCTAATCACTAATCCACAGGGGAGCAGCTACACAGCACAGTCAGAGAGTTCAGACAACAGCTCCCAGCCTGCAGAGACAGACTACAGCTCAAGGAAGTGAGGGATGAGGGGAAAGGCATCAGGGAGACATGGGGACACTGAGACACTAGGGGACACTGCTAGACGTGGGGACACTGAGACACATGGGGACACTGAGACACTAGGGGACACTGTGAGACATGGGGACATAGACACATGGGGACGCTGTGAGACATAGGTAGACACATTGGGACACATGTCTCCCAGTGTCCCCATGCCTCCCAGCCAGTGTCCCTAGTGTCTCAGTGTCCCCATGCCTCCCAGCCAGTATCCCCATGCCTCCCAGCCAGTATCCCCATGCCTCACAGCTAGTATCCCCATGCCTCACAGCCAGTGTCCCCATGGCTCCAAGTGTCCCCATATGTCTGTGTCCCCATGTCTCCCAGCCAGTGTCTGTGTCCCCATGTCTCCCAGTGTCCCTATGTCTCCCAGCTAGTGTCCCTAGTGTCTCAGTGTCCCCATGTCTCCCAGTGTCTGTGTTCCCATATCTCTGTGTCCCTAGTGTCTGAGACCCCATTTTTCACAGTGTCCCCAAATGTCTGTGTCCCCATGTCTCCATGTCTCTCAGTGTCCCCATGTCTGTATCCACAAGTGCCCCCATGTCTCCCAGTGTCCCCATGTCTCCAAGTGTCCCCGTGTCTCTGTGTCCCCATGTATCCTAGTGACACGGGACACACTGAGACATTGGGACACTGGGAGAAATGGGGACACAGACACTGGGAGACTAGGGGACTGGGTGACATGGGGACACTGACACTGTGATGCATAGGGACACTGATGCCAGGCTGGCCTTCTAATTTTTTGGACAGACATACCCCCTTTTTGGGCATGTTCGCCCCTTCTGGCAGTTCTGTTCATGTGATTTGCATCAGTGGCCTACTCTTTTACCCCGCCCATTGGCTTCCTGCTTCACTGGACACTGCTGTTGGTATGGATTTACTTGAAAGATGAAAACATAAATTAGATAAAGAGATTAGCCATGGGTATGTGTTTTCTTATAGCTGCATCCTTTGAGTTTCCCTCCAACACCAACTCCATCAGATACATAACGCTTAGGAGGTATGACTGTTTTAGTGTTTTTCGTCGATAAGATTCTGTAATTAAGCCCCATCATAATTGTCAGCACTAGGCCCACTGGGCTCTTAATACGGCCCTGTCCGTACTACGTTGCCCATAGGAAGTAACTCCTTCAGCGCAGCTGCCATCTAATAATTATGGGATGCTCGCTGCTCACTATTTTTTCTGGATACAAACTGGAGGATGATGTGTTCTTCAACCTTAAACAATCTGTGCATGAGCTGACATATCTGCCAACACAAGGTATGGGTCAAATCTACACTAAAGGGAAGGTACCTGAAGTTGCCCTATTGACATTCATTTTCAATATTTGATAAATGTTTATACTTAAAGGAACACTATAGGAACCCAGACCCAGACCGCCCCCCCCCCCCCCCCCCCGAGGCAGTCAGCAATCAAGGAGGGGCCTAATGCGCATGCACGGTGAAAGGTGGTGCATGCCTAACCAGCACCGAGGGACATCAGCACTGGAATCAGGTAAGTGACAGAAGGGTTCTTTAACCCCTTCTGCACCATGGAGGGGGATAGGGAGGGGGCGATGAAGGGAATACTATAGGGAGCTATAAGGTCAGGAAAACAACTTTGTTTTCCTGGCACTATAGTTTCCCTTTAATACAGAATTCAAACATCTTCTGTGTATTATTTTAGAAGTTACTGAGAAGTTCCTCGTAATCCAGTTTGTATTCTTGGGATAAATCTGTTTGTAATTTAAATGCAGGTTTGGCCTTTACTAAATAACCCAGATTACCCAAATATATATATTTATAAAGTAGGTGTTTATTATTGCCATACTTACTACGTATAAGGTAACTCTCTAACTACCCGGAAGACCAAAGTATTAGATAGATTGCACAGTTTAAATCCTCAGCTATTTAGAGATTAATGTAGATAAAGATGAAGGTTCACCTTTTATCTGAAAATTAGAGGATTTGGGAATTTTTGAGCAACGTGCATTTAAAAAAAAGAAAAAACATGAAACTAATGATATGTATATGGCAGCATCTACCTAAAAATCAAACATTCAAGTTTCCATGCCACACGATGAACACAGTGGCAGCACGATTCTGCGTCTCAAATGTCTGTAGTACGGCGAAGCAATCATTTGCTTTGATTAAAGAACCAGGATCTAGAACATTGTACTTATTTTATATATATATTTTTTAGCAGTTCTTATATAGTGTTCTTATCCGGAGTGCTTTACAATTGATGCACATAAACAGGGGATAAATAGTAAGACACACTAGAACAAATGGGGATGATTACCCAACCCGTGAGCTTACAATCTAGAGTGGAATTGTACATTGAGACAAAAGGTTGTGGGGAGAAAATGCAATTGCGAAGCAATCGAAATGTATCCACGATTGGGCCAAAGTAAGGAGTACTTTATAACAGTCAGTATACCGTACAGTGAGTATGATAAGCAATGCTTTACAGTCACTGTGTATTAAATGTAGAGAAAATGTTGAGTATACGGTAAGTAAAGTATAGAATTGGCAGAAAGACATAAGTAGATAAGAAGTAAGAAGAAGTCATAAGGGCCCAGATCAGAGACTTACAGAGAAGGGGAAATGGTGTTATATAGAGAAGTATAAATGAGCATTTAATACAATAGAAAAAAAACATAGGGAAGAAGAAAAAAAAAACAGAATAAAACAAAAAAAAAATTCTAAATAGACCTTATGCATTTTCAGGTAGAGGCGTTTAATAATAGGTTAGACTGCTGCTCTAAATCATAGGCCAATCTTCTAATGATGCTAATCAATATGGATTGATAAATAGGGTACCGAACTGGCTTTATTGGGACGTTACAGACACCAAAACAAATTTAGCCTAATGAAGCAGTTTTGCAGGCAGTCCCTGCAGTTGCACTGCCCAATTTTCTGCCATTTAAGAGTTAAATCACTTTGTTTAAACAGACCTAGTCACACCTCCTTGCGTGTGACTTGCACAGCCTTCCTAAACACTTCCTGTAACGATAGATCTAATATTTAAACTTCCTTTATTGGGCATTCTGTTTAATTTAGAATTTGATATCTCCTGCACTGTTAATAGCCTTCTAAACCAAGCAGGAGCCTCATGTGGGTGTCAATACCATAGGAGGTGTGGCTAGGGCTGCATATACAAAAACGAAAGTGATTTAACGCCTAAATGTAAGTGAATTGGGTAGTGAGATCAGCAATGGAAGCAGATCGGTAGTAATACAAAGATTGAAAGGTCAGCGCAGTCCACAGACAAAATAATGAACAACTGGTGGTCAGTACCTACCTGAGTGTAAACAAGGAACAGGGGAAAGAGAATTTACAAAGCACACACAGCCTCCTCACAATCCAGCTTCGGGTCAACAAACTCCACAAGGGTAATCAGAATAAAGGCACGTTAAAAACCAATTGTTAAGGAAGAAAAGTGCTTGCAGATACTGCTGCTCATTAATCACGTTTTACATACAACAGAGGGAGGGGAGGGGAAACTGAAAAGGGTAAAAACTAATAGTGGGTTTCATACGAAACATATTGCTTTCTCAATAGCGCATCTGGCAGACAATCTGTCATTTTTATGCTGTGCTGGCAAAATCACTAGAACATTTATTGATTGAAAAATGTATTTTGCTGACAATTGTATTGAATACCTTGAAGATGGTTGCGGGAAATAAATATGACAGGCTAGATATGAAAAGATGCAGAAGACATGACACACTTTTCACCTGGGTGAGAGCGGAGGGGTAGAAGGCTAGTCACCCACGTTTTCCGCAGATGCTTTTGTAACAAAAATGAAACTAGTTAAAGGGACACTCCACTGCCCAAATATAAACAAACAAAAACAAAATCACTATTTGTAGATGTAGCCCAAAATTAAACATGCATGCATTTTAATTGTAAACACTTTCATTGAAGATAAATCTAAAAACAGTTTTGTAAAAGCTGCAGATCTCCTTCTAACCCAGCCCAGACTTTCTGTGGCTGTGTCAGGATGAACTACAACCCCCGACACAAGGAACTCGAGTTAACAACACTGAAGGTAACAGAACTAATGCGTAACACTGGGCTTTAGAGTGGCCGGACTTAACACAATACAGAGACAGACAAACCAAAGTCATGGAATCAGAATGTAACGTTTATGGTTAGACAAGCGAAAGTTCAGGGACAATAGAATGGAGAATGGTACAAGCCATAATCAGTAAAGTCAACGAATACCAACAGAAAACTTGCTCTTGATACCTACTGCAGGGAAATCCTGCCATGGTACAGTACAAGGGCTAATTAGTTTAAATAGCCCTAGCAGGACAGTGATTGGCTAGCTTTGCCCATGTGATGCCAAAACATGCGTGCTCGATGATGCAAGCACGTTCACGTCACCAGCTAGGCTGGAGGAGGTGGGCACATATAAGGGTTCGAATGTGCAGCAGCTTGCATCAGAAGGAATGCCAGAAGGAAGCGAGGCTGCAGAGGAGGCTGTCAAGAGCGGTACCTGATGTAAGAGAACGAGCTGCATGGGGACGTGGCATTGTGACAGTCAATCCAATCACTGATCACTGAGGCTCATTGAAAAGTATTTGAGTTAAACATTAAGGAAGTATCAGGACCTATTTTCTGATTGACAGCCAGGGGGCAGTTTTGTAAAAAAAAAAAAAAAAAGAGGACACACGCTTCCCACTTACAGCACTTCAACAAGATAAAGTACCTTAGGTGTTTGGAGTGTTCCTTAAAACAAATGTAACATCAGGCATACGTCACACAATAGATGGCATTTACTAGTTTCAGTTCTGCTGGGGTAGAAAACTCTAAGAGTAAAACTCCCACAGAGAAACTTACAAATAGAGATGGGGAATGGTATTTATTAGATAGAATAAGCACCTACAAAAAATAAAAATAACAGCATAGCAAGCGCTCAAAATCTGCAGGAGGTTTAACTGGCACACAAAAAGTAACAAACAGGCGGAAAACTCACACCAAACTCCTAACGCATTTTGGACCTACATAGTCTCCTATGTCTAAGGGCCTGTAGGTCCGAAACACGTTAGGTGTTTGGTGTGACCTCTCCCCCTCTTTGTTACGTCTATTTTTTTTTATTATTTTTGATTTTTATCGCGCAAGTGTGTACAGTCAAGCCTCATATGCCACAACAGCTCCATCAAGCTTAGTAAGACAGATATAGGGTATCAGTAACATGGCATTAGTAGGAATTGCACGTTTTTTGTAGTATAATGAATAACAATAGTAGAGTGATAATTGTCAGTAGTTAAGAGAATCTCCATGGCTTAGTAATCAGGCTATCTTAACTGACGTGTGTGTCTTGGGCACTGAGTGGTTGAACAAGCATAAGTGTATTAGCAGGATATGGGTATGCATCAAGTTTAACATTCTATGCATCTTTACATTAGGTTTAAAGTATGGTAACACTTTTATCTACTTGAAGTGGGCGTCTGAGCCCTAAGGTTTGCTAGTGTGGCTTTCTATACATGCATATTACAAGGGTCTTAGAGTATGGAACTGACTTATGGCTAGGCTTGTTCTAGGCAGCGATTAGTCCTCTTTCACTATATGTAGCCTAGACAATTAGTGAGTGGTACACAAAGAAGACATAAGGAACTGTGTCACCCGTTGTCTCTGCTGGCATACACCCGTGGCTCACCTGAAAAAGAACTACTCCCCACTCTATATTGAGATGGGTTAAACATACTGGGCTAATACATTATCAACAAATTATAGCAGACCATGCTACCGTAGATTACAAAACATGCTTTGAAGACCGCTAGTTCGTCATGGCACCGTCAGGCGGCATCCAGCCAAAGGTGTATTTGGGTACGTGGAGGACAACACGGACAGTCCCAGTGGGGTTCCCTGCCAGGTGCAGCTCACAGCCGTGGGTGTCTGCAAGCAGGTCTCGCGGGTCAATCAGTCCACTTTCAGCCGATACCTCTGCGGGGAGGTATGGTAGTTTGTGCGTGCAATGTCCCCATGAGTAGAGCGAGGAGCGTGAGTTGGGAGGCCGCCCTCCAGCCCCAGGCCGTTGGAAAGGTCAGCACCTGTGTTCCACAGACTCGGTGACTCTTTGAGGCCGGGTCTACCCCATTGTGGGCATCCTGGAAAACCTGGGTGTTCTGCCACCGCCAGCAGAGTGAGTCTCCGCTTGGCCTTCGGCCTTGGATGGCTGCCGGTATGAGTGTCGGTCGCAGTTCCGTGAGGTGCGCCTGAGCGCGGCCCCCTCTCTTTCAGCACCCCCCCGCCTCTCCGCCTGTTTCTCAGAGGCCAGTTGCTTCAGCTTACGACGTTGCTCCAGGGGGTCCCAAAAGTGCTGGAAGATCATCTCCAGTTGCACAGAGTAGTGCTCCACCGGGGTGAGCTGCTCATTAATAGCTTGTGGCAATGTGGGTTCTGGCCGCATGGGCTCATCCGCCATCTTGCATCAGCTGCCGCTAGTGATGCTTAATCGAGTTGGAGCTGCCAGAGGTGGCTCCACTCTATGCCTCAGGTCGGCGGAGACCGGGATGACCCCCATCGGTCCAAAGGGAGGGTACGGGGGTGCATGTTGTGGCTAGAAGACTCAGGGGACCGCCCGTCCCCCCCCTGCACCAGCCGTGTGAGTTGGCCGCATTAGCCGATACGGAGATTCTGTCTGGATGAGCAACATGATTGGTGTCCCCAGGTAGGTCCCGGTTCCGTTTGCCATGTAAAGGATAGTATGCTTCTCGTCTCCGTTTAAACAGGCAGTTTTCCAGCTTAATCAATTGTCTGGTGCGGGAGCCACAAGGAGACACGTCCGCTCGGCTCCGCGGTCATGCCCCGCCCCCCTGTTACTTCTATTTCTTGTTTTTGTTTTATTACTGGATATGGAGTTCCTACACCTGGCGAACTGTCTTCCACTTTTTGTTTCCATCACCTTTACGGTATTTTGTTTATGCTCAGAGACTTAGGCTTGAGGCGATTTGGAGCTTTGCTGCCCCAGTTCCATTTTTTTTTTAGAATAAACAACTCCCATGTAAAAATTGTATACATTTATGCCATGTCTGCCTAGGGCTGGCATATCACTTGACATTTGCACAGACGTTATTCGGCATGTGCTAAACTTTTATATAAACCTTTGTACAGACGATATTCGTATGTACTATAACCTTAAACTGAATAAGACACGGACACAGTTAATTCTGTTGGAGTATAAAGTCCACAGCTTTATTAATTAAATTATTAATTAAATTATCATAAATTAACATAATTTAGGGTCATTGTCCAACTATACATTAAATTACTATACCCCCCACACAGTACCCCTGACAATGACCCTACCAATTGAACAATATATAACAAATAACAATTCACTTGAAACACGGCCTACCAAAGAGGCCCCACATCATATTGTTAACTGTAGGGGTGTACCTCAGACACCCCTACACCCACAGGTTCGTCGCCACCGAAGAGCTAGAACCAACCAGTCCTTAATTCCATCAGGCCTACACCTCGGCCTGTCCAGTCCAAACTCTACGCCAAATTCCAATTTCTACTATGCCCTGTTCCGCCGCTGTGACTGAAACGGAACTGCTAACCCAAGGGAGGGTGGGTGGGACAATTTACAGGTAAGAAAGGCTCTGGTTAAAATGGCCCCTATTCTAAAATGGCTGCTCTTTATACTCCCTGTCTCCGCCCCCAAGCTCCATTAAACTAATCCAACCCCCAAACACTAGCACTTGCCCACTTCCTGGCTCTGTCAAGGCCCACTCCTCCTACTGCGTTGTTCCATGGGCTTCATGACATTTGCACAGACGTTATTCGGCATGTGCTAAACTTTTATATAAACCTTTGTACAGACGATATTCGTATGTACTATAACCTTAAACTGAATAAGACACGGACACAGTTAATTCTGTTGGAGTATAAAGTCCACAGCTTTATTAATTAAATTATTAATTAAATTATCATAAATTAACATAATTTAGGGTCATTGTCCAACTATACATTAAATTACTATACCCCCCACACAGTACCCCTGACAATGACCCTACCAATTGAACAATATATAACAAATAACAATTCACTTGAAACACGGCCTACCAAAGAGGCCCCACATCATATTGTTAACTGTAGGGGTGTACCTCAGACACCCCTACACCCACAGGTTCGTCGCCACCGAAGAGCTAGAACCAACCAGTCCTTAATTCCATCAGGCCTACACCTCGGCCTGTCCAGTCCAAACTCTACGCCAAATTCCAATTTCTACTATGCCCTGTTCCGCCACAGCACATGGCTTGACCTCCTTAAGCGCATGTGCGACCCCCACCACACCTAAACAGGGCCTGCTCAATACCTTCGTGGAACCCAAGGTTCAACAAATCGTTCCCCACATCTGACAGGTGTACACCGTCCCTCCTGAAATACCCAGGTAACATGCCCTCCAACTCTCTGTGGCGCACCACTACGCCCCCAGAACGTCTAATGAAAACTGACATCATCTTATTCACCTTACCCCTCGATCGAGCTATTGCAGCCGGGTCCCTGGCGTGCCGCCACGCAAAACGTGGAACCATTTCAGACCACACCACCACCACGCCAGGAACCAGCTCCCTCAGCCGATCTACATCCCTTTTCATCCTTCTCACCAATTCCCTTTGCGGAATCCCACCTAGGTCGTTCCCTCCTCCATGAATCAATACCACATCCGGGACCGACCCGCCAACCACTTTCTGAAACAAGAAATTACACAAACTCTGCCAACTTGCTCCCCTGAAACCAAACCAACATAGAGTCACTCGTTCCAAAGGAAAGCCCAGCTGTGATCCGCTTCTGCGAACTGCGGCCCTCTTCTCCGCCCAGTATACATACGAGTGGCCCAGCAACCAAACTTTCAAACCTGAAAAGAGACAAAGTTAGTGGCAGAAAAGGCAACGTCCCCATCCCCAGATACTTGCACCCTAGCAATTACACCAACATATCAGGCCTTACATACGAGCGGAATCGCACGGACTCCCACCTCCCAATTTGCTTGATCTTCTCGTCCCCCAGACCTAAACGCGCAGCTTCCGTCGCCGCCCCAATGCGAAAGGAGTGCGTCCCAAATTGACTCGGCTCTAAGCCCATTCTCTGCAGACCCATTCGAAAAATCCGCAGAAACTGAAATCTCGACAACGCTGAACCATCGGCGTGTAAAAAGAAACAACTCTTACCTTCTGGCCGCACCTCACAGTACCTTTTGCCACAAGCCACCGGGCAAGCCTCTGATCCTGGCAACTCATACAGTACCACCGCACGGCCCTTGCCGTACACGTCCGTTTTAGACCGGCGCAGCCATATCTGCACCTGATCAATACCCACGACCACGTCCTTGAACATCAAACCGCCGTTCCCCAACTTGTCGGCACTCACCAGCTCACTAATGCGAAAAGCCCCAAAAAACGCCCAGACAAACGCCCCGGAAAATAGTGTCACTTCGAAAGGGGAATTACACAGATCAATCAACACACTTAACAGGTTTTGCAAAACCGAAAACGACACCGGTCGCCTCGGGTCCGCGAGCTTCTTACCCTTCTTAAAGCCCTTCAAAGCCTGGCGTATTAGAAAATTCTTCGTAATGTCCTCCCACCCGTTGAACTTGAACAAAAACGCCATGGCGGACATGCACCTATCTATCACGGCCGGCGATGCCTGTGTAGCAAACAAGCGACACAGTACCCACAACAGCACGTCCACCCTCTGCCCTTGCGAACTGTCACCCCCTACCTGCTGTACCGCCTCGTCCCATTCTTTCCACACCTTGACATAGCCAGACCACGTGCTCGGCGCAAGAGAATTCTTTATACACTCCCCAAGCATGCGGTCCCGAGCTGCCACATCTCGCCAGGGCAAGCCTGCCCCTGTGCCAAAGCTTCCGGCGCCGCTTCCCGAAATCGTTCCCACTGAAAACGAGAAAGCGCATCAGCTACCACATTCAACATACCAGGGATGTGTCTAGCCCTAAACACCAAATTAGAAGACATACAAAGAAGGACAAAACGCCGCAGCAAACACAAAACAGGGGGGGACGACGCCGACAAACTATTGATCGCCTGTACGACCGCCATGTTATCTGAGTGAAATATAATATGCTTGTTGGATAACACCCGCCCCCACAAACTCACCGCTACCACTACCGGGAATAGCTCCAGAAACGCCAGATTTTTAATCAGCGAGCTCTGCCTCCAGGCCTCCGGCCATGGCTCAGCGCACCAGTGACCCCCCAGGTAAGCCCCAAAGCCTATGCTACCAGAAGCGTCGGTGTATAAACCAATAACCTCCACTGATGCCGCCGGCTCTCGAAAAATCACCGTTCCATTAAAATCCTGCAAGAACCGGTCCCACACCATTAAATCTGCCTTCATATCCGCCGAAACCCTAATGTAATGCGACGGCAGCCGCACCTTACTCGTAGCTTGCGCGAGGCGCCTACAGAAAACCCTCCCCATGGGTATGACCCGGCACGCGAAATTAAGGCTCCCCACCAGCGATTGGAGCCCTCGCAGTGTCACTTTCTTGGCCCTCCCTACCGTGGCCACCAGCTCCCGCAGCCGTGACAATTTGTCCCCCGGTAACCTGCATTCCCATTTACAGGAGTCAATCTCTAAGCCCAAAAAACTAAGGCACGTCGTAGGCCCCACCGTCTTGTCCTCCGCCAAGGGAACCCCTACTTTATGCGCCACCCACTGAAACACGTCCAATATCTGTTTACAGCGGTCCGAATCCCGCAGGCCCACGCAAAGAAAATCATCTAGGTAATGCACCACCGCACCCTCTGCCGATTCCGTCCGCACAACCCACTCCAAGAAGGTACTAAACTTCTCGAAATAGGCGCACGAGATCGAACACCCCATAGGCAGGCACAGATCAACAAAATATTCCCCTTCAAAACAACACCCGAGCAGATGATGGCAGTCCGGGTGTATCGGGAGCAGTCGAAATGCTGCTTCCACATCTACCTTTGCCATCAGTGCACCATGCCCCAGCCTCCGAACCAACTCGACTGCCTTGTCAAATGACGTATAAGAGACGGAGCTAAGAGCCGTGTCGATGTCATCATTCACCGAAGCCCCTTTTGGGTACGATAAATGGTGAATCAACCTGAATTTGCCTGCCTCCTTCTTGGGGACCACACCCAACGGGGATATTCGCAAATCGGGCAATGGCGGTGCCGAGAACGGCCCTGCCATCCTCCCCAGTTGCACTTCCTTACTTAGCTTGTCCCTCACCACCTCCGGGTGTTCCCGCACTGACTTAAGATTCCCACATAACGTACCAGGTCCCCTAACTACGTAGGGAATAAAGAACCCTTCCCGAAAACCCCGCCACAAGAAAATAGCATCTTCCCTGTTAACGTATCGCCTTAGCCAAGGCAACATCGCGTCTATTTTCACCGGAGACGCTCCCAACGGGAGCTGCGGTGGCTGCCGCCCCTGCGGGCCCGCTTCCCCCGCCAGACTTACCCTTTTTGAAACAACGGTTGACACCGTGGGACCCCCCGCAGCCTGAGCATTCGTGCCGGAACCTGCAATTATTTCCCCATTTGCAATGTCCTTCGTTGAACATCCAACAGAAACCTTTCTTTTGCCCAGCCGACCCGGCCCCTGAGGCCGTGCCGGCTGCCCCAGGAAAGGGCGCCGCCTTCTGGGCCATCATAAGGCGCATCCATAACGGCAGGTCCATTTGGTCCCACCGCATGCTCGCATTCGCTGCCAGCCGCTGACGAAATTGTTCGTCGTACCTCCACCAAGCCAAACCTCCGTAGGTTCGGTACGCGTCACCTATCCCGTCCAAATAACAAAATAGTTCTGAGCAACGCCCCGGCGCCTTCTCCCCGATTACACTAGCTAGAATGCAGAAGGCCCTCAACCAATTCCCAAAGGTCTTAGGTATCTTGCGATACTTCCGCCTTTTCTCCTCTTCCTCCTTTTTAGCATCCTTCTTATCCTCCTCCTTCAAGTCTAAAAACTCCTCTAGGGGAAGGAGGGAAAATATCTCCACAAACTCACCTTTCCATATCTTCTCCTTCACTTCTATTTTTAAATGACATCCGAGGGGGCCCGCGAAGGACACGTGCACATTCTGCCGCGCCGCATCCGGGACATCACCTACCTCCCGCTCTTCGCCCCCTCCTTCCAACCCAGACAAATCAGCCCCGGCTCCGGACTCACCTCCGCCATGCACGTACAGCCGTGTAACCCCGAGCCCTGTAGCTATGTCCCGGCTACTCTCTCGTGCCCACACCTTCCCGAACTGCGCAGGCGACCCCTCTTTCCCAGACCAAGAATCTAAAAATGTTCTTAAATCATTTAACAACTGTCCTGGGTGTCGTGTGTGTGAGAACTCACCACTCGAACCTCTGGCCGTAGCTGGCTGCAGAGGCGCCGTCCTTCCGTCCACCTTTTCAGGCACCGGAGAATCCCGTTGTCGCCGACTCCCATCCGCCTGGACTCGCCTCGAGACCGTAGGGGTATTGCTCCGAGACCTGTAGGGAGAAGGAAATCTGGGTAGTCTGTCCTGAACCTTCCTCACCCGCCTTTCCTCCCTACGTTCCTCCCAATCCTCCTCCGGAACGCTGCGTCTCGCAGGGCGACTGCCCTCACGAGATGATCCCCTCCACCGATCACTGAGCCTCTCTCCCGGCGAACCCGATCTTCTCCGCTGACTCCTCCTCATGCTATCCCTTGAATCACGCCTCCTGCAACATGAGCCTGCTAAGCTGCACCCGCTCCGCGCAGGTGATCCTTCCCTGCTCCCTGAACTCCTTGCTCTGCTCTTCGAAACGCTGCGCCTGACGCCAGAGAAGCGTCGTTCTGCTCTCCACTCACTCCCTGAGGCCTCCCTGTCATGAAGCTGACCCTGGGAGCGGCCAGATGGGCCCTCCCGCCTACCGCTGACATCCCTAACCAGCTTAACAGTTTGAGCACCCTGTCCCTCAACTGTCAGTGCCGAGCCTGGCCTCTCCTCGGCCGTCTGCCCCATGTCCGATTCATCTTCGCTATCCTGGCAGCCTGCCGTGTGCCCAGACCCACTCGCTTCTTGTGAGGTCCCCTTGTCCCTGCATCTGTCTCCCTGACCTGCCTCAGCCTGAGACGTCCCTGCCCTCACACTGCTGTCCTGGCCTCCCCCCATAGCTTGAGGGGCCGTCATACATCCGCCATCACCATCACACCCCTGCCCTCCAGCATTCGCACTAGTGGCTGACTCACCGGGACGTGACCGCTTCGTGCCGCCGCTCACATGACTCCCAGCCGGCCTGGCCTCCGTCCCGGCCGTCTTCCGAGATCCGCCCGGACCGTTCCTCCTGCCAGCCGCGGAACCGCGTGGCTTAGATCCATCTGCCACCATGCGCTGTGCGGCCGTCCTCGCCAGGCCGCTGCCGCGCCCACCGGAGCGAGCCTTGCGCCTGCCTGGCTCTGTTGACCGGGGCTCACCCGGACCATCGGTCACCCCACTTCCCGCTGAAGGGCTCCTCCTCCGCCGCGCTGCAGGCCCAGCGCCCGGGCTCAAACGCTGAGGTGGTCTCGTCCTCCTTGCCGGTCGACGGGCCGGTACCGCAGGAGCAGGCCCGGCAGTCCCCAACTGCTGATGAAGCCAATCCAGTCCTCTGTCCTTCACCGCTGCCCGAACACCATCCAGAATCTCATCTAGCGACGCCATAATCCTGCAGAAACGACAAAGAAAAAGAACCTCGCCGACCTGACACAATTTACAGGTAAGAAAGGCTCTGGTTAAAATGGCCCCTATTCTAAAATGGCTGCTCTTTATACTCCCTGTCTCCGCCCCCAAGCTCCATTAAACTAATCCAACCCCCAAACACTAGCACTTGCCCACTTCCTGGCTCTGTCAAGGCCCACTCCTCCTACTGCGTTGTTCCATGGGCTTCAGTACTTGTCACTGCTATTTATTAGCCAGGTGCTAAAGCAAGTAGGAGTGTTTGACATCTGCCGAGTTACTGGCAATCGCTACTAGCTCCCATTAGTTGCTATAGGAAAAACTTAGCAACTGGATCCAGCTATGTTACTACTTTTACTACTTTTACCAGCTACCGCAAAACCTCCAAATTCACTACTAACACGCGTGTGAGGAACAACGGTAGGGCTCCCTTTAGTGATCATAGGACTGGTCTGGGATATCCAATATTGTCTCTACTATCAAGGCTTTATAGTAGGAAATATATTGAGTTTGAGATGTACATTTACATAATATTCCTGTTCCTCGAGTAGGGCTAGTAAATCCCGTGGATCTTTTAATTGAAACGCAAGCGGAAATCTTTTTCTTGCTTACGTTGCCTTTCTTTGTGCATTAATAAATTCAGCCAAATATTTGCAATTATGAGAGAATGAGTGCCTGCGTGAGGGTGTACCGAGGCTCGCCTTGAACATCTCTTGTGCAATTCCTGATAATACAGTAAGTGCGTTTTTACAGTCCTGTCCTCCTATTCAGCTCATTAAACTCACTTTCACCAATTAATGTATTCGCCCAACGATGAATCCGGGAGGGGGGGCGGGACACACCAGGGCAAGTGCTCCCCCCAAGCAGTATATAAGCAGTAGCCTGTTTTCCGCACAGTGTTCCTAAAGTGAGTGTGTTTTGATGTAACATCCCCACCAACCATTACCAGTCCTGATCGCTCAGTGAAAGTCGAGCAGAAACCAGGGGAAGGCAGCCACGATGCACAGTGCCTGTTACTGCTCCAACACCTCTACCACCACCAGCAGGGGGAGCTATGGTATTGGGGGCAGGTGTCTGACTCAGGGCTGTACCGTATTTGCATATAATGAAAATGATCAGTCAGCACTTTAAAAAAATAATGAAATTACAAAATAATAATAATGTAAACGTAGTTTCCTGCTATATGAATGATTGGGGGGCACTTGCCTGGTGCACTGCACACCCCCAGATTAAGCACTGTGCAAATGCATCAATTTATGTATCAGCAGTTTGTGTAAGTACATTTAATAAGCTGAATAGGAGAACAGGACTTCGTTTTAAGACGTCTTCTGGAGCTAAAAGTAGTAATTACAAAACTCTCTGAAATCTTTTTCTTGCTTACGTTGAATTTTAGGTGCACTAATTAATTGAGCCAAGAACGTGCAATTATGAGAGAGAAGAAGAATGGGCCTTACATTAGGGTGTGCCTAGACTCGCCCTGATATTTCCTTGTGCAATTTCTAACACATACAGTTAGTGTGCTATTACAGTCCTGTTCTCTCTTTCAGCTAATCAAATTCACTTTTACAAACTATAAACAGATAAATAAATAAATAAGTGTATTCACTCTATTGTGGATCCATGGGGTGCACTAGGGCAAGTGTCCCCCTGCCCGACTGTGTGCAAATACACCAATAGAATTCTCGCTAATATAGCTTGTTTCAGGATTACACACAGTTGTATTTCCTAAAAAGCGCTTCATTAATCACTCCACTGTCCATATCCATAAATATATAAGAATCATTCTTTAGTAGATACACCAAATGAAAACTTGCATACATTTAATGATGCATTATAATTTCAGTATATCTCATAAAAGCTGCAGATCTCTTGTCTACAGCCTTTGCAAGCCCTCCCCTTCTAACCCCGCCCAGACATTCTGTGGGTGTCCAATCATAGACTTCCCAATGCAGCTCAATGAGAAGTCTTTGCAAGGTAGGTGCTCCACTGAGCTAACCAAACCAGGAAGTAGCAGACCCTGCTCTATGCTTGAAAGCCAAGGGGATGTAACCAGGTTAATTTATAAAAGTGTCATTTTCTATTGAAAAAATTAGGACACACTCAAAGTGCTTTAGGGATCTGGAGTGTTCCTTTAAGCAGCATTCATTAAATTTATTTGCACATAATTTAGTAGGGATTGCTATAATGGTAACGATGATCTCAGCCAATCCAATGCTTTCCATTTGGAAAATTTTACACACAAGGTAAACACTTTTTTTGTGTTTTTTCTCTCATGCTGCTTTCTCTATCCATTCATCTAATATTAAATTGCATGATCAAAGGATCGCTATAGGCAATATAGGGCCATTAGCCCCCCGTTATAACCCTGTAATTATAAGAATTTCCATCTTGCAGGAACGGCAATGTTTTCTTTGTAGGGTTAGCCTGCCTCTCGTGGTTGTCTCAGAGAGACCATTTGATCGGCACAGCACAGTGTTTGCCTTGTGCGTAAGATTTTCAAATGGAAAGCATTGGATTGGCTGAGATCATCGTTATTGATGATCTCAGCTAAAGAGGTAGAGCTTCATGGAGAAGACCAGCATTGCGAGGAAGAAAAAGTAACTAAAATCCCATTTTTAACCCTGGCAGTGCTGGCCCAGTCACATAAACTGTGACCAGGACACTATAGCATTAGGAATATATATTTGTTTTCCGAACACTATGGTGCTCCTTCAAGGTGAAGAAATTCTAAATAAAATATCAGAAAAATTAGTGATTTGCAGTTAAGTGAATAATATTATTTAGTAAAGACATATGCTATATCTGCCAAATTCTGCCCTGTGCCTTTTCTTGTGCACTAAGCATAATTAGCTATTGAATTATTCACTTTCCGGTCCCAGTCTCTGCTCATTTATCTATTGTGGTCCCTCTGAAGCTGTCAGGACAGATTTCATTACAGGGAAAGGAGTACATTAAATAAACGGAATAATCATAGTAATCAGGTTAAAAGGAATGTATCTGTGTAGACATGCTTATTTAACCTGGGCCTTCCATCTGTAGGAAGCAATGCTTTATTCAATACTCTTAAAACAATTCCTGGGAGACTTATATGAGCTCTACTGAATGGGGCAATATTTCAAGTAGGCAACAGATCCAATTGAAGAAGCGGACTCACAAATGACGTGTGTCATAAATCATGTCACTGGTTAGTTATACAGCATGTCTGTGCAAATGAAAAACGGACTTTACGTCTCAGGGGATTATTATGTAAACAATTAATTGTGGTGAACTGAAAACTGTGAAGTTTAAACTAGAAAAAAGCCAACTTGTGATTGTAGTCAAGTTGGATTTTTTGGGGAAATGAGCAGTTGTTTGCCCACATTTTGCAGGTTTTTCAGCTAGCTACATTTCAGCGTTTAGCGAATAAACATCATAGAATGTTCTACTAAATATTTACTGAACTGTGAATAATGGGAGTTGCAATGCAAATTGTGTAATACTTCAGCAGTTCCAAAAAGATACAATATGTACGAAGTGACTCCTGCCATAGCTGCCATTATGTTTGACCTCTCTAACCTCCTGCGAACCCGAGGAAAAAATTGTCTTCCAATATATCGTCCCAGAATCCCAGCCTATCGCATGACATATCACTGGAAAGCCCGGGATGTCCTCTTTACAATATAGCAGGGGCTGATAGAGTAGCTCAAATGAATAAAAGGAGAAGCATGTCAACAAAAAGTCCAGTACAGAGGACACAAGTTAATGGATCGGGTCTCAGCCATTTTCATTAGACTTATGGGCATTCTGCTTCACACAACTGGTGGATGTTAAGTCCTCTTGGCCGCTGACAAAACTGAGTGAAGAAGAGAAATAAATCTTTACAAAATAATTATTTACCAGCATAATAATAATAATAACAAAGTATTTAACCAGGAAAGGTACATTTAGATTAATCTGGTTTTCAATTACGTCCTCGGGATGTTACCTTAGCCCAACATCCACATCCAGGGGTTGTTACTATTACCCAATTTAATGGTACTCATCCATTTGATCATGTGTCTTAATGAACCCTTCCAGGGGCAAACACAGGAGTTTTTATTAAATCACTCAAACAGGTCCTGGACAGATTATATCCTCTCACCAGAGCAAACCAGATGCCCAACTCCCAAGGATCACAATGTACCGTATCAGTAGTAATCTCACGCTCCTTTATGCATGGAGGTTGTAAATCCAGTCTACAAAGACTACACCTTTCATTCATCCCCACATGACTTCTCGTATATTGATTTTTATCTAAAAATAGGGATACTGGCCCACAGCCACCTTGACTTCAAAACCGAAAATATAGTTTTATCTGATCTTGCCTCTTATCTCCCTTAAGGACACATGACATGTGTGACATGTCATGATTCCCTTTTATTGCAGAAGTTTGGTCCTTAAGGGGTTAATCTAAAACAAGTTTAAGTCCCCACAACTGGCTAGAGATTCCACCACCATCTATAGCTAAAGAAAACATCTAAAACTCTGTTTGCACAATTAGAAAAACCTCCCACACTGGGACAATTGGACAGAACTGTAGATACAGCATTGAGGTTACAGGAAAGGAAAAGAACTGTAAGCGGTCAGTAGAAAACTGTCTGATTTTGCTCATTAGAGGCAACAAGATTTTGGAGACAATCAAAAGTACCTTGTGATGCACTGCTCAATAAAAAGGGTAAACTTGGATGGATGATTCAACAGGTTCTGCAAAACTTTACAATAAGAAGTAGTGAGGGAAATATCGAGCCAAATTACTAAAATGAATGTCAGTCTGAGAGCTGTGGTTGAGGTTTGCGGATAAAGGCAAAGGCATTGTCACAGATCTGATTCAAATTTTTCATGATTTCTAGCAATATTTCTTTTATCAAGATCCGGACAATTGTGAACCTCAAATTCAGACGGTTTCAGCTATCAATTTCCAAAACTAACTCTAAAACTGATCGGGCAATACAGAAGGCCATCTCCTCCTTACACTCAGTGAAAACATTGAGACCAGACAAGCTATTTCCTCAAAGCCATCATACCACCCATCTTCATTAAACATGTTGTCACTTTTTACAATATGTTCCGAAAGGCACCATGCTCTGAAAGATGTCAGACTATAGTGCTCCCAAAATATGGTATGGACCATGAAGACCTCTCTTGTTATATAGACCAGGCATAGGAAACCTTCGGCACTCCAGATGTTTTGGACTACACCTCCCATGATGCTTTGTCAGCATTATGGGTGTAAGAGCATTATGCTGGATGTAGTCCACAACATCTGGAGTGCTGAAGGTTGCCTATCCCTGATATATAGACCAATATGGCTTTAGAATGTTGAGCTTAATATTTTATCAAACATCATGTCTCAATGCCTTTGAATTACTTTCATGTACAGCTTTCCTATAAAACCATAATTGCACGGATAACCTTCAAAAGTCCTTGGCTGCAATCCAAGCTACAAACTCATGTAAATAACACAATAATCTAATCGAGAGCTGTGATGTAGACAAGGCCTTCGATAGAAAGACTTGGGTATAGTAGGAAAGATTTCTTTGCAGGATGTTCAGAAAAAGAGAGGTTGTAAATATATTCAGTGACTTGAAACTAACTCCCTCTCCAGACTAGGGCAGGGAATGAATGAGACAGAGGCGTCCACTCCTTGTTCTTCAACGTAGCTTGAGAACCATGAGAATGAATAATTGTGAACAAGGAACCTTTAAAGGAAATTGAGGTTGGGGCAGACTTTTTCTGTAGAAACCTAGGGATGCGATTACTCTGCTCCTTGAATTGCTGCACAAATTTAACATGGTATCAGGATATGAAATTAGTTTTTATAAAACTGAAGCACTGACCATATATATTGGAAATCCAGACATGGGTTGGAGGGATCACTCTCCTTCCATTGCACCTATACTCCTGTGTACTGAAAAACATTAAAGCCATACTTACAAAAATGTTGTCAGCACTCACAGCCTGCAGATTTCTTACCTCGGAAAATATCCCTTAATATAAATTATCTTATTCTCTCACCTGCTCAGGGCTAACACTGTAACGGAGCCTAAACCAGTTCCAGGACTTTTCAGGACAACCCTCAGGGCTCCAGCCCAACATAGCCCCCCAACAACACCCTGGCAATGCTCCGAATCTGGCTGCAAACAGTCTGCAATAAAAGTCTTCTAAATCTTGAGAAAACACCACCCTTCTATATTTCAAAATCTTATTTTCCAATAACACAAGCTATAGACAGTCTTCATTGTGTGTCTTAGTGCATACCCCCACGTGTCTTGGATTTAGCAGGTAAGTCCTTTTTTGGCCACTGTCTTATCATCCTGGAAAAAGCCAATAAATGTAGGGAGTAAATGTATCATTAGAGGCTCTTGTACTGCACCAGAGGCAGAGCTAGAAACCGCCGGACTCTGGTGCAAAAATTGGCATGGGGCCCTCAGGTATCTCATTCCCCAGCAGCCCCCAATGTGTTTCATTCACCCCCTGCCCCTCCAAATGTCTAATTCCCCTCTCCCCCAGGTCCTCCATGTGTCTCAATCCTCCCCTCCCCTCTCAATCCTCCCCTCCCAGCTCCTACATGTGTTTCATTCCCTTCCACCTCCATTAAGTCCCTCCATGTGTATTATTTCCTTCCACCCACCAGCCCCCTCCCCCCCCATGTGTCTCATTAAGTGCCCCCAGCCTCTCCATGTGTAATATTTTGTTTAACCCCCAACCCCTGGAGTGACAGGCTCCGCCTGCAGCTGCGACCCCTGCGGCCGTGGTAGTTATGCCACTCTACTGCACAAATAAAGGTTTAGGCTTTTTTGACCATGCAGATAGCTCCAACAGTACTCCTGCACTTGAGAAATCTGAGGGCACAGGCCACAACAGCTGTCGGCCATCTTGCAGGGTTACTCAATAACGTGAGAAATGCAAGAAATTCAAATTTAACTCCAAAATTAACAACATTAAAGCTGTGTTGACATAGTCCTGAATTTGGAATTTCACTCTGAACTCACTTTGCATTCCTGGCAAATCTTACTTTAATGATAACCCTGTAAGAGTGCACGTGTGCCGTGCTGAAATGCTCCCTGTTTGCAGGGTTCATCCCATCATTAGTGATGTCCCGAACGGTTCGCTGGCGAATAGTTCCTGGCGAACATAGCTTGTTCGCGTTGCCACGGATGGTCCGCCCCTATTCGTCATCATTGAGTAAACTTTGACCCTGTACCTCACAGTCAGCAGACACATTCCAGCCAATCAGCAGCAGACCCTCCCTCCCTCTCAGACCTTCCTACCTCCTAGACAGCATACAATTTAGATTAATTCTGAAGCTGCATTCTTTTTTTTCTTTTTTTTTGTGTTTGTGTTTATTATACATTATCCTCCATAGCCAGTAACCTGTGTTTATTATACATTATCCCCCATAGCCAGTAACCTGTGTTTATTATACATTATCCCCCATAGCCAGTAACCTGTGTTTATTATACATTATCCCCCCACAGCCAGTAACCTGTGTTTATTATACATTATCCCCCCCATAGCCAGTAACCTGTGTTTATTATACATTATCCCCCATAGACAGTAACCTGTGTTTATTATACATTATCCTCCCATAGCCAGTAACCTGTGTTTATTATACATTATCCCCCCATAGCCAGTAACCTGTGTTTATTATACATTATCCTCCCATAGCCAGTAACCTGTGTTTATTATACATTATCCTCCCCATAGCCAGTAACCTCTGTTTATTATACATTAACCTCCCATAGCCAGTAACCTGTGTTTATTATACATTATCCTCCCATAGCCAGTAACCTGTGTTTATTATACATTATCCTCCCATAGCCAGTAACCTGTGTTTATTATATATTATCCCCCCATAGCCAGTAACCTGTGCTTATTATACATTATCTCCCCCATAGCCAGTAACCTGTGTTTATTATACATTATCCTCCCATAGCCAGTAACCTGTGTTTATTATACATTATCCTCCCATAGCCAGTAACCTGTGTTTATTATACATTATCCCCCCACAACCAGTAACCTGTGTTTATTATACATTATCCCCCCCATAGCCAGTAACCTGTGTTTATTATGCATTATCCTCCCATAGCCAGTAACCTGTGTTTATTATACATTATCCCCCATAGCCAGTAACCTGTGTTTATTATACATTATCCCTCCCATAGCCAGTAACCTGTGTTTATTATACATTATCCCTCCCATAGCCAGTAACCTGTGTTTATTATACATTATCCCCCATAGTCATTTATCGTTGGACCTAGGCAGCATGATGTCTTAGGCCGGCCCAGAGAGTGAGTGAGTGAATAATATAATATATATGTTCAGAAACATATTAGTAATATATGTAAATCGGGTTCATGCAAAGAGGGTGAAAAGGTATTAAAGAAAAACACACTTATTGCATCAAATTTACAAAGCCAAACTTTTAAAAGCTTTCCTCATTTCTTTCTCGGGATGAGGAATATATCGGTTGTAGACTGAGGATTTCCATCTGCCCAATCTTTTAATAATATGCACTAGAGTGTCAGTGTTGAAGGAGACCGAAGCTGCCCCTATTCTAAATGAAAGACCTGAGACATGGATACAACATAGTCTTAGGAGTAGTGTTCTGATGTAGAAGATGAATTTAGCCGTAGTCAGAGGGATTCAGTGAGAGTAGTGGTGAAATGTGTGTGGCATGACTGAGTGTGGGTAAGTAAGAGTCAAGTATTTTAACTGGGCACTAGTTCTAGGTGGGATAAAGTGGTATAGCGGATGGATGAGTAGTTTGGTTCGTTTTAGAGGTTTGTAGAGAAAGTATATAGTGATCATGATTTTTAGCGATATCCAATATTTTTAAGGTGGTCTCAAACAAACATAAAATGCTATATAAAATTTGTGGGAATATCGAATAGTCGTGTACAGTAAATCAGAGAGGGCTCAGAATATCGAACCATCGATCGGTAACCTGGATGAAGTAGGGGTTCTATCTGTTTTATTAAATACGCGGTAATATGCTTTTAATGGGATAGGACGTTAAGAAAAAAGTGTGAGATTGGGATAAGTGGTTGTGGCTGTATTTACCTCATCCTAGGACTGACCTGGCTCCTAAGCTTGAGCCGCGCGTGGCTGGATCACTCCTGCCTCCACACGAGCCGCTTGATCTCCTCTTCTGACTTAGCCGCGTGATCGGTCCCTTGGCCCGCCTGGCACTAGGAGCACGGCTCGAGTCACGAGCTTGCTCTTAAAGGGGCAGTGGGAGCCAAAAGTTGATTCAGGCTCCCATTGGCCCACGTCATTCCAGCACCCCCACACACGAACGTTTTGGGGGCGTAGGCATGACATTGGCCAATCAAATGTTAAAGAATATTTAAACTTCCCTAGCCCTATCCACTTTGTCCTATCGTGGTTTCTGTGTCAGTACCCTTTAGTGCGCTCCTTGATCTATTTTGTTTATTTTGGTGACTGATTACCATCTACCTGACTCTGGCTTGTTCTCGTTTTCGTAGTCTCTCTGTTACCATGACCTCGTCTCGTTTCTGATTACGCTTTATCTCTGTCTGACGTTTAGTCTGGCCATTCTAAGTCCAGGTAATAAGTTATATCCTAGTCTTGTCCCTTGCTATCCTAAACTCTGCGTGTTGGGGTATTACATCATGAAATTATGATAGGACCATGGGCCCTGCAGGTTTAGGACAGCAAATGGCCTCCTATGAGGCAAGATTTTAAGAACAGGATCACCGTATGGACCAGATTGCCCAGGCCCATTAGACACTTTTGTCCAGAAATGCTTATTTGGCCCCTGAGACACAGGTATGCGTACCATCTCAACCCGTACCTCCCATTCCAGAGGCATCTATCTTGGCAAATAGTTCCCGGCGAACATAGCTTGTTCGTGTTCGCCACGGACGGCGAACATATGCGATGTTCGGTCCGCCCCCTATTCGTCATCATTGAGAAAACTTTGACCCTGTACCTCACAGTCAGCAGACACATTCCAGCCAATCAGCAGCAGACCCTCCCTCCCAGACCCTCCCACCTCCTGGACAGCATCCATTTTAGATTCATTCGGAAGCTGCATTCTTTTTTTTTATTATTATTATTTTTTTAGACAGAAGTGTGTTATATTTGAGCATGCTAGGCTGAACGTGCGTATATCATGGCTAGTTGCACTGAGGGTATGAGTATATAGCAGTACATTGCTGTGAAAGATGGCTGTCATGTTTAGGGTGTAGCTTGCACGTTATCAACTGTGTATTTATATCAGCAGCTCCACCACTAGTTATAAATCAAGTGTGAGTCGCCCCATGAGATGCGACTAGTGAATAACATTATACATGAACGGTTAAGGTAAAGGCATGTAAGGAACTACGACAATAAACTCTTTAGGAGGTGAAATAATGACATGTTTAAACGCTTGCTACTTTACAATTAGTTAATGTGCAGAGAGCAGTTCATGTGATCAAAGGCATGGTGTGGAGGATCGGCTATAGTGGGACATGCTTGGCAGGCTGCTGTTTACTGCTTGTGCTCATCCGATCCCTTCTGGGCGCCAGGTGCAGACCCTGGGAGTCCCTGGTACCTGGAACAACAAAGGCAAGTCTCTGGCTGAGTGCCGGGTTCGCGGCTTGAGGTGATGGAAGCTTGTTTTGTTGGGTGGTCGGATCTGTCCCGGTGGTGCTTCACGTCCGGTGCGGGATTGTGGTGGCTTAAGGTGGAGGCGAGTGCTTGACGTGGGACAGGTTCTGCATTTCTGTTTGTGCCTCCGGTCCCGTCTTCGATGCCTTTTGCGTTGGTGGATTTTAATGGGGACTGCTTCGCTTAGTTGTGGTGGAGCTTGTTGGGGCTGTGGTGGAGCTTGTTGGGGCTTCCTGCTTGTTATTTGCTTCCAAAATTGATTAAAGAGTCTCTCCAGCTTAGACTCAATATCCTGCCATGCTTTGCTGGTACCAGGAGGACACGCGGCTGCCGCCATATTGGGAGAGTCGCAGATGAGTATGTCAGCCTGGGCGGCTGTGCTCTGTGCGTCCATTAGCTCCAGACAGCCTCTCAGGGATGGACTGGGATAACCCCCACCGGTCCGAGGGGGGGTAACGGAGCTCCTGCCGGGAAGTAGCTGCTCCTGGGCATCCCAGGATCTGGAGATCGGCCGCCTCTCCCGCCCAGTGAGCACCAGGCCACACTTGCCACGCGGAGGTAAGTAAGACTCTGTCGAGTTGCTGACCGCTATTAAGCATGTCGGGTCGGTCAGGTAGGAGCAACATTGCTGGGTCATCCCCTTCTGGGGTGAAATTCGCTTGTTGATAGCTGCTTAAAGTGAGATATTGAGGGAGCTCACACGAAGTGCGTCTTTCCTCCATGACAGCTAGGCCCCGCCCCCTGGAAGCTGCATTCTTAGTGAGAGGAGGGACAGTGTAGCTGCTGCTGATTTAATAGGGAAATCGATAGCTAGGCTAGTGTATTCAGTGTCCACTACACTCCTGAAGGACTCATCTGATCTCTGCTGTAAGGACAGCACCCCAAAAAGCCCTTTTTAGGGCTAGAACATCAGTCTGCTTTTTTTTGTGTAATCTAATTGCAGTTGCCTGCCTGCCAGCGTTTGTGTCAGGCTCACAGCGTATACTGTGCCCACTTGCCCAGTGCCACCACTCATATCTGGTGTCACAATAGCTTGCATTTAAAAAAAAAAAAACTAGAAATTTGACTGTGAAATAATAGCAATCAGTTTCCTTCACACGTGTGTGTTTCAGGGCCTGCCAGGTCACAGTGTCACACCAGTGCAACTCATATCTGATGTAACAGTAGTGTACATTTAAAAAATAAATACAGGGGGCTTGTTGTCACCTTTCGGGGACCCTTAGTGTTGTACGTGGCTGGGTGGAGGAAGAGACCTTCAATGACATCAGTGAGGACAAGGAACGGGACATGGCTAGCTTGGTATCCAACCCCATGCAAATGGGGAGTTTGCGGTTGTGCAAATGGACTGTTTGCGGTTGTTTGGGGTGCGTTAAACGGGGAGTTTGGTCTGTCACTGTGAAGCGGGCGTAACCCTTACACTACCTGATCGATACAACATCATACCTGATGTTTTAAAGCACGTTATGCCAAACAATTTAGGAATGTTAGGCCCTTTATGGATCAAAACCAGACTCTGCATCAACTATGTAATTTTCCATGGGAGTTTTGCCATGGATCCCCCTCCGGCATGCCACAGTCCAGGTGTTAGTCCCCTTGCAACAACTTTTCCATCACTATTGTGGCCAGAAAGAGTCCCTGTGGGTTTTAAAAATCGCCTGCCTATTGAAGTCTATGGCGGTTCGCCCGGTTTGCCCGTTCGCGAACATTTGGAAAATGTTATGTTTGCGACATCACTACCTATCATTAGTCATGCACAATTTATTTAACTGTTAAATATTTTTCAGTTTTCTGTTCAAAAAAGTGGTGCAAATATGGATGGAGTCACTGGAGCAAATATGGACGGAGTCACAAGTGGAACCACAGTGCCTGCTGGTTTCACTTGTTTCCATGGAGATTGTCCTATATTTAGCACTTTGTTAAATTACCCCCATTGTATCACCAGGACATTCCGTCCAATTCTGTTCTTTGTCTTTCCTATCTTCATACCTACCAATGTACGCAGGTTCATAAATGTGGAATTAAATTATTGGCTTTGAATTGGGGTCAGGAAAAGTAATTTTCAACTTCTTCATGTTATGACCAAAATCCAAAGCACTGTTAGAAGTTTAGTGGTTGGTTTAATCATTGTACAACTCCTTGAGTAGTCTAGTGTTACGCGGGAATAGGGCAGTGGGGATAGACCATACCAGATGACAGGCAGCAGGGGGAAAGACAGAGCGCCCCTCCCGCCTAGTGGCACATTGCCTCTGTCGTGGAATTAGCCCTGGTAGATAGCCATATTGTCCCTGCGCACTTATAATATCTACATTCTGTCAGACCGTGAATGAAAGTGCTTTACGACAGCACGTGGAGATCATGGCTTACTGATGTGAGATCAATTAAATAATCACAGCTGAGACCTCAAAGGTGCTCACTAATTACTTCATTGATTTTAGAAAAGGAACTCTTGAATTCCAGTTTTTCTTCAGTAAAGTGTGAACTCTCAGAAATTGAACGTTAATTGTAAATTTGACGTCGAAACAGCCAAATTGGGCAATTTGGTTTTTTTTTGGGACAGTTTTTAAATATTTTGGCCTAAATTTTGAAATTCCCTTTGAATTTGCTAACAATTCACACTTTATTGAATAACTCTGACGGTCAGGCAGTACTTTGAATCCTTCAAAGAACTCACTAAGGAGGAGTTGAATGTATCTGCTGCACACATTCCAAATTACAAGAAAAATAAACAATGTAACCAGCCCTTGTTAGTATAACATATAATTCAAGGACTGCACGGCCTGTGGCTCCAGTTAAACCTGCTCTTTATCTACAGAGCAGGACATGAAATGTAAGGAGGGAGGTGACCAGGCGGAGGAAATAAGCTTTGTATCTCGCAATCTTAATATTGTAGTCAAGCAAATTACCAAGAAACAATTATTTCAAGAGCAAAGAAATGTATAGTTTGTGTTGGTTTTTTTACTCCTTCAGCGAAACTTCAGTAAGTACTGGTTGAAACCATATGTTCTCCTTGGTGAATTAGCATTAAGCTCTTGTGCTCCACTGAACCCAATTAAAATCCATACATTCCTCTTAGTAAATTTTCTGTAAGCTCGTCTGTTCACTGGAGCTGGTTCTAATGCATACATTTTCCTTATTGATTTTGCTGTAAGCTCCTGTGAATCTGGTTAAAATCTAACCCCCTCCCCCGCCCCCCACCCCTTATTGAATTTTCCATAATTTGCTCTTTTCCATTGGTACTGGTAAAAAAAAAAAAATCCTTAGTGAATTTGCAATAAGCTCCTTTGCTCCACTGAGCAGATTAAAGCAAACGTACTTTGTGAATGAGTCATTAAAGTGAAGTTGTCATGTTAAGCCAATATTGCATTGTGGTAATGAGCTGAGGTTAAAATGAAGAGTCACAGACTCCATTTCTTTTAGCCAATAATGGCGGGTGTTTAATCCCTCTATAGAAAGGCCATCAAGGCAGGAAGTATGGTGGACAACGAAGAAACCAACCATGGTTTGTAAGCAGGGGAGTATGGTAATGCTAGGTGCCTGACCAGGGCTGGAGCTGAGAATGATGTCCAGAAAATCCTAGGCCTGATGAAGGCACCATTTCATTGAAAGCCCAGAGCTCAGTATAATATCATTATTTGTGACAACGCCACTTTTAAAGCACCATAGTTGAAGCTAATTATGCAGTGTGGGGGTATTGCAGTGTGTGCAGGTTTTAAAAAAAAAATATTTCATGATTGAGTTTTAAGCACGATACAGTGACCTCAAAGGGTCCAGTAACAGAAGGTGGTACCATAGGCCACATTGGATGATAAGTTAAGTCATCCATAAATAAGTCTCGGAAGTACAGCAAGTTGGTCAAATGTACGTAGTACTCATCATTAACAATAGATTTCTCTCCTATGGGTATGTTAATGGCACCCGTGCGGGTTCAAATCACCAAGACAGACTGAAACATAATAGTCATTGGTAACTACCAACAGACTACAATCAGAACATAAACAAATGCCATTAGATTCTTCCCCAACCCCCTCAGGAACTGTGTTATGATATAGGGATTTATTAAATATACTTTATGCCTAAACCAGTGATATATATGCATGCTATGAGCTGAACATTTAGGGGTTGTGTGAGCCTGTATGATTAGTATTCAGTATTTGAACTGAAGTATCTGCTATACGTCTGAGCATAGATATTCTGTCCATGGCCACCATGTGTCTCTGTGTCAATGTGGGTGAGTGTAGCTGTAATGCAGTGGGGTAAAGGATTAATGGACATCAGAAATGGTGAGGCCCCTTACACAGCTCAAGACCTCAATAATGTGCAACAAGAAGAGGGAACAATGAACAGTGGAGTGGAACAATGATAGGGAGGAATAGCGGGATACAAGAGAAGCTGTGGAAAAAGAAAGATTATGATTCGGCAGTAGTCAGAGGGAGCCTGAGCAGTGGAATGAGGGAGGTCAGGCAGAACGCAGGTGTTATTAGGAAGGGTTTGGGGGTTGAAGCCCCAGACATTGTTCTCTAGCTCTCTACAATGACAATAGGACTAGAGAACATGGGGGAAGAAGGTAATGAAATCTATTGTCGGGGCAGTGTAGGAGACCGGTTTAGACCTTATTACTGTGTAAGCAGTAGGTAGTAAGAAGAGAAAGCAGAAATGAAACAGAAACAGCTTTGGAAAATTTGGGGAATCCGCATAAAATATATAACGTTATGCTGACCAAACATCCCAGTCAAGATAAAACAGGAACCATTAATTTAAGTTTATAAGACTGTTCAGTGAGTATTTTGTGCATTATTTTTGTAACGTGTTAGTAAAGATGCAAAAAAGAAAATTCAGTCTGCTATTATTATATAAATTAATGGTTCAACTTTTAGATCATGGATTTATTTTTAGCCACTACCTTGCTGCACGTACATTTGATCTACACTGGGTTTTATATTATGAGGGATTTACTGGCTGCAACGTATCTCATCATGAGCATCATTTTTGAAGCCGCTCTGACACTGTGCGCCCTCTTTGCGTCTCAATTGACACCGTGCGTTATCTTGTCAAACATTTCTGACGCTGGACACTACATACCGGCATCATTTTTATAGAGCTCCTTCAATGTTATTTAAATAACGCCGAACTCCATGCATAATTCCCGTGGCATCATACGTGCATGTTCTGGGCGCACAAGAATGATGCAACATCTTATTAGCTATACATACGGCCATCCATCCCGTGTTCTTTGCCCTGTTGTGGTTGCTCTTTGGTCCCAAAAGCGTGTTATACTGTGTTCTGATCTACTGATTTTCTGATCTGGATTTCCATGGGACTATTCTGATTTCAGCACCCTTTACTTGTCTCTGCTTTCTCGTTTATGTAAACTCTTTGGTGTCCATTGACTTTGGCTTGTTTTACGTTTAGTCTGTTACTCTGTCCTACATGAAACCCAACCACCGCTAAGGACCGGTAACACGTTCTTGTGACTGATTATCTAAACTGTGTTTCATACTCTGCGTGTTAGGTTTATAGATTATGATATTTCTTAATGCACAAGTCAGGCGACACATAAAACGTCCATAGGTAGACAAGGCATGTATTAACCTGGCTAGAACATGGGTAATGCAGGGTGCAATGAAATTGAGGTGGTGATAAGGTGACGATGGGTTGACCTATATTAGATGCTGAGGATCTAAGGCAGAGTTTTAGTGATCTCTGCTGCTCTGCGATGATCTCGACATGGTTGTGACGTGGAACGCAAAGAAAGGAGGAGAAATCCAGGTTCTACTCTTTTGTCCATTTCCAAGGAAAATTAAACTTGTCTGTAATGTAAAGTAAATATTTTACAGCGCTTGACTGAGTTAGGCAAACAGTGACTGAAATGATGGGCAGGAGGAGAAAGGACTGGTGAAGGTGTATGTGTAAATGGAACATAAAGAGTGAAGAGAGAAGTGACCTTACATTGCGGGTTCTAATGGAATGACTCTCGGAACTCTCAACTTACTTCATGATAAGAAGGCAATAGCTGGGAAACAGAGGGGAGCCAATAAAATAATAATTACCAAGAGTGGCACGTTTAGGTTTTGTCATTTTCCAAGTGTACCCTGGGGTCTAGATGTTACTATTACCCACCTTAATGGTACTCATTTTATGAACCTTGAACAGACGAAAGGACTGAGTTGGTCCCGTCTGGAATCAAGCCTATGAGTTGAGGATATATTAGCTGGAGCTCTATCCACACAGTTATTTCTCTAATTTCTAATCACCGCTCAAAAAGCACTCTTTAAAATAAAAGTATGCAAAAACCTGAATGGATATACTTGCAAAACTGATGTCTGACCAAAATTTAGGCAAAACCTAATAATCTTTATGTGATTTCCTGCTAAAGAATGAAGACTCAAAAGTTCTGTGTTTACATAATTGTTATCCCTATACCAATCGCAATACCAAACAACTGAGCAGACAGAATATAAGGAGATGTCATATGTCAGCGACAAAGATATGGTGATCTGTACCAAAGCATGACCACCAGTTATGGAAAGGAAAGAAAATCAGATATAATTAATAAGGCTACTGTATTGGATGCCTTCATTCCAGGGGATCAGGGATGGACTTGGAGGTCAGCCGCCTCCCCACAGACTATGGATCTTAAGACAGAACCCTATATAAATACCAAGAGGGCTATTGTCACTGTGGGTGGTGGTGTGGGGCTCCTACAGGTTTTTGTGCTGCCCTCCAACTGGAGCTGGTCTAACTGTGGGGATAGGGTATTCTGAATCACAGAGGAACTGTTCACTGGATTGGAACTGTGCCACGAGCTGGTGAACTTTGATCGGGTGTCGCTCTGTCCCTCAACTACCAATAATATGGAAAGGATGTCGAGGAGGTGATGAGGCACCTAGTGATAACCAGGACTCCAGAGCACTCCCCTCTCTAGAGTTCCAGGTACCCCTTTATGAGAACGTGACTAACTAGGCACAAGGAATGCCTCGCTGGATCGGCAAATAGCAGCTACACGGAGAAAGTTTACAATGCTGCTTCGGTGCGGTTTCTCCATTAAGAGCACTTACTGGAGAGGTGGCATCTGGGGATACCAGGAGGTGGAGGCACTACCTTCCTTGTGGCTCCTAGGCTGCTTCGACTCTGACCGGGAGCAACAGCAAAACTGTATGAAACTGTGCCGGATTGGAGGATGGCCGCGACCTAGTCAAATTTTAAAGGACTGTCATTTGGGCATGGATTCTCCAATCCGGGTGCTTTTTGGACAGTTGGTGGCCGAGATTGAGAGTTAAGATAATTATGAAGTTTGGGGACTCGGATTCCCTGGTGCCCTTGTCTGGGGAGGACACGGCAAGGTGATAAAGTAATTAGCCTCAACTGATCTGATTAACTGTTATCAGCCCAGACTTGGTGCACTGGAGGGAACCTGTTCTATGAAACAAGTGCTTGTTTTAACTTCACTAAGTCTCGACTAGTGTTTAGGGATAAGGGCTATAAAGACTCTGTTTCACCCTTCATCAAGTCTCGGCTAATGTTTGAGTGAGCTGCCATGATCACTGAAGTTGTCCTGCTGGAAAAGGAGCTTGATTGATGGTGATACTCAGGCCGAGTACAGGGCTCCGTTACACCCACTGCTGATGGCTGTAAGACACTAGTCATCTAATGAAGTGGTCCTCAATCCAGACCCCATAGCCCACCAACAGTCCAGTCTTTGTCAGTATTTCCAGTTGAATAAAAAAGGGAAATACATAAATCCTGAACTGTTGGTGGGCCATGTGCACTGGGTCAGGAACCACTGTTCTAAGGAACATGAATAAATCTTTGAGGTGCATTAGTCAGTAAAAGGAAAGAGTGTGTATCTGTCCATCCGTCTGTCTGTCAGCAGCATATAGTACTTACATTCCTCATCCAGAGAAGGAAGTTAGACTAGCCTTCACGAACATTGCTTTGTAATTATGAAATTATTTGTCTAATAAAATTTGGCAATTTAACTTTTTGCCCTCTTTATTACAGACCTAACCGATTAACCAACCGATTATTGTATATATTCTAGTTTGCATAGGTTAAATGAAATTCGGCTTAATTATTCCCGACCACATATATATCTGGGATCTATGTATATGTTTACAAGTACCTTTATCTCCATAAATTCGAAAATAGGCCCTGGGCTTGCGCAGTGATTTTTTTTTGTATTGAATTATTTTTACAGGAGTAGTCTGAAAGTTCGCCAGATAACTCTATAAGGAGAATCAAACAAAAAAAATGGATTGGGGGTAAAGAGAAAGTTGTATCTTTTGGCCTTTTAGAGAGCCGAGGCTTTGGGATACGGGTTTTTCAAATAACCGTCAGTAATTTAGCATTTTGTTTTAGAGAAAGTTCAGCTACTCGTTTATTCTCATCTGTATATTTTATGACCATGGAGTTGCAGCTGTATCTTCATTGGCTGAAAACACACACTAATCTAAGCAAAACACAGCTATGAGTGCCAATGGCTCCGTTAGCACATACACTGATGAAGCCACAACATTGAAACCACCTGCCTCATTTCATGTAAGGTCCTCTCATACTGCCAAAACAACTCTGATGCATAAAGGCATGGACTCCACAAGACCTTTGAATGTGTCCCCTGGTATCTGGCACCAAGACATTAGCAGCAGTTTGTTTGAGTCCTGCAAGTTGCAAGGTGAGTCCGTCATGGATAGGATTTGTTATTCCAACACATCTTACAGATGTTCTATCGGATTAAGATCTGGGGAATTTAGAGATCAAGACAACATCATTGAACTCTTTGACATACTCCTCAAACCATTCCTGAACCATTTTTGCTGAGTGGCAGGGTGCCCTACCCTGCTGAAAGAGGCCATCAGGGAATACCTTTTCTTTAAAGGGATGTACGTGGTCTGGAGCAATCTCTAGGTAGGTGGTACTTGTCAAAGTAACATCCACACGAATGCCAGGACCAAATGATTCCCAGCAGAACTTTGCCCACCACATAACATTGTTTCCACAGGCCTGCCTTCATTCCATAGTGCATCCTGCTCACATCTCTTTCTCTGGTAAACAATGCACAAGTACCTGGCCCTCCACCCGATCTAAAAGAAAACAATTAAATCAGATGAGGCAACCTTCTTCAGTAGCTCCATTGTCCAGTTCAGATGCTCACATCCCCATTGAAGGTGCTTTGACTGGTACTCTGACCAGTCAGTGGTTACTCGGCGAACTGCGATGCACTGTGTGTTCTGTCACCTATGATGGCCAACATTTAGTTTTTCTTAAAAGTATGCTACAGCAGCTCTTTTGTGTGAGTGGACCAGCCTTCACTCCCCAACGTGCATCAATGAGCATCGGGCACCCATAACCTTGATGACAGTTCACCGATTGTCCATCCTTACACCACTTTTGGTAGGTGCTAACCACTGCATACCTAGAACACGCCACAAGACTTGCAGTTTTGGAGATGCTCTGATCCAACCGTTTAGCCATCATGATTTGACCCTTGTCAAAGTCACTCAGATGTTTTCACTTGCCCATTTATCCAACTTCCAACACATGAAATCCAAGAACCAACTGTGCACTTGCTGTGTAATTTATCCCACCCCTTGCCAGGTGCAATCGTAAGGATATAATCAATGTTATTCACTTTATCAGTCAGTGGTTTTAATGTTGTGGCTGATCAGTGTATCTCTCATCATGTATAGAATTCGCTTAAAAAGCAGTGCTTCACTTGGAGAATAACAGATACTTCGTTTTGATGGACATAACACCTTGTTCCACTTGCTAGTGGAGATATGCTAGCTGATTACAGCATTGATGTAAGTGCAATCAGTGTAATACATTTTGTAACCTTTTAACAGTACTACTCTATCTGCTAATTTTCTATCCCCCTGAGGATTTATCGGATAAGAAGGAGACTACATCACCTTTTACATACCCCAGAGGGGAGATCAGCACAGGACATCAGTATTCTTTTGTAAGTTCTCTACCTCCTGGGTTAAGTCACCTTACTTTACATACTTCACTATATGTGATTTTATATTTTTGTTGCACAGGTTGTATCCTCTATATCTTGTGTGTTATCCCATTTTATTTAGTTTATACTTCACTACGGAGTCGTATAAATTATTTTGTGTTCTGTGTATGTGAGGTACACTTCTCTGGTGATGGAACTGTTTGTTATTGTGTCACTATTTAGTACATATTGCGTAAATGCTGCATACATGTTTACAACTGCCACAAAGTACTGGTTCATATAAAAAGGATTTTATAATAAGGCAATATTAACACTAAAAATTCACACTTATCACTAGCCCTTGGCAAGTGGAAATTTAACTCTATAAAAATATAGTCCATGGACCCCCACTACCCTATTTGAAAGCAGTATCATATTGATGCCATGGCTGATAACGGAGGCCAGCAGAACAACAGAAGTGGCTTTCAACAATAGAGCTGGATATTGCGCGTTTTAAAGCAAAGACTTCAGAACTCTTACATCTCTCCCAACCTGTGCAGAGAATACTTCAAACACTCATATGAACAGACGGCACATAGCCCAGGCAGGAAGACAGATGAAGTGAGCGATCGGGAGTAAGTTCCTCTCTCCTCTTCCTTCTCATCCATGTAGATGTGCAGGGACAAGGATAAATCAAATAATCACAGTGAGGTTAATAATGTATTGGTTTCATAACTTCACTATGATTAAAGCTAAAATTGTGTACTACATAATTATAACAATCTATACACTGTGCTAGCCAAATTGCTTCAAATATATAATTTCAATGTTATAAGATTGTTATTCCCCCCTGAATTGTCAATGCTGTAGCAGCAAAGACTACAAATATGGGTTTCACAGATACATAGACACAGAGGAAAATGAGATACGGCTGTACATAATCTAGAACAGGAACAGAAAAAGATACATAGTGTGATACAGTAAAACGCAAAGTAATGCGCTAATACAATAATGCACTCACAAGATCAAAGTGAATAATGCGCCTGAACAGGTGCCTGCCCCGATAAATTTGTACTCACAAGATCAAAGTGAATAATGCGCCTGAACAGGTGCCTAACCCGATAAATTTGTACTCACAAGATCAAAGTGAATAATGCGCCTGAACAGGTGCCTGCCCCGATAAATTTGTACTCACAAGATCAAAGTGAATAATGCGCCTGAACAGGTGCCTGCCCCGATAAATTTGTACTCACAAGATCAAAATGAATAATGCGCCTGAACAGGTGCCTAACCCGATAAATTTGTCTCACAAGATCAAAGTGAATAATGCGCCTGAACAGAACACTTTAACACTATGTATCTTTTTCTGTTCCTGTTCTAGATTATGTACAGCCGTATCTCATTTCACACTATGTATCTTTTTCTGTTCCTGTTCTAGATTATGTACAGCCGTATCTCATTTTCCTCTGTGTCTATGTATATGTTGTAAAAGGTCGGGAACTGGGCCACGACCTTGAGAGGCTGTTTTGACTTTATCAGATAAGTATAAGTATATCTAGATACCATTGTCACTTACTTTGAGGTATCACATATATATATATATACTGTTTGTACTTTTGCATGGGTTTCACAGATAGTTGTGCAACTCATGATGTAATGCCTAGCGTACCCTTACACGATAGGAATTAAAGCGGCTCTGTCATCTTTTTGGTTTTCCTTTCAGAGAAAGATTTGGGAATTGTTACAGACAACAGACTAGGCAACAATGTGCAATGTCAATCAGCAGTGGCTATGGCCAGTAAGGTATTGTCATGCATGAAAAAGGGCATTAATTCTCGAGATGAAAATATCCTTTTGCCTTATAAATCACTGGTAAGGCCACATATTGAATATGCTGTGCAATTTTGGGCACCCATTCTAAAGAAGGATATTATGGCACTAGAAAAGATTGCAGAGTTCGGCTACAAAATTAATAAAAGGAATGGATCATATCAGCTATGAAGAAAGGTTAACAAATTTAAACCTCTTTAGTTTAGAAAAACGTCGCCTGAGGGGGGATATGATAACATTATACAAATATATTCGGGGCAAGTACAAACCATTGTGTGGAAATCTAATCACAAACCGGATTTTACATAATTTGTTGCAAAATTGTAAGTGCTTCAAACTGTTTTTTTTGGGGCTTCTTTTGGATCAACAGCAAAAAACAGATTTGAGGAAGGCTGAACTTGATGGACGCATGTCTCTTTTCAGCTATGTAACTATGTAAATTATGCTTCCTTAATCTTAATTATACCCCTTTCCTTGCCTCGTGCTTTTAAATGTTGTATTTTTTCTTGTTTGTGCTGGATCTCAATATACCTGGGAGCAGCCATTTTGTTCTTCTCTGTCTGCTGACTGATTTTACTGGTGGATTTTGGGTAAATTTGATTGGCAACGGAAACGGAACCTTGCTTTAAGTTCTACCCATTGTCCAGTTTTGTTAACTTACCCGATATACGTAAGGGAAAGCAGTCCCACTTGTATAAAAAATAAAAAGATTCAGACAGTGAGCTTTGTAGAAGCAGATGTTCCATTTAAGACTAAATTCTGAGAATGTGTGTTAAAGAACTCTGACTCACCGTGGGGTACAGTTCTATATACAGATGGTTAGAAATCATACAGATCTGAAAGCAGCTCTGAATTTAATAATAATAATAATAATAATAGCCAGTCTGTAATTAAAACTATATTGTCAAGAATGCACGTTTGTATTCCCGACACTATAGTGTTCATTTAATGACATTCAGGGTTACTCACTAAATTCTGCTTTGAATTCACTCGATTTCTGAGTTCAGTGAATAATAATATGAATTGTAAGGGGAGGCTGAATTGGGACTTCACCTATCCCCAGTCCAGTGGAATAAGGGATTTATCTTCATTTATAAATGCTCTGTGACATCTAGACTCCAGGAGACTGCATTTCAAATTTTATCAAGAAGGACAGAAACTGTGTCTGAGCAAAACTATTTTATTTTAAAGCTAAAAACAAGGAGTGCGTGGAGTGCTTTAAGTTATCTACATGTTTACGTGTAACCCAGCAGTAGTATTCCAAGCTTGGCCCTCTCCACTTTGTTGATTTCTCCCAGTCAGGAGAAGCCATTATTAAAAAGCTCTTACAGTTGTGGTTGCGATTACTGTGTTTCCCTGCCTGGAGCACCCCCAGCCTAGAAGCCCAGACAGGCCCAAGATCCTGGGAGTCTGCTTGTCACATGGCTTCCCTACTCCCCTACTCCCAATACTCACATCTCAAATATATAAAGTATGTAGATCCAAATACGCACTGTCTACTCCAACACATATCAGCCTCAGCCAGTTGTGAACTAAATTTTTCCCATAATTCTAAAGGCTGGTTCACAAAACTCTGGTGTTCTCATTTAGCCATTACATATGTTTAGCAGGTGTAACCCTTTAAAGATCATATTGAACTGCCCTGTGTGCCCCATAGAGAAAAAAGCAAAAAACATTCAACAGAGTTTTACCAACAGCTGACAATCTAATCTGTCACAAACCAAAACTTCTAAATCATTAAACCTGTATTTCAGATAAAAAAAAAATTTAAATCGCCATCCTGCCCCACTTACATTGCATGGGTTCTGAGAGGGGGCAATTGCCAACTTTCCTCTCCTTTTATAGAGTTGCTGGGGATCCCCATTTTTAATATAGTTCTTTATTAAAAGTTACAGTGGGGGATTGTAACACACTGCACTAGCATTAAAACAAACAACAGGGATTGTCCTGTGCAGCGCCGTTGGAATGTCCTGTGCAGCACTAGGTTCACCCTATTAGTGACGTGGCAGGTAGGATGACACATTTAGGCCAATATTTCAAAGGGTTTCAATATTTCCTAGTGACTGCTGTATGTCACTGAACAGAAAGTTCATTGGACGTTAACTTTTTTCTTTTTTTTTCTTTTTTTTAAACTCAGCTAACCACAAAAAGACTGAAAGCCAAAGGAACTGATGAAAAACAAACAGTCAACTGCATTTTTAAATGTCGCGTACAATGCAGCCGAGGGACTGACTTCACTCTGGTTAATCAGGAAATACATCCTTCTTCCACTGGTATTTTTAGAATGTACCTTTAAATGACATCTGATAGAGAGTCCTCAGGACACTTACCTCTTACCAAGTCATAATACAGAGTCATAAGGACACATACCTCTTACTAACTCCTAATATACAGACACCAGTACACACCGCTCTCATCAGACCACACTGATCTTTCCTTCTCACACAGACACAGCGACTTTGCATAATAAAAGGAAACATCCTTTTATTTAAAATGTAAACATTTTAATTATTAAGCCATGAAGGAACAGGAACGGAATGTCGTGACATACAGACGGACCTGTGTTTACGAGGAAGTGACATCGCCCTTATTCTTCATGGAGAGTCTGTCCCATTTACAGAGCACTTTGTGTTTAGCTCATTAGAGAGGGCATGCACAACTGTACAAAAGCATGCAGAGCAGAGTTTTGCATGCCCCCCTGCAAGGCAGTTGGAGTGGTATCATGTTCAAGGGCACAGTGGGCTTGACTTTGGCACTTTGTGGGAAGAAGATAACCCTCTGGCATCATTAAACACCATTTCTACCATTATGGTGCCACAGGGTACAATGGTATCAAGTTTAGAGCTGCGTTGGCCGCATAGAATGAGTTACACCAATCCCTTGGAGATCCTGTTGGCAGTCTCCTAGGGGGGGTTCTGTCCATGTAACAATGGGTGTGCTGAGGGATATTTCTGTAACAGTGTCAGTCTCATCTTTCACAGGAGTAGTCATGATCAATATTATACGAGCAGTCACCCTTCCTGTGTTGCAGTTGTCGGAATCAGCCAAGAGAGGATGCACTGACTTGTAAGAAAAACAGCCAAGGAGCTTGGTATAGAGCAGGACTCGCATCCCCTGGCATGGCACATTGGCTAATGTGGACATCTGTCTAACAGGAGCAATTGCTTTGCTCCTTGGGGGCATTCTCACTGAGATTGGCGTTCCCGCTTTGAACTGGTCCATTCTCCAAGCTCTCGTTCATCTTTTCACAGATAACATCCACCAAGCGTTCGAATACTTGCTTGACGTTGATGTTCTCCTTTGCGCTGGCTTCAAAAAACTCAAACCCTAAGAGGAAGAAAGAATAAAAGGATATTATTAGTTATTGTAATGAGCAGGGCCAAAATACATCCTGGATTTTCACCACCATTAGTATTGGATGGACGCACTACAAGATGAATAGTAATTAGAATTTTATATGTAACCTGATATGACCAAGGACTTGGGACCTCGAGCTGTGAATCCATTAGGGCAACGACAGAATGAAAAATTAAATCTCTATGTAAGCAAATTTTTTTTTTTTTTTTTTATATGTTCTTTCAAGAATGACTGTTAATAAACTTCTTGATCTTTGTGAGGCCAGTTGTGTAAGACCTGCATGAGTCACACTATACAAAGAGGAGGGGCAGCAGCATCTACAACTGTGATAGGATGTATTGTAAAACAATATATTGCACATACAATTACATTGCATTCAAGTCATTTTAGTGAAGCAATATTTTTAAAAAGGCCATGGATCCTGCGGCATCCCACTATGTGTCCAGCATTCAGGTGGACGGGTTCCCTTTAGAGATTTCAAATCCCCATGTTATAATGGACATTAGCTTATCATACCCAATTCCTCAGCCAACCGACGTCCATCTTCAGCAGGGATCACTCTGTCATCTTCCAGGTCACATTTGTTCCCCACCAGCAGGACCTGTGCATTGTCCCAGGAGTAGGTCTTGATTTGTGTTGCCCTGGAAGGAGAATGTATATATATATATATATCTTAGTGAATACACAGCTTTAGATAATCTGCAACACAACAAAACATCTCCACAATAAGGATTCTTTTGTTACATCCACTATAAGATAACATAATAGCTACAGACACCTACCAAAATACTGGTTTACTAAACTATTACTTGAAACCAGTTCCACAAGGACAGTGGTGTCCACCAAAAGGTGAATAGCAGATAAGTATTCACTCCTGGTAACACCATGCTAATCTCTAATAGTGACTCCAGGACAAGATTAATCATGATTAGATACCATGCATAAGCCGATCTTCAGCCCCATCCCAATAAATCCATCCTACGACGGACACTGCCTATTGCAAAACGCCTCTACTACAGCATATTAGAGCACACCACTTTTCCTTGCGTCTATCCAACATCTATGGTTTATGGAGTACGCAATCCTGTTCCTTCAGGGTGGGGGGGGGGGGGGGGGGGGGGGAGGGGGATGATTGGTAAATAAGTTGTAGAATATTCCATTTTGGGTTAAACATTTTGTGCATGCATTTCACACTCCGGTATGATTGATCATGGGTGGCATATATTGTTGCAAGGTTTTTTCTATTTATAAATTTCTATGGGAATGACCATATAGGGCTATTCAAACGGTCAATAAGAATATTGTATCAGTAGCATTGACACTGTAATGATAATGTCTTATTGTACACCCACGTTTGAGTTGTGTGTATATATAGAATGTTATACATGTAAGAAGAGACACAGAACATGACGGGCAGAGTACCTCCACCTAACACTCAGAATGGCTTTAAAAGAAAAGCCAAGTAAATCTGATATTTGTTGAGTGCCACAGAAGAACATATGTATATATAAGCCAAGGTGAGCCAAGTTTTCCAGAAAAAAAAAAAAATAATTTATATATGCGTATGAATTATTATTTACCAGTCCTGCACAGCATTGAATGAATCCACGTTGGTTATATCATACATGAGCAGGAAACCCATTGCGCCACGGTAATATGCAGTGGTGATTGTGCGGTACCGCTCCTGGCCAGCTGTATCCTGTATAGAAAATAAACACTGATTAGGATCCAGTGGGATGGACCCTTTAATCCACTAAACATGTCACTGTCATTAATGGGACAATATAGTCACCAGAATAACTACAGCTTATTGTATTTGTTCTGGTGAGTAGAAACATTCCCTTCAGACTTTTTGCAGTAAACATTGTCTTTTCAGAGAAAATGCAGTTTTTACATTACAGCCTAGTGATGACGCCACTGGCCACTCCTCAGATGGTGGCTGCTAGAAGTGCTTCCTGGGGCAGTGCTTCACACTGTGCATCACTGCCATTTAGTGTCTCCTCCCTCTGCATGCAGACACTGAACTTTTCTCATAGAGATGCATTGATTCAATACATCTCTACGAGGAGATGCTGATTGGCCAGCGCTGTGCTGGCTCTGAACCCGAGCTGCCTCCTTGACAGTCTCAGACAATCGAATGGGAAAGCTATGTGATTGGCTCAGAACAACACTTCTGATGATGTCAGCCAAGGAGACAGATCAGGGACAGAGCCAGCAGCAAGGGGATTTCGGGGGGGGGGCAGATAGTCTTTTTTTTTAATAATTCTTTATTTTCTCGTGCAATTGGTTACAAACACGCCTGCAGCGCCACGATAGCAGCTGCTGGCAATTCCGATTCAAACGTTGACATATTTAAACAGTTGCACATTTTATAATTATGAGGTATAACAGGCTAACAGTAGTTAAATCAGCTATAAAAAAAAAAGAGGTACACATGTTGGAGCAAAGTGTCGGTGGCAGATAGCCTTTTTGTTTGTATTCCTGACCCTATAGTGTTCCTTTAAGTTACTGTGCTCTCCAGTGGAATGAAATTTTAACTTACTAAACAGGTCACTGTGCACCCAGTGGGACTGACCCTTTAACCCACTAAAAAGGTCCCTGACATTAGGTTACTGAGCTCCCCAGTAAGTTTGTTTACCGTATATACTCGAGTATAAGTCGAGTTTTTCAGCACATTTTTTGTGCTGAAAAACCCCAACTCGACTTATACTCGAGTCAATGTCTGTATTATGGCAATTTACATTGCCATAATATAGACAATGGGGCTGTGCAGGAGGGGGGCTGGCAGGAAGCTCTTACTTACTTCTCCTGCAGCTCCCGTCAGCTCCCTTCTCCTCCGCACCGGTCCGGTCAGCTCCCTCTGCAAGTCACAGTGTAAGTCTCGCGAGAGCCGGGGGTGGTCATAGCACGGCTTTTGCGAGACTTACACTGGGAGCTGACAGGGTAGCTGACTGGACCGGCGCGGAGGAGAAGGGAGCTGCAGGAGAGGTAAGTTACAGCTCTGCCAGCCCCCCTCCTACACAGTGCACACCACTGGACCACCAGGGAGTGAGAGCCCCCACTCCCTGGCCAGCTAACAAGGGGGGGGACGAAAAAATTAATAAAAATTTAATAAAATATTAATAATTAAAAAAAAAACACTACTAAAAAAATACTAAAATAATAATTTAAAAAATAATAATAAAAATGCCCACCCCCCACCAAGGCTCTGCAACACATACACAAACACACACTGCACTCATACACACACACGCACTGCACTCATTATATAAACACACTGTAAATAAATATTCAATTAATATAATTTTTTTAGGATCCAATTTTATTTAGAAATTTACCAGTAGCTGCTGCATTTCCCACCCTAGTCTTATACTTATACTCGAGTCAATACGTTTTCCCAGTTTTTTGGGGTAAATTAGGGGCCTCGGCTTATATTCGGGTCGGCTTATACTCGAGTATATACGGTAATTCCTTTTTGTTTCAGGATTTTTAAGAACCCCAATCACACTTCAACTCCTTACCCAGATCTGCAGTTTGACTCTCTTCTCGTTCCTATAAACAGTTTTCACCTTGAAGTCTATGCCCACAGTGCTGACGAAGGCGGATGTGAAGGAATCATCGGCGTAGCGGAAGAGGAATGAGGTTTTACCCACACTGCTGTTACCGATGATGAGGAGTTTGAACATATAGTCAAAGCTTTGATCTGCAGCATCTTTCTGGTGCTGGCGGGTGTCATTTGCAGACGCCATCTGTGAAGTCAGAGTAAAAACATTTACAAACCCTTTCACATATGGACAGGTGATACCTAGAATACACAAACCAGCTACCAGGACAGGTATCACATAAACATCTACATTGTTATGATGCAGAATATTCGTTCAAAATTCTAAAAATGCAGTCACCATAGAAACACTTGCTTGTAATCAGCTGGTAAATTCCATTGGCAAGTACTCCAATTTTTAAACATTCCACCTGATTGTGACATTTTCACGAACTTCTCCCCCTGAGAAGTGCACACAGAAGGAAGGTGTTCCATTCCAAGAAGTTATACAACTACTCCAGCGTTTCCCAATTGGTGTTCCACGAAACCCTGGGGTTCCGACAAAATGTAGGGAAACAAAACGGCGGCGCGCACAGCAGTGAGCAGGGAGAAGGAATATGATGTTACTTCGGCATCACTAAAAGGTGCGCGATGGAGCTGTGCAGGAAGATCACTGCTCCCTCGCCGCCTGCACGCCAGCTCCCAAGCACAGCAGCCCCACTGGACTGCAGGGAAATAGAGACTGCGTGCCAGCACTCCCTAAGGTAGGGAGGCTGAGTGGAGTGGAATTTAAAAAGATAAATAAATTGTGTGTTTCTTTTAAGGAATTTGTATGTGTGTCAATGAGAGTGTATAAGTGTTTGCATTTGTGTCTGTCAAAGAGTATGTGTATGTGTCACTGTGTATCTGAGTGTGTGTGTATATATGTCAGTATGTGTGTGTATGTATGTGCCAGTGTATATCAGTGTGTGTGTGTATATATATATATATATATATATATATATATATATATATATATATATATATATATATATATATATATATATCGGAGTGTGTGTATATGACCATGTGTGTATCGGAGGGTGCTAGTGTGTGTATCTAAGTGTGTGCGTGTGTATTTGTGAGTCAAGATGTGTGTGTGTGTGTGTCAGTGTGCATGTGTATGTGTGTGTCTGTATCTGTGTGCCACTATGTGCCAGAAACACACACTGGCACATACTAACACAGATATATATATCTCAACACGAGATGCGCCAGCCCAAAATAGTTCCACGAAATCAGGCTTTGCAGTCTGTCTATTTCAGGAATATCAAATACACAGTTTTTATATACAAATAAGAGTTTGGGAATGTTTCCAGAGTATCTGTGGTTCGAATAATGTACTTACCGAATGCCGCTTCATTCGTGTAAATAGTGCCGAACATATTTGGGTATGGAAGTCTTAGCGGTGTCCAATTTTAGTTCCATACACTCTACAACCAAACACCGCTGCCTGTGTTCATGTCCCAGGATCCTGATGAAAGTCTGTGATACAGACTGAAACGTTGATTTTTATTTTGAGCTAATAAAAGCTAAGTTTTATTCATTCGACTTGGAAGTCCCTGGAGTGCTATCTTGTACTTTTGGCTGTATCTGTTTGCTGATAAGCACCGGGCAAGTACATCAAGGAAGGTGGAGTGCATATATATATATATATATATATATATATATATATATATATATATATATATATATATATATATATATATATATATATATATATATATATATATATATATATATATATATCATACACACACACACACACACACACACACACCTTAACCCCACTTCCCCCTCAACCAACATAGACTCCTGAAGCTCCCATATAATGCTATCCATATCCCACGATTCCTAGTGCGCAGGTGTACAGTAGGTATTATGGGATGCTACAACATTGTTGAAGGCATCCAACATCACTTGAAGCCTTTATTGCTATGCCAGCAGTATAGTACATGAAGAGGAAAACGTTATTTAGTATATTAAAATTTCCATTTATGTATTTGCTAGCATAATGGACACTATATTCTCTTTAAAGTGACATTACGGTATGTGGCTGAACTTTAATGATCCGGTGAAATAAGATATCCACCTATTGCCATGTTAGCTGAAGGTGGGTCTTCAATAAGAACAGAAAGACAGAAAAAGTCACTTACTCATCTGTTGTGATTAAGAGGTTAGGCATCTGACACTCACTGGAGCGGTTAGAATCTTACAGAATAAGTCACCTAGCTCAATATACAGATCAGTAGCCAGTGTTGTTTTTGGGGGCCGATACAAATATTCCTCCTCAGCACCCCAGTTTTAACAAAGGAGAGATTTTAGATATCAGCAGTCTGAGCTCCTTTATTTTCATGCTTGCTGTAAGACTGTCCCGATTTTTTATATCCTAAAGAAATGTGGACTTTTTTCTAAAGGTTTTACGGCAGACTAGAATTTATAAATAATTCCAGCAAATGCAATGTACGGTTTCTAACATTTGAAATGTTATTGTAACAAAACATATTCCTATAAAAACAGTCAGTTTTTTGGTCAGGAAAAAAAATAAATAAAAATTATAGAATTATATATTTATTAACTGACCAGTGGCCAAGCAACTTTTTCATGCAAGTTCCTTTCCTTTTGTCGCAGTCTATATCACAATATATACACAATAAATCCTATAACTTTACACACGGTCACATTATCTGATGGCCCAGACCTGGAGAGCACAGCCCACGTGCTTACTGTGTACCTGTTCATTTCAAAAGAAAGCAATAGCCCTAAATATGTATAGCTGGAAGCAGATAAAGGATAGGGGTGGTATGCTAGAAAAAATACAGGCACGTCAAGGGATTTAAAGTGGCTTAATAAATAAAAAATAAAAAAAAAGTTATAGCAAGCGTTAAAATACTTTGGCTGCCAGCGAGCTATAAAACAGACATTGATCTTTGCACATCCACACGGTTATCCGCAGACTATACTCCATGACAAGAGCTGATCAGACTGGAGAACTGCGCCAGCCAATCAGCAAGAGCGGAATAGCATGCGCATTGGATAGGGAAATGAGTAGACCAGATGGAACTATTTTTTTATCTACTGTTTGTACAGAGCTGTAGAATAGATTGCCACTGAACAAATAAAATGTAATTACCATGATTAGGAAAGATAATCCCCAGCTCCACCCGTTGTCTTAAGACACCTAGTCTGGTATACAGTTATAAATGCAATCATCAGTCTATCACGTACACAGCACTGTACAAACATTCACACAAGCTTCTCATTCTAAATACAAAGGATGCAGGATCAGTAGTTATAAAAATAAAAATAAATAAAAAAGAATACATATATCTATATTCTGTACCTGTAGGCTGTATGTTTACTAATGCAGCCGATATATGTATATATATATATATATATATATATATATATTTGTGTTAAGGGCTCCTGATAGTACAGAAGATACAAACACTGTTAGGTGTGGGATGGTATTACAAGAGCAAGTCGGTTGTGGTGTGCCGGAACCGACGATGAGGTAGACCTGTAAATAAAGAGGGCCCACCTAGAAGAAATGTAAGAAAAAGGAGTTGATAAAGAGGAGTGGGTGGGAGGGTGATGCAGCGCTGACCTCGGACGGTATGGAGCCAGGTAAGGGGTGTCCCTTAAGTAGGTAGAAGGTGAGTCATACGCCCCTCCCACAATTACAGGCCAAAAGGCCTTAATACTTGTGTTAAGGGCTCCTGATAGTACAGAAGATACAAACACTGTTAGGTGTGGGATGGTATTACAAGAGCAAGTCGGTTGTGGTGTGCCGGAACCGACGATGAGGTAGACCTGTAAATAAAGAGGGCAAAAGTAGAAAATCAAAATTTATTACGAAACGAGCAATATACATACTTTAACCAGACATATCTTGAAAGGCATCTCTAACTTCTTGTACTGGGTTAGGTGTGTATCTAGAGTATGCAGAGGACTTCCAGCGCTGTAGTGGCTGCTCCTAAGCGGAAGGAGTGGCCCGAATAGTTATTTGCTTTTAGGCCTAGTTGTGTAAGTAATGACCTGACGTGGGTCATGAAGGTGGTGGTAGTGAGTACCGAACCTTGTAGACAAAAGTGGTTGAGATGGTGATGCTTGTAAAACCTGGGTATATGTGTCCAGTAATGTGACGGGGCACCACTCGTTGTGGGTAGGATAGTATCTAACCTCTACCGGAGGTGCGTGTTGATTGGTTTTGGAGTGATGCAGAGGCAAGATATAGTAATCCATGTGTTTTGTTAAGTGTGAGTGAAGCAGAATGTGAGTGGACTGGGTTGTGTAGATGGCGGTAAATTCTCTTGGTCTTAAAACCCATAAAAAGCCATATAGATGGCGGTTTTAATAACAAGGTTTGTGTTGTTGGCAAAGGGTTTTAAATCTAGTAGTTTGGATAGATCTTTGAAAATATTGACGTCTATGGGTAGCCTTTGCGCAGTACGTGGGGGTTCGGATCTCTGAATACCCCTAAGGATATTTGTGATCTGGTAGGAGGACATGAAACTTGTGTTGATTGGTTTGTAATGTTAACATGTGATGTTGTATGCCTGTTAGATATAGCTTGATTGTGTTGTATGATAATTTGAGTTTGAGGTGGCAAAAAGGAAGCAAAACCCAACAAGGATGTCATAATGAAAGGTTGTGCGATATTGTGTGATGACAGAAATCTTTTGAATAGAAGGAAAGCCCTGTCATAGGTCTTCCGGGTATTGGCGGATAGCGCTAATTGTGACAATGTCCTGCTATGTTGCATTATAGCGTCTAGTCCATGACTAGTTGGTGGAAAGGTGGAGTGGTCGTGGCTGTGCGTGCAGCTGACGGAAGTATTTGTCGAAAAGCCTGTAAATTGAAACAAGACAAATGGTCAGCAGCCGTGTTGTATACACCTGGGACATGCACACAAAACAAGAAAAAATTGTGACACGCGGCCAGCCAGGTGAGTTTCCTCAAGAACCTCATAATGGTCAGTGATTTGGATCGACCTTTGTTTATGATGTGGTGCGTTGCTTGGTTGTCTGAGTAGCAACGTACTGACGAACCTGCCCATAGATGCCCCCATGTCACGGCAGCTGCCACAATGGGATATATCTCAAATAGAGCTGAAGTAGTTGGAAAAACTCTCCAGGTCCTGAACCTCTGGAGGCCAACTACCCCAAAGCCATTCATTCCCGTAAATTACTGCGAAACCTGTGGTAGACCCGCGTCTGACCAGATGGTAGGTGAAGAGTCAGACAATTCAGGGGGAAACATGCTTCTCCCATTCCAGGTGGTTAAAAGTTTCTCCACATAAGTAGGTCTGCCGTGGCCTGGGTATCCAGGGGTAACCTGTGTGCATCATGCTAAACAGTGGGAACATGTTTAGGAGTCGTGAGATGAAAGCCCGGCCTTGGGGTATAATGCGCATGGCAAAATTTAGTGACCCAAGTAGAGATGTAATTCTTGCGGTTGCAAGTACCGAGGTGTAAGTATAGGTTGATGTTGGTAAGAATGTTCTCTATATTGGTGTGTGGCAGGCTGGCTTGCTGGCTGTGGCTGAGTCTAGTATGATTCCTAGGAAAGTGATAACTGTATCTGGTCCTTCGGTTTTGGTGGGGGGAAACTGGGACGCCCACCTGTTTAAAAAAACTGATGGTTTCTATGAGGCTACTGGGTGGAGAAATATTCTCTTCGATCAGTAAGAAATCATCCAGTAGTGTATAACTGTAGGGCATCTGGCTACATTTAACAATAATCAGCATAGTGTTTCGGCGAATACGTCGAAAAAGGCCGGACTACTTTTGAACCAAACGTTAAACGTGAGAAAAAATAGTAGTGCCCGGCCCACTTAATGCCATGCAGGTGCCATAGTGTACGGTGGATAGGCAATAATTTGAAAGCATGTGTTATGTCAGTCTTGCTGAGCCGTGCTCCGACACCTGCCTGCATGATAGCCGTAATGGCGTGATTATTGGCAGAGGTGTGAGGTGCAGACAGATCGATGATAAATCTTTGTTTGTGGGAAGATTTCCCTTTATATCCGTTAAGTATTGCTTAGGGTACATTTTAATTGGACACATAGTTTTCGCCTGTGCTCTAAAGCATGTTTGAACATATATGCAATAACCTACATCCACTGTAATTACATGCACAGACATTGAAATTATTACATATTTGGGATTTTCCCAAAAACTTGATAGGACGACCCAGTTTATCTTTGGGCGTTTCCTCTGCTGAACCAGCGGAACCAGTGCCCTGTGAGGTAGTAGGTTCGTTTGCAGTGGTAGGACAAAATTGGCAGTATGGCCATGGAGGAGCAGTATGCACGGGCCGGTGTTCTCAAACCTGCAAAGTGTCTGCAGAAAATGACAGTATCAATCTCGCTCCAGTTGGACCTTGTCCCGTACTGTGAGAATGCGCCAGACACTTTGGAAAAATCCTAGGGGATGTACTGGCAGGCTAATTATGCCGGGTAAGGCGAAACCATTAATCTTGTTCTTTGGTGACAGGTGAGGCCCTGCTAGTTGCCAAGTGGCTATGAGAGGCTCTGTCTATGAGTTGGCGCGAGGGGTTATTGAGGCCACCCGTCGTAGTGGCAGGAATCGTAGGCCTCTCGGTGATAGTAAAAGAAAACAGGGGGAGGGAGTGACAGGTGAGGCCCTCTCTATAAATATTGCGAGGCGGCTAACTCACGTGTGGCCCGATGGCGTTTGCCTCCGAGACTTGGAGGCGGGGTGTTGGCCTCGCGGACCACTAAACGATAGGCAGAAATGCCAAGAAGGGAGATACCTATTTGGGCCTATACCCCTAACTTGCCAGTACTCTATGGCCTAGAAGAATGAAACGTATGTGAACTACAGCGTGAGCAGGCTTACGTACCTGGTAGTATGTATAAAGTTTTGAGAATCGACAGGTATGAAAACCTGGATAAACCTAAAAAGGGATAGAGTGAGAATGGATCCCGTGAGACCTGTGTAATCTGTATAGGCTGGGATTATGGCTTCTAGCAGTATGTGTGGGAGGTGTAAAAGTCTATGAGTAGGATAGTGACATGACTGCCCATGCTTGGTGACAAGCGTTATGCTGAGTCCGATACCTGGCAGCAGGGGATTGGCCGTGTAATGTGTATATATGGAAGGTGATCAGATGATATGCATGTCACTAAACTGATCTGGGAATGTAAGGGGCTTTTATTTTTTTTTATTTTTTTTTTAATTCTTTATTTTTGTAGTGCATGTTATAACAAAAGAGCTTGCACAGCCACGACAGCAAGGGCAAGTACAATAATGACAGTAGAGACAGACATCATCATGGCAGTTGTGAAACAGCACAACATTTTTTAAGTAAATGAGATCTATATGTTTACAGTGTATGTTCTTGTTTAGTTTAAGTGTGTTAGTAAAATTAATATAACAGGCTAGTTCCACATGTCTAGACAGGAAATCACGTTTACATGAATTAAAGAGGCTAGCTAGGCATGTGGGTAAAGTCTCAGTAAAGTGTCGCTGTACGCAGTATTGTTGCATGAGTGAGGAGTCACAGATCTGGGTCACTGTCATAGGTCTGCAGTACGAAGGAGAATAACAATGCTAAACACAAATCTAGTTAAGTAGAAGATGACAGTGGGTTACATGTAAGGTTAGCGTGGAGCTCCTCTAATAAGTGTTAAACAGTAGCTTGAACTAAATAATACGTTTTAAACAGTAGCTTGAACTAAATAATAAGTTTTAAACAGTAGTTGAACCAGGTGGGTGGCTATATATATCATGAGGGAAACTATCTGGTGAGACCGTTCTATAGTCTAACACGTTTTTCTGCTCGACACATTTTAAACTGCAGTATGTTATGTTAAGTACATGTGTCTGCACAATTGGGATGGAGTGAACTAACGCCACAACAACGTATATAAAGATCAGTACACGTTAGACAGTGGCATGAGAATATGCACATTTGAGTTTTTTATCCCGCTTAACTAAACATTTATAACATCTAAGTGAAAGTATAGGAGGCAAATAATAATAAAAAACAAACGATTTTTAAAGCTCAATATTGCTGAATTGGTCATTCTAATGCAGCTAGCACTTTACATCAGATTACCTACCATCTAAATTATTTCTCTAGCTTCTAATGGAGCTGCTATATTTTTACAAGCTAGTTTTGTAACTGGGCTTCACGCGGATTGTAGATTAGCTAACTAGGCTGTATGATCATTGCCTTAGGTTGCTGCATATTTGTAAATAGTTAAGCACACATGTCGACTGGACAGGATAAGCAGTATGTCAAAATAAGAGTCATAATTTTAAACTAAAAGTCATAATAGTAGGTAACGTAACTGAGGCTAAGGCATAGATTAATATTTCTTCCTTTTTTCCGTCTTTTTCCCTTAAAAAAAAAAAAAAGGTTATCAATCACTTATGGTCTAAGCTAACATACAGCTGAGATATTGGAAAAAACATATACGCTTTCATGCTGTTATATTTTTATGCCGCTGAGCCAGCAGTCTTGCTTCGGTGTCCCTGTTCAGTGACTTGTCTTGTCCTGCAGCCATGTCTCAGAGTCCAAAAATTTAGCCGATGCCCTTGCTAGGCTTCTGTATGACATACGTGTAGTGTCCATTGCGTTGAGCCGTGTCTCGAGTGTTGCCTTTCTGAGCCCATCTTACGGTGCCTCGAGGCCTGTTGCCCTCACGCTGGAAGTCGGCTCTGATTGTACCTCGTGGGGTGAGCAGCCGCACAGACCCTCTTGCTGCCGCAATGACGGTGTTGAGTTGGGTTCTGTTACACTGGTTCTGATTGCCCGCACATGGGGCTTGTGTGGTAGTCCCAGGTTTGCGTGTTAGCAGGTAGGGACGTACGTCAGGTGGACATGGCGTCCTTTCTCGCCGGGAGGACTGCTGGAGTCTGCGTTGCCGGATCGCCGCTTTGGAGGCTCGGGGTATGCACCTGTAGTGGCTGCGTCGTGCCGCCGGTCTGATCCATGAGGCCACTAGTGTTTCTGCCTGGCGGTATGTTGATCCCCGGCTGTGCAGCATGTCCCATAGCCTGGTGCAGAGCCAGTCAAGGTTGTCATGTTGCGGTGTAAGTGGATTGGGGTGGGTGCTCCGTTTTTGAGGTCTGTGCCAGGCGGCCATTTTGGTAGAGCTCTGGTGGCCTGAAGACCCTGCATGCTGTATCGTTCGATTGTCCGCTGTTTGGTCTGATCGATTGGTCCAGCGGGGACCGGGATATCCCCCACCGGTCCAAAGGGGGGGGGGGTAGTCCGCTGTGCTGTCGCTTAATTGCCCCGGCGCCGAGGGGAGCGCCCGTCTTCCCCCAGGCCCAGTAGGCCGCAGACTCATCTTTGCTTTCCCAGGTCCGGCGGGCCCCGGGGTGGTGTCTTTCTGGTTTGCGATGTCCCCCAAATATGAGAGGTGCACCCTCGAGGTTCCTTGGGCCTTATGGCCGCTGTAATTTTCCCTTTTTCAGCCCGTCGAGCAGGAGCACACTTCAGACGCGTCTGCTCGTCTCGGTGTCCAGGCTCCGCCCCCTGTAAGGGGCTTTTAATGTGAAAATGACAATATGCAGAATCATAAATGTTGCTGTAAAGTGACGTATGAATGTAAGAACCAGAACGTGTGATTCAAAACCGAAAGTCTTGTGAGACGTATATGCCGTGTTCTTGAATACTCGTGTTACGTCGTCTGAGTGTGTCAAGAAAAGGCCTGAGTTTGTAAATGCCATGTGAAATTATGTGAAATGACAATCTATGCAGAAAATGTTGTGACGTATGAGAGGTTGAACCAAGCGTGTGATTCAACCCGAAACCCTCTGTGGAAGGTAGGACCGTGTTCTTATATACTCGTGGTATTGCGTATGAGTATGATAAGAAATGGCCTGAATAGTTAGTGCCATGTAATCGTAGTGTACATGGTTGTAATAACATCTCCATTATACTCTTAGAAAATAGGACTGTGTCCTTGAGCTTGTGGTATGTGTACGAGCATGACAGAAAAAGGAGCCGTAATGTAGGCTAACCATAACTGTTGTATAACAGGATGTTATACTAATATATCCTAATTTAATAATATATCTGAGCCCTCACTTAAGTATAATTTATAACACATGAATAGGGAGGATATGCTTAAACATCATATGTATATAAAATACAGTCTGTGTGTGTGTGTGTGTATGTATAAAATAGATGAAGTATCAATATGAAAATATATATACAGAGGTACTTAATAAAAGACTAAAATTAAACTTATTTACCAGGATAATTGCCAAGTACAGAAAATTTTATAAGGATAAATAGAAACATGGTAACATACTGTGAATACTGAATAAGGATGCATACGATTGCTACATACACGGTACCTAGGTTTCCGGAAACCAGAGGGTTAATTCGCCTGTGACTTGGCCGTAAAGTAAGGCCGTGAAAAATCGTGACGCCGTGGGAAGTGATCCGGGCGACGGACTTACGTTTTTGAAGACCTGAGGACTCAATCAACAATGAAGACCGGGTTTTTGTGCGTGGCTGGCCGGGAGGAAAGACCTGAAAGGAGTTCCTGGACACCGCTAACACCAACGAAACGCAGAGTTTCCCCGAAAGCAAGATGGCGCCGTCCGTGAACCGGAAGTGGATTCAGGATGCAGCGCTGACCTCGGACGGTATGGAGCCAGGTAAGGGGTGTCCCTTAAGTAGGTAGAAGGTGAGTCATACGCCCCTCCCACAATTACAGGCCAAAAGGCCTTAATACATATAATTTTTTTTATAGATGTTGCTAAATCAAATACTAATCTAAGTAAATAACACAGATTTTTGTTGGTGGGCAAACATTACACAGATACACTGCCAAGCCAGGGGCACTGTAAGCACCAGAACAGCTTATTGCAGAGAGTATTTACCCAACCTTATCTCCTTCCTCAAGTTAACAAGTCACTTATACCTATCTTGGCCCTTTTCCTGGAAAAGCTGTATATGTCTGACCTCTTAGCCTGTTTATGCTGATATGTCTCTAGTGCTTGGCACTCTTCCCAGCACGTTGATACCATACTGCTCCTGATCCAGCATGTACCAGACTCTACATGTCATATCTCTAGTGCTTGGCGCTCTTCCTCTACTATTTCTAACAATTCACCTAATGCCCTTCTTCCTGACTGTCCATTATGTTTTATTTCTTTTTCTTTTTTTTTTTTTAGCATTTGTCGCCATTTCCTGAGGTTTTTGTTGGTGAACTAACAATAAGCTCCTTGGCCCTAAATTAGTAGGTTTTATTAAAAACAAAACAAAAAAAAAACCCCACAATAATTAGCAATAAAGCTATTGTTGTTTTACATGGATTAGTTTTGGTGGGTTAAAAGGAAGAGGCAAGGTGTAATATCGGACAGAAGGTCAACCATAAAGTTATGATGGGTTTATAGGATAGAAATATTCACAATTCAAAACAAATGGCAACATGTTATACATAGAATAGAAGACGTATTACTCGAAAAGATGATATTCAGGTTTTGACTCGAGTCATGTGCTAACCAGCCACAAATAAAATATTCATAAGATGCAATAATGTGCGTTGCTGCTTATTTCCTTATTTGGTTTTTTTTTTTACCTACATAGAGACTATAAAAATACGAATCATGGGAAATTTTTTAAGAAAAACCAATACTACATTAAAAAAAAAAACAAAAAAAAAAAAAAACACATTTTAGATTTTAAAAAGAGATTAACAAACATGCTAAAATACATACACATTATTTTCTCTATTCGGGTTCATGGTTTTATTCCCCTCTCGGCTGTTGCCATGGGGCTGGTTTAGACTGATACGATCCATTCTGATCTAAAATGCACACGTGTGGGCTGCATTGGCAAAAACACAGGCTGCCATGTATATTTCAGTTATTACAGCCCCAGATCGTGCATTTTTATTCTAAGCCCCCTATTTAAACAGTGGGGTGGTCACATAAGGCCACAGGTTAGTCAGCAAAGCTTGCCATTGTTGAAGTATGACAGATTAGTCAATGGTCCCACCCTTTCTAAATAAACTGGAAAAGTGATCAGTAATATGTACGTATGTTTAAACCACTCCTGTAACCCGTACTAGGAGAGCGAGACTATCTGAGAGCCAGTTAGTCCTCTCTGCCCGTCTGTTCCAATGCTGGCTAGATCGTTTTTGCCAGGGACTCAGATTACCCACATGGTATTCATTTTGAAACCCATTGTTGAATTGTAGTTTTGCGTATGCATTTTAAAATTGAATACGGCAGATATTAATACAAAATCTTAAAAACAAACCCTTCACTAGGCTTTTCACACCACTAAAAGGATCTACTTTGCAATAAATGTGGTGTTCAAGGATGGCTGGCAAAGAGGGCAGAGGTGCAATTGCCCCCTGGACCACTAATATAGAGAGGAATATGGGCTACTGCCTCACAGTACTATTCTAAACATAATTTTGTAACTATTATTTTATCAGTATTAGAATTCTTGAATTATTAGTTTAAAATCAATAAAAAAAAATTAAAAAATAAAAAAGGAAGAAAGGATAGGACGTACTCATTCCAATCACTGGGGTTATTGGGTCCCAACACAGGGGTTAGGAAGCACGGCAATTTAAGACAGTCTTTTATCTACAGCATGCGTTAGCGGATTTCCCAGATAGATCATATGATGGAAAGGGGTTTTACTTTTCAATTCCTATATTCTATGTACTTTAACTGGGCTTCATTTTACTAAAGAAACAAGTGACTTTAGTGGTTTGGAAACACTCTTATAAACACAATTTCCCAGCTGGACCCTTCTGTTGCTTTTCATCTCCTTCCTATAATATTGTAAAGCGCTATGGAATATGTTGGTGCTATATAAATAGTAATATTATTATTATTATAAATAACGTTTGCATTCTACAAAACTTGGTCTTGTAACCTGCAAAATACAAATAATCTGCCTCCGGGTGTACATGTAGATATCAGGACATGTGCCAGGTATAGTCAAAATTGTGTATTTTTAAATAAACAACCATAGTTTTATATATGAATGCTTCGTACCCAGAGAAAGAATGACTCCACACATAATCCATTGAACACCCAGTGTGTTCGGTATCAGGAATATGTGAAGAATCTGGTTTCCGAGTCCTGGTATCTATACAGTATGCTGCATGGCTGGTTTTGAAATCACTCGGCCGCATCCCTGACATAACTCCGTCACATAGCTCCATCAGGAGATCTGCCCTCGGGGTGTTGGAAATTATGTGTAAATTTAAAGAGGAACTATCATTTCACTTTTAGTGACAGTTCCTTAATCCCTCAATCCAGCTATTTCTATTGAAGATTTTACTGGGGTATGTGTACTTACCTCCGCAGCACCTCCAGGTGTGGGCTATGTATTGATCGATGATGCTACGGGAACACCAAACCATCGCTTGGAAAATGCAGCATAAATGCATGCTCACAGCCTTCCAGGGTGATGTACGTGTGTGCGAACGCACAGGGCACTATGGGTGTTAAAGTTACTGGCAGGGTTATTAAGTACAGTAAAAATTCCAAATTTAAAGTACAAATAGCCAAACTGGAACAATTCTCTAAGTCACCTATGCTATCCATTCAGCTACTCTGGCCTTACAATTTAAATTCACTTTGAATTCTTACTTAAGTAAATAACCATGATAGTATGCACTAATAGTGGAAGAATAGCCAGATTATATATATAAAAAAAAAAAAAAAAAAAAAAAAAAAAAAAAATTATATATATATATATATATATATATATATATATAAAAATATTAATAATTAATTCTGCAGCACTGTAAATAGCTAAACTGAGCCACAATTAAAAGGACCACTATAGCACCAGGAAAACAAACTTGTTTTCCTGGCACTATAGGATCTTTAGGTACCCCCCACCCTCAGGGTCCCACTCCTGCTGGGCTGAAGGGGGCTGAAGGGGTTAAACCCTTACCTTTCTCCCTCGGCGCTGGGGAACTCTCCTCACTCTGCCGACATCAGCGCATTCAAAACAGTCCATAGGAAAGCATTTCTCAATGATTTCCTATGGACGTTGGCGTCTTCTCACTGTGATTTTCACAGTGAGAAGCGCGGAAGCGCCTTTAGCGGCTGTCAATGAGACAGCCACTAGAGGCTGGATTAACCCATATGTAAACATAGTAGTTTCTCTGAAACTGCTACGTTTACATCAGGCAGGGTTAACCCTAGATGGACCTGGCACCCAGACCACTTCATTGAGCTGAAGTGGTGTGGGTGCCTATAGTGGTACTTTAATTCTGACACACACATTTAACATACAGTTACAGTAGGGGAAGAGGGCCCTGCCCAACAGTTTACAGAAAGGACGAGGGACAAACACACAGAAAAGAAGAGAGTGAATCAAATGATTAGGATATATCGGAGGATAGGCTCAGTAGATGGGAGACAGCAGTGGAAAGTTGTAGAGGAGGAGGAATTAAAGGGCGAGTTGATAGGCTTCTCTAAAGATTTTTGTTTTTAGGGATCTTCCTTTTTTGAAGGACTGCAGAGACGGGTAGAGCGTTCTATAATGAGAGGCCTGCTCTGGAAAAGTCCTGCAGATTATAATTGGTATGTGGATCCTTGCCTCAACTCTCTTGGAAGAATACGGTGGCATTATAAGGGAAGCCTACACACCAAAACCACTGCATGCCATTGTAGTGTTTATGGTGGTAGCAGGCACAACCCCAGACTGGGGTTAAACTATATGTCTGTTTGTGATGTATGTTTTGGTAAAAGGAGTCTCTGGACGCCGACCCGCTGTGAAGAGTCAAATCAGTTTCAAACAGTTTGACACTTATCTATGTCCCATGGGAGCCTATGGTTCAGCCCCTTGTTTTAAGAATGCAGAATCAAAATTATCAATAACTACCTTTTTGGAAAGGGGGATAGATAAAGGGTAATTCTTTCTTTTTACACTAGAAAGCATGCAGCTCATTCATTGTTTGTTCACAGAATGAAGATTAACCCGAAAATCCAGTTTATTCGATAAACCTTGCATACACAGTGTGTATCTCGATTCACGTCTATACTGCATGTTCACAAAAGGCCAGATAATTTGTGTTAAGGTTATCAAATGTAGCATTTGTATTTCTCATGGCATTCCTCACACATTCTCTTAGAAATACTACGAAGAAAAAAAAAGAAAGAAATTCTAGAGAACTCTAGAGAATAGTTTTAGGTACTGTTTGAATGGCATCTATCGATATGGGCAAGAATATCGGTTGGAGTCACCAGACAACAGAATTAAAACTCCCATAAACTTGCTGTGGCCATAAAGTCCTGCTTGGGGATTAAACTCATTAAAACTATAGATTGTTGGAGCCACTACCTGTTTTACAAAGACTGGGGAAGGAACTCTAAAAAGGAACACTGCAACATTAGAAATAAATACACTATTTAGTTGTCGTCCCTAGCCCCGTGCTTCCATTGAAAAAGCAGTTACATACCTCTAGGAGCAATAGGGTCCCTTCGTGAATGTCCGCTCTGCACTCAGGAAATCACCACTAGTGATGATCTCCCGGCTAATCTAAACCTTCTCACAAGGCAGCAAGGCAGGGCGCATGCGCAGAGCCATCTAAGTGAATTCTCACTTTCACCTGAATGAGCACTCAAGACAAGTAAGGAAAAGGACCCTCCTGACTGTCTGATAGACATCTGGGAGCATGCAACACAGAAGCTTGATAAAAAGGGCTGATTTATCATGAAGGAAGAATTAATTTCCTATTTAATGAGAAAAACACATTCCACACATTATATATCAAGTCATAGGATCACAACAAACATAAAAGAAAACCATAACTCAAGGAAGACAGAAACACGACAATTAAACCACCAAATCCCCAACTCATAGTGGGGAGAAAGAGAAGGAGGAAGAGTACGAGGAGTCCACCAGTCCTATATCCGAAAAAAGGATTGAGAGATTCCAAGAACCACGGCCATCATTGTCTCCATCATGGTTTAGTGATACAGAGACTGGTAGCTGCACAAATCTGAAAAATATATTTATTTTATGCTGAAGAAGGCTCTTTAAACGGATGTGGTCTATTAAGCAGAGCAGACCAGTGTTCTAGATCCACTTTCTCCATACAGCCTTAGGGCATGGCTGCCAGCCTGCCACATATGCCATGAGGGAGGGTGAAGATATGGAAGATCTAAAAGTTTTTATACATTATATAACTCAAGCCAATTAATCAGACTCTTTGACAAAGAGTTCCATATAGAATGAGAAAATCCTTAACATAATCCAGAACGTGGTCATAGTGAACATGCAACTCCACCGAAAGGTCTTGGCATTATTTCAAAGTCAGAAGGGAATAGATTTACTGTGACTCGAAAAAATTCTAATCCTGGGGGAAGCATTTTTGTAGCCACCACTGAAAACAAGAGTATGATAGTTCTGATGCAGAAAAAGCTGTAGTATCCAACAATGGGGGCATCTGAGGTTCAGTAGAGGAGAACTTGTATCTTTACCTAATAGATTTCCATAGGGTCAATGAATGAGTCATAGGAGAAAGCTGTACCAGGAATAGGGGGGGAAGCAGGTAGCCACAAATGGTTTTGTAGATGTGATTAGGTGGTCAAGACTTGCTCAGTTCAGACTCAGCTGGACTCATATTTGAAATGGATGGAAGTTAACTTGGCTGGGAAGTTTTATAACATAGAAATAAGTGGGAAAGTGGCAAGCCTCCTAACCACTCCTGTTTATGGAACAAAGATGGAGAGAGAGATGTTCTTTACCCCCTTAGCAAATATAATTTTATGTTCAGTAATATCAGGGCCGGTGCAAGGATTTTTGGCTACACAGGCGAAGATGAATTTTGCCGCCCCACACACACACACACACACAAATAAGATGTATCTTTAGCGGTGTCTCATATCCAGCCTTTTGAAATCCCCATGTAGTGTATTGTACCCCCCTTTAGTGTGTCTTACACCCCCTTGTATGTCTCTTACAACCCCCATGTGTATCTCCTTTCCCCCCCAGCCCCTTTGTGTGTCTTTCTTTCCCACAGCCCTTTTCTGTGGGTCTCTCCCCTCAGCCTGTTTTTTGTGTGTCCCTCTTCCCCTCAGGCTCCTTTGTGTAACTTTTCCCTCCCAAGCCATATAGACATAGATATATAGCTAACCACACATACAGGCACATAGTCACATAAATACGCAGGCACACAATCAAACAAACACAGCCATACAATCAACACATACAGGTACACAGACATACAGTCATACAGACACACACACAGAGACATGCAGACACTGGCATATAGATAAATAAAGACACATTTATACAAACACAGACATACAGAGACATGAAGATGCAGGCATACAGAGACATACAGGGACATATATATACACAGACAGTCACACAAACATATACAGAACAAGGCATACAGAGACATATGGATAGGGTCATACAGAGACATACAGACACGGGCATACAGTGACATTTAGAAACACACGGACACAGTCATATAGAGACATACAGACACAGACATACATACACTTTCATACACAGACAGACATAGTCATACAGAGACATGCAGACAGGTATACAGAGCAGGGGCAGATCCAGAACCTAATCTTGGGTGGGGGTGGGGTGGGGTGGTAGTGAGTTTTAGTGGGGTAATAGGGGCTCTAATTGAGGAGTTAGGGGCTGTAGTAGGGGGACAGGGGCTGTAGTTGAGAGTTAGGGGCTGTAATTGGGGGCTTAGGAAATGTAGTGGGGAATTGGGGCTGTAGTAGGGGGTTAGGGACTGAAGTAGGTTGATGGCTGCAAGTGGGAACAGGGGCTGTAGTGTGGGGGATATGGGCAGCAATTGGGGGAGAGGGGCTGTAGTGGGGGTAAGGACTGTAGTAAGGGAATAGGGGCTGTACAAGGGATGTGAAGTAAGGGAGTTAGAGGCTGTAGAAGGGAGTATAGGGGCTGTGTTGGGAGCAAAGGGGCAATGTGGTTGGAAACGGGCAGTATGGTGGGAAACAGGGGCAGTATGGTGTGGGCACAGGCTGTAATGAGGGACACTGAGGCAATAAAGTGGTGTCACATGGACAGTATGGTAGGGGGTAAATGGGAAGTAGAGGGGGGGACAGGGGCTGTTGAGGCGGGTAGAGGAAGTAGAGGGGGGAGACAGGGGCAGTAGAGGCGTGTGAAAGGGGGGCAGAGGCAGGGGGCAGGGGCTGTAGAGGGACAAAAGCAATAGCAATAGAGGGGGCATGGGCAGTATAGTGGGGACAGGGGCTGTAGAGGGGGGCATGGGCTGTAGAGGGGGCGCATGGGCAGTGGCTTTAGAGGGAAAGAGGGGCTGTAGAGGGAAATAGAGGAGCTGTAGAGGGGCAGTATGGTGGGGCAGGGGTTATGGAGGTAAATAGAGGTGCTGTAGAGTGGCACAGGGGGCAGTAGAGGAGGACAGGGTCAGTATGGTGGGGGCAGGGGCTATAGAGGGGCACATGGGGCAGTATGGTGGGGCAGGGGCTATAGAGGGACGTAGAGGGGACATGGGCAGTATGGTGGGGCAAGGTCTATAGAGGGAAATAGAAGTGCTGGAGAGAGGCACATGGAGCAGTAGAGTGGGGACAGAGGCTATAGAGGGGCTGTTAAGGGGCAGGGGTAGTATGGTGGGGCAGGGGCTATAGAGGGGCTGTTAAGGGGCAGGGGTAGTATGGTGGGGCAGAGGCTGTAGAGGGGCTATAGAGGGGGCAGGGGCAGTATAGTGGGGGCAGGGGCCGTATGGTGGGGGCAGGGGCCGTATGGTGGGGGCAGGGGCCGTATGGTGGAGGCAGGGGCCGTGTGGTGGGGGCAGGGGCCGTGTGGTGGGGGCAGGGGCCGTGTGGTGGGGGCAGGGGCCGTGTGGTGGGGGCAGGGGCCGTGTGGTGGGGGCAGGGGCCGTGTGGTGGGGGCAGGGGCCGTGTGGTGGGGGCAGGGGCCGTGTGGTGGGGGCAGGGGCCGTGTGGTGGGGGCAGGGGCCGTGTGGTGGGGGCAGGGGCCGTGTGGTGGGGTCAGGGGCCGTGTGGTGGGGTCAGGGGCCGTGTGGTGGGGTCAGGGGCCGTGTGGTGGGGTCAGGGGCCGTGTGGTGGGGTCAGGGGCCGTGTGGTGGGGTCAGGGGCCGTGTGGTGGGGTCAGGGGCCGTATGGTGGGGTCAGGGGCCGTATGGTGGGGTCAGGGGCCGTATGGTGGGGTCAGGGGCCGTATGGTGGGGTCAGGGGCCGTATGGTGGGGTCAGGGGCCGTATGGTGGGGTCAGGGGCCGTATGGTGGGGTCAGGGGCCGTATGGTGGGGTCAGGGGCCGTATGGTGGGGTCAGGGGCCGTATGGTGGGGTCAGGGGCCGTATGGTGGGGTCAGGGGCCGTATGGTGGGGTCAGGGGCCGTATGGTGGGGTCAGGGGCCGTATGGTGGGGTCAGGGGCCGTATGGTGGGGGCAGGGATAGTATAGTGGGGGCAGGGATAGTATAGTGGGGGCAGGGATAGTATAGTGGGGGCAGGGATAGTATGGTGGGGGCAGGGATAGTATGGTGGGGGCAGGGGGAGTATGGTGGGGGCAGGGGGAGTATGGTGGGGGCAGGGGGAGTATGGTGGGGGCAGGGGGAGTATGGTGGGGGCAGGGGGAGTATGGTGGGGGCAGGGATAGTATAGTGGGGGCAGGGATAGTATAGTGGGGGCAGGGATAGTATAGTGGGGGCAGGGATAGTATAGTGGGGGCAGGGATAGTATAGTGGGGGCAGGGATAGTATAGTGGGGGCAGGGATAGTATAGTGGGGGCAGGGATAGTATAGTGGGGGCAGGGATAGTATAGTGGGGGCAGGGATAGTATAGTGGGGGCAGGGATAGTATAGTGGGGGCAGGGATAGTATAGTGGGGGCAGGGATAGTATAGTGGGGGCAGGGGGAGTATAGTGGGGGCAGGGGGAGTATAGTGGGGGCAGGGGGAGTATGGTGGGGCAGGGGGGAGTATGGTGGGGGCAGGGGGAGTATGGTGGGGGCAGGGGGAATATGGTGGGGGCAGGGGGAGTATGGTGGGGGCAGGGGGAGTATGGTGGGGGCAGGGGGAGTATGGTGGGGGCAGGGGGAGTATGGTGGGGGCAGGGGGAGTATGGTGGGGGCAGGGGGAGTATGGTGGGGGCAGGGGCTGTAAAAAGGGGCTGAAAAAAAAAACTTTTGATTTAAAAAAAATAAAAATGCTTAAAGTTCTTCCCCACCCCCTTCCCCTCCCAGAGACTTACCTTGGGCCAGGGAGGGAGAACCTTACCCCTGGTGGTCGGCTGGGAGGCTGGAGCTGCAGTCAGGACCGCTGGGGACTGGAGTCTGGGAGCAGTAGAAGTCCCGCCCCCTTCTGACATCATCAGAGGAGGACGGCTGACTTCACTGCCCTGCTCCTGCTGTGTGCTGGCTGCAGGGAGAGAGGTGAGTTTACAAATCCGAGTCTCCAGCTAGAGGCAGGAGATTCGGATTTTTGCGCCCCCCTCCTCTGGCGCCCTAAGGCGGACGCCTGTGCCGCCTTATGGACGCGCCGGCCCTGAGTAATATAAAGTGTCAATCACGGTTGAGGGGAATTAAAGGCTCAGGCCAAAAAAGTGGATATAGGAAAGTTCTTTTCAAATATTTTTATTAAAGTTTTACATATTTGTATAACAACAAGAATATAAACAATATAGGAAAGTTCTCTAAGTCAATTATGTGTTCAGTTTTTTGTATTTACATTTAATATTCACTTTGAATTCACAGCAATTTTCACTTTAGTGAATAACTCTTAATGTCTTTTTTTAGGCTTATGGAGGCAAATATGAAAGAATGAGCATTATTTTTCCAGCATAGCCCTTACTAAGAAGGGATAAGTCAAATATCACCCATTGGTTAAATAGGCAGACAGTTTGTTATATAAGGGGAGATCGTTAATACATAGGATAAATAGACAGGGAAGTCTTAATCTGTCGATGTGATAAAGGCCTTTTTTTTTTTTCCCTTCTTCATTGGAACTTCTTAGAGAGGAAGGCAATCAAGAGTGTGGCATTTAGTCTAATTAACATTAAACCGTAAGAGAGATCCAAACAGATCAATGAAAGTCAAGGACTGTCGTTTGACTACTGCCAGTGGTACTATTGCCAAGAAAAACAGTAACCATAGTGTGCACCCCTGGCGAATGCGTTTGTAAATCTGAAAAGGGCATTCCATAGCTCTGAAACCCAAAGGAGGAATGAGTACCGCACAGATACAACCTATCAGCATGGTTGAAGGCCTTCCGTGTTTCATGTGAAAGAAGGAACATCACACATGGTCTTCTCAACCAGGAATATCATCAAATATTAGATAATATCATTGATCTTTTTTTTTTTGTATTTTTTTTTTTTTCCATTATAAAATGCATCAATGAAGAAAGGGGGACTCTGTCTGGAATGTACCTTTAACAAGGACACCCAAATTTGCAAAAATTAAGGCCCGTACAGGAAAACAGGGGCTTTTAGGATCCAGCTTTCTTCCCACAGACTATGGACCCTGGCATAGAACACCCTAAAACTAGGACTATTCTCATATACCTCTAGGTCTTGCCCCTACCCTACCAGATGCAGCGTACCCACGATAACAGCCACCTATATGCTGTATGGGTGAGACACAGAACTTCAAGCCGGTCGCATGGAATCATACAACAGTTTGGAACTTAGTTGCGGCAGGTTGAATCTTTCACTGGGTGGCAAATGGACAAAGTAGTGGAATCAGGGTGCTCTTTGGACAGTGGGTATCTGAGTGGTGCAGTCCTGGGATGTATGGGTTCTGGTGGTTCTGTATTGGTGATGGGAGATTTAGGGATTTGATTTCCTAATGCTTCTTGTCTGGAGAGGACACAGCCGGTGGGAGATTGCTTTTGCCCCAGACCTCATTGTATGTCTTATCAGCCCAGACTTACATATTTTTTTATGTATATGCAGGGTGAATACACATTGTGTGTGTATATGTGTGTGGTTTTCTTAAAGTGTACTCTGTTTCATCCTTCGTCAAGTCTCGGGTGAGCTGCTATAATAGCTCTAGGTATCCTGCTGGAAAAGGAGGAAGGCTGGCGAGATACTCAGACTGAGTAGCGGAGCTCTGTTACAATACTAAAATAGGAGAATTTGTTTTTCCAACTCAAATTATTTTTTAATAAAATGCCAAGTCAAATTCTGACATAATTTCACTGTTTAAGAAATAAACCCCATGGATTTCACACATCCATATTGAATGTTGAATCACTGGTGGACAGTGACATATCATCATATTCCTGAAACGCTATCTTCAGCTATCATCAGACCTTAGATTGCAGACTTCTGTATTGCAGGTGTGAAATGCGTTCACACAAATTTGGATGCCAAAAGGCTACGATAGCGGAGCCAAGCCATCCAGAAGTCACAAATTATCACTGCAGTCTGGATAGAATTGCACAGATAACGAAAAAGTGCAATTTGTATTTTTCTTGGACAAAAACAAGATAGTCTAAAGACTCTCTGCTCTAGACCGACTACAATAAGATGCACCGGTTATGGTGCTGGCAAGGTCCCTTTTCAGAATCATTTTAACCTTTAAATTGGAGATAGTCCTGGTTGGAACTTGTCCCATCAAGTCCTTTTCAAGGGTTTACTAGAGTGAAGCTTACAAGGGAGAGGAGTATAAAACACACTTCTGCAGCAATGCCATATATTGATGCTGACATTTCCCATGATGCTGTGCATATGGTACCAAGTACAGCTCAGCATCATAGGATACTGGGAGATTTACATTGAATGCCATGTCGTGCCTTCACAGCTCCATATACATAGTAATAACAAAATGAAGAAATATTTTGATCCACCAATTAAATAAAGCAACATAATATTACGTAGCCGACTAACAGTCGGTTATTCATTCAAGTTTGAATTGACATGAATGCAAAGTGGGTTTTAAATTTTAGGCTGAAACAGCTGTGCCCCTGGAAACAACAACTGACTTGGAGAATTTTTTCACAATTAGCTTTTTAGCCTAAACGCCATTTTTCCAGGGTTCTTATTATTCTGCAATCTGTCAGGATGGGATAACAAGTTCTTCCTGAGAATCCATGCGTTATTCACCAAGGTGTGAATTCCTGCTAATTCAAAGTGACTTTTAAATTTAAGGCTAAATTAGTAGACAATGGGAAAAAAAAATCTGCTTGCCAGATTTGCATCCAGGTCATCTGCTTTGGCCTAAAACCTGAAATTAACTTTGTATTCACTTTGAATTTACAGATATCCACAATAGTGAATATCCCTTCCAGCGTGAAAAATTAATTAACTAATGCACCGCAGCCGGGACCCTAAAAAGGAACCACTGTGACGGATTATCTCATTTCAGGAGCACATTGGGTACCAGTTATTGCCGGGCAGCCCTTTTATCCCCAACCAAACAGATTAAAGAATTCACAGACATTCTGAAAAAAAAATAAAAATAAAAATGTGTTGCAACCATTCCTTTGGCACCGACCAAGACTGATGTATCGCACAGACGGAGAAGGTGTGGGAGATGCACCAGACTGACTGGAGATTTTGCAGGACGCTTAATTGCAAACCCTAATATATTTCTCATTAATATTGTATAACCAGTCTACAGAGAGCTTCCCTTATACATGCATTTATGTGATAGAGTGGTTTTAGGGGATTTTAGGATATTCATTTAAGTTCCAACACTCCCTCCCCCTTCTGATTCTTAACCTCATCACGCCCAGATTTAGGCAAATCCCTTGCTATTAAGACAGTCCCTATATGTCATTAGCGCTTAAGGGGTTAATGTGTAATTTAAGGAGAACTATGTACAGCAGTGAGATAATTATTTGTCCAGATAACATTATCTCACTCTGCATCCCCTGGGATTTACCAAAACCATTCTAGCTTAGGAGAAAGCTAAATCAATCAAGGTTATTGATTTAACCGTTCTTATATAGCACCACTGTCCAAAGAGCTGGCATAATTAAATAAATGTATATTACAGGCGTCCAATCTGATTAAAATAATACCAACAGTAATTGTTACTTATAAGGTGCCAACATATTCTGCAGCGCTGTACAAGATCTCCCTTGCATACATCCTATTGAAAGAATGCAAACTCTGTGGGCAATATGGCCCATATTTGGTGGTTCTGTCCTAAATTAACTAAATATTGGAAAATGATTCACGACCTAATTATTAAAGTGGACAGGACCATTAGCATTTTAACCTCGGAACTAGCCTTATTTAAAAGACTCCCGGAGTCCATTAATAGATCAGACAAAATTATCATAGGCCACATTTTGATCGCTGCTACATCCTGTTTACCAAGACATTGGAAGTCCCAAAATGGGCCATCTCTCAGGGAAGTTTTTAATTTGATTCGAGAAAACAAGGCACACGAATTATCGCATAGAGCTAATATGCGTGATTTCCCAATATTAAAATACAATTGGGATAAGTGGGAAGAAAAAATCAAAACAGCATTGACATATTTATTATTAAAGTGCATTGATGTAAAAACATATTTTTTTTTATTATTTTTTTTTTTTGCCATATACATTTTTATGCCTATTTTAATGCTGGATGTGTGGTGGAATCTCGGTAAAAATAAATTTAGTAGGCAGAGATTACCACGTGGCATGTGTACGTGCATATGCTGACGTATCGATCAGTTGGTTGCACGAGGCAAGATACGATCAGTAGTGTACGGAGCATGTGCAAGAATACAGGATATAGTATTCCCCCTCCTCCATTGTGCTGGACAAGCCATGCGGTCAAACAGGAAGTTAATTCTTATTGTGTTGATTGGTTAAGAGAATGTGCGGGTGGAGCTTAATATGGGAGGAGTTATATGCCTATATAAGGAGCCTGCACTATTGTCCGGGGCTCAGAACTTGTGGTATTTTGGTGACGCTAGTCCCTCTGAGTCCCGATCGGTGATCCAATAAAGAATCTCTTCCTTCCTGAAGAAACCTGTGTCCATCTCTCTGTACTTGGCTTCCGTCAGTTTCTCCGGTATCATTTGGTGCATTGGCCGGGAAGCTCATCGTTCAACGGTAGCTGAGAGGCAGAGGCGTGAGACGGTCTATCTTTGCCCACGTTCTCTACGGCTGCACCCCTGAACTTCTGCGTGGACCTCCCTTCGTCTCGGCGCCACTGGGCCGTTGTCCAGGAGATCATCGGCCTCTACGTGAGAAGTGCTGGGGTGTCCCCGTCGATGAGTGTGAACTCAGGTTCAGGAACGAGGAGGTAAGACAACTGCTGTTTTAGACGGCAGGACCCACTAGGGGTATACCGATTGTGCGGTAGGCCCAAAGGGGTTTTGAATCTGTGTATCTGCCCCCTCTGTCGGAGGGAAGGAGCGAAGGCGCACCGCTCGATCGAACGCTCTTTAGTCAGACCGTTTGATTTGGTTAGTCAGGCGGGGCGCTCTGGTGTAAAATAGCCCTAGCCGGACACCGGTGTCTTGTCTAGACTAGCGTTCTAGGGTGTATATTTTGTTCGCTAGGTCGGAGGGACCGGGAGACTAAGCGGCGTCTGTGTAAATCCGGTTCGCTAGTTCTCATCCTATCTGGGCTAAGTGGGAAGGCGTGTAAATTTGGAACCCACTAGACTTTTGATAGTACGACTAAGAGGCGTCTGTGTAAATTCGGTCCTCTAGTTCGTTGTATAGTGCGACTAAGAGGCGTCTGTGTAAATTCGGTTCTCTAGCTCGCTATATATGTGGTGATTGGGCAGTGTGGCTAACCAAAACGTATGTAGATTGTTTTTAGGTAGTCCATTCAAGGTACTGGCCAATAGTTTAGTTGGGAATTGTAAATGTGTTAGCGATTGTTTAGTAAAGTGTATATCTTGTTAGATAGCGCGAGCTCAGCCGTCTAGCGAGAGTGTTAATAGTGTGTTGCTGTATTATAATGCACGGTACCATAACCCTGTATATTTACTGACATTGTATAATAAGTACTAATCATTGTCGTCCATTGCATGTTTAACACCATAACCACTAATAATTGTATTGTGACCTTAACTTGTACTTTGACCTATGCTAACCGTACTGTAACCGCTATTTGTAAAAGACGATGTTACTGGGGTGTGTTATAGACGGGTAATTCGTATATAGAGAATTATAGCGTGGGTGACTGTATAGTTACGCCAAAGGGCATAATATTGATTATCTAGTGACTGGTGTAACAGCTGTGTGTGTACGGGAATTCCCTGAGTGTTTATTGTTATTGTGTACGTTTCACTTGGTAACCGTACCACGTGGTGCTGTTGCCAGAGGAAACGGGTGTGACTGTTGAATAGTACGCGTGTATAGTATTTGTTGTCGACGACGTTCCATTGTTAAGTATGGGTGCGTCGCAGTCAACGATTCCGGATCCCTTAGGTTGCATGGTAAAGAATTTTAAAAAGGGATTTAAAACTTGTGATTTTGGGGTTAAGATGTCTCCTGTACGTTTGGTTACTTTGTGCACTAGGGAGTGGCCTACTTTGGTTGCGGCATGGCCGCCACGTGGCAGTTTGGATCTAACTCTGGTACAGCGCTTACACGTGGCTGTATCAGGTAGGCCTGAACTTTACGGCCAGTTTCCTTATATTGACTGTTGGAGACAGGCCGTAAATGACTCGCCAAAATGGCTCCAGACATGCCACGAGGAGCAGTGTCGCCTCATGGTAGCTAGGACTTGTTCGTCCACTAGGACTGGTGTTAGGCCCATTTTGGACACGCCCCCTGAGTCCGAGATCCCTTTGCCGCCCCCTTATTTTCCGTTAAGAAGAAGTGACGCAAACGCAGGAAGCCCTGCACCCCTCCCCTCATTACCCCCATCCACTTCCGCTTCCTCCTCCAGTACAGGATCCACCCCCCCTCGTACTAAATCTCCCCTTCCGGAACCAGAACCCACCCCCATTAGAAACGAATATCCTGATTTGGCGCCACTTCAGACTTCTGGTCAAGCTTCATCTAGCTCGGCTCGAAGTGTTTTATTTACGACCTTTTCCCAAAACCAACCTCCCACATCCCCATACCCTACCTCTCCCCGACCGGAACCCATGACTGACGCCTCTCTACGTAGCCCCATCCAAACCCGACAGTTAACTGGTGCCCAACAATTAAAGCACTATCAGATGCCTCTTCGCCTAAATCCCGGGTCAGCTTATATCGATGCCGCAGGTCAAATGGCACACGCTGACCCAGTCTTCGTATATGTCCCATTTACCACAACTGACCTTTTAAACTGGAAGACCCATAATTCCTCGTATACTGAGAAACCACAAGCCATGACTGATCTGTTCACCTCAATAGTACAGACGCATAATCCGACATGGGCTGATTGCCAGCAGTTATTAATGACTTTATTTAATAATGAGGAAAGAACGAGAATAAATCAAGCAGCCATTAAAGCATTAGAGGATAGAGCCCGTGCTTTGAACCAAGCTAATCCAGCAGCATGGGCCGCAACACACTATCCCAATACCGATCCCGATTGGAACGTAAATGGTGCTGATATGGTTCAACTCAGAGCCTATAGAGACGCTATAATTGCTGGCATGAAAGCCGGAGGAAAGAAAGCCATTAACATGTCGAAGACAGTTGAGGTGATCCAGAAAAGCGATGAAGCGCCCAGTGTCTTTTATGACCGATTATTGGAGGCATACCGCTTGTATACCCCCTTTAATCCGGAAGACGCAGACAATTCCCGAATGGTTAACTCCGCCTTTGTCAGCCAAGCATACGGAGATATTAAGCGCAAGCTACAAAAGTTAGAAGGGTTTGCAGGTATGTCAATCACCCAACTAATGGAGGTAGCAAATAAGGTCTATATGAACAGGGATACAGAAAATAAGAAAGAGGAAGAGCGCAAGATGCGTAAAAAGGCTGATATGCTAGCGGTAGCGATCGCAGGCGTAGATAGACGGGGCCCAGATAGAGGCGATAGTAAGTGGAATGAGGAACCTCTAAGTAGGAATCAGTGCGCTTACTGTAGGGAAGAAGGGCATTGGAGAAATGAGTGTCCGCGAAGAGAACAGTCTGAGAGAGACAGACCTAGGTCAGGTTACGGAAACTTTAGAGGCAGAGCGAGAGGTAGAGGAGGCCCCGGAGGGAGTAATGGTTATAGAGGAAGTAATGGGAACAGAGGAAGTGTTAGGGAAGATAGATATATTTCAGCAGCGCAGAGGTCCCGCGATAGAGAAGGTAGGGACTTTGTAGGATTGGCTGACACGGTCATGGAGGACTATTGATACCGACCGGGCTCCATCCCCCTTGGTCGAGCGGAGCCTATGGTCGATGTATCAATAGGGGGGAAAAGGAGTGCGTTCATGATCGACACTGGTGCTGAACATTCAGTGGTGACTAATCTAGTTGCTCCTCCATCTGGAAGGACTATTACTGTGATAGGAGCAACTGGAAGAAGTGCTGAAAAACCGGTTCTTAAAAGTCGACTTTGTACATTGGGAGGCCACGTAGTGAAACACCAATTCCTTTATATGCCTGAATGTCCAGTCCAATTGCTGGGACGTGATATGCTATCAAAATTACAAGCGCAGATTACGTTCCTACCAAATGGAACAACATCCTTAAAGTTTAATGGACCTTCAGGTATTATGACTTTATCCGTACCAAAGGAAGAAGAGTGGCGACTTTATACAGTGTTGACTAGCCAAAACCCTAGGAGTGATGAGACATTATTCAACATACCAGGAGTTTGGGCAGAGAACAACCCACCAGGACTGGCCCGCAATATTCCACCCATAAAAATTGAACTAAAACTTGGGGTTTATCCAGTAAGCCTACGACAATACCACATCCCACAGAAGGCTAAGAAGAACATTCAATCCTATCTGGATAAATTCATACGGTATGGTATCCTAAAATTCTGTACTTCCCCCTGGAACACCCCATTGCTGCCTGTTCAGAAGCCCGGTACAGATGAGTATCGACCTGTGCAGGACTTAAGAGCAGTCAATGATGCGGTTGTTAGCATACATCCAGTTGTACCCAATCCATATAACCTGCTTGCTTTAATTCCGGGCGGGGCTACTTACTTCACAGTCTTAGATCTCAAAGATGCCTTCTTTTGCCTCCGAATTGCCGCAGAAAGTCAATGTATTTTCGCTTTCCAATGGGAGAATGCTGTAACGGGCTCAAAACGCCAAATGACTTGGACAAGACTGCCCCAAGGGTTTAAAAATTCACCTACCCTATTTGGTTCAGCCCTAAGTCAAGATCTATTGGATTTCGAGTCCATCCCAGGAGAGTGTGTATTGTTACAGTATGTAGATGACTTGTTGATAGCAGCAGTTACCAAAGAAAAATGTCAGCAAGCAACGCACGATCTACTACACATTCTCTGGAAGGCAGGATACAAGGTGTCTAGAAAGAAGGCTCAGTTGTGTTTGCCAACTGTCAAGTATCTGGGATTCCATATCTCTGAAGGTCAAAGGATTATGGGGCCAGAGAGAAAAGAAGCTGTCTGCCAAATACCAATACCCAAGAATAGAAGACAAGTGCGAGAATTCTTGGGGGCAGCAGGCTTCTGTAGGATATGGATTCCCAGCTATGCGATACTAGCAAAACCTCTGTACGCAGCCATCAAAGGTACAGAGCACGACCCCTTCTTATGGACCCAAGAACAGCAAACGGCATTTGAAGATGTGAAGAAGGCTTTGATGAGTGCCCCAGCATTAGGTCTACCTGATCACACACGACCATTCTACTTATACGTACATGAGCAAAGAAGAATGGCTGTGGGAGTATTGACACAGTACTTGGGATCATGGCAAAGACCTGTTGCCTACATGTCTAAGCAATTGGATGCAGTGGCCAGCGGACTTCCACCTTGTCTAAGAGCCGTAGCTGCAGCCGCCCTGCTAGTAGCTGAAGCCGATAAACTCACTCTGGGTCAAGAACTTTATGTACGAGTTCCACATGCAGTACAGACGTTGTTGGATTACAAAGGAAATCATTGGTTTAGTAATAGCCGTATGACCAAGTATCAAGCAATGTTGTGCGAAAACCCAAGAGTGCATTTAGAGACTGTAAACACTTTAAATCCGGCTACCCTTTTGCCACAACCTACTGAAAGTCAACATGATTGTTTGGAAGTAATGGATGAAGTATTCTCAAGTAGACCAGATCTTCGTGATTTTCCCATCCAGAACCCCGATGTTCAATATTACACCGACGGCAGTAGTTATGTGAAAGAAGGGATCCGCTATGCAGGATATGCAGTAACAACAATAGACAAGGTGATAGAAGCTCGGCCACTGGCAAAAGGAACATCAGCACAAAAGGCAGAATTAATAGCACTAACACGAGCGTTACAATTGGCTGAAGGTTTAAGAGTAAATATCTATACGGACTCTAAGTATGCGTTTTTAACCACTCATGCCCACGGAGCTTTGTATAAAGAAAGAGGACTACTGAATTCAGAAGGCAAAGAAATCAAGTACGCAGCTGAAATCCTACAACTATTGGAAGCAGTGTGGGAGCCGAAAGAAGTCGGTATTATTCACTGTCGAGCGCATCTGAGAGGAGATGGTGATGTAACCAAGGGAAATCGGATGGCAGATAGTGCAGCTAAGCGTGCTGCCGAATCAGGAAGACAGGAGTATGTGGGGCATATAGCTGCTCTAATACCAACCCCACTGTCTCAATGGACTCCAGTTTATACAGCTCAAGAAGAGGAGTGGTTAAAGACTGAACCGGGAAAGTATTTGGAGAACAAGTGGTATCAGCTAGAAGATGGAAGAATAGTTATACCAGCATCACTAGCAGTAGAAATTGTCCAGAACTATCATAACGGGACACATTCTGGGAGAGACAGTACAGAAGAATCTCTCAGGAAACATTTCTACATACCAAGACTGTCCAACTTGACTCAGGCCATTGTACGTAGATGTGTAACGTGTGCTAAAAATAATGCAAGACAAGGACCAGTAAAGCCACCAGGAGTCCAGTTTATGGGGGGACTCCCCATGTCCGATCTACAAATAGACTTTACAGTGATGCCTAAATCGGGTGGACATCGTTACCTGCTGGTAATTGTGTGCACCTATTCAGGCTGGGTAGAAGCATGTCCCACTCGTACAGAGAAAGCAGGAGAAGTTGTGAGATTCCTGCTACGAGAAATAATACCCCGATATGGACTACCCTGTTCTATAGGATCGGACAATGGTCCAGCTTTTGTTCACCAGTGCCTACAACAACTGACTCATATGCTTGGTATAAAGTGGAGGCTTCATACTGCATATCGACCCCAGAGTTCTGGTAAGGTAGAGAGAATGAATAGAACTATTAAGAACCAGTTGGCTAAAATGTGTCAGGAAACCCAACTTAAGTGGAACGTTCTCTTACCCATAGCTCTATTGCGAATCCGCAGTACCCCTACCAGAAGGATGGGCCTCTCTCCTTTTGAAATTATGTATGGGCGACCACCTCCCGTACTTGGTAACTTAAGGGGGGATTTGAGTCAGTTGGGAGAAGGAATTACCCGGCAGCAGGTTGTAGAGTTGGGTAAGACTATGGAGGAGGTACAGAAATGGGTACAAGATAGATTACCTGTGAATATTTATCCCCCTGTTCATAGTTATCATCCAGGAGACCAAGTGTGGATTAAAGAGTGGAATAATGTACCGTTAGGGCCCAAGTGGAGAGGTCCTTATGTTGTTCTTTTGTCTACCCCTACAGCGATAAAAGTAGCAGAAGTGACTCCGTGGATACATCACTCCAGGGTTAAACCAGCAGCAGTCGATTCTTGGCAAGTTACAGCAGATCCAGAGAATCCCTGCAAGATCCGGTTGAAACGCACTACTCAGTCGGAGTAACGAGGAATTATTGTGGATTACAAATTTTATTGTTACAGGTGTGAGTGAGAAGGCCATAATAAAGCCTGTCCGCTTACCATCACATAGTGTATAAGCCAGGAAAGTCTCGAAGAGACACCTGTGAAGACGAGCAGAACTCCATTCCCTGCAGCCCTCACATCCTGGAAGCTGAGGTTCCATCGCACGGACGAAGACTGAGGATGACGGCGAAAGATGTGCTTTTGATTGTGTTTATTTACATGTGTTTTTATATTCAGGAAGGTAGAGGTACCGACACTCCTAGCTGTGAGGTATGCATTAAGACTACGAGAACAGGTAACCATATTTCCCAAACCCTAATTTGGCATTCACAATACGAGTGTAAAGGAGAGGTATCAAGATGTAGATACCTAAATATAGACTATAGTGTGTGCCATTTAGGAGTAGGAGAACCTAAGTGCTTCAGTCCGGAGTATCAACCTCGTACAATTTGGTTGACTCTCAGGAATGGAGATCCTCAGGGGACCCTAATTAATAAGACGGTGTTAGAATCCGTATATTCTTCGGGTGTTCTGCTATTTGATGCATGTAAGGCGATATCAAGTGGTAGAAAGCCGTGGAATGTATGTGGGGATCTTAGATGGGAGAGGACGTATGGATCTAACGATAAATATATTTGTCCCAGTAGTAAAAATAAATATGTGAGTCCTAGATGCCCAAATAAAGACTATAACTTTTGCCCATATTGGTCTTGTGTGGGGTGGGCGACTTGGGGACAGACAGTAGATAAAGACATGATAGTGACTAAGTTGCCGACTAGCCCATATTGTAAGTCTATGGAATGCAACCCAGTCCATATACTTATAAATAACCCCGACAAGTTCCTAGATAAGTATGGAAATTTATTTGGGTTTCAGATATACGGGACGGGTTTAGATCCTGGGACATTATTGTTTATAGGAATAGAGACTGATACGGTATCCTCCCAGACTCATCAAGTATACCATTCCTTTTATGAAGAGATGAGTATAGATAATAAGATCCCCCATAGCGCTAAGAACCTGTTCATAGATTTAGCCGAAAGTATTGCCGGTAGTCTTAATGTTACCAACTGCTATGTGTGTGGAGGTACTAACATGGGAGACCAATGGCCTTGGGAAGCAAAGGAGGTAATGTCCGGTTCTGAGGCAGTTGACCAACTAATATCTGCACAAGCCGATTATCATTTGAGTGTTAGAGGTAAATCTGAGTGGAGATTAAAGACCTCCATCATAGGTTATGTTTGCATAGCAAGGAAAGGAATAATGTATAATACTTCTGTAGGAGAATTAACTTGTCTAGGGCAAAAAGCTTATGATGATGATACTAAAAATACAACTTGGTGGTCGGCTTCAAATGTCTCAGAACCATCTAACCCGTTTGCTAGATATGCCAATTTAAAGGATGTGTGGTTTGATTTATCCATCACATCTACCTGGAGAGCCCCAGCAAATTTGTACTGGATCTGTGGTAAGAAAGCCTATTCGGAGTTGCCACAGGACTGGGAAGGGGCATGTGTGTTGGGTATGCTCAAACCATCCTTCTTCTTGTTACCGATTGAAACAGGTGAGACTTTAGGTGTTAAAGTGTATGATGTGAATCATAGGAAGAAAAGGGGACCCCTAGAGATAGGTACCTGGGAAGATAATGAATGGCCTCCCCAGCGTATCATAGATTATTATGGGCCAGCCACGTGGGCAGAAGATGGTACCTTTGGTTATAGAACCCCTATTTATATGCTCAACCGCATTATAAGGTTACAGGCGGTGGTTGAGATTATCACCAATGAAACATCACAAGCACTCAATCTCCTAGTGAAACATAATACCAGGATGAGGACAGCAGTATACCAGAATAGATTAGCCTTGGATTACCTTTTGGCAGTAGAGGGAGGTGTATGTGGGAAGTTTAACCTAAGCAATTGCTGTCTTCAAATAGACGACGAAGGGCAAGCAATAGCTGAGCTTACTAGCCATATGGTTAAACTAGCGCATGTGCCTACTCAGGTATGGAAAGGGTATAATCCAAGTAGTTGGTTTGGTAGCTGGTATGAGTGGTTTGGAGGGCTTAAGGCAGTGGTAGGTGGAGTCCTATTGATCTTATTGTTGTGTCTACTCCTACCGTGTCTTATCCCCTTAGTAGTTAGGTCTGTGCAAAGCCTGATAGGAAGTATAGCAGAGAGGAAGGCTGCTGCACAGATAATGGCGATATATAAATATAGGGCTCTAGATCAGGGAGAACCAATGCAGGAAGATGAATGTTGAAGATTCACATCATAAGATAAGTCTGGTCTGGTTCAAGGTAACTTGCGGTGTAAGCAAAACTAAGGTTATGTGATGCCTCAAGTAATTGTAAAATATCAAGAGGCATCAAAGGGGGGAATGTGGTGGAATCTCGGTAAAAATAAATTTAGTAGGCCGAGATTACCACGTGGCATGTGTACGTGCATATGCTGACGTATCGATCAGTTGGTTGCACGAGGCAAGATACGATCAGTAGTGTACGGAGCATGTGCAAGAATACAGGATATAGTATTCCCCCTCCTCCATTGTGCTGGACAAGCCATGCGGTCAAACAGGAAGTTAATTCTTATTGTGTTGATTGGTTAAGAGAATGTGCGGGTGGAGCTTAATATGGGAGGAGTTATATGCCTATATAAGGAGCCTGCACTATTGTCCGGGGCTCAGAACTTGTGGTATTTTGGTGACGCTAGTCCCTCTGAGTCCCGATCGGTGATCCAATAAAGAATCTCTTCCTTCCTGAAGAAACCTGTGTCCATCTCTCTGTACTTGGCTTCCGTCAGTTTCTCCGGTATCAGATGGTTATTCTTTTCCATTTCCAAGTTCCTCTTCCCTTCCTACCCCCAATATATTGTTTATGTTCTTGTTGTTATACAAATATGTAAAACTTTAATAAAAATTATTTGAAAAGAACGCAAACTCCACATTTAGCAGCATATTGATAATTAATAAAGTATGGTGCTTCCTATCCGCCAGTCTCATATTTTGGTGCAATTTATTTTCAATTCGCCCCCTTGTACATTGCAGTCATTTAAGATAATATATCACAGACTTCTACTTTAGGAAGAGTAGATGTTAGAAGGATTATAAGAAGGTGCAGGATGGTAATAACATTTGTTAGGGGCTATGCACTAAACAGCGACTTACAGATATCCGATCACTGAATTACAAGATTTATGTCAAAATAGCGTAAAATAATTATACAATTAAGAATTTTGATTATTTGGCTAAAATTGATTGTCTATTCCCTACAAATATCATTGTCAGGGAATAAACAGCAAATTGTAGTTAAGTAAATTCTGAATTGGCAAAACTGAGACCACAATAGCAAAACTGTGACCATTGAATCTGGAGTGTTTACCCCAATCCACTATTGTTGCAATTCCGTTTTCAATTCACTATTTAGTGAATAACCCCCAATAACTTGTTTGGTGAATTACCCCTTTGTTATCTAGCAAAATTATTCTTTCCTACACTTCATTTCTACATGAAATGTGATTTAAATCAGTTCACATGATAAGAACTCGGCACAGTTTATAATATTAGTTATAGCCACTTTTTATCCAGTAAAGGGTATAGCACAGGCATTGAATAAAATAGATATTAAATCATTTATTATATTGTTCAGTGATGTCAGACAATAACCTTTACCACTAACTGCATAAACACAGCTCCCTCACATAGCAGAGACTGCTTACTGAGAGTGCTGGGATTTGCATTCCAAATCCTACAGGAATCTGGCCAACCTAGTTTACAGTCTACACTACAGTGTTCCACGTAGATAACCAGAAGTGCTGTATAATTAGAGATCCCATAATTAGACAGGAACACCCCCACACATGTAAGGAGACGTGTCCCAGGGAGTTAGCAGCTGTACCTGTCTCAGTGTTCGATAGAAGTATCCATTTAAAGTCCCAACATTCCCCACACACCCCATCCCTGGGGTAACATTGTTACCTTGTGCTGTGAGCTTCTGGGGACACTGGGGTCAGTCTGTTGTCTTGTCACTTGTCCAGTTAATGTCACCTGATCTCCAAATCACTGGTGGCTCTCAGGCTGTCCCATATGCTGGTGGCTTTCTCCTCTCCCCCTGCTGATCTCCCCTTGTCTGGTTATCTTCAGTCTGTCTCTGAGATAGTGCTCAGGTCTTGTCCCACCTGATAGCTTGAGCCCTGAGCTGTGGGTGTCTTCGCTAGCCTTCCTCCCGGATCTGATTGTTTGCAGGTAGCTTTCCTTCTCCAAATTGAGGTGTGTCTCCTCCACTGCAATCTCCCTCCCTCCCTCTTACTGCCAGGCTAGACACTCAACACCACTACCACCTCCTCCTCCCTGCAGGGCTGTCCCTTCCTGCCCCTATGTTTCCTCTCCTAGCCCCCCCTCTCTGCATACTCCATTTATTGTATTTTCATTATTTCTTCAATCTCAGTCACTGATCTCTCTGGCAGATATATTGTTTCTGTCTAAGAAATGCTGGTAGCATGCAGTCCTGTGTCACTCCATACCATGAGGGTCTATTGGGGAGCTATAACTCAGCTAATTACATTCCAACATTGCTGAGATACTTGTCTTGTATAGGCTCCCTACTGACTGCAATAAAGACCCCACAGGTAAGCTGGTCAGCTGACTAGGAAGGCCAGGTAATCTGATATCAAATATCACATGATATGATTTGATTTAATTTAGGGTATGCTTCCACATCCAGAGCATACTGCCATGCTTATATTGTTGGCCTTTGCTAGATGAAAATTCCAGGTATCTACTACTTTTAAAGTAAACGTATTTCCTTGCATCCTTGTGTGTAAGCTTTTTCCCAATTCTTTTATTATTATTTTTTTATTGAAAATGTTTCAACAGAACTTTTTTTTCTCTTTATTTAAAGGGACACTCCAGACCCATAAAGCATTTTTGTGGACAGTGTGTCCTCTTTTTTTTTTTAGTTTACAAGAAGTGCACTTTTCTAAATTAAAGCGACCCTCCACTGCCCAAATATTTTGTAATTTATTTTTTTAGAGCTATTTAGTAGATATACCACATGGAAACATACATTAATTTAAGTATACATTTTGTCTATGGGGATATCTAAAAACAGTTTGCAAAGGCTGCAGTTCTCTTGTCTGCAGCCTTTGTAAGCCCTCCTCTTCTAACCCTCCAGAATTTCTGTGACTGTCCAATCACAGACTTCCCAATGCAGCTCAATGAAAGTCTTTGCAAGGCAGGTGCTCTGGGCAATTGCTGCCTCTTGAGTTAAGCTGCATTGAGCTAACAACACCAAAAGTAACATTACTGGCAGTCTGTCTGAGAGCCAGGGGGGTGTAACAGGTTAATTAATATTGAAATCTGCACTTTATGTAAAACAAAAAAAAAAAGCTCACACTCTTCACACATAAAGCATGTCAGCAAGCTAAAGTGCTTTAGGGGTCCGGAGTGACCCTCAAACCTTGTTACTCGCAGGTTGTTCAGTCCCATGTCACATATATGTCACAATAGCTGTTTAATACTGCTTTAAAGGGACACTCCAGGCACCCAGACCACTTCTGCCCATTGGAGTGGTCTGGGTGCCAACTCCCACTACTCCTAACCCTGCAACTGTAATTATTGCAGTTTTTAATAAACTGCAATAATTACCTTGCAGAGGGGTAACTCCACCTCTAGTGGCTGTCTACTAGACAGCCACTAGAGGGAACTTCCTGATTTCTAGCAAAGATTTTCTTTGCTAGAGCGTCGCTGGACGTCCTCACGCTGTGTGAGGACCTCCAGCGTCGCTCAAATCCCCATAGGAAAGCATTGAAAATCTTTTTCAATGCTTTCCTATGGGGAGCGCTAATGCGCATGCGCAGCATTGCTGCGCATGCGCGGCATTGCTGCGCATGCGCACGAGGTCTCCTCGGCCGGTGGGCAGGATCAGTTTCGCCCACCGGTCGACGGAATCAGGAGGAGCGGCGCGGAGGAGGAGACAGCAACGAGGGACATCGTCGCTGCCTCAGGTAAGTTACTGAAGGGGTTTTCACCCCTTCAGTAACCGGGGATTGGGGGGTGGGAGTGAGAGGGTACCTCCAGTGCCAGGAAAACGGATTGTTTTTTTTCCGCCCTCCTGAAAGTGCCTCCCAATGCTTTGTTTGTTTAATGGAAGATACAGCCCTGCCCCATCGTGTTCCCTTAATGCTGGCCATTATAGAAAGGGGTCAGAACACACAGTGCATTGCAGTTTGCTGTGTATGGGGCTCCGTAGCCGCAGAATGGTCAGGTTCCGAGTGCCTTCAATGGGGACGTGAGTTTTAGAACTAGACCCTGGTGCAATTGAAGAAGTCTGTCTGGTCTGATGAATCATGTTTTTTTTTTAGATCAGGTGGATGGCCTGGAGCATGTGCAATGTTTACCTGGGAAAGAGATGGCAGCAGGATGCACTATGGGTAGAAAGCAGGCCGGTGGAGGCAGTGTTATGCTCTGGGCAATGTCCTACTGGGAAACCTTAGGTTCTGACATTCATGTGGATGTTACTGTGACACCACCTACCTACAGATTGTTGCAGACCACATACACCCCTTCATAGCAATGGTGTTCCATGGTAGCAGTGGCCTCTTTTAGCCATTTAATGCACCCTGCCACACTGCAAAAATTGTTCATGAATGGTTTGAGGAACATGACAAAGAGGTGTCGCCTTGCCCTCGAAATTCCCTAGATCCCAATCCGATTGATCAACTATAGGATTTGCTGGAACAAAAAATCAGATCCATGGAGGCACCACCTCACAACTTGAAGGGCTTAATGGATCTGCTGCCAATGTTTTTGTGCCAGATACCAGAGGACACATTAAGAGGTCTTGTGGAGTCGATGCCCCAACTCATCAGAGCTATTTTGGCAGCACGGGGGGACCTACATGAAATTAGGCATGTGGTTTTAATGTTGTGGCTAATTAGTGTGTGTGTGTGTGTGTGTAATACAACAAAGTGCCAATAGGAAGAAGACTTACCCACATCTCTGTGTCTATTGTGACCAAACACCGAAACCATAAGAGCTTTGGTTGCAATAATGATACAAACCAGCACATAGGATCTTGTACACCAAAATAGTGTCCCCACTGAGACACACCAGAAAGAAAAAAAAAAACATCCAAGCCCCCCATCATAGAATCAAGTGCTCCCATACTAATAGATAACTGAATGGTGCCTTTACATTGTGAAGGTACAGCAAAATCCCACTTAAAAAGAAAAACAAAACACACACACACACACACACAAACAGTAGGATATAAAAATAAACATTTACAAAATGTATATCCTTATTAGGAGTATCAACTTTTATAAAACATTAGAAAATAACCATTTATCTGTGGGCCGCATGAGCTACATTACCAAAGATACTACTTTGGCAACATATTTGCTAGGATCACTGAACAGAAAAGCGTTTTTCCATTATAGGTTTTGTCAGCTGCAACTTGTATTTTCCTTCTCATGGAAATGGAGCGAGAGGTCCTCGCCCATCTGACACGCACTAGAAACCTTGAAAAGTAGATTATCATATGTCCTTCAAGCAGAACACAAGGTGATCATCTGTTATGAGACTGGCAGGGCATTATTTATATTATCTGTTTACGAACAGTGAAGCCTGCGTGGGTTGAGATAATTTGGGGGCCATTTGAAGTGGCAACATTAAGTAACTGACGTTGCTCAAATGTAAAACTTTTTCAAGGTTTCCATCGTTTTTTCCATTCGATGTAACTTAACACAATATTTTAAAGCAATTTACTAGACAGGAAATTGTGGAAAATTGCTAATGTTATGCCAATGAAGATGCACTTGTACTATTCTACAAACCAGGTATTTTTCCTGGCCTATTCCTGGTTTACTGAACTGTATGTTCTAGGTTGGGGAAGTTTATCCTGGGATTAGATCAGGGTACATTTATTTTTCTATTTAAATTATGACTGTGTAGGACTGAACATGTGAGTTATATAGGACATACACAATTACGGACTTATTGGTCAAGGCATGAGGACCTCCTCTCCAGGAGAGGGCCACACGTCTCTAGATTTCCCATAGTTGCGGGTAACAGATAAGACCTTGTGGGCCCCTCTGCCCTCAAGAATCTTTCTATCCCCCCATGGACCCACCAGCCCGGTGCATGCGGAGGCTCACACAGTAAAGAGGCCCATCGTGTAGGCCATGCACTTTTGACCACCCGGTAGGCATGTATAAGCAGGTGCCCGGTCGGGCGCTGTGGCCCGTTTGACAGCACGACCGGGCCCCCTTGCTTCTCGGCAGTGCTGGGAGGAAGTGACAGCCGCAAGTCACTTCCTCCCAAAGAGAAAATAGCCGCACAGGAGGGAGGAGGAGGATGCAGTGAAGAGGGGGCTGCAGATACATCCCCCAACTCCCAACAGCCTCAGGCATCACACTGCCACCCTCCAGCAAAAGGTAGGAAACTGGAGGGTAGGTTTCCAAATGTAAATATTGTTTGTATGTCTGTGTGTGTGTGTGTGTCAGTATGTCCTTTGGTGTATGTGTCTGTGTGTGTCTGTGTGTGTCAGTGTATGTGTTTGTGTATGTGTCAGTATGTCTGACAGTGTATGTGTCTCTGTGTGTGTCAGTATGTCTGTGTTTGTGATATTATGTCTGTCAGTGTATGTGTGTGTGTGTCTCTCAGTATGTTGTCAGTGTATGAGTATGACTCAGTGTTTGTATCTGTGAGTTCGTATGTCTGACAGTATGTGTCTGTGTATCTGTATTTAGTCAGTGTGTGTGTACATGTGTATCTGTATGTAGTCAGTGTGTGTATCTGTACGTACTCAGTGTGTGTATCTGTGAATCTGCATGTGTGTCAGTGTGTGTATCTGTTTGTCTGTGTCTTTATTGGTATGTCTGTATGTGTATCTGTGCATGTGTGTCAGTGTGTATATCTGTGCATCTGCATGTGTTTCAGTGAGTGTGTGTGTGTGTGTGTATCACAGTGTGTGTGTGTGGTAGTGTATGTGTACATGTATCTACAGCTCAGCATTCAAACGCACACACTACACACAAATACCCCCCTGCATTCAAACGTCAACACTACATACAAACACACCTCTGTTAAACACCAAAATTATATATAAACAACTCTGTATTCAAAAACCAACACTACACATAAATGCATGCTTGCATTCAAACGCCAACACTGCACTCAAAAGTCAACACCACATACAAACACACCTCTACACTCAGAAAACATACTCCATAGAAAACATGCTTACATTCACACACACACAGACACTGCTCAGTGCTACATACAACCCTGAGAGCATGGGAAATTGGCATTGCACCAGGGCCCTTTCTACTTTAGTTCTGCCACTGCGTTGGGGTGGATGGTGTGATTGCATGCAGGGCAGAACTAAAGTAAAGGGCCCAGGGAAATGCTTGCCCGGGGTACGATTAATCTTAAAGACGGCCCTGTAGACACCCCTGCTCTAGCTCATTTAAAGGAATACTACAATATTAGGAATACAAAATTTACCTTAGACAACCCCCCAGTCTATCAAAGTTGCCAGTTGTAACTTTGAGCTTTTAAGGCATATTCCTTCCATCACACATCATTTAGTTACAGAACTAGGCAAGAACTAACTAAACTGTATGGTATAGGAACATTCCATCTCAATGGAAACATTTAAAGGGACACTCTTTGAATTGGTTATAGTGCTTGGAGTCTCCCGGCACTGCCCCTTCATTCATTGTTAAACTAATAACTGCAGGTTACTGTATTATTACAGCCTACTGTCGTGGTTATGGTGCTAGGAGGCTGTGAGTGCAGTTTGCTCGTTATATTGTTAACCGGTTTTCATGTATTTTCCCAAAAAGCTGAGGAAGCCCAACCCCTTATCAGGAAGTGTTATGAAGAGGAATTATGACTTCCTTCTTATCTGTCCAAGTTCATGTACAGTGTCAGCACACAGTGAAGCCACCTGGAATGTAGTAAAAAAAAAACTGATGTAAATAAACTATGCTTTAGGTTTTTTGGAATCATATACTCATTTACTTCCCTGATATTTCCCATACTGAACTGGTAAAATTACAGTAAATACGAATTTCCTTCACCCTCCATGAAAACAATATATAGCATTTCAGTAGAAATACTGTTATAGTAACTCCACGCTGCCCCCTCTTGGCAGCTTTAATGTATGACCCGGACTATCAGTTGGGAATGCTGGCCTATGTAATAAAATCCTCTCATATCGAGCAGATGTCTTCCTAATGTATTCCCACAGTGGCTGGGTCCATCAAGTCAACCCACTGGGAGTCACCTCAGGCCAAGAGCACAAAGCTTCTAAACGTTCCTACATTTACCTTTTATAGGGTGAAATATTCCCAGAAGAAACTGCAGTACTCTGTAAGGAAGGTTACATTAAACAAAGCTATATTTACGCAGTTGTTTGAAATAACCTTTAATTAAAGCTGTAATGTAAAAAAAGCTTAAAGCATTGAATAAATCCTATATCACAAAGATATACAATGTATTAAATGTAAAATATCAAGATTTATTGACGTTGCATTGTCGCCATCTTCTGATCTTGGTTGTTGGTACCCGTCATGTAACACCAACCTCCGATCTGTCCTTAGCTCCTCCTCTTCCATTCTTCTTCTTCTATTTGCCCTCTGTGCGGAAAATTCCCCCAGCAGGGCTTGCGTCCATCAAATTCAGCCTCTTACATTTCTTTCTGTCATGGCTCCAAAAGAAGGTAGACAACCCAGCTTAAAGCACTTTCTAACTTTTTAACAAACTAGGAAAAAAATATTTCTCGACCCCAGAATGGCAGTCGGATTACTCACTGAGTCAAAAAGTTGTTGCCCTGAGGTGCCTAACAGTCAGGTATGTTTTTTTGATTCACTAATCGCCCCAGTAAATACTTCCATAAGGTTTACTGGAGTGAGAGAATGAGGGACTCTTTTCCATTCCATCGACCATATTTCAAACGGAATTCTCACACATAGCTCTGCAGCTGTAAAATATCCTTCAGAAAACAAAAACGTCCTCCAGATAAAAATCTCTGAAATGATTGGCCTCTCCAGCCACACTTATAATAAGTGGCAAGGTTTCATTATTTGTTTTGCATGGTTTTTTTTTTAACTATACAACCTTGAACCTCTGTTGTTTTTACCCTCAGGATACACCATTAAACAAAAGAAATCTCACTGCATTCTTCCAGGTTAAACTCCTAAATAAATATACTGCGCCATTTCCTTAACAGGTAGGAGAGAATCATATTAGATGGATCAGATTTTATTTCAAACGAAGGACAGTGTTTCGTTGAGTTTCTGAAGGCCAAACCTAATTTCCAGGAGTTTTCTAATTCATTCTCATTCAGCTGAAAGAAGACACTACCCCAAATATCAACCATTTCCGGTTAAGAGCTGCCATGTCATCTTGCAGCAGTTATATTTTATCAGCTTATTACATTTTCTATAGGTCTTACACAGCTTCCAGAATGCTGGTAAAGCATTGCACATGTGTAGAGGGGCTCATTCTTTTCGTTTGCTGGTAAGTGTTTGTATCTCTAATTCACATTGTTTTCCAAGACATCATGACAGCGGTGATTTACATGATAGTAACTGTGCAGTGATTTAATTCTCTAGCTTTTGCAATATCCTATATTTCATTGGAGTTCACGCACTAAACGCAGATTTGTAGTGAATGGAAAACCAAATTGCAAAATTCAGACTATAATAGCCAATTGGTGACTATAACAAATTCTGGGAAATCCGCTCATGTTGCCTAGATTTTCCAATTGGGTTTTAAAGCTACTACAATTAAGTGTTTAGTTAAGCTCCTTTAATTATATGAGCATTAACAAACTTTTTCACTTTGTCTCCTTTCATCAATACATTGTTTAAAGAACACGGATTTGTTCACGTGCCTAGGTGGTAATGTACTCCCTAATTAACCCCTTAAGGACACATGACATGTGTGACATATCATGATTCCCTTTTATTCCAGACGTTTGGTCCTTAAGGGGTTAAACAGTGGTTTTATTTTTTTTTTTTTCATTTTTAGCTCTGTTGCATTTTGGATATTGCTTTCAGTGTGGAAATCAGAATACATATTGGGTGTTTTTTAAAACTGCCTTTTTATAATTATGGACAATAACACAACCAATGCAGAACACACAGCATGTTGGGAATATTTATAACAGTGTTGGTAACAAGAAATTGGACCATGTTTTAATGTGCATCAATCGCCATGGCAGCCAACTCAGTGCTTGTGTTGCTAATTCCATAGTGAGATTCTAATCAATGACTCCTGCAGATTTATAAAAGCAGGCTTTTACATCAGCGACAACTTTTTCAAAGCTCCAGAAGTCACTGACAGCAGATTCTTGCTGAGCATCCCTGCACTATGGCAGGGGCCAACATACTGACATTTTTATTTGTTGTTTGATAATTTGAGAAACGTGATTTTTAATTTTAAGTTTTTTTTTGCTAAGTGAGTGTATGTTCAGGTGGATGAATCAATCTTTTCTCACGGGAGAGATTCAAGTACTGCTGAATTTGAGATTTTCATTTAAAGTTGATCGGTAACCAGAACCAAACTTTAGAACCTATAAGGCTGCTTCTGCTTAGCTCAAATTTTCCTTATAACCAAATTCACACTACAACCCATTTCTATTAGCATTTTATATAAATGATTTTTAAAAATGCATCACATAATCATCACTGTACTGGACGTCGTTGAGTGGGTCAGATTGCCCAGCAGTTTTAGATCAATTATAAAAAAATTACAAAATAACAATCATGTTACACATGGTTATATATATGTCATTGTCTTTGCTATATGTTTGATATACGGTTGATTTCAGTCTTCCTCATCGAGTAAAAATGGTGAGTCAATGTCTACACCAGGGGTACCCATAAGGTAGATCCCCAGAGGTTTTAAAACTACATCTTCCATTGTCATTGTAAAGGCATGCAAAGCATCATGGGAGTTTTAGTTCTACAACATCTGAGAATCTACGTTTAGGGCAGCCAGATTTACACTTTTTTTTTTTTTTGGGGGCTGGCTAGAAGGCATGTTACAACTTCATTTGCAACAAGTTTGTTCTATCTCACCACCGTAGATGCTTTTGAAGCGGCTACAGGGGTAAGGGGTACAGTGGAGGGAACACTACAAACATCTACCTCTGTTGCACTACTGGATTTGCCTATAGATGTCAGAACAACAAAGCATTTGAATGAGAAGAAAAAAAAAACTCGTCAAATAGTTGACACTAATTTAGCTTTTACAATCCACAATTAACTTTAAAAACTTAAAGGCATGTAAAATGTTTAAGTAAAAAAAAAATCATTGGAGATTACAAGTCAGTGCAGCAACAGAGGACACCAGAGGTGAATTTCCCAGTCTCATGTTTACTCAATAGACAGGAGGTCAGAGAAAATGACTGATCTATACATAGTAATGTAAGGAAAGATCTGCAGCGATAGGATTCACATTGATACAATATCAGAGCAAGTATCAAGGATCTCTTCAAATGGAGATCAAGCCAACCTGTGCCAATAACGCAGCTATCTGCACTCAATAGTAAATATCAAACATCTGATTCGCTGGGATGAACTATGGGAATGTATGCATCAGATGAGTGTGGCCAACCTGAGCTACCCAGGTTCCTGATGGGCTACAGTCTTCAGTATTCTCTATCATAAACGGGGAGCAAAAGCTGGCTATGTTTAATTGCATTTCCTAGAATTATCTCCCAACATAAAAGGAATGGAAAGGTTGGCTTCCCCTGTTCCACATTGTCTAAATTGTGGGCAGCAGAAGGGCTGTGTACACCAGGTTTGCGCCATTACACAGCAAGCAGAGGAGATTGCAGAGCGAAGATATTCCATGATAGCGCAGAAAGCTTTTCCGCAAAGCTTGGTATTTGGGATCCTTTTCCCGGAGGAGCTTATAACCTTCGATGTTGGCAGACAGACCCACACCTCCTCCTAATCCATGCTCTTTCTCAATAGCCTGCATCTTAAACATGGTCTTCGTGGTGGATGGGGAGAACCAACGTGCGTTCAGTGCAGACAAAATGAGCGAGGCGAAAAATAGAGATATCTGTGAGATAAAGAAGAAGCAAAAAGGGACATTTAGAAAAAATAATACATTGTGTGAATTGGAGAGTGTGAAAAGCTTGGAAACAGATTGAAAGGTTGGACTGGGAATAGTGAAAGTGGATATAGAAAGGGACAAATAAGTTAGAACGTTAGAACCAGAAAAGCAGCTATATAGAATAAAACAACGAAGGTTTAGAAAAAAACAAAACAAATGAAAGTGCAGGAAATGGGAGGAATTTTTAAGGACTGAGAGAGTGATGACAGACTGGAAAGGTGTCCAGGTAAGTGTCCCCTCACCTGTACAGTCTCGCCAGGTGAAAGCAGGTCTCGGGGGTGGTATGTGGCGTACATGGCCAGGCTGAGAAATGAGAATGCCAAAACGATGTGGTTGTAAAAAGGGAACAGTTTACTTTGTACTAAGCCGAAAGTATGCCTGGGAACGCCTCTTATCAGAACAAACCCTGCAAGGAGAAAGAGACAAAATATATTCTTTATAGAACATTCAAAAATATATTACACAGATTAAAAAAATATATATATTACTTATATATATATAAAAAAACCTTTGATGGGATTTAATTGTGGAATCTAAAATATACTAAAGTTAAAAAATAGTGTATAGGGGACAAGCACTATACAAATAGACGTATAACTATTCTGCAGAGCTTGCACTCTAATACACAGATCAAGGTACAATATACAAGGAGAGGTGGGGAATGCATGCCTATATACAGAGAGGGCTATTCAGAAAAGTCAGTAACTCCCAAGTTAATTTCACATTTTAGGAAACAAAAGCTGAAATGGAAAAATTCACCAAGTTACATTTATAGCATTTATATTTGATATTGACACTTTAGAGAGAGTTCAGAGAAGGGCTAGTAAACTGGTTCATGGATTACAGGATAAAACTTACCAGGAAAGGTTAAAGGACCACTATAGTCTGGGTGCCAGGTCCCTCAGGTTTTAACCCTGCAGCTGTAAACATAGCAGTTTCAGAGAACTGCTATGTTTACATTAGGGTTAATCCAGCCTCTAGTGGCTGTCTCATTGACAGCCGCTAGAGGCGCTTGCGCAATTCTCACTGTGATTTTCACAGTGAGAAGACGCCAGCGTCCATAGGAAAGCATTGATAATGCTTTCCTATGAGACTGGCTGAATGTGCGTGCGCGCGCGCGGCTCTTGCCGCGCATGCGCATTCAGCCGATGACGGAAGAAGAGGGAGGAGAGTCCCAGCGCCGAGGGAGCCAGGAGCTGGAAAAAAGGTAAGGGATTAACCCCTTCCTCCCCCTTCAGTAGTGACTATATAAAAAGGGAAATCCTGGGCTTGCATTTTACAATATACATAGGGATAGATATAGGATAGATATAGCATAAGAGAGTGCAGAAATTGTTTGGTAAATGAATCCTATACTGACATTCTTACAATTAATGTGATAAATGCACTGACTAAGACCATCTAATGTCACCTGCTACAAATGTCACCCAGCACTGCATTCCCCAGGACGCAGATAGTATGAGAAGGTAGAACACCTTCACCAGGCTGCCCGGATCTCCCTCTGACACCATCCTAAAAGGGGGAAAAAAACTAATTATTATCCATGTGTAATAAAATATAACAGTCATCAAACAACACATCTAACATTTGCATTGACAATAACATTAGTAGTAATGTTATTTAGGGAAATTATCTGCTTTAAAAAATAAAAATAAAGGATATTCTCATTCTATAAGATATTCCTGACCCTATAGTGTTAACACCACCATCTAGCCCCCCTGGGCCCCTCATGCCTCTATAAATATAGTAAAATCTTACTGTATTCAAGCCTGAAGCTGTAGATCTGCATGCTGTAAAACAAGCAGTCTGCTGACATAATCAGAAGTGGTGGCCTGATCCAATCATAATGCTTCCCCATATGATTGGCTGAGACTGATAAAGAGGCAGATCAGGGGCAGAGCCAGCATGATTCAAACACAGCCTTTGCTAATCAGCATCTCCTCATAGCGATGAACTGAATCAATGAATCTCTATGAGGAAAGTTCAGTGTCTGCATGCAGAGGGAGGAGACACTGAATGTTTGGATGCATTTTAGGCAGCCACGACCCAGGAAGGATCTCTAACAGCTATCTGAGGAGTGGCCAGTGAAGTTATCACTAGGCTGTAATGTAAAGACTGCATTTTCTCTGAAAAGACAGTGTTTACAGCAAAATGCCTGAAGGTAATGATTCTACTCACCAGAACAAATTTAATAATCTGTAGTTTTTCTGGTGACTATAGTGTCCCTTTAATATTCTTGCTATCTCAAGCTGTGCTGAGTCACCCTCCTATTTTGAAACCCAACCAGTAGATAATCAGAGGTAAACAATGTCCGCCCAGATTTAGAAAGCAGTCTGATGTGTGTGCAGGAAAGCTGTGAGAGCTGCTCTGTATAACACACGGAAACTATGAATAAGCTCTCAAAGAATTGTTAAGGTGGCCAGATGTGGTACACTGCTCCTCCAAATGAAACTATATTAAACCCCCATCCCAGTAACAACTACAACACAGGGTGTATGAAGAAATGTAATGCTTCTCCTGGCCAACCATTTAAATCACTATTTCGTTTGAACAATCCTTTGTTGGCAATTTGTTCACAATACTGCAACATAATTACAGAGTCATTTTAAAAGTCACCACTAATCCTAGGGGATACTTGAAGTTAAAGGGACATTATAGTCAGCAAAACAACTTTAGCTTAATGAAGCAGTTTTGGTGTATAGATCATTCCCCTGCAGTCTCACTGCTCAATTCTCTGCCATTTAGGAGTTAAATCACTTTGTTTATATATTCTTAGCCGCACCTCCTCTGGCTGTGACTCACACAAACGTTATGGAAGAAAACATTTTTTTTACATCTCAATGTGTTTACTTTAGAATTTTTTTTATCTCCTGTTAATTTAATTTTCAACACTCACATGAGACAGTTGCAGGCTCTAGCAAGCATTAAAGGGCTTCTATATTGTTAGTAAATTAACACTATAGTGCCCTCTTTTGTCCCCTCCCTCGTGGCATCCCACCCCTGATGTCCCTCTGCACTGGGGGGAACCTAATGTGTATGCTCGGCATTAGGCCCTAACTGACACTGATGCAGAGCTTACGGACATCCTGCGTCATTTACATATTGGACAAATCAATGGATATATCTTTTTTTAGGAGATTAAGACTGCTTTTTTTTTTTTTTTTTATAAACCGGGAAATACTACAAAGGGCTTGAATTTCCAATCTTGGAATTATAAAAAAATAAATAAAAGACCCTGATGTTTGCTCAGCCCTACATCATACCTTGGAAGTCAACGTATTTCTAATAGACTCCTGGTTTCTGGATTGGAAAGGCTATTGTGTACCAATCACATTATAATCTAAACCAGCCCCGATCTGAACATCTCACGAGAATTTAAAGATACAATCATTCCATATCCAGATTTGGTAAAAACTAAATTTTTCCGCACAAGCTACCCTTACTTTCCTTAACGGTCGATTGACTGTTTTGACGTCACAGGTGCAAATGATGCTATCATGAACTGTGTGAATCTGTCTTAAAGGACCACTCTAGGCACCCAGACCACTTCAGCTTAATGAAGTGGTCTGGGTGCCAGGTCCAGCTAGGGTTAACCCATTTTTTTTTTTTATAAACATAGCAGTTTCAGCGAAACTGCTATGTTTATAAATGGGTTAATCCAGCCCTCAAATCCTCTAGTGGCTGTCTCATTGACAGCCGCTAGAGGCGCTTGCGTGATTCTCACTGTGAAAATCACAGTGAGAGCACGCAAGCGTCCATAGGAAAGCATTGATAATGCTTTCCTATGCGACCGGCTGAATGCGCGCGCAGCTCTTGCCGCGCGTGCGCATTCAGCCGAATGGGAGGCGAGTCAGAGGAGAAGAGCACCCCGCCCGGCGCTGGAGAAAGGTACGTTTTAACCCCTTTCCTCTCCCCAGAGCCCGGTGGGAGGGGGTCCCTGAGGGTGGGGGCACCCTCAGGGCACTATAGTGCCAGGAAAACGAGTATGTTTTCCTGGCACTATAGTGTTCCTTTAAGCATGAGTTACAGCATATATATTAAAGTCTGGTATATAACAGTATATAAGACATGAGGTATGTCAATGAGCAAAAAAATATAAAATAAAGCAGAATTCTGCCGATTGCAACATTATTTAACGTTATTATATCAATTCATAGGGATTAATTGTGTATAAGCAGAAGCTGATTAATGGAGCCAAGCCATAAAAGGAGGGTGAATGATCAATGTTGGATATACTCCTGATTACAAAGTGGCTCCTACTGTGAATGTAGAATTGACTCTTAACACGTTTAGTTTTCAGGATTGCAATATGGAGGGTTCCATTTTGTCATCTCCTTTCTCACACTGTAAAAGTAATATCTAAAAGCCGACTTATCGGAGCATTGTTTTCAAGAGCAGCATTGTAGGCTGGCAGGAGAGATTATGTGGCAGGGTAAGATAAGAATTGTAAAAGCTCTTACAAAGCAACATTCTTTCAAAGAAAAAACAACAAAGAAACTGCCATTTGTATGAAACCGCAACAGTGCAAATATAGGCTTTAAGGGAAGAAATTAATTTGAAAGATTTTCTATAAAAAAAATGTATAAAAAAATGGTATGTACTCTCACTTCAAGCACCATCACCACTTCAGTGATTTGACGTGGGCATGGTGCTTGGGTCTGTATTTGCATCATTTTTCGATCAAATGCTGCACATTCAGAGATTAACCCCTTGGCTGCTGGCAGCAAGACTGACTTCTGACACCAGTACACAAAGCATGCTGGCACCAGACAGCCAATGGCTGCACGCTCCCTTCCCCTCCATGCTGCCCGTGTCCTTCTCTAAGTCTGTCGCCCGACACTCTCTGTGGAGAGGGATGAATAACGTCAGCTAGAGGAACATTAGGCGGCAGGGAGAACGAGGCCTTGGTGCTGGGATGGAGGTACGTTTTGAGCTATTCTTTATTCTAAGTTTTTTTTTATGGGAAGGGGTCCATATAGGAAGAATTACTCTGACCAATAACTGCTTTTTGATTAGAGTAACCCTTTAAGTTAGTCCACCCATAGAACAGCGCTACAGAATCTGCTAAAATAATAAAATCTGCTGATAAAATAATAATAAGTGACAAAAAAAAAACAAAAAAAAAAAAACATTTTATCCATAATAAAAATTCTAAATTGGAAAAAATGAAGCAAATTTCAGATTTAATGCCAAAATAGCTGAATTTAAGACCGTTATGCTTCCAGCTTGGCTACTCTGGCCTTTAATTTGAAATGTTCCTTGAATCTAAATCAGCTATGCAGGACTGTGTGTCCACCAGGGGGCCCTGTTTCACCACAAATCTAATAAACCCATACTAATAAGAGATTATAAAATAAACATTACAAAAATATTTGGCCAATTGGCAAAGTAGATACCTGTCTATAAGTACCGTATATACTCGAGTATAAGTAGAGTTTTTCAGCACATTTTTTGTGCTGAAAAAACCCAACTCGAGTATTATGGCAACTTACATAATACAGACAAGGGGCTGTTGGGGGCTGGCAGGAAGCGTTTACTTACCTTTGCTGCAGCTCCTGTCAGCTCCCTCCTCCTCCGCGCCGGTCTAGTCAGCTCCCCTGTCAGCTCCCAGTGTAAGTATCGCGAGAGCCGCAGGGTCAGAGCGTTGCCACAGATTACCGTGGCAACGCTCCGCGCGGCCGCAAGACTTACAGTGGGAGTTGACAGGGGAGCTGACTAGACCGGCGCGGAGGAGGAGGGAGCTAACAGGAGCTGCAGGAAAGGTAAGTAAAATCTTCCTGCCAGCCCCCCTCCTACACAGCCCATCCACTGTACCACCAGGGAGTGAGAGCCCCCCTCTCTGGCCAGCTAACAAGCAGGGAGGGGGGATGAATAAAAAAAAAAAAAAAAATGTAAATAATAAAATAAAATATTAATAATCTTAAAAAATTAATAAAAAAATTACTAATAAAACAAAAAAATAATATTAAAATAATAATAATTAAAAAATAATAATAAAAATGCCCACCCCCCACCTCTGTATCACACACACACACACTGCATTCATACACACACTGCACTCATACACACACACTGCACTCATACACACACACTGCACTCATACACACACACTGCACTCATACACACACAGCATTCATTGTATACACACACTGTAAATAAATATTCAATTAATATAATTTTTTTGGGATATCATTTGTTTTAGAAATTTACCAGTAGCTGCTGCATTTCCCACCCTAGTCTTATACTCAAATCAATACGTTTTCCCAGTTTTTTGGGGTAAAATTAGGGGTCTCGACTTATATTCGGGTCGACCTATACTCGAGTATATACGGTACTTTAGTTAAGGAGTGGCTGTCCTGATTTGACCAACATATATTTCCTTTTCTTTATTGCTGCAGATGGTCACTGCTGCCTGGAGTAAAAATACTAAGGACTCCTAAAAGGATAACTTTTTCTCCAGTGGTCATTATACCCAACACACCTGCCCACTATCGGAGCCCCCAAAGTTGTATTCAGTCACCCTCCATGATGTTTTCAGGAGAGTGGGGTCAGGGAGATTCACGTTTACAATGGTTTTACGCTGATGGAGGGGAGAGGACTCTGGCTGTAGAAAGGAAAGCGGAGACCTCATAATACTGAATAAATGTAAGAGAGAGCAGGAGGGACTGATGAAATCATGAGTAAAAGGACACTCCAGACCCCTAAAGCACTTCAGATTGCTGAAGTGCTTTATGTGTGAAAAGTGTGTCCAATTGTTTTCATTTTACAAAAAGTGCGGATTTCTGCTGCATAAACCTAAACAAATTGATTTATCTCCTAAATGGCAGAAAATTGAGCAGTGAGACTGCAGGGATACGAACTATACACCAAAACCGCTTCATTAAGCTAAAGTTGTTTTGGTGACTATAGTGTCCCTTTAAAGCAGGGGTGGGGAATCTTCGGCTCTCTAGATGTTTTGGACTACATCTCCCTTGATGCTTTGCCAGCATTATGGGAGATGTAGTCCAAAACATCTGGAGGGCCGAAGGTTCCCCACCCCTGCTTTAAAGAGTAAACAGAAGTCTAGATAAACATACACACAAAGCCGTTCAATAGAATGTCATAAATGAGAAAATTAAATAATATTAAATCACAATAAAGGAATTCACAGCTATTTACATCTCCATTGGCAGAAACAAGACAATTTCTAGTTTAGTAAATAACTGACAGACTATTATTATTATTATTATTATTATTATTATTATTGCCATTTATATAGCGCCAACAGATTCCGTAGCGCTTTACAATATTATGAGAGGGGGGATGTAACAATAAATAGGACAATTACAAGAAAACTTACAGGAACAATAGGTTGAAGAGGACCCTGCTCAAACGAGCTTACAGACTATAGGAGGTGGGGTATTAGAAACATTAGGACAGGAAATCTCAAGTTGGAGTGAAGCAGAGCTGGAGGAGAGAGCAAAGCACTGTCCCATAGGAGAGAGCAAGAGACAGGTATGTAAGGTAGAGATTACTCTGGGATGCCATAAGCTTTCCTGAAGAGATGGGTTTTAAGGCCCTTCTTAAATGATTGAAGACTAGGGGAGAGTCTAATGGCAGTAGGCAAGCTATTCCATAGGAGAGGAGACGCCCGCGAGAGGTCCTGCAAGCGTGAGTTGGCCGTACGGGTGCGAGCAGCGGTCAGGAGGTGGTCGCGGGCAGAGCGGAGGGTACGAGGAGGGGCATACCTCTGGATCAGTGAAGAGATATAAGAGGGGCTGGAATTGTTCAGTGCTTTAAATGTATGGGTTAGCACTTTGAATTGACTCCGATAGGATACAGGGAGCCAATGTAAGGACTGGCAGAGGGGCGAGGTGTGAGAGGACCGACTAGAGAGGAAAATCAGTCTAGCTGCAGCATTCATTACAGACTGTAGCGGGGCAATACGGCTTTAGGGGAGACCAATCAGGAGAGGGTTACAGTAATCCATGTGGGAAATTACTAGAGCATGGACAAGCTCCTTGGTAGCATCTTGCGTAAGGGGCGGATGCGGGCTATGTTTTTGAGTTGGAACCTACTAGATCGTTTATATGCGATCGTATACATTAGCATTGAAATGGAGAGTAGGGTTACTCACTAAACTGGGAAAGGCCGATTTTAGATTGATTTATTTTGTAGTGTAACTATTTTGGTCTCAGAGTGCGTATGGCAAACAGTAAGTAAGTATTAATTGGTTATACATGTATGTAGTCTGCTGGATCCTGCAAGATGAGAGGAACCCCAAAATGTACACATGCTTATCCATTTTGACATTCAGGGTCTGTTTTCAATGCTCTACTAAAAAGGGCAACAATTTAAAGGGACACTATAGCATTAGGAACACAAATCTGAATTCCCATTGCTATAATATCCCTGTACATAACTAGTTGCAGACCCTCCCATGTGCACTGGAATATAAAAATAACATAATTTACTCACCTTTTCTCCAGCACAGTCTCTCAGGGTGCTGCCACCTTTGCCCTCAGGGTGGCGATCTAACCCAATGCTCCTCATAGATCATGCTGCCAATGATTCTCTTATCATAGAGAACCCTTGAATGTAATAATTCTCTATGACAAACCGTGACTTCCCTGTGCATGCCTGGTATGAAAGCAGAAAAGTCTCGGCTCTCCTATCCAAAAGGCTTAGAGGCATGGCTTGAAGCTAAGACAACGTGGGATCTACTGTAAGCACTATGACAACTTCAATTAGATGAAGTTGTTATGGTGAACACAGTGTTTAATTACTATTATTATTATCATCATCGTCATTTATTTATCGCTAGCCTGTTCCACAGAGCTTTACAATATTATAAAGGGGAACATTTTTATCATTTTACAATAGGTTACAGGAACAATAGGTTGATGAGGATTCTGCCCAAAAGAGCTTACAATGTAGAGGAGGTGGTGTATAAAAACACAACAGGAACAGCATCAAAGGGGATAGCAGCTAGGCAACAAGGTGGTAAAGTAGCAGAACTGGAAGGTGAGAGTGGAGTGTGGCCCTTTAAGAGAGAGAAAGACACATGTTTGTGAAATAGAAGTTACTCAAGGAGGCCATAACATTTACTGAAGAGATGGGTTTTGAGGGTCTTCTTAAATGTCTGAAGACTAGGGGAGAGTCTGATGGGGGTAGGCAGGCTGTCCCAAAGGAAAGTAGTCGCCCACGAGAATTCTTGCAAGCCCGAGTTAGCAATAAGGGTTCTGGAGAAAGTCACCGGCAGAGTTGAGAGTTTGAAAAGGGGCGTACTTACAAATTAGGGAAGAAAATTAACAGGGGCTAGAGTTGTTTATAGCATTATAGGTAAGGGTTAGTATTTTGAATTGCTGCTAAAACTCCACTCAAATTCTTAAACATTCTCCTGCCATCAATACTGTCGATCATGCTGGCAGACAAATTCTGTCTAAATTATATATATATATATATATATATATATATATATATATATATATATATATATATGTGTGTGTTAATAGAGCCACGTCACTATTTATTGTGTCTTGTTCTGCATATAAATGGTTAAAATTGCATTTGTGAATTTCTCCTGTTTTGTGCCAAAGGTTGAAAACAGAACGACATGGAATGAGGCGAGTTTGCACGCACAAGGCTAGCATAAATAACTGCAATATTTTAATAAGGACACACAAAGGTTATGTAATAATTTACAAAAGACAATTATACATAAATATTCAGCAAATATAGGTGTGCACTAATAAATACATATATAATAATATCACAACACAGCCAATAGCCAATCTAACTATATAATCTATAAAATATGATATTACATTTGCAGACACCAAGGTGTCTGTTACTAAATATTTTAAATGAAATTAAGAAGAATAAAACAGCCTGATTAGAAATAAGACATAGAACAGGATATAGAGGGTTTTGCCATGTAAAGTACATTGTCCCCAGACCTATTTTTCCCTTCTCCACAAATTTAGTGCTTCTTGGACAGACTTTTTGTACTTTTATACCAGCTGGGTGGATTAATAACACATCCCCCTGTACCTGACTCCTCTGAGCTTCCAGGCTGAGAGCAGAGCTGCAACTGTCAGCTACTTCCGGGTTCCCGCACAAGCCATTCCTCAGCCATGACTTAATCCGTCCAATCAGCGTCCAGCTTCTCACTTATCAAAAGAGCAAATAACTTGATAGTTCCCTAGCAACCGTTGCCATGGTTTCTAAGCTGCACCCCTTTTACAGCTGATCGTTGAGGCCAAAAATCTATGGAATGCAATTACAAATGTTTGGTAAATAGGTTTATGCTGTAATAAAGTTACTTTTTAATCCAGAATGATAATGAAAAGTGCATTCCATTATATTTATTTTACTTACTTCACATGCATTTGCAAATAGTACATACAACCTATCCTCTGTTTATTTAACCAGTCCCTCTACCTCCCAACATTTCATATTGATAAACATATTGAGGGACACTCATTTTAGGGGTGGGGGGGGGAAGAACGAGGCTCTTTCCTGAAACTTTTAGCGGATATATTAAAATACTAATGTATGAAACTAAAAGGTAACTTAGAACAAGAACAATGTATCTTATTTACACAGACTGATTTATAAACATATTTATTGTAGTTTAAAGACACATTACTGAGAGTATTATTGCTGTGGAGCTCTGTTATACACTCAGACACATTACTGGGAGTATTATTGCTGTGGAGCTCTGTTATACACTCAGACACATTACTGGGGGTATTATTGCTGTGGAGCTCTGTTATACACTCAGACACATTACTGAGAGTATTATTGCTGTGGAGCTCTGTTATACACTCAGACACATTACTGGGAGTATTATTGCTGTGGAGCTCTGTTATACACTCAGACACATTACTGGGAGTATTATTGCTGTGGAGCTCTGTTATACACTCAGACACATTACTGGGAGTATTATTACTGTGGAGCTCTGTTATACACTCAGACACATTACTGGGAGTATTATTGCTGTGGAGCTCTGTTATACACTCAGACACATTACTGGGAGTATTATTGCTGTGGAGCTCTGTTATACACTCAGACACATTACTGGGAGTATTATTACTGTGGATCTCTGTTATACACTCAGACACATTACTGGGAGTATTATTGCTGTGGAGCTCTGTTATACACTCAGACACATTACTGGGAGTATTATTGCTGTGGAGCTCTGTTATACACTCAGACACATTACTGGGAGTATTATTGCTGTGGAGCTCTGTTACACACTCAGACAAATTACTGGGAGTATTATTGCTGTGGAGCTCTGTTATACACTCAGACACATTAGTGGGAGTATTATTGCTGTGGAGCTCCGTTATACACTCAGTCACATTACTGGTAGTATTATTGCTGTGGAGCTCTGTTATACACTCAGACACATTACTGGGAGTATTATTGCTGTGGGGCTCTGTTATACACTCAGACACATTACTGGGAGAATTATTGCTGTGGAGCTCTGCTATACACTCAGACACATTACTGGGAGTATTATTGCTGTGGAGCTATGTTATACACTCAGACACATTACTGGGAGTATTATTGCTGTGGAGCTCTGTTATACACTCAGGCACATTACTGGGAGTATTATTACTGTGGATCTCTGTTATACACTCAGACACATTACTGGGAGTATTATTGCTTTGGAGCTCTGTTATACACTAAAGCACACTAACAATATGTAGCTCCTAGAAAAGAGGGACTTTAGGATAGAAAAGAGGGACAGGGAAATTTGGGCCCACAATAAGGACTGTCCCTCCTAAATAGGGACACTTGGGGGTTATGCAAGTCATTGTCCACAGGTTTAAAGGTGTGCAAGTTAGCCTGTTAGATTGTCTGTTTCATATTATTTTATTTTACTAGAGCCTTGTTTAGGATGACCATATCACCTAATCATAACTGTTAAAGCCGCTATGTCACCTTCTGGATTCTTTTCGTAGTTTCCAAAGACTATCGACGATGCCATTGCCCATCGGATGCAGTGAAGGAGAGTTGTATTTTTCTTGATACTGTCCAGCTTCTGATGCTTCATCTGCCTGGAGCCCATGTCAGTGCTGAACTATTGCGCGTGTGTGAGAGTGCAACACTGATAGAAGTCTGTGGAGGATCCTGTGAAACCGCTGGAGCCCCCATAAAAAATGATCTTGAGGTGAGCGATATAATGTCCTATACCTACAGTTGTAGCTAGTGATGGCTATGGAAAGTGACGAAACGTGATGGTGGTAGCTCGGCCTTTTGTCAGGGTTGGATTTTACCTTAATACAAAGTAGTCCATACGTTGTCTTGTGATATAATTTGACTGAATTGAAATTTGAATGAAATTTCAACGCAGCCTTTATGAGAATTTCATAAAGATTTTTACTTAGTTGGGCTGCCAGAGCTTCCTTATTAAAAATTATTCTCTTAGTTAATGTTTGTGACAAACCTCCCTGTCCCTAGATTTTATAGCTCTTTTGATCCTGTTCGCCTGTTAGTTCGGTGAAATACATCACCTGGACCTATTTCCGCTTTGCCCCGTTCGAATACCGACCATTCTACCGAAGACCGACAACCCAGGTGCGGAGTGTGCCACTTGTTGACCCCATGAACCTTTGTTAACACCTCTGAAAACCGCAAGCACCTCAACATTCTAAACGGTCGGCTGGGTGGTCGTCGTTCATATGTGCGAACATGTGGCGGCGGCCATCTTGGAACACCAACACAGCCAGCGGTGTTTGGTCGTCGAGTGTATGGAACTAAAATCGGCTACTCGATGGCACGAATACCGTTAGGACTTCCATACCCAAATATATTCGGCACTATTTACACGAACAAAGCGGCATTAGGTAGAAATATCTCTCGAACCATAGATACTCTGGGAACATATTCACTAACTGTTATTTGTATATAAAAAATGTGTATTTAATATTCCTGAAAGAGACCGACCACACAACCTGATTTCATGGAACTATTTTGGGCAGTCGCCTCGTGTGCGGTCGGTCTAAACTATACCCCGGTGGCGTTTCGGCTGCGTTTGTGGGATCTGAGTGATTTTGACACATGTTGGGCGCTCTGACCCAGGCTATCCGGGGACATAATATTTGTAGGGATATCTTATGGTTAACACTGTATTTTGATGTATTTTTATTATGCTTCTCCTTGACCTGAGAGGTAATGTAATTATGTGTGTGCTTATGTTGCTGTCCCCTCTCATGTCCAGAGGGGAATGCCCCTGGAACGTGTCACCAGAAACCCCTTGCATGGGGACTTGCATAAAAGGCCAGCGGTGGCTCCCATTAAAGCAGTTCTAGTTTTACCCTCAACACAGAGCCTCGTTTCGTGTCTGTAGGGAACAGCAATAACAGTTATTTTACTATGTTTTAGGATTCTCGCTTCCAGGATTATTGCAGCGCTACTCACACTGGGGGAACATAAAATTTCTGACGGTGAAACCTCTCTACCCATCGGGGTGTCGGCCACAGTATACAGAGAAGAGTGTGTAAAAAAATCACACTGTGAATGTGTATAAGATCATTTCACACGGGTAAAGGTGCTGGAACGTTTAATAAAGTTTCTGTGTAAAATGAAGTGTGCTTAAGACGGGCTCCTTAGAGCTGCAGCTTGAAGATGGGCTTCCTACGCATTTCAATTATTCAGGACAGTATAAGGACAGCCTTATGGTAAAAGGTTTATGTGGATTAGATCACATGTGCAACCCAGAAATAATAGGAACCAGCACTTGGATTACTTTATATTAAAATCAGGTGATTTGAGACTATGCTTTGCATGATACAGTTTCAAGCTTCTTGTTTATACTTAGCCTTAGTGTGATGAGATTTGTTTTTTTAAACTGATGTGCACTATTATTGGTTTACACAATTATTAGCTGGTGGCTTGCTAGTTGCTACTGATGACCATATGTCCTGCATAGGTACCAGTGTGAGGCTTCGTCCTGCGATTGATATATAGACCTTAGTGCTTTGTACATTTGTTCATAGTTTTTCTTTTTTATATGTTTAGTCATTTGTGATATATACTAGATTCACCCTTTATAAGTACATTCCTGTTATTTTAAAGTATTACTAAAGTCACCCAGACCACTTCGTCTCAATGAAGTGATATGGGTGTTGTGGTCCCATACAGACAAAGTTTATGATGAGCTTGTGTACGAGCCAAATTCCTTGAATCCATTTTTGACAGCACATTTGTATCTAAAGACGTTTGCATGAGAAGTAGGAGTGGGAGGTATTTTGGCTGTGCTAGGGGTGTGATTGTATAGCAGGAGAGGGGGGTATTTTGGCTGTGCTAGGGGTGTGATTGTATAGCAGGAGAGGGGGGTATTTTGGCTGTGCTAGGGGTGTGATTGTATAGTAGGAGAGGGGGGTATTTTGGCTGTGCTAGGGGTGTGATTGTATAGTAGGAGAGGGGGGTATTTTGGCTGTGCTAGGGGTGTGATTGTATAGTAGGAGAGGGGGTATTTTGGCTGTGCTAGGGGTGTGATTGTATACCAGGAGAGGGGGGTATTTTGGCTGTGCTAGGGGTGTGATTGTATAGTAGGAGAGGGGGGTATTTTGGCTGTGCTAGGGGTGTGATTGTATAGTAGGAGAGGGGGGTATTTTGGCTGTGCTAGGGGTGTGATTGTATAGTAGGAGTGGGGGATATTTTGGCTGTGTTAGGGGTGTGATTGTATAGTAGGAGTGGGAGGTATTTTGGCTGTGCTAGGGGTGTGATTGTATAGTAGGAGAGGGGGGTATTTTGGCTGTGCTAGGAGTGTGATTGTATAGCAGGAGAGGGGGGTATTTTGGCTGTGGTAGGGGTGTGATTGTATAGTAGGAGAGGGGGGTATTTTGGCTGTGCTAGGGGTGTGATTGTATAGTAGGAGAGGGAGGTATTTTGGCTGTGGTAGGGGTGTGATTGTATAGTAGGAGAGGGGGGTATTTTGGCTGTGGTAGGGGTGTGATTGTATAGTAGGAGAGGGGGGTATTTTGGCTGTGCTAGGGGTGTAATTGTATAGCAGGAGAGGGGGGTATTTTGGCTGTGCTAGGGGTGTGATTGTATAGCAGGAGAGGGGGGTATTTTGGCTGTGCTAGGGGTGTGATTGTATAGTAGGAGAGGGGGGTATTTTGGCTGTGCTAGGGGTGTGATTGTATAGCAGGAGAGGGGGTATTTTGGCTGTGCTAGGGGTGTGATTGTATAGTAGGAGAGGGGGGTATTTTGGCTGTGCTAGGGGTGTGATTGTATAGTAGGAGAGGGGGGTATTTTGGCTGTGCTAGGGGTGTGATTGTATAGTAGGAGAGGGGGGTATTTTGGCTGTGCTAGGGGTGTGATTGTATAGTAGGAGAGGGGGGTATTTTGGCTGTGCTAGGGTTGTGATTGTATAGTAGGAGAGGGGGGTATTTTGGCTGTGCTAGGGGTGTGATTGTATAGTAGGAGAGGGGGGTATTTTGGCTGTGCTAGGGGTGTGATTGTATAGCAGGAGAGGGGGGTATTTTGGCTGTGCTAGGGGTGTGATTGTATAGTAGGAGTGGGAGGTATTTTGGCTGTGCTAGGGGTGTGATTGTATAGCAGGAGAGGGGGGTATTTTGGCTGTGCTAGGGGTGTGATTGTATAGTAGAAGAGGGGGGTATTTTGGCTGTGCTAAGGGTGTGATTGTATAGCAGGAGAGGGGGTATTTTGGCTGTGCTAGGGGTGTGATTGTATAGCAGGAGAGGGGGTATTTTGGCTGTGCTAGGGGTGTGATTGTATAGTAGGAGAGGGGGGTATTTTGGCTGTGCTAGGGGTGTGATTGTATAGCAGGAGAGGGGGTATTTTGGCTGTGCTAGGGGTGTGATTGTATAGTAGGAGAGGTGGGTATTTTGGCTGTGCTAGGGGTGTGATTGTATAGCAGGAGAGGGGGTATTTTGGCTGTGCTAGGGGTGTGATTGTATAGTAGGAGTGGGAGGTATTTTGGCTGTGCTAGGGGTGTGATTGTATAGCAGGAGAGGGGGGTATTTTGGCTGTGCTAGGGGTGTGATTGTATAGTAGGAGAGGGGGGTATTTTGGCTGTGCTAAGGGTGTGATTGTATAGCAGGAGAGGGGGTATTTTGGCTGTGCTAGGGGTGTGATTGTATAGTAGGAGAGGGGGGCATTTTGGCTGTGCTAGGGGTGTGATTGTATAGCAGGAGAGGGGGTATTTTGGCTGTGCTAGGGGTGTGATTGTATAGTAGGAGAGGGGGGTATTTTGGCTGTGCTAGGGGTGTGATTGTATAGCAGGAGAGGGGGGTATTTTGGCTGTGCTAGGGGTGTGATTGTATAGTAGGAGAGGGGGGTATTTTGGCTGTGCTAAGGGTGTGATTGTATAGCAGGAGAGGGGGTATTTTGGCTGTGCTAGGGGTGTGATTGTATAGTAGGAGAGGGGGGTATTTTGGCTGTGCTAGGGGTGTGATTGTATAGCAGGAGAGGGGGTATTTTGGCTGTGCTAGGGGTGTGGTTGTATAGTAGGAGAGGGGGGTATTTTGGCTGTGCTAGGGGTGTGATTGTATAGTAGGAGAGGGGGTATTTTGGCTGTGCTAGGGGTGTGATTGTATAGTAGGAGTGGGGGTATTTTGGCTGTGCTAGGGGTGTGATTGTATAGTAGGAGAGGGGGGAATTTTGGCTGTGCTAGGGGTGTGATTGTATAGCAGGAGAGGGGGTATTTTGGCTGTGCTAGGGGTGTGATTGTATAGTAGGAGAGGGGGGTATTTTGGCTGTGCTAGGGGTGTGATTGTATAGCAGGAGAGGGGGTATTTTGGCTGTGCTAGGGGTGTGATTGTATAGCAGGAGAGGGGGGTATTTTGGCTGTGCTAGGGGTGTGATTGTATAGTAGGAGAGGGGGTATTTTGGCTGTGCTAGGGGTGTGGTTGTATAGTAGGAGAGGGGGGTATTTTGGCTGTGCTAGGGGTGTGATTGTATAGTAGGAGAGGGGGTATTTTGGCTGTGCTAGGAGTGTGATTGTATAGCAGGAGAGGGGGGTATTTTGGCTGTGCTAGGGGTGTGATTGTATAGTAGGAGAGGGGGTATTTTGGCTGTGCTAAGGGTGTGATTGTATAGCAGGAGAGGGGGTATTTTGGCTGTGCTAGGGGTGTGATTGTATAGTAGGAGAGGGGGGTATTTTGGCTGTGCTAGGGGTGTGATTGTATAGCAGGAGAGGGGGGTATTTTGGCTGTGCTAGGGGTGTGATTGTATAGCAGGAGAGGGGGGTATTTTGGCTGTGCTAGGGGTGTGATTGTATAGCAGGAGAGGGGGTATTTTGGCTGTGCTAGGGGTGTGATTGTATAGCAGGAGAGGGGGGTATTTTGGCTGTGCTAGGGGTGTGATTGTATAGTAGGAGTGGGAGGTATTTTGGCTGTGCTAGGGGTGTGATTGTATAGCAGGAGAGGGGGTATTTTGGCTGTGCTAGGGGTGTGATTGTATAGTAGGAGAGGGGGGTATTTTGGCTGTGTTAGGGGTGTGATTGTATAGTAGGAGAGGGGGGTATTTTGGCTGTGCTAGGGGTGTGATTGTATAGCAGGAGAGGGGGGTATTTTGGCTGTGCTAGGGGTGTGATTGTATAGCAGGAGAGGGGGGTATTTTGGCTGTGCTAGGGGTGTGATTGTATACCAGGAGAGGGGGGTATTTTGGCTGTGCTAGGGGTGTGATTGTATAGCAGGAGAGGGGGTATTTTGGCTGTGCTAGGGGTGTGATTGTATAGTAGGAGTGGGAGGTATTTTGGCTGTGCTAGGAGTGTGATTGTATAGCAGGAGAGGGGGGTATTTTGGCTGTGCTAGGGGTGTGATTGTATAGTAGGAGTGGGAGGTATTTTGGCTGTGTTAGGGGTGTGATTGTATAGTAGGAGAGGGGGTATTTTGGCTGTGCTAGGGGTGTGATTGTATAGTAGGAGTGGGGGGTATTTTGGCTGTGCTAGGGGTGTGATTGTATAGTAGGAGTGGGAGGTATTTTGGCTGTGCTAGGGGTGTGATTGTATAGCAGGAGAGGGGGTATTTTGGCTGTGCTAGGGGTGTGATTGTATAGTAGGAGTGGGAGGTATTTTGGCTGTGCTAGGAGTGTGATTGTATAGCAGGAGAGGGGGGTATTTTGGCTGTGCTAGGGGTGTGATTGTATAGTAGGAGTGGGAGGTATTTTGGCTGTGCTAGGGGTGTGATTGTATAGCAGGAGAGGGGGTATTTTGGCTGTGCTAGGGGTGTGATTGTATAGTAGGAGTGGGAGGTATTTTGGCTGTGCTAGGGGTGTGATTGTATAGCAGGAGAGGGGGGTATTTTGGCTGTGCTAGGGGTGTGATTGTATAGTAGGAGTGGGAGGTATTTTGGCTGTGTTAGGGGTGTGATTGTATAGTAGGAGAGGGGGGTATTTTGGCTGTGCTAGGAGTGTGATTGTATAGCAGGAGAGGGGGGTATTTTGGCTGTGCTAGGGGTGTGATTGTATAGCAGGAGAGGGGGGTATTTTGGCTGTGCTAGGGGTGTGATTGTATAGTAGGAGAGGGGGTATTTTGGCTGTGCTAGGGGTGTGATTGTATAGCAGGAGAGGGGGTATTTTGGCTGTGCTAGGGGTGTGATTGTATAGTAGGAGAGGGGGTATTTTGGCTGTGCTAGGGGTGTGATTGTATAGCAGGAGAGGGGGGTATTTTGGCTGTGCTAGGGGTGTGATTGTATAGCAGGAGAGGGGGGTATTTTGGCTGTGCTAGGGGTGTGATTGTATAGCAGGAGAGGGGGTATTTTGGCTGTGCTAAGGGTGTGATTGTATAGCAGGAGAGGGGGTATTTTGGCTGTGCTAGGGGTGTGATTGTATAGTAGGAGAGGGGGGTGTTTTGGCTGTGCTAGGGGTGTGATTGTATAGCAGGAGAGGGGGGTATTTTGGCTGTGCTAGGGGTGTGATTGTATAGCAGGAGAGGGGGTATTTTGGCTGTGCTAGGGGTGTGATTGTATAGTAGGAGTGGGAGGTATTTTGGCTGTGCTAGGGGTGTGATTGTATAGCAGGAGAGGGGGTATTTTGGCTGTGCTAGGGGTGTGATTGTATAGCAGGAAAGGGGGGTATTTTGGCTGTGCTAGGGGTGTGATTGTATAGCAGGAGAGGGGGGTATTTTGGCTGTGTTAGGGGTGTGATTGTATAGCAGGAGAGGGGGGTATTTTGGCTGTGCTAGGGGTGTGATTGTATAGTAGGAGAGGGGGGTATTTTGGCTGTGCTAGGGGTGTGATTGTATAGCAGGAGAGGGGGGTATTTTGGCTGTGCTAGGGGTGTGATTGTATAGCAGGAGAGGGGGGTATTTTGGCTGTGTTAGGGGTGTGATTGTATAGCAGGAGAGGGGGTATTTTGGCTATGTTAGGGGTGTGATTGTATAGCAGGAGAGGGGGGTATTTTGGCTGTGCTAGGGGTGTGATTGTATAGTAGGAGAGGGGGGTATTTTGGTTGTGCTAGGGGTGTGATTGTATAGTAGGAGAGGGGGGTATTTTGGCTGTGCTAGGGGTGTGATTGTATAGTAGGAGAGGGGGGTATTTTGGCTCTGCTAGGGGTGTGATTGTATAGCAGGAGAGGGGGGTATTTTGGCTGTGCTAGGGGTGTGATTGTATAGCAGGAGAGGGGGTATTTTGGCTGTGCTAGGGGTGTGATTGTATAGTAGGAGAGGGGGGTATTTTGGCTGTGCTAGGGGTGTGATTGTATAGCAGGAGAGGGGGGTATTTTGGCTGTGCTAGGGGTGTGATTGTATAGTAGGAGAGGGGGGTATTTTGGTTGTGCTAGGGGTGTGATTGTATAGTAGGAGAGGGGGGTATTTTGGCTGTGCTAGGGGTGTGATTGTATAGTAGGAGAGGGGGTATTTTGGCTGTGCTAGGGGTGTGATTGTATAGTAGGAGAGGGGGGTATTTTGGCTGTGCTAGGGGTGTGATTGTATAGCAGGAGAGAGGGGGGTATTTTGGCTGTGCTAGGGGTGTGATTGTATAGTAGGAGAGGGGGGTATTTTGGCTGTGCTAGGGGTGTGATTGTATAGCAGGAGAGGGGGGTATTTTGGCTGTGCTAGGGGTGTGATTGTATAGTAGGAGAGGGGGGTATTTTGGTTGTGCTAGGGGTGTGATTGTATAGTAGGAGAGGGGGGTATTTTGGCTGTGCTAGGGGTGTGATTATATAGTAGGAGAGGGGGTATTTTGGCTGTGCCAGGGGTGTGATTGTATAGTAGGAGAGGGGGTATTTTGGCTGTGCTAGGGGTGTGATTGTATAGTAGGAGTGGGAGGTATTTTGGCTGTGCTAGGGGTGTGATTGTATAGCAGGAGAGGGGGGTATTTTGGCTGTGCTAGGGGTGTGATTGTATAGCAGGAGAGGGGGTATTTTGGCTGTGTTAGGGGTGTGATTGTATAGCAGGAGAGGGGGTATTTTGGCTGTGCTAGGGGTGTGATTGTATAGCAGGAGAGGGGGGTATTTTGGCTGTGCTAGGGGTGTGATTGTATAGCAGGAGAGGGGGGTATTTTGGCTGTGCTAGGGGTGTGATTGTATAGCAGGAGAGGGGGGGTATTTTGGCTGTGCTAGGGGTGTGATTGTATAGCAGGAGAGGGGGGGTATTTTGGCTGTGCTAGGGGTGTGATTGTATAGTAGGAGAGGGGGGTATTTTGGCTGTGCTAGGGGTGTGATTGTATAGCAGGAGAGGGGGTATTTTGGCTGTGCTAGGGGTGTGATTGTATAGTAGGAGTGGGAGGTATTTTGGCTGTGCTAGGGGTGTGATTGTATAGTAGGAGAGGGGGGTATTTTGGTTGTGCTAGGGGTGTGATTGTATAGTAGGAGAGGGGGGTATTTTGGCTGTGCTAGGGGTGTGATTGTATAGTAGGAGAGGGGGTATTTTGGCTGTGCTAGGGGTGTGATTGTATAGTAGGAGAGGGGGTATTTTGGCTGTGCTAGGGGTGTGATTGTATAGTAGGAGAGGGGGGTATTTTGGCTGTGCTAGGGGTGTGATTGTATAGCAGGAGAGGGGGTATTTTGGCTGTGTTAGTGGTGTGATTGTATAGCAGGAGAGGAGGGTATTTTGGCTGTGCTTGGGGTGTGATTGTATAGCAGGAGAGGGGGGTATTTTGGCTGTGCTAGGGGTGTGATTGTATAGTAGGAGAGGGGGTATTTTGGCTGTGCTAGGGGTGTGATTGTATAGCAGGAGTGGGAGGTATTTTGGCTGTGCTAGGGGTGTGATTGTATAGCAGGAGAGGGGGGTATTTTGGCTGTGCTAGGGGTGTGATTGTATAGTAGGAGAGGGGGGTATTTTGGCTGTGCTAGGGGTGTGATTGTATAGCAGGAGAGGGGGGTATTTTGGCTGTGTTAGGGGTGTGATTGTATAGTAGGAGTGGGAGGTATTTTGGCTGTGCTAGGGGTGTGATTGTATAGCAGGAGAGGGGGTATTTTGGCTGTGCTAGGGGTGTGATTGTATAGCAGGAGAGGGGGTATTTTGGCTGTGCTAGGGGTGTGATTGTATAGTAGGAGAGGGGGGTATTTTGGCTGTGCTAGGGGTGTGATTGTATAGCAGGAGAGGGGGGTATTTTGGCTGTGCTAGGGGTGTGATTGTATAGTAGGAGAGGGGGGTATTTTGGCTGTGCTAGGGGTGTGATTGTATAGTAGGAGAGGGGGTATTTTGGCTGTGCTAGGGGTGTGATTGTATAGTAGGAGTGGGAGGTATTTTGGCTGTGCTAGGAGTGTGATTGTATAGTAGGAGAGGGGGGTATTTTGGCTGTGCTAGGGGTGTGATTGTATAGCAGGAGAGGGGGGTATTTTGGCTGTGCTAGGGGTGTGATTGTATAGTAGGAGAGGGGGGTATTTTGGCTGTTCTAGGGTTGTGATTGAATAGTAGGAGAGAGGGGGGTATTTTGGCTGTGCTAGGGGTGTGATTGCATAGCAGGAGAGGGGGGTATTTTGGCTGTGCTAGGGGTGCGATTGTATAGTAGGAGAGGGGGGTATTTTGGCTGTGCTAGGGGTGTGATTGTATAGCAGGAGAGGGGGGTATTTTGGCTGTGCTAGGGGTGTGATTGTATAGTAGGAGAGGGGGGTATTTTGGCTGTGCTAGGGGTGTGATTGTATAGCAGGAGAGGGGGGTATTTTGGCTGTGCTAGGGGTGTGATTGTATAGTAGGAGAGGGGGGTATTTTGGCTGTTCTAGGGTTGTGATTGAATAGTAGGAGAGAGGGGGGTATTTTGGCTGTGCTAGGGGTGTGATTGCATAGCAGGAGAGGGGGGTATTTTGGCTGTGCTAGGGGTGTGATTGTATAGTAGGAGATAGGGGGGTATTTTGGCTGTGCTAGGGGTGTGATTGTATAGTAGGAGAGGGGGGTATTTTGGCTGTGCTAGGGGTGTGATTGTATAGCAGGAGAGGGGGGGTATTTTGGCTGTGCTAGGGGTGTGATTGTATAGTAGGAGTGGGAGGTATTTTGGCTGTGCTAGGGGTGTGATTGTATAGTAGGAGAGGGGGTATTTTGGCTGTGCTAGGGGTGTGATTGTATAGCAGGAGAGGGAGGTATTTTGGCTGTGCTAGGGGTGTGATTGTATAGTAGGAGAGGGGGTATTTTGGCTGTGCTAGGGGTGTGATTGTATAGTAGGAGAGGGGGTATTTTGGCTGTGCTAGGGGTGTGATTGTATAGCAGGAGAGGGAGGTATTTTGGCTGTGCTAGGGGTGTGATTGTATAGTAGGAGAGGGGGTATTTTGGCTGTGCTAGGGGTGTGATTGTATAGTAGGATAGGGGGGTATTTTGGTTGTGGTAGGGGTGTGATTGTATAGTAGGAGAGGGGGGTATTTTGGCTGTGCTAGGGGTGTGATTGTATAGCAGGAGAGGGGGGTATTTTGGCTGTGCTAGGGGTGTGATTGTATAGTAGGAGAGGGGGGTATTTTGGCTGTTCTAGGGTTGTGATTGAATAGTAGGAGAGAGGGGGGTATTTTGGCTGTGCTAGGGGTGTGATTGCATAGCAGGAGAGGGGGGTATTTTGGCTGTGCTAGGGGTGTGATTGTATAGTAGGAGATAGGGGGGTATTTTGGCTGTGCTAGGGGTGTGATTGTATAGTAGGAGAGGGGGGTATTTTGGCTGTGCTAGGGGTGTGATTGTATAGCAGGAGAGGGGGGGTATTTTGGCTGTGCTAGGGGTGTGATTGTATAGTAGGAGTGGGAGGTATTTTGGCTGTGCTAGGGGTGTGATTGTATAGTAGGAGAGGGGGTATTTTGGCTGTGCTAGGGGTGTGATTGTATAGCAGGAGAGGGAGGTATTTTGGCTGTGCTAGGGGTGTGATTGTATAGTAGGAGAGGGGGTATTTTGGCTGTGCTAGGGGTGTGATTGTATAGTAGGAGAGGGGGTATTTTGGCTGTGCTAGGGGTGTGATTGTATAGCAGGAGAGGGAGGTATTTTGGCTGTGCTAGGGGTGTGATTGTATAGTAGGAGAGGGGGTATTTTGGCTGTGCTAGGGGTGTGATTGTATAGTAGGATAGGGGGGTATTTTGGTTGTGGTAGGGGTGTGATTGTATAGTAGGAGAGGGGGGTATTTTGGCTGTGCTAGGGGTGTGATTGTATAGTAGGAGAGGGGGGTATTTTGGCTGTGCTAGGGGTGTGATTGTATAGCAGGAGAGGGGGGTATTTTGGCTGTGCTAGGGGTGTGATTGTATAGCAGGAGAGGGGGTATTTCGGCTGTGCTAGGGGTGTGATTGTATAGCAGGAGAGTGGGGTATTTTGGCTGTGCTAGGGGTGTGATTGTATACCAGGAGAGGGGGGTATTTTGGCTGTGCTAGGGGTGTGATTGTATAGTAGGAGAGGGGGGGTATTTTGGCTGTGCTAGGGGTGTGATTGTATAGTAGGAGTGGGAGGTATTTTGGCTGTGCTAGGGGTGTGATTGTATAGCAGGAGAGTGGGGTATTTTGGCTGTGCTAGGGGTGTGATTGTATACCAGGAGAGGGGGGTATTTTGGCTGTGCTAGGGGTGTGATTGTATAGTAGGAGAGGGGGGGTATTTTGGCTGTGCTAGGGGTGTGATTGTATAGTAGGAGTGGGAGGTATTTTGGCTGTGCTAGGGGTGTGATTGTATAGCAGGAGAGGGGGTATTTTGGCTATGCTAGGGGTGTGATTGTATAGCAGGAGAGGGGGTATTTTGGCTGTGTTAGTGGTGTGATTGTATAGCAGGAGAGGAGGGTATTTTGGCTGTGCTTGGGGTGTGATTGTATAGCAGGAGAGGGGGTATTTTGGCTGTGCTAGGGGTGTGATTGTATAGTAGGAGAGGGGGGTATTTTGGCTGTGCTAGGGGTGTGATTGTATAGCAGGAGAGGGGGGTATTTTGGCTGTGCTAGGGGTGTGATTGTATAGTAGGAGAGGGGGGTATTTTGGCTGTTCTAGGGTTGTGATTGTATAGCAGGAGAGGGGGTATTTTGGCTGTGCTAGGGGTGTGATTGAATAGTAGGAGAGAGGGGGGTATTTTGGCTGTGCTAGGGGTGTGATTGCATAGCAGGAGAGGGGGGTATTTTGGCTGTGCTAGGGGTGTGATTGTATAGCAGGAGAGGGGGGTATTTTGGCTGTGCTAGGGGTGTGATTGTATAGTAGGAGAGGGGGGTATTTTGGCTGTTCTAGGGTTGTGATTGTATAGCAGGAGAGGGGGTATTTTGGCTGTGCTAGGGGTGTGATTGAATAGTAGGAGAGAGGGGGGTATTTTGGCTGTGCTAGGGGTGTGATTGCATAGCAGGAGAGGGGGGTATTTTGGCTGTGCTAGGGGTGTGATTGTATAGTAGGAGATAGGGGGGTATTTTGGCTGTGCTAGGGGTGTGATTGTATAGTAGGAGAGGGGGGTATTTTGGCTGTGCTAGGGGTGTGATTGTATAGCAGGAGAGGGGGGGTATTTTGGCTGTGCTAGGGGTGTGATTGTATAGTAGGAGTGGGAGGTATTTTGGCTGTGCTAGGGGTGTGATTGTATAGTAGGAGAGGGGGTATTTTGGCTGTGCTAGGGGTGTGATTGTATAGCAGGAGAGGGAGGTATTTTGGCTGTGCTAGGGGTGTGATTGTATAGTAGGAGAGGGGGTATTTTGGCTGTGCTAGGGGTGTGATTGTATAGTAGGAGAGGGGGTATTTTGGCTGTGCTAGGGGTGTGATTGTATAGCAGGAGAGGGAGGTATTTTGGCTGTGCTAGGGGTGTGATTGTATAGTAGGAGAGGGGGTATTTTGGCTGTGCTAGGGGTGTGATTGTATAGTAGGATAGGGGGGTATTTTGGTTGTGGTAGGGGTGTGATTGTATAGTAGGAGAGGGGGGTATTTTGGCTGTGCTAGGGGTGTGATTGTATAGTAGGAGAGGGGGTATTTTGGCTGTGCTAGGGGTGTGATTGTATAGTAGGAGAGGGGGGTATTTTGGCTGTGCTAGGGGTGTGATTGTATAGTAGGAGAGGGGGGTATTTTGGCTGTGCTAGGGGTGTGATTGTATAGCAGGAGAGGGGGGTATTTTGGCTGTGCTAGGGGTGTGATTGTATAGCAGGAGAGGGGGTATTTTGGCTGTGCTAGGGGTGTGATTGTATAGCAGGAGAGTGGGGTATTTTGGCTGTGCTAGGGGTGTGATTGTATACCAGGAGAGGGGGGTATTTTGGCTGTGCTAGGGGTGTGATTGTATAGTAGGAGAGGGGGGGTATTTTGGCTGTGCTAGGGGTGTGATTGTATAGTAGGAGTGGGAGGTATTTTGGCTGTGCTAGGGGTGTGATTGTATAGCAGGAGAGGGGGTATTTTGGCTATGCTAGGGGTGTGATTGTATAGCAGGAGAGGGGGTATTTTGGCTGTGCTAGGGGTGTGATTGCATAGCAGGAGAGGGGGGTATTTTGGCTGTGCTAGGGGTGTGATTGTATAGCAGGAGAGGGGGTATTTTGGCTGTGCTAGGGGTGTGATTGTATAGTAGGAGTGGGAGGTATTTTGGCTGTGCTAGGGGTGTGATTGTATAGCAGGAGAGGGGGTATTTTGGCTGTGCTAGGGGTGTGATTGTATAGTAGGAGAGGGAGGTATTTTGGCTGTGCTAGGGGCGTGATTGTATAGCAGGAGAGTGGGGTATTTTGGCTGTGCTAGGGGTGTGATTGTATAGCAGGAGAGGGGGGTATTTTGGCTGTGCTAGGGGTGTGATTGTATAGTAAGAGTGGGAGGTATTTTGGCTGTGCTAGGGGTGTGATTGTATAGTAGGAGAGGGAGGTATTTTGGCTGTGCTAGGGGTGTGATTGTATAGCAGGAGAGTGGGGTATTTTGGCTGTGCTAGGGGTGTGATTGTATAGCAGGAGAGGGGGTATTTTGGCTGTGTTAGGGGTGTGATTGTATAGCAGGAGAGGGGGGTATTTTGGCTGTGCTAGGGGTGTGATTGTATAGCAGGAGAGGGGGGTATTTTGGCTGTGCTAGGGGTGTGATTGTATAGCAGGAGAGGGGGTATTTTGGCTGTGCTAGGGGTGTGATTGTATAGCAGGAGATGGGGGTATTTTGGCTGTGCTAGGGGTGTGATTGTATAGCAGGAGAGGGGGTATTTTGGCTGTGCTAGGGGTGTGATTGTATAGCAGGAGAGTGGGGTATTTTGGCTGTGCTAGGGGTGTGATTGTATAGCAGGAGAGGGGGTATTTTGGCTGTGTTAGGGGTGTGATTGTATAGCAGGAGAGGGGGTATTTTGGCTGTGCTAGGGGTGTGATTGTATAGCAGGAGATGGGGGTATTTTGGCTGTGCTAGGGGTGTGATTGTATAGCAGGAGAGGGGGTATTTTGGCTGTGCTAGGGGTGTGATTGTATAGTAGGAGAGGGGGGTATTTTGGCTGTGCTAGGGGTGTGATTGTATAGTAGGAGTGGGAGGTATTTTGGCTGTGCTAGGGGTGTGATTGTATAGTAGGAGTGGGAGGTATTTTGGCTGTGCTAGGGGTGTGATTGTATAGTAGGAGTGGGAGGTATTTTGGCTGTGCTAAGGGTGTGATTGTATAGCAGGAGAGGGGGGTATTTTGGCTGTGCTAGGGGTGTGATTGTATAGTAGGAGAGGGGGGTATTTTGGCTGTGCTAGGGGTGTGATTGTATAGTAGGAGTGGGAGGTATTTTGGCTGTGCTAGGGGTGTGATTGTATAGTAGGAGAGGGGGGTATTTTGGCTGTGCTAGGGGTGTGATTGTATAGTAGGAGAGGGGGGTATTTTGGCTGTGCTAGGGGTGTGATTGTATAGCAGGAGAGGGGGATATTTTGGCTGTGCTAGGGGTGTGATTGTATAGCAGGAGAGGGGGGTATTTTGGCTGTGCTAAGGGTGTGATTGTATAGTAGGAGAGGGGGTATTTTGGCTGTGCTAGGGGTGTGATTGTATAGCAGGAGAGGGGGTATTTTGGCTGTGCTAGGGGTGTGATTGTATAGCAGGAGAGGGGGTATTTTGGCTGTGCTAAGGGTGTGATTGTATAGCAGGAGAGGGGGTATTTTGGCTGTGCTAGGGGTGTGATTGTATAGTAGGAGTGGGGGGTATTTTGGCTGTGCTAGGGGTGTGATTGTATAGCAGGAGAGGGGGGTATTTTGGCTGTGCTAGGGGTGTGATTGTATAGTAGGAGAGGGGGGTATTTTGGCTGTGCTAGGGGTGTGATTGTATAGCAGGAGAGGGGGTATTTTGGCTGTGCTAGGGGTGTGATTGTATAGTAGGAGAGGGGGGTATTTTGGCTGTGCTAGGGGTGTGATTGTATAGCAGGAGAGGGGGTATTTTGGCTGTGCTAGGGGTGTGATTGTATAGCAGGAGAGGGGGGTATTTTGGCTGTGCTAGGGGTGTGATTGTATAGTAGGAGAGGGGGTATTTTGGCTGTGCTAGGGGTGTGATTGTATAGCAGGAGAGGGGGTATTTTGGCTGTGCTAGGGGTGTGGTTGTATAGTAGGAGAGGGGGGTATTTTGGCTGTGCTAGGGGTGTGATTGTATAGCAGGAGAGGGGGGTATTTTGGCTGTGCTAGGGGTGTGATTGTATAGTAGGAGAGGGGGGTATTTTGGCTGTGCTAGGGGTGTGATTGTATAGTAGGAGTGGGAGGTATTTTGGCTGTGCTAGGGGTGTGATTGTATAGTAGGAGAGGGGGGTATTTTGGCTGTGCTAGGGGTGTGATTGTATAGTAGGAGAGGGGGGTATTTTGGCTGTGCTAGGGGTGTGATTGTATAGCAGGAGAGGGGGATATTTTGGCTGTGCTAGGGGTGTGATTGTATAGCAGGAGAGGGGGGTATTTTGGCTGTGCTAAGGGTGTGATTGTATAGTAGGAGAGGGGGTATTTTGGCTGTGCTAGGGGTGTGATTGTATAGCAGGAGAGGGGGTATTTTGGCTGTGCTAGGGGTGTGATTGTATAGCAGGAGAGGGGGTATTTTGGCTGTGCTAAGGGTGTGATTGTATAGCAGGAGAGGGGGTATTTTGGCTGTGCTAGGGGTGTGATTGTATAGTAGGAGTGGGGGGTATTTTGGCTGTGCTAGGGGTGTGATTGTATAGCAGGAGAGGGGGGTATTTTGGCTGTGCTAGGGGTGTGATTGTATAGTAGGAGAGGGGGGTATTTTGGCTGTGCTAGGGGTGTGATTGTATAGCAGGAGAGGGGGTATTTTGGCTGTGCTAGGGGTGTGATTGTATAGTAGGAGAGGGGGGTATTTTGGCTGTGCTAGGGGTGTGATTGTATAGCAGGAGAGGGGGTATTTTGGCTGTGCTAGGGGTGTGATTGTATAGCAGGAGAGGGGGGTATTTTGGCTGTGCTAGGGGTGTGATTGTATAGTAGGAGAGGGGGTATTTTGGCTGTGCTAGGGGTGTGATTGTATAGCAGGAGAGGGGGTATTTTGGCTGTGCTAGGGGTGTGGTTGTATAGTAGGAGAGGGGGGTATTTTGGCTGTGCTAGGGGTGTGATTGTATAGCAGGAGAGGGGGGTATTTTGGCTGTGCTAGGGGTGTGTGATTGTATAACACTGGAGGTGGGGGTTATTTAATATAACACACGGAAGGTTGTTGTTACAGTAACCATGATGTGAATGTTGCACACTGGCTGTATGAAGCTCCTGTAGCAGTATTCTGATTGCAGTGATCGGGCTGAGATTCCCGTATCGAAGATCGCAGGTATAGGTGGGTGTTCACATCAGACAGCATATGCCGTCAGCCTACTAATGAGATGCCTACAGCTGCCTCCCTCCTCTTCCAGACCTCCATCTCCCCGTTCGCTTTCATTAAGGCATTCTTTGTTTATCCATCATCCTTCCAGCAAATTTCCCACCATTTGGCTCCATTTCTCATTTATATTTTTTCTTCCCTGCCGTTTTACTCTCTGGAGCCCATTTACTCTCTTTATTGTCTTTGTATCCGTTCGAACATTCTACCTATTCTCTATTCTTCTCTTTTCACGATTTTCATTCCCACTGCGTATCTATACCAATCTCTCCATCTTTTACTTTCCATAATCATTCTTCCCTCTATCGCTTAGAATCCACCAATTTCCTTCCCCAAATCTTTTATCTGTTACCATCTATTTTTTGCAATTTCTCATCCCTTTTCATTCTGCTTCTCCCCCTCCCACCATCCTGCTTTTTCCTTTCTCCCTCCTGTCCTTTGCAGGCTGTGATTCAGGGAGGGTACCGAAATGTCTGCCAGCTGTGTCTCCTCCCTCTGAGCTGAACCCCTGGACCGTGATTGGGAGGGAGAATATCTAGACGATGCCCACAGGTCTGTGAAAAGCTGGGGAAATGGACGGGGATAACTTTATTAACTGAAAATAAATATGATGCATTCTGCCTTTAAAATATATTTCACATATTCAATTGTATTACAGTAACCCGGCTCCTGAGTGCCTTATTACCCTGTAACATCTTATTACAGTAAACCGGCTCCTGAGTGCCTTATTACCCTGTAACATCTTATTACAGTAATCCGGCTCCGGAGTGCCTTATTACCCTGTAACATCTTATTACAGTAACCCGGCTCCTGAGTGCCTTATTACCCTGTAACATCTTATTACAGTAACCCAGCTCCTGAGTGCCTTATTACCCTGTAACATCTTATTACAGTAACCCGGCTCCTGAGTGCCTTGTTACCCTGTAACATCTTATTACAGTAACCCGGCTCCTGATTGCGATACTCCTCTAACATCTTATTACAGTAACCCGGCTCCTGGGTGCCTTATTACCCTGTAACATCTTATTACAGTAACCCGGCTCCTGAGTGCCTTGTTACCATGTAACATCTTATTACAGTGACCCGGCTCCTGAATGCGATACTCCTCTAACATCTTATTACAGTAACCCGGCTCCTGAGTGCCTTATTACCCTGTAACATCTTATTACAGTAACCCGGCTCCTGAGTGCCTTATTACCCTGTAACATCTTATTACAGTAACCAGGCTCCTGAGTGCCTTATTACCCTGTAACATCTTATTACAGTAACCCGGCTCCTGAGTGCCTTATTACCCTGTAACATCTTATTACAGTAACCAGGCTCCTGAGTGCCTTATTACATGTAACATCTTATTACAGTAACCCGGCTCCTGAGTGCCTTATTACCCTGTAACATCTTATTACAGTAACCCGGCTCCTGAGTGCCTTATTACCCCTGTAACATCTTATTACAGTAACCCGGCTCCTGAGTGCCTTATTACCCTGTAACATCTTATTACAGTAACCTGGCTCCTGAGTGCCTTATTACCCCTGTAACATCTTATTACAGTAACCCGGCTCCTGAGTGCCTTATTACCCCTGTAACATCTTATTACAGTAACCCGGCTCCTGAGTGCCTTATTACCCTGTAACATCTTATTACAGTAACACGGCTCCTGAGTGCCTTATTACCCTGTAACATCTTATTACAGTAACGCGGCTCCTGAGTGCCTTATTACCCGGTAGCATCTTATTACAGTAACGCGGCTCCTGAGCGCCTTATTACCCTGTAACATCTTATTACAGTAACCGGCTCCAGAGTGCCTTATTACCCCGTACCATTTTATTACAGTAGCCCGGCTCCTGAGCGCCTTATTACCCTGTAACATCTTATTACAGTAACCCAGGTCCTGAGCGCCTTATTACCCTGTAACATCTTATTACAGTAACCCGGCTCCTGAGTGTCTTATTACCTCGTAACATCTTATTACAGTAACCCGGCTCCTGAGTGCCTTATTACCCTGTAACATCTTATTACAGTAACCCGGCTCCTGAGTGCCTTGTTACCCTGTAACATCTTATTACAGTAACCTGGCTCCTGAGTGTCTTATTAACCTGTAACATCTTATTACAGTAACCCGGCTCCTGAGTGCCTTATTACCCTGTAACATCTTATTACAGTGACCCGGCTCCTGAGTGCCTTATTACACCTGTAACATCTTATTACAGTAACCCGGCTCCTGAGTGTCTTATTAACCTGTAACATCTTATTACAGTAACCCGGCTCCTGAGTGCCTTATTACCCTGTAACATCTTATTACAGTAACCCGGCTCCTGATTGCCTTATTACCCCGTAACATCTTATTACAGTAACCCGGCTCCTGAGTGTCTTATTACCCCTGTAACATCTTATTACAGTAACCCGGCTCCTGAGTGCCTTATTACCCTGTAACATCTTATTACAGTAACCCAGCTCCTGATTGCCTTATTATCCCGTAACATCTTATTACAGTAACCCGGCTCCTGAGTGCCTTATTACCCTGTAACATCTTATTACAGTAACCCGGCTCCTGAGTGCCTTATTACCCCTGTAACATCTTATTACAGTAACCCGGCTCCTGAGTGTCTTATTAACCTGTAACATCTTATTACAGTAACCTGGCTCTTGAGTGCCTTATTACCCTGTAAATTCTTCTAACAGTAACCCGGCTCCTGAGTCCCTTATTACCCTGTAACATCTTATTACAGTAACCCGGCCCCTGAGCGCCTTATTACCCCAGTAAGATCTTATTACAGTAACCTGGCTCCTGAGTGCCTTATTACCCCTGTAACATCTTATTACAGTAACCTGGCTCCTGAGTGACTTATTACCCTGTAACATCTTATTACAGTAACCCGGCTTCTGAGTGCCTTATTACCCTGTAACATCTTATTACAGTAACCCGGCTCCTGAGTGCCTTATTACGCTGTAACATCTTATTACAGTAACCCGGCTCCTGAGTGCCTTATTACCCTGTAACATCTTATTACAGTAACCCGGCTCCTGAGTGCCTTATTACACTGTAACATCTTATTACAGTAACCCGGCCCCTGAGCGCCTTATTACCCTGTAACATCTTATTACAGTAACCCGGCTCCTGAGTGCCTTATTACCCTGTAACATCTTATTACAGTAACCCGGCTCCTGAGTGCCTTATTACCCTGTAACATCTTATTACAGTAACCCGGCTCCTGATTGCCTTATTACCCCGTAACATCTTATTACAGTAACCCGGCTCCTTATTGCCTTATTAGCCCTACAGCATCTTATTACAGTAACCCGGCTCCTGAGTGCCTTATTACCCTGTAACATCTTATTACAGTAACCCGGCTCCTGAGTGCCTTATTACCCTGTAACATCTTATTACAGTAACCCGGCCCCTGAGCGCCTTATTACCCTGTAACATCTTATTACAGTAACCCGGCTCCTGAGTGCCTTATTACCCTGTAACATCTTATTACAGTAACTCGGCTCCTGAGTGCCTTATTACCCAGTAACATCTTATTACAGTAACCCGGCTCCTTATTGCCTTATTAGCCCTACAGCATCTTATTACAGTAACCCGGCTCCTGAGTGCCTTATTACCCTGTAACATCTTATTACAGTAACCCGGCCCCTGAGCGCCTTATTACCCCAGTAAGATCTTATTACAGTAACCTGGCTTCTGAGTGCCTTATTACCCCTGTAACATCTTATTACAGTAACCCGGCTTCTGAGTGCCTTATTACCCTGTAACATCTTATTACAGTAACCCGGCTCCTGAGTGCCTTATTACCCTGTAACATCTTATTACAGTAACCCGGCTCCTGAGTGCCTTATTACCCTGTAACATCTTATTACAGTAACCCAGTTCCTGAGTGCCTTATTACACTGTAACATCTTATTACAGTAACCCGGCCCCTGAGCGTCTTATTACCCTGTAACATCTTATTACAGTAACCCGGCTCCTGAGTGCCTTATTACCCTGTAACATCTTATTACAGTAACTCGGCTCCTGAGTGCCTTATTACCCAGTAACATCTTATTACAGTAACCCGGCTCCTTATTGCCTTATTAGCCCTACAGCATCTTATTACAGTAACCCGGCTCCTGAGTGCCTTATTACACTGTAACATCTTATTACAGTAACCCGGCTCCTGAGTGCCTTATTACCCTGTAACATCTTATTACAGTAACTCGGCTCCTGAGCGTCTTATTACCCCAGTAACATCTTATTACAGTAACCCGGCTCCTGAGTGCCTTATTACCCCTGTAACATCTTATTACAGTAACCCGGCTCCTGAGTGCCTTATTACCCCGTAACATCTTATTACAGTAACCCAGCTCCTGAGTGCCTTATTACCCTGTAACATCTTATTACAGTAACCCAGCCCCTGAGCGCCTTATTACCCTGTAACATCTTATTACAGTAACCCAGCGCCTTATTACCCTGTAACATCTTATTACAGTAACCCCGCTCCTGAGTGCCTTATTACCCTGTAACATCTTATTACAGTAACCCGGCTCCTGAGTGCCTTATTACCCTGTAACATCTTACAGTAACTCGGCTCCTGAGTGCCTTATTACCCAGTAACATCTTATTACAGTAACCCGGCTCCTTATTGCCTTATTAGCCCTACAGCATCTTATTACAGTAACCCGGCTCCTGAGTGCCGTATTACCCTGTAACATCTTATTACAGTAACCCGGCTCCTGAGCGTCTTATTACCCCAGTAACATCTTATCACAGTAACCTGAGTGCCTTATTACACTGTAACATCTTATTACAGAAACCCGGCTCCTGAGTGCCTTATTACCCTGTAACATCTTATTACAGTAACTCGGCTCCTGAGTGCCTTATTACCCAGTAACATCTTATTACAGTAACCCGGCTCCTTATTGCCTTATTAGCCCTACAGCATCTTATTACAGTAACCCGGCTCCTGAGTGCCTTATTACCCTGTAACATCTTATTACAGTAACTCGGCTCCTGAGCGTCTTATTACCCTGTAACATCATATTACAGTAACCCGGCTTCTGAGTGCCTTATTACCCTGTAACATCTTATTACAGTAATCCGGCTCCTGAGTGCCTTATTACACTGTAACATCTTATTACAGTAACCCGGTTCCTGAGTGCCTTATTACCCTGTAACATCTTATTACAGTAACCCGGCTCCTGAGTGCCTTATTACCCTGTAACATCTTATTACAGTAACCCGGCTCCTGAGTGCCTTATTACCCGGTAACATCTTATTACAGTAATCCGGCTCCTGAGTGCCTTATTACCCTGTAACATCTTATTACAGTAACCCGCCTCCTGAGTGCCTTATTACCCCGTAACATCTTATTACAGTAACCCGGCTCCTGAGTGCCTTATTACCCCGTAACATCTTATTACAGTAACCCGGCTCCTGAGTGCCTTATTACCCCCTGTAACATCTTATTACAGTAACCCGGCTCCTGAGTGCCTTATTACCCTGTAACATCTTATTACAGTAACCCGGCTCCTGAGTACCTTATTACCCTGTAACATCTTATTACAGTAACCCGGCTCCTGAATGCCTTATTACCCTGTAACATCTTATTACAGTAACCCGGCTCCTGAGTGCCTTATTACCCCGTAACATCTTATTACAGTAACCTGGCTCCTGAGTGCCTTATTGCCCCGTAACGTCTTATTACAGTAACCCGGCTCCTGAGTGCCTTATTACCCCTGTAACATCTTATTACAGTAACCTGGCTCCTGAGTACCTTATTACCCTGTAACATCTTATTACAGTAACCCGGCTCCTGAGTGCCTTATTACCCTGTAACATCTTATTACAGTAACCCGGCTCCTGAGTGCCTTATTACCCCGTAACATCTTATTACAGTAACCGGGCTCCTGAGTGCCTTATTACCCCGTAACATCTTATTACAGTAACCCGGCTCCTGAGCGCCTTATTACCATGTAACATCTTATTACAGTAACCCGGCTCCTGAGTGCCTTATTACCCTGTAACATCTTATTACAGTAACCCGGCCCCTGAGTGCCTTATTACCCTGTAACATCTTATTACAGTAGCACGGCTCCTGAGTGCCTTATTACCCTGTAACATCTTATTACAGTAACCCGGCTCCTGAGTGCCTTATTACCCTGTAACATCTTATTACAGTAACCCGGCTCCTGAGCGCCTTATTACCCTGTAACATCTTATTACAGTAACCCGGCCCCTGAGTGCCTTATTACCCTGTAACATCTTATTACAGTAACACGGCTCCTGAGTGCCTTATTACCCTGTAACATCTTATTACAGTAACCGGGCTCCTGAGTGCCTTATTACCCCGTAACATCTTATTACAGTAACCCGGCTCCTGAGCGCCTTATTACCATGTAACATCTTATTACAGTAACCCGGCTCCTGAGTGCCTTATTACCCTGTAACATCTTATTACAGTAACCCGGCCCCTGAGTGCCTTATTACCCTGTAACATCTTATTACAGTAGCACGGCTCCTGAGTGCCTTATTACCCTGTAACATCTTATTACAGTAACCCGGCTCCTGAGTGCCTTATTACCCTGTAACATCTTATTACAGTAACCCGGCTCCTGAGCGCCTTATTACCCTGTAACATCTTATTACAGTAACCCGGCCCCTGAGTGCCTTATTACCCTGTAACATCTTATTACAGTAACCCGGCTCCTGAGTGCCTTATTACCCTGTAACATCTTATTACAGTAACCCGGCTCCTGAGTGCCTTATTACCCTGTAACATCTTATTACAGTAACCCGGCTCCTGAGCGCCTTATTACCCTGTAACATCTTATTACAGTAACCCGGCCCCTGAGTGCCTTATTACCCTGTAACATCTTATTACAGTAACACGGCTCCTGAGTGCCTTATTACCCCTGTACCATCTTATTACAGTAACCCGGCTCCTGAGTGCCTTATTACCCTGTAACATCTTATTACAGTAACCCTGCTCCTGAGTGCCTTATTACCCTGTAACATCTTATTACAGTAACCCTGCTCCTGAGTGCCTTATTACCCCTGTAACATCTTATTATAGTAACCCGGCTCCTGAGTGCCTTATTACCCTGTAACATCTTATTACAGTAACCCGGCTCCTGAGTGCCTTATTACCCTGTAACATCTTATTACAGTAACCCGGCTCCTGAGTGCCTTATTACCCTGTAACATCTTATTACAGTAACCCGGCTCCTGAGTGCCTTATTACCCTGTAACATCTTATTACAGTAACCCGGCTCCTGAGTGCCTTATTACCCTGTAACATCTTATTACAGTAACCCGGCTCCTGAGTGCCTTATTACCCTGTAACATCTTATTACAGTAACCCAGCTCCTGAGTGCCTTATTACCCGGTAACATCTTATTACAGTAACCCGGCTCCTGAGTGCCTTATTACCCCTGTACCATCTTATTACAGTAACCCGGCTCCTGAGTGCCTTATTACCCTGTAACATCTTATTACAGTAACCCTGCTCCTGAGTGCCTTATTACCCTGTAACATCTTATTACAGTAACCCGGCTCCTGAGTGCCTTATTACCCCTGTAACATCTTATTACAGTAACCCGGCTCCTGAGTGCCTTATTACCCTGTAACATCTTATTACAGTAACCCGGCTCCTGAGTGCCTTATTACCCTGTAACATCTTATTACAGTAACCCGGCTCCTGAGTGCCTTATTACCCTGTAACATCTTATTACAGTAACCCGGCCCCTGAGTGCCTTATTACCCTGTAACATCTTATTACAGTAACACGGCTCCTGAGTGCCTTATTACCCTGTAACATCTTATTACAGTAACCCGGTTCCTGAGTGCCTTATTACCCTGTAACATCTTATTACAGTAACCCGGCTCCTGAGCGCCTTATTACCCTGTAACATCTTATTACAGTAACCCAGCTCCTGAGTGCCTTATTACCCGGTAACATCTTATTACAGTAACCCGGCTCCTGAGTGCCTTATTACCCCTGTACCATCTTATTACAGTAACCCGGCTCCTGAGTGCCTTATTACCCTGTAACATCTTATTACAGTAACCCTGCTCCTGAGTGCCTTATTACCCTGTAACATCTTATTACAGTAACCCTGCTCCTGAGTGCCTTATTACCCCTGTAACATCTTATTACAGTAACCCGGCTCCTGAGTGCCTTATTACCCTGTAACATCTTATTACAGTAACCCGGCTCCTGAGTGCCTTATTACCCTGTAACATCTTATTACAGTAACCCGGCTCCTGAGTGCCTTATTACCCTGTAACATCTTATTACAGTAACCCGGCTCCTGAGTGCCTTATTACCCTGTAACATCTTATTACAGTAACCCGGCTCCTGAGTGCCTTATTACCCTGTAACATCTTATTACAGTAACCCGGCTCCTGAGTGCCTTATTACCCTGTAACATCTTATTACAGTAACCCAGCTCCTGAGTGCCTTATTACCCGGTAACATCTTATTACAGTAACCCGGCTCCTGAGTGCCTTATTACCCCTGTACCATCTTATTACAGTAACCCGGCTCCTGAGTGCCTTATTACCCTGTAACATCTTATTACAGTAACCCTGCTCCTGAGTGCCTTATTACCCTGTAACATCTTATTACAGTAACCCGGCTCCTGAGTGCCTTATTACCCCTGTAACATCTTATTACAGTAACCCGGCTCCTGAGTGCCTTATTACCCTGTAACATCTTATTACAGTAACCCGGCTCCTGAGTGCCTTATTACACTGTAACATCTTATTACAGTAACCCGGCTCCTGAGTGCCTTATTACCCTGTAACATCTTATTACAGTAACCCGGCCCCTGAGTGCCTTATTACCCTGTAACATCTTATTACAGTAACCCGGCTCCTGAGCGCCTTATTACCCTGTAACATCTTATTACAGTAACCCAGCTCCTGAGCGCCTTATTACCCTGTAACATCTTATTACAGTAACCCAGCTCCTGAGTGCCTTATTACCCTGTAACATCTTATTACAGTAACCCGGCTCCTGAGTGCCTTATTACCCTGTAACATCTTATTACAGTAACCCGGCTCCTGAGTGCCTTATTACCCTGTAACATCTTATTACAGTAACCCGGCTCCTGAGTGCCTTATTACCCTGTAACATCTTATTACAGTAACCCGGCTCCTGAGTTAGTTACTGAATAAAGAGACTGTTTTGTTGTGTTACAGGTACTGTTGTTGCAAGTCGTGCCTTCCCCATGGCACCTGGAGAGCCCGAGATAAAGAGCAGTACATCTATCATCCCATGCTTCCTGTTTGTAGAGGTATTTAATTGCCCCTTACTTATACCCCATGTTATTTAATTTTCCCATCTTTCTTTTAGTGCTCTACTCCTGACTCCTCTTTCTGCTCTCTCGCTCCTTTACACTCTCTTTGCAATAATTCATGCCATCTCCGCACTCCCCCCTTCTCCCTTCATAACCCAGATTAAGTGTTTGCTACTATAATTTGTGAATTAGAGTGTAAGTAGTGGAAAGGGGAAGTGGACCGCGATGTGTACTGGTGGAGAAGCTAGAGAGAACGTGTTATACGCCAGTTTTAATGTAAAAGTGTTGGGAATAAGTGAAATGTGGTAAATTGAATTACCCATGTTTGCGTTACAGATAGCAGACCGAGACTGGATTAGAATGATGGGAGTTACAGTCTACTGTGTCTAGCCTGGTCAGAAAAGGTTGGGGAAAGTATCAACTGGGGTTAAAGGGTACATGTCTGGCAGAGATGCTCTGTTCTTCAACCACAGACCTGTATGGCCAGCAGTGGCTGCACCAGACATACCTCTTTTTAATACTCCACGCCTTTGGCCCAACACAGTTTACAACCTTTTCAAGTTTTTTTAAGATATAGACCCAATAAATTCATGCATGTAATTCATTGGAGGCATATCTACTAAACAGTAATTTCTTTGGGGGTGGGTTTGCCTATTTGGGCAGAGGGTTCCTTTAAATAATTATTGTTACTGAAGTGCTTCAGTATATTTAACTTTTTATTGGTGTGAAAAGAAACACTTAGGAGTGAAACGCAGCTTATTGAATGAATTTTTTTACTTTTACTTTATATATTTTTATTTTTTGGGAGGGATGGTGTGTGTGGAGGGTGCAGGGACGGAGTGGGGTCTGTGAAGGGAGGGGGACCGTGCAGGGGAGAAGGTATCTGCGCAGGGGAGGGAGGGGGACTGTCAGGGTGCTGAGGAGGCAGGGGTAGAGGGGATCTGTGAAAGTGCAGGGGAGGCAGGGGGAGAGGGGATCTGTGCAGGGAGTTGATCAGGGAGGCAGGAGGATCTGTGCATGGGAGGTAGGGGGAGAGGGGATCTGTGCAGAGTGCAGGGGAGGCAGGGAGAGAGGGGATCTGTGCAGGGGGAGAGTGGCGTCAGGGGGAGAGGGGAGCTGTGCAGGGAGAGGGGGGTGTCAGGGGGAGAGGAGAGCTATGCAGGGAGAGGGGGGTGTCAGGGGGAGAGGAGAGCTGTGAGGGGGGGTGTCAGGGGGAGAGGGGAGCTGTGCAGGGAGGAGGGGTGTCAGGGGGAGAGGGGAGCTATGCAGGGAGAGGGGGGTGTCAGGGGGAGAGGGGAGCTATGCAGGGAGAGGGGGGTGTCAGGGGGAGAGGAGAGCTGTGGGGGGGGGGTGTCAGGGGGAGAGGGGAGCTGTGCAGGGAGGGGGGAGAGGGGAGCTGTATAGGGAGGAGGGGGGCTGTCAGGGAGGCAGGGGGATCTATGCAGGGAAGAGCTTACCTAATGTCTCTGCCAGGCTGCTCTTCCTCTTCACTCCGCAGGACAGGAGAGCACAGGAAGTGACCTCTCTTCCCATCCTCCTGCCCCCTCTCCCTCTCTCTGTACCACATGGAGACCTGGCAAGCAGAGCAGGGTGCTGCCAGGTCTCACTCAGAAGGTGGGAGCAGGGACCTTGCCACCCCCACAAATGTGCCGCCCAGGGCGGACCCACCCCCCTTGCTACGCCACTGATGACCATTGCTGGTGTTATCACTCTTCGTAAATATATATATATATAAATCAAGCATTACATCACAGCATGAACGTTTCAGAACACGATCGAGTTAGGAATAGAGACGCGCTATAGTGCTAACCTACCTATTTTGATTCAGGCTCCCCTCACCCCCAGATTTATTTAAACAGGTACCTTTAATGCCTCGCCGTACCATTGTCGCCGCCCTGACTTCCTGATCATTAACCTTCATGATTTCTGCTAATCAAATGTTTCCCCATGGGGAAGCAAATGGCAGCACCTCTATGGGTAGCTTTTAGTGTTTCCATGCAGAGCTGAACATCAGTAATGCAATCTTTGCAGGACTAAACCTAAGGAAGTCCCTCTAGTGGCTGTGCAAGTGACAGACAATAAAGGTGGGGCTATGGAGCAGTGTAAACACTGAGTTTTCTCAGAAAAGGCAATGTTTACACACTCATCAGACTGCAGGCGACAACAAGCTAAATGCCCCAGAACAACAGCATTAAGCTGTAGTGGTTCTGATGATTATAGTATCCTTTTAAAATAACAGGTACCCCAACAGAATGAGAGAGAAACATAAACTGCTAAATAATGAATAAAGGAATGTGTGTATGAGAAAAAGGTAAGAATGTTGGAGTAAAAAAAAAAAAAAAAAAAGGATTAGCTGGGAATGGAAGATCTACCAATCAAGTGATATCCAGTACCTTGGGAAGTAGATAGGGTGTGAATGAACCAGGTGGGAGGAAATGGTACATGAATGAAGGAGAGCAGAGATCAAGCAATGTGAATGACAATGAATAGAAAAATACATACTTTAGTAGCAGAAAGTGTTTGAACAATAAATTGTATAAATATTGAGTAACCAATTATTTAGTATGAACTAACACAAAAATGGCCAGAAAACGTCCAAATTTATGAATGAGAAGTATGATAGAGGGCAAAATAAATTAAATTGAATGAGAGAGGTGCGGCAATGGCATTTCATTTACAGTAAAAGTTTGGTGCGATTTATTCAGTCTGTTGAGCTTTTTCATCTATTGCTTTTAATGGTGCCCTAACTGCAATTTCTTTCACTGATACAGCGGTTTTATTATTATAGTTATAAGGAAGGTCTCCTAGGCTGCATTCTAAGCAGTGAGTTGAGAAATTGTAGATAATTGAAGGTGAGAATTATAATATTTAAAGAAGAACTGAATGACAGAGAGAGAGAAGAAAATGATATTATTAGAAGAAAGGGAAGGTTAGATCTGATAGAAAAAAAAAGGTTTCTAAAGAGAAAGGAAAAGTGGAGTGGGAGAAAGTTCGAGGGGAATTAGAGAACAAGAAAGAGAAGAATGAGTAAATGTAACGAAAAAAAACGAACGAGTAAAGAATTAAGTAGGGCAGAATATAAAAACGTCAATAAAGGAGGAAAGTGGGCAGTTGACGGGATTATGCATAAACACAGGGGAATAAAGAAAGGGAACGGATATGGTAGCGAAATTTATGCTAAAAAAATAATATTGAGATTCAGGTGAAATATGGATAAAAAATGGATCAAGAAGAGATGTACATCACGTGGAATGAGGGTGCTGAGATGGAGGTAGGGCAGAAGGAGAGGAATTAGAAAGGAGAACTGAATCTGGGAACAATGATGAGGCATTGGAATGAAAGTGACAGACGAATGACAGAGCAAATCCACCGTGTTGGGTGGAAAGACTCGAGAAAAAGCCGAGCAGGCGGGAGAGCAGAGAAGATGACATGATGAGGAGTGACCTGTGATTGCTCCAGGCAACTCTCACTTGTTCTTCTCCAACCCCACTGCTCACATTCCTCCTCGGCATCATTTGCGTTCTCTCGCATCGAACAAAACTCTTTTGCTTTTCTTTGTTTTCCTTTCACCTTAATTATTCTCATTTGACTATTCTCTTTCACCATCTGCTCTTTTCATTAAGACTCTGTCTTTATTTTTCCACATCACCTACATAAACCCTCTTTTTCTCAATTTTCCCCCATTCCTTTTCCATTTACGTATATCTACTCTCTACTACTTATTACGCTTTATTTTATTTATTTTATTTATTTTTTCTACATGTTAATCAACTCTTTTTAATTTTTTACCATCTGTCCCATTTCTTAAAACTATCTCTTATCCTGTTTCCTCTGTCCCCATAAGCTCTCCCCCTCTTTAACCCCCAAACTCTTTACCCTTAATAATCGTCTTCTTTTACACAATCTTTCCACCCCACAATTATTTCTTATTCCACGTCTCACATTCATCTTCTCCTTTTTTACCATTTGTTAATCGTATTTCATTCCCAAACTCACACGATGCTTTACTTTCAGTTGGTTCTCATGGCTGGGACCGTCATCCTCTCATACCACTTTGAATACACGGACACCTTCCCTGTTCACACGCAAGGATTTTTCTGCTATGATTCGTCTTTATCCATGCCATACCCAGGTCCTGAGAGTGCCAGCCGGGCACCACCACGCCTCTTATACCCGCTGATCACTGTCCTACCCATCCTTACGGTAAAATATTGACACAGGGTTATTATGTATAATAGGATTAGGGAAGGGTTAAGAGTATTATTGAATTGGGTATATTATATTGCATATGTCACTTCCATCGCTTTAAGGAGGCTGTGTTTGGGGACAAATCATGTTCACCATCTGTTATATCCGCGGATTACCGTCTCACTCATCCTTACAGTAAAAGATTGGCACAGGCGTATTATGTTTAATAGGTTTAGAGTGGGATATTATAATATTGGATATGTCTCTTTTATCACTCTTAAGAGGTAGTTTTAAGGAATAAAATGTGATTACAGCTGGACCCAAGATTACCGAACATTGTTTTCTCAAGGTTCTAAAAATATTACTGCTGTGCCATGTGTAGCCAGGTTGAGGATTGGTTTGGAATGTTTTATGTCCAAAAAATGAAAACACAAGAACATTAAATAATGCTATGTAATAATAATCAACGACCTGACAATATAATGTAGCACTCAGAGGTACAGTTACCAGAAACAGAGATTTACACTCTATTCGCACAGTATGCTCTCTCGTTTCACCTTCATTTTGGTTAATTAGTTATCCCTATGGCCCAGTGTACTTTATAGGGAATAAGGTTGGAACAGTGAATCGCCTGTCTTCTTGAACTCTGAGACATTACTCTGTCTCTAAAACTAAGTAAGCAGAACGAAGTACAGCCAAGTCTGGAATAGAGGGCAGTAAGATGAACGTCGAATGACAGGTTACATATGTGGAATCTAAATAGAAAACATTAGGAATACAGCACAGTAGGATGGACGTCCAATGATAGATTAGAGATATGGAGTCAAAATGGAGAATGAAGAGTGTATAGGGTGGTAGGATGGATGTCCAATGACAGGTTAGAGATATGGAGTCAAAATGGAGAATGAAGAGTGTATAGGGTGGTAGGATGGATGTCCGATGACAGATTAGAGATATGGAGAATGAAGAGTGTATAGGGTGGTAGGATGGACGTCCGATGACAGATTAGAGATATGGAGTCAAAATGGAGAATGAAGAGTGTATAGGGTGGTAGGATGGATGTCCGATGACAGGTTGGAGATATGGAGTCAAAATGGCAAATGAAGAGTGTATAGGGTGGTAGGATGGATGTCCAATGACAGATTAGAGATATGGAGTCAAAATGGCGAATGAAGAGTGTATAGGGTGGTAGGATGGATGTCCGATGACAGGTTAGCGATATGGAGTCAAAATGAAAAATGAAGAGTGTATAGGGTGGTAGGATGGATGTCCGATGACAGGTTAGCGATATGGAGTCAAAATGGAGAATGGAGAGTGTATAGGGTGGTAGGATGGATGTCCGATGACAAGTTAGAGATATGGAGAATGAAGAGTGTATAGGGTGGTAGGATGGATATCCGATGACAGGTTAGAGATGTGAAATCAAAATAGAATACGCTGAGAATATAGGGTGTTAGGGGCAGGTCCAATGACAGGTCAAAGAAATAGAATCAAAAGAGACAACAGTACCGTGTGGTAGAATGTATGTTCAGTGACAGAATAGAGTTGGGGTGATGCTGGGTAGGGTGAAGGGGTCATAGTAATACTCACATAGAATTAATATTGGAAGCTGAAAATGGCAGAGTGGAAATGATGCAATATAGCGATTTTGTACACTAAGCCGTACTATATAGATACATACACTTTACCAACACTAATTTGTTAAGTTTGTTATGCTTTTTTCTCTGTTCGTGCGTTCTATTCGTGACAGGTAGTTCGTGGCAGGTAGTATGCTCCTCTTATACAGTAATTTAGGTTGGCTGTATTCCTTTGGCCCACAGTGTAATTCAGGGAGTCACGTGAGACCATGAGTTTATCAAAACCAATTCCCAGTTATTTTATTTAGTATTGTACATTGTCAGACCAGGGGGTTTGGTGGGAGTGGTAGGTAGGAGATAAACTGACAGCTGGTTAGCTTTATATTAGAAATAATGTTAGATGCTAATCATGGTTAGCATGGTGGAGACGTAGCGGAGCTGTATGTTTACAGAGCTCTCTTTCTGCTTGCTCCAGATCTTAATAGGAGAGGTTTCCTCTGTCCTGATCAATCCTCAATGGCGAAACAAAGAAAGGGTGATCACATGTGGTGACTGCTGCTTCTTCAACCCCCTACTGCGCCGTGTGGTCAGAATCCTGGGTGAGAACACAGCTAATTAATAATGTTAAAGAGGAACCATCACTTCCTAGGATTTTTAATATGTGGTTTACTTATCCCCTTATCCCCCACAAATATGTGTTTGTGAAGTGTGAAAAATAAAATGAAATAAATAAATCTACATTTCTGTATTAACACTAGTCCTGGATGTCCGCTCGCTTTGCATCTGTCAGTTAGCACAGAGATGGGTTATATAACAGAGAGGGCCTTTCTCCTTCCACGCATTGCGCCTGAACTGAACTGGATTGTGATTGAGTTGGTAAATGCTAAATACGCATTTCAAAGAATAGAGAACATTGTATGTAAATATTCAACACAATATTTTACTTAATTGTGTCTTGCCAGAGAAGTAATGGTTCCTCTTTGATTTAACAAATGTTGCATTCTAAAGTAGGTGAGAATAATAACTTTGTTTGTTTTCCTCCTTCCTCCTCTCTCTCCCAGGCCTGTTCTCCTTTGGTCTGTTCTGCACGGTAATCTTTGCTGGGGCCGTGCAGACTGTCACTGGTAACCAGACCCCGCACTTCCTGTCTGTGTGTCGCCCTAACTACACCGCTCTGGGCTGCGTATCGCACATCCAGTATGTGTCATCAGTATATGCTTGCACAGGAGACCCTGACCTTATCACTGAAGCCCGCAAAGCTTTTCCCTCAAAACCTGCAGCACTGGGAGCCTATGCGGCTGTTTACACCACGGTGAGATATAGGGTCACTGTCCACCATATCCACCAGTTGAGATAAAATACCAAAACTAGCTATTTCCACCTCTCATAGAACATAACTCAAGGATAAGTTGACGGCATTTCTGCAAATGATGAATAGACGTGTTTCAATAATTCTGTACTTGGATACGTAGACTAAGGGTGCAGTATTTAACCAACTGACATTTGGCCAATGAGTTGTCTACTATAGTAGAAGACCATGCACAGCACACAGTATCGGTACTTACTTACATACTCATTTGTCATCACAGATGTATGTCACTCTTGTTCTGCGGGTGAAGGGATCCCGACTGGTGAAACCCTCCCTTTGTCTGGCTTTGCTCTCCCCGTCCTGGCTTCTCTGCCTCTTACGTGTGGCTGAATATCGAAACCACTGGAGGGATGTACTTGCCGGAACTATCACTGGATCAGCCATAGCAGTTTTCCTGGTGAGAATGGTGACCACTGAGGGCTGTGTTAGACTTCCAGAGACAGTGGGGGTTATGTTTTAAAAAGTAATCTATGGTACTCAAAGTGGGGCGGTAACCATAGAAACCAGTGGAACAAGCAGGCACATTGCAGTTTGCAGAATAGACACTTATTATACATATTCCGTAGTATATACAAAACAAAATACCACCACCTTAAAACAATAAAGTGCAAGTGCAGACCTTACAGTATATTGACCTTACCCTTATATAAAGACTTAGGGTAGAATGTTCTTATATACAAATAAAAAGAAAGAAGAAAACACAATAAATGTACGGTAGGTATATGCTCACAATGTATTGATATTATATATAGATATTGTTTTGTATAAGTTAGTGGATTTTCTTTGGAAGTTCCCACAGAGTGCCACAGCTGCTGACTTTTCATTAAACCACTGAAATTTAGAATAAGGGCCACTATATACACTTATTCCATTCCATAATCCCTAGTATGTCTACGTTCAAATAAGGAAGAGCTATAGAGAATCGAGCCTGTTAGCAAAATCTGCACAGTACTTAATTCAATCACTAAACTGAACTCAGAAGCGATAAGGGTCAACATGAAATTCTATTCTTCTGCTTATTGTATAGTTGTACCTGTATCTGACCGTGCCTTATATAGAATTCTCAGTGTTCATATTTAAGACCAGTCTGTATTTGTTGTTTTGAGTATTTCTGAACTTGATAGCAAGTTAACTGCCCAATGAATGCCGCCCATGGGGACTCGGAGACTAGACAATATCCTTGCACAGTTATAGCTCTCTATTCAATCACCCTTAGGGTTTGTGGGGTACAGATTAGACTGCAAAAAGGTGATAACGTTGTAATAGCTCTCAGTGTGTATTGTTTGGAACTTGTCCTAATTTGCGTATTCAATGGCAGGTAACCTGCGTGTTGAATAACTTTGGAAGCTCCGATTCAAGACCTGAGGAAGATGAATTACCCCTGCAGGAGCCAGACGAAACCATTGATCCTGTACTGCACCATATTTCAACACATGAAAAGTTAAGTGTGGTAAAGGTAAGGGGGGGGGGGGGGGGGGGGATACCAGGAATCTAAACTAGTTATGTCTGGTATCGATAATGTTTTAAAGGTGACATGTTTCCTCGAAAAAATGATCAGTCCCACTGGGGAGAACAGAGAACAATAGCCTAATGACAGTGACATGTTTAATAGGTTAATAGGTCAGTCCCACTAAGGAGAGCAGTGACCTAATGATAGTGACATCTTAATGGGTTAAAGGGTCAGTCCACAGTGCAGAGACGTCTCATAAGATAAACTGTCTCACAACATGATGACTTACCCCACATGCATTAATCAGACATTCATGTCAGGTCTGAAAGGAATTTACAATACAAGTGAGATCCAAAGAATTTACCAAGGACCAACCTGGGCTGTAAAATCGCACAAACAGAGCATCATCTATTTAATGCAATTTGTCTGTATATATTCAATGGGTCTAATAGCTGAGCAATCTTTTCTTCCAACCTTCCACAGAGGCTTAAAGCTGCACCCGCAGATGTCACTCGATCCGCCACCTTGCCTCATTCCTGTTACTCCAGATGTCCTAATACCCTCCAACTGTATGACCAGCCAAGTGTAAAACCCTCTCACAGTCAGCGGAGGGAGATGGCTGGGGCAGGGGTTTTTCCCAATTCACCATCACACTCCTAGGGTTCTAGAAGACTCTCCGGAGCAGTGTAACGTATGCTGATCAGAATCACAGAGAAAGAACTCTATTGTACAAGTCCTATCCCGGACACATACCTGTTCTATAAAATGTGATCAGTTTAAAGGTCTGTTTCTAATTTTTAAAGGAAAAGTAATGTAATTCTCACGGTGGAACTGGAACAAGATTTACTATTGTACAAGCTCAGTTTTTTAGCTCATCACAATGGCAAAGTCACTGCTGATGCACCATGCAGATGACTTTAGTGAATAATTAGAACTCACAAATTCCCTAAAAAGAAATCTAAACCAACCGTCCATAACCCTTCCAGCCTTAACCTAACATCCAACCCTAAATCTGATGATTCCAATTAAACCCCCATATCCCCTGCTTTATCTCTTATCTGTAACTCTAACGCCCATAATTATTTGCAGAGCTGCCTAGTGCTTCCGAATTTACAGATTAAAATTATAAACAATCTATTAAGTAAACTTTAGTAAAGAACTAGATTCTGAAAGTATCTGAATGAGATCATTTTCAAAATTTTAATGTCCCTTTTGGTTGTAGCATTACCCAGGATTTATTGCCAACCAATGGCTACATAAGGATCCTAAGGCAAAATTATCTGGGTTGAGGTTGGGGCGAAATGTTTTGACTGTAGCATTAAACCCTGCTTGTTCTGACTATTCAGTAGCATTTAAAAGACAATAATCTTCCCTTTATACTTCTGGCTTCTCTTCCTGACTGACTACTTATTTTGTGTCTCTTTATATCCCTGTGACGTACGCAGGAGTCAGGACAGAGGAGGGACGTTAGGTGTTAATTATCCTTTGCATAAAATTCAGGCAGGTTGAAATATATTGTTTAAAGTTAAAAGTGCTGAAATGTTTTTAATATGTTGACATACAACATGTTTGTTAAAGCTTATTTATCTTGTTTTTTAAATTGTTTTTTTTTTTAAATTAAAACCTGTCTGTTTCTTAACTTTTTGGGATGTGTCCCATTTTCATTGTGGTGCTTCTAGTAACAGACCTGGTTATGCATACACCATATGGGATGCACAGGATTTTCCCACCCTGCACTGGGGCTAAGGCATCCAATCATTGTGAGCTCCTAGGGTATCCTCACATGGGGTATTGTTACCGGACTGCCATAGCTCAGTCATGCTGGCACCTCACTCGCGAAACACTAGAATAGTCTGGTTTCACCAAGCTCAGTAAAATCTGCTTCTTATTTTTATCTTTAATTGACGCATGAAGTGCTTTGTACGTTGACTGTCACAAATGGTTCAAAAGCTCAGTACATACATGACATACATAAAATCATGGCCTCCAGACTCTGGTAGCACTTGTAGAACTAATTCCTCTGCTGTGTAACTTGATTGATGGCTAAAGTCAGTCAATGCTCAAAGTACACATTGCAGAGAATTATCAAGGTAAATACGGTGTCATTCTGGGTGCAATGTGTTAAATGTTGAGAGACATTCAATTGGTTTCCACGGTAATTTGTCTTTATTTAGCAAAAAGTTTAGATTAGGAGAAAAAACTATTTGAAAATTGGTCCCTCCCTACCTGTCAATCAAGCCAATGAAGAACGGACTCACAGGGAGAGCAGAAGAACCCTCCTAGATTTGGCTCTATGGCATAGCAACCACAGTGTATGTGCTCCCTAGCTAGCACTTTTAGTACTAACTAGAGGAGTATATCAACAGAGGTTTGCCCTGCTTGGAGACATTTCCCCATTTGGGGTAAATTAAACCACAGCAAAAGCAGGAATAATACAGTATTGTAACATGCGCAGAGATGCAGTCGTTGAGCCAAAGCAGATAATATCTAGAAACATTTCTTTTTACGATAAATTATGTATTCATGGCGTATACTGGGGATTTCAGTCAAAGTGAACTGACTTTTTAATTTTAATTTCGAATTAACATTCTGAGTGAGCCTTTCTGGGTCTGCCACAAGAAGGCCCATCGGGTGAAATGGCTACTACCATAAACTTCAAAAGAGACAACGGTTGAAAACAAAAACACAAAAAGAAACAGTTAGATTTTTCTATTTAATTCACTTTTAATAAAAACAAAAACATGACAGGTGAGCTTTTTTTTTAGCATGTTTATTTGTATCTGCATTGCAGTATTAAAACTATGTATTTATATTTCACAATGAGCTCTATATTACACACATATATATCAAGATGGGGTAGTTTTATATAGAGACTTCAATCTGGTCTTTGCCTCAAACTTGTACCACTGTCTTATTTTATAAATTTCACCGCAATGGCTTTAAATAAAATGATGTATTATAAAATAAAATTGTTGGGTTATCTTTATGTTGTTTTGGTGGTGTCCTGTGGTTCATCTGACTAATCTCTCAAAGTCTAAAACATAACTTTATATCTACAACAACTCAAATAGCTTGCCCTTCGTTGGGTCCTTGCCCAGTTCTCAAGTTAGTTTTAGTTCATCTTAAGCCATTACAGAGAGAACCTAAACCATTTGCATATCAGACCGATACCATCCAAAATGGCGGTCCAGATCTGAAATGCCAGGAAGTTCTATCTGCACTAGAGATAAAACAACCCCAGACGATCATTTTGGCCCCTGTGGTCCTCGTCAGTGAGGTCTAGCTGATACCACTCTAGGTACCGTCGGCAAGGAGTCGACGTTTGGAATACAATTTACCTTAGGGAGACCGTAGGCAATTTGTAAACAAACCAACACAGAGTGCAAGAAAATATTAAGAATGGACAACATCTCATATAGCTGGCCCTCTGATGTCATTTAATCTTCTTCACTGCAGAATAATTTTATTATTATTAAAGCACGCTCCTCAGCATGTTCAGATTAAATTTTTTAATTCAAATCCATATATATGTTATTGGGCCCACACACTTTCACTCTCACTTTTAAAAATGATGGTGGACGTTATAGGAGGGGTTTGTCTAATCCTGCAACTATAAGAGTTGAGTCACCAGGAACATTCAATCGGCATTCTTGGTGATTACTCCACATCTAGAGCATTTCACCACAATTTATATAGAACCTTCTCATAATTGTGTTAACCTGTAAAGGAGGTCACTGAAATGCTTAATCTATGAACAACCACTGTACAAATAATTACCACTGATAGAAGTATAGCTCGCTCAAAAACAACATTAAAAGTAATTTTTTCAAGATTTCATCATAGATTACCTTCGATGTCACCAGACCATAAAAGAATGATCATTTAAAAAAAAAAAAAAAAAAAAAATTTTTTTTGTTTTAAAATGTGTTCCTTATTCATTTTAGAATACTGCCACCCTTGGTTTAAAAAAAAAAAATAGAAATTAGAAAAAAAAAAGCCAGTAAAACGTACCAGCGATACAGCACCGTAACAGACTCCCTGATCTTAATCAAGAGTGATGACTTTTATCCAATCAGATGCTTCTCATAGATAGACTTTGAGAACAAATGGTGAATGCATGCAATCGCCAATAACTGCCAGTCAAATTCTTCAATATATGAAGCATTGAATGCAATGCTTTTCATGGAGACGCATTGAATGTACACCGCATCTCCTGTTAGCCTGCCATGCACACAAATTCTGAACGTCACATTGATTCCAGAATTGAATCTGTTTTTTCATGACATGCGCACAGTCGTTATTCGGCAGGTGCGATATTTACCCCAACACCCCAATAACTTACAGACACCGTATTTCTGTTGGAAATATAAAAGTCCACAGCTTTATTTATTATCATAAACAAGGTAACAAATTGGGGTCATTGCCACATAATGTAAATTTTCCCACCATCCCCCACCGTACATAAATTACCCCTGGCAATGACCCCGCCCAATAACAATACATAACATTATAAATAACAAATAATACATAACACATGGCCTACCAAAGAGGCCCCATATCCATAACTTTATTAACTGTAGGGGTGTACCGAGATCCCCCTACACCACCTGGTTCGGAGCCACCGATGAGCTCGAACCCACAAACCACTTAACACTCCGGTCTAATCCAGCCTAACTTTAGCCTAACCACTTGATACTCCTCCTACCTTCCAATTACCCAAGCCCTATCCCGCCACAGCAAGAGACTTGATACCTTAATGTCTCGGGCGTCCCCCACCACACATAAATAGGGCTTTTGCAATTCCGTCCTGTAAACCCAAATTCAATAAATCACACCCTACCTCAGACAGGTGTACCCCATCTCTTCAGAAGTAACCGGGTAACATTCCTTCCAGTTCCCTATGCCTCACCGGGACCCCCCCTATCCCCTGAATAAAGACCGCCATGGCTTTATTAGCTTTACCTCGGCAACGTGCCACTGCCGCTGAGTCCCTGGCGTGCCTCCAGTTAAACCGCGGCACCATCTCCGACCACACTACCACCACGCCAGGGACCAGCTCCCGCAGCCTATCTACGTCCCGCTTCATCCTCCTGATCAATACCCTTTAGGGAACCAAACCCAAATCATTACCCCCACCGTGAATTAACATTATGTCCGGGGCAGACCCCCCCAATATCCTCCTAAAAATCTCCCCGCTTATGCTCTGCCAACTAAAACCCCGAAAACCAAACCACTGAAGGTCCACCGTGTCCAGAAGAAAACCCACTTGTGTGCCTTGTCTCCGAACTGCGGCCCTCTTCTGCGCCCAGTAGACAAACGAGTGACCCACCAACCAAGCGACCAAGCCTGAAAAGAAACAAAATACGTTTTCCGGCGGAGTACCTGTGTCCCACAACCATACCTTTCCTTTCACACCAACCTATCCGGCCTCACATATGCGTGGAACCAGATGGACTCCCATCTCTCAATCCGCTTTATCCGTTCCTCTCCTAGCCCGAGACGCGCCGCTTCCCGAAACCGTTCCCACTGCGAACGAGACAGAGCATCAGCAACCACATTCAGCAGACCCGGCACGTGCCGCGCTCTGAAGACAATATTCCAAGACATACACAGGAGAACTAGATGCCGTAACAACCTTACCACGGGGAGGGACGATGCCGAGAGACTATTAATCACCTGTACCACTGCCATATTATCGGAGTGGAAGATAACCTTTTTGTCCCTGAGCTCCCCGCCCCAGAGCGATACCGCTACCACTACAGGAAAAAGCTCCAAGAAGGCCAGGTTCCTAATCAATGGGCTCTCCGTCCAAGCTTTAGGCCAAACCTCGGCACACCAATTTCCCCCCAGGTATGCCCCGAAGCCAACGCTCCCCGAGGCGTCCGTAAACAGCCCGGCGTCACCCGATGCTGCCGCCTCATCCCTAAAAAACACACGCCCGTTAAACTCAGTTAGGAAACGGTCCCAAATGTCCAAGTCCTCTCTCATGCCCACAGACACCCTGATGTAGTGACTCGGCAGCCGGACTCCACAGGTAGCCCTGGCCAGCAGTCTACAAAAAACCCTCCCCATGGGAATCACCTTACAAGCGAAGTTAAGGCTTCCCAACAGTGACTGCAGTCCCCTCAGGGTAACCTTCCTAGCGCCCTTCACTGCGCTCACTTGCTGGCGGAGCACCCTCAACTTCTCCGCTGGCAGCCAACATTCCCCCTGGACCGAGTCGATTTCCAACCCCAAAAAACTCAGGCACTCGGTCGGTCCCACCGTCTTATCCTCTGCCAAAGGAATCCCGAACTGTTGCGCTACCCTTTGAAAAACTCGTAGTATCTGGGCGCATCTGTCGGACCCCGCCGGGCCCACACACAAGAAGTCGTCCAGGTAATGGACCACGGTACCCCCGCCAGTTTCCCCACGCACTACCCATTCTAAAAACGTGCTGAACTTCTCAAAATACGCACAGGAAATGGAGCAACCAAAGGGTAGGCATAAGTCCACGAAAAAATTACCCTTGAAAAAACACCCTAACAGGTGGTGACAGTCCGGATGAATAGGATGGAGCCGGAAGGCTGCTTCCACATCTACCTTCGCCATCAACGCCCCTCGCCCTGCTCTCCGAACCAACTCGACTGCATGGTCGAATGATGCATACGATACGGAGCACAGGGCCGTGTCAATCATCATTTACTGACGCCCCTTTCGGGTATGATAAATGATGGATCAAACGGAACTCGCCTGCTTCCTTCTTGGGGACCACCCCCAGCGGGGACACCCTCAAGTCCGACAACGGCGGGGATGCGTAAGGCCCTGCCATCCTACCCAGCTGCACCTCCTTCAGCAACTTGTCCCGCACCACCTCTGGGTGTTCCCTAACAGATTTGAGGTTAATACATAACCTCCCCAAGCCCCTACCCTGAAACGGTATGATAAACCCCTCCGTGAAACCTCGCCATAAAAACTCAGCGTCCTGTTGGTTAGCGTACCGTTTTAGCCACGGTAGCATCTCGCCTACCTTCACCGGGGTTGTCCCCCGCGGCAGCGGAGGGGGCCGTCGCCCCACTGGCTCCCACTCCGGGTGCCGACTTACCTCTCTTGAAACACCAACTGGCTCCATGGGCCCCTCCACAACCGGAGCATTCGTGTTTAAACTTGCACGACGTTCCCCATTTACATGGGCCCTCATTGAAGAGCCAGCAGAAACCCTTCTTTTGCCCGGCCGATGCAGGTCCCCCAGGGGCCGCACCGGCCGTCCCGTGAAAAGGTGCAGCCTTCTGCGCCATCATGAGCCGCATCCAGAGGGGAAGGTCCATTTGGTCCCACCTCATGCTGGGATTCGCCGCTAACCGTTGGCGGAATTGCTCGTCATACCTCCACCAGGCTACACCTCCGTAAGTCCGGTACGCGTCCCCGATCCCATCGAGATAGCAGAAGAGTTGTGAGCATCGATCCGGGGACTTTTCCCCTATCACGCTGGCCAGGATACAAAAGGCCCTTAGCCAATTCCCAAATGTTTTGGGGATCTTCCGATACCTACGTTTTTTCTCTTCCTCTTCCTTCTTCGCATCCTTTTTGTCCTCCTCCTTCAAGTCCAAAAACTCTTCCAACGAGAGGAGGGAAAAAACCTCCACAAACTCTCCCTTCCAAATCTTCTCCTTTACTTCCAATTTCAAATGACAACCTAAGGGGCCCGAGAAAGACACGTGCACATTCTGACGCGCAGCGTCTGTAATTTCACCCCCTACACCAGCCTTCTCCCCTGGCTCCTTACTTGCTTCGGACACTGATAACCCCATATCGCTACCCTGTGTAGGTCCCTCAGCCCTACCCGACGACCCTTGTCCCTTCTCACACGTCCACACTCTCCCAAACTGTGGTGAGGATACTTCCCTGCCCATGAGTCTAAAAATGATTTTAAACAGTTCAACAGTGTTCCTGCGTGTGGTGCATCAGTTGACTCACCGCCCGAGCCCGTAGCCGCGGAAGGCCGTGGGTTTGTCTCCCTTCCGTCCGCCATGCCTGGCTCCGGAGCATCCAATAGGCGCCGACTCCTGTCAGCCTGGCCCCGCCTCAGGACCGTAGGTGTAGTGCTGCGCGACCTGCAAGGAGAACGACACCTGGGTAGTTTGTCCGCATATTCACATACCCGCCCTTCCTCCTTACGCTCCTGCCTGTTGTCCTGCACCATGTCCCGTCCCACTGCCTGGCCCTCCCGGCCGTATGCGTTTCGCCGCTGACCTGGCGAGCTCCTGCCTGATGACCCAGACGCGCTGCGCCGTTCCCTCCTCCTCCTGTCCCTAGAAACTGATCTCCATCTACTACGCCTGCTTGTGGACCAGCTCCTCTCCCTGCCACTCCACCCTTCCGCCTGCCTCCTGTCACGCCTGGCACTGTAGCCGCGCTGCTCCCTGCTGAGATGCGGTCTAGGGTTGTGGGTAAGATCCAGCTGCCCCTGGGAGCTGCCCCTGCGGCCCTCCCGTTCTCTCCGAACCCCTCCTTCCTCCATGCCCCAGGCTGACCCCTGTGACCGGTCCCTGTGCGCTGCCCCTGGCCCCCTTTGGGCCGCCACGTGAATTGGGGATTCCACCTGCCATTCTTGGCACCCCAAGTCCCTTACAGCCGTGGGCCCCGCTTGCCCCAAGGTACCTGGCTGGGTGGACCCGCCATCTGCGTCCCCAGTGCTGAACCTGGCCCCGCTATTGGCCGCCCCCGGTGTGTCCCTGCTTCCAGAGGCTCCCCCTGCCATCAGGGGGACAGCCTGGTCTCCAGAAGCCTCCACCCTGACCACCTCCCGCTGCCCGGCCCCAGCGCCGGCTCCTGACTCACCGGGCCGCATCCTCTCACTGCTCCCTCCATCCGTTCCGCTCTGGGTCCCTGCCTCCGCCGTGACAGTCCTGCCAGCCGCCTTCCGGCGGGGCTGCTGCTCGCGCCCGACCGGCACCGCGTCGAACAGACGGTGCCGGCCGCGTCTCCTCCACTCCGCTGCAGCCCGCGACCACTTCCAGGGCCCTTCCAGCCTCCGCCGACGGGCTCCTCCATCTGCCGACTTCGGGCTCGACGCCTGGGCTCAGCCGCTGGGGCGGTCTCGCCCTCCTCACGGAACGCCGTGCTGCCGCCGCAGGGAGTGTGGGGGGGGGGGAACCGGAGCCCCCAGTTGCTCGTGAAGCCAGGCCAGCCCTCTGTCCCGCACAGCAGCTCTCACTCCAGCGACGCCATGACCTGAAAGAAAAAAGAAAAAACCAACACAGACCTGCCAAAAACAATTAACAGGTAAGTGAAGGTTCTGTTAAAATGTCCCCTACTCTTAAATGGCTGCTTAATATACCCCTATTCTTCCAACCCCTTTTTCAGATAAACACACCCCTTTAACTAGTAACTCCCCTGCCTACTCCTTGGCTCTGTCAAGGCCCACTCCCCTGACTCCGCTGTTCCATGGGCTTCAGGCTCCTAGTAGCTGTCTGATTGACAGCCACCAATAGGTGTGTATTTTTCAAGTACAAAAGGTTCAATGTAATAACTGGATAGCAATGTTTGCTACAAACCATACAGCTGTTATATGCATTTACTCAAATTTTGAACTGTCTGTAGCTTCTTTGAGTCTAAATAGAACCCTAATTGCAGTTGTTCATCCTCTTCAAATACGAGATTGGTGACTGTTAAATTGGATTTAGTAACAGTGTCTGACTGCAGGGCTTTATTATGAGTGCTGAGGGTTCCGAGAGAGAGAGAGAACACAGTATCAGGTCATGTCCCTGCTGTCTAGGAATATATGTACAGATCAGTGATTTTTTTTTTTTTTTTGACAATCTTTATTTTCCAAATTCAAACGTGTACAGTACATGTGAACAAGATGAGCTGTAGGGCACACCAATCATCATAAACCCAAACGAAAAACTCCGGTATGTGGCATAGGAATTTACATCATAGCATAGTTATAGCAAAAATGAGCCCCAGACAGAGCCCTCCAGATAAAACATAGAAAGCAACTAGTTAACAAGCTTGTTAGTACATTTGCAAGGAGCCACGGTAACCTGCTTGTGGTCCGGAGTACGCAATGGTAAACAGATGTGGGTGTCTTCGAATCATTGGTGCGTACAGAGGTAAATCAAGAGTGGGGTGTAAAATACAAATGGGGTCTAGGGCGGGAAGATGCCAACGTTAGGGAGTTTCTGTTAGGGCTAATAACTTACAACAATAAGATCAGGTAAGTATCACATGTGGGGCAACTCAGCATAGTCGTAATATGGGTCGTGATCCCCTTTTACATGAGCGTAGACTGTGACAATCAGCAAACGGGGTATGGGGTACAAAATGATGGGATAAAGGTATGCGCCTGTTTCGCGATACCTGGTCGAGAAATGGCTACGGGGTAGTCTGGCGGGTATGGGTAGGGGTCGTCCGTCACAGCGGTCTAGGGATCTGGTTAAGTCAGAGTCCGTCAGGCCGGTCAGCTAACGTGAGTGGGGCAGTATAGTCCAAGATGTGAGGGGTCAATGACCCTGTGTCCGAAGTCTGGTTATGAATGACAGGTGTCCAGGGTAGGGCAAGGTCTGGGCGGTATATGGACGGTATTTCAATGTAGGTGAGCAGGGAGAGGAGGGGAGGGGAGAGAGGGTGGGGACGAGGGGGGGGAGGAGAGGGATCCACGGTTCCCGGCCCCGTCCATCATGAGGTACCACAGCCATGGCATCCAGGCACGATTGCATCTCTCCAATCTACCCTGTAGGGCTGCCGTGAGTGATTCCATGTGGTGTAACTCCCCTACTCTGTCTAGCCACCGCTGGAAGGTGGGTGCACCCTTCTGTCTCCACTGGGCGGGAATCAACGCTATGGCTGCAGTCAGGAGGTGTCTGACCAGGGATTTTTTGTAGGCCGAGATAGACATGTCTGTATGGTGCAGTAGCATGGTGAGAGGGTGAAAGGGGAGGGTGATGTCTGTTATGAGACGGATGGCTTCTCTGATTTGCGTCCAGAAAGGCACAATATCAGGGCACGTCCACCAGATGTGGAGGAAGGAACCGTCCGTGCCACCGCATCTCCAGCATTCCTTAGGGGATCCCGGGTCTATACGGTGTACCACGTCAGGGGTTCTATACCAGCGCGTGAGGATCTTAAAGCCTGTTTCCTGAACCTTAGAGCTGATGGAGGTTTTGTGTGTTAGCGCAAAAATCTTGTCCCATTCCTGGTCCGTGAGTGTAGTCCCTGTCTCTTCTTCCCATTTAGCTATATATCTAGGGTGTGTCCGATGTTCGCTATCAAGCAGTGTCGCATAAAGCAGTGATATTCCCTTGTCCGGGTGGGTTCGGGAGGTGCACAGTGACTCAAACTGTGTGGGGGGTCTGTGTAGGCACTGTTTGTTCGAAAAGGCGTTATAGTAGGCCCGTATCTGAGCATAGTGGAAGTGGTCTAGTCCTGTGGGGGCCTTGTCACCCAGGATGGCCGCAAGGGGTATAAGTTGATGTCCCTGTAGGAGCTGTCGGAAGCTAAGCCAGTCGGAGTCGGTGAAGGAGCGCAGGTCTGCTGGCGTGAGACCCCCACCCACCCCCGGGTTGTGGGTAATGGGTGTAAGGGGGCTGTCGGTGGTGGTGAGCTGGCGTGTATACCGTAGTGAGCACCAGACCCGTAATGTAGCGTCGATCAGAGGGTTGCCCGTTTGTAGCGATGTTAAAGTGAGAGAGCTGAGCCACAGGCGGGAGGGAAGAGCGCCCCTCGCCTGCGCCTGTTCAATGGGGACCCACTGCTTGGCCGTGGGGTGGGCGTGCCAGTCTATCACCCTAAGCAGATGTGTCGCGTGGTAGTACCCTTGAGGGGAAGGGAGGCCTGCGCCCCCTTTGCGTTTGGGGCGTTCTAATAGTGCCCTGCTAATCCTGCTTGCCTTCCCATTCCATACAAATTGCCGTATGGCTGTGTTCAGTGATTGAAAGTATGTCCTGGGGATGGTGATGGGGATAGCCTGGAACAGGTACAGGAGACGCGGGAGTATATTCATTTTTACCACGTTGATTCGTCCGAACCAGGAAACGTAAAGATTCCTCCAGCGTTGCAGGTCCGTTTGTATTACCGCGAGTATGGTGAGGAAGTTCAGTCGAAATAGGGATGATAGGTCGCTGGGCAGCCATACGCCAAGATATTTAAGTTTGGAGTCACACCACGAGAAGCGGAACTGGGATTTTAGGTGAGCGACCCTCTCAGCTGCGAGGGATATCGGTAGAGCTTCCGATTTGCTCATGTTGAGTTTTAGGTTGGATATGTCGCCAAAGGTTCTGAAGGCACGGAGGAGGTTGGGGAAAGAGATCGCGGGGTTGTCTAAAAAGAATAACATATCGTCCGCGTAAGCCGCTACTTTATGTTCCGTATGGTGGAGTCGGTATCCGCTGATGCCCCCATCCCGTCTGACCGCCTCTAGAAAAGGTTCCAGAGTGAGGGCAAACAGGAGGGGGGATAGAGGACACCCCTGTCTAGTTCCGTTACGGATGGAAAAGGGGGCCGAGAGAGCGCCGTTCACCCGAATGCGGGCCGTAGGGTCTGTATATAGGGAGAGGATCCATGAGCGGATATGGGGGCCAAATTGCATATGGCGAAGGGTGGCTTCGAGGTACAGCCAATCTACCCGGTCGAAGGCCTTCTCTGCATCAGTGGAGACCAGAATTAGGTTCTTCTTCATCGACCGGGCAGAATGGATCATGTGTAGGGCCCGGATAGTGTTATCACGCGCCTCACGTCCCGGGATGAATCCTACCTGATCCGGGTGGACAAGGGTAGGGAGTGCTCGGGAAAGTCTCATGGCTATGGCTTTGGCGAAAAGCTTGAGGTCTGCGTTAAGGAGGGAGATCGGTCTGTAGCTCCCGCATTCCGCGGGATCTTTGCCCTCCTTTGGAATGACCGTCACGGTGGCGCGTAGAGTATCTGTTGGGAACCGACCCTCTTCCAGCAAAGAGTTGAAGCCTAGTACAAGGCGTGGGAGCAGCACGTCCCCGAACTTGCGTAGGTACGAGACGGGCAGACCATCCGGGCCCGGGGCCCTGTGGGTTTTAGATCGTTTGAGCGCAGCGGCCAACGTGTTCCGTAAGGAAGTTCTCTATGTTGCGCAAGTGTTGGGGCGCATCAGTACGTCGGGTGGTATTATCTATGTTATAGAGCTCTTCATAGAAGAGCCTGAAAGTCTGTAGTATATCAGTCGGTGTCCTTTTCATAGTCCCGTCCCGTCCCTTGACCTGGTGTATGTGGTGTTGTCTCTGTCTCTGTTTCAGGGTGCGTGCTAGTGTCCTACCGCATTTGTCTGAGAACTCGTAGAAATGTCTGTTGGATTTGCGAATGGTGAGTAATAGGTTCTGGGATAGGAGGTCTTTGAGCTGTCGTCGCGCGTCTGTAAGGTGGCGGTAGATATCGTCTGTTTGGTCAGTCTTGTGTCGTGTCTCTAGGGTAGCTATTTCGCGTGTCAGGTCCTGTATCTTAGCGGTATGTTCCCTCTTCCGTTGGGTGCATAGACTGATCAGGTGTCCCCGTATGACGCATTTATGTGCCTCCCATATAGTGAGGGGGGCAACGTCCGGTGTGTCATTGTCATCAAAGTATTGGGTCAGTATTTGGGCTACGCGTGTGGTAGTTTCATTGTCCGTCAGAATGTTCTCGTTAAGTCTCCAGTGGCGTTCACTGGGTTTAAAGAGCGGTGATTTGAGTGTAACCTGGACCGGTGCGTGGTCTGAGTCGTGTTGTATGCCAATGGAGGAATCCATCAGGAGGGGGAGATATTCTTGCGCAAGGAAAATATAATCTATTCTACTGTATCTGGTGTGGGCTGCTGAGTAGCAAGTGTAATCCCTGTCCTCGGGGTGCACCACCCTCCAGCAGTCAATCAAGCCTGATTTAGCTAAGGATTGTTTAGCCTGACGTATACAATGTAGGGGAATGGCGCTGGTGCCCACAGACGAGTCCATCCGTGGGTCCAGTGGGATGTTGAGGTCTCCGGCCAGGATCAGCGTGCCCTCTCGGAATTTTTCTAACAGTGTGAGGGTTTTAGTCATGAACCGGTGCTGTCCTTTGTTAGGGCAGTATATCGTGGCGAAGGTGTACTTATGGTCGGCAATATCGCCTTTAACAAATATGTATCTGCCCAGGGGGTCTGCCTGTGAGGCGGAGCTGGTAAAAGGGGTGCTGTGGGAGAAGATGATGGCTACCCCCGCTCTTTTGGCGTCGGGATGATTGGCATAATAGCCTAGGGGGAATCGTTTATCCCTGATCAGGGGGGCATCCCCCCCCTTCAGGTGTGTTTCCTGAATGAATGCCACCGAGGTCTTCTGAGCCCAGAGGGAGCGTAGTAAATGTCTCCGTTTTTCGGGGGTGTTGAGGCCTCGGACATTATGCGTCCTCAGGATTAAAGGTGCGGGCCGATAGCCCGATGCCATGGCTGAGCACTGGCGCGAGATGCGGGGGGGGTCGGACCGTGGGGTTCCGACGGGGGGGTGGTAGGAGAAGGAGAGGTAAGGGGGATGGTAGAGGAAGGAGAGGTAAGGGGGGGATGAGGAGGGGAAGATAGGAGCAGGTGGGCACCTAGTAGGGGGTCAGGGGTTATAGGCAACCGTGTGAGAACCGTCCGGTGGCACCGGGTGTCACGTTCCCCCGGACCACATTAGGGTGGGTAGAGTGTCGTTCAGGGGTCATTCTGGTCAGTGCAAGAGGGGGGGCAACACTTGTGGAGTTAGCGGTCTGTTTGAGGGGCCAGAAGGCGTCCGTAAGGGCTTGTTAGGTGCGGGTCAGCAGTCAAAGCTACGGGACTGCGGGGACCGGAGGGGGGCCTAGTTGCGTCAAGTACGTTTCCCTGGGGGGGGGTCCTCTCCTGGATGACCCCGGTATTGCGGGGAGGGTGAGGTGGCCATGGTGGTTCTCTCGTCCGGGCCGTATGGTAACAGCGATCGGCTGGGCAGGGGCGGGGGGGAGGGGAGGGGAGAGAGAGGTGCAAGGGGCAACTGGCGGGGCAGAGAGAAGCATACATTCTGACGAGGGGTGCATCAGTTTGCAGGTAGCATACAATTCAAACAACAGTTCGCAATTATTACAACAGTTGAACCTTAGCCAATTTCCCCGTTAGCTCATTAGGCCCTATGTCTTAGCTGCTGGGCAAGGGAGGGTCTGCAGGTTCTTTCGGGCTAGAAAGACGTGCGGGGTTGTTGGTGGGTTAGAAAATCAGCGCACAGTCTGGTAAGAGGAAAGCAGCTATGCAAACAGCGTGCAAGGCAAACAACAATTCACATAATATACATAATATACAGCAAATGAAGCATGGTCAGGCTCCCCGCGTACACGCGGTATCCCCATCCTAGCCACTGGGCAGAGGAGGGGTCCGCCATGTCCCTTGGGCATTAAGGGCATCGGCAGTCCGGTAGCGGGAGTAGAGGTTTGCCCGGGACTGCGTGGCGCCCGGTAGGGCGCGGGCGGTGAGTGCGCTAGCTTACATGTCTCGCCACGTGCCACATGGGATGTTCAGGTGAAGGCTAAGCCACCCACGGGCCCCCCACCCCCCCCCCCCCCCATCCCCCAACCCAGGAACGGAGCGGCCGCTCCAGTTCTAATCGGGGGAGCGTGTCGGGTTCGGGCCGGGTCAACAACAGCTTAGTGGCATATTTAGCGGCTGCATGGGCAATAGGTTTCGGGGAGAGCGAGTCTACTGGTATCATACACAACGGGTAATAGAACAGTTAATATGCAATATAACATACAAAACCAATCCAAGTCCCCCCCTCCCGCCAACACCCAGCCCCAACCTGGCACTGGGTCCCCCCTATCTAACAGTTGAGAGGGGAAATGGTTCCCGGGGGCTCTAAACATTATTGGGGAGGCTTGCAATTCGACATGGGCAGTCGGGCGGGCGGTCGGCTGGGCCTTGGGTAGCGTCCAGAGTCCCGGCTTTGGTGGTAGCAGGTGTCAAGGGAAACGGTGTGCTCCGGCTTCCCGGGCGTGAGGAGGTACGTTAGCGGCCGTCCTGGGGCAATAATATAAGGGTCCACACCCGTACCCCACCCAAAAGCTATAGAAAACGTGGGAAATCGAGTCCCCCCCAGTTGCCTTGAGTGTCCCCAAGTTTCTGACCCCGGGCCCCCATGGTCTGCGTGGGAGAGAAAACAACAGTGTACCCCGTGTGCAGTATTATATGAGTACTTAGCTGTCATCGAGGCCGTTAGGTAGGTACGTCCGCTTACAGGAGCAATCACAGTGTGCCAGGGGACACCGGGGCTGGGGTTGATACGAGTTCGATTATTCTTCGGGCCCGTTAGGGCCTCCCCATCGGAGAGGCTGTGTGTCTCTACGTGCCTGGTTGCGGAGCTGTGCAGGTACCTCCGGGTGCTCCGGGCGTGGTGGAGGTTGGTCCAGTATCCAGTTGCGGATGGTGACCGGCGGAAGGTCCATCGATCTCAGGAAGCTGGGTACGTCGTTGGGCCATCTCAGGGAGCACCATGTGTTCCCCCGCTTGGCTTGGAGGCTGAAGGGGAAACCCCACTTGTAGGGTATGCGTTTCTCCTGAAGGATGTGCGTGAGTGGCCGCAACGCCCTCCTTGCATCCAGGGTAAGGGCCGATAGATCCTGGTAAAGCGAGACTGCGGCATCTTGGAAGACGACAGTCTGAGCACGTGCGGCCCTCATGATGGCGTCTTTGAGTTGGAAGGACAGGAGGCAGCAAATGACGTCGCGTGGAAGGCCATCTCTTCTGGGGGGGCGAAGGGCCCTGTGGGCTCGTTCAATCTGGTAGTCATCCGGGGCATCCACACCCAAGATATGGGTAAAGAGCTGCTTGAGAGCAGTGCCCAGGTTTTCATGCTCAGCCTCCGGTAGGCCTCTGATTCTTATGTTGTTTCGTCGCCCCCTATTATCCAAATCTTCCACCTGTCTACGGAGCTCGAGCAGAACCGAGCCCTGTCTAGCAGTGGCATGATCAGCGGTTTGGGAGTGCTGGATGGCCCTGATATTCTCCCCCTCCAGCTCCGTGACTCTTTCCTCCAGGGCAGTGAGGTCTCTGCGCACCTCCTGGATCTCCTCTCTGATCGCCGCCCTTAGTTCCGTTACCAGTGCAGTTTTATCGCTTTTGGAGAGCATGTTGGCAGATATAGAGGCCAGTTCAGCGGTAATGTGCGTTAACTGGTCACTCCCCACCGGGCCCGGCTCCAGACCTGCGTTGTTGTCCAGGTCCGGGGACACGGCCGCCATTTTGTCCGCGTGTTTCGCGGCTCGGGGGCCGTCCGGGTAGGCAAGGAAATCATCCAGCGGTCCGGTATTTTTCCTCGGTGGGCTAGTGCTTGAGGGTCCTGGGGTGCCCTGGCGTTTCGTTCTCCCCATATTAGTCGTGAAATGTGGCATTTATAAGGGGCTTTGTGGTCCGGGTTCGCGGAGCTCCGGCGATGTGCGACTCACTCCATGCACGGCAAGCCACGCCCCCCCAGATCAGTGATTTTATTCATAGTAAGCAGATTCTGTGCACCCAGCATGTTTCCTGTGGAATGCTACTCGAGATTCTGGTATACATTCCATATCGCACTTAGATTGCTCATTGCACATCACTCTCAGCCAGACCATCTGCACCAAGTATTAACTTTGAGACAAGCTTCAGTAGGAAATATGCATCTCTGAAATTATTGTAAATAAGACCAGATGGTAAAAACGAGTCCTAACACCCATTGCACAGAGCTCTGTGTGTTATTTCTGTGGACACATGCTCCCCATGTCTCCCCTTACCCCAGATGGTCACCCCTCTGTTAATTAATAATGACACTTGATGTCTGACTTGATGTAAAAATGACCACCGCACTTTATTGAAACATTGAACGTTATCAAAATATCTGGTGATAAAAATGATATTTAAAAAAATAGAAAAACGTATTTACAGATAAATACATATTTACATAGATAAATGTGCACATTCTAATCCTTAATGAAGAATAATTAAATTCCCCCAAAACTCTGTTTGTACAGTTACGTGCATCCTCATAACCTCCCACCCAAATCGACAGTCACAAAACTTCATACATAAGGGCCTCCTGTGCCGTTAGTGCCAGGCATGCGGACTACACTTTAGGGCAAGGGTCGGCAAGCCTTGGCAATCTGTGGACTACATCTCCCCCGATGCCTTGCCAGCACTTTGTCTTTAAAAGCATTCTGGGAGATGTAGCCAACAACATATGCAGTTCGAGAGTTGCCTACCCATGCATTAGGGTGTGCACATGGGATTTTTGTTTTAATAAAAGGCAAACATGTATTGAATATCTAAATATCCAACGAGAAGTTAACGGAACACTGTCACCATTTTTTTTTTTATTTTAAATAAGGAGAGGTGGAAAGGCAGGCAAGGGATGTCTTCAAAAATGTCAATATATATGAACTGAAAAAAAAGAATTCATAATGAGAAAGGGGTAGGCAACCTTTGGAACTCCAAATATTGTGAACTTAATTTCCCCTGATGCCTTGCCAGCAGTATGGATGTAAAAACATTATAGTATGTGTAGTCCACAAGATCTGGAGTGCTGATGGTTGCTTACCACTTCTATTTTATAATGTAATGCATTTATCAAGATAATGAAAATATTGAGGACAGTGTTCATTTAAAGGATTGCTCTCCAATGACAATAGATAGCAAACGCAGCATTAAACCAATGTTTAAATGCATTCCGATAAATCTGTACAGAATTATGTGATATATATATATATTTTATTATATGTTATATTAGACATTTCTTTAGGTTAAGCTTTCCAAACAATTCAATAATGTAGGAAATTTTTTCCCGATTATTTACCTACATAAATTCTCACAGACATTTGAAGATGAGTTCTGTATATAAATATATTTTTTTAGTTTTTCTAACAATGTTGAATCCTTTGAAATTCCTATTGAATCAAAGCCACAGATGGTGTTGGTCAGGAGTAGGAAACGTTCGGCACGCCAGATGTTGTGGAATACAGTCCCCTGATGATTTCCCAGCGTTATAGCTGTGAGGGCATTATGGGAGATGTAGTCCACAACATCTGGAGTGTTGCCTACTCTTGGTATATATTCAGTGGATTCTACATGTTTACTGCACTTCCTGTAAAGAGTCACTGTTATTGTCAGAGGTGAAATCTTTCATTCTCGACATTTGCTCCTATTCTCCCGTCATACTTTTGAACTTTGCCTAAAAGTCAAAGTTTTTGAATAAGCATTTTGAATGATTTTATATTTTGCATAAACTTTTAAAATGATAATAATATATACATTAATATTAGTTTCTGATATATTGATATGTATTTTTTTTATATATGACATCTTTTTGGAAATTTTTATATTTAAAAAAAAAAAAAAAGAATTTTAAAAGCTAAGCCAAAAATATAAAATTATTTCAAAAGCTTGTGCAAAAATATAAAATTAAGGCCCTTATTATTGAATGTTTGTTTGGTTTTCTGTATGGAGACACAATCCACAATTTGTCTAGTTTAATTTCAATATCACAATCACAGTGTTACAAAAAATACAAAAATATAAACTTTTATTTAAAATAAATTGTAATATTCATGAAGACACATGGCCACAGGCATACAAATGTATATGTACAAAATCTATAGTAGAGGTTCTTAACATCTGATTGCCAATACATTGTTTTTCAAAGTAACTATTAAAGGGACACTATGGGTACCCAGACTACTTCAGCTTATTGAAGTGGTCCTAGTGCAGTGTCCCAGGCTCTTTAACCTTGCAATTGTAATTATTGCAATTTATTTTATAAACTGCCATGATTACCTTGGTAGGTTAACTCCACCTCTAGTGACTGTCTACTAGACAGCCATCAGAGGGACTTCCAGATCATAAGGCAACTTTTGGTCACGTAACTGACGCAGAACAGTTTCACGCTCTGCTAGAGGACATCCAGCGTCATGCAAAATCCCATAGGAACGCATCAAACAAAGCTTTAATGCTCTCATATAAGAAAGGTTCTAATGCGAGCACTGCGCTCACTACCCATTAGGTCCCCCCTGCCAACTGATGTCGGTGGAGGACCAGAAGCGGAGTCAGGCCCAGCGCTGAGGGACATCAGTGTTCCATGACGAGGGAAGGGGGGGGGAGGGCGAGTGAGGGTGGCACTATAGGGAGGTATAGTGTGAGATTTTTCTAGCACTATAGTTTCCCTTTAAACTATTGCTCAGTGACAAAAATAACAACTGTTTTTTACATCAAAGGGAATGTCTTCTTCCAAACACAAAGACGTGGCACGCATCACATATTAGTTGGTTCTTGACCACCTTATATTTCCTTATACATGTAAATGGCAGTAATAAGCTATATATTACAGTTTTATTTTACATATAAACCACAGTTTCCAACAACGAGAAAGACAACTGATTTCTTTCCCCCACCATAAACCTCCTTCTCTCTCCGAAAAAAAACAAAACAAAAACAAAAACGCTGTCCTCCTCTCAACTTTCGACTCGGAATCCTTTTTGCTTCTTTCCTTTCTAGTTATTAACACTCCATGTATTTGTTCAGAGATGACCCTTCGCTTTAACAGAAACATTTCCAAGAACTCCCGAACCCAACAAAATCAAGTCAATGAACATGGTGGCTTCCAAGAGCAGTGGTTTTTGACCCCTGTTTCGTGGCTTGCTGGTTGGTCTTAAGCTACCTACATGTGCCATGAGCCAATGGCTATATTAAGTTGACTGCGGTGCAAAATATAAGTTTTTAAAACAGATGTCAGCATTAACAGGTCAGTTTGTCTAGGAGTATATACCTCTTTCGTAATATTTGATTGAGTGTGACGTGTATAAGCAGCTGACAAAGATAGAAAGAAACCAAAAAGGTAGGTGGGCCTAGGAATCTTTTATCTCATTGAAGTGTGCTTTGAGTCTGTCATGGTTGGAAACCACTCCTTTAGGGCACCACACTAAATAGTGCAACATCAGCTTATTTAAAAAATAGTTGGAATGAGAGTGTATAAAAAGTATAACGTTTTGGTTACGGTAGAACAGTGTAATGCAGTTTCAGTTTTCAGGGGAACCTATTGGAGTAAGACTGTCTCAGATTTTGAAGACCATGGAGACAAGAGCATCATATTTCAACTACGGCCCCAAGACCTTCAACTAGACTGCACAAACAATGGAAGATCAGTCTTGACAGGTTAGAAATGAATCATCACATTTTCCATTTTTAAGAGTCTTCCATTCTATGGGATGAAAAATGAAGAATTTCACAGGTCAGTGTAATTCATTGAATGTGAATGATTCATGGGAATGATGTCAGGATTGTAACATTTTGTGGAGCATTATTGGATTATATGTACATATATTGCCTTAAGGAAAATCCAATGCTCCAAATGCTTGTCCTTCCCGATTCTTTGCTCATTTTTGACTCATTTATTTCTGATACTTTTGAGCCTTTCTTTCTCTTTTACATCACCACCTAAAAATCTTGCAGTTAGCATTGTGAGTATAGAGGGGGTAGAAATTGGTTGTTCTGATAAAGATTGGGAGATGGAGGACGACTTTCTTCTCCAGAGTCAGACATGAGAAGATATGCATACTTCAAGGATGGAGGAGAAGGAGGTAGTGGACGTGGTTTGGGAGATAGGAGTCCATCGCATGTCTCCACTATAGTATACTCAAAGCTAGAGGCTGGACTCTGCTTCCCTTCCTCGGGGCAATAGTTATCCACACATGACATCCTTAGCCAGTCACTCTCTATTTTGGGACCCTTTATCATGTCATTTTCACATTTAAATGTTTCCTCCTGACTTTTCTCAATAGTGGATGCCTCACCAACACCGGAATCTGTATGGTTGGTTTCGGTACTCTGTGTCTCCAGCCAGCCAAACCCTACTAGTCCATTCTTCCTTTTTGTAGTCTCCTCAGGCTCAGGATTGAACACAATGGATTCTCTCCTTGGTGGCTCTGTCCAGCTGAATGGCTGCCATCTGCCATTTACCATTGCAGGGAGCTGTGGCATGATATTATCATTTAATATAACATAATTATCCTTGGAGGGCAGCTGTATAGCAGGGCACTGTGGCATTGGTGCGGATGGCAATTCTGAAAGAACTTCCAAAGCAGAGTATGGGGCTTCATAGAAGATATGTCTGGAGAACCACATGAGGTAGAAGTCTGCTTGGCCAAGCCATAGCTGCAGATAAAAGAAACACAATACATGGGTTTGACAATAAGGATTCTTAAATCAGAAATTACAAACTTAAACCTGGGATTAACCCCAACCTCAGCTGCTCATGTTACTAAACCTCATGTACGCATCGTGGTACTAAACCTTACGTGTTCACCACGTTAAAAAAACTTCACCTGAACACCCTTTGATACTAAACCTCACCTGCTCGCCATGTTACTAAACATCACCTGCACACTGTGATTGAACCTCACCTGCTTGCCATGTTACTAAACATCACCTGCTCACCGTGCAACTAAATCTACATTTTCCCAGTTATACTCAATGAGTTGAACTTAAAATGTAATTATTCTAATTGCAGTTGTCTGTGCATCTAAAACTTGTTTATAAAATCGGCTTTTCCTATCAATATAACCAAGGAACACTATAGGGTCAGGCACACTGTGCAGCACTGCCCCAGGAAGCACCTCTAGCAGCCATATGAGAAGAGGCCAGTGAAGTTATCACTAGGCTGTAATGTAAACACTGCATTCTCTCTGAAAAGACCGTGTTTACAGCAAAAAGCCTGAAGGTAATGATTCTACTCACCAGAACAAATTCAATAAGCTGTAGTTGTTCTGGTGGCTATAGTGTCCCTGTAATATTTTCAAAAGAGTCAGGTCTGAAACTTAATTTAAAAGGAAAAAAAAATAGATTGAAGAACTGAACTGTACCTGAAAGTTTCCCTTATGGATTGTGAAGAGGTCTTGAAAGTGGCTCTCTGGGGTGGGGACCTGTGGCCAAATCCTGTGTTTAATGATACTGAAATAAAGATAAACCAGGAAATGTTATAGAGTAGCAAATACAAACATAGCAACAGCCATGACATTTTACACAAGCCCTCAATTAAATATTGGTTTTAATGATAAAAGCCATAATAATGGGGGGGAGAGGGGGAATCTACTAAGGATTTTGATTGATTTCCCATTATATTATAAGTGTAAACATGTTTTCTATACGAATGCTACAAAGAAGATAGTATATGTAAAAGTGAAGCAAAATCATGAAAAAAGCCTCAGTTAGCCACAAAAGAAACTGTTATTGTCGTTTTAAATAAAGAGTTGTATTTATAGGGGTTCATTCCTTACCTGATATATTTCAATAACAGGACTAGTGGTATGATGACCATCAACAACGCAACTGCCACACACAGCACAATGTATAACGGATCAAAGTCTGAAACGTAAACAAACAGGTCACATTCCACCTCATCTGCACAAGTTCTTAAATTTACACCTTCCATCTCTTTATTCACTCACTTAGTGCTGATTTACTATTATCGAATACGTTTTTCCAATTATTTAAAGAGGCACTGTTACCGTTTGGGGCCAAATTCCCAAAGTCCCCAGACTGTGACATCGCCGCTGGCGGTCCGGTGGTGGTGGGGGTAAGTAAAGGTGAGTTTACTCACATGAACCTGTCCCTTGTGGGTACCGCCACCTTGATCCTACCGCCTCCTTGATCTCGTGCATGCGCGAGAGTACAGCATTAAGGGCTATGGGCAATCATGCAAGACCATGGGATTCTCCATAGACAAAGCCCATTCCCTAAAGCCGTCACTGATGATGGCTGCAGGGACTGGCTCTGTAGCTCGGCCTTGTATCAAAGAACGTCAGGCGGAGGAGAATTACAGAGACAAAGTCTTGATGTGTTTGTTTATTTCCCCAGACATTTATTTAATTTGGGTCATGTATTTGCAGTTGTTTTGTTTGTGTGTTTGGTCTTACCTGTCTGTACAACTATCGGCTGAGTCCACTCGCTCCAGTACCCATTATATGAATAGCCATTCATTTTGGCCCTCACTCGGATTGAATAGCGAGTATTAGCGTTAAGCTGTGTCAGCAAAAAATTGTTCTGCCCTGTGATACCATCACCTTCATTCTGAAACAACAGCAGATACATTGTTACATAATTCTAAGGCTACCTGTATAATAATACTGAGTATCTATACACTGATAATGAACACACTGCGCTGTATAATGATACTGAGTATCTATACACTGATAATGAACACACTGCGCTGTATAATGATACTGAGTATCTATACACTGATAATGAACACACTGCACTGTATAATAATACTGAGTATCTATACACTGATAGTGAACACACTGCACTGTATAATAATACTGAGTATCTATACACTGATAATGAACACACTGCGCTGTATAATAATACTAAGTATCTATACACTGATAGTGAACACACTGCGCTGTATAATAATACTGAGTATCTATACACTGATAATGAACACACTGCCCTGTATAATGATACTGAGTATCTATACACTGATAATGAACACACTGCGCTGTATAATGATACTGAGTATCTATACACTGATAATGAACACACTGCGCTGTATAATAATACTGAGTATCTATACACTGATAATGGGCACACTGCGCTGTATAATAATACTGAGTATCTATACACTGATAATGAACATACTGCCCTGTATAATAATACTGAGTATCTATACACTGATAATGAACACACTGCGCTGTATAATAATACTGAGTATCTATACACTGATAATGAACACACTGCACTGTATAATGATAATGAGTATCTATACACTGATAATGAACACACTGCGCTGTATAATGATACTGAGTATCTATACACTGATAATGAACACACTGCGCTGTATAATGATACTGAGTATCTATACACTGATAATGAACACACTGCGCTGTATAATGATACTGAGTATCTATACACTGATAATGAACACACTGCGCTGTATAATAATACTGAGTATCTATACACTGATAATGAACACACTGCACTCTATAAAGACACACGCTATGAACCAGGCTGCTTACCATTTGCTCGTCATCGTTTGTGGGTGTGCAGCTGACCTGATATGTAATGCTGTCCTCGAAGCTCATGATGGGTGGCTCCCAGAATACCATGTAGACTCGCGGAGTGTTTGTCTCTTTCACTGTCACATTCCTGGGAGGCTCCAAGAACACTTGTAGGAGATAAAGAACAATGTTTGTCAGTCCCTACTCGTTTCGCACACTTACAGTAATTCTGAAAACATCTCCACTAGTTTAGATAACACATAAAATGTGTTATTCCTGTCAATTCTTACCCACTTGATCGGTGTATACCGTCTTCCTGTACATCACTTTGCTGCTGTTGTCACTTTTAGACACTCCAATGTCTATGGGTGTGAACGAGTTTACGTCGCTCATTGGGAAATTGCATATGTGCCACCAGGTGTCGGCGGAGGATGCCTGTGTCATCAGATTGCAAGACTTGACTTGGCCACTAGACAGATATAACAGTTCATTATAACAATTTCCTTATATCTAACAATTAATCTTTCAACGTTTGCTTACTTATCAACAAACTTCAAAAAATAACAATCATTTAATGTATCCATTATTAGAACATTCAACAAAATGTAACCAGAATTGTATAACTGTATGAAAATAATAAAGGCCCAAGCGCAGGAGACTAAGCCCACTGAGATGTTGCAAAAATGTATTTTTAAGAAACTACTCTATAAATATTCATACGTATATATAATTGAGGTTGTCACGGTGATAGAGGTTGCGGAGATTTTTCCTTGAACAGTCATTTAGTGACATAACTACAAAAACTTGAATATTTTGACCTGTACGTTTTAATTCTCACAATTTAGAAATAAACCCTTTATGTATTCACTAAATAAGGTCATGTAATTAGTAAATGGTAAATCAAGTTCAAGCTCTTAACAGTCGTGATCTATTACTAAATGTGCTATTCCTGAACTACATACACCATAAGGCCCTGCTTGTCAAAGGAGAGGCTTGTGGAATATCCCCACACTCTCAATGAGATTAATGAGAGGGCTCAGATTGTCCAAGACATCTCAGAATGCAGAAGCTGTCTGTAGCAAAATAAAGAAACTAAAATGTGTTCACTGTCTTAATTCATTTATAGTTATTTTGAATCCCAATAACTTTATTTCAAAGGATTTTTGCACCAATGTTAGATTGTAGGAAAGGAAAAGGCCACTATTATGAGTTTAAATATGTTGTAGAGACACATTTGGTTATAATATATAAAGTTTACGTTATATTTATAATGCTAGAGTCTAGAGCAGTGGTAGGGAACCTGCGGTACTCCAGATGTTTTACATTAAAACCCCCATAATGCTATTGCAGTCATGATGCTGATAAAGCATCAGGGACATGTAGTTCACAAAATCTGGAGGCTGAAGGTTACCTACCCATGCTATAGAATTAGATTGCTGTTTGGGGTTTAAAATATATTTTTTTAATTATTAATGAATTTAAGAAAAGTGTTCCTGAGTGCATCAGAGTGCAATCCTGATATCACTCTGATTCAGATAAGCAACCCATAGAAATGGCCCTTAAAATATTGAATTTAACCCTGTGTCCCCTGCCTCTGTCAGTCTGGTAGTTTTACTGAATCTGTATCTATGTGTTGCCATCAGTGATGTCCCGAACTGTTTGCTGGCGAATAGTTCCTGGCGAACATCGCTTGTTCGCGTTCACCACGGATGGCGAACACATGTGCTGTTCGGTCCGCCCCCTATTCGTCATCATTGAGTAAACTCTGACCCTGTACCTCACAGTCAGCAGACACATTCCAGTCAATCAGCAGCAGACCCTCCCTCCCAGACCCTCCCACCTCCTGGACAGCATCCATTTTACATTCATTGTGAAGCTGCATTCTTAGTGAGAGGAGGGACAGTGTAGCTGCTGCTGATTTGATAGGGTAATTGATAGCTAGTGTATTTAGTGTCCACTACAGTCCTGAAGGACTCATCTGATCTCTGCTGTAAGGACAGCACCCCAAAAAGCCCTTTTTAGGGCTAGAACATCAGTCTGCTTTTTTTTTCTGTGTAATGTAATTGCAGTTGCCTGCCTGCCAGCCTGTGTGTCAGGCTCACACCATATACTGTGCCCACTTGCCCAGTGCCGCCACTCACTCACTGGTGTCACAATAGCTTGCATTTAAAAAAAAACAAAAACTTTTTTGACTGTAATATAATAGCAGTCAGTTTCTTTCACGCGTGTGCGTTTCAGGGCCTGCCCAGTGCCACCACTCACTCACTGGTGTCACAATAGCTTGCATTTATAAAAAACAAAAGTTTTTTGAATGTAATATAATAGCAGTCAGTTTCCTTCACGTGTGTGCGTTTCAGGGCCTGCCAGGGCACAGTGTCACACCAGTGCAACTCATATCTGGTGTAACAGTAGTGTACATTTAAAAAAAAAATACAATTTTGACTGTAATAGATTGAATAGCAATTAGTTGTCTGCCAGCGTGTGTGTCAGGCTCACAGCGTATACTGTGCCCACTTGCCCAGTGCCACCACTCATATCTGGTGTTACAATAGCTTGCATTTAACAAAAAAAAACCTTTTTGGACTGTAATATAATAGCAGTCAGTTTCCTTCACTAGTGTGCGTTTCAGGGCCTACCCAGTGCCGCCACTCACTCACTGGTGTCACAATAGCTTGCATTTAACAAAAAAAACGTTTTTGACTGTAATATAATAGCAGTCAGTTTCCTTCACGCGTGTGCGTTTCAGGGCCTGCCCAGTGCCACCACTCACTCACTGGTGTCCTAATAGCTTGCATTTAAAAAAAACAAAATAACTTTTTTGACACTAATATAATAGCAGTCAGTTTCCTTCACGAGTGTGCGTTTCAGGGCCTGCCCAGTGCCACCACTCACTCACTGGTGTCACAATAGCTTGCATTTAAAAAAAACAAAAACTTTTTGGACTGTAATATAATAGCAGTCAGTTTCCTTCACGCGTGTGTGTTTCAGGGCCTGCCCAGTGCCACCACTCACTCACTGGTGTCCATATAGCTTGCATTTAAAAAAAACTAAACTTTTTGGACTGTAATATAATAGCAGTCAGTTTCCTTCACGAGTGTGCATTTCAGGGCCTGCCAGGGCACAGTGTCACACCAGTGCCACTCATATCTGTTGTCACAGTAGCTTGCACGCATAGTACCACTAATCGGAAAAAAAATGACAGGCAGAGGCAGGCCACCTCGCAGGGGTGGTCGTGGTGCTGTGATTCCCTTTGGCCCTAGAATAATGCCCAGTGTTCAGAGGCCACGTACCCTGAACTTGAAAAGTTCTGAGGACATAGTTGACTATCTAACACAGGACACCCAATCTTCTACAGCTTCCGCTCGGAACCTTGACGCACCATCCTCCTCCAGCTTAGCTTCAGGCACCTCTCAAGTTACCACTCGCCCGCCTGCCGCCACCACCAACACTAGCACCACAGCCGCTTCACTTGATCTGTCAGAGGAGTTATTTACACATCAGTTGGAAGAAATGAGTGATGCGCAACCATTATTGCCAGAGGATGTAGATAACAGGGATATGTCTCAGTCAGGCAGCATTACACACGTACGGTGTGATGATGATGATGTTGTACCCGCTGCTGCTTCCTTTGCTGAGTTGTCAGATACAAGTGAAGCGGTTGATGATGACGATGCGTCCGTGGATGTCACGTGAAAAGACCAAACACAGCAGGCGTCCCAGGGGGCTTGTTGTCACCTTTCGGGGACCCTTGGTGTTGTACGTGGCTGGGTGGAGGAAGAGACCTTCAATGACATCAGTGAGGACAAGGAACGGGACATGGCTAGCTTGGTATCCAACCTTATGCAAATGGGGAGTTTGCGGTTGTGCAAATGGACTGTTTGCGGTTGTTTGCGGTGCGTTAAACGGGGAGTTTGGTCTGTCACTGTGAAGCGGGCGTAACCCTTACACTACCTGATCGATACAACATCATACCTGATGTTTTAAAGCACGTTATTCCAAACAATTTAGGAATGTTAGGTGATTTATGCCCTTTATGGATTAAAACCAGACCCTGCATCAACTATGTAATTTTCCATGGGAGTTTTGCCATGGATCCCCCTCCGGCATGCCACGGTCCAGGTGTTAGTTCCCTTGAAACAACTTTTCCATCACTATTGTGGTCAGAAAGAGTCCCTGTGGATTTTAAAATTTGCCTGCCTATTGAAGTCTATGGCGGTTCGCCCGTTCGCGAACACTTGCGGAAGTTCACGTTCGCCGTTCGCGAACCGAAAATGTTATGTTCGCGACATCACTAGTTGCCATTTATCTAAGCATTATCCTCCCTCATGTCTATTCTTTTTTTTTTTTTTTATTCTTTATTTTTGGTGTAGTTTCAGCGAGTACATATAAAGGTAATCATGCCACAACATCAGTTGCACGATAGAACATTCACATTACAGTCGTCTTATGCGTTGGGCCGAGTCGAGCTATGCACATTTTGTGTTGATGAGGGCTATGTAGTTGTAGCGAGGGTCTGGCCATGCCAGTGGTGCGTGTTATGTATGTATCTATTGTCGTCCCGGGGGGACTATACGACTATATTGGGACACTGGCACAGGTTATGGCCTGGGTAATCACTTAGTTCCTTGCGTGGTTTAACGTGTGTCATGGTGGGTAACAGACAGGATCTAAGCCTTTGTGTCTCGTCTATGTGTAAGTGCAGGATGGTATGGAGTTCTGGTTATGTAATGTACTGTGAGGGTTCCATAATGTACTGTGCCCTGTAACCCTGGGCATTCAGGGGGGGGGGGATGAGGGACATTGGTTGGACCTGGGCCGTTGTTTCATCGTCACGGGGCCGTGTAGTCGGTACCACCCGGTGAGGTTGGGTCAGCGGAACAGGTTGTGTGTGATTTAGTTCGTCTTCAAAAGAGATATCTAAACAGGGTGCGATAAACAGTGAATAAAGATGGCATAAAAACATAAGAACAGTAAATGGTAATAATAATAATAATAGTCTGGCGGTGTGACCAATGCAGGTTTCAGGTTGCCGGTCCCGGCAGTGGTGTGGTTGGTGCCCTGGTGTTAATGGACAGTCCCAGAGTGGTCAGTAGGGCCGATCCTTCTCCTAAATTGGAGATCTTGTAATGTTGGTCACCTTTAGTCACCCATAATGTCCTGGGAGTAGCCCATTTGTACTTGAGGCCCGCTGCTTGCAGGGTGGTCGTGATGGGCTGCATGCTCTTGCGCCAAAGGAGAGTGTCTCTACTCAGGTCTTGGAAGAAGGTGATTCTGTGTGTTTCAAAGTCGTTAATTGTTTTCTCTTTGATGGCCGTCATCAGGGCTATCTTATCCGTTAGGGATTGACATCGTAGGATGATGTCACGCGGGGCTGCCTTCGGTGCCTGCTGCGGTTTTGCAATGCGATATACTCCGGCAAACATGAAGTGTTTCGCCTGTCTGTTGGGGAGGAGTGCAGCTACCAGGCGTCTGATAAAATGGGGCAGTTCGTCCAGTAGTACCACCTCTGATACACCCCTGATTTTAATGTTCTTTCTCCTGCCCCTATTGTCTAGTATAGCCAGTTGTTTGATGGCGTTTGCTTGTGTGGATTGTATTTGGGAGACTGTGTCTTTAAGGGAGGTGATGTCTTGGCGTATTTCTCTCACCTCTTGTTCTGCGGCCTGGGTTCTCGCCGTTACTGCCTGTACCTCTGCCGCCAGCCCTTTTAGGTCAGCTTGCCACATGTGCTGAAGGTTCTTTTGGAGACCGGCCAGCATGTCCTGGATGTCTCGCTTCGATGCCGGTGCCGTGTCATCCTGGGTGTACATACTTGCGTTTCCCGTGCCTGCCGTAATCATACTGTGAGTGGAGTCTTCATCCTCTGACCCCTCGACGGCTTGGGTCCGTGCAGGCGGAGGGGATTGCAGCATGCTGCATATGCCCTTTGTGGCTTGGGAGTGCTCAGGATCGGTTTGTGAGATTTCCGCCCCATTTCTTCCGTGGTGTGGAAGTCGGCGTCGGTGAGTAATGAGTTCCCGCCAAGCCACGAAGTCAGCTCCCTGGTTAGGTGGTGTTCACTCGTGCGGTAGGCCCCGGGTCCCTTGGTTCGGCGTTTTGTGCCCGATTTTTGAAAAAAAGGCATCTGCAAGATCCGCCGGGTGTCCGGAGAGTGACCCTGCAGTCCTCTTCAGTCGATGGGCTGTTAGTGCCATGTTTTGGCCGGTTTTGCGCGCTGGCTTGTCGGAGCCGTAGTAAATGGCGACCGCTGCAGTGTGCCGCTAGCTCCGCCCCCCTCATGTCTATTCTTAATGATATTAGGAATGCCAATCCCAAAGACCTCGTGTTCTGAGACAGGTAACATAATACGGAGGAGTTGTGACCATGTAGTATTATATGCCACCTGCCATAGGCTGGGTAGTGATTTGTGCTGCCATGTGCCATAGGCTGGGTAGTGATGATGTATGCCGCCATGTGCCACAGGCTGGGTAGTGATGATGTATGCCGCCATGTGCCACAGGCTGGGTAGTGAGGATGTATGCCGCCATGTGACGTAGGCTGTGTAGTGATGTGTGCCGCCATGTGCCACAGGCTGGGTAGTGATGTGTGCCGCCATGTGCCACAGGCTGGCTATTGATGTGTGCCGCCATGTGCCATAGGCTGGGTAGTGATGTGTGCCGCTATGTGACATAGGCTGTGTAGGAATGTATGCCGCCATGTGACATAGGCTGTGTAGGGATGTGTGCTGCCATGTGACATAGGCTGGGTAGGGATCATGTATGCCGCCATGTAACAAAGGCTGGGTAGTGATGTATGCCGCCATGTGCCACAGGCTGGGTAGTGATGTATGCCGCCATGTGACATAGGCTGGGTAAGGATGTGTGCCGCCATGTGACATAGGCTGGGTAAGGATGTGTGCCGCCATGTGACATAGGCTGGGTAGTGATGTGTGCCGCCATGTGACATAGGCTGTGTAGGGATGTGTGCCGCCATGTGCCATAGGCTGGGTAGTGATGTATGCAGCCATGTGACATAGGCTGGGTAGGGATGTATGCCGCCATGTGACATAGGCTGGGTAGGGATGTATGCCGCCATGTGACATAGGCTGTGTAGGGATGTATGCCGCCATGTGAAATAGGCTGGGTAGGGATGTATGCCGCCATGTGACATAGGCTGGGTAGGGATGTATGCCGCCATGTGACATAGGCTGGGTAGGGATGTGTGCCGCCATGTGCCATAGGCTGTGTAGGGATGTATGCCGCCATGTGACATAAGCTGTGTAGGGATGTATGCCACCATGTGCCTTGGCTGGGTAGTGATGTATGCTGCCATGTGACATAGGCTGTGTAGGGATGTATGCCGCCATGTGACTTAGGCTGGGTAGGGATGTGTGCCGCCATGTGCCATAGATCTTGCCAGCTTTGAAAATTACCTCACTGTGTGAAACACTCTGTCAGCAGGAAATGGATGTGCCCTATCTCTATCGGGAGACATTTGGCAACTATGTGACTATTGTCTGGAATAACATATGCTGGGATTATCTTATCAAACTGCAGTCGTCATAGAAAGGACTGGGCAAAATGCCATTTCTAACCCTGCGAGAATTAATGGTAATACGATTCTGTGTTCTACGGATTCCCAGAGTTCTGTACTCTGTCTGGTGTAGAACAGAACATTTTATTTTCATTCATGGAAACATTTCCTATAAACTCACTGCTCTGCAGAACCCACCAACAAATGTGAGAATTTAAGATTCAAAGTACCAAGACGTCAAGATGAGATCATTCAGGGTACACTGACTGTATGAAACGTTCTCCAGCCATGCAGAGCTCCACCAGCAAATCTATGACTTGCATAGCAATCAGTCTAACAGGGCTGCAGCAGGTTTGGCCATTCTCGATATTTTAGGATAATAATGGCCAGAAATACACAATGTCTCTGAATCTCTATATAATACAATTTCTATGGAATACAAATCTGGAGAATGGGCAGACTGGATCATTAGATCATTATGGTTCTTTACTTTCCCTCCTCTCCAGGTAGTATTTAAAGAAGCTCATTGTATTTATTTTATGTAACTTGTGTCACTATTTATATTTTTACCTGTTTCAAGGAAAAAATATATATATATTTTTTTTATAAAAAGTATACTCAGATTTTCGACTGATAGTCTACGCTTGACAAAGGTCCCGTTTGGGTCTGAAATGCCACCAGGTCCACATTGGAGAAATGAAACTCTTTCTCTTATCTACTGTTTGTCTTGCGCGTCGTTGGTTTATTTTGTGCTTTTGAAAGCCTGTTGAGTGTACCTTGGAACATGGCACCCGGAGTTACCTATTATTCAGTGCTACCTCCCTTATCTTTGACAGATAGTGTCATACGAACCCAAGGAATTCTATCTTAAATGCATTTAACGCACTCGCTCATCGTTGATGCTCAACAGTAGCATATGTCAGGGTCAAATGATTCAAGAAGATAAACAAAAGGACATCAGCTCAGCATAATGCTGGGTGAACACCTGGCGGAAGTGGCAAATGAAAGCCGAATAACCACTAAACATCTGTAAAGTTTTGTAGCCACTACTCAGCCAATAAAACCAAGGATGTGCTCTGTGAGATCCCTAGTATTTACCACAGAGTGCGGGGTCTCTCCCCCCTCCATTTCACTATGAGGTAGAGGAGCTAATATTGCCTCTGTGCTGGCTTGATGGGCCACTTAGCCCATTGGCAACAGGACCAGGGGATGCCCAGTAGACTTGTGCATGGTGAACATTTGGTTTGTCCAAATTGATTTGTTCAACAGAAGTTCTGTTCAGGTGATTTTTTGATTTGTCCATGTAGCGTTTTGGTTAGAATTAATTTTGCATGTGCAATCGTTTCGTGAAAAATGATTCCGAGACGCAAAAAGGGCGAAAAAATTGGCCAATCAGGGTACTGTAAAATATAAATATTATGTATATAATTTACATTACACCGATAGGCTCTTTTTGCTTCATTTAATTCACAGATTAAGTGAGAAGTAACCAACAGAGGGAAAAACAGGAAAAGGAGTAAGACAATATATCTACATGTATGTATTTATATATTTATTAATTATATAATATACAAATGTAGATTTGTTTTTACTGCTCCTCCTTGTTCCCCCTCTATTGGTAACTTGTCACTCGATCTGTGAAAATAAAATGAACTTTTAAGGGCTGTCCCCTAACGATCGATCATCATGTTTTTACATCAATTATCTTGATAAAATAAAAATAACTAATCTGTCGGCTCTGGTTGGCTGTCGGAACTGAATTAAAATATAACAGAGAATTTTATTTATAACAAACAGTTTGGTGGGAACATAATTCTTGTGAGAATTCAAACAATTCAAAACAAGATATTGACGTCCCGCAGAGGGATTGTCCAGCATTGCTGAGAGCAGGGCCGTCTTTAACACGGGGCAAAAGGGGCAGCTGCCCCAGGCCCAGTCAGTCTTAGGAGGCCCAAAGCAGCTGCCCCTGCAACCCTCCAGCTGCTGTGGTGTGTACGGCCCGCGTGGAACTACCACCGTGGGCTGCGCGATGTGGAGGCTCATTGGGTGGCCAATGCTCTAAGGGCCACCCGATAGCGATGGATTTTCAGGGGCCTGGCCACTTTAGGAGCGCAACCGGGCCCCCTGTGATGTCAGGATGCTGGGAGGAAGTGACAGCCAGTCACTTCCTCCCAGCATTCATCGAGCGCCGCACGGGAGGAGGAGTGGAAAAGGAGGGAGTCAGAGTGGGAGCTCTGACTCCCATCAGCCTGAGCCAGCCTCCTGCACTCCAAAGGTAGGAAACAAAGAAAAAAATGTGCATGTATGTATGTGTCTGTCTGTTTGTATGTATGTATGTGTCTGTTTGTATGTATGTATGTGTCTGTCTGTCTGTATGTATCTGTTTGTATGCAGTGTCTGTTTGTATGCATGTGTGTTTCTGTATCTGCATGTGTCTCTATGTGACCCTGTGCATCAGTATGAGTTTCTGTTTGTCCATATGTGTGTCTTTGTATATAGGTGTATCTGTTTCTGTTTGTATATGTGTATGTCTATATGTGTATATGTTTATATGTGTATCTGTTTGTATGTGTGTCTGCATGTCTTTGTATCTGCATGTGTGTCAGTGTGTATCTGCATGTGTGTCTGCGTTTGTATCTGTGTGAGTGTCATTCTGTGTATTTGAATGTGTATCATTCTGTGTGTATGTGTAGCTGCATGTGTGTCTGTGTATCTGTATGTGTCAGTGTCTGTATCTGTGTGTATATATGTATCTGCATGTGGGTCCCTGTATGTATCTGTATGTTAGTGTTTCTGTTTATCTGCATGTATGTAAGTGTGTGTATCTGTGCATCAGTGTATGTAGGTGTGTCAGTGTGTATATGCATATGTGTCTCTATGTATGTCAGTGTTTGCATCTGTAAGAATGTTAGTATGTGTATTTTGTCTCAGTAAGAAATGAGAGGGCTAAGTGTGTGTTTTTTATTTATTTTTGTGTGGACGTTGATGGCGTGATTGCATGCTAGGAAGGGGAAGGGCTAGGTCAAGGGGCCCCAATCAAATACCTGCCCAGGGTCCAATCAGTATTAAAGACGGCCCTGGCTGAGAGCCATCTCCTGCCATTGTGGAGAGAAAGGGACTTTATACCCAAACCTCTGAACTGCGTGTGTGATAATGTGACTGTACATAGAGGGACAGGACTACATGCATTGTACTCACTCATATTCATACTGAAAGGTGTATGTTGAATTTTCCAGTTCCTCGCTCTCCCAGAAGCAAACCAGATCAAATTCATTTGTGGTGTAACAGTATGGAATCGTCGAGTTCACATGGATAACCTCATAAACTGGGGGGGAAAAAAAGAATGATTTATAAATGACGTATTACCCTGTCACATCTTATTACCCTGTCACATCTTATTACCCTGTAACATCTTATTACAGTAACCCGGCTCCTGAGTGCCTTATTACCCCATAACATCCTATTACAGTAACCCGGCTCCTGAGTGCCTTATTACCCCATAACATCCTATTACAGTAACCCGGCTCCTGAGTGCCTCATTACCCTGTAACATCTTATTACAGTAACCTGGCCCCTGAGTGCCTTATTACCCTGTAACATCTTATTACAGTAACCCGGCTCCTGAGTGCCTTATTACCCTGTAACATCTTATTACAGTAACCCAGCTCCTGAGTGCCTTATTACCCTGTAACTTCTTATTACAGTAACCCGGCTCCTGAGCGCCTTATTACCCTGTAACATCTTATTACAGTAACCCGGCTCCTGAGCGCCTTATTACCCTGTAACATCTTATTACAGTAACCCGGCTCCTGAGCGCCTTATTACCCCTGTAACATCTTATTACAGTAACCCGGCTCCTGAGTGCCTTATTACCCTGTAACATCTTATTACAGTAACCCGGCTCCTGAGCGCCTTATTACCCTGTAACATCTTATTACAGTAACCCGGCTCCTGAGTGCCTTATTACCCCTGTAACATCTTATTACAGTAACCCGGCTCCTGAGCGCCTTATTACCCCTGTAACATCTTATTACAGTAACCCGGCTCCTGAGTGCCTTATTACCCTGTAACATCTTATTACAGTAACCCGGCTCCTGAGTGCCTTATTACCCTGTAACATCTTATTACAGTAATCCGGCTCCTGAGTGCCTTATTACCCTGTAACATCTTATTACAGTAACCCGGCTCCTGAGTGACTTATTACCCTGTAACATCTTATTACAGTAACCCTGCTCCTGAGCGCCTTATTACCCTGTAACATCTTATTACAGTAACCCGGCTCCTGAGCGCCTTATTACCCTGTAACATCTTATTACAGTAACCCGGCTCCTGAGTGCCTTATTACCCTGGAACATCTTATTACAGTAACCCAGCTCCTGAGTGCCTTATTACCCTGTAACATCTTATTACAGTAACCCGGCTCCTGAGTGACTTATTACCCTGTAACATCTTATTACAGTAACCCTGCTCCTGAGCGCCTTATTACCCTGTAACATCTTATTACAGTAACCCGGCTCCTGAGCGCCTTATTACCCCTGTAACATCTTATTACAGTAACCCGGCTCCTGAGTGCCTTATTACCCTGTAACATCTTATTACAGTAACCCTGCTCCTGAGCACCTTATTACCCTGTAACATCTTATTACAGTAACCCGGCTCCTGAGCGCCTTATTACCCCTGTAACATCTTATTACAGTAACCCGGCTCCTGAGTGCCTTATTACCCTGTAACATCTTATTACAGTAACCCAGCTCCTGAGTGCCTTATTACCCTGTAACATCTTATTACAGTAACCCGGCTCCTGAGTGCCTTATTACCCTGTAACATCTTATTACAGTAACCCGGCTCCTGAGTGCCTTATTACACTGTAACATCTTATTACAGTAACCCGGTGCCTGAGTGCATTATTACCCTGTAACATCTTATTATAGTAACCCGGCCCCTGAGTGCCTTATTACCCTGTAACATCTTATTACAGTAACCCGGCTCCTGAGTGACTTATTACCCTGTAACATCTTATTACAGTAACCCGGCTCCTGAGTGCCTTATTACCCTGTAACATCTTATTACAGTAACCCGGCTCCTGAGTGCCTTATTACCCTGTAACATTTTATTACAGTAACCTGGCTCCTGAGTGCCTTATTACCCTGTAACATCTTATTACAGTAACCCTGAGTGCCTTATTACCCTGTAACATCTTATTACAGTAACCCGGCTCCTGAGTGCCTTATTGCCCTGTAACATCTTATTACAGTAACCCAGCTCCTGAGTGCCTTATTACCCTGTAACATCTTATTACAGTAACCCGGATCCTGAGTGCCTTATTACCCTGTAACATCTTATTACAGTAACCCGGTTCCTGAGTGCCTTATTGCTCTGTAACATCTTATTACAGTAATCCGGCTCCTGAGTGCCTTATTACCCCCTGTAACATCTTATTACAGTAACCTGGCTCTTGAGTGCCTTATTACCCTGTAACATCTTATTACAGTAACCCGGCTCCTGAGTGCCTTATTACCCTGTAACATCTTATTACAGTAACCCGGTTCCTGAGTGCCTTATTACCCTGTAACATCTTATTACAGTAACCCGGCTCCTGAGTGCCTTATTACCCTGGAACATCTTATTACAGTAACCCGGCTCCTGAGTGCCTTATTACCCTGTAACATCTTATTACAGTAACCCGGCTCCTGAGCGCCTTATTACCCTGTAACATCTTATTACAGTAACCCGGCTCCTGAGCGCCTTATTACCCTGTAACATCTTATTACAGTAACCCGGCTCCTGAGTGCCTTATTACCCTGTAACATCTTATTACAGTAACCCGGCTCCTGAGTCCCTTATTACCCTGTAACATCTTATTAAAGTAACCCGGCTCCTGAGTGCCTTATTACCCTGTAACATCTTATTACAGTAACCCGGCTCCTGAGTCCCTTATTACCCCCTGTAACATCTTATTACAGTAACCCGGCTCCTGAGTGCCTTATAACCCCGTAACATCTTATTACAGTAACCCAGCTCCTGAGTGCCTTATTACCCTGTAACATCTTATTACAGTAACCCTGAGTGCCTTATTACACTGTAACATCTTATTACAGTAACCCGGCTCCTGAGTGCCTTATTACCCTGTAACATCTTATTACAGTAACCCGGCTCCTGAGTGCCTTATTACACTGTAACATCTTATTACAGTAACCCAGCTCCTGAGTGCCTTATTACCCTGTAACATCTTATTACAGTAACCCTGAGTGCCTTATTACACTGTAACATCTTATTACAGTAACCCGGCTCCTGAGTGCCTTATTACCCTGTAACATCTTATTACAGTAACCCGGCTCCTGAGTGCCTTATTACCCTGTAACATCTTATTACAGTAACCCAGCTCCTGAGTCCCTTATTACCCCCTGTAACATCTTATTACAGTAACCCGGCTCCTGAGTGCCTTATAACCCCGTAACATCTTATTACAGTAACCCGGCTCCTGAGTGCCTTATTACCCTGTAACATCTTATTACAGTAACCCAGCTCCTGAGTGCCTTATTACCCTGTAACATCTTATTACAGTAACCCTGAGTGCCTTATTACACTGTAACATCTTATTACAGTAACCCGGCTCCTGAGTGCCTTATTACCCTGTAACATCTTATTACAGTAACCCAGCTCCTGAGTGCCTTATTACCCTGTAACATCTTATTACAGTAACCCTGAGTGCCTTATTACACTGTAACATCTTATTACAGTAACCCGGCTCCTGAGTGCCTTATTACCCTGTAACATCTTATTACAGTAACCCAGCTCCTGAGTGCCTTATTACCCTGTAACATCTTATTACAGTAACCCGGCTCCTGAGTGCCTTATTACCCTGTAACATCTTATTACAGTAACCCTGAGTGCCTTATTACCCTGTAACATCTTATTACAGTAACCCGGCCCCTGAGTGCCTTATTACCCTGTAACATCTTATTACAGTAACCCTGAGTGCCTTATTACCCTGTAACATCTTATTACAGTAACCCAGCTCCTGAGTGCCTTATTACCCTGTAACATCTTATTACAGTAACCCTGAGTGCCTTATTACCCTGTAACATCTTATTACAGTAACCCGGCCCCTGAGTGCCTTATTACCCTGTAACATCTTATTACAGTAACCCAGCCCCTGAGTGCCTTATTACCCTGTAACATCTTATTACAGTAACCCGGCTCCTGAGCGCCTTATTACCCTGTAACATCTTATTACAGTAACCCGGCTCCTGAGTGCCTTATTACCCTGTAACATCTTATTACAGTAACCCGGCTCCTGAGTGCCTTATTACAGTAACCCGGCTCCTGAGTGCCTTATAACCCCGTAACATCTTATTACAGTAACCCAGCTCCTGAGTGCCTTATTACACTGTAACATCTTATTACAGTAACCCTGAGTGCCTTATTACACTGTAACATTCTATTACAGTAACCCGACTCCTGAGTGCCTTATTACCCTGTAACATCTTATTACAGTAACCCAGCTCCTGAGTGCTTTATTACCCTGTAACATCTTATTACAGTAACCCAGCTCCTGAGGTCCTTATTACCCTGTAACATCTTATTACAGTAACCCGGCTCCTGAGTGCCTTATTACACTGTAACATCTTACTACAGTAACCCGGCTCCTAAGTGCCTTATTTTATTTAGGATATTGAAAACAATGGGGTATATATTAATCTACTTTTTTTTTTAAAAATGACTATATAAATATTTACATTTTTGTGACATGATGAGCACACTGAGCATAGTATGTAAATTTGTTAAGTACACACTATACCCAATTTCTCTGTAGATGCTACAGCACGCATCAACATGCGCAAGACATCATGTAAGTTTGTCATCCACAACACGGAAGTTTAACACAAGGCGAGCTTTATTTACCCCGTTATACGCTGCAATAGAATTTACTATTTTTTCCCTGTAAGTGATAGTGTCTATTTAAACAACATGGCTTAAACAACATGGCCTTAACTTTTGATTACATGCAAATACACAATTTCCCATTTTAAACCACACTAGGACAGCTAGGTAGAGAAATTAACCAATAACTTTACAGGTTGCTTAAACTATTAGGCAGACGGTGGTAACTGCTAGACTAGGGGTAGGCAGCTTTCGGCACTCCCGATGTTGTGGACTGTCTCTCCCCTAAAGCTTCGCCAACATTATGGCAGTAAGAGCATTATGGGAGATGTAGTTCACAACATCTGGGCTGCCAAAGCTTGCCTACCCATGAGATAGACCATCATGACTATAGAACATCAGTCTATTCTTTTTTTAAAATAATTTTGTGGGGAGATCAGTCCCCCCCCCTGCCCCCCCCCCCCCCCTCTCTTTGAACCCATGATCTTGTTATTGTATGATATTATGTATCGTAGTAACCCCCATCACAAGTTGTTTACAATAACACGGTTCACATAAAGTCATGGATCTCACATGTAGAGTAGTGAACACACAGTACGTGTCCTCATCCTCACACCCCTCCTCTATGTGTCCATCTGGCACCATAGATAAAGGTAGCGGGAGTAGTGAGTCAGAGAAATGGCGGCCTTTCCTGCAGCAGGATCTCACTGTCTTTTCCCATAAGAAACTCTTCTATTTTTTTTTAAAGACTGTTTTGCAATTTATTATGTAACCTTTCAGTAACCCTTTCAGTACCATGGTGGGGGCACTGTTAAGCCTTTCAAACTAAAACTATTTACAGACAAGGTATCGCTCAGATTTGTAGATTTTTTTTTTAAATGTATTATTATATTGGACGTCCAGGAGAGCAAATTGGAGAATATTCTCCCAATACCTTAATGATACTTATTTTACGTAATAAAAGGAATAGACAAACCCATCCAGATAGTCACATCTAGTATATAAAAAAAGAGAGTCTTGTGCCCTCACTGTACTAAACGAAACACCCATTCCTATTCTCCAGACAGTATGGGGCTCATTAAAGATTGCCTTAAAAAAAATGGAGAATATTAAAGGTTTCACACCTTTTCTTCACTCTCCATCTCACAAACAGTCCGATTTATTGATTTAAAAGAGCAGGTAAACTCAGCCAGGTGTGCCTTTATGCAGCAAAATAACTGGACTTTACATTGACTTCTGCAACTTTTAGACACATTAACCAATTAAACACCTTACTGTCATTAGGTCACTGCGCGTCCCAGTGACTGCCTAGTGGGACTGACCCTTTAACCCATAAAACCTGTTATTGTCATTAGATCACTGTGCTGACCCTTTAACACATTGAACCTGTCATTGTCATTAGATCACTATGCTGCCTAGTGGGACTGATCCTTTAACCCATTAAACCTGTCATTGTCATTATATCACTATGCTGCCCAGTGGGACTGACCCTTTAACCCATTAAACATATAATTATATCACTATGCTGCATAGTGGAACTGACCCTTTAATCCATTAAACCTGTCATTATTTCACTGTGCTGCCCATTGGGACTGACCCTTTAACCCATTAAACATGTCATTATGTCACTATGCTGCCTATTGGGACTGATCCTTTAACCCATTAAACATGTCATTATGTCACTGTGCTGCCTATTGGGACTGATCCTTTAACCCATTAAACATGTCATTATGTCACTATGCTGCCTATTGGGACTGATCCTTTAACCCATTAAACATGTCATTATGTCACTGTGCTGCCCATTGGGACTGATTATTTAACCCATTAAACATGTCATTATGTCACAGTGCTGCCTATTGGGACTGATCCTTTAACCCATTAAACATGTCATTATGTCACTGTGCTGCCCATTGGGACTGATCCTTTAACCCATTAAACATGTCATTATGTCACTGTGCTGCCTATTGGGACTGATCCTTTAACCCATTAAACATGTCGTTATGTCACTGTGCTGCCTATTGGGACTGATCCTTTAACCCATTAAACATGTCATTATGTCACTGTGCTGCCTATTGGGACTGATCCTTTAACCCATTAAACATGTCATTATGTCACTGTGCTGCCCATTGGGACTGACCCTTTAACCCATTAAACATGTCATTATGTCACTGTGCTGCCTATTGGGACTGATCCTTTAACCCATTAAACCTGTCATTATGTCACTGTGCTGCCTATTGGGACTGATCCTTTAACCCATTAAACATGTCATTATGTCACTGTGCTGCCTATTGGGACTGATCCTTTAACCCATTAAACATGTCATTATGTCACTGTGCTGCCTATTGGGACTGATCCTTTAACCCATTAAACATGTCATTATGTCACTGTGCTGCCTATTGGGACTGATCCTTTAACCCATTAAACATGTCATTATGTCACTGTGCTGCCTATTGGGACTGATCCTTTAACCCATTAAACCTGTCATGATGTCACTGTGCTGCCTATTGGGACTGATCCTTTAACCCATTAAACATGTCATTATGTCACTGTGCTGCCTATTGGGACTGATCCTTTAACCCATTAAACATGTCATTATTTCACTGTGCTGCCCATTGGGACTGACCCTTTAACCCATTAAACATGTCATTATGTCACTATGCTGCCTATTGGGACTGATCCTTTAACCCATTAAACATGTCATTATGTCACTGTGCTGCCTATTGGGACTGATCCTTTAACCCATTAAACATGTCATTATGTCACTATGCTGCCTATTGGGACTGATCCTTTAACCCATTAAACATGTCATTATGTCACTATGCTGCCTATTGGGACTGATCCTTTAACCCATTAAACATGTCATTATGTCACTGTGCTGCCTATTGGGACTGATCCTTTAACCCATTAAACATGTCATTATGTCACTGTGCTGCCTATTGGGACTGACCCTTGAACCCATTAAACATGTCATTATGTCACTATGCTGCCTATTGGGACTGATCCTTTAACCCATTAAACATGTCATTATGTCACTGTGCTGCCTATTGGGACTGATCCTTTAACCCATTAAACCTGTCATGATGTCACTGTGCTGCCTATTGGGACTGATCCTTTAACCCATTAAACATGTCATTATGTCACTGTGCTGCCTATTGGGACTGATCCTTTAACCCATTAAACATGTCATTATGTCACTGTGCTGCCTATTGGGACTGATCCTTTAACCCATTAAACATGTCATTATTTCACTGTGCTGCCCATTGGGACTGACCCTTTAACCCATTAAACATGTCATTATGTCACTATGCTGCCTATTGGGACTGATCCTTTAACCCATTAAACATGTCATTATGTCACTGTGCTGCCTATTGGGACTGATCCTTTAACCCATTAAACCTGTCATTATGTCACTGTGCTGCCTATTGGGACTGATCCTTTAACCCATTAAACATGTCATTATGTCACTGTGCTGCCCATTGGGACTGATCCTTTAACCCATTAAACATGTCATTATGTCACAGTGCTGCCTATTGGGACTGATCCTTTAACCCATTAAACATGTCATTATGTCACTGTGCTGCCCATTGGGACTGATCCTTTAACCCATTAAACATGTCATTATGTCACTGTGCTGCCTATTGGGACTGATCCTTTAACCCATTAAACATGTCGTTATGTCACTGTGCTGCCTATTGGGACTGATCCTTTAACCCATTAAACATGTCATTATGTCACTGTGCTGCCTATTGGGACTGATCCTTTAACCCATTAAACATGTCATTATGTCACTGTGCTGCCCATTGGGACTGACCCTTTAACCCATTAAACATGTCATTATGTCACTGTGCTGCCTATTGGGACTGATCCTTTAACCCATTAAACCTGTCATTATGTCACTGTGCTGCCTATTGGGACTGATCCTTTAACCCATTAAACATGTCATTATGTCACTGTGCTGCCTATTGGGACTGATCCTTTAACCCATTAAACATGTCATTATGTCACTGTGCTGCCTATTGGGACTGATCCTTTAACCCATTAAACATGTCATTATGTCACTGTGCTGCCTATTGGGACTGATCCTTTAACCCATTAAACATGTCATTATGTCACTGTGCTGCCAATTGGGACTGATCCTTTAACCCATTAAACCTGTCATGATGTCACTGTGCTGCCTATTGGGACTGACCCTTTAACCCATTAAACATGTCATTATGTCACTATGCTGCCTATTGGGACTGACCCTTTAACCCATTAAACATGTCATTATGTCACTATGCTGCCTATTGGGACTGATCCTTTAACCCATTAAACCTGTCATTATGTCACTATGCTGCCTATTGGGACTGATCCTTTAACCCATTAAACATGTCATTATGTCACTATGCTGCCTATTGGGACTGATCCTTTAACCCATTAAACATGTCATTATGTCACTGTGCTGCCTATTGGGACTGATCCTTTAACCCATTAAACATGTCATTATGTCACTGTGCTGCCCATTGGGACTGATCCTTTAACCCATTAAACATGTCATTATGTCACTGTGCTGCCTATTGGGACTGATCCTTTAACCCATTAAACATGTCGTTATGTCACTGTGCTGCCTATTGGGACTGATCCTTTAACCCATTAAACATGTCATTATGTCACTGTGCTGCCTATTGGGACTGATCCTTTAACCCATTAAACATGTCATTATGTCACTGTGCTGCCCATTGGGACTGACCCTTTAACCCATTAAACATGTCATTATGTCACTGTGCTGCCTATTGGGACTGATCCTTTAACCCATTAAACCTGTCATTATGTCACTGTGCTGCCTATTGGGACTGATCCTTTAACCCATTAAACCTGTCATTATGTCACTGTGCTGCCTATTGGGACTGATCCTTTAACCCATTAAACATGTCATTATGTCACTGTGCTGCCTATTGGGACTGATCCTTTAACCCATTAAACATGTCATTATGTCACTGTGCTGCCTATTGGGACTGATCCTTTAACCCATTAAACATGTCATTATTTCACTGTGCTGCCCATTGGGACTGACCCTTTAACCCATTAAACATGTCATTATGTCACTATGCTGCCTATTGGGACTGATCCTTTAACCCATTAAACATGTCATTATGTCACTGTGCTGCCTATTGGGACTGATCCTTTAACCCATTAAACATGTCATTATGTCACTATGCTGCCTATTGGGACTGATCCTTTAACCCATTAAACATGTCATTATGTCACTATGCTGCCTATTGGGACTGATCCTTTAACCCATTAAACATGTCATTATGTCACTGTGCTGCCTATTGGGACTGATCCTTTAACCCATTAAACATGTCATTATGTCACTGTGCTGCCTATTGGGACTGATCCTTTAACCCATTAAACATGTCATTATGTCACTGTGCTGCCTATTGGGACTGATCCTTTAACCCATTAAACATGTCATTATGTCACTGTGCTGCCTATTGGGACTGATCCTTTGACCCATTAAACATGTCATTATGTCACTGTGCTGCCTATTGGGACTGATCCTTTAACCCATTAAACTTGTCATTATGTCACTGTGCTGCCTATTGGGACTGATCCTTTAACCCATTAAACATGTCATTATGTCACTGTGCTGCCTATTGGGACTGATCCTTTAACCCATTAAACATGTCATTATGTCACTGTGCTGCATATTGGGACTGATCCTTTAACCCATTAAACCTGTCATTATGTCACTGTGCTGCCTATTGGGACTGATCCTTTAACCCATTAAACATGTCATTATGTCACTGTGCTGCCTATTGGGACTGATCCTTTAACCCATTAAACATGTCATTATGTCACTGTGCTGCCTATTGGGACTGATCCTTTAACCCATTAAACATGTCATTATGTCACTGTGCTGCCTATTGGGACTGATCCTTTAACCCATTAAACATGTCGTTATGTCACTGTGCTGCCTATTGGGACTGATCCTTTAACCCATTAAACATGTCATTATGTCACTGTGCTGCCTATTGGGACTGATCCTTTAACCCATTAAACATGTCATTATGTCACTGTGCTGCCCATTGGGACTGACCCTTTAACCCATTAAACATGTCATTATGTCACTGTGCTGCCTATTGGGACTGATCCTTTAACCCATTAAACCTGTCATTATGTCACTGTGCTGCCTATTGGGACTGATCCTTTAACCCATTAAACATGTCATTATGTCACTGTGCTGCCTATTGGGACTGATCCTTTAACCCATTAAACATGTCATTATGTCACTGTGCTGCCTATTGGGACTGATCCTTTAACCCATTAAACATGTCATTATGTCACTGTGCTGCCTATTGGGACTGATCCTTTAACCCATTAAACATGTCATTATGTCACTGTGCTGCCTATTGGGACTGATCATTTAACCCATTAAACCTGTCATTATGTCACTGTGCTGCCTATTGGGACTGATCCTTTAACCCATTAAACATGTCATTATGTCACTGTGCTGCCTATTGGGACTGATCCTTTAACCCATTAAACATGTCATTATGTCACTGTGCTGCCTATTGGGACTGATCCTTTAACCCATTAAACATGTCGTTATGTCACTGTGCTGCCTATTGGGACTGATCCTTTAACCCATTAAACATGTCATTATGTCACTGTGCTGCCTATTGGGACTGATCCTTTAACCCATTAAACATGTCATTATGTCACTGTGCTGCCTATTGGGACTGATCCTTTAACCCATTAAACATGTCATTATGTCACTGTGCTGCCTATTGGGACTGATCCTTTAACCCATTAAACATGTCATTATGTCACTGTGCTGCCTATTGGGACTGATCCTTTAACCCATTAAACATGTCATTATGTCACTGTGCTGCCCATTGGGACTGACCCTTTAACCCATTAAACATGTCATTATGTCACTGTGCTGCCTATTGGGACTGATCCTTTAACCCATTAAACCTGTCATTATGTCACTGTGCTGCCTATTGGGACTGATCCTTTAACCCATTAAACATGTCATTATGTCACTGTGCTGCCTATTGGGACTGATCCTTTAACCCATTAAACATGTCATTATGTCACTGTGCTGCCTATTGGGACTGATCCTTTAACCCATTAAACATGTCATTATGTCACTGTGCTGCCTATTGGGACTGATCCTTTAACCCATTAAACATGTCATTATGTCACTGTGCTGCCTATTGGGACTGATCCTTTAACCCATTAAACCTGTCATTATGTCACTGTGCTGCCTATTGGGACTGATCCTTTAACCCATCAAACATGTCATTATGTCACTGTGCTGCCTATTGGGACTGATCCTTTAACCCATTAAACATGTCATTATTTCACTGTGCTGCCCATTGGGACTGACCCTTTAACCCATTAAACATGTCATTATGTCACTATGCTGCCTATTGGGACTGATCCTTTAACCCATTAAACATGTCATTATGTCACTGTGCTGCCTATTGGGACTGATCCTTTAACCCATTAAACATGTCATTATGTCACTATGCTGCCTATTGGGACTGATCCTTTAACCCATTAAACATGTCATTATGTCACTGTGCTGCCCATTGGGACTGATTATTTAACCCATTAAACATGTCGTTATGTCACTGTGCTGCCTATTGGGACTGATCCTTTAACCTATTAAACATGTCATTATGTCACTGTGCTGCCTATTGGGACTGATCCTTTAACCCATTAAACCTGTCATTATGTCACTGTGCTGCCTATTGGGACTGATCCTTTAACCCATTAAACATGTCATTATGTCACTATGCTGCCTATTGGGACTGATCCTTTAACCCATTAAACCTGTCATTATGTCACTGTGCTGCCTATTGGGACTGATCCTTTAACCCATTAAACATGTCATTATGTCACTGTGCTGCCTATTGGGACTGATCCTTTAACCCATTAAACATGTCATTATGTCACTGTGCTGCCTATTGGGACTGATCCTTTAACCCATTAAACTTGTCATTGTCACTAGGTTACTATGCTGCCCAGTGGGACTCATCCTTTAATTATGCCATATTTCACTCCCAATTAGTGGCAGCGTTAATTAAGAAGCAGACGCAGTGTTAGAAATAGGACGAGTTTGTGAAAGTTAAAGAGGATATCGGAGCAGATACCAGGGTGACAAGAACAGTGACAGAGAGCTGTACCAGAGACATACAATAATATAACAGGACAGGCGACCTGTAGGCATGCAACATTCTACCTACCTCTGCGAAGAAACTGAGGTGTAAGTGCTTCTCTAGAGATACCCACAAAGATGCCCAGCATTACTGTGAGAGACCACCAGGATAAACTCCTTGGCAGGCACGTACTGCGCACACCCATGGTGTTTTGGGGGGTCTTCGTCTCATTAAGTATCCAGCAATCTCACCCAATGCGCTCACTCTGACATTGTCGCTGTCATTTCTGCCATAGCTTGCACTGTATATTTTTCTCCTTTTGTCTTTCTTACTAACTTTCTTTTGTCAAGAGACGTTCACACTCCACGTTCGTACCACCCCTTTCTCTCTCTATCTCACTCAGACACACACTGTCCTCTGCGAGTCAACATCGTGTTTTGTACCCTCTGATTCTCACTCACGCTTCTACCCCTGTCTCTCTCCCTGTCTTTACTCACGTGTGACAACCGAGATAAGATACACTGGCGGAGTGGGAACTGGTAGAAATGAGAGTAAATAAGCATGGCACATGTTTTGAAATTTTTTTGTGCCACAAACAAATGTGTCCATACGAGAACTATTTCATAATACAGACTTTTGTTTTATAACGTGCCAGCAATATCCATAAAGTTGTACAATATAAGAGTGTTACAGACTAAGTGATATACAAGGAATATTACATGAAATATAACATAACATGGTCATATATCTACACCCACTGGTACAGAAGGATTGACGGCTCTGTTCCTATAAGCTCACACTCTAGTGGTGATGCTAGGGAAGAGGAATGCATGGAAGTTGGTGTAGTGCAATAGTTCAAAGCCTATTGTTTAGTAACGTTAAAGGGAAACTGTCCCTTAGTAGCCACTTAGTCGCAAACACTGGCCGTTCATATTTGTTTGTGTGTGAAAAAAGTAAAAAACTAAATTGAACGCTAATTTTGCCCAGTGTTTGTGACTAAGTGGTTACTAAAAAAGACTAGACATACCCCATTTGCAATACCTTGGGTTGTCTTCTTTTGCAAATAGTATGCCATCATGGGGGTAATTTTCATTCCTGGGCTACCATACGCTCTCAAAGGCAACGTAACCAACCTGGCCATTTTCAATGTAAAAATATTTGACCCATATATTTGACCCTGTAACTATCAAAAACGCTATAAAACCTGTACATGGGGGGTACTGTTATACTCAGGAGACTTTACTGAACACAAATATAAGTGTTTCAAAACTGGAAAATGTATCACAACAATTATATCATCAGTAAAAGTGCTGTTTGTGTGTGAAAAATGCAAAAAAAAGTCACTTTCACTGACAATATCATCACTGTGATATGTTTTACTGTTTTGAATCACTAATATTTGTGTTCAACGAAGTCTCCCGAGTAAAACAGTACCCCCCATGTACAGGTTTTAGGGTGTCGTAGAAAGTTACAGGGTAAAATACAGTGCTAGCAAATTAAATTCTCTGGACTTTCGACCTGGGTTGGCAGGCAGGTCCTTTAAATTGCAATCAATAAAATTACTTAATTATGTAAAAATATTACATAAATACGCACGTAGAATTTAAATATATATGCATATTTATATATTTGAAGTCTACGTGTATATTTATATAATTATTTATGTAATTTTGTATATGGACAAATGTATAGTTCGTATTCTTTTTATTTATTTATATATACAATTTCATTCTAACTGTATTTGGATATAAATATATATATATTAATATCAAAATACAGTTAGAATAAAATTTCATATAGATATATCATTTTTTTAAATTTTTATTATTATTTTTACATTTTTTTATTTAATTTAAATGACTTATTTGTATTTTAAAATAATATTTATATACAATATATATAGTTATTATATATATTATATATATAGGTGTGTAATTTAATTATAAGTGTATTTTTATATTAATATATGTACATATTAATATAAAAATACACTTAGTATGACATTATATATATGATATATAGACATATGTCTATATATCATATATTTATATATATATATATATATACACATATATAATTATTATTTTTTTTTATTAACATTAACTTTATTTGTTTTAATGACTTTACACTAGCAGGGAGACATCCTGTCAGCACAGACAGTCCCCCTGCAGGCAGGCACATGGACACCCATTGTGACCATGTGATCGCTGTGTTGAGCGATCACATGGCCCCAGGGGTCCTAATCCGCCGCGGGGAGACTGTCTGGGCTGCAGGCAGTCTCCCCACACCGGGAGCACCGCCGATCGCCGCCGGGGGAAGGATTGCGATCGGGTAAGTAACTCAGACTGTTAGGACGGTTCAGGACCGTCACCGGTCGGCAACGCAAAAATGCCGATGACGGTCCTGAACCGTTCTCGGTCCTTAAGGGGTTAATATTATGTTTACTTATTCACAATATGTATTTGGGGCGTGTAAGAAATAAAATGAAATGCTGAAACCCACAACTCCTTCTCCTGCGTCCCATGATCCATTTAGTTCTGAGCCTGCACCCAGCCTGGCAGCAGGTTAGATCAGATATCCCCAGGTATGTTCCAGTTAATAATCCCAGACTCAGGGCTGGTGCAAGGACTTTTGGCTAAACAGACATTTTCCTGCCTCCACCCAAAGAAAAAAAGCACCATCACCTGTGTGTCTCGTAAGCCTGCTTTTGAATTTCTTACCCTCTTTAGCCCCTTTTGTTTTTCATATCCCTCTTTTAAATGTCTTTTGCCTCTTTGTGTGTCTTACACCCCCTTGTGAGCCTCTGATAACCCCCCTCTTTCTCTTTCTTCCCCCTGCCCAGTGGCGGAACTACCGCCGGTGCAGCTGATGCGACTGCACCAGGGCCCGCACGCTGGTTTTAATTTTAGTCCTAACCGTACCTCTACCCCAACCACTAATTCTACCCTAACCCTACCCCAATCCCAACCCTCTCTTGTTTTGCCACTTTTCAGAAATCTGAAGCACTTCGGCACTTCCGATTTTCGGCACTAGGGCATTTCTGCAATTCGGCTTGGTTCGGCATTCAGAAATTCGGCACTTCAGAAATTCGCCAATTCGGTACTTCAGCAATTCGGTTCGGCTTTCCTAAATTCGGCACTTTGGAAATTCAGCAATTCGGACATTTCGTCCGAATTTGCATTCGGAACGAAACGAATTGCACATGTCTAACACACACACACTGGCACATAGTGGCACACAGATACACACACTGACACACAGATACACACACACACAGATACACACTGTGTGTCAAGGTGTGTGTATGTATCTGTGTGTCAAAGTGTGTGTATCTGTGTTTGTATGTGTCTGTGTATCAAGGTGTGTGTATCTGTGTGCCACTATGTGACAGTGTGTATGAATCTGACACACAGATACACACACTGACACAGATACACACACCTTGACACACAGTGTGTATCTGTGTGTGTGTGTGTGTGTATCTGTGTGTCAAGGTGTGTGTATCTGTGTTTGTATGTGTTGGTGTGTGTCAAGGTGTGTATATCTGTGTTTGTATGCGCCAGTGTGTGTATCTCTGTGTCAGTGTGTATCTGTGTGTGTGTGTGTGTGTGTGTGTGCATGTGTGTATGTATCTGACACACAGATACACAAACACACTGGCACATAGTGGCACACAGATACAGACTGACACACACCTTGACACACAGATACACACACTCAGATACACACTGACACACACACATCTTGGCTCACAAATACACACACACTCAGATACACACACTTGCACCCACAGATACACACTGACACATACACACACTGACACACTCAGATACACACACTCAGATACATACACACTGACATACGCACACACACACTGGTACATACACACACACTTAGATACACACAGTGACACATACACAAACCTTGACACACAGATACACACACTGACACACTCAGACACACATACTCTTTGACAGACACACATACACTCTCACTGACAAACATACATACTCTTTGACAGACACACATACAAACACATATACACTCTCACTGAGAAGAACCAATAAATTCTCACTGACAAACACATACTCTCACACACTCACTGACAAGCACACATTCCCTCTCACTGACAAACACACATATACTCTTTGACAAACACACAAACACATACAAACTCCCTAACAGATACACATACAATTTTTTTTACATTTTACTCCACCCAGCCCCCCTACCTTTAGGAGTGCAGGCATGGAGTCCCTGGGGTCTAGTGGGGCTGCTGAGTGGCTGGCATGCGTGCGGTGAGGGAGCAGTGATCTCCCTGCTCAGCTCAATTGCATGCCTCTTAGTGATGTTGTAGCCGGAGTGATGTCATATTCCGGCTCCAGCATCACTGCTGTGCGCGCGAGGGAGCTGAGCAGGGAGATCACTGCTCACTGCTCCCTCGCTGCCCGCGGCCATTTTATTTTTTTAAACTTTTGGCGGAACCCCAATTGGGAAACGCTGGCATAGAGTGAGCGGCAAAATGCAAATACTGTGCGCTCCAACCAGCTGGTCACCCGGAAATTGCGCCCCCCGGCTGCACCATATGGTAATGTCACCTCTGCCCAGACGAGCTATGTGCAGTGCTCAATGTGTTAATAACATACTTGGCACAAGTACCTGCTATGCCCCAACCCGTGGGAATTGGGTGGGGGCTATAAATTAAATGATGGGTGGGTGGACAGATAAAAAAGCAAGTGTCCCTCCCTTCCCCCACAGTAGAGGAAACTAATTAAATAAAATATGGAGTAGGTGGCAGGTATATTTGACTTTATATACTGGGGGGAGGGGCTAATGTCCTTCTTGAGGGTCTCCGCCAAGTGATTGACTAAATATAGAAGGGGGGTGAACATGCCATAATTTATTCAAGGTTCTCTCCCCCACTTGGCTAGAGCTCTGTGCAGTGTGCACCCCTTCCCATTTCCATAATAAAAAGTCTTGCCTACCCCCTCACTCCGTGGGTGAGGGGGTAAAAAAATAAATTTAAAAAATTCTGCTTATTATCAGATGTTTTATTTTTTCTTAAATCTTTCTTTCTTCAGCCACCAAAAAGGGCAAAAAAATCCACTAAAGGGACATACATCATTGTGACACAACAAAAAGGGACTCTGACCAAGTTTATAAATGTCTATTACATCATTTTCAAAGATGTTCTTGCTTTATTTTGGTTTGTATATTTCTTTAAAATTGTATGCTTGCTTGCTGAAAAAATTCATTGTCAAGTGATGCTTGTCCCTCTAAGTCCCAACACAACTATTAAAATACTACATAGAAACTGAAGTGCAAAAAAGCAATAGGGTTCTTCCCCGCTATGCATGCTCAGTCTACGCAAAGCTCTGTGGGTTAACTTGGATTATTTATATTGCGCTGTGGGGGGAGGATGGACGATGGGATGTCCTCACTCCTTGTGCATTGTAATTATAGCCTCCATCAGCCGCCCATGGTTTGGGGATGGGGAGGGGGGACATTAGGTCCCCCCTGGTTATTCTAATTAGAGGACCTACCTGCCACTTATGGGTGGGGCTGTGGGGGAGATTAGGTCCCCCCTGGTTATTCTAATTAGAGTGCCCATCTGTCACTTATGGGTGGGGCTGTGGGGAATTAGGTTTCCCCCCTGGTTATTCTAATTAGAGTCCCCACTCGCCACTTATGGGTGGTGCTGTGGGGGAGAACAGCCCTTAATTTGTTATTATAATTAGAGCACCCACTCATTGCTCCTAGGTGGGGGTTCTGGGAGAACACTAGGTTCCTCCCCATTTATATTAATTGATACAACCTGCTGGTCACCTTTTGGATGTACACCTTTGGGGTACACTTTCATATTTATTATTTAATTATATCCCCATCATGGGAACACGGACAATGACCTGACCCCCTGTATGTTAATAGAGACTGGGCTGCTGGCTGCTCACTGTTTAGTTTACTGTGTCTAACCGTGATGGTTAGGGGCATGAGGGAGGTTTAGTACCTTCCTTGTGATAATATTAGGGTCATATTGACCTGCATGGGCTTCTATTTCATTTATTTTGTAATGACTAACAGGGATGATCATTAAAAAGGCAGATAAATCTGCTTTTGATGCACATTTATTGGTTGTTGTTGAAGCTAACCTGTTTATCTGGTGCATTAAATCAAGCCCAAAAAAGCCCTAAAAAAAGACCCTAAAGATCATCCGAAACAGCTAGTAACTAAATCTCCATTTGCAATGTACACCCCGGTTTTGCCTTGTCCAAACTGGAATATGATGCCACTTATTAAATCTTTAATATAAATTTACAAGAAATTGTGGCATCTCATGAAAAAAGGTAATTTCTTTCCTCTAGACATAAATACATAAAATGGTACAATGCAGTATACACACTACTATAGATAGTAATTGTATTTAAATATATACACAAATACTTAGCTTAAATGTTATAATGCAGCCTCCCAAGATCGTTACCCAAAGAAGACGACCTTTTCAAATATAGATAACCACAAACAACAAAACTTCGGGATACGGCTGAGAATGATTCTAAATGGAACATAAAAAAATATACAACATAGTGAAGTACAGTTAACACATCTTTTTGCGCTATATATGAATGCACTCACAAAATTGTAGTAGAATATATCGCTCATAGGGTGCCTCCCCCGATAGATGTGGGGGGCTGATGGTCCCTTGGCTCCTCGTGAGGCTCCTTAATAATGCTCAGGACTTCAGACAGGTTGGTAGGAAAAATGCTTTTATTGATAAAAGGTGAAAAATCACCATCAATAAAATAAATTAAAAGACGGTATGGTCCTACGCGTTTCGTTCTGCAAAGAACTTCCTCAGGGTCCGCATATAAAAATAAGATCAATGTACAATCATAACATATGAAAAAAACATATCCCTACAATCATAACATATGAAAAAAACATAACATATGAAAAAAACATATATGTTTTTTTCATATGTTATGATTGTACATTGATCTTATTTTTATATGCGGTCCCTGAGGAAGTTCTTTGCAGAACGAAACGCGTAGGACCATACCGTCTTTTAATTTATTTTATTGATGGTGATTTTTCACCTTTTATCAATAAAAGCATTTTTCCTACCAACCTGTCTGAAGTCCTGAGCATTAATAAGGAGCCTCACGAGGAGCCAAGGGACCATCAGCCCCCCACATCTATCGGGGGAGGCACCCTATGAGCGATATATTCTACTACAATTTTGTGAGTGCATTCATATATAGCGCAAAAAGATGTGTTAATTGTACTTCACTATGTTGTATATTTTTTATGTTCCATTTAGAATCATTCTCTGCCGTATCCCGAAGTTTTGTTGTTTGTGGTTATAAATACATAAAAGTCTGGTCATCTTGTGTATCGTACTGGTGTGGAGGTCAGGAATAAGGAAGCATTGGGCAATGCTCATATTTACAAATGTTTTTAGGATTACTTTTGGAAAAATTACTGGGTGATAGGTATTGTTGTCATAAATCAATCCTGAGGCATTCATTTTGCATGGGTAAAATAGCACGGGGAGCTTGCTGACATGACCTACTTTACACTGCTAGTTATACCACGATATCAGACTGTTTTATATTATACCTGGTTTGTGGCTGAATTAGGATAACCTTCTTTTTCATTTTATTTATTTTCTTTAATATATACATTCACTTACAGATGTTCTTGCAGCATTTCTGAAACGTCGTCTTTGATTACATCCTAGCCACATAATTATTGTTAAAGCATGCCTACTAATCTTAAAGGGACACTATAGTCACTAGAACAACTACAGCTTAATGTATAGTCAGTCCCTGCACAATTTTTGCAGTAAGCACTGTCTTTTCAGAAAAAAGGCAGTGTCTGCATTGCTGCCTAGGTGTCAGGGTACCTGTGGTCTCTACCTCCGAAAGAGGTAGAGACTTAGCTGTTCCTCCATCCAGACGGTCTGATGGCTCCCTTCCCCGCGGTCTATCCGGTCATGCTAGGCCGGCCGCGAGGGAGTGACTGCCTTTTACAGCATCTAGGCAGGAAGTAGTCATCAGGACACTCCCCCGGAACGACCTGTCAGTCAATTGCTGCAGGACCAATCAAGACGCCTCGGCAGGGGCGGGCTGGGCCGGGGGGCAGGGAGGCAATTGCCCCCCAGGCCGCCCGAAATTATTTTAGGACCGGCTGCGGCGGGCCGGCCCTTTAAATGCTGCAGCCGCCGAGCAGAGCGCTCAGACGGCTGCAGCTGCTTTTCCCTCCCTCCCCTCCCCTGTAGGTGGCCGAGCTGCACTCCGGTCCGCGGTCCCGGCCGGAGTGATAGGAAAGTGCTCAGTTTGCACTTCCTATCAGTCCGGCCGGGTACAGGAAACAGAAACTCCTGTTCCACGCGGAACAGGAGTTTCTGTTTCCGTTACCCGGCCGGACTGACAGGAAGGTGCACACTGAGCACTTTCCTATCACTCCGGCCGGGACCGCAGACCGGAGTGCAGCTCGGCCACCTACAGGGTTGGGGGTAAGAAGGGGGGGGGGAGGGGGGAGAGTAAGAAGAAGAGGGGAGGGGGGGGAGAGTAAGAAAAGGGGAGGGGGGAGAGTAAGAAGAGGGGAGGGGGGGAGAGTAAGAAGTGGGAAGGGGGGAGAGTAAGAAGAGGGGCGGGGGGAGTAAGAAGTGGGAAGGGGGGAGAGTAAGAAGAGGGGCGGGGGGAGTAAGAAGAGGGGAGGGGGGAGTAAGAAGAGGGAAGAGAGGGAGTAAGAAGATGGAAGAGAGGGAGTAAGAAGAGGGGAGATAAGAAAAAGAGGGGGGTAAGAAGAAGAAGGGGGAGTAAGAACAAGAGTGGGGAGTAATTAGAAGAAGGGGTAAGAAGAAGAGGGGGGTAAGAAGAAGAAGGGGGAGTAAGAAGAAGAAGGGGGAGTAAGAAGAAGAGGGGGGAGTAAGAAGAAGAGGGGGGAGTAAGAAGAAGAAGGGGTAAGAAGAAGAATGGGGTAAGAAGAAGAAGGAGGGGTAAGAAGAAGAAGGGGGGTAAGAAGAAGGGGGGAGTAATAAGAAGAAGGGGGTAAGAAGAACAAGGGGGGGAGTAAGAAGAACACAGGGAGGAGGGGGGTAAGAAGAACACAGGGGGGGGGTGAGAACACACAGAGGGAGGAGTGAGAAGAACACAGGGAGGGTGGAGGGGGGATGAGAAGAGCACATGAGGGTGGGTGAGTGTGAGAAGAGACTGCTACGGGAGGGTGGGGGAGAGGAGAGACCACTAAGGGGCAGGGGAGAGCTCTAAGGGACAGAAGGGACAGCTCTATAGGACAGGGGGCAAGACAGGGAGCTCTTTAACACTACGCGCACACACACACAATGCATCCCTATACATACACAGAAACACACAATGCACCCCTATACATACACAGAAACACACAATGCATCCCTATACATACACAGAAACAGAACATGCTTCCCTTACACACAGAGAAACACACAATGCATCCATTACACACACACACAATGCAACCCTTACACACAAAGACAATGCATCATTTGCACACATACACAGAAACATACAATGCAAACCCTTACACACACATGCAAACACACACACTGTTTTCTTACATACACACAGAAACACAATGTATCTCTTACACTCAATGCACACACATACAGACACACACCTTGCATCCCTTATGCATACAAACACAGATTCACACAATGCATCCCTCACACACAACCAGAAACACATAATACATCCCTTATTGTCAGGGTACCTGAAGTCTCTACCTCGGAGGAGGTTAGACTTCCCGACGGCCGTTCTCTCAGGGGGGCTGATTCATCCAATCCTCACAGCTCTCTTAGTCATTCCCACGCCGGCCGCGATAGCCCCGCTTCCTTTTATGACACGACGCTCAGGAGCCGACGTCATGACGGCAATCACATCCCGACCTGTCAATCTAGTTCGGAACAACGAATCAGGGCTCGGCAAGGGCGGAGTCATCAATTAGAGAACCAGGGTAACCAGGGCAAGGGCGGAGTCATCAATTAGAGAACCAGGGTATAAAAGAGGGATGTGTGTAATGGTTCATTGCCCTGTCGTGGTTCTAGCTTGTCTAGTTCCTCAGTGCTCTTATGTCTATTGTTCTATTTGGTTTTGACTCGGCTTGTACTATCGTTCCTGTTTACCTCTCGTGTCCTTTGACCTCGGCTTGTCTCTCGCTTACCTGTTCTCTCGGTCCCTCGACCTCGGCTTGTCTCTGACCATTCTTTGCTTTCTCCTTACGTTAGTCCGGCCATTCTAAGGTCCGGTATACGTACTCCTCTCCTGTTCGTACTCTGCGTGTTGGATCCCTGTCCCGATCCTGACATTACGACAGGGCCATGGATCCTGCAGGTACAAACGCTCAGCTTGGTCCGCCTTACTCGAGGTTTGAAGCCATGGACCATAGAATGGACCAAATGGCCCTAGCGCTGCAAGCATTACTATCCCATCCGAGTAATCAAGCAGAGGAGATGCGTACTCCATCTATCTCTCTTGCTAACTGAGGCCTAGAGGTAGCCACAGTGGGAACTTCTTCCCGTGTTACTTCCCCTTTACGGTATGGCGGTGCTCCGGATACCTGTCGAGGTTTCCTAAACCAGATAGGAATTCATTTTGAATTACAACCCCGCGCCTACCCTACTGACAGGGCGAAGGTTGGATTCATAATCTCGCTACTCATTGACAAAGCTCTTAGATGGGCTAACCCTCTGTGGGAAAATGATAATCCAGTAGTCTATAACTATAATGCGTTTATTACTACTTTTAGGAGGACTTTTGATCCCCCAGGGAGAAAGGCCAGTGCAGCTAGATTACTATTACGTCTTAGACAGCATAATCTAACCCTTGTGGATTATGCGCTAGAGTTCAGATCCTTGGCGGCAGAGGTCAAGTGGAATGAACAAGCCTATATGGACGTATTTCTGAACGGATTATCAGATGTGATCTTAGACGAGGTTGCCACAAGGGATCTTCCTGAAAATTTAGAGGAATTAATTTCATTTATTTCTCGTATAGATGAACGTATGAGACAGAGGCAGAACACTCGTGATAATGGTTATAGACCTTCCTTAAGACTAACTCCCGCATTTCAGAATTCTGAATCTACTATACTAGCTCTCCCAGAACCTATGCAAATTGGTAACACTCGCCTTTCAGAGAATGAAAGACAATATAGGAGAAGGGAGGGTCGGTGTATGTATTGTGGAGTAGGCGGGCATTTACGCCTAAATTGCCCTAACCGTCCGGGAAACGCTCGCACCTAAGTTTCTCCAGAGGACAGGCCTTGGGTGTTTCTATTTTGTCCTCTACATATGATTACAGGGATCATAGGTTACTACTACAGGTTTCTTTAACTTGGGAAAAGGGAGTACTTAAAGCTATGGCATTAATAGATTCCGGAGCAGCTGAAAGCTTTATTGATCAAACTTTTGTCAAAAACCACTCTATCCCATCTCAGCTAAAGGAGACTCCATTGGCCGTTGAGGCCATAGATGGTAGACCTTTATCAGATCCTGTGATTTCTCGTGAAACTATACCAGTTAAGTTAACCATTGGTATTTTACACGAGGAGGAGATTTATCTCATGCTTATCTCATCCCCTTCAGTTCCTATAGTTTTGGGGTATCCCTGGCTTAAAAAGCATAACCCTACTATTGATTGGGAGCAAGGTGAAATAGTCTCTTGGGGTCAGGGTTGCCAGAAAGGTTGTGTACAGAAAGTCTCACCATTGTGCGTAGTGGACACACCTAGTAACTCTAACAAGCCCACAGAATTACAGATACCTTCCCAGTACCAGGATTTAAAGGCAGTCTTTGATAAGAGGAAGGCTGATACTTTACCCCCACACAGGTCCTTTGATTGTAAGATTAATCTCCTACCTGGTACTATGCCTCCGAGGGGCAATGTATATCCTCTATCCACTAAGGAGAACTTAGTCTTAGAAGAGTACATTCAGGAGAATCTAGACAAAGGATTTATTAGAAGATCCTCTTCTCCAGCCGGAGCCGGTTTCTTTTTTGTAGATAAAAAAGACGGTACACTACGGCCTTGCATTGATTATCGGGGCTTGAATAAGATAACTATCAGAAATGCTTATCCGATTCCCCTAATTACTGAGCTATTTGATCGCCTTAAAGGCTCTAAGATTTTTACCAAGTTAGATCTGAGGGGAGCTTATAACTTGGTGAGAATTCAGCAGGGCGATGAATGGAAAACGGCTTTCAATACCCGGTATGGCCACTACGAGTACACGGTAATGCCCTTCGGGCTTTGCAATGCCCCTGCTGTATTCCAGGACTTGATTAATGAGGTTCTTAGGGAATTTCAACATGAATGTGTTCTAGTTTATTTGGATGATATATTAATACACTCTAAAGAGCCTGAGGTTCATCACAAACAAGTCAGAAGGGTATTGCACAAACTCCTACAGCATGGGTTGTATTGCAAATTGGAGAAGTGTAGCTCCGACCAATCTCAGGTAAACTTTCTTGGTTACGTTATTTCTGGTGAGGGGTTTAAGATGGATCCTGTTAAACTCCAATCTATCTTGGATTGGCCATTGCCCAAGGGACTCAAGGCCATTCAGAGGTTTATCGGATTCTCGAATTACTACAGGCGCTTCATTAAGGGGTACTCGTCTATTATTGCTCCTATTACCAACATGACTAAACAGTGTTTGCGATTCTACTCGTTCTAGCCCCTTTTTCATGAATTATGGCTTTCATCCTTCCGTTCTTCCGTCGGCCTCCCCCTCCCAGGGGATACCGTCGGTTGATATTCATGTTGCCAATCTGAGAAAGTTGTGGGATCAGACTCGACAAATTCTTATTCATAATTCCATGGTGTCCAAACGACACGCTGACAAACGCAGAAGGCTGGCTCCGGTATTCTCTCCGGGTGATGGGGTATGGTTGAGTACCAGGAACATCCGCTTGAAAGTTCCTTCCATGAAATTTGCTCCTCGTTACATAGGTCCTTACAGGGTTCTGTGTCGTATAAATCCTGTTGCATATCGTCTGGCTCTTCCGCCTGCTTTACGCATCCCGAACTCCTTTCATGTTTCTTTATTAAAGCCTTTGGTGTGTAACAGATTTTCCTCCACTGTGCCTTCCCCTCGTTCTGTCCAGGTTGAGGGTCAGGAGGAGTATGAGATCAATTCCATCCTCGATTCTCGGATTTCTCGGGGGAAGGTGCAGTATCTTGTTGACTGGAAAGGATATGGTCCTGAGGAAAGATCTTGGGTGGTCCAGGAGGATGTGCATGCTCCTCGCCTTCTCAGGGCTTTTCATGCTCGCTTTCCGTCTCGCCCCGGTTCCTTCCGCCCGGTGGGCGTTTCTGAGGGGGGGGGGTACTGTCAGGGTACCTGAAGTCTCTACCTCGGAGGAGGTTAGACTTCCCGACGGCCGTTCTCTCAGGGGGGCTGATTCATCCAATCCTCACAGCTCTCTTAGTCATTCCCACGCCGGCCGGGATAGCCCCGCTTCCTTTTATGACACGACGCTCAGGAGCCGACGTCATGACGGCAATCACATCCCGACCTGTCAATCTAGTTCGGAACAACGAATCAGGGCTCGGCAAGGGCGGAGTCATCAATTAGAGAACCAGGGTATAAAAGAGGGATGTGTGTAATGGTTCATTGCCCTGTCGTGGTTCTAGCTTGTCTGGTTCCTCAGTGCTCTTATGTCTATTGTTCTATTTGGTTTTGACTCGGCTTGTACTATCGTTCCTGTTTACCTCTCGTGTCCTTTGACCTCGGCTTGTCTCTCGCTTACCTGTTCTCTCGGTCCCTCGACCTCGGCTTGTCTCTGACCATTCTTTGCTTTCTCCTTACGTTAGTCCGGCCATTCTAAGGTCCGGTATACGTACTCCTCTCCTGTTCGTACTCTGCGTGTTGGATCCCTGTCCCGATCCTGACACTTATACACAAATACACACTGCTTCCACTACACACAAACACACTGCATCACCTGCACAAACTAGTATCCCTATACACTACATACCATAAGCACACATATTAGATAACACATAACACATCCCCTACACACTCCACTCCCTGTGAGCGAGCTCATGGGTGGGTGGAACATATAAGTGGACTTATGAGTGGGCCTTATGGGCATACTCACTGTCAGGCACTGGGGCCCAGACCTTGAGCTGTGTAAGAGGCCCCCAAAAAATGGAGCTGCTTCCAATTCTCCCAGAACGTTGAATTTTGTGACCACAGTTGCAAACAGCCTCCAGAGGTCCTGTTCTACACCAGACCAGTGGAGCCAAACTGCAGCCCACCATCATCCTCATCTAATTGTAAGTAGGCAATCTAGTATATTATTAGTGACACTAATCTATAATTTACCTCACATTAAAGGGACACTATAGCTTAATGAAGTGGTTCTGGTGTCTATAGCTGGTCCCTGCAGGCTTTTTAATGTAAACACACACTGTGTGCAGCACTGGCGTTAGTTCATATGGCAGATCATATGGGTGGGGCATTGTGATGTCACATGGGGGGGGGGGCGGCAAATTTATATTTTGTCTAGGGCGGCAAAAATCCTTGCACCGGCTCTGATCCTGGGCAGTCTACTGGTGACCCACAGGAGGGGAGTTCACTGATTGCACTGCACTCTCCTCCTGCCCAGACCCGTCTTGACCGCAGTGCAAGTGCCCTCTGCCCCTAATTTACAGTGGCTCACACTCACAACAAGCAGTGCCTGGAGCCCTTTGCAGAGACGGAAACAAAGAGGTTCTGCGGCAGCTGGCCGTCCTGCAAGCATTCCATTAAACAGCTGTTCCCCATGCAGCCACAGGTGGCGTTGTGCTGGGAGACTGTGATTACTCTTCACTTCCTCCCAGCCTACAGAGCAGCGCATGGGGGAGAGAGGAGGAGGCATGATTTAATCTTACAATAAATCCTCTAAGCAAACCTTTATAAATTTGGGGGGATCAGCTCTGTTTCCACAGTTTATTGGTGTTTACTCTCATCTCTGTATTAATATTGAGGGATGTCTAAGTAGTAACATCAGTGTGTGTCAGCAGGGCCAGCCGTTGGGGTGGGCAAGCTGTGCGGTCACGCAGGGTGCCATGACAACAGAGGCGCCCGGCGGCCAACACAGCTCACAAGTTGGGTACACCAGCATATTTAATTTAAACGATTCGCTGGTGGTCCACTGGTGCGCACCAGCAGTAGGTGCAGTCAGATCATATCCTCTCCCTTGTGGTTCCGGCGCTCAGTTAGTGAGTCAGAGCACAGGCTCAGAGATTCTCAGCCTGTGCTCTGACAACATTGAAAGTCAGAGCCGTGAAGGAGCGGGTATGGCAAAGAGCTACTGATTAGCATAACATCAATATCCGTTATAAAACCAGAAAAAGGTGGGCATGGATGGTGAACCGATTTGGTGGCGCAATGGGCCACTTGACTGGTTTTGCCCCCCAGGCCTAAGGCTGCCAGCCCTCCCCTGCGCCTCGGAGGCGTGGTTACTGCTCTGAACAGGGTATTTAACAGAGCTTCTTTCATTAGCTCATTGCCCTGTCGTGGTTCTAGCTTGTTCTAGTCACTCAGTGCTTGTGTATTCTATTATCCCTTTTGGTTTTGACCCGGCTTGTTTACCTTACTCTGCTTATCTCTGTTACCCTTGATTCGGCTTGTCTCTCGCTTACCTGTCTTCTGTTACCCTCGACCTCGGCTTGTCTTTGACCATTCTATACTGTGCTACTTACGTTAGTCCGGCCATTCTAAGGTCCGGTATACGTATCTGGCTACTGTTTGTACTCTGCGTGTTGGATCCCTGTCCCGATCCTGACATTACGACAGGGCCAATGGATCCATTTTGAATTGCAGCCTCGCTCTTATCCTACAGATAGGGCAAAGGTAGGATTTATTATCACCCTACTTATTGAGAAAGCTCTGAGATGGGCCAACCCATTATGGGAGAACGATAACCCATTAGTTTATAACTATAACGCCTTTGTAACTGCTTTTAGAAGAACATTTGACCCTCCAGGTAGAAAGGTTAATGCAGCCAGACTACTGTTGCGTCTGAGACAGGAGAACCGAACACTGGTGGATTATGCACTAGAGTTCAGGTCTCTGGCGTCAGAGGTCAAGTGGAATGAGCAGGCGTATATGGATGTATTTTTGAATGGCTTATCTGAAGTAATCCTTGATGAGGTTGCTACCAGAGAACTCCCTGAGAATTTAGAGGATTTAATTTCGTTCATCTCTCGTATAGATGAACGTTTAAGAGAGAGACAGAACACTCGAGAGAAGAACCGGAGACCTTCTATTAGGTTAACTCCCGCTTTTCCAAGTCCTGACTCCACGGTATCTTTGCTTCCTGAACCTATGCAGATAGGGTATACCCGCCTCTCTGAGGAGGAAAGACAGTACAGGAGAAGAGAGGGTTTGCGTATGTATTGTGGAGCTAAGGGTCATTTACTCTCAAACTGTTCTAACCGCCCGGGAAACGCTCGCACCTAAGTCTCTCTAGAGGACAGGCCTTGGGTGTTTCTATTTTGTCCTCTAATCCTAAGTATAAAGATCACAGGCTTCTGCTACCAGTTTCCTTAACTTGCGGGAGGGAAGTAGTAAGGGCTATGGCTTTGATAGATTCCGGTGCTGCTGAGAATTTTATCGACCAAGCCTTTGCCAGTAAAAACAATTTCCCATCCCAGCTAAGGGAGACACCCTTGGCCGTTGAGGCCATAGATGGTAGACCACTACTAGACCCTGTTATCTTTCGTGAAACCATACCCATTGAGTTAAATGTTGGCATCCTACACGTGGAGAATTTATCTCTTCTGCTCATTTCGTCTCCTTCCGTTCCCATAGTTCTGGGGTACCCATGGTTGAAGGAACATAACCCTATTATTGATTGGGAGTTAGGGGAGATACTCTCGTGGGGCCAGGGCTGCCAGGATCGGTGTTTGTGCAAGGTTTCTCCATTAGCTAATATTAACATACAGGAGAATCCTACTCAGTCCACAGAAAGACAAATACCAGACCTTTACCTAGACTTAAGGGCAGTGTTTGACAAGAAGAATGCCGATTCTTTGCCGCCACACAGGTCATTTGACTGTAAAATTAAGCTTCTACCCGGGACTATGCCTCCGAGGGGCCATGTATATCCTTTGTCTGTTCAGGAGAACTCGGTTCTAGAGGAGTATATTCAGGAGAATTTAGAAAAGGGATTCATCAGGAGGTCTTCTTCTCCGGCCGGGGCGGGATTCTTTTTTATTAAAAAGAAAGATGGCACGCTGAGACCTATCGATTACCGAGGCTTAAATAAAATAACTGTCAGAAATGCCTATCCCATCCCACTGATTACCGAGTTATTTGATCGTCTTAAGGGCTCCAAAATCTTCACCAAGTTAGATCTCAGAGGGGCTTACAATTTGGTGAGAATCCAGCAAGGTCACGAGTGGATGACGGCATTCAATACCCGGTATGGCCATTACGAGTACACTGTTATGCCATTTGGACTATGCAATGCTCCTGCAGTATTTCAAGAGTTGATTAATGAGGTACTTAGGGAGTTTCAGCATGATTGTGTTATTGTTTACCTGGACGACATACTAATACACTCTAAGGAGATTGAGACTCACCATAGACAGGTTAGAAAGGTGTTACTCAAACTTCTGCAACATGGTCTATACTGCAAATTGGAGAAGTGCAGTTTTGATCAGTCTCAGGTAGACTTTCTTGGGTACGTGATTTCTGGGGAAGGTTTTAAAATGGATCCTGGTAAACTCCAATCTATTTTAGACTGGCCTTTGCCCAAAGGACTCAAGGCTATCCAAAGGTTTATTGGTTTCTCCAACTACTATAGGCGCTTCATTAAGGGTTACTCCTCTATCATTGCGCCTATTACCAATATGACGAAACAAGGGGCTGATACTAAGTTCTGGTCTGAGGAAGCTCTTGGTGCTTTTAAGACTCTCAAGGAACTTTTTGCCTCAGCTCCCATTCTAGTTCATCCTGATACGACTCTGCCTTTCCTGCTCGAGGTCAATGCTTCTGAGACAGGAGTTGGGGCTGTTCTGTCTCAAAGGTTAGGGGTGGATAAACCGTTACACCCTTGTGGTTTCTTCTCTAAAAAATTTTCTGGGCCTGAGAGCAGATATGACATCGGGGAGAGGGAACTGTTAGCGGTCATTAAGGCTTTAAAGGAGTGGAGACATTTACTGGAAGGGACACTACACCCTGTTACTATCCTAACGGATCATTAGAACTTGTCTTATATTGGGGAGGCTAAGCGCTTGTCCGCCAGGCAGGCTCGCTGGGCTTTGTTCCTCACTCACTTTAATTATGTACTTACGTATAGACCTGGTTCTAAGAACTCTAAAGCCGATGCTTTGTCTCGTCAATATGAACCATCCACTATAACTGAACCACTTCTGTCATCCATAGTTCCTAAGGGGAATATCATCGCGAACACGAATCTCAGGATTCACTCTCCATTGCTTTCTGAGATCATGAAGTTTCAGCATTTGGCACCCAAACAGACTCCTGGGGATCGACACTTCGTTCCTGCCGCTCTCCAACTGGAGGTGCTACGCTGTCTCCATAACAGCAAGGTGGCTGGGCATCCTGGTATCCGCAAGACTTATGCGCTGGTCTCTAAAGATTTTTGGTGGCCTGACTTACGCAAGGATATTAAAGAATTCATCGGGGCATGTGAAGTTTGTACCAAGACCAAGCTACCCCATTCGCTTCCATGCGGATTTCTGCACCCTTTAGAGGTTCCTGAAAAGCCTTGGTCCTGTCTGGCAATGGACTTCATTGTTGATTTGCCTATCTCTAAAAAGCAGACTGTCATCCTCACTGTGGTAGACAGATTTACTAAAATGGCTCACTTCATTCCCTTACCTAAACTCCCATCTTCGCCCGAATTAGCGGAGATATTCGCCAGGGAGATTTTCCGGTTGCATGGGATACCTTCCCAAATTGTCTCTGACAGAGGCTCCCAATTTGTTTCCCGTTTTTGGAGATCATTCTGCTCCCAACTAGGCATCAAATTGAATTTCTCCTCTGCCTATCATCCTCAGTCCAATGGAGCTGCTGAACGCACTAACCAAAAAGTTGAACAATATCTACGTTGTTCGTTTCAGAACACCAGGACGATTGGGTCGGTTTGATTCCTTGGGCGGAGTTTGCACACAACAATCTCGTTTGCGATTCTACTCATTCAAGCCCCTTCTTCATGAATTATGGTTTTCATCCGTCTATTCTTCCTTCGGATTCTCCTTCCCAGGTGGTGCCGTCGGTTGATGTTCATGTTGCCAATTTGAGGAAGTTGTGGGATCAAACTCGACAAATCCTTGTGCACAACTCTATGTTGGTTAAGAAACACGCTGATAAACGTAGAAGGGCGGCTCCGGTCTTTGTTCCAGGTGATAGGGTATGGCTGAGCACGAGGAACATCCGTTTAAAAGTGCCATCCATGAAGTTCGCTCCTCGTTATATTGGACCCTACAGGGTGCTGACCCGTATCAATCCAGTTGCGTATCGTTTAGCTCTTCCTAATACCTTACGCATCCCGAACTCGTTTCACGTTTCATTGCTGAAACCACTCATATGTAACAGATTTTCCTCCACAATAGCCCCTCCTCGCTCCGTTCAGGTGGAGGGTCAGGAGGAGTATGAGGTTAACTCTATTATTGATTCTCGAATCTCCCGGGGGAGAGTACAATATCTGGTTGATTGGAAGGGATATGGTCCTGAGGAGAGGAGTTGAGTACCTCAGGAGGATGTTCATGCTCCCCGTCTCCGCAGGGCGTATCACTCTCGCTTCCCATCTCGTCCTGGTTCATTCCGCCCGGTGGGCGTATCTGAGAGGGGGGTACTGTCAGGGTACCTGTGGTCTCTACCTCCGAAAGAGGTAGAGACTTAGCTGTTCCTCCATCCAGACGGTCTGATGGCTCCCTTCCCCGCGGTCTATCCGGTCATGCTAGGCCGGCCGCGAGGGAGTGACTGCCTTTTACAGCATCTAGGCAGGAAGTAGTCATCAGGACACTCCCCCGGAACGACCTGTCAGTCAATTGCTGCAGGACCAATCAAGACGCCTCGGAGGCGTGGTTACTGCTCTGAACAGGGTATTTAACCGAGCTTCTTTCATTAGCTCATTGCCCTGTCGTGGTTCTAGCTTGTTCTAGTCACTCAGTGCTTGTGTATTCTATTATCCCTTTTGGTTTTGACCCGGCTTGTTTACCTTACTCTGCTTATCTCTGTTACCCTTGATTCGGCTTGTCTCTCGCTTACCTGTCTTCTGTTACCCTCGACCTCGGCTTGTCTTTGACCATTCTATACTGTGCTACTTACGTTAGTCCGGCCATTCTAAGGTCCGGTATACGTATCTGGCTACTGTTTGTACTCTGCGTGTTGGATCCCTGTCCCGATCCTGACACTAGGAACTCCTCCAGTGGCCACTCCTCAGATGGCTACTAGAGGTGCTTTCTGGGTGCACCACTGACAGTCAGTGCCTCCACCCTCTGCATGGAGACACTGAACTTTTCTTATAGAGATGCATTAATTAAATACATCTTTATAAGGAGATGCTGATTGGCCAGGATAGTGTTTGGTTCCACCCCCCTGTCTCCTTGGCTGAGATCAGAATTGATGATCTAAGCCAGGGGTAGGCAACCTTTAAGCAGCACTGTGCCGATATAGGATTGAGATGTCCCGTAGCGTGCCGGTCCTATTTTTTTTAAATTGAGGTGTCTATGCTGCCGTATTCTGCTTGTGTTATTTATACTGTTACGGTACACCCTGGTATAAGAGGGGTTAATACCGCTGAGGAAGTTCCCTTTCCGAATGAAGAAGCAGCTAATAGCAGTTCTGTAACGGCTACCCAGGTAGTGAGAGGGTATCAGCCGTTGGAGACGTCCTTTTCCTTGGCAAGTTGCTGTATCAAAGTAAAACTGGTATAATCCCATCCACGAGATCCAGAGGGAGAGTCAGGTTCAGCTGTAAAAAGAGCAGAGTAATAATCCAATATAATTCCCTTTCAAGAACGAGACGAGGCTACGTTTTGAAGGGTCAAGAAGAACTGAGTGCTGGAACACCCAGCCTGGTTTTTATTACAGTAAAGTACAAACAGAACACACCCAGGGGGAGGTATAAAATAGCCAATCACATACATGGTTCAACCCCCACGTCTCCTCCCCTCAGATAACATGTAACATAATTAAAACATACACAATTTTACTCAAGTTCTGGATGTACCCCAAAAACAGGGGGTACACCTTTCTCATTCAGGGGAACAACATATCCAAATATCAGCCCATTCGGATGAAAGGTTCGGGAGTTATGGAGTTCCAAAGTTTTGACCGACCGCACAGACAAACTAGCCGAAAATAGTTCCATAAGTTTTGGCCTTGCGGTCGGTCCTCGTTCGTACGGTAAAAAGGCACGAAAATCTTGCCATCGATTCGAATCTCGGTGGTCGCTAGAATCCCCATAGGCTGTTAAGTCTTTCTACCAAACAGCAGGGTGTTCGGTAGCTTTGGCACGAATCCCCGGTGCTATGGAGGTCTCAGCGGTGTTCGCCTGTTTGCGTAGCCTTTTTTAGTTCCAGACGATTGCTGGCAAACACCGCTGTTCGTGCGTAAGATGGCCGCGAACACGTGCAAAGTCCCGAAATGGCGGCCAACTATACTTAACACAAAGGATTCGTGCTGACCCATACGAACGGCTGAAATAGAACTGGGAGGTAAAATATCCCTTAATTACCAGCAGGGTGGTCCGGTGTTCGGTAGTTTGATTCATTTATTTATAAGGTGCATTACTACCGAACAGATGATATAAAATACAATTCCCTTGATTATTCCACAGGCACCAGGGAACTGTAAGGTTCTGTTAGCCGAACAGGAACCATACAAAATCTTTCATGAGCCAAACAGCCGAACGAGTAAATCATACAAATCCAATACCCCCAAGTACGAGACCAAGCTCCGTATTGAGGGTTAAGCAGAGATCTGGTTTATTGAGGGCTACCTGCCCAGTATTTATGCAGGTCTCCCACCTGGTGGACACTCCCCTAGGGGACCAGATGGAAGACTGGGACAATGTGGATAAAGTAGCCAATCACAGTGGCACAAGCATAAACACTCCCCCTTGATGTAGATAAACCCTCCTCTCTATCCTGGAGATAATTGGGAAGTAATCCAATTATCTCCATGGATAGAGGCTAAACTCCATTTTGTACCTGAACATAAAAATACAATAAAATCAAATACCGTATATACTCGAGTATAAGCCCACCCGAATATAAGCCAAGGCCCCTAATTTTACCCAAAAAAACTGGGAAAACTTATTGACTCGAGTATAAGACTAGGGTGGGAAATGCAGTAGCTACTGGTAAATTTCTAAATAAAATTAGATCCTAAAAAATTTATATTAATTGAATATTTATTTACAGTGTGTGTATATAATGAATGCAGTGTGTGTGTGTGAATGCAGTGTGTGTGTATGAATGCAGTGTGTGTGTGTATGAATGTAGTGGGTGTGTATGAGTGCAGCGTGTGTGTATGAGTGCAGCGTGTGTATGAGTGATGTGTGTATGTATGAATGCAGTGTGTGTGTATATGAGTGCAGTGTGTGTATGAGTGCAGTGTGTGTGTATGAGTGCAGTGTGTGTATGAATGCAGTGTGTGTATGAATGCAGTGTGTGTGTATGAATGCAGTGTGTGTATGAATGCAGTGTGTGTGTATGAGTGCAGTGTGTGCATGAGTGCAGTGTGTGGGGGGGCTGGCAGGAAGCTGTTACTTACCTCTCCTGCAGCTCCTGTCAGCTCTCTCCTCCTCTGCACCGGTCCGTGCAGCTCCTCTGTCAGCTCACAGTGTAAGTCTCGAGAGACCCGCACTATGACCCCGCGGCTCTCGCGAGACTTACACTGGGAGCTTACCAGTTCAAGTGTTCCTTTAACATAGATGCACTCTATTATAGAAGGAAATTGTGACCCCTACCTTTCTTTTTTTTAAATGATGTCACTGTGGGTAGCCTTTTCTGCCGTGAGTCTTCACTGACCTATAGCATCAGGGGTCGGAGTTGTTGGAGTGACCATGTAGTTGCTCACCAAAAACACAGGAGCCAACACAGCCCCTAAACTCACCTTGTGCCGGTATTATACACTAATGGGTTATAGTCAACTACAGTTTGGAATAAATCACAAGATGGTGGATTTGGTATCCACCTGTAGCTGCACAAACTGTTTGAAAACTTAAGAATATACTCACAAAAAACAAATTCTAGCTGATAACCAAACTTAAATCAAAAATATAAATACTCTGGGGGGCTTCATTCTGACTGAAATTTAAGTGGTAGAGACTTTATATCATTTCCCAGTTAGCTTGAATTTCACTCCGTGTTCTAGAGCTGACAAAAGTCCACAAACAGGGTCATTTAGACGTGGAGAGTAGGAACATCATAATAGCCCCAGGCAATAGACTGCTATGGCAGAGCTGCATTTCCTAATGTCACTGAATCCCATCGGGCACAAGAAAGAGTTTTTCAGAATTTGCTTTCCAATGAGTCCCCACGGAGACCTGTGCCACTCAATAAAAGGTAATGAACCGTTGTATGGAGTTTTGAGGTGGTAGCTCCAGATTATTGTGGAGATTCCGTACTAAAACTGAGTTTGGGACATTGTGTTAGTTACAATCATTACACATTCTGTAATGATAGAGTTTTGTAGAGTTGGTATATGCACTCTAGATTCTATAGCTAGAGTGGGATTAACCATAAGGCGACTCTAGGCATCCGTCTAAGGCCAGGGGTTAGACGGAAGCAACTAGAACCATGAATTTGCTTGGTCCATTAACCACCCCTTTGTGAGGAATGCAAGGGGGGCCCAAACGATTAACCCGCCTAGGGCACATGGGGAACTTCATCCGTCTCTGACTATGAAGTTCTCAAGACAGGACTGTATGAGGTTTTGAGGTGGTGATGGTGGCTCTAGATTTCTCTGGGGGTTCCATAACAGAGCTGAAAGGGGGCTCACTGTTCCATAATTAGCTTTGATAATAGTTTTTTTCTTTAAAGTCGTGACACTGACCATATTGTCATGCTTCAGTTGTAATGACAGAGCCATTTGTGATATCATAATGGTGGCTTTGAATTACCGTACCATAGCAATGACAGGGCTGTGTGTGTGGGATTATAGCAATTGGTTCTGTACTAGTTGAAGTGTGTGGTTTGACAGCAGTGTCTCCAAGATATGCTACAGGCAGAGAGTGCAGTATCCTTGGGAGAACATAGAGTGTCTCACAAACATTTAGTTTAGTTATTTATTATCTCTAACAGCAGACACTGTCCCTCCCAAGACTCCTACGTAAAAAACAACTAGTAGGGCCTCTTTCCCGCCTGAGTCTGTTAACTATTTCCTGCTGGTGACAAACAGAGTTTTTAAAAATAAATAAATAAGAAAATGTGAGGCCTTAGCTTTATATATAAAACAACCACTAGGGGTTTACAAGCAGAGAAATCTCTACATTGTTGCTAATATATGTAGCAGGAATACGCGTCCCTCTGAATTGTATTGTATGTGTTGCAATAAATTTCATTCTGATCCATTTATGTCTATTGATTCAGCCTTTGGTTTCAACAGAGCTGACAATCTATTTTATTTCTTACAATCTGCTATCAAATGTTTTCCAACTGCCTTTTAACTAATGCCCACTGACATTGAAGACAGCACTTATTCTATTGATATTTAAATTAGCTTGGTGGATGCAAAATTTCAATATGCAATAATACTAAATACTTTGTATAAAGAGGATCAGTCCAGAGTGTAGGACGCCAGGTCTGCAGTAATAGACATGGCAAGAAATATTAAAGGGTTACTTCTACCACTATCACCACTTCAGTGATTTGCAGTGGTTATGGTGGTAAGAATCAGGATGTGCAGCATTTCAGCTTGAAATTCTGCACATACAGAGTTATTTGCACTTGTGTGCCGGGGGCTAGTTACAACCCGGACAGCTAAATGTCAATTCTGTGCATATTTACGTATCTGTTGTCAGCGACAATGCTGGCAACAGACATAATGAGTTTCTCCCTTACAGACAGGACACCTTCAATGATTATGCTTGCTCTCCCTTCCCTTTTTTTGTATGGTCCCTCCAGGTTCCTCCGCTACCTGAGATTTTTTTTTTTTTTTTATTGTGTCTGCTATGAGTGGTCTTGATATATTGAAAATGTCTGGTTTAAAAAGCAACGGCAGGCTGAGGTCTTACGGCTTGCATAATGACTTTTCTGTCAAACATCTTACTGAGATAGATCACACAACATAAATCTATAAATTCAAAATATCATGAAAAAATATTTATAAGTTTCTTTTCTGATTGGTATGGGCTGTGTGAATCAAATAAAGTATAATCAAGTATTACACCCACACAACCATTTCTTATCACATCTGTCACCATGCTACAGGAGTATGTATATAATGTGAAAACTATGTATTAAGAAATAAAACAAAATAATTTCTGTTATAGATAGGATGTGGTTACAGATGAAGAAATATACATTTAAAGGGACACTATAGTCACCTGAACAACTTTAGCTTAATGAAGCAGTTTTGGTGTATAGAACATGCCCCTGCAGCCTCACTGCTCAATCCTCTGCCATTTAAGAGTTAAATACCTTTGTTTATGAACCCTAGTCACACCTCCCTGAATGTGACTTGCACAGCCTTCCATAAACACTTCCTGTAAAGAGAGCCCTATTTAGACTTTCTTTATTGCAAGTTCTGTTTAATTAAGATTTTCTTATCCCCTGCTATGTTAATAGCTTGCTAGACCCTGCAAGAGCCTCCTGTATGTGATTAAAGTTCAATTTAGAGATTGAGATACAATTATTTAAGGTAAATTATATCTGTTTGAAAGTGAAACCAGTTTTTTTTTCATGCAGGTTCTGTCAATCATAGCCAGGGGAGGTGTGGCTAGGGCTGCATAAACAGAAACAAAGTGCTTTAACTCCTAAATGACAGTGAATTGAGCAGTGAAATTGCAGGGGAATGATCTATACACTAAAACTGCTTTATTTAGCTAAAGTAATTTGGTGACTATAGTGTTCCTTTAACCCCTTAAGGACCAAACTTCTGGAATAAAAGGGAATCATGACGTGTCAGACATGTCATGTGTCCTTAAGGGGTTAATGTTTGGGGTTGGGTTCAATATAGATGCTGAATGTTGATGAATTACAGGTATTTATTATATGTCTATATCAGGGGTAGTCAACCTGATCCCTACCGCCCACTAGTGGGCAGTTTGGGATTCCAGGTGAGCGTTGGTGGGTTCTGCAGAAAATGCCCAGTGGGCTTTGATGGCCATGGACCCGGACCATGCCGAGTCAGCCTTGCTGTAAGCCCTCTCGGGCTGGTCTCCCTCAACGGGCCGCTGGCACTTAGTTCCAGCAGAGGGAGGGAAGGGCCTGGGAGGCTCTGTGTTCCTCCAGCGAGCAGGCTGGTTGGAGCATTTCCACGTGCTACCATGGCAAAGCTCCGATACAGTGCTGCGTTCACAGGAGGGCAGGAGAGTCAGCCTGCAGGCTTAAGTGAACATGCCCCAATTGGACCACCAGGGCTGGCAGCATTATATCCCCCCTCCCTGGTAAAAGGGAGGGGAGACATTAAGATAGATATTCACATCTCATTCACCTACACACAGCATAGACTCTATGTACCAGTCACACACAAACACACACTGCCCCCTCACACACATACACTGCCCCCTCACAAACACAGACAGCCTCCTTACTCACACTACACGCCTCACACACACACACACTGCCCCCCTTACACATGCAAAGCACTCTTCACAGACGTACAACACCCTTCACACATGCACAGCAACCTTCACACATGCACGGCAACCCTCACACATGCACGGCAACCCTCACACATGCACAGCAACCTTCACACATGCACGGCAACCATCACACACTTACAGCAACCCTACACACTACACCCTTCACACACATATAGCACCCTTCGCACACACACACACACACTGCACCCGTCACACACTCGGCCCCCTCACACACACTGCACCTTTCTCTCACACACACACTATACCCTTCACACACACAAAGAAATGAAAAGTAGAATAAAAGACAGGAAAAAAATAGATAGCCTTTATAGCCATTGATCTTTAGAGGAACACTCCAAGCCTCACAAACTCTTCAGTCAGCTTTAGGTGCCAGGATTGCCTTGGCGGCCACCAGGGTATGAGAATGGTTTGACACCTTACCTCGGACCTGTCGGGTACTGGTCGCACCAAAGAAGCTCCACTGAAAATGTATTACATTTTTATTACAACATAGTAGATATACAACAAAAGGAAACATGCATGTATTTTTATTTCTGCATGTTTTCTTTGGAGGTCTTTGAAAAACAGCTTGCAAAAACTGTAAATCTACCATGCAATGATGTGAGCCTAAAGGCCACGTGCTTGCAAGGTTATGGAAGTCAGTTAATATTGAAACTATATTCATTCACGCAATCCCATTTGGCAATGCCAGATCCTACATATGTTCTAGAACACTTTGCTGATACACGCTGTAGGATGATTCATGAATAGTGCTGCCCTGAAGTCGTTTCATGCAGAATAGAAATCAGTTCAATAAAGGGCTACTTAACTTCAGTGATTTGAAGTGTTCATGGTCGCTGGAGTCTGTATTATAGCATTTTATACAGAGTTTCACCCCTTTGCTGCCGGACGGTCCCTAGCCATCCTAGAACAAAAGTTCCAGATTGGCTACTTTCAACTCTGTTCGTGTTTCTATGCATGGAGGGGAAGCCATTGACTGAGAGTGATCAGCCGACCCTCTGAGCCAATGAATGCATGGCAGGATAGACATCCAACTTCTCTTTTTCCTGATGCAAAGAAGACACGGCTGGTACCCATGTAACACGACAAACTGTTGTAAAACCAATTGCCCATTACTGTGAAAAAGCGCCAAGGTACTCCAGTCACCATAACCACTGCAGGATGTGATGGTCATGGTGCTTGGGGTAAACCTTTCATGCAGTTAGAATTTCAATAAGTTGTTCAATGACTATTTGATTTCCCCCTTGCAGCATATGAATTCCACATACAACAAGGCAGCATGCTTCATGTGCCATTCAACAGCAGCTATCCAAGATAACATGGTGGGTCTGGCAGCCCTTATACTGCACTGAATGGATAAGGAAGCTATTACTGAGCATTTAGATACTAGCTGGCTCTATCCTCTCCTCTCCATGTACAGTCAGACTACAGCACATAAATGACATGATGCACAGAACAATGTTGACACTTCCGCGTTCTAAGCCTCAGTTTGATTCACACACAGTACAGTCTGCGCGACATCGAGACCTGACACGCAGACGCTGATCTATTTCTTTACTTCCGGTCTCACAGCCAATAGGCACCGAGAAGGCGGGGCTACGCGATACCCACGTGTTGCTCCATGGCTCAGGTGTTTCTGAGGGTCCTGGATGAGCTCCTGGACACCAGCCATGTGAGGTGTGACCCTGGGCTGTCACCACCTGGACCATCACACCACCCAACCCCCCAGGACAGGGAGTCCTCCATCACTGGCCCCCAGGGGCCTGGCTATGTCTGCTCTGCTCTCTGTGGCCCTCAGGGGCCCCCACTGTTACTCATTGGACCCCATGATTGCGGGAAGACAGCTCTTCTCTTCCTGGCCGCTGTTGTGGCTGCTGAGGAAGGTGCTGGGCCTGTGATCTACCTGTCCAGAGACCCCCTGCAGAAACTACCTGGAGCAGGCAAGCTAGCAAGGGACCCACTCATACTCAAGGTGCCTATTACTGGGCTGGGGTGTGCATGGTGAAAGAGGAACACATTGGGGGACTCTCTACCCTACAATCTTAGTAGCATCTTTATTGTGGTAACTCGGTTATTGTAAACTCAACAGTTCTAATGTCAGAGTCAGTTACAAACTATATTTGAGAATATTTTAGACCTGCCTTATTCTATTAATCCATATAATGGTTTGTTCTGGTCAGCAACCTTTAATTTCTGAGTATAAAAGAAATATATAATAAAACAAACTTCAAGCACCATAACCACTACAGATAGCTATTTGATAGCTTACCTTACTAGGGGGCCAATGTGCGCGCGAGCCAGAGCACTTGTGGCACCATAACTATTGCAGTGTGATTTAGTGGTTATGGTGATTGGAGTGTGTTTTATTTAAAAATATATATTTACTGCATCCACTTGCCCAAGCAGAAAAGTCATGTTATTTGCCTCTAATAATATCTTACACACATTAATTCTGTAAAATCTATAGTGTTGCCTACTAAACTCTAAATTGCTACAAACTGCAAAATGTATTGAAAAATCCTTGAATTTGACAGTAAATTGCAGTTGAAGTGTTTGCTCAGATGCCCCAGCAAGTTCTATTGGTGCAGTTTATTTTTCCAATACATTTCTGTGTATGCTAATTGGGGATCATCTTATATTATTTTGCTAAAGCAAATACCGATTGGTTGCCTTTTGGAGTGATGGCTGATAACGCGTGCTGATATTCTGTACTTTTGAAGTTTTTGAAAAACTAACAATTGCTTCCCAAATCTGGCACCAACTGATCATCCTGGCCGCAATCACACTGATATCTCTCTAAGGCCATGTTGGGATCTGTGAGAACCCAGCATGTACAGTGCTGTTACTGACAGGAGTTTGATGACAGCAAGCACACTCATCTCACTGTCAGCCAACCCAGTACATTACAGTAGATTATTCACTGTCTCACTTCCCTGCCTTCAGCTGAGCTCCGCATGCGGGGACTCCCAGAAAGAGGTGACGTGAGATTCCGATGTGGAACTTCATTGGGTGGCGCTAGAGTTTCTGGATGCAGAAAGCGGCGTGTGGTGACTGGGTGAGGCGAGTAAGTTATTGTAAATTACGAGGCCGATACTGATTATTGGTAAAATGCAGACTATTATTATTTATATAGCGCCATCACATTCCGTAGCGCTGTACAATGGGTATCTGCTCTAATAACCAATAATTGGTCTATCTATGTTAATAAGAACCCTGTAAATGTCAGAATTCACTGAACAAGTTGATTTATTCCCTGGAATCTGTAGCAAGTTGAAATCTGAGTTTCAAAATTCTTCAACTTGTCTATAGTTTGGCTACATTTATTTATATACCATTAAGTTAATTAACGGAAATAAACGTTTTGAAAGCTAGAAGTGAGACTTTGATGACTGTTGGACTTTTTACTAAGTTCTAGCAATCTCCTAAAGGGATGTAGTTAGGAGCTACATGTATACTTACACCTGCTTCTTTATTTTAACCATACATTGCCAGTTCTGGGAATTTATCGGACTCTGAGTCCCTTAAACGACGCTGGACATCCTCACCTTTTGCATTAGGACATCCAGCGTTGGTCAAGTCCCCATAGGAAAGCATTGATTCACTGCACATAAGGTCCCCCTCTCGTATGACGTTGGAGGAGGGCACTATAGTGTTAGGAATACAAATTTTTAGTCATTCACACTGCGTCACATTGGGCTGGGCCACATTGAAAGGGCTCTCATTTGCTCCTATTATGATGCAATTGGAGATGTGTTTGCAGTATTTACAGCAGGATGGATATAATGCATTCCTTGCAATCTGTAGATGACTGTAATTATCTCCCTGTAGGATTTGCTCCTAAAATTCAGAGCATGGTAAGAAATCTCACCCATGAGTTCAGAACTCTGGACATAGCAATTTTTAGGAGGAATGAAAATATATCTGGGATTTCAGAAAGGCTGGTTGGACAGAAAATAGCAATTTACATAAATAAACATAGGTATAATCATGCTCTTAACTTCTGGCTAGTTCCAATATATGAAATAGTTTTTATATCTATAGACAGGAGCTATAGCCCCCTCTAGAGGATGTATTGGTTAATAAAATGTATGTTTAAATGCCCACTTGATTTCTCACTTAAAGGAACACTATAGTCACCCAGACCACTTCAGCTTATGTTTACACTAGGGTTAATCCAGCATCGAGTGGCTGTCTTCCTGACAGCCGCTAGAGGTGCTTCTGCAACGCTGAATGCGGAAATCGCATTCAGCATGCAGAACGTCCATAGGAAAGCATTGAGAAATGCTTTCCTATGTGTGTTTTTTAATGCGTGCGCGGCTCTGGCCGCACATGCGCATTCTGCTCCACTCGGGAGCTGACATCGGAGTGGGAGGAGAGGTCACCAGCGCCGAGAGAGCCCGGTGCTGGATTAAAGTAAGTAACTGAAAGGGTTTTAACCCCTTCAGCGCCGAGGGAGGGGGGTCCTGAGGGTGGGGGGGACTAAGGGTTCTATAGTGTCAGGAAAACTAGTTTTATTTTGCTGACACTAAAGTGATCCTTTAAAAATTAATCTTAAAAAAGGCTCAGAACAAATACTCTATGAACTGTTATTTTAATGTTTTTAAAACACATTCAGCAGTTTAAAAATGTAACCTGTATGAATAGTTTACTATGCTCAATTCAACGTGATGTATTATACCTTAGTCTAATTATTTATAATTGCCCATGCGTGGTTGTGACATAATCCCTCTTTGCTTTTCTTCATACAGCAAATCCGCTTTCTCTACCCAAAAACACTGGAAGATCTCCTGCAACTCCTTTCTTCCCTTCATCTTACATCACCCTCTCCCTCCTTTCTTTTGTTGGATGGGTTGGAGCATTTTCTGCCTCCGGGTTGTAGCCCTACTGATGGGGCTTTCCTTTCCGCCCTTCTTCTGGACTCTTCCACAAACCTTCGTTGCGGCCTTCTGGTGTCTGCAGTTCCCCCGTTGGAGGTAGTTGATGGGGTGTTTATGACTGTTGAGAGATACTTTCCAAACCAGTGCCACCTATCTCCAGAGGTGTCAACAGACGTGGAGCAGAAGAAGTATAGTATTGCCTACTTGAACAATCTCCCAGAACGGTTTCTTCAAATCCATCAGGATGGAACCCTCAGGATCTTCAACAACCAGCCAAACAAACAAACGCATAGAACCCAATGGACAGAAAATAAGGTGCAGCAGATACCACTGAAACGGTCATCAGAACATTAATAAACTAATTTTGCTGGAAGGACCACATTGTACCATTTATCTACTTCTATTTTTTCATTAAAATTATTTTCAATAACTCACATAAGGTGCATATATTTTATGTAATGTGTAACTTTTGGGATCTATTTGCAGGATACAGCAGACTACATATACCGAATGAATACTTACTACTTCCCATACGCAAGACCAAAATGGTTAAACTAGAAAATATTTCTCAAATCGGCTTTTTTCAGTTTAGTGAGTAACCCTGACAGTCCATTTCAATGCTAATGCATACGATGGCATATAAACTACCCAGTAGCCTGTTATTTACTTAACTAGAAATTGTCTTGTTTCTGCCAATGGAGATGTAAATAGTTGTGAATTCCTTTATTGTGATTTGAATGAGAAAATTAAAGTATTATGACATTTAGTCTACTGAACAGCTTTGTATGTTTATCTAGACGTCTGTTTACTCTTTTAAAGGGACACTATAGTTACCAAAGCAACTTTAGCTTAATGAAGCAGTTTTGATGTATAGATCATCCCCTGCAGTCTTACTGCCATTTAGGAGTTAAATCTTTTTGTTTATGCTCCCCTAGTTACACCTCACTGCAGGTAATGTTCAAAACCTACCTAATATAGAGAAATCACTTCCTGTAAATAGAGGCTGTGGTGGTCTCCTTGAACGACAAAAATTAAATATGAATAAAGCTAAAACTTACATGTGTTCCAGCACAGAGGGCCAAGCTGGCGTGGAGTTTCACCTCTGGCAGTAGAAGGTTTAAACACTGTATGTGCAGAGTTTTGCTATGACGCCAGCTACCATGACCACTTCATGTCACTGAAGAGGTCATAGTGCTTTGAGTAACTCTTTACTGCTGTGATATCTGTCACTGAGAGGGTGGACTTAAAGTTGTAATTACCCCCCTTCCTTTAATAAATCACTGCACTGATCAGCAAATTTGTCTTTGACGAAAGGGATGGGAGACTCCTTGCATTATATGCTGTGTAAGAAGCACAACTTGTTACAAAGCTTAATAAACGGGCAATATAGGCACCCACACCACTTCAGCTCATTGAAGTGGTCTGGGTGCAGTGTCCTAGGTCTGTTAACCGTGCAATTGTAATTATTGCAGTTTTTCACAAACTGTAGTAATTACATTGCTGCAGGGTTAACTGCATTTCTAGTGACTGTCTACCAGACAGCCACTAGAGGGGCTTCCAGGTCGTTCGGATGCTGGACGTCCTCACTCTATGCATGAGGACATCCAGCGTCACCCAAAACCCCATATGAAAGCATTACAAAATGCATTCCTACGGAGGAAGTCTTAATGCAAAAGTGGTGCTTGCTGCACATGTGCAATAGGTCCCATCCCCCTGCTGTCAGGTGACTTGCAACTACCATCATTCTCTGGCTGACTGGGATATATAGTTCAAAAAGATCTGTATTGGCAAAGGTTAGCGAACAATAGTACATGGGAATCCTAATCTTTAGGGAGTCTTGCTGAATATACCTGATCCTCTACCTACCAGAATATCCCAGGAATCTATTGAACTGGTCTATTAGGACCACAAACAGTCCAGTATGTTTCAATTACCCTGTGTGGTTGCAGTGGATAGAAGAATAAGACCTACAATTTTAGATTGTTCACATTAAATGAAACATTTTTAAAGTATATTTTATCAATACTTTATTGGTCATTGAAGATTCTTTGCCTCCGTGTAAAGCTGTGGATCTTTAATCATCAACTTCCAATGCCTTCAGAACCCCTAAAAATAAATATAGAGCAGTTTTATTGTTGTATAGATTTTGATGTACACATTTTTACATGTCCTTGTAAATAGTGAAACCCAATTACGTTACTTTCTTTACACAGTAAAAACAAACTGTTTTCGCCCAATGAAAAGTGATTGACTTATGATATACGGCAAAATTTGGGACAATTTAGAATTTTTGGAATACAAAGTGGATTCAAAGAAAATTTAAAGGGACACTATAGTCACCAGAACAACTATAGCTTATTGTATTTGTACAGGTGAGTAGAATCATGACTGAGATAATCACTTCTGATTGTCAGCCAAGCAGGCACATCAGGGCAGAGCCAGCAGCTGCAGACTGCAATAAAAGTAAGATTTTACTATATTTAGTAGAGGGGGGGGAGGGAGGGGCAGGATGGCTAGATGGTGATTTTTTTTTTTTTATTCTTTATTTTTGTTGTGCATGGTGTAACAATAGGCTTACTCAGCCACGATAGCAGTCGTAAGCAGTAATAGGCATAACAATCAAAACATGGCATATGAATATTCAGCACAATTTTTTACGTTTCCTTGAGAGAAAGAGTAGACAGTGCATAGACATAGTAAGTTACAATTGAGCTTTCCTGTCTATTTATGATGATCACGTTAAGTGAAATTTACGTCAATCGTCATGCGTTAATGCAACACGTTACAATGGGGTATCGCGTTTACGTGCACAATTTTACATTTGTTTGGCAGTAATGTTTAACAAGATTCATCAGCAGTAGCTAGCATGGCTGTCAACGTTGAGCTGTGATAGTTTAGCTGATCTAGCATAATACAAGCATAAAACATAGTAGATATTCAGCTAGTTACAATAACATTATGGTGCTTCTAGTAATCGATGTAGTGGGTAGGGCAAAAGAGGTTGCAAGCATTATAACAGTGATAGTAACTGGCTATAGCTATAGGGGCAGCGCGTATTTCAGCCAATATCCAGCCTGTCTATAGAGAAAATATTAACGAACAACGGGTACATTACCAGGAGACCTAGCTGGGCTCAGAGTGCAATCAAAACTGGTGGCATCCAGGGGTAGTAAGGCAGTTCGTTCGCACCTAGCAGAGTAAGGCTGATGGATCCCACCGGTGCACCCTTATTATAGTCCACAGTCACCCTATTCCTTGCATCGGTAGGACACAGTCCCTGCCCGCACTGGGGCATGCCAAGCTTTGGGGTCCAGATGATAGGCAGTGCAGTTTGGCGACCAGAGTTTGGTCTCTCTGCAGCTTGTCAGGTTTGGGCTTGCTCCACGGCGGTTCCCGCCTCCATGCCGTCGCTTGTGGGCCTTTGCCGGGTCGGCATGTGGAAGAGCCTCGCTTTCCGCGGTGGCCCACGGATCGGGTATGCGCTCGGTCCTGTAGAGTTTTCCGTCCGGGGGTTAGTCTGCTGCTCCGATTGGAAGCGTGAGCCCGCTGTTTAACGTGTGGGGTTGGTCGGTGTCGCAAGCCCTCCGGGTGGGTAGATCGACTCGCGGCGGCCAATTTGGGCGCTCCACGTGGGTGCTAATGAGCGGGTGCCTTGTTTAAGTGTGGCGCTCTGCTGCATGCGCCGCTCCAGCTCATCCCAAAAGGCCTGGAAAATCACGTTAAGCCTTGCTGCGTAGGCAGTGTGTTCTGGGCTTGAGTTCCCTGTGCTTGCCCTAGGTTTTGTGGGTGCTACTGTGGCAGCAGTTTCAGGGGTATCTTGGGTCCGTTTGGTTACATGCTGAGTTGTGGGGATAGTCGTCCCCAGCGAGGAGCGGGATAACCCCCGCCGGTCCAAGGGGGGGCAGCAGGACTATAGTGGGCTCTCTGGTATGAGCGTGTCCCATGCCAGGGGATCGGCCGCCTGGCCGGTTGCAGTAGTCGCTTGGTGTACCGGGTCAGAAGAGGTATCCCCCTGATCCCCGCTTGATTCCGCTTCAGTTTCCGAGCCTCCCGGGCTGTTGGTGCCAATATCTCATTCTGAAGTAGTGTGTTTGCGCCCGCTGGACCAGGAACTCTCAGTTCTAGTTAAACTCGACCGGCCATCTTGGCTGTCAGGCCCCGCCCCCGCTAGATGGTGATTTTAACATTATAGGGTCAGGAATATATGTTTGTGTTCTTGACCCTACAGTGTTCCTTTAAAATGTTTGGCCAATGTAGCTAAATTGGATAAAATCTCCAAGTCATCATTGTTTTCAGTTATTCTATTTTGGCCTAATTTGAAATTACCTTGAATTCAGTTTAAATTCCTGACATTTTAGTAAATAATCCTGTTGGTAAGGACCTAAGATTGGGTCCGCATTCTATTTCACTTCCCCGTTGGTTTAAACACATAATCATAACCATTTAATCATGGGCAACTGCTCATAGTAAATTGAGTAATGTACAGGCCATATTGGGCAATTCTTAACACTGAGAAGAATGTAAGATGTTTTGCAGCTATCATTTTGCCATGTACTTTATTGCTATCAGAAAAAGATTCATTTCACATTTAAGAATGGGTTGTCAGGGTAAAAAAAAAAAAAAAGGTTAATAACTTCTTATCTAGATTTTAAAAGTTGTCTGCTCACTATAATGCGCTGGTCGGTAAACAGACCTTCCCAGAGCTGGGGAGACTGGTGTCACAGTGACTAAGTGTTTAGAATACGGTCAAGTAGATGCGACATGTGCCACGGGATTGAAGAGAGGCATGAGAAACACAAATAAATTGAATACTGTGAGAACAAATGCTGTATTCAACAATGTCATATGCGTGAACTAGCAGAGAGATAACAAATATTACTGAGCCACATAACCAAATATTCCATTACAAAAGTTGCAGTCTGCGTCTGTAACACTTGTCATAAAGAGAGAAATGTAAATATAGACATAAACTAAAACCAGAGATCATAAAGCAAGGGTGGGAGAGAGTTGTGTCTGGGTTCAAGAAAACATCACGATTCTACTTTTGTTAATTTTTTATACTAAAAATGAACTGATCGGGTAGCAGCCTTGTGTGGTTCCTAGGATGTCATATTGCAGTATATAACTTGAGACTTCCTTTAAGACCATTATGGTCCATAAGTTCAATACTCTCAAACATAACACAAGAGTAGAATATAATGCTCATGTATTGATAGAACCTCTCATTACCACCAAAAATAGAACATTTTTATTCCTCATTAGACTGTGAATACGACTTGCAAAACATTTTTCATGCCAACTGTAATGTCTAATTAGTTATAGTAAATGTATATAGGTAAAAATGTTTGCCTAAACCTCCTTCACATACAGATCTCTCATGATCTTAATTTCCAGCTAACTCAAGATGCTCAGTTACCAAGCAATTCAATGCCAAACCACGTCTCCATCTCAAACATCTAGTGCTAAAAAAAAAGTCTGCATTCGTACCATCTGATCACCATGTCTGCTGTTGGATCTTTGCACGTCATACATAATGGTGACCATCCTTGCTTGAATCCTAGGAGTGCTCTGCTTCTGAGTTGGCCGACCATGCGTACACAACCCCAGTCTCTTCACTACATGGTAGATAGGAGGTCATTGACTTTACAAAGTGTTCTCGTGAAATCCAGTTTTATACAAAGTTATCAACTAAGCATAAGCTTTGCTGCAGACTTTCTTGTGATGCCATGAAGTGTTATATAGTATGGTAGATCAGGGGGAGGGAGGTGTTCCTTGCAACATCTCAAGTTTGAAACATGGTTGCATTTGCTCCTATACAGTGGAATATATGTTCAAATAAGCTATGCAGTCTGATTAGTGCCTCTACAGCCATCCTAGACGTCTCACAAACCAGGTATTGTGCACAACAGCTACCCCCTCCTTGTGTCTAGACCGGTTTGCTTCCTGGAGGCCACTTGCGCAACGTTCAACTCTGATGCTTTATGTACTCCTGACTTTTCCCAATTCTGGGGTTCGATTAAATTAAAAATACATAACGAGACATAATAAGCACTAAAATACCTTTAGCTTAAAGGAGTGGTTTTGGTGTATAGATCATACCCCTGCAATCTCACATCTCAATTCTCTGACTGTGGCGGAACCAACCTCGCCACTGAGAACTGGAGAAGCCTGGTTGCTAGCCTCCTGCCCAGTGATTATGGTCCCTGGGAGATATTGCCCTTTAAGGGACTGAATTGGGGCTTATGGACTACTACCATAATGTACTGACCCTTTAAAAACTACTTTTGGGCATGTGGATTGTATAATACTGTCCCTAGCCCTTTAAATACTTTGGGGACAGATTGGTACTTTTGTATATGGCACTTCGGACACAGTCGAAGCTGTCGAAGTTACCGAAGTTGTCGAAGTGGTCGAACTGGCCGGTATCGGACAAAGGACCACGTGGCGGCGGCCATTTTAACTTCGAACACCGCCGACCCTTAACATCAACTCCACTTCGACACTTCGACTAAAGTCGAAGTACAGGCACACTTCGAATGGGACTTAGCCGTTTTTATGCCAGGAATTGACCGACCGCACAGCCCAAATCTATGGAGCTGTTTTGGGCAAGAAAATGTGCTTGCGGTCGGTCATAAAAGGACTTCCGTGTAACTTTTGATCCACTGGAGGGATTTGCCTGAATTTTGGAAGTGTTTATGTTTAAAGTATGCTGAGTCTGAGTGTGAATGTGATGTATGGTTTTGAAGTTACAGATATTGTGTAAAAGTTATGTTTTAAACTGTATGCATAATGGGATTATGTGTCACACTAAGGGGAGGGGATGTGTGGGTTGCACCCGTGATACTATTGGTCATTTTATGCCTCCCCCTGGGTGTGGCCTGTATGTGTGAGATGGAAATAAAAGCCAGGCTGGATGAGCCAGTCCAGAGTTCCTGTTTTACCCTCAAAGTGAAGTGTCGTCTCATTATTGGGGGAAGGATTTATTGCATGCTGTTCCAGTTTGACTGCTAGGAGTGCAAACCTATTCGTATGGTTCCTATTCAACTGTCTACAGCATTCAGAGGCTTGAGAGGATTCATATGCTTCTCTGATTCGGTGATTGTGGTGTCGGCTAGAGTGCTTGGAGGCCTCAGGAAGCGCTAGGAGCATCCATTAACGGAGGTACCCGGTCGGGGTGCCAGGCGATCCGTTACATTGGTGGCAGCGGTGGGAAGGCGTCCTAGTGCGAGGTAAAGCAGCTCGGAGACACAGTTCGTTGGGATTTACAAAGTAAGGGCGACGCTAGTGTTCATACAGCGTCCCTGTTTACATAAAGATTTGTGAAAATGGGGTTCGTAGACCCCTGGGCACTCACACCTGAGGAAGAGAGTGAATTGGAATGGAGAGATAATGCCCGGAGAGACTTATGGTACGATGCCCTGGAGGAAGTCCAGTATCAACGGCAGCAGCGCCTTCCTGGTGTCGCATATCGGTTGGAGGAACAAATGGCCTGGCGGATGCCGCTTCTGGGAGATCAACCTGGAGGGCAGCGGGTAAGACAACTCGAGTACCTCGTGGAAAGGGAACTGAGCCTGGACACCTCATACCGGGCACTGTGGTGGTGCACTGTCCAGCCAGAGACGTGGAGGGCAGAGGGCATCCAGCCAGAGGGGGAGAACTACGCTAGCCCTGGCCTGTTGTGGAAAGCCTTAGCGGAGGACGTCGACTTCGGCAGTCCAGCAGAGTCATGGTACTGGGCTATCTTGCATTACCGAGGTGAGATGATACAGGGCCCGAGATCTATTGGACTGGGAGAAGACCTCCGCCGTTTCGCTGCCATGGAACGAGAGCTGGAGATGGACTATGTAGAACTATTAAATTCCTGCCAGCCGCAGAGCAGGGACGCAGACCGGGAAAACTGGGTGGCAGACCCAGACCTGCTAGCCTACAGCTGGGAAAACGTGGCCGAGGTACCCCCTGCTTCACTACCAGCTGCAGAAGTTGGGGACCTCATAGACTGGTCCTGGAGAGACCCACAGATGGCAGGTGGAGATGGGACCGAGATCTCTCTACCGGCCCTACAGGTATGCTGGGCAGTCGGCCCAGATCCCCAGCGGCAGTGTGCGTTACAGGGAGCTGAAGGTGCCGTTCTTGCTCCCCAGCGGCAGTCTACGGTGCAGGGAGAGGAGCCTGTTATCCCCTCTCCCCAGCGGCTGAAGGTGTGTAAGGGAGAGGAGTTTGTTATTCCCTCTCCCCAGCGGCAGCACAGCTCACCAAGGGGAGACAGTAAGCCCCTCACCAGCGCAGATGGGACCGTGGTCTCTGCGCCCTGCCTACAGGGAGTACAGAGGGTCAGCCCTGCTCCCCAGCGGCTGAAAATGTGTAAGGGAGAGGAGTTTGTTACCCCCTCTCCCCAGCGGCAGCTTAGCACACCAAGGGGAGACAGTAAGCCCCACACCAGCGCAGATGGGACCGTGGTCTCTGCGCCCAAGTTACAGGGAGCTGAAGGGACCGTCCTCCCTCCCCAGCGGCAGTGTGATTTGTTGGGAATTGGGAGCCCAGTCTCCATTCCCCAGCGGCAGAGTATCCAGCAGGGAATGGAGAGCCCAGCCCCCTTTTCCCCACAGCAGGACTCTGTGCTGGGAGGAGAGACAGTCGGTCTCCCTCCGCAGAGACGGGAAGTATGTATGGGAGAGGAGATTGTTACCACCTCTCCCCAGCGGCGGATCATTAATGTACAGGGAATAGAGAGCCCAGTCTCCATTCCCCAGCGGCAGAGTGTTCTAATGGGAGAGGAGCTGGTTACCACCTCTCCCCAGCAGCAGCTTAATGTACCAGGGGGAGACTGTAAGCCCCACACCTGTGCAGATGGGACCGTGGTCTCTGCACTTACAGCACAAGGGGTAGGGACGGTCGGTCCTGCCCCCCCACGACAGGGCTGTTTAGCCAAAGGGGAGACAGTCTGTCTCCAGCAGCAGAGCTGTGTAACCAAAGGGGAGACAGTCGGTCTCCAGCAACAGAGCGGTGTATTTAAATGGGAGACAGTCGGTCTCCAGCAACCAGGCTTCAACCCGACTACTCCCGTGGTAGTGCTGGCATCCGGGCAGAGTACCGCTGGTCTCAGCCCACTTAGCAACCCACCAAGGCAGCCTACCAGTCCCCCACACAGCCATGGTGAGGCACCTGGACATGGACCAATTTCTCCTCTACCCAGGTGTAGTAACCAGTTATTGTGGGTGGGCTGCACTGCTGTTTCTGTTTTGTGGGTGGGTTGCTGGACTAACGAGGGCACTGACCGGCAGGAGGTCAGATACCCTGTTAGTCTATTGGGTAAAGGGGAGAAATGTGGCGGAACCAACCTCGCCACTGAGAACTGGAGAAGCCTGGTTGCTAGCCTCCTGCCCAGTGATTATGGTCCCTGGGAGATATTGCCCTTTAAGGGACTGAATTGGGGCTTATGGACTGCTACCATAATGTACTGACCCTTTAAGAACTACTTTTGGGCATGTGGATTGTATAATACTGTCCCTAGCCCTTTAAATACGTTGGGGACAGATTGGTACTTTTGTATATGGCACTTCGGACACAGTCGAAGCTGTCGAAGTTACCGAAGTTGTCGAAGTGGTCGAAGTGGCCGGTATCGGACAAAGGACCACGTGGCGGCGGCCATTTTAACTTCGAACACCGCCGACCCTTAACATCAACTCCACTTCGACTAAAGTCGAAGTACAGGCACACTTCGAATGGGACTTAGCCGTTTTTATGCCAGGAATTGACCGACCGCACAGCCCAAATCTATGGAACTGTTTTGGGCAAGAAAATGTGCTTGCGGTCGATCATAAAAGGACTTCCGTGTAACTTTTGATCCACTGGAGGGATTTGCCTGAATTTTGGAAGTGTTTATGTTTAAAGTATGCTGAGTCTGAATATGTGATTTGTATGTGAATGTGATGTATGGTTTTGAAGTTACAGATATTGTATAAAAGTTATGTTTTAAACTGTATGCATAATGGGATTATGTGTCACACTAAGGGGAGGGGATGTGTGGGTTGCACCCGTGATACTATTGGTCATTTTATGCCTCCCCCTGGGTGTGGCCTGTATGTGTGAGATGGAAATAAAAGCCAGGCTGGATGAGCCAGTCCAGAGTTCCTGTTTTACCCTCAAAGTGAAGTGTCGTCTCATTATTGGGGGAAGGATTTATTGCATGCTGTTCCAGTTTGACTGCTAGGAGTGCAAACCTATTCGTATGGTTCCTATTCAACTGTCTACAGCATTCAGAGGCTTGAGAGGATTCATATACTTCTCTGATTCGGTGATTGTGGTGTCGGCTAGAGTGCTTGGAGGCCTCAGGAAGCGCTTGGAGCATCCATTAACGGAGGTACCCGGTCGGGGTGCCAGGCGATCCGTTACACTGACATTATGTTAAATCATGTTTATGCAGCCCTAGTCACAGCTCCCTGCAACTTTCCTAAAAACTTCCTGTAACGAGAGATCTTAAGTTTACACTTCATTTATTGCATATTCTGTTTATTCTAGAATTTTCTAGCTACTGCTCTGTTAAAAGCCTTTAACCCCTTAAGGACCAAACTTCTGGAATAAAAGGGAATCATGACATGTCACACATGTCATGTGTCCTTAAGGGGTTAAAACCCTGCAGGAGTTTCATAAGTGTGATTAGACTTCAATTAACAGATCAGGAGATAAAACTTTGGAAGATCTGATGGCAAATCAAGCCATTTTTTTCTCACGCAGACTGTGTGAGTCACAGCCAGGATAGGTGTATCTAGGGCTGCAAAAATGATTTAACTCCTAAAGGGCAGAGAATTGAACGGTGACACTGAAGAGGCAGGATCTGTACACAAAAACAATTTGATTAAGCTAGTGCTGTTTTGATGCTTATAGTATCCTTTTTTTTTTTTTTTTTTTTTTTAATTCTTTATTTTTGCAGTGCATGTTTTAGTTAACAAGTTCACAGTGACATTTTCAAGTGAAAAAGGGATACAATACAGTAAGGTTGAGATCAAGTTGTCGTGAAATGTCATTAGTACAGCACTTTTTTTTTTTATAACATGAAATAACAATAATGGACATTTAAATTATATACAAGCCTATCGGCAAGCAAAATATTCAAACTGAACATGTTCCTTCCTAGCGGGAGTTGTGTATCTAGCTGTAGGTGCTTGTGGGTCATATGAGTGGGTGGTAGTCGAGGGTCCAGATTGAGGTGTACATAAGCTTGATTTGCATTGTAATCTAGATTATGTGAGTGGCAGGGTGTTAGTGAGTAGCGTATCGGTTTGCTGTGTGATTGTGCGCCGTGTAGAGTTCTGCTGGGGTTTATGTGCCTGTGTAGTGTCGGTCGTGGGGGGGCCCCCTGTGCTGGTGCAGTGCGTGGAGCGTAGTCAGTAGAGAAACCTGCGTTCAGGGGAGGTTTGCGAATGCTTATGAGCCAGAGTAACATTTGCCTTGTTTGAGAATGGTATTGCTGCTCAGACCTTTTCGTACGGTATGCTTGTCAGGGCAGGGTGGGTGCGTTATCAGGATTTATAGTATCCTTTTAAACGTGCTCTTATCCAAATCGTAGGGGTTGTACCACCTAAGACCCAGAATTGATGCTTAGTTTTGTATCCTATCTGCACTACTGGCTACAACTGTGTTCTGCATCTGATTCCTCAAACCTATTAGCTTCCAAACAAAGTATTATTAGCACCAATGACACCATACCCAGTGGTGGAACTACCACGGTTGCAGGGGTCGCAGCTGCGACCGGGCCCCTCAATCCTGGGGGCCCTGCGGACCCCTGCGACTGGGATGTCTGCCGGCTATGTAACGCCTGTGCGGTAAAACTGGCGGTGCCATGCGTTCAGGGGCCCATCACGTGGCCCATGCTGTTATGGTCACCCAATGGCAAAGTATTACCAGGGGGCACGGTCAGTGCTGTGGCGCTTTAACAGCGCAACCGGGCCCCCTGTGATGAGATCAGACGCTGGGACGAAGTGACAGCCCCGGTTACTTCCTCCCAGCAATCACCGTGCCGCAAGGAAGGAGGAAGGAGAGGAGGGAGTCAGAGTGGGAACTCTCCCATCAGCCTGAGCCACTGGACCCCAGGAAAGGTCACCCTCCTGCACCTAAAAGGTAGGGTAACTAAAACATTTTGCATGTGTGTGTGTCTGTATGTGTGTGTGTCTCTGTATCTGTATATGTGTGTGTGTGTCTCTGTATGTATGTTTCTCTGTATGTGTATGTGTCTGTTTATATGTGTGTGTCTGTTTGTATGTGTGTGTGCATGTGTGTCTGTTTGTATGTGTGTGTGGGTGTGTGTCTGCATGTGTATATGTTTGTCTGTATGTGTCGGGGGGGATGTTTGGGGAGGCTCCAGGGCAATTTTTGCACTGGGGCCCTGTGGTTTCTAGCTACGCCTCTGACCCTACCTCTTGCTTCCAGATTATTTTGTTCGCTTGCTTGGTGCTTCCTTCTCAGTATCCTCCTTTTGCTTCTTTCCAGTTTCTCCAGTTTCTTTATCCCCAAAGTACTTTGACCTGAAGGAGATTGAAAATAAACTCTTTCAATCTTGCTGATTATACTTCCACAATATATCCAACTTTCACAGCCTCACTACGAGTCTTATTTACCGACTCGAGGTGAAACTGCAAGGACTGGCCCATCATTACATCTAGGTAGAAGAAAGTCCAACTTAATACCCACTACCTCCATTCCTTCTGCACGGCTTATAGAGGCAGAAGAAATAAAAAATTGGGGGTTAAGGTCCCCTGGAGTATAGCCCATAGGCATCTCTCATTCCAAACTGAGATGCTTCTATAACTTTATTTTGGTTAGACACCCCAACTGCCCCTCCTGCCAGACATGCTTGTGGAACCCTGCTTTGCCCTGCCTTCACAAGTTACTTCTGTGACCACAAGCACTACCACAAAGAGGTCAACACCAAAAAAGCAGGGCATGCACATATTGGGTCTCAATATTGCTACTTCATTATAACCAATTATTAGTTTATAAGAGAAAAAAAGAAAATATATATACTAATGATTCACAACTGAACACCAGCTACTTGTGTCGGTGGTCTAATTGTGAAAAACCAGCTGAAGTACCAAAAAAGAGACTCAAGGGGCTTAACCCCTGGGATTGTATAGAAAAAAATAAATAAAGACACAATGCTTATCATAATATCAGAGACAATTGTGACTCGCTGTGTATCCTGGAGATATATAGTAGTCTAACGGGAATACTTAAATAGTATTAGGATATCCCTAAAAGGTGATAGTTATAAAATAAAAATAAAATTAAAAGTTGCCTAAATGCTCCACAATATATGGAAAATATATAGATATTAGAATTATATTAGTGATATCAGGTATCTACTATGAGCTTTATTGTATCTGGCTCAGTAGATAACCGCAACACTATCTATATAGAATCTAATATATTAACCAAAAAACAAGGAAAAACAAAATACTCTAAAGTGCTACCCCTAGCACAAGAAGCACTCCATTTTAGCATACATATCCAAACTGGCTAAACTTGCCAAAAAACATCCTCTATAGCAGTGTTTCCCAACCCAGTCCTCAAGGCACACCTACCAGTCCAGGATTTAAGGATTACCCAGTTTTGTCTAAGGTGTTTTTAGAAAAAAAAAGAAAAAACACCTTAGACAAAACTGGGTAATCCTTAAATCCTGGACTGGTAGGTGTGCCTTGAGGACTGGGTTGGGAAACACTGCTCTATAGTGAGGTCTAAAGGTTAGATTAATGCACTATCGGTCAATACTGGATAGGTAATGCTAGTAATATTGTAATCCAAAAGATACACATATCAGAGAGTAAAATAAAAGCAAATAAAATATATACAAGACTTCAAGAGATAGAAGAGTCTTGTCTCTCTATTAGGCATGTGCATGGGGAAAATTTCCGGTTCGGTTCGGCATTCCGAAATTCTGGATTTTTGCAATTCGGAACTTCGGCACTTTGACACTTCGGAACATCGGCACGTTGGCACTTTGACACTTCGGAATTTTGGAACTTCGGCATTTCGGAATTTCGGGACTTTGGCACTTCGGGACTTCTCTTGCAGCCGCTTAGTAGATAACTCCCTAATTCCCACGGTATTAGGGAGTTATCTACCAAAAGGCTGAAAGACCTAAATTGGTCTTTCAGCCAAATTTACTAATACTAAGTAAAAATTACTTAGTATTAGTAAATTTTGCCCCTACTCGCTATACCGCGAGTAGGGGCATGTCTAGGAAACAGTGGCTGCTCACTGTTAAAAAAAAAAAAAAAAATAGGGTCCTCCCCCCCGGCTCCCACCCCTGAGCGGTGGGTGGGGGCCCTAAATACTAATAAGGGGGGACCTAATGTCCTGCCCCCACCCCTGAGCGGCAAGTGGGGGCCCACAGTAAATTAAGGGGGGGACCTAATGTCCTCCCCCCCTGACCCCCACCCCTGAGCGGTGGGTGGGGATCCTAAATACTAATAAGGGGGGGGGGACCTAATGTCCTCCCCCCTGGCCCCCACCCCTGAGCGGCGGGTGGGGGCCCTAAATTGGAATAAGAGGGGGACCTAATGTCCTCCCCCCTGGCCCCCACCCCTGAGCGGCGGGTGGGGGCCCTAAATACTAATAAGGGGGGGACCTAATGTCCTCCCCCTGACTCCCCACCCCTGAGCGGCGGGTGGGGGCCCTAAATTGGAATAAGGGGGGGGACCTAATGTCCTCCCCCTGGCCCCCACCCCTGGGCGGTGGGTGGGGGCCCTAAATACTAATAAGGGGGGGACCTAATGTCCTTCCCCCTGAGCGGCGGTGGGGGCCCTAAATTGGAATAAGGGGGGGACCTAATGTCCTCCCCCCCCCTGTCCCCACCCTCCTCACCCTAAAAATAATGAGGGTGGGACCTTTAACAAAGTAACTGGAAAAAAAAAAAAACTTACCATTCGATGTTTTCTTTCTTCTAAAATCTTCTTTTTTCAGCCCCAAAAAAGGCAAATTAAAAAAACATAATATTCTAAAAAATTTTTACAGTGAGCAGCCACAGGCTTTAATAGACATGCCCCTACTCGCGGTATAGCGAGTAGGGGCATAATTTACTACTACTAAGTAATCTTTACTTAGTAGTAGTAAATTTGGCTGAAAGACTCTCTTGATAAAGGCGCCACATAGCACCGAAACGCTGTTTTTAGGGTCCTCCAAACACCACTTTGGGTCTCTCCTTTACCCTTTGAAATGACTAATAGCTGGTACTAGATTGAGGGTTTACTCTGCCCGGCGATTATACCGAATAGAATCAGGCAGGTTTTACGTTACTAGCTGATAAGTCTTGTAACGGACCGTTTCAGCATAAAAGGGGAAAAATCCGTTTAGGCGATAATCCCCTTTTCTAGAGACAGGCACAGCTACTGCAGAACACCAAACTCCCGATCTGGATACGAAATAACACTCCGAACTGGAACAGCTGAACAAGAAAAGCATACAATCCGCTTACACTCTTGGCAGTCAGCTTACAATCCAATTCCCCCCAAGAACGAGACGACACTTCATTTTGAGGGTTAAACAGGAACTACAGACTGGCTCATCCAGCCTGGCTTTTATTACAAACAAGTACATACAGGACACTCCCAGGGGGAGGATGAAATTAACCAATCACAGGGATGTACCTCCCACACATTTCCTCCCCTTAGATTAGCACTTAATATAATTATACCGTACACCCTTTTCCCCAATTCCTGGATGTACCCCAAATACACCTCCAAAACAGGTATCCCCTGATAGCCCTTATTCAGGGGGACAACATATGCAAGAATCAGGTCATTCGGATGAATGGTTCGGGAGATATGAGGTTCCAAAGATTTGACCGACCGCATGGGTAAAGTATCCGAAAACAGTTCCATGCATTTTGGCCCTGCGGTCGGTCACAAACAAGGGAATAAAAACAGACGAATTGCCTGTGTTATAGAGCCTGGAGAGGGTTTGAATGAATTCCCTTGTTTGTGGGGTTCTTTCTACCGAACGGCGGGTCATTCGGTAGTTTCTATACGAATTTCTGGAAGTATGGAGGTCTCAGCGGTGTTTGCCTAGTCAAGTGTCCGATTTTAGTTCCAGACACTCGACGGCAAAACACCGCTGTTCGGTAGTTTAAGATGGCCGCCGCCACGTGTTTGTTTCCCGAATGGCGGCCACCCAGAGGACAAAGACCACACTACACTGATTGCCAATTACCCGTTTGCAACATTGTTGCAAACGGTAATTGGAGGCACACTTAGTCCTGGGTGGTCTGGTTGTTCGGTAGTTTCCTCAATACAATGAATGGAGTGATTCTACCGAACAATCAGATGAATGCTGCATATATATATAACCCAGGTTAACTGCATACAACAATACATACATGACATTAAAGTATTACAGGCAGGATTACTGTACTACGCTCCACAGTCTTAAAGGTACAGTATCCCAAAAGTCCCCATAGATCCACGGATGGCCCTTAAAGGCCCAGTAGCAGTAATATACATTATTACATGCCCAAATATAGTTTTTCCAGTACAATATGTCCAGGGGCCATAGTCGCAGGGCAGGAGGCTAGCAACCAGGCTTCTCCAGTTCACAGTGGCGAAGTTGGTTTCGCCACAAGTCTCTTAGGGATTACTCTGTCTAGCTTCCAATTAGATCTAGAACTAGTCAGGTGACAGTCCAGGGCTCTGCACTCCGCTTTGTTTTTCTACTGGGCTAGCAATCAGAGATTATCCTATACTAGGTAGCAACTGAGTATCTTTCTCTATATATTTTGCTTTCAAGCACTTTGATACTATGATGCAGTTAGGAGAATAGTAACACTACCTCCTATACTCTAACAAGAGAGGACCTAGTCTCTGTATAAGTGGAGTCTGCTAATCAACCTGGACTTAGATTGGGGGATATTTAGATGCATTTATATTTTTATCTATATTATATCTTACAGTAGGGGTCACTTATTGGTTGTTTTTTTGTCAGACAATTACACCTGTGATATCTCTGCCTTTACTTCTATCCCTACTAGGAGGGCATTTCATACCATTGGTCTGCCCCCTTCTCTATATAGGTTACTTACGAATGCTTCTGGGCTGTGCTGACTAGGAGGAGCTCCATTTATGTGTATGGGCACTCTCTCCTGTTTGTACACAGGCTAGCCCCTGCTTCCCCCCCCCCTCCGCCCCCTTTCCTGTTTTGTTTAGCCACTAGGCAAGTGCATGGTCCCTCTATAATATACTTTACATATAGTATATTATACCTGAGGGGTACACCCATGGGACCTTAGCTAAGATTGAGACCAAGTGTGTGTGGCACGTTTTTTCACACCCTTTTTTGCACAGTTTGTTTGCACTTACTTGGGTTATCATATTGTTTTTTTTAACATTTTTTCCTAATAAAGATTTTTTATTTTCATTTTATTTTATTTCATTATTTCAGCCATGGGACTTGAGTTACCTACTCTTCCATATGGGCACACCCTCTGCTAGTGGCCTTTGGAAGCCGGGCCCTTGCTCTCCCTTCCAATTACCCATTAACATTTGGGATTTTCTCCTCGAGTGTTAAACATAGATGTCATGATGCTTAGAATGCTCAATGATACATCTATGGATAGATAAATAAAGTATAGAGTATATAGTTGTGAGAAGGTTAGGGTAAAGGAATGTAGATGGTATAGTAGTAAGGATATACTGCATGTAAAATTTGCAGTGAAAAATAGTAGTTACCAATCCCTCCCTTCCCATATACACTTCTAAACAGCAGTTTGGGCTAATTAGGGGTAGCACTTTAGAGTATTTTGTTTTTCCTTGTTTTTTGGTTAATATATTAGATTCTAAATAAATAGTGTTGTGGTTATCTACTGAGCCAGATACAATGAAGCTCATAGTAGATACCTGATATCACTAATATAATTCTAATATCTATATATTTTCCATATATTGTGAAGCATTTAGGCAACTTTTAATTTTATTTTTATTTTATAACCCTCACCTTTTAGGGATATCCTAATACTATTTAAGGATTCCCGTTAGACTACTGTATATCTCCAGGATACACAGCGAGTCACAATTGTCTCTGACATTGCGATAAGCATTGTGTCTTTATTTTTTTCGAGGAAAAAAGAAATCAGAGTCTATGAATACAATCCAAGAACTCACACCAGTCTTATAATCTAGAAAGAACCGTTACGGTTGATGATCAGATCTAATGAGACTCCATATTACATGCTGTGTCTGTTTTCTAAGGTTGTCAGATGCACCATGTCATCAGGGCCGGATTAACATAGGGGCTGATGGAGCTGCAGCTCCAGGCCCAGGCCCATGGAATAGGCCCATTTAAAAAAAAAAAAATGTTTTTTGTTTTTTTTTACACACTACTCTTAGGTTTGCCACCTGACTGTGTTTTTTTACTGGCACAGCCGGTATTTGAGGCTGCCTGGCCCTGACGGTATTGCAGCAATACCGGCAATACAAATGCAGGTAATTTTCTCTGAATAATGGAGATTACTCTGCAATACCAGCACCGGCCAGTAGGGGTCACTGTGTGTGGAGAGAGGCAGGGATAGGAAGTTACAGCATATCCCTGCCTCTTTCTACTACTCACTGATCCGTGGTCCAGACAGTCCAGACAGTCAGGTAAGTGAGGGATGGGGGGAAAGGCAGCAGGGAAACATGGGGACACTGAGACACTAGGGGACACATGGGGACACAGACATTAGGGGACATATGGGGACACAGACACGTGGGGACACAGGAAAACATGGGGACACAGACACATGGGGACACAGGAAAACATGGGGACACAGACACATGGGGACACAGACACTTGAGGACACTGGAAAACATGGGGACACTGAGACACTAGGGGACACTGGGACACATGGGGACACTGAGACACTAGGGGACACATGGGGACACTGAGACACTAGGGGACACATGGGGACACTGAGACACTAGGGGACACATGGGGATGCTGAGACACTAGGGGACACATGGGGATGCTGAGACACTAGGGGACGCTGTGAGACATAGAGACATTGGGAAACACTGAGACATTGGGACACGGAGACACTATGTTCCCATGTCCCCCAGCCAGTGTCTCAGTGTGCCTAGAGTCCCTATATGTCCCAGTGTCCCCATGTCTATGTCCACAACTGTCCCCATGTCTCCCCAAGTGTCTGTGTCCCTAGTGTCTCAGTGTCCCCATTTCTCCCAGTTTCCCTAAATATCTGTGTCTCCCAGTGTCCCCATGTCTCTCTGTGTCCCCATGTCTCCCTGTGTCCCCGGGTCTCTGTGTCCCCAGTATCCTAGTGACATGGGGACACACTGACACATTGGGACACTGGGAGAAATGGGGACACAGACACTGGGAGACTAGGGGACTGGGCGACATGGGGACACTGACATTGTGATACATAGGGACACTGAGACACTGGGTGACTTGCAAGACTGAGACACTGGGAGACAGGGAGACACTGGGAGCAATCCATATATACAGCAGAATCAAACTGTGAGTAGTTTGTTGGTGATTTTACAGAATTTTCTGATGTCACTCCTTGTGATTTACATCATGTGATGTCACGCATAACTAATTAATTATACAAATGATTATGTCTGGTATTTTTTTCCAAGAAAGTTGGCAACCTTAACTACTCGTCACATACTCTTGCTTAAAGGAGCACTATAGGGTCAGGAACACAATCATGTATTTCTGACCCTATTATGTTAAAACCACCACCCTGGCCCCTTCTTGCCTCCCTAAATATAGTAAAATATTACTTGTATTCATTACTGCAGCTGCTGGCTCAGAAGTGGTGGTGTGATCAAATTACAATACTTCCCCATAGGATTGGCTGAGACTGTAAACTAGGCAGATCAGGGGCAGAGCCAGCACAAGTCCAACATAGCCCTGGCCAATCAGCATCTCCTCATAAAGATAAATTGAATCAATGCATCTCTATGAGGAAAGTTCAGTGTCTGCATGCAGAGGGTGGAGACACTGAATGGCAGTGCTGCACACTAGGCAGTACTGCCCCAGGAAGCACCTCTAGCAGCCATCTAAGGAGCGGCCAGTGGAGTTATTTTCTCTGAAAAGACAGTGTTTACTGCAAAAAGCCTGAATGGAATGATTCTACTTACCAGAACAAATACAATAAGCTGTAGTTGTTCTGGTGACTATAGTGTCCCTTTAAGTTTGGAAGCTTAAGAGGGATGTATGGGAACAAAACTTGTGTGGACTGGCTGACATTAAAATTGGTTTAGGTAATGCAGACGTTGGTCTCTCTAACACTGTGGCATGTCCCCTTTCTTCTACACTAACTACATACACCTTTTCTCTGTCTCAGACTATATACCGGGAACTTCTGCCTGCTAGTAAGAAGGTAAGGAGGCAAGTGGACCAGCGAGTGCTAGGGGACAGTCCTTAGAAAGCATGGAGTGAGCGCATCATTAGACGCATTTATGTCAAGCTCAAGGTGCTGCCTGCATAGTATGCCCTTAGTTGGACAGCCTGCAGGATTGGCAGGCAGCCTGACATGCATTCATGCCTGGCTGACCTTCCAATTCTTTGGACAAACATGCCCCCTTTTTGGGCATGTTCACCCCTTTTGGTAGTTCTTGTCACGTAATTTGCGCCAGTGGCACAACCTTTTACCCCACCCATTGACTTCCTGCTTCACTGCTGTTAGGGGTTATGGATTTACATGAAAGATAAAAGCATAAATTAGAGAGAGATTAGTATAGAGTATGTGTTTTCTTATAGCTGCATCCTATGAGTTTCCCTCCAGCACCATCTCCATCAGATACATGACGCTTGGGAGGTATGACTGTGTTAGTGTTTTTGGTCGATAAGATTCCGTAATTAGGCCCATCATAATTTTCAGCACCAGGCACCGTGTGCTCTTAATCCGGCCCTGCATGTCATGTCATGCTGGTTATCATCCCTGGAGTATGTATGTGCTGTGTTTCGCTATGAAAACTTGTACATACATACCTTCATTCTGCTTCTGCGAGAAGTGTAACTACACCCCAGGCAGTGCCATCAAGAGTTCCGGGTTGGCTAGTGTCAGTTCTGTTCAAAGTTGGCATATATCCTCGGCACACATAGCATGCTGGTGACAGCCAGCCAATGGAGGCACCCTCTCCCTCCCACCCCCACCGCGTGCCGTCCATGTCCTCCCTTCAGCCTGTCCTCACCTTACATCCCTAACCCACCAGCAAGGATGAGTGACATCAGTAAAGGAGGATCGGACTGAAGGGAGATCATGAACAGCCCTGGAATAGAGGCAAGGTCGTGGAGGTGGTGGTGGTGGGTGGGGTCGGGTCCCCTCCTTCAGCAAATGAATGACACATACTACTGGGCAGCACAATTCATGCGCTGGCCAACATCATGAAGTAGTGAGATGTATCTAAGAAAACTAGGTGGATTTGGCAAACCCTATATATAGTTAGGTCGGGAAATATTTTAACACTGACTCAAGTTTTGTTATTTCGGCTGTTTCCAAAATAAATTCAAGTTACAGTTAAACAATGAATATGAGTTTAAAATGTGGTCTCTCAGCTTTAATTTGAAGGTATTCACATCCATATAGGAGGAAGGGTTTAAGAATTACAGATCTTTAATATGTAGGCCACTCTTTTTCAAGGGACCAAAAAATATTTGGACAATTGATTTAAAAGCTGTTTAATAGACAGGTGTGGGCTATTCCTTTGTCATTTCTTTATTAAGCAGGTGAAGGTTCTGGAATTGATTCCAGATGTGGTATTCACATTTGGAAGCTGTTGCTGTGAACCCACGACATGTGGCCAAAAGAAGCTCTCAATTCAAGTAAAACAGGCCACCATTAGGCTGCAAAAATCCATCAGAGAGATAGCAGGAACATTAGGAGTGGTCAAGTCAACAGTTTGGCAGATTCTGGTGAGCTCTGCAACACAAAAAGGCCTGGACGTCCATGGAAAACAGTGGTGGAAGATCGTAGGATCCTTTGATATCCAGCCAAGTAAAGAACATTGCATGAGAAGACTGCAGAGAGTGTACAGAAGAATTCAAGAGAGCAAATAAAGAGCGTTCAGCACAAGGAGCAACCCAGTCATAAAAAACATGAATAGAAAGGCCAGATTAGACTTTGCCAAAAAAAAATCTAAGAAAGCCAGCCCAGTTCTGAACTGCATTTGGACAGATGAAACTAAGATCAAACGGTACCAGAATGAAAGGGGGGAAAAGAGTACGAAGAAGGCTTGGAACGGCTCATAATCCGAAGCATACCACATCATCTGTAAAACATGGTGGAGGCAGTGTAATGGCATGGGCATGCATGGCTTCCAGTGTCACTGGGTCACTAGTGTTTATTGATGTTGGGACAGAAGCAGCCGGATTAATTCAGTGTATAGGGATATATTGTCTGCTCAGATTCAGCCAAATTCTGCATAGTTGATTGGACAGCGCTTCACTTTACAGATGAACAATGACCCAAAACATGCTGTGAAAGCAACCCAAGAGTTTTTTTTAAAGCTAAGAAGTGGAATATTCTGCAATGGCCAAGTCAATCAACTGATCTCAGCCTGATGGAGCATTTAATTTGCTGAAGACAAAACTTAAGACAGAAAGACCCATGAACAAACAACAACTGAAAACAGCTGCTGTAAAGGCCTGGCAAGGCATCCCATAGGAGGAAACCTAGTGTTTGGGGATGTCCATGTGTTCCAGACTTCAATCAGTCATTGCATGCAGGGATTATCGACAAAATTATATTAAAATGTAACATTTTATATATGATTGTTTTAATTTGTTCAATTACATTTGAAATAAGGGGACTGTATATGATAATGGTTGCACTTGCTAAAACGTATGTAAGTTGATATCGTTGATGTTAAGGGTCGTGTCAAATTCTTGGAAGAGATCGGTGGTGTCTGTCCATATGATCAAGACATCATCGATATATCTCTTCCACAGTTTTATATGTTTTGTATAACACTCCATGTTTGCATTAAACACCATAGTTTTTTCCCACCAGCCCAGGTGGAGGTTGCCATATGAGGGGGCACAAGCCGTCCCCATAGCTGTCCCTCTCACCTGGTGGTAGTATTTGCCCTGAAAAATAAAATGATTATGTGTCAGGATGAACTTCATCAAATCCTGAACAAATTGGTTATGTCTTGTCGAAGCTGTCGAATGCATATCTAAAGAGGCTCTAAGGTGTTGTAGGCCCACTGTATGTGGTATAGAGCTATATAGACTCTCGACATCGAGACTCCATAGGCATCTTCGGTGAGTTTGATTTCTTCTATAATGCTTAATGTATGTTTCGTGTCCCTTAAATATGAAGGGAGTTCGACTACCAACTTCCTTAGAATCTGGTCCACATACAGACTGGCATTTTGAGTAAGGTTACCTTTACCAGAGATAAATGGCCTGCCACTTAATGCTGGTTGTTGTTTATGTACTTTTGGAAGTGCATAGAATGTGGCGGTTACCGGGTTTTTAACAAGTATGAAATTGTATTCATCCTTAGAGATCAGGCGAAGGGACAAGGCTGTATCAAGGATATTTTTTAATTCCACTAGGTATTTTTTGGTGGGATCCCCACTGAGTACTTCATAAGTATCCCTTTCTTCGATTAATTTATGTACCATCGAGACATAATCTGGTTTATTGAGGATGAGTGTATTTCCACCTTTATCGGATGGTTTAAAAATCACCTCATCTATCTCTTTGAGATGCTTAAAGGGACACTGTAGGCACCCAGACCACTTCTGCCCATTGGAGTGGTCTGGGTGCCAACTCCCACTACCCTTAACCCTGCAAGTGTAATTATTGCAGTTTTTCATAAACTGCAATAATTACATTGCAGGGTTAACTCCACCTCTAGTGGCTGTCTATTAGACAGCCACTAGAGGTCACTTCCTAGTTTCTAGCACAGGATTCCTGTGCTAGAGCGTCGCTGGACGTCCTCACGCTGTGTGAGGACCTCCAGCGTCGCTCTATTCCCCATAGGAAAGCATTGAAATGATTTTTCAATGCTTTCCTATGGGGAGACGTAATGCGCATGCGCAGCATTTCCGCGCATGCGCATTAGGTCTCCTCGGCCGGTGGGCGAGATTAGTCTCGCCCACCGGCCGACGTAATCACCAGGAGGAGCGTCGCGGAGGCGGAGACAGCGGCGAGGGACATCGCCGCTGTCCCAGGTAAGTCACTGAAGGGGTTTTCACCCCTTCAGTAACCGGGGATTTGGGGGTGGGAGGGAGAGGGACCCTCCAGTGCCAGAAAAACTGATCGTTTTTCTGGCACTGGAGTTTCCCTTTAAGGGATGTTTTTTCTTGTGGGGTGATGTTACTGCCTGGTTGAATCATGAGGTCTTTATGATTGATTTTATCAATTTCGCTACATGTTAACTCAACAAATAGGTCTATATATTTGAACTCCGCCAAGTGCGGGGTAAACAAACTCTTTTTCTTCAGTTGTGTGAAAGGGGGTTGTGGATTTTCAGAAGTATCATTACATGCTAATAGGTCCACTAATGTATCAAGTAGACCGATATCTGAGGCTTGTAAGCCCAGTGTCTTGGCTCTTTTTTCATCGCGAATACGATGAAATTTATGCAATGCCAATTTTCTTACAAAGAGGCGTATGTCCTTCGTCCAGCTAAACTTATCAAAGTTAGAAACTGAAACGAAGGACATACCACGTTGTAATAGCTGTAATTCTGATTTAGTGGTGGTATAGGAAGAGAGGTTAATGATTTGATTCGCCTCGGGTGCCTTATCTAATACCTTTTTCTTCTGAACTGTTGTGGCGGTCTGCCATGGCTCCGTGTCTGCGGTGCCATGTTTTCCTCCATATTCGGGTGCCCTAAAAAAGACACCCCTCTTTTGAGTATGCTTCTGGTGTTACGTTCATGTGGTATTGTGGTGCCCCCTTTGTTTGAATCTGAGTCAGAGCCGCTGGTTTCATATTAAGAAGTTGAAATTGGCTCAGAAAAACTCTTCCTAGTTCTTCCTACATACATTCTCATTTTTAAAATCATTGCTATCCCTAATAAACTTGGAATGTTTACGAATCTTAATATTTTGTTGGAATTTGTCTAAGTTGTTCTTGAGTTTAGTTTCTAATGATTCAAAATTTGGTTCATCCTTACATTTTTCGATCTTATTGATTTGCTCATCAACCTCTTTGTTTACTTTTTCTAGTCTTTTTGATTCAAATTTACATAATATTTCCATAAATCTCTTGGAACATATTCCTGCAGCTTCCTCCCACTCTTTAGTGAACTCTTCCTCTTCAATATGTGACATTGGGATATTTTGTACCCTCAGTCCCCTCGGTATAAGTTGTTATTTTAAGTATTTTTCCAGAGATGCAATTTCCCATCCTGTTTTAATTTGTTGTTGGAATAAATTAGTCAAGCGGTTAAATGATGCAAAAATGTCATCGCTGGTATATAGAAAACTTGGTCGGTATCTCTACACCATACATCTCGTTTAGATTTATCAAAAATTTGCCGTACCTAAGACTTCAGGTTGCACCCGGCACTACCACCCTTAGGGTTTAGCGCATGGGAGTGTATCCTTTGTCTAATCGTCTCTGTTTGTTATAAGATGTGACATAGAAGTTTGTGCACTGTGTTTGGGACACAGTGGCTATGCACATTGTGAAACAATTATGTGCAAAGAGAAACAAAAAATGTGCCCAATTGGTTTCTAGTGCAACAAAAAAAAAAACACAAACTCCACCAAGAAAATAAAAAGAGATCTTATACTTCACAATAAAATGGAAGATGCGTGTTCCTGAGAAGATTGTCACAATCCGTCACAATGACGCATGTCTCAAAAACCCAAACGGTGACAGATTTTGCAGAGCGTCCCACCAGAATGCCTTTCTTACAGTGACAGCGAGCACAAAGAAAATAGGTCACGATAGACACTGTTTCCAACCTCACTCTAGAGATCCCTCTATTCTAACTTCCATAGTTGACATTCCATTGTTATTTTCACTTTGAGTCAGTGGTAAATCCATCGACTTTTGCACAAAGCTAACTTTCTTTCCAACGGTTTTGTCTTTGACTTCTCTCTTACACCTTGCTTCCAGTCCATTTCCAAATCCTGATATTTTTAACTTAACCCCTTAAGGACCAAACTTCTGGAATAAAAGGGAATCATGACATGTCACACATGTCATGTGTCCTTAAGGGGTTAAAGGGACACTATAGTCACCTGAACAACTTCAGCTTAATGAGGTTATTCAGGTGAGAACTATAGCTCCCTGCAGCCTTTCTCATGTGAACACTGTATTTTCTGAGAAAATACAGTGTTTACATTGAAAGCTAGGAACACCTCCAGTTGCAGTCACTATAATATGCCTCCATCCACTCAGATCTGCTGTGCACAAGCATCCTGTGATTCAGTATCTCCTCCCACTGCATGCAGACACTGAACTTTCCTCATAGAGATTCATTGATTCAATTCATCTCTATGAGGAGATGCTGATTGGCCAGGGCTGTGTTTGAATCATGCTGGCTCTGCCCCTGATCTGCCTCCTTGTCAGTCTCAGCCAATCCTATGGGGAAGCACTGTGATTGGATCAGGCTATCACATGTCAGCAGACTGCTTGTTTTTCCTGAGTCTAACAGCATGCAGATTTACAGCTTCTGGCTTGAATACAGTAAGGTTTTTACTGTATTTATGGAGGCATGATGTGCCTAGGGGGGCTAGATGGTCGTGTTAACACTATAGGGTCAGGAATACATGTAGTTGCACTGGTGGCTATAGTGTGCCTTTAAAAATAGCTCGAATATGCTCTCTTCAAACACAAGACGTGGTCGAAACACTTATTCTTAAAGGATCACTATAGGGTCAGGAACACAAACATGTATTCCTGACCCTATAGTGTTAAAACCACCATCTAGCCCCCCTGGGCCCCTCATGCCTTCATAAATATAGCAAAATCTTACTGTATTCAAGCCAGAAGCTGTGGATCTGCATGCTGTTTGCCTCAGAAAAAAAGCAGCCTGCTGACATCATCAGAAGTGGTAGCATGATCCAATCACAATGCTTCCCCATAGGATTGGCTGAGACTGACAAAGAGGCAGACCAGGGGCAGAGCCAGCATGATTCAAACACAGGCCTGGCCAATCAACATCTCCTCATAGAGATGAATTGAATCAATGAATCTCTATGAGGAAAGTTCAGTGTCTGCATGCAGAGGGAGGAGATACTGAATGTTTGGATGCATTTTAGGCAGCTATGACCCAGGAAGGATCTCTAACATCTATCTGAGGAGTGGCCAGTGAAGTTATCACTAGGCTGCAATGTAAACACTGCATTTTCTCTGAAAAGACCGTGTTTACAGCAAAAAGCCTTGATTGCGTTCTACGAAGAAGTAAGTAGAAGTATAGATCAGGGTGTTGCAGTGGATGTGATCTATTTGGATTTTGCCAAGGCATTTGATACAGTTCCACACAATAGATTATTGTTCAAACTCAAGGAAATCGGTCTACATTAAAATGCTTGTTCTTGGGTAGAACATTGGCTTTAAAACAGAGTGCAAAGAGTTGTCATTAATGGTAAATTTTCAAGCTGGACAGAGGTGGCAAGTGGTGTCCCTCAGGGGTCTGTTCTGGGACCCCTTCTATTTAACATTTTTATAAATGATCTTGAAGACCGCATTGAAAGTCATGTTTCAGTATTTGCAGATGACACAAAACTCTGTAAAGTAATACAACGTGAGCAAGATATTTCTTTGCTGCAGAGGGATTTAGATAGTTATGCACTTCGGGGTAAAGAATGCACAAGCAACGTATACCCTTAATGGAAGCGAATTAGGGATAACAACACACAAAAAGGACTTGGGAATTGTTATAGACAACAAACTATGCAACAATGTGCAATGTCAATCAGCAGTGGCCAAGGCCAGTAAGGTATTGTCATGCATGAAAAAGGGCATTCATTATAAATCACTGGTAAGACCACATATTGAATACGCTGTGCAATTTTGGGCACCTGTTCTAAAGAAGGATATTATGGCACTAGAAAAAGTGCAGAGGCGGGCTACAAAATTAATAAAAGGAATGGAACATATCAGCTATGAAGAAAGGTTAAGAAATTTAAACCTATTTAGTTTAGAAAAACGTCGCCTGAGAGGGGATATGATATCATTATACAAATATATTCGGGGCCAATACAAACCATTGTGTGGAAATCTATTCACAAACCGGACTTTACATAGGACACGAGGCCATGCGTTTAGACTGGAAGAAAGAAGATTTCGTCTAAGGCAAAGGAAAGTTTTTTTTACTGTAAGAACAATCAGTATGTGGAATTCTCTGCCTGAAGAAGTGGTTTTATCAGAGTCCATACAGATGTTCAAACAGCTACTAGATGCATACTTGCAAAAACAGAATATTCAAGGATATAATCTTTCAATGTAGGGTAATAACTGCTTGATCCAAGGATAAATCTGACTGCCATTCTGGGGTCAAGAAGTAATTTTTTTCCTAGCTTGTTGCAATATTGTGCTTCAAACTGTTTTTTTTTTTTTTTTTGCCTTCTTTTGAATCAACAGCAAAAAACAAATGTGAGGAAGGCTGAACTTGATGGACGCAAGTCTCTTTTCAGCTATGTAACTATGTAACTATGTAACCCTGTTAGTAAAGAAGTATTTGAGACTATGGTAAAGGCAAACCGTTTTTATCTTACTTCAGGCAGAAAACAAATGGCCAGTAGGTTTTCACCATTTAGAGAATAATGTGGGAGAGAAGAAAACAGGGAGAAAATTGAAGATGCAGGAGTTAATATGGAGAGGGACAGAAAGTGAGAAAGGGGGGAATATGGAGATAGGGATAGAAAGTGGAGATCGGAGAATGTGAAGAGAGACACAGAAAGTGAAGATCAGACAATGTGGAAAGAGACAAAAGGTGGTGATCGGAGAATGCTGAGAGAAACAGAAGGTGGAGATGGAAGAATGTTGAGAGAGAGACAGAAAGAAGAGATTGGAGAATGTGGAGAGAGACAGAAAGTGGAGATGGGTGAATGTGGAGAGACAGAAAGTGAAGATTGGAAAATGTGGAGAGACAGAAAGAGGAGAGTGGAGAATGTGGGGAGAGACGGTAAGTGGAAATGGGAGAATGTGGGGAGAGACGGTAAGTGGAAATGGGAGAATGTGGAGAGAGAGACAGAAGGTGGAGGTTGGAGAATGTGGAGAGAGACAGAAGGTAGAGATGGGAGAATGTGGAGAGAGAGACAGAAGTTGGAAATGGGAGAATGTGGAGAAAGAGACAGAAAGAGGAGATTGGAGAATGTTGAGAGAGGGACAGAAAGAGGAGATTGGTGAATGCGGGGAGAAACAGGAGGTGGAAATGGAAGAATATGGAGCGAGACCGGAAGTAGATATGGGAGAATATGGAAAGAGACAGGAAGTAGATATGGAAGAATATGGAGAGAGACAAGAAGTAGATATGGTAGAATCTGGAGAGAGACAGGAAGTAGATATGGGAGAATATGGAAAGAGACAGGAAGTAGATATGGAAGAATATGGATAGAGACAGGAAGTAGATATGGGAGAATATGGAGAGAGACAAGAAGTAGATATGGTAGAATATGGAGAGAGACAGAAGGTGGAGATCGGAGAATATGGAGAGAGACAGAAGGTGGAGATCAGAGAATATGGAGAGAGACAGAAGGTGGAGATCAGAGAATATGGAGAGAGACAGAAGGTGGAGATCAGAGAATATGGAGAGAGACAGAAGGTGGAGATCAGAGAATATGGAGAGAGACAGAAGGTGGAGATCAGAGAATATGGAGAGAGACAGAAGGTGGAGATCAGAGAATATGGAGAGAGACAGAAGGTGGAGATCAGAGAATATGGAGAGAGACAGAAGGTGGAGATCAGAGAATATGGAGAGAGACAGAAGGTGGAGATCAGAGAATATGGAGAGAGACAGAAGGTGGAGATCAGAGAATATGGAGAGAGACAGAAGGTGGAGATCAGAGAATATGGAGAGAGACAGAAGGTGGAGATCAGAGAATATGGAGAGTGACAGAAGGTAGAGATCGGACAATGTGGAGAGAGAGACAGAAGGTGGAAATGGAAGAATATTAAGAGAGAGAGAGAGACAGAGGATGGAGATGGGAGAATGTGTAGAGAGACAGAAGGTGATGGGTTAATATTGAGAAAGGACCACGCTTTTTTTGAGGGATGGAAGAATTGAAAATGGGTCCTGTAGTTTCTAGTTACCCCTGGACTTTGGCCTTCAGAAAAGGATCAGATGTTCTTCTAACTTCCATCTCTAACAGATCCATTGGAGATTGATGAAATTCATTACAAGTGATTAACAAATCAACACACAGGAGTATGGACTATGGAGTATTAAAAGGTTATATGTGTACATAGATTGTGATTACTTACAGGAATTGCTTGAATATAGTCTTTGGATGGAAACACTTGTAGATTAGAAACGCAACGAGTATCAGCAAAAGTGAAGCGATTACTGCAAGAAACATGGATAGTGTAAGGATATCAGCAGAGAGTTGTGGTGACTAGAGAAGCGAGGTATTATTTGGATACCCTTACCTATGCCATACCAGGGAGTTCCTTTTCTGGGCGCCTCATATTCCTGTCTCCGAAAATGATGTGTTGAATTTGATAACTCTTCTTCCTCTTCTGGGGAGAGAAAGGATGGGATTAAAGTGACTTTAATGAATATAATGAGGAAGGATACAGGGAGAGGGCAGAGAGGAAATTCAGGGTACGGGGGAGAGAGGTAAGGGAATGCAGGGTACAGGGAGGGAAAGGTAAGTGAATGCAGGGTACAGGGAGGGAAAGGTAAGGGAATGCAGGGTACAGGGAGGGAAAGGTAAGGGAATGCAGGGTACAGGGAGGGAAAGGTAAGGGAATGCAGGGTACAGGGAGGGAAAGGTAAGGGAATGCAGGGTACAGGGAGGGAAAGGTAAGGGAATGCAGGGTACAGGGAGGGAAAGGTAAGGGAATGCAGGGTACAGGGAGGGAAAGGTAAGGGAATGCAGGGTACAGGGAGGGAAAGGTAAGGGAATGCATGGTACAGGGAGGGAAAGGTAAGTGAATGCAGGGTACAAGGAGGGAAAGGTAAGGGAATGCAGGGTACAGGGAGGGAAAGGTAAGGGAATGCAGGGTACAAGGAGGGAAAGGTAAGGGAATGCAGGGTACAAGGAAGGAAAGGTAAGGGAATGCAGGGTACAGGGAGGGAAAGGTAAGGGAATGCAGGGTACAGGGAGGGAAAGGTAAGGGAATGCAGGGTACAAGGAGGGAAAGGTAAGGGAATGCAGGGTACAAGGAGGGAAAGGTAAGGGAATGCATGGTACAGGGAGGGAAAGGTAAGGGAATGCAGGGTACAGGGAGGGAAAGGTAAGGGAATGCAGGGTACAGGGAGGGAAAGGTAAGGGAATGCATGGTACAGGGAGGGAAAGGTAAGGGAATGCAGGGTACAGGGAGGAAAAGGTAAGGGAATGCAGGGTACAGAGAGGGAAAGGTAAGGAAATGCAGGGTACAGGGAGGGAAAGGTAAGGGAATGTAGGGTACAGGGAGGGAAAGGTAAGGGAATGCAGGGTACAGGGAGGGAAAGGTAAGGGAATGCAGGGTACAGGGAGGGAAAGGTAAGGAAATGCAGGGTACAGGGAGGGAAAGGTAAGGGAATGCAGGATACAGGGAGGGAAAGGTAAGGGAATGCAGGGTACAGGGAGTGAAAGGTAAGGGAATGCAGGGTACAGGGAGGGAAAGGTAAGGGAATGCATGGTACAGGGAGGGAAAGGTAAGGGAATGCAGGGTACAAAGAGGGAAAGGTAAGGGAATGCAGGGTACAGGGAGGGAAAGGTAAGGGAATGCAGGGTACAAGGAGGGAAAGGTAAGGGAATGCAGGGTACAAGGAGGGAAAGGTAAGGGAATGCAGGGTACAGCGAGGGAAAGGTAAGGGAATGCAGGGTACAGGGAGGGAAAGGTAAGGGAATGCAGGGTACAAGGAGGGAAAGGTAAGGGAATGCAGGGTACAAGGAGGGAAAGGTAAGGGAATGCAGGGTACAGGGAGGGAAAGGTAAGGGAATGCAGGGTACAGGGAGGGAAAGGTAAGGGAATGCAGGGTACAGGGAGGGAAAGGTAAGGGAATGCAGGGTACAGGGAGGGAAAGGTAAGGGAATGCAGGGTACAGGGAGGGAAAGGTAAGGGAATGCAGGGTACAGGGAGGGAAAGGTAAGGGAATGCAGGGTACAGGGAGGGAAAGGTAAGGAAATGCAGGGTACAGGGAGGGAAAGGTAAGGGAATGCAGGTTACAGGGAGGGAAAGGTAAGGGAATGCAGGGTACAAGGAGGGAAAGGTAAGGGAATGCAGGGTACAGGGAGGGAAAGGTAAGGGAATGCAGGGTACAGGGAGGGAAAGGTAAGGGAATGCAGGGTACAAGGAGGGAAAGGTAAGGGAATGCAGGGTACAGGGAGGGAAAGGTAAGGGAATGCAGGGTACGGGGAGGGAAAGGTAAGGGAATGCAGGGTACAGGGAGGGAAAGGTAAGGGAATGCAGGGTACAAGGAGGGAAAGGTAAGGGAATGCAGGGTACAGGGAGGGAAAGGTAAGGGAATGCAGGACACAGGGAGGGAAAGGTAAGGGAATGCAGGGTACAGGGAGGGAAAGGTAAGGGAATGCAGGGTACAGGGAGGGAAAGGTAAGGGAATGCAGGGTACAGGGAGGGAAAGGTAAGGGAATGCAGGGTACAAGGAGGGAAAGGTAAGGGAATGCAGGGTACAAGGAGGGAAAGGTAAGGGAATGCAGGGTACAGGAGGGAAAGGTAAGGGAATGCAGGGTACAGGGAGGGAAAGGTAAGGGAATGCAGGGTACAAGGAGGGAAAGGTAAGGGAATGCAGGGTACAAGGAGGGAAAGGTAAGGGAATGCAGGGTACAGGGAGGGAAAGGTAAGGGAATGCAGGGTACAGGGAGGGAAAGGTAAGAGAATGCAGGGTACAGGGAGGGAAAGGTAAGGGAATGCAGGGTACAAGGCGGGAAAGGTAAGGGAATGCAGGGTACAGGGAGGGAAAGGTAAGGGAATGCAGGACACAGGGAGGGAAAGGTAAGGGAATGCAGGGTACAGGGAGGGAAAGGTAAGGGAATGCAGGGTACAGGGAGGGAAAGGTAAGGGAATGCAGGGTACAGGGAGGGAAAGGTAAGGGAATGCAGGGTACAAGGAGGGAAAGGTAAGGGAATGCAGGGTACAAGGAGGGAAAGGTAAGGGAATGCAGGGTACAGGAGGGAAAGGTAAGGGAATGCAGGGTACAGGGAGGGAAAGGTAAGGGAATGCAGGGTACAAGGAGGGAAAGGTAAGGGAATGCAGGGTACAAGGAGGGAAAGGTAAGGGAATGCAGGGTACAGGGAGGGAAAGGTAAGGGAATGCAGGGTACAGGGAGGGAAAGGTAAGGGAATGCAGGGTACAGGGAGGGAAAGGTAAGGGAATGCAGGGTACAAGGAGGGGAAGGTAAGGGAATGCAGGGTACAGGGAGGGAAAGGTAAGGGAATGCAGGGTACAAGGAGGGAAAGGTAAGGGAATGCAGGGTACAGGGAGGGAAAGGTAAGGGAATGCAGGGTACAGGGAGGGTAAGGGAATGCAGGGTACAGGGAGGGAAAGGTAAGGGAATGCACGGTACAAGGAGGGAAAGGTAAGGTAATTCAGGGTACAGGGAGGGAAAGGTAAGGAAATGCAGGGTACAAGGAGGGAAAGGTAAGGGAATGCAGGGTACAGGGAGGGAAAGGTAAGGGAATGCAGGGTACAGGGAGGGAAAGGTAAGGGAATGCAGGGTACAAGGAGGGAAAGGTAAGGGAATGCAGGGTACAGGGAGGGAAAGGTAAGGGAATGCCGGGTACAAGGAGGGAAAGGTAAGGGAATGCAGGGTACAGGGAGGGAAAGGTAAGGGAATGCAGTAACGGGGAAGTGAGTGAATGCAGGGTACAGTGAGGGTGAGGGAATGCAGGATACAGTAACGGGGGAAGTGAGTGAATGCAGGGTACAGGGAGGGTGAGGTGAGGGAATGCACAATGCAGGATACAGGGAGTGGAAGGTGAGGGAACGCATGGTATATGGAGGGGATACAGTACGTTGACGTGTTGGGCACCGTGAAAGAGAATGGGGAAATACAGGCTACCAGCAGATAGTTGGGTACCTGGTTCACTGACTGTAGTGTGCGTTTGAGGCTTGTGTTGCTTCTTTTTTTTCTGTCCTGACTTGCAGTTTGCATGGTCTGTATAGTGATAATGGATAAATATTAATCAGTGGTGTTGCTATGCTCATATACCAGGGGTTTGAGTCTAAAACAAATTTGGTAAACCCTACTCAAAATCCCACACCTAGGTCTTTCTCAAATGCCACCCTTCAAGAACTGCAATATATGTCTCTCAACATATTCACACAGATACGTACATAAAGACACACATGTTAAAACACACAAATTCACAGATGCATACATAAAGACGCAGGGCACATATAGACAGAGGTGCACACACAGACCCAAGCAGACAGAAACAAGTACATACAGGCACAGGCAGACACTGGCACAACCAGACATACACGTACACAGACATACATGTACAGATGTACACAGACATACACAGACAGGCACATATTTTCACACATAGATATAGGTAGACACAGACAGGCACATACAGGCAGATATAGACACACGCTGTGACGGACCACTGGTGCCAAGGGAGTATAGTGATTATAACAATCCATAGAGTGAATATAGCTGTCCCCTCCACACATGAGATGAGGCTCTATGTTAAGGGTGAAGAGGAACTTGTTTAATGGCAGCCACAATTGGCCTTATATGCAGGTTCCCCTGCAAGGGGTTTACTCAAACATATTCCAGGGGCATTCCCCACTGGACTTGAGAGGGGACTGTGACAAAGTACACACTGTAATTAGCAGAAAGAGAGAGGGCGTATACCGCGCCTATTAGTTCAAATGTAAAATATACAAAAAATACATACATATGTTCTTGGATATTCCAATTAATCGTGACCTCAAAAAGAAATTAAGATAAAAAAATAATAGCGCAATACAGCAAATTTTATCTTAAAAATAGATAGTTAGTAACTATGTACAGTCCACTCACATGGAAATGAGCTATGACAGAGCTCTACTGTGAAGCGCTTGGACGGTACAATCCCCGTCTTTGGATTAGTAGTAGTTGCCACAGATGTTTTCAAGGTGCCATATGCGTAGTTGGTATAAAAGAAAAGATAGCAGCAATATGGTGAAGTAAGTCCAAATGGTATAGTAGATAATAAATAGTATTGTACTTACACTTTCCAGAGCATGTAACCTGCTCTAGTGTAAACAGCTTAGGTGGTATGATCCCCACCAAGGATATACAGGATACCAGGAAATGAAGATTGTAAGTCTATTGTAAGTCTAAAAAGTAACAATATTATATTGTTGTTATGCAGTTCACCTTCCCTGTATACATTGCTTGTATCACAACTATCATCTAACACTGTGTTATTATGTTTTTTTATTTTCCCACGGACTATTGCCCTTATCAAATATGGCCGCCACGCCATATTCCCATTACAATAGCCCATACTCCTTTTAGATTGGATTTTGGGGTGAGCGACGTCTGGAACGCTACGCACACCACTCCCTGGTAATGCGTGCGTCCCAAAAGCGCCATAATATCACACTCCCCCCTCCCCCTACGGAAATGCCGCGGCCATTCCCGGCCTGAATTAGAGCATCGCGTCACTTCCGGTGTGACGCGGATGCCGTGTCATTTCCGGTATGACGCATGCGTGTCAGCACCAAGCCGAAACCCGGAAGTCATCTCACCAGGAAATCATCTACTCATCAATGAAGATATATAAATGGACTTTCTGAACATCACACCACACTTCTGAAGAAGCCTATCAGGCGAAACGCGTAAAGTGGGACTATATTTTATATTTATATTTTATAATTCATTGTTTAGTTTGTTTATATTAAAGTATACTTTTAAGTTACTTTTTAGACTTACAATCTTCATTTCCTGGTATCCTGTATATCCATGGTGGGGATCATACCACCTAAGCTGTTTACACTAGAGCAGGTTACATGCTCTGGAAAGTGTAAGTACAATACTATTTATTATCTACTATACCATTTGGACTTACTTCACCATATTGCTGCTATCTTTTCTTTTATACCAACTACGCATATGGCACCTTGAAAACATCTGTGGCAACTACTACTAATCCAAAGACGGGGATTGTACCGTCCAAGCGCTTCACAGTAGAGCTCTGTCATAGCTCATTTCCATGTGAGTGGACTGTACATAGTTACTAACTATCTATTTTTAAGATAAAATTTGCTGTATTGCGCTATTATTTTTTTATCTTAATCTCTTTTTGAGGTCACGATTAATTGGAATATCCAAGAACATATGTATGTATTTTTTGTATATTTTACATTTGAACTAATAGGCGCGGTATACGCCCTCTCTCTTTCTGCTATTCACTCACAAGGTTGGGGAATCCTTGTTCTGTATACTGCTGCCTGATCACTATAGCGAGCGCCTATTACCTTTCCTTTTTCAACACACTGTAATTACATTGGCTCTCAGGTCCAGGACACTCCCACACAAAACAGGATAATACCTCCCCAGTGCCTGAGAGATAATTGGGTCAGGAACTGTAGTAAACTCAATTATCTCCAGGCACAGAAAATATACATTTTAACAACCTCCCGAAAGTACCCCCAAAACACATGGAAACCCCATAAAAGTCACATCCCCTGAAAGCCCTGATCTGGGGGACTAACATATCCAAAAATCATCCAGAGCAGCTCAGGGGTTCGGGATTTCCATGGAGGTCATAATTTGACCAACCGCAGATGAGGCCCTTTCCCCTAAAAGAGTTCCATGAAATCAGACTGTGCAGTCGGTCTCTTTCGGGAGTTTACGATACATCAGAAATACGAATGCAACCAATTCGTATGTACACTTAGTCTGTGTCTCTTGTTCGGGAGTGTGTTTCCACCGAACGTCGCTCTTCTCAAGTGAATCCAGCTGAGTGTACAAAGAGATGGAAGTCCCAGCAGTATTCGTGCTGGCGGGTGTCCGATTATAGTTCTATGAACTTGACGTATGTGTTCGCGGCTGAAGATGGCCGTTGCCACATGTTCATCGATACGAACGGCGGCCACCAGCCGACCGTTTAGAATGTTGCGGTTAGAGCTTGTTAACAAGGTCAATAGGGTTAACAAGTCACACACTCCACTTCCAGGTGGTCCAACTCTTTGTTGGTTCGGCATACGAGCAGCATAATTATAATCCGTTCGGTAAATCTTATATACCGAACCAGACAAGGGAAAAGGCATGCACAAAGCCTTTCCATAGTCCTGAACCAAAGTCTAACACATGGGCAATAGTCCTGAGATAAGAGGCTGGCCAGCAGGCCCCTCAAAAATCCTGTGACGAGGTTCAGTATTACATATCCTATTATTACACACAGGCGTACATAGACACAGGCATACACACAAATACACACCACACAAGTACACTATAAAAAATATTTTAAAAATATTTTAAAAATATTCCATACCTGGTTGTCGGGGTTGGAAAGTGTCCTGCAGCCCGTTTATCCAGGCCAGGCACCGAATCTGTGCGGTATCCCCTCTATGAAGTTCTCCCTCCTAGTCTCCTTGTTGAGTCTCAGCGCTAATGTGCTACTTATGCTCCTGGCTGAGATTCAACATGCAGACCAGCATGGAGGAGCACAGAGAATAAAAATACACTTATTTGGGGCTCTGTATCCCCAAAACCACCACTAAGAGTTTTGTGGCAATAGAGCCCCTGTCAGGGCCTGCCGACACCCCCCCACCCCCCCCTCCCATACCTGTCCTGATCTCATACTTCCCAATTTTGTTAGACATGCACAGAGGGTAATTTGCAAAACTACACATTTTAGCAACTTAGATCTGAATGGAGACATATGTGCTAAAATGGCTGCTTTGGATAAAGATCTCCAATTCAACTGGAGCCTATTTTAGCTCAAGTTTTAATTACTTTAATTTAATGAGCCAAATGTTTGAATTTAGTGAATTATCCTGACACTGTTAAGGTTCTGCTGCCTGACTCTCAGACATATCAACTCCTTAACAAGCTGACAAAGAAAAACACAGAAATCGGTTCAGGTTTTTGAATATATATTGATATAACTCCAATTAACCTTATCCAGTGTTTGCCTAAGTCTCAATTTTAATCTACAATAACTTTATATAGCAAAATAAAAAGAATAAAAATAAATAATAATAAGATTAAAAGAAATACGATTCATTCTATATATGTGACATTTATTTATCTCCCCGTCATGTATTCTTATCACTTGGTATAAGTCCATAACATCCACCATTTTAAATGGTCAGATTGACAGCTTTATATTAAGGGGAGTTGCTGGAGGCGAGGGGTCAATTCAGGCACAATTTAAATAACATTATGACACATTGATATAACTGAAAATGTCATTTAGAACAAGGCCACAGTATCTTATTTCTACAAACTGATTTCTAAGCACATTTATTGTAATTTAGTGGCAAATTATTGTAATTTTTCTGCTTTGAAGCTTTTTTATACACTCGGACACACCAAATATATTCAATTTCCAACCAAAGATGGCATTAGGATTGAAATGAGGGGCCGAGGGGCCGAGGGGCCGAGGGGCTTGGGCTCACAATATTGACTTTTTTCCTAAATAGGGAAACTGTCTATCTACACATAGACTAATGACACACTGCCCTGCACAGCAATACTTGGTTAATTGATATCGTGAAAATTTAAATTTACCTAGAAAGTGGCATATTAGGATAATAGTGAATGCCAGAACCAATGGCAGCCTCCCCATCCTGAGAGTTCCTGGTTAATGACCTGCAGAGCACATCATAACCAGCTATGTGACATCACATCTATAATAAACAAAAGTTGGTGGCCAGTGGGAACTAAGACTGGTTAGAACACCTTATGATGTCATAATATTTTGCCCAGCTTTATTGTCACACTAGATGACAGTAAGCACATTGATCAGCCACAACATTAAAAACACTAACAGGTTAAGTGAATAACATTTGATTATATCGTTACAATGGCAACCTGTCAAGTGTGGGATATATTGGGCAGCAATTAAACTTTACCTAGAAAATTGCACATTAGGAACAGTCATGTGTTGGGAGCAGGAAAAATGGGCAAGCAAAAAGATCTGAGTGACTTTGACAAGGAAAGGGCAAATAGTGATGGCTAGACGACTGGGTCAGAGCATCTCAAAAAACGGCTTGTGGGGTGTCCCCGGGATGCAGTGCCTACTAAAGTGGTGCAAGCAAGGACAGCAGGTGAACTAGTAATATGGTCATGGGCGCCCAAAGCTCTTTGATGCACGTGGGAAGTGAAGGCTCGCCGGTCTGGTCCGAAAAATTTGCTGGAAAACTTAATGCTGATCATTATAGAAGGTGTCAGAAGTGTCACAGTTTGCTGCATATGGGTTTGCTTAGCTGCAGAACGGTCAGAGTGCCCATGGTGGAACCACTTCCACATTTTCCAGGGCTTAACCCCTTAAGGACCAAACTTCTGGAATAAAATGGAATCATGACATGTCACAGATGTCATGTGTCCTTAAGGGGTTAAAGGGTCTGCTGCTAATGTCTTGGTGCCAGATACCAGGGGACACATTCAGAGGTCTTGTGGAGTCCATGCCTCTATGCATCAGAGTTGTTTTGGCAGCATGAGGGGACCTTACATGAAATGAGGCAGGTGGTTTTAATGTTGTGTCTTTTCAGTGTATAAGATCATATAAACATATTGTATAACCAATTTAAATATAAGAGATCAAGACAAATGTATTTATTTCAATAATTTGTTTGAATTTCATATCCTGGCTATTTTACTGATCTTTTAATATATTTGACTTGTTTGATCAGCAGTGAACTTAAACCAATAATACTGAATTGGTGATCAGTCAGATAAGTTAGAGTCATTGTAAACACACAAAACATGTTATTAAATGCTTGTGAATATCCACTTAGTAATTACAAAGTCCAGCACTGTCAAGTTGTTTTTTTGTGTGTTTTTTTTAATATATAATTTTTATTAGGGGTTTAACATCATAGTATCACACAGTAACATACAGTACGTTGTAGCCATAAGAGAGTAGGTACAGTAACAGATTTTGAAGAGTAACTAATAACCATTCACATAGGCGTTCAAACAGTTCTTCAGGGTGTCGTGTACACGTTGCTACCATAGGCTATTCATTTTGTAACTGCTATGGGAGGTGGTAGAGATGTTAGAGCCCAGCGCCAGGTAGTGTAGGGAGTAATGCGTGTGTGTAGGGAAATTGTGGAAGAGGGCTCCCGGGTGTGCATGGTAAGTGCCGGGATTGAGCTCTGAACCTTTATTCTCTAGGACCTCGGAGCAGGCAGGTGTTTGTCTGCCAGTTAGCCTCTACGCTGATACACACGTTGTGATGTCCACTACCAATCCTCTCAGGTTTTTTAAGGCTTGCCAACGTAGCTTGGCCCTAGTTTTTTGAGAGTGTGTGTGTAGTAGGAGGTGGAAGAGGAAAGTAATCTAGGAATGGGGGGGGGGGGGGGGAGGATTTGAGATGCTCTACATTGCACATACTTCAGAGGTTGGCTTCCGTCACCTCGGTGTCACCACCATCCTACCATTTGGACCAAGTGCGGTTATATTTCAGTAGTGTACCGCTGATCGTGTGTGACATTTTCTCATACTGTTGAGTGAGGCTCACTTTGGCAGTCACCGACTGTATATCTGGTGCTAGGGTGGATTTCCATAGGGCGGCTATGCATTGCTTTGCAGCTAGTGTGATGTGGGTGATTAGTGATGCTTCGTGAGCCGTAATACCGTGCGGTAGCATTTGGAGCAGGTAATGCTCAGGGGTAGGTGGCAGGGTTTTCCCTACTTTGGATTTTATCAGGTCTTGGATTTGTTGCCAGTATTGGCTGAGTGCAGGGCAGTACCAGAATATGTGGCTTAGAGTGCCTTCCTGTTGGTTGCATCGCCAGCACGTTGCCTGGGTGCCCGGGTATATTTGGGCCAACCTTTGGGGCGTATAGTACCACCTTAGCCACATATTGTAGGCTGCTTCTACATGGTCTATACAATGTGTAGCCCTTTTCACTAGTGCCATGGCCCCCACCCACCTGTGCGGCTCAAACGTACCATTCAGCTCTCTTTCCCATTGTAACATATAGGATTGTTTTGTCGGTCTGTCTAAGTCTAGCAGGCGGTGGTAACATAGGATAGTGTTTTTTTTTTGGCCCAGGCATAGCATGTCAAATTGATTGTGGGGCTGCGTGAGTGTGGTTTATTTTTTTGACGTCTTCTACTATATGCTTTATACGGAGATATGTAAAGATTTTGCTGTTAGGGAGAAGGTATTTCCTCTGGAGGTCGGGGAATAGTAATAACCCCTCAATTCCCAGGAGGTGTGATATTCTGGTCACCCCTTTTTCTATCCATTCTTGCAGGGGGAGGTCGTGAGTGCGGCGCTGGGGCTGGTCAGTGGGGCGAGGGACTCTATGTTCCCGCTGGTCAGTTTTGGGGCCCATCTTAGCCACAACTGAAGTGACCCTCTTGTTGTCGTGAGGGTTTTGGGATGGCGGGGTTGGGCCTTGGCGGGGATCCACAGTAGGTCACTGAGGGAGAGAGGTGCGCTGAACGCGCTCTCCAGGTGATACCACATTGGGTAGTCTGAGGAGGTCAGAAGGTGTGCCATCTGGGAAAGATTTTTCGCTAGGTAATATTTAGTTATGTGGGGTACTCCTACTCCACCCCCTCCCATGATCATGCTGATGTTCGCTAGAGATACCCTTGGTGGTTTTCTTTTCCATATGTGCGCATTAAGGAGGCTTTGGAATGCCCGGAGGGTGTACTTAGGAAGGCTAATCGGTAGGGCTAGCCAAGATGTGTTTTTGTTGCCCCAGCTCTCCAACCGCCTCTCTATGTCCACCATTAGTTTCCCATGATTATGCTTTATGAGCTTGTGTTTTGAGGGCGTTAATTGTGTGCCTAAATAGGAGAGGGTGTCTTTCCTCCATTGGAAGGGGTAAAGTGTTTTTAGAGACTCAAGTTGGGATCTGGGCAGGTTCATGGACAACACCTGGGTCTTTGCCACATTGTTCTTATAGTAAGAGACCCGGCCGTAGTCTTGTAATAGGTGTAATAGAGTTGTGAGGGAGTCTGAGGGGTTGGTGAGAAAGAGGAGAATGTCATCTGCAAACACTGCTAGTTTTTGTTAGCCAGTTGGGGAGGGGATGCCCGCAATGTTAGGGTCTGCCTTGATTTTGCAGATTAGGGGCTCTAGTGCAAGGATAAAAATGAGGGGCGAAAGTGGGCAACCCTGCCGTGTGCCGTTCGTCAGAGCAAAGCGTCTAGAGATGAATCCGGAACTCATGACTGTAGCTTGAGGGGAAGAGTACAGGGATTGAAGTCCAGTCAAGAATTTGGGTGGGAAGTTAAGCCTGCGGAGGACCTCCGACATATAGCCCCAGTGGAGCCTGTCGAAGGCCTTCTCCGCATCTAGTGCTATCATAAGACCCTGTGAGCTGTCCGAGTTCATGAGTTCCATTATGTCCAGGGCTCGTCTGGTGTTGTCCTCTACCTGGCATCCGGGAACAAAGCCCGACTGCTCAGGTGAGACAAGTTGACATAGACCTTGGCGAATAACTTGGTGTCGGCATTTAGAAGCGAAATCGGGCGGTAGTTTGCGAATGAGTCTGTGGATTTGCCTGCTTTGGGAAGCGTGACAATTGCGGCTTCTAACATTTCCGGGGGTATTTTCCCCGTGTCTAAAATGTGGTTGAATAGTGCCGTGAGATGGGGGAGTAGTAGGTCCTCAAAAACCTTATAGTAGAGGGGGCGGAGCCTGGCAGCCATGCCGAGCGGTCGCAAACTACATGGGCTCCGACGCAAAATGCCCAAATACAGCTGTAATTAACGGAAAAAGCCCTAAAAATCGCCTGCACAACTGCCCCAGAAAAAGGGAGTTTCCTAAGTGGCAACAAGCGACAGGAGTTCCAACCGCAAGCGACAATTCCGCACCGGAGATCGACCCGAGGCCTACAGAGGGCTCGACCGGCGAAACACAAGGGAGGCGGCCGATCCCTTAGCCGCGGCAGTCTTCTCGGCTGGAGGTCTCCCCGGAATACTTTACCTCCCCCCCGCCCGTGGGGGACATCCCGGCAACCACAAGCGACGATCCAGCTACAGCAGCCTGTTAAAAAATGTCGGAGACTGTGAACCCTCAAGAGAAATCACGCATAGACACTGCAACAAACCCTCAAAGCTCCATAGACCACTTCCTACAAAGGCTCGACGAGCATTTTAAGCGGTTCTGGGAAGCCCTAGAGCACCGCCAAGCACAGTTGTCACCCCAATCGTGGGTGTCTGGTAAAGGAGGTGAGAGTCGGAGAGCGGAGAGGACACCCATGGGCCTAGCTAATGCACAACTGCCCAAATCCCCCACTACAGGCCTACCTGGGCCGAGGGCCACCAAGGGCGCGACCCAAAGGCATCGTCCACACAGAAGGAGGGCCCACCACCGAGGACGGCGGCAAACCATCGGGACCCCAGCAACTCCTACCCCAGGAGGAATTCGATCCAGAAGGGTTACCGGGTCCGTGGACCGAAGATGCCGGCCTTTTTACCGGCCCGGGGGTGGAGGGAGAACCTACCTCGCTCTCAACGTGCCACCACCTATGAACACTACCCTACTCCATGGACTATGAGCTGTGACAGGTGCCCAGAACGGAAGGGTAATCCCCACAGGGGCTGCTGCGGAGCCCAGCCTGATAGATCTAACGGCAATTCACAAGCTGTGCCCAGTCAGGGCATTGGGTAAAGTGCCTACGAAGGGGAATTGTCTGACACCAAGTTGCCGAAGCACAAAATATGAGGAGTACCTCACCCGACTACTCTTTGGGCTATGTGACTCAGCTCATGTTTAAATTTACTTATTTATTTTCTTTTCGTTAGCTTTTTACTATGTTTTTCTTTAAGTTAAATACATATGTGTTCTCAGATCGGCTCATAGCCCACAAGCCTCCTCGTGTAGAAGGCCTCAATTAGTTAATCCTCTTCGCATGCTAGACTAGAGGCAAAACTTAGCGTAACCCAGCCTGTTAACTTGCCGCTGATACTTATATACACAGTGAGTTCTTATTGCATACCTGCCCGTTAGCCATGCTCCTTTGTTTTTCTCGTTATGATTGGCATACCAATGAGACATGGATATGGACAAAAAATGGGATACAGCTGAATAACTAGAAAAAAAAGAATATATAGCACATAGTGAAGTACATTAACAATAATTGGATTTAACCCACAAAGATTGCACTCACGAGATGGTGTAGGGTAATGCGCCTTTAAGCCCACAATGGGCTAAAATGGTATTTGCCTTCCACGGATAGGTTGCTCTGTCTTTCACAGGAAATGGAAGAATGCCAGTTGAAATGTAAAAAATGTTTTTCTTTATTCAAAAGGCAATAAATAGCCTTGATAAATTCAATCAGTAAAAATTTTTTTAAAAATAACTGCAATCTAACGCGTTTCGTCCAAACAACTTGGACTTCATCAGAGAAAATTCTGCAGTTTAAACAATCACATAAAATACAAAGCATGCATAATCCCACCCCCAACAGAGTCCCTTAAATACAACCAGTCCGTGTGTTGATTGGAGCATTCTCTCCTGGAACCACTTCTCCCATCAGGGTATATTGCCTCCAGATGGCTCTCATTCTGTAATTCCGCGGCAAAAAGACATAGCCATTTTTCATCCGTCTAGTTCATCTAGGTTTGCGTTCCAAATGTCCGTTTCCGGTTGCGTTCCATGCGCATACTTCCGGTTGCGGACGGCGACGTACGTCGTGACGTCAGCGTTGCGTTCCAAATGCGGCATATGCGTTCCAAGCATGGAACAGCCACTTGAGTAGTTAAATAACTGAAAATAATCTCAAAATAATCGCAATCAGTCATCAGACTTTCAAATTAAAAATAAAAACTTATGAATAACAAAGAGATACATCATCATCCAATAGAGCTATAGGACTTTCATCTTCTGCCAATTGCTATAGTATAAATATATACATAGACTACTCAAAAAAAAAATATAATAAGAAAAATTATATAAATACTATATGTGTACAATTAAATAAATAAATAATTAGATAAAAAATAATAAATATAAATATAAATAAAATTAAAATGAACTAGAAATGAACCAAAAAATAAACAAATAAATAAAATAAAATAAAAATAAAAATAAATAAAAATAAGAATAAAAATAGGAAAAAAAAGGGGTATAAACAAAATTGTGATAATAATAAAAAATAATATACAGTTAAATAAAATAAAAATAAATATAAATAAATATAAATATAAATAAAATAAAATGAAATGAGAACAAAAAATAAAAAAATATATAATAAATAATAAAAGACAAAAAAATAAATAAAAATCAAAATAATAATAATAATGAAAAATGATAAAAAATTAAAAATAAAATAAAAATAAAAAGTAAAATATCAATCTAGAGAAAAAAAACTATGTGGCAGAAGGTGGAAATCCCCCCTTAGATCCAAGAACACCTTTAGAAAAAAATACCCTTATACCATGAAACTGGCCAAATCAACATCTATATTTAAACCTTTGGGTATTAAGGTATCCAATTGGTATATCCAATAGGTCTCCCGTTGTGCTAATTTCAATTCCCTATTTCCTCCTCTCCAGTGGGCGGGCACATGTTCTATACCACAACCCTTAAAATCTCTCCAATTAAAGGCCTGGCATGTATTGCAGTGTACTGGCACTGAATGAGTTGTTATGCCTTTCCTTATATTATTAATATGTTCCATGAGGCGTATTTTAAGAGGTCTTTTTGTTTTTCCCACGTACTGTTTGCCACACGGACACTGCAATAAATAAATCACAAAATCCGTGTGGCATCCAATACTGGACTTCACTGGGAAAGAAATTCCAGAAATATGACTTGTAAATTGAAGAGTTAAGCCTAGGTTCATTCTTGAGCAAGCCCGACACATTTGGCATCCCTTAGATCCCTTTGTATGTGAAATGATTTTCTTTTTAGGGATATCCTTTCTAGGAAAACTGGGGGCCACTAGATCTTTAAGGTTTTGACCCTTCTTATAGATGATAGATGGCCGGTCTGGAAGGATACTTCCAAGAACTGGATCCTGGAGTAATATGGGCCAATGTTTTTTAAGGCACCTGTTAATTTTCCAATGGTCTGTATTGTATTTCGTTATGAATGAGTGTCTAAAATGTTCATTTGGATTATTTTTTGGACGTTTAATCAGTAGATCACTTCTATCCTTATTCCTTAATATTCTAATTTCTTTTTCAATCGTGTTTTTATCATAACCTTTATTCACCAATTTATTTTTTATATGTTTCGCCTGAGTTTCAAAATCTTGAAAATCTTGTGTGCATTTTTTCATTTTTATACATATACCAATGAGACAGTCAGACTGCCCGACACTAGAACTGTTTATCTAGCCTGCTACATATTCATGCTGCACAGACATACACCAGCTGATCAGTTGCATATGACACCCTTGCATCTACCGTGCAAAGTAGCATCCCATATCTCTTCGCATTTAAGCAGCCTGTACACAGCATGTCTTACCTACAATAACCCAGCTTAAGCAAGAACCACATAATACTACGCAACAGCTAAACGAGAACAGTATTAAGCTACTTTAACGATACACTCACACCACACCGTTCAAAAATGCTTACAAAAACTACTAGTCTGTCAACCTTATACACGTAGATAAGCGTGTTGCCAAACATGTTGACTCGTACAATGCTTAATGTTGTCTTTCATGATCCTTAAATGATAATATCGTGCTGAGTTTAAATAAGCCACGAAAATGTTTTTAAATGTTGAACATGAATACGTCTGTTATGGCTATTGTGACAAAAATAAAGAATTAAAAAAAAAAAACCTTATAGTAGTGAGTGGAGTAGCCATCCGGACCTGGGGCCTTGTGTCTCGGGGTGTCACGTAATGCCCTATTGCCCTATATATCTCGGTGGGTAGAATCGGATTTGTCAGTGCTGTGGCCTGTTCCGTGGAGAGCTGGGGAAGGTGTATCCGATCTAGGAAGGTGGTGATGTTCTGAGGAGTGGGCTGGTGCTGAGTGGGATCCCCGGAGAGGTTGTATAGTTTTGCGTAAAAGGCAGCAAATTAATCTACAATCGCTTTAGGGTTAATAACTTTGGTTCCATGACCATCCTTGACATAGGGGATTTTTACCTGGGAGATTCTTTCCTTAAGCTGATAGGCCAGTAGTTTACCCGCCCGGATCCCCTGCCTGTAGTAGGTTGTTTTCATCTTTCTGATGGCCCGCTCGACTTGTTGCATTTGTAGTGCTTCTAATGTGGTCCTAATTTTGTGGACCTTTAGTCTATGGGGTTCAGTGGGTGAGGCTTTGTGTTGTGTTTCGGCCAGTTTTAGATCCTTTAATAGGGAGTCACTTTTCTCAGAGATTTGGTGCTTCAGTTTCGCCCCCATTTGTATGAGTGCGCCTCTCGTGACTGCCTTATGGGCTAGCCATGTCGTGGTGATGTTTGTGTCTGTGTAGTGATTGTCCACAAAGTAGTGTGTTAGGGATCTCCTGATCTCAGAGGCCCTCTCGGGATTGTCTATGAGGGACTTGTTGAGTCTCCACTGACCCCGCCCTCGGACTGGATGTAGTGTGGTAAATGATGATATGAGGGGGGCGTGGTCCGACCAAGTTATCGGGGCAATATTGACCTCCGCTAGGGTATCCAGGGCTATAGTGTCGACCAAGCACATGTCTATGCGAGTACTGGGCATGGACCCTGGAGTAAAAGGTATAATCCCTAGAGACTGGGTAAAGTGCCCGCCAAGTGGCATGTAGACTATGGACGTGGAGGAGTGTCGTCAGTTTGTAAGTTTTTTTTTTTTTATTCTTTATTTTGTCTGTGCACAAGATAATACAGAGGTTCACGATGCCACAACAGCATAAGCAAACAGTGATAACAATGTGGAGCATATACATGGCATGAGAAAGTGGCACAATTTTTAAGTATATTAATACACAGGCTAGTCGTGTTTGTCTAAATAGAAGTCACAGGAGTTAAAATAGATGCAGGCATAAGACAAGTAACGATAAAGACTTCGCTTGGTATGTGTTAGCATGGAAACAAGATTAATAGGCAAAATTTTAATTATTGAGGGATATACATAGCATGTTCATTTCGTTTAGTTATATTAGCTGAGTTAGTGAGCTCGATATAAACAGTGAATAACATACAGGCTTTTGCAGGCTAGTCTCGCTTATCTGTCAGGGTGCTCATACTAAATCTGATGCTGTGCAATCCATACTGTCAGTGACAGGTTATAATAATCCCTGCTCAAGGCTAGATATTTACATGACAGACAGTAGGGCATGCATGTAGGTGGCTGTACAGACTAGTGGTAGCCTACCACAAGACATCATATCTGTCTGTAGGGAATCAACTGAGAGACAATATGTGCATTTTGCTTCCTGACAGCAGGCTTGAGAAAAGGAGATGAAAATAACTATTCACAGAAAGCAAGGTATAACTCTTTAAACTAGGAAGCAAAGTCATCGATTATAATTACGATAAGCTAATTGACAGTATTAGACCTCGTTGTGAGTTCATGTTAATTCAGGTATTCCTTCCCCTTCGGCTGCCCCGGTCTCTCCGGTGGCAGGAGCGTGGAGTTGCGTGTTAATCGGCAGGGTCGGGCAATTTGGGGAGGCAGGGGGTCAATTCTTAAAATGGTTCAGTTATCATGAGGTAATATGAGTCCCTGCTTGGAGGGGGCGACAGTATGCCACTACCGGAGGTTGTATGTCCCGTGCCTCCTGCCCCGTGTCCCAGTGAGTCCTCTTTAGCCTATGCCTTCAGGGGTGTTTCCCAGATTTTGTATGCCGTTTAGGGACTCACCCATCCCGACCGCCAGGTCTGAGTGTTGCAGGTACAACCTTGGTCGCTTGCTGCGGTGTGGACAGACTGCTGTTTCTCCAGACGCACTTGCCGGTACAGTGCGGGTCCCTCCCGTGTGGGAGCGCAAGCTCTTCCCGGCTCTCGCAGCGGGACGCTCTGTAGTTGCGTGCATAGGTGCGGCTTGCCTTGTCTTGTGCCGGGTGGTAATTGTTTTCAGGCGCCGCCATGTGTGTGCCCCCGCCCGCCGGAGAGAGCATCTTCTTCGACGCCATGTTTGTTTGGCGCGTGTTGCTTTGCTGGGTGAGTAGTCTGGACGGGAGCAGCTTGATGGTGCCAAAGGTGGGTCTGAGACCCGAGCATTGGAAGTGCTTAGTCGGTCCTCAAGCTTTTTCCAGGAAGCAGCAAAAGTGGCGTCTAGCCACGCCAGGATGTCGGTCTCTCGCGTGGGGCCTGGTGTCCCGCTTGTAGTCTCCGCCATATTGGTTTCAGCTTGGGTCTGTTGTGGCTGCTGCCTCAGCCTCTGGGGTGGTCCGCCTGGGACTGTGATGACCCCCGCCGGTCCGTAGGGGGGGGTAAGGGCCCACTTTCTCGCTTGTAGCTGTTGGAGGCGCCAGGGGAGCCGCCGTCTCCCCCGCGCCGACCATGCTGGCAAGCCTTGAGGTGTACCTCGGTGGTTTCTTCGTGTTGTGCCACATATTTAGTATTGGTGGGTAGCCCCCGGTATCGCCCTTCCGTTAGGTGCTCTTGTGAGGGATTTAGGGTATGTTGTAGGCTTGTAACCAGGGGATTTAGTCCAGAAGAGCAGGAGCAGCTCTTTTCTGCGTCCTCTTGGTTCTGCTGTCAGGCCCCGCCCCCAGCACTGTCAAGTTTTGTTCACCAGGATGTGAATTTCCATAAATTCAAAATGAATTAAAAATTTTAGGTAACAAGCTACCTAAATGGAAAAATCTGTGAATAAGCTTGTAAGAAGCCAAATGGCCACAATCAGTGGAATAAGATACACCATCCTTTGTGTGAAATTATAAAGTTACCAGTTCCCTTTATTATGTTTATATAGCACTATGTACAAAGAGTGGGACAGGCAGGTATCCAAAAATATCAATTAATGTTTCATATCGCCATGTATGTGCTGTTACGTCATTCTGTCAGCATGTTTTGAAAGTGATGAAAGTGTTCTGTAATTTTGGCTGAAATACCACGGGTTCCAGGGTCTCTTAGTGTCCCTTAGTCACCGCTTCTCTAATCCTCCGCTGCTCCTGGATTCAGCTACAGCAGTGATATTAGCCCTCTGGAAATTTGTAAAAATTCCCCAATATAGTGGACAAGACCAGTTGTATTGGGTAATCTGAACTTTATTAGGCCACACTAGGCTTCTTATGCAGTGCCCCTAGCATGGGGTTTCTAATACAAAATCACAGGGGTTTCCTTCCCACAAGCCATTGTGTTTGAGAGATAATTACCAGATTTTACTAATTTCATGACTTAAAGTTATGATTTTATTAAGAAAATGGCGGCTCATATTATGCTTTCCTCGGCAGCAAGGAAAGGATATTGAAATATTCAAAGAAAACAAAATAACATGTACCCCAAAGGGTTAAATACATTATAAACATATTATCCAATGATAATGCTCCTTGCACCATAATGTCCCATGTGATCTTAAGCCACTCCTTTCTTGATGTGCCGCCGAACATCTCAACAGACCAGAACCATAGGCCGAATTAGATGTGAAGATCCTTGCTTCCAAATAATTGAACCATAGAACCGTGGTTCAAGGAACCGTGAAACAAACGCTCAAACTTTCATGAAACTACTGGTATCGTTATAGAGGACCAATTATGAGGCTGTAAGAAACAGAGAAATAAGTGGTAAAATATGCTCCAGGACTGTAATTACATCAATACATCCACAATTTAGTAATTATGTATCAAAATGTCTATTGTAAACATTAAATTAACAGGAATTAGGTAAATCAAAACATAACCAACAATGTCATGGAGGTTAAATGCCCATTAGTGACGTATGGAGGGCGCAACTTACCTTTACCGGATGGGATAATACTCGCCTCTGTGTCCTTAATAAAATCATGACTTTACGTCATGAAATTAGTCAAATCTGGTAATTTTATTAAAGGACACAGAGGCTCATATTATGCTAGTTCAAAGCTGTGTCACCACCGTAGAAGAAAAAAAATACGAAAATAAAACTCCCGAAAAGTAGATTCTCAGGACCAATCAGCAGTGAGTAGGAGGTCTTCCAATCTGCATCCCAACGAGAAGGCTTTTGATGCTATACTGCCTCTAACAGAGTGTGCTTCATACGTGGAAGTGTCAATGTCAGCTGATGTCATAATCCATTTAACCCATCTAGATAACGTAACCGTGGAAACAGGGCGATGTGGATGTCGAAGAGTTATAAACAAGTCAGGATATGAATTGTCACGTATTGAAGATATCTGGTCTTCATATTCCTTGAGGCAATCCACTGGACATAGGTTGATATTATGTGGAAAGGCTGGATAAAAAAAAATGATGTAATGGATGGCTTCGTACGTCTAGAAATGTTAAAGGTAACACCATCTGGAACGTGTTGTAACGTGTTGTAAAGGAACGTGTTGTAACGTCCAGTGCACGAACATCTGAAACACGTTTACAGGAAATTAAGCATAATAACATGACCAATTTAGCCGTGATCTGTTTGAGTGAAAGGTCTTTATTCTGAGGCCAGTTATCAAACAATCTGAGAACGATGTTCACATCCCATACCGAGGAATATTTAGGACGAGGTGGACATGCAAATCTGATGCCACGAAGCAGTTGACACACTAAGGGGCGTTGCCCTGCTGGGAATCCGTTCCTACCTTGGTGGCCTGCCGATATATCGGATCTATAAAGATCCACCATACGATATGCCAATCCGCGTTCAAAAAGTGAAGTTATTCCTGGAGCCCAAGCTCCTGCCAAGAGATCCAGAGTTGTTCGTGAAAATTCTGTGAGGAGACCGAATCCCCGGAAAGGAGCCAAGCCAATAGCCTGAGATGCCCCTGGAGTAGAAGCAGATGAATGTTTCTGTTGGAGTTCAGCAAAAGATCAGAGAAGACCAGGAGTAATCTCGGGTAATCTATGGACATTTCCATGAGCATAGGGAACCAGGGCTGAGCCATCCAAATGGGCATATGAGAATTAGCGAAGTCCGGTAACGCCAGAGGTGGAGAAGTGTCCAGGCAATCAGAGCAAATGGAGGAAAAGCGTAATGTCAAGTGTTCGGCCATGAGTGTAGGAAAGCATCTGATGCCAGAGCGTCCGGATCGGGTCTCCAACTGAAAAACCGTGGTAGTTGGGTTTGGGTCCTTTATATAATTTTAAAGTCTGTGACCAGGCCCATAGTCTGTGGGCAGGAGGCTAGCTGTTATGCCTCTCCAGCAGGCTGTGGCACGGGAGCTTCCGTGACAATCAGTGTAGCGGACTAACCCCTGTACAAGAGTCTGCCCCGGTTTCCTGGAGGGGGCTGCTTGCCCAGTGATTATGGTCCCGGGAAGATGGGACACTTTAAAAACAATAGCTGGGTTTAATGGGATTTTGTATGGCACTACTGGCCCTTTAAGAACCAGCCAAGGACATATACTATAATATTGCAGAGACTTTGGAATATATAACTTATGCAGCAAAGGACATTGAGCTGTCTGCAAAACTGGGTGTTTAAAATGCTTTTGGTACTTTGCTGCTATATATATATCTTCAGTGTATGAAGCATTTGTTTGATTGTCCTCATAAAACTATATTGACCCATTGCATTCGTCGTACAAACTAAATCTACCGAACACCAGACCACTCTGATACAAAGTGTGGCTTCAATCAACCTCCCAATTCGTTTTATTACCTCTTAAGTGGAAACTCACGAACGCTCTGTTAAGTTCCTGGGTGGCCGCCATTTCAGGAGTTTTACACGTGGCGGCGGCCATCTTAATCTCCCGAACAGCGGTGTTTTGCCGTTGAGTGTCTGGAACTAAAATCGGACACTCGACTAGGCAAACACCGCTGAGACCTCCAGACTTCCATAAATTTGTGCGGAAACTACCGAACGAGCTGCCGTTCGGTAGAAAGATCAATGCAAACATGGGGATTCACACGAACACCAACATAGCCATGGATGACAAACATATTGTGACTTTTATTCCGCGAACGGAGACCGTCCGCAAGGCTAAAACTTATGGAACTATTTTCGGCTACTGTTGCCTGTGCGGTCGGTCAAAACTTTAAACCCCCATAACTCCCGAACCCCTGGTCCGATCTGGGTGATTTTTGAATATGCTATTCACCCAGATCAGGGCTATCAGGGGATACCACATTTAGGGGTGTACCCTATGTATTTGGGGTACATCTAGAACTTGGGAAAAAATATGTACATTTTAATTCTGTTAACAGATAAGCTGATGGGAGGAGATGTGTGGGTAGAAATAGCCCCAATGAAAACCAGCATGCATGTAATTATGAATTTTTTTATTGGGGGTAAATCTAAAAACAGCTTGCAAAACCTGCAGTTCTCTTGTCTGCAGCCTTTGCAAACCCTCCCCTTCTAATCCTGCCCAGACTTTCTGTAGCTGTCCAATCACAGACTTCCCAATACAGCTCAATGAGCTTTGCAAGGCAGGTACCCTAAGCAATTGATGCCTCTTGAGTTTAGTCTCACTGAACTAACCAAACCAGGAAGTAACATAACCTGTTGTCTACTTGAAGAGCCAGGGGGATGTAACCAGGTTAATTTTTTAAAAGTGTCCATTTCTATTGAAAAGTACACACTTTTGACACATAAAGCTTTTTAACTAGCTAACGTACTTTAGGGATCTGGAGTGTCCCTTTAATTGCACATTAATCCCACATATTACTAGGCAGACATTTCAAGTTCTATAGAAGGTAAGTGCTCCGGATAAACATGGCGACCTGGACACTCAACCTGCACAGTCCTAGATTCGAAGGACAGTCCTGAACGTTGTTCCTTGTCCCAATATAATGGGTTTGTTCTCTGGTGTCCTCTTACAGTACAGTGAAAACCGTATGATTTTGTGTGCTTGATATAAAAGCACAAAAGATACTATGTACCTTGTATAAGAAAAATGGCCACCCACAATAACTTTTTAAATTGATATGTACATCTCACAAGTCAGAAAGGAATATATATATATATATATATATATTTTAAATACAGTGATGATATAGAATAAGGTGCGCTCCAAATGTATACTTATCAGTTTATATCCATATAATAAATGTGTACATAGTTACATAGTTACATAGCTGAAAAGAGACTTGCGTCCATCAAGTTCAGCCTTCCTCACATATGTTTTTTGCTGTTGATCCAAAAGAAGGCAAAAAAAAAACCAGTTTGAAGCACTTCCAATTTTGCAACAAGCTAGGAAAAAAATTCCTTCTTGACCCCAGAATGGCAGTCAGATTTATCCTTGGATCAAGCAGTTATTACCCTACATTGAAAGATTATATCCTTGAATATTCTGTTTTTGCAAGTATGCATCTAGTAGCTGTTTGAACATCTGTATGGACTCTGATAAAACCACTTCTTCAGGCAGAGAATTCCACATCCTGATTGTTCTTACAGTAAAAAAACCTTTCCTTTGCCTTAGACGAAATCTTCTTTCTTCTAGTCTAAACGCATGACCTCGTGTCCTATGTAAAGTCCGGTTTGTGAATAGATTTCCACACAATGGTTTGTATTGGCCTCGAATATATTTGTATAATGATATCATATCCCCTCTCAGGCGACGTTTTTCTAAACTAAATAGGTTTAAATTTGTTAACCTTTCTTCATAGCTGATATGTTCCATTCCTTTTATTAATTTTGTAGCCCGCCTCTGCACTTTTTCTAGTGCCATAATATCCTTCTTTAGAACAGGTGCCCAAAATTGCACAGCATATTCAATGTGTGGTCTTACCTTACATGAAAAATAAAACACATGACAATAATAATGCAGAACAATATGATACTGTATAAAAAATTATACATAAAAAGATAAAGACCTATAACCTGAAGATTTTTTTAAAAATGGTATGAATGTCAATTTCTATGGATAATCTGGAAAACCAAGGGGGAAAGGGAGTGTTTGATTGAAGTATTACAGCTAAGACCTTGTAGGATATAGAGCCCAAGATCGGCTCCATTGATAGCACACAATGACCAATACTCTCTGGATACAAACACCGGACTTGTTTCCTCGGGGACTCTTTGATACAGCTGAAGCACCTCCTAGTGGACCCAGATAGGTAAGTGTAAAGCTTGAATATTATTGTAGTGGCAACGCTCAGTGTGTATAACCGTAGCTGTCAGGTACAGCCCAAATGGCTAATAATTTGTTCAGAACAATCTCACATTAACGTCCCGATAGCAGAAAAAAGATCAGGTGTCATGGGTTCGATTTCAATAAAAATATATTTATTTTCACAGATCAAACATAAAAATAAATCAAAAAGCTATTAAAAACAAGCATTGGAAGTGGATATACTAGCAATGTGTTAGTTTAGCCACATGGCTAATCAATGCAAAACCTCCCCTCACTTCAACCACATACCTCGAGACGCGTTTCGCACTGAACGTGCAGTTAAGCATAGTGGGAGTCATAAACTTTAGCGCCAAAAGTTTCTTATCTCTGTTTAACAAACCATACACCAGTCTAGCACAGAACTCTGGGTTACATTTACTAAAACAACAAAAAACTTTATTTAAACTTAAATGTGAGCAACAAACCAACAGCCCAGTGTTTATTTCAATTAGTGGCGTTACTGGACCATCGTAGTGGCACAAAATGGGCACATTAATGCTATACATATCTATATATCTTATCTTCCGTTATAATGTCTCCAAGCTCACCATGTTGAATGAAAACCTGCCCGTTTATTTCTTACTCAGTCCTTGGTCAATCCTATAAAATATCATAAGTAGTGAAAGTATTTCACACTTTCTCCACCTCGATTTCTCCTGACCTAAGAGACAGAGCAAGGGTAGTCAAATGGTTTGCAAAATTGAAGATTTAGTCTAACAGTGCAAGGTGTCGTGATTTCTAAGCCATAATCACAGTCACGTAGATCTGTCATTAGCATGGGTGTATCTGTCATAATCACAGGCACATAGATCTGTCTTTAGATTGGGTGTATCTGTCATAAGCGCAGGCTCACAGATCTGTCATTAGCATGGGTGGACCTGTCATTAGCACAGATCATTGGCACAGGTTTCTCTGTAATTAGCAGAGGCATGTTTTGTCTTTTGCAAGGTTATCAGTTCCACCATATTCATCTAGAGGCACATACATTGTTCATGCTGATGGTCACTACAGGAACAGTTCTGCCCTGCACTATGTGGAACGTTGGCTCCCCCCCGGAATTCTTTGAAAACAATAAATGGCCACAGGATGACAGAGTTCAAGAAGCCTAATCTCGAAGGAATCTCAATGAAACGGCCTTGATTAGTTAAGCGTTTCTCCTCTTGCAGCACATGATTGCTACATACATTCTGGACCCCAATTTTAATGTGCTGACCATCAGCATGAAGAAATGATACGTGACCACAAAACGTGGATCTGCCACAAACATCTAGCACGTGTCTAGTGTGACTTTTGTTACAAAAATAATGATCTAGTTATACTACTAGAATTCTACTCTAGCCTTTTATAGAGAAAACATCCTACGTTAGTCTATGTACAGGGTCACGAGAAACGCGGTATTCTCAAATACTACACGGCATACTGTATTTCTTATTAATTAGGTATGATTATAATACTAGTGCGGAGAGGCCATAAACCACGGAATACTATGTATTCTCATTAAATGAGACCTGTCACTTTTCTAGAAATTAAATCATTAAGTAAAAGATTGTAAATTTCCTGTTAAATTTTTTTCACGTGCTCTGTTTGCTTTTGAACGTATTTTAAGATTTAGCAGCTGACATCACAATCCAGTTCTGCTTGCACAACCAGAGACACATTGCATAGAGGAGGCCAAACATTGGGCGTTGTGTATAAATCGTGTTACGCTCAATTGTATTATGTTGTTCTAGGACCTTTTTTTCTATGTATGCCTATTTATTCCCTTTGCCAAAATACTCCTTACTGTGCCTCTGCCATCGCTTTATTTTTCTAATCCATTTTGTTTTTGTTCACAAATGTTTGACTATCAATGCACATTTCTTTTCCAGCAAATATTACCGCCATTCTCAGGAATTATGGTTATCTTAGCAAGTAAGCACATTTCACGGTCTTACTTTTTTTTTTACAATGAATAAAAAATTCTTCAAATCTCAAATGTGCCTTTTTCCCCCTAGTGATATTACTAATTTGTCTTATTATGGTATTGAAATGCAATAGTAAAATCATCAGGAAAAAATGGATGAATAGAGCGTGCCAGAAAGACCAATGTTTTTGCATGTTACTGAAGAGGCAGAACAAAGTCACCAATGAATAAAGGTTACATGACATAATATAACCGTTCTATCTCTATGAAAATGGAGGTGGCACACAAAACTTGTGCAAAGAGTAAAGGAAATACATTTACACATAACCCTCATTGCTTCTGTTTCTAAAAAGGCACCAGCGCTTATCACTCGCCCCCAGCTAAATATTCCTCATAAATTAGCGATAGAGAGAAAGGGAGCCAAGGCAGTGGAGTTGGGCACCGGAGCCCCAACATTGGGGATAAACCATTGCGATAATGGTTTAACTCCTGAATGTAAGACTGTGCCTGAGCACTCCTGCCTCCAAAGCAACTCAAATGAGGTTGTTATGGTAGTGGGAGTGTTTGTTTAAGGGCTACTTTACCCAAAATCCATTAAGTGACTTCACCTCCTGGTAAGTGACATACATTTTTATGCTTTCTCTAGTAATTGATGTATGCCAAGCTATGCACTTTGAGATTTAGTAGACCGTTATTAGGAGTTGTTAGTGTTTTGTTTTCTTTTTCTTTTTGGCTATTTTAGAGTGTCAGAAGGGTGGTCCCGGTACTGCACAAAAGGCACCCTGCTTATTGTTTGTTCCATTGGTCTGCACCTCCTACAGTATTTGTGGTATCACTATGTGCCTATATCTGGGGCAATAACATTTTGACCTGTTAGAACATACTTATAAGTTGAAGAAAAGAGAGAAGTTGTATGGATATAATTATATTGTGCACGTTTTTACCCATACGTAAGTTTAAAAGGAACTTTTTAAAGGTACTTTTGTGCTAGTTTAAGGTTAAAGTGAAACTAAAGGTTTTCGAAATTTTATTTCAATGACAGAAGAAAACTTTAAAAATACTTAGGGATGCATTCATTAAATTTCATATTGCAGGGAACTGAAAAGCAAATTGCAAAATTCACACTAAAATAGCTGTATATCTCCCAAGTGTCCCTATTAATGCCAAAATCCCCCGGTCCCTCTTTTCTATCCTAATGTCAGTGTGTCTGAGAGTATAACACAGCTCCACGGCAATAATGCTCCCAGTAATGTGTCTGAGTGTATAACAGAGCTCCACAGCAATAATACTCCCAGTAATGTGTCTGAGTGTATAACAGAGCTCCACAGCAATAATACTCCCAATAATGTGTCTGAGTGTATCACAGAGCTCCACAGCAATAATACTCCCAGTAATGTGTCTGAGTGTATAACAGAGCTCCACAGCAATAATACTCCCAGTAATGTGTCTGAGTGTATCACAGAGCTCCACAGAAATAATACTCCCAGTAATGTGTCTGAGTGTATAACAGAGCTCCACAGCAATAATACTCCCAGTAATGTGTCTGAGTGTATCACAGAGCTCCACAGCAATAATACTCCCAGTAATGTGTCTGAGTGTATCACAGAGCTCCACAGAAATAATACTCCCAGTAATGTGTCTGAGTGTATAACAGAGCTCCACAGCAATAATACTCCCAGTAATGTGTCTGAGTGTATAACAGAGCTCCACAGCAATAATACTCCCAGTAATGTGTCTGAGTGTGTAACAGAGCATCACAGCAATAATACTCCCAGTAATGTGTCTGAGTGTATCACAGAGCTCCACAGCAATAATACTCCCAGTAATGTGTCTGAGTGTATAACAGAGCTCCACAGCAATAATACTCCCAGTAATGTGTCTGAGTGTATAACAGAGCTCCACAGCAATAATACTCCCAGTAATGTGTCTGAGTGTATAACAGAACTCCACAGCAATAATACTCCCAGTAATGTGTCTGAGTGTATAACAGAGCTCCACAACAATAATACTCCCAGTAATGTGTCTGAGTGTATAACAGAGCTCCACAGCAATAATACTCCCAGTAATGTGCCTTTAAACTACAATAAATGTGTTTACCGATCAGTGTGTGTAAATAAGGCACATTGTTCTTGTTCCAAATTACATTTTAATTGCATAAATTATTAGTGAGTAACCTAACATTTCTCAGAACAGTCCCACCTGTGGGAACACCACTATTCACACTCCTAAAATTAAAGTGTCCCTATTTGTACATTTGAAATATTGGGAGGTAAGAAGCCGTGACTACAGAGGAGTTGGAGATTTTTCCAAATTGACTATTTTTGCCCAAGTTCTGCAATGTATTTAATTTGGCAGCAAAGTTCTGTAACTGAAAATAGTGGGCTTTATATTCCTAGACTAAGTTAGGTATTTTATTTATCTATTTTACTTTACTTATTTATTTATTTTTTAGTTTTGCTCCAATTACCGAAATAAAAGCAAACAAAAAAAAGTATTTTTATTGTATTAAAAATAAATATGCAAAGGCATGGCTATCCTCTATGCCTCACGGCTTTTCTTACACATTCTCCTAATGTACTATGAAATAATGAAAAAAAATCCTGGACAAAGATTTTTTTTAGAATGCCTGTGAAGTTCAAACTTAGACAGTCTCCTTTCCAGGCACTGTATTGGAGCAGCCTAAGCTGTTAATAGTTTAAAAAGCTACGCTTAGCAGCAGCTGTTGTAGGACCTTGTAATATGATTGTCATGCAAGAAACAACTGCATTAAAATTCGAAATATTTAAAAATTAAAACAAATACAAAATGTTTATATCTGAACTAGCATGCTGTGTATTTACTACAATAAAGTACGTATGTATTTCGTGGTTAGTTAGTTTAGTTAAAAAAAAATACTTTTCACTCAGTTTGAGCTTTTTACTAAGGTTTATTCACTAAACAGTGAATTGTTGTAAATTAAAAACTTAATTGAACAACTCAGGCTAACGGGTGTGATTTATATTGGCATTTAATATCCAATACAAAGCGTCCATTTTACTCGGCTATGTGACACTATTGGCTGTTATCAGTGCTACTGCCCTCACAAACTATTCATTTCTGTATTAATCACACTGCTCAACATGTTTTGTATCAATCTGAAGCTCCACAAATTTTAGTATAGACAGTGCTGGCTGTGCTTCCCCTTATGTGGCAATGATCAAGATGTAGCATGGCGCCATTTTGGAATGCTTGTGAATAAGCCAATTAGGACACAGGAAGATTTTAGGTTGCCATTTTGTCACAGGAACTGCATGAAGCTATAGCTTAAGAGATGTATACACCAATCACTGGCGAATGGATAGCATTGAAAAAATATTAGCTAAAATTGTTGTGCAAAATGAATTCTCCAACTCCATATTTCCTGAGTAGCTACTTTAGCTGAAGTATTGCAATTCCCTTTTCAGTGATCTGCAGTTACGGTTTATTAAATTAACCCCTAAAACAATAAAAATCTGTCTGAAAATGAGTCTGCTAAATAAATACACTAAAATACGACAAACATAGTCTCTTATTGAACTTCAAATCCCTCATTGCCAGCCACTGGCCCTGTTAGGCACCTGGATGCTTGTATTTGTATAAATCTGGATTATATAAAGTTTGATTGTTATACTTACTCCCAGATAGTGGTAAAGTTATTTGGGGTGCATGTTCTAAATCAGTACGTGAGGAGAGCGGTGGGGGTGCGTGGGGTTATCGATAGGGCCCAGGGAGAAAAGAGTTAAATAATACAAAGGAATGTTTGAAGTTTTGGATAAAAAAGGAATGCGAGACAGCATGGTGGATAGGCATTGGCTCCAAAATCAGCTTTCTTTCACTCTGCGTCTGAGAACAAAGTCAAAATTTGCTGATGTATTCATAGCGTAGTACACGTTAGCTGAGTCCGGGATGGTCAGTTCTGCAGATAAAAAAATGTAAAAAAAGTTATTACTGGGTATTATGTACTACTCCACAACTCACACAATTATTCTTTAACGTGTGAACTGTCGGGAATTCAACGTTAATTTAACATTTTAGGCAAACATACGCAATTGGAAAAAAAATCTGCAAGCCAGTAATGTTTTCAGTTTGGCTATATTGGAACACATACTCAAAATCCTCTTTCAATTCACTTACAATTTCTGACAGGTCACACATAAGTCAATAACCGAGAGTTATGCAATTGGGATGATTGGGGCCTGAGAGACTTCGCAGAGAGTTCTGCTGAAGCATCATGGGTAATGCAGTCCACAGATATTTGCAGTGCCATCAATTATCACCGGTATTCAGCGATTATTTGTGTAGATTTTTTAGCTTTTTTTTTTTATTTTTTGCATGCAGTCTCTTTAAATTGGGCAGTGTGGGCCCCACAGATCCAGATTGCCCGAGTTAGCCACAATAAGCTCAAACCCTCTTTCCTTTTCCATATAGACATACAGCGCCTTACCTTTCCCCTCGGATAATATCTGTACCATCTGGAAATCGTCCGGTTGACACGATTCTATATTGTGCTTGTGTAGAGCTCTCTGTATTACAACACGGGATTTGTCCTGGCTAGTGAGCTGTGTGAGAGAATGAAACAGTGTTAGGGATCTATAAAATACACAAAGACAAATAATTAGAATGTACTGCAATACTCAGGGAGAGCTGGGGAAAAACCCACAATGCTTTGCAAACACACATGGGCGCAGCGACCCAACAACGCTTAGCAAAGCTGCTGGTTTTAAAAATCTCACTTATTAGAACACTACTGAATAAACTGATTGCCGCTAAATCAGCGAACAAGCAAGATTAGAGGCAAAAAATGTTACCTTTTTATGTAAGGATCTATATTTTGTTATTATAACATTTATAGTAATAATAAATTCTGAATCTGAATTATACATTGAAATAAAGATAATAAACAGCATAATACATCGAACAAATTTTAGAAAAAAAACAATAGAAGGTACTAGGAGCCTCGTCCCAGAGGCTAAATTCCAAGCTGTAGATATTAATGTGAATAGAGAAGGACTGCAGACCACATACAGCACTCACCAATATACTCTTATAAAGGTTGCCATGTGTGTTTTCCATACTGACACGAATGATACAGAGATCAGCAATCTGCTGGTTATAAACAGGGAGCGCGCAGGATGGGGAAACAGGAGAACGAGGAGAAGAGACAGGGCGCGATAAATCATCACGGATTGGAGTCGCTGGTGGGGTGAGAGGTTCTGTGAAATTCTGTAACAAAAAAAGTACATAGCTTGTTAAAATAACCCGGCTCCTGAGTGCGATACTCCTCTAACGTCTTATTACATTAACCCGGCCCCTGGGTGCCTTATTACCCTGTAACATCTTATCACAGTAACCCGGCTCCTGAGTGCCTTATTACCCTGTAACATCTTATTACAGTAACCCGGCTCCTGAGTGCCCTATTATCCCTGTACTATCATATTACCGTAAAGCAGGTCTCTAGTGCCTTATTGTATACTGTAATACTGTTTAACAGGTGTGAATTGAAAGGTCTAATTACCTGGCTTGAGGCAGATTCAGCTGGGATTAGAGCAGCAATCAGTCCTTCATCAATCTCACAGCTGCTACAGGATCCTGAAGGAGACACACGCTCACCGTTTAACTTAGGACCAAATACTTCAGAGCCTAGCAACAAACTGAGAGAAAGATAGACAGAGAATGTTATAATTAACCAGCCATACATTTATACAAGGTCTAGCTGAGCTACATAAAAAATAAACAAGTGAAAAAAACTAAACATACAAACAAAAACAACTGTGATATATAAAAGCAATACGACATTAACATTACATATGCATAGTCCGTCGCCTTTCCGGCATATGCGTGATAAACCCCCCAAAAATTACAAATACTCGGACACCATTTTTTGGGAAAATCATCACAGCATTATTAATATATATAAATAAGTTAAAATAATTTAAGGTCATTGTCACATTTACATAACATTTCCCCCCAACTCCTTTAACAATACTACGCCCGACAATGACACAACACAATAAGTAAAACCACATTTTCACATATAATTAACATAGAAACATAACCATTGCCACCGAGGGCATTGGTTTCTAGCTTTCCTCTATGTAGGGGCATACCGAGATAAACCCTACACACACCAGGTTCGGAGCTACCTACGAGCTCGAACCTACCACTATTCTTCCAAACCAAACTGTTCTTAGCAAACCAACCTATTTTCCCTCAGGACAAACAACCTACACCCCAACTTCTCTATCCATGAGAAGCAGATTCTTATTGGTGCAGAACTGCATGTTTCCGTACAAGCGCAATAGCGTCCCTATGCTTACTAATGGGAAAGCATTGGATTGGCTGAGATCATCAAGTTTTATGATTTTTAGCAAGGGAGGTGAAGCCAGCCAAGGCAAGACCGGCGAGACGTGGGACAGAAGTTGAGTAAAATCACTTTTTCAGAGCGATCTGAGGGGGACCAAAACAGTCGCAACAGCACTATAGTGTCGGAAATACATGTTCGTATTCCTGACACAATAGTGTTCATTTAAGAGGAAGGATTGATTGACAGCACTGCATAATGTATTCTCTATGCAATAATGGATTATTCAGTAACGTGGACGTGGCAAATTATAGGCAAAATATCCAAAATCGAAAAACTCTTCAACTTAGATATTCTTTCTAGTTTGGTTATTTTTGTCAATTCTCCACCAATATTGTGAATAAACCCCAGTAATAAGCAATAAGCAGACAGTGTACTTACGAGCTGAAACGTTTTGTGAGTTTCCTGCGGATTCGGGGGGAATTCGGACAGGAATCAGCAGGGGGCTCAATGGTACGAGAGATCCTGTAACTGGAAGAGAGATCAAGGAAAAAGTTATATTTATGTTTTGTTAATAACCGAAATCACCCCAAAAATTGCTGGTACCATTACAAGTTATAAGAGTAAGTTAAAGATAAATCTCATTATTACAACCAAATTATTAACTTTGTATTTCATTATATACAGCCCCATAATAATAACTCTACAAAAATAATAGACGTATATTTATAATGGTAATATATCCATGATAGAAGCCGTATTATAGCAGGAATACGAGTATCCATAAAACTCTCAATATAATTGTTTCCCAGTGAAATGATCATCACACCTTTGGTCCTCCGTCAACTGTCGGTGAGCGTAAAATGACTGGATAAATTCTGGCTTTCGTGTCAGGACATAGTGTCGGCATGTCAGCTGCAACTTCTGGATCTTAGCCAGAACCTCGTGCTCCTAGAGACATGGGGCGAGATACAGGAGGATGCTTGAAAATCTTAGTTTGTGGGTCTCTATGTGTTTGTGAGTATGTGTAACTGTGTGCATGCTTGTGCATCTTTGTAGAAACTGTTTGTTTCTGACAGCTTGTGTATCAGTTTGTTGCTTGCGAATTTGGATTCCTGCACATTGTTCTGCCTGTGTCTGATAATAGTGCAAGTTCGTGTATTTTTGTGTGATTGTTTGCAGGTATACCTTTGACTGTATCTAGTGCTGAGTACATGTACATATATGGATATAATGGTGTTAGAATCACTGTAATTGTGTACACTGTGAGTGTTTATCATACAGGTATTATTAGTAGCCTGCGATAACTTACCTTACGCCTCTTTTCGAAGTTAATGAGCCCACCCTGTAAATTGTCAAGAGGTTTAGATGTACATAGAAAGAGAATATAGAAAAAAAATATTTTACACAATATACTGTACGGCATAATTTATTTATTATCACTATACAACTTTATTATCCCTATATGCTAATGTCACTGGGTGCAAAATGAAACATCCAGAGGAATGGAATGGATCTAAACAAAGACTTAGAATTAGATAGTCAAAAGTAGCAGCTGTATTCACACAGATTCAGCAAATGAGACCCTTCTGGGATCACATACAGTATCTCACATAAGGGAGTACACCCCTACCAATTTAGTAAATATTTTATTATATATTTTCATGTGACAACACTGAAGAAATGGGACTCTGCTACAATGTAAAGTAGTAAGTATACAGCCTGTATAACAGTGCAAATTTGTTGTCCCCTCAAAATAACTCAACATACAGCCATTAATGTCTAAACCGTTGGCAACAAAAGTGAGTACACCCCTAAGTTGAAATGTATAAATTGGGCCCAGTTAGCCATTTTCCCTCCCCGGTATCATGTGACTCGTTAGTGTTACAAGGTCTCAGGTGTGAATGGGGAGCAGGTGTGTTAAATTTGGTGTTATCGCTCACTCCGTCATACTGGTCACTGGAAATTCAACATGGCACCTCATGGCAAAAAACTCTCTGAGGATCTGAAAAAAAAAATTGTTGCTCTACATAAAGATGGCCTAGGCCAGGAGTAGGCAACCTTTTAGTAGTACAGTGCCAAAACAAAATCTTGAAGTCCCTTGGCGTGCTGGTCCTATTTTTAAAATTGAGGTGTGTATGTTGCCGTATTTTGTTTGTGTTATTTATGGGTGCTGTGGTTGCTTTGTAGTGTTGTATTTGTGCGTATGTTAGCGGTTTTATTGTATATGTCTGTGAGTAGTTTGTGATATTGTTTATGATACCTATGAATGTGGGGTCTGCTTGTGGAATTCTGTTTGTGTGTGTGTGTGTGTGTGTATGATATGCCACATAGTGTGTTTGATGGTGTGTGTATGTGTGGGGCTGCTTAGGCTGTTTTATGCGAGAGTCTATTTGTGGGATTGTGTGTGTGTGTATGTGGATTGCCAGTGATGTTATGTTTGTGTGCGATGTGTGCAGGTCAGGGGAAGGAGCTGCGATAGCTGCTGCAGGCTACTCTGCTCCAGTGGTGATACCCATTTACAAATGCAGGGAGGAAGTGATCGGAGATAACTGACTCTAAGTGCTGCAATGCATAAACAAAGGATTGTCCCTCATCACCTGCAATCACTGCTCAGTTTGCACTATCAGATATCTTAAGTACCACTGGGACTCCTGATAGGCCAGATCATGTTTGTCTCTGGCAGCCTTGAGTGCCGTGCAAAGGCACACTGAGTGCCATGCATGGCACACGTGGCAAAGGTTGATGACCCCTGGCCTAGGCTATAAGAAGATTGCCAAGACCTTGAAACTCAGCTGCAGGGCGGTGGGCAAGACCATACAGCGGTTTCACAGGACAGGTTCCACTCAGAACAGGCCTCGCCATGGTCGACCAAAGAAGTTGAGTGCACGTGCTCAGTGTCATATCCAGAGGCTGTCTTTGGGAAATAGACGTATGAGTGCTGCCAGCATTGCTGCAGAGGTTGAAGGGGTGGGGGATCAGCCTGTCAGTGCTCAGACCGTACGCCGCACACTGCATCAAATTTGTCTGCATGGCTGTTGTCCCAGAAGGAAGCCTCTTCTAATGATGATGCACAAGAAAGTCTGCAAACAGTTTGCTGAAGACAAGCAGACTAAGAACATGGATTACTCCGATGAGACCAAGATAAACTTTCAGATGGTGTCAAGCGTTTCTGTCGAGAACCAGGTGAGGAGTACAAACACAAGTGTGTCTTGCCTACAGTCAAGCATGGTGCTGGGAGTGTCATGGTCTGGGCCTGCATTAGTGCTACCGGCACTGGGGAGCTACAGTTCATCGAGGGAACCATGAATGCCAACATGTACTGATGTCATCATGGAGCAGCAAGGCCGCCATCAGAAATTTTGGGGCCCCTAACACAGCTCAAGGTCTGGGCCCCCAGGGGCCCGCCTTAAGCCCGCCCACAGGACCCACCTCCAAATCCCGCCCACAGGAATACACACACAGACACAAACGGACACAGACACACACAGAATGATACACACATACTAACAGATACAAATACTGAAACAGACATACACACATACAGGCATACTGACACACACATACTGAGACACACGCACATGCATAAGGAGATACAGATACACACACACACATACACACACACTGACATACATACTCACATACACACATGCTGACACACACACACATACACATGCAGACATACATACATACTGATATATACATACTGACAGACACATACTGGCATACATACATACATATATACATCCACATACACATACTGGCATACATACACACACTGACACACACACACACACATATACATGCAGACATACATACTGACAGACATACTGATATATACATACATACTGACAGACACATACTGGCATACATACATACATACAGGCATACATACATACACATACTGTCATGCATACATACATACATACATACAGGCATACAGGCATACATACATACACATCCTGGCATACATACATACATACATACACATACATACATGCATGCATACATACATACAGGCATGTGATGCACATACTGGCAGTATGATACACATACTGGCAGACATACATAGGCATACATATACATACAATTCATTTTTCAGCCACCCTCCTCTTCTGTACCTTTGCATTGCAGGAGGGTGGCTGGGGATGATGGGCGTCGGCTGCCTCTCCTCTGCCTCTCCTCTCAGCCTTCAGGTTGCATCCTCCTTCCCGCGCGGAGTAAGCTGGGAGGAAGTGACGGCTACTTGCGTTGTGGCTGATTTTTTTTTTTTAAGGGGCCTGGTCGCGCTATTACAGTGCTGACTGGGCCCCTGAAGATAATAGGACCCATTGGGTGGCCCATCAGTGTGTAGGCCCCGGTGGAGATGCACCGGCGGCAATTCTGCCGCTCCATGTGGGGCCCGGGCGGCCCGTGACAACTGTCATGGTTGTCACTCCCTGATGGCGGCCCTGTGGAGCAGTGGAAGAGGGTTCCAGTGGCTCAAAGTACTCAAAGTGTACTCACTTTTGTTGCCAACGGTTTAGACATGAATGGCTGTGTGATGAGTTATTTTGAGGTGACAGCAAATTTACACTGTTATACAGGCTGTACACTTACTACTTTACATTGCAGCAGAGTGTCATTTCTTCAGTGTTGTCACATGAAAAGATATAATAAAATATTTACAAAAATGTGAGGGGTGTACTCACTTTTGTGAGATACTGTGTAAAAGCATTAAAGACCAGAGCTGATTTACATCCCAGGTATTATCATAGGTACAAGTAATATTGAGCACAACTGGCGTTCGGTTATTTTTGGAATGGAGGTGAAGTATCGCACAAGCTGGTTGGGATATGGATAAAGTGTGTTCAACTGGCATCAATTGGCTGAGTGTGGAATGGGTACCCAGAGAATAATACAATCTCACCTCCACAAAGTCTGGTAACGCTGTGTCCAACATGATGAGGTCTGTGAGGAATGTCCCCAGGTATGGCACCGTTCCCTGCGTCGGTCTCTGCATCAGGAAAAAGTGACAGCTCTTTGAAACAAGATCACATAATAAAATGAGCCTATAATTACTGGGATCTAACTGTAAAAATAAAGTAAATATATAAATTTTAAAAATAAGGGAATTATTACTATGGAGAATATTTTTTTCTTTTTTTAATCTTACCGCAGAGTGGACCTGGGATGCTGAGCGCCGGAGAGGGCGTGGCTCATTGCGCGCACTGTGTGTTCTACGGAGTGGAATCTCATCCTGAAATTGTAAAGATAATTAGCACATTAACACTAGCATGTAAAAAAACACTTATTATATTATGAGCTTATTGTAATTATCTACTTTATACCGTGCAACGTGTTCACAGGGCCGGCGCTACCTGTAAGGCGGACTAGGCAGCCGCCTAGGGCGCCCCTTGGGAAGGGGCGCCGCCAGGAGCGCCGGCCCCCCTAATGCTGCAGCCGCCCGAGCGCTCTGTAGAGAGCCTCAGGCGGCTGCAGCTTTGCCCGGGCTGGTGCGTCCATGAGGGCGCACCGCCCGGGCACAGCATGAGGAGAGGGAGGGGGCTGACAGGAGGGAAGCGCTCAGCGCTCCCTCCTGTCACTCCCTCTCTGTAGCGTGACCGAGCGCAGTATAGTCCGCCGGTACAGGGAGCATCTGTCTCCTGTACTCGGACGGACTAACAGGAAGTGAACACTGGTGTTCACTTCCTGTTAGTCCGCCGGGTACAGGAAACAAAAGCTCCCTGTACCCGCGGACCATGATACAGAGCTCGGCCACGCTACTATAGAGGTAGGGGAGGGTGGGGGGAATAAATAGAGAGGGGGGGGGAGATAAATACATGGAGAGGGAGGGGAGGAGGAGAAATCAATGAAGAGGGGGGGGGGGGAGAAATAAATGGAGAGGGGGGGGGAGGAGAAATAAATGGAGAGGGAGGGGAGGAGGAGAAATCAATGAAGGGGGGGGGGGGGGAGAAATCAATGGACAGGGAGGGGAGGAGGAGAAATCAATGAAGAGGGAGGGGGGGGAGAGAAATAAATGGACAGGGAGGGGGGAGAAATAAATGGACAGGGAGGGGGGGGATAAATGGACAGGGAGGGGGGGAAATAAATGGACAGGGAGGGGGGAAATAAATGGACAGGGGGGGGGGATAAATGGACAGGGAGGGGGGAGGACAGGGAGGGGGGAATAAATGGACAGGCAGGGTGGGGGGAATAAATGGACAGACAGGGAGGGGGGAATAAATGGACAGACAGGGAAGGGGGAATAAATGGACCGGGGGGGGATAAATGGACAGGGGGGGGAAATAAATGGACAGGGAGGGGGGGAAATAAATGGACAGGGAGGGGGTAAATAAATGGACAGGGAGGGGGAGGGAATAAATGGACAGGAGGGGGAGGGAATACATGGACAGGGAGGGGGGGGATAAATGGACGGGGGGGATAAATGGACAGGGAGGGGGGGGGAAATGGACAGGCAGGGTGGGGGAATAAATGGACAGGCAGGGTGGGGGGAATAAATGGACAGGCAGGGTGGGGGGAATAAATTGAAAGGGGGGGGGGATAAATTGACAGGGAGGGGAATTGACGGGATTAGGAGGGGGAATGAGAGTGGGGAGGGGAGAAGAGAGTGACAACGGGGGAGACGAGAGTGACAAGGGAGGGGGAGAAGAGAGGGACACGCAGGGGAGAAGAGAGTGACAAGGGAGGAGGGGGGAGAAGAGGGGGGAGAAGAGAGGGACAAGGGGGGTTGAGAAGAGAGTGACGAGGGAGGGAGAGGGGGAGAAGAGAGTGACAAGGGAGGGGGGAGAGATTGACATCCATCACACACACACAATGCACCCCTTGCACACAGAAAAACACACAATGCATTACACACAGACACACACACACAAGCAATTCAACCCTTACACACAATGCATCTCTTACACACACAGAAACACACAATGCATTCCTTACACACACTCAATGCACCCCTTACAGACGCACACACTGCATCCCGTACATACACAGAAACACTCATTGCAGCCCTTACACATACAAACACAGATTCACACAATGCATTCCTTACACACATATCAGGACATCCCCTACTCCTGTGAACAAACTAATTGGTGGAACATTAAGGTGGACCCTGGGGCCCAGACCTTGAGCTGTGCAAAGGGCCTTAAAAAAAATGGAGCCTTCTTCCTGTTCTCCCAGAACACAAACAGCCTCCAGAGAGCCTGTTCTACACCAGACCAGTGGAGCCAGACTGCAGGTAGAGCCCATCACCATCCTCATCTGATTGTAAGTAGGCAATCTAGTATATTATTCGTGGCACTAATCTCTAATTTACCTCACATTAAAGGGACACTTTAGTCCCCAGAACCACTGCAGCTTAATGTAGTGGTTCTGGTGTCTATAGCCTGTCCCTGCAGGCCTTTTAATGTAAACACGGTGGCACTGCAGCACTTGCGTTAGTTAACATGGGGCATTGTGATGTCATATCGGGGGGGGGGGGGGATGGGGGGCGGCAAACTTTACTTTTGCCTAGGGCGGCAAAAATCCTTGCACCGGCCCTGCGTGTTCATTATCAGTGTATAGATACTCAGGATTATGATACAGCGCAGTGTGTTCATTATCAGTGTATAGATACTCAGTATTATTATACAGCGCAGCGTGTTCATTATCAGTGTATAGATACTCAGTATTATACAGCGCAGTGTGTTAATTATCAGTGTATAGATACTCAGTATTATTATACAGCGCAGTGTGTTCATTATCAGTGTATAGATACTCAGTATCATTATACAGCGCAGTGTGTTCATTATCAGTGTATAGATACTCAGTATTATTATACAGCGCAGTGTGTTCATTATCAGTGTATAGATACTCAGTATTATTATACAGCGCAGAGTGTTCATTATCAGTGTATAGATACTCAGTATTATTATACAGCGCAGCGTGTTCATTAACAGTGTATAGATACTCAGTATTATTATACAGCACAGCGTGTTCATTATCAGTGTATAGATACTCAGTATTATTATACAGTGCAGTGTGTTCATTATCAGTGTATAGATACTCAGTATTATTATACAGTGCAGTGTGTTCATTATCAGTGTATAGATACTCAGTATTATTATACAGCGCAGTGTGTTCATTATCAGTGTATAGATACTCAGTATTATTATACAGTGCAGTGTGTTCATTATCAGTATATAGAATAGATTCTCAGTATCATTATACAGTGCAGTGTGTTCATTATCAGTATATAGATACTCACTATTATTATACAGCGCAGTGTGTTCATTATCAGTGTATAGATACTCAGTATCATTATACAGCGCAGTGTGTTCATTATCAGTGTATAGATACCCAGTATTATTATACAGTGCAGTGTGTTCATTATCAGTGTATAGATACTCATGATCATTATACAGAGCAGTGTGTTCATTATCAGTGTATAGCTACTCAGTATTATTATACAGTGTGTTCATTATCAGTGTATATATACTCAGAATTATTATACAGTGCAGTGTGTTCATTATCAGTGTATAGATACTCAGTATTATTATACAGCGCAGTGTGTTCATTATCAGTGTATAGCTACTCAGTATTATTATACAGCGCAGTGTGTTCATTATCAGTGTATAGATACTCAGTATTATTATACAGCGCAGTGTGTTCATTATCAGTGTATAGATACTCAGTATCATTATACAGAGCAGTGTGTTCATTATCAGTGTATAGCTACTCAGTATTATTATACAGTGTGTTCATTATCAGTGTATAGATACTCAGTATTATTATACAGCGCAGTGTGTTCATTATCAGTGTATAGATACTCAGTATTATTATACAGCGCAGTGTGTTCATTATCAGTGTATAGATACTCAGTATTATTATACAGCACAGTGTGTTCATTATCAGTGTATAGATACTCAGTATCATTATACAGCGCAGTGTGTTCATTATCAGTGTATAGATACTCAGTATTATTATACAGCGCAGTGTGTTCATTATCAGTGTATAGATACTCAGTATTATTATACAGTGCAGTGTGTTCATTATCAGTGTATAGATACTCAGTATTATTATACAGCGCAGAGTGTTCATTATCAGTGTATAGATACTCAGTATTATTATACAGCGCAGTGTGTTCATTATCAGTGTATAGATACTCAGTATTATTATACAGTACAGTGTGTTCATTATCAGTGTATAGATACTCAGTATTATTATACAGTGCAGTGTGTTCATTATCAGTGTATAGATACTCAGTATTATTATACAGTGCAGCATGTTCATTATCAGTGTATAGATACTCAGTATTATTATACAGCGCAGTGTGTTCATTATCAGTGTATAGATACTCAGTATTATTATACAGCGCAGTGTGTTCATTATCAGTGTATAGATACTCAGTATTATTATACAGTGCAGTGTGTTCATTATCAGTGTATAGATACTCAGTATTATTATACAGCACAGTGTATTCATTATCAGTGTATAGATACTCAGTATTATTATACAGCGCAGTGTGTTCATTATCAGTGTATAGATACTCAGTACTATTATACAGCGCAGCGTGTTCATTATCAGTGTATAGATACTCAGTATTATTATACAGCGCAGTGTATTCATTATCAGTGTATAGATACTCAGTATTATTATACAGCGCAGTGTGTTCATTATCAGTGTATAGATACTCAGTATTATTATACAGCGCAGTGTGTTCATAATCAGTGTATAGATACTCAGTATCATTATACAGCACAGTGTGTTCATTATCAGTGTATAGATACTCAGTATTATTATACAGTGCAGCATGTTCATTATCAGTGTATAAATACTCAGTATTATTATACAGTGCAGTGTGTTCATTATCAGTGTATAGATACTCAGTATTATTATACAGTGCAGCATGTTCATTATCAGTGTATAGATACTCAGTATTATTATACAGCGCAGTGTGTTCATTATCAGTGTATAGATACTCAGTATTATTGTACAGCACAGTGTGTTCATTATCAGTGTATAGATACTCTGTATTATTATATATGAATGTATTTTAAACCATGCAGAGTGATTACCTTGTTTAAAATCTCCCGACTCATTTCGTGGTTATTTTCATCAGAGAAAATGGCGGATAATTTGTGGAAGACCATCAGATTATCCCTAGATTAAAAATATGAGACAATGAGAATCTAGCTTTGTAGCAGCTCCTGTCTGCCTGGTTTTTGCGGTCTGGTGAGCAGTGTGTCTGAGGAGGGAACTATGCGCACACTGTACCTGCTCACTGACGCCCATGTTCTCTTCAGTCTGTAGATGGAGTTTGACTGCAGAGCTGACAAAATAGCTCTAAGAGAAGAGAAATTGCGCAGGAACCGGCAGTGCTGAAAAAGAAAGACAATGACACTTAATTTCTAATATCCATATTCTGTACCTGTACGGAAAACAACAAACTCCATATAATGTATCTCCCTCCTGTCTGTGTCACCCTGTGCTGGGAGGGATAGACTCCATGTCCCATAGCTCCCTCCTGTCTGTGTCACCCTGTGCTGGGAGGGACAGACTCCATGTCCCATAGCTCCCTCCTGTCTGTGTCACCCTGTGCTGGGATAGACAGACTACGTGTCCCATAGTTCCCTCCTGTCTGTGTCACCCTGTGCTGGGAGGGACAGACTCCATGACCCATAGCTCCCTCCAGTCTGTGTCACGCTGTGCTGGGAGGGACAGACTCCATGTTCCATAGCCCTCTCCTATCTGTGTCACCCTGTGTTGGGAGGGACAGACTCCATGTCCCATAGCTCCCTCCTATCTGTGTCATCCTGTGCTGGGAGGGACAGACTCCGTGTCCCATAGCTCCCTCCTGTCTGTGTCACTCTGTGCTGGGAGAGACGGACTACGTGTCCCATAGTTCCCTCCTGTCTGTGTCACCCTGTGCTGGGAGGGACAGACTCCATGTCCATAGCTCCCTCCTGTCTGTGTCACCCTGTGCTGGGAGGGACAGACTCCATGTCCCATAGCTCCCTCCTGTCTGTGTCACCCTGTGCTGGGAGGGACAGACTCCATGTCCCATAGCTCCCTCCTGTCTGTGTCACCCTGTGCTGGGAGGGACAGACTTCATGTCCCATAGCTCCCTCCTGTCTGTGTCACCCTGTGCTGGGAGGGACAGACTCCATGTCCCATAGCTCCCTCCTGTCTGTGTCACCCTGTGCTGGGAGGGACAGACTCCATGTCCCATAGCTCCCTCCTGTCTGTGTCACCCTGTGCTGGGATGGACAGACTCCATGTCCCATAGCTCCCTCCTGTCTGTGTCACCCTGTGCTGGGAGGGACAGACTCCATATCACATAGCTCACTCCAGTCTGTGTCACTCTGTGATGAAAGAATGATAACAATAATGATATCACACCTGTGCTATGCCAATCCATTTCTCTAGCACCTTCGCTCTCTGCTGTGGTCTGAGCTGAATATCATTTAGCACAGATGCTGTTACACACGCTGTCACTGCATTAAACTGAGCCACAGTGGCCCTAACACTGGGGGCCACGTGTCTATTTTCCTTCTTGTCACGTTGTGACCAAATACTGCCGAGACAGTGACACGTTTGGAGCCTCTGAAATAAGTCCTGCAAAATAGACAGAGTAAAAGTTACATGCGAGAGCGGGTTTCAGGTAGTTACACTATATAATTAATAGAACTCCTAATATGCACAATAACAATGGCTGAAAAGGACAGTCAGTGTTTAACACATCTCTTTTTTTTTTACTGTTGATCGAATAGTAGACAACAATCACAATTTTTCCCACAAAATGGTAAAACAATCCTTTGGGACTTCAAAATAAGATTTCCCTCTGGATCGAAAAATGCAGCAATATAAAGGAAACCAAAACAGCCCTAAACCTTTGTTTAAACTACAGATCCCATGATTCCTGGCCAACCCATGGGTGGATAAAAAATGGTGGTCTATAGATAGAATATAGTCATGGGAAATATAGCTTAATGGCAGCTTGAGAAATCATTTCTACAGGTTGGGGATGATAGGAATTGTAGACCAATGATGCAAGATTGCACCTCCCCAAATTTTATATTTACTATCCACACATCATCTTTCAGATAATCTGTAAAGCAGCCCGCCAGTGTTAGTTAGATTTGAAAAAAAAAATAGCTTTATATCTGTTTATTTGGAACAAAGACAGCCGCTTGGATCAGCAGTTAAAGATTGGTTTTTTTTTTGGTAACTTTCTAGGCAAACACACTCTGTTTCTTAGTGTTAGTGTAAGTTAGTGGCTACTTATTAAATAGGTAAACTGGGCAGTCTGTTGATTTCTTTAAATTGGTTGATTATTTAACAGATAATATTGGACGTTTAAAATGAACTCGACTACCGCAAAATTAAGACTTCATTGAGCGATAAATACAAACAGTAATCCGTCTGTGGTTTCTTCACCAAATATATTTTAAATAATGTGAACTTTTTTAAACTGAGGTGAAAATAATACTGTGTCTTTAAACAGAGCTATTTGTTATAGGCAGCATATTATAAAATGCAGATATATAAATAAAAAACCTCTAAGATACAGACCGTATTATAAACAGAATTAAATACATCACTTTTGGGAGTTTTATCTACTAAACCCCTACTTAGGAAGCTCGTATCCTGGGGAAGTTGACCACAATTGTGTAAAAAACTATCAAGAAAACTCTTTGCTTTTAAGAATGACTCATATTATCAGATGAACTTGATAGGAAATCAGGACTGTGCCACCAAAATCGAGACTGTTTGGACAGCGCAAAACGTTTGACAAAGAACACGGGTGACAATGTTACGAGAATATGCCTACAGAATGACCACAAGTTAACATGCATGTAGGGATTTTTTACTCTAAAATTGGAAATATGGAGTATTGCAAAACGTTTGCAAAATGTATGGCAAAACAGCTGAGATGGGAAAATATCCAAGAAGCATTTCTCTATTTTGGCAATTCTCCAAAGTTACTGGTTTACTCAATTAACTCAACAAGTATCCAGAAAGTACTGTGAGGCCTGGAGTAAGCAATGAGGCAGCAAGTCAAACATTATCCGGAAAGCTAGCTCCTAACTTTTTAAAAAAAAAGAACACAGTGATCCAAAACACGTTTCTCAAAGATCAGTGAAGCAGAGCAGGTTTTCTTGAGTCTTTGCTGACATCAGGGAAAATGTAATAGCTAGTTTCTGAAAAGTGTTTTTCTCAGTATACAGAATCCATATGATGTGTGTGATGTAGATTAAAGGGATGCTATAGTCACCAAAACAAATTTGGATTAATGAAGCAGTTTTGCTGTATAGATAATACCCCTGCAGTTTCACAGCTCAATTTGATGCCATTTGGGAGTTAAATCACAATGTTTATACAGCCCTAGTCACACCTTCCTGCATGTGACCTGCACAGCCTTCCAAAACACTTCCTGTAAAGAGTCACCTAATGTTTATACTTCCTTTATTGCTAATTCTTTTAACTTTAGAATTTCTTATCTCCTACTCTGTTAATAGATTGCTAGACCCTACAGGAGCTTCTTGTGTGTGAATAAAGTTCAATTTACAGAGCAGGAGATAAAGACTTAAAATAAGTTAACATGCAATTGAAAGTGAAACCATTTTGTTTCACAGCCAGGGGAGGTGTGGCAAGGGCTGCATAAACAGAAACAAAGTGATTTACCTCCTAAATGGCAGATAACTAATTAATGAGACTGCAGGGGCATGATCTATACACGAAAACTGCTTCATTAAAGTTCTTTTGGAGACTGTAGCGTCCCTGTAAATAATCAAGTAGGAAATAATAAGAATGAATGACAAATACATGAATTGCATGCGCACACTTACCACATCAATCAGGGTAAGTTGTTCGGCCACTTCCTGGGAGGGATAGGACAATAATTCGGGGATGTTTCCTGAGGCCTCGGCGCTCTCCTTGTTGTGTTCTGAAGGCTGCGTGGAGAGTTTCCATTCTAAATTTACGGAAAAATCAGTTATCACAGGAATGCTGTGTTACCCACAGGTTCCTGGAAGAAATGAATCTTACCTTGCAGAGTCACGTCTTGTTTTCCTTCTTCTTCTAAACTTTGTACCAGGTGAAGAAGGTGATTTGCGGTCTCACGGCTATCATGGGTTAGGTAGGACGAGATGAGATGTAGGCATTGAGGGGTATCTAGAAAATCCTGAGGATGTGTCTCTAACCAGGTCTGGAGGATGCCCCGGATAACCCTGAAATGAAGCATAAGAGAATGGTTCTATTGTGGTGCATTCATCTAATTAGGAGTTATCTAAACATTTTAGGATTTAAGAGTAAAAAAAACAAAAAAACAACCCAAACGTAAATTCTGAAACTTGTATTAGGATTTGATCAGACGATTACCAAGGATTGCTCACTAAGGACTTGAAATAATTATTGTTGTATGATGCATTTTTATTAAATGAAGACAAACACAACACAAAAATAAATGAATGATCAAGTCAATGAACACACACAACACTCAGCCACTACACACAACCCTCAGCCACTACACACACAACATTCAGCCACTACACACACAACCCTCAGCAACTACACGCAACACTCAGCCACTACACACTCACACACAACATTCAGCCACTACACACAACCCTCAGCAACTACACACTCACACACAACACTCAGCCACTACACACAACCCTCAGCCACTACACACTCACACACAACATTCAGCCACTACACACACAACACTCAGCAACTACACACAACACTCAGCCACTACACACAACCCTCAGCCACTACACACTCACACACAACATTTAGCCACTACACACACAACCCTCAGCAACTACACACAACACTCAGCAACTACACACAACACTCAGTCATTACACACACAACACTCAGTATCCCCACCCCCCATACACACAACACTCAGCCACTACACACACAACCCTCAGCCACTACACACTCACACACAACATTCAGCCACTTCACATACAACCCTCAGTCACTACACACTCTCACACACAACACTCAGCCACTACACACAAAACTCAGCAACTACACACAACACTCAGCCACTAAACACAACACTCAGTCACTACACACACAACACTCAGTATCCCCACCGCCCATACACACAACATTCAGCCACTACACACACAACGCTCAACCACTACACACTCTCACACACAATCCTCAGCCACTACATACACTTGCACACAAAGACACAACACGCAGTCTCCCCTCCTCCCCCAATATACACAATACTCACTGAAACAGAGCATAGGGCTCTAAGAGGGGACCCTGATCTGGAATACTGCTTAGGCCCCTGGGCAATCTTAATGGCTGATTATACAATATGATATTATCATGAAAACCTAGCTACGGGGATCTATTTATTAACTCAGCCACATAGGAAATACATGGATAGCCAATTATTCTGGCTGGGAAAGTTTGATCCCTAGCCCTGTGATATCAGTAGTAGTTTAGCAGTAATTGCCCGGAACGTTTTGAACATAAAAACAAAGCTCAGAATGTAAAATTACCAATCCATTTATAAACTGGGTTAGCGGATGTTTTAAGGAGAGGCATAATTAATTACAAAATCATGTTGACTCCTACTAATTATATTATTGCATAAAACAATATCCTGAACATACTGACATTACAATCCTTTCTCTCGTTATATTTGATAGACCTACAGATCCAGTATTACCAGACTGCGATCCAGTTTTAATTCACACCCATATCTTCCCACACTAACACTATACCTACCTGCCTAGGAGCCATGGCTAGTATGTCACCTGATAACAGAGGGATTTCCATACACCACTGTCAATAATCATAACTCCAGAAATAATAGGCTATATTCTCAATGAATACGTGGATATTCTGTTAAAGCACTGTGACCTCTCAATTTTCACACTGACCTCTGTACACGCAGGACATCTGGAACTGGGCTTCCAGGAGGAAGAGTTTCTTCATTGCCCACTTTTTCTAAGCGTCTGTAGAGAAAAACAACTTCAGTTTATCATCTGGACAGCTCTGAGGTGGGATCTATCCGTCCATCCAGGGTAACTCTTTGTAAACAGCCACCAGGTAATTTATTGTTTATAGCAGGAATTTTAATGCATCTGTATAAAGGTGCCTTGCCAGTAGTTGGGCCAACAAATGTACACCAGAAGTTATCAGATACTGTTGACTATCTACCCAAAATCACCTTATATCCCTTAAAAAAATGGCAATAACAATGAAGATGAGTGGCAAACATATGACTGATGGGCATTTAAATACCCTCAGTCCATTTACACCTCATTAATCCTACCTCTTGCTGGGGGTACGCACAATTTTAATTTCATGGTTCAATTTCATTTTATTTTGTTTTAATATCAGGCTCAAAGGTTTACTTTTTTATTTCATTTAAAAAAAAAAAAACTAATTCCATTAGTTAAAGTTCACTATTCAAGGGCCTCAAGTGAAACGGTTGGATAATCTAAGAATAGTTGCATTGTCTTTAGCAAGAGGAGTTAGTTATGGGGATAGGAGGATTTTGATCTCCATTTGGGGGTCTGGGATGAGCAAATACTGGATGTAAATCCAGTTGTATGCACAACAAAATAAAGACAGACCTCATTGGAAGAGAAATGAAACATCTATGAATAACAAAAGAGTAAAACGTTTTCCCTCACCTGTCCAACAACAGCTCCAGCACCTTCTGGGGGGTTGTAAAGGAACGATATGTGCTCAGGAAGGTAGGTACGTAGGCAGTATCAGTTCCTTGATATTCTACCAGGAGGTTCTCTACCAGCTTCTGAAGAGTTCCAGCACGTAGACTTCGAACTTTACAGGTCTTATAATGAACATAACCAGGGCAAGAAGGAACAGCCTAGGGGTAACGGGGAGTGGGTTATATGGGGAAGACATTACGGGGAAATAACACAGGATAAAGAGGAAAAATAGGTGGAGAGTAGGCAATAGTGGAGGAACTCAACATGGACCAAGAAGAGTAAGAAGATGGTTCAGAAGATGTCACACAATTGTTAAGAAAGGGAGATAGGATGAGTGGAGACGTGAGGTTATCACGAAGAATGGAGGAAAAAGAAGGACGTAGAAGATGAGAAGGTGGTTAACAGGAGTTGGAATGAGTCTTTAAGTTGTATCCATGCTTTCATTAGAAGAGAAATCAAATCTCAAGATTTCCATCCATACAAGTATCAGTTCTTCCTCAACACCCCTTGTAAAGTACTGATATAGTGCTTAGTTTGTAATTATTGTTGATGAAGCTAAATTGGATATTAAATCCTTGGTTGGGAGCCTAACCTTATATATTTAATGTGTCTTTATAATTTATACATGGTCATCTATATATCATATTCTCCACCACATGCATTGCCTATCCCTTTCTCTATTGATGTTAAATAAGCCATTTAAATTAAATATGCCTGTTGGTTTGTTTTTTCCAATTAAACTATGTTGGCTTAGTTCCTTTTATTCAATGTATCGAAGGCTGTGGGATTTGATACAGTTATAGAAAAACACAATGATAACAATGATGTATTATATCGCAAGGAGAAGGGACGGTTGGCATTGTTTACAGTAGCCAAGACGTTCCTTAGAAAGACATATCGTGAGTAGTAGGGTATGACAGACGGCTATGGTGACAAAAGACAGGAATGTGACAGGTTACATGTTGGGAGAGATGTGGGTGGAATATTAGGACATGTACACAGAAAATGAGGAAATTAAGTCAAATTAAACATCGGGGTCTACATAGGTTATCATGAGAGAGAGAAAGAGGGAAAGATAAAAAGAACTACAAAAAATGTCAAATTTAAATTTTAACTAACAGCAGAAACATACAAAAAAATGTATGCTGCCGTGATATAAAATGTTCTTACTAATAAAGTATTGTTACACACTTCAGTTAAGGCCGCAGTAGCCATACTAGAAACATTCTCCAAGTGATCTATGTTACCGTTTCGGCTACTTTGGCCTTAATTTTAAAATTTACTTTGACTTCCCAACAATTCACACTTTAGTAAATAATCCTGTCGGACCTTGTGTATTAAATGTGCAGATAATAGTAAATTCAGAGTAGTTACGCAGAAACCACCTTCATGGGATAGAATACGCTATCTGCTGTCTGTTGTTACTGAGTGTCTGAGTGAAAATACCAGATAGAGAGTGTCTGGCCTAGGTTAACATTAAGTGAATTGTAGCTTGTGATTGGAAATGTGCGTTTTTTTTGGTTTTTAGGGTGGTATGTTAAGCCATATGTCATCGTTAGGAGAGCAGCTTTAACAGCTGGGCCCTAGGCAGTAGCCTAATGTCATGTTATGGTTACTCCTACTTTGAGATACAGAGGTCCATCTCGTACCAGGTTGTCTTCAGGTGGTGTTTCTGTCCTCACTCTCCTCAGTGTCACGCCATAAATGGCTCCATCTTCAATCTCCTCACCCCATTCCTGCAATGGATTCTGGGAAGAAAATAAGATTACAGTCTATGATTCCATCATCATTGTAAATGTCACATTATGTCTAAAAGTTTGCCTTAAAGTTAATACAACTGAGAACTCTGCAGGCAGCAAATAAGCACATTAAGGACATTATTTGGCCATCGACGCTAGAGCAGCCACATCAGCCACCCTGCCAGCCACATCAGCTAGCCACAGCAGGCAGTCACCCTGCCACAGCAGCCAGCCACAGCAGGCAGTCACCCTGCCACATCAGCCAGCCACAGCAGGCAGTCACCCTGCCACATCAGCCAGCCACAGCAGCCAGCCACAGCAGGCAGTCACCCTGCCACAGCAGCCAGCCACAGCAGGCAGTCACCCTGCCACATCAGCCAGCCACAGCAGGCAGTCACCCTGCCACAGCAGCCAGCCACAGCAGGCAGTCACCCTGCCACAGCAGTCACCCTGCCTCATCAGCCACCCTGCCACAGCAGCCAGCCACAGCAGGCAGTCACCCTGCCACAGCAGCCAGCCACAGCAGGCAGTCACTCTGCCACAGCAGTCACCCTGCCACATCAGCCAGCCACAGCAGCCAGCCAGCCACAGCAGGCAATCACCCTGCCACAGCAGTCACCCACAGCAGCCAGCCAGCCACAGCAGGCAGTCACCCTGCCACAGCAGCCAGCCACAGCAGGCAGTCACCCTGCCACAGCAGCCAGCCACAGCAGGCAGTCACCCTGCCACAGCAGTCACCCTGCCTCATCAGCCACCCTGCCACAGCAGCCAGCCACAGCAGGCAGACACCCTGCCACATCAGCCACCCTGCCACAGCAGCCAGCCACAGCAGGCAGTCACCCTGCCACAGCAGCCAGCCACAGCAGGCAGTCACCCTGCCACAGCAGTCACCCTGCCACATCAGCCAGCCACAGCAGCCAGCCAGCCACAGCAGGCAATCACCCTGCCACAGCAGTCACCCACAGCAGCCAGCCAGCCACAGCAGGCAGTCACCCTGCCACAGCAGCCAGCCACAGCAGGCAGTCACCCTGCCACAGCAGCCAGCCACCCTGCCACAGCAGCCAGCCAGCCACATCAACCAGCCACCCTGCCACAGCAGCCACCCAGCCACAGCAGGCAGTCACCCTGCCACAATAGCCTGCCACATCAGCCAGTCAGCCAGAGCAGCCAGCCAGCCACAGCAGGCAGCCAGTCACCCTGCCACATCAGCCACAGCAGCCAGCCAGCCACAGCAGGCAGTCACCCTGCTACATCAGCCAGCCAGCCACATCAGCCAGCCACCCTGCCACAGCAGCATGCCAGCCACAGCAGGCAGTCACCCTGCCACATCAGCCAGCCACCCTGCCACAGTAGGCAGTCACCCTGCCACATCAGCCAGCCAGCCACATCAGCCACATCACCCTGCCACAGCAGCCAGCCAGCCACAGCAGGCAGTCACCCTGCCACATCAGCCAGTCACCCTGCCACAGCAGCCGACCAACCACAGAAAGCAGGCAGCCAGCCACAGCAGGCAGTCACCCTGCCACATCAGCCAGCCAGCCACAGCAGGCAATCAGCCAGCCAAAGCAGCCAGCCACAGCAGCCAGCCAGCCATATCAGCCAGCTACAGCAGGCAGCCAGCCAGCCAGAGCAGGCAGTCACCCAGCCACATCAGCCAGTCACCCTGCCACAGTAGCCAGCAAGCCACATCAGTCAGCCAGCCACAGCCGCCAGCTAGCCACAGCAGCCAGCCAGCCAGCCAGTCACATTAGCCAGCCAGCCAGCCACAGCAGCCAGCTAGCCACAGCAAGCAGTCATCCTGCCAGCCAACCACAATCTTGTGCTATGTGTACGATCACTGAGTTCAGTGTGGATCTGATATTTATATTTCACTCCTTGAGGTTTATATCAAGATACATGTGAATATTTGTTGCCACACATTATGAAGATAGGGCTTATATCGAAGTGACTTCGGTACTGTCTTGGGTGAATAAAGTATCTTGGTGTTACCAGTGTTACATACGTGTATGATTTTTATTTATGTTCCTTCTTTCCATATACATGCATGTGTGCCAATAAGCAATGTCATAAAAGAAGAGGGCTGGGTTTACTTGTGTGTGTATATGGATATATTGGTGTTATACTGGTAGTATGGTGTTATATGGCTGTATGTATATATTGGTGTTCTGTTACTAGTGCTGTGTGTTTGCGTGTGTTGACGTGATTTTTCTATGAAGCTTTTCCATCAGGTTTCTTAACCCTTTGCATGCCTGCGCTTTATGTGATAATAGCCCCTTCGTGACATTTCTTATATATATTTGTATATGGGTAGGCAGCCCATAAAGAGCCGATGAAATGTTTAAGCACAATACTTTGTGAAGAGCTCCACATACAGGGTTAATAAATGACAATGTATCTCAGTTAATGAATGACACTGTATCTCAAAGCATGTTCCTACTTGCAAGACTTTCGGATTTGACTTTTGGATAGTCCCTGCCCTATCTATAAATCTCTCCACCTGATTCCAGTCAGTTGTGTTCCCCGGTGTTACTAGTACTGCGCTGTGGCATATGTTGGTGTACTTTTCATCAAAGTAGTAAATGAAAATAAGTAAATATATTGTTAGAAGAAGTGCTGTATGCTGCAAGGCCGCCCTCTAATTCACCTAGTTGCTGTTGAAAATCCAGCCAACTACTCTCATTGTCCTTAGCCAAGCTAACTGACAGTGATAAAGCGTTACATTAACCAGACAAGGGACACTAAGTCTATGTGTGTTTGGAAGGAGGGGATAATAGTTCCACTGCCTCCTTCAGTAGCTGTGAGTGAGGTGCCAGGGTTTAGGGCCTTGTGCTGTGCGAGCTGAGCCAGTAGGGCCTCACTGCAAGTTTTGTGCACATAATTACTGCAGCCAGAAGAATTTATATAAGCAGGCACTTTGTAGAATGGAGTTTAGCCTTTGGCTACGAAACGGACCATCAAAAGTAGGTGCAGTTCCCCCCTCACCCCCTCAGATTGGCTTTGCTTCCTTGGTACCTGTTCACATTTTTATTCGAATTTGTCATAGTCTTTAAATGGCAAAAAGGAGGCTTTACATTTATCTTTTTAAATGGACACTAAATGCACCCAGACCACTTCATATCATTAAAGTGGTCTGGGTGCAGTATCCCTGTCCCTTTAACCATGCAATGTAAAACACGGGAGTTTAAGAGAAACGGTAATGCTTACATTGCAGTACTAAGATTACCGCTAGTGGTTGTCTACTAATTTACCTCCCTGAAACAACGCTGGACATCCTCACACTTTGCATTGGGACATCCAGCTTCTTAAAATCCCCCATAGAAAAGCACTGATTCCATGCGATCCCATGGGGAAGGCCTGGAATCGAGTAAGTAGTTAAAGGGTTTTTAACCGCTTAAAGGGACACTGTAAACACCCAGACCACCTCTGCTCATTGAAGTAGTCTGAGTGATTTGTCCCTTTTGTACCTAGTGCTGTAATATTAAACATTGCAGTTCCAGAGAATTGATTCAATGCTTTCCGATGGGGAGGTCTAATGCGTGTGCAGCATTTGCTGCACGTGCGCATTGGACCCCGCTCATCGCAGGACGGAGGAGGGGTGGAGCTTCGACCCAAGCCAAGTGACATCGGTGCTTGGATAAGGTAAGTAAATAAATGACTTTTAACCCTTTATTTACCAGGAAGGGGGGCGCGAGGGAGGGGGGAGGCAGAGGGACATTATAGTGTTAGGAATACAGATTTGTATTCGTAACACAACATTGTTACTTTAAATAAATGGGGGGGGGGGGTGTTAATCGTAATTTGTTTATACTGGCTGTTTAGGAGTCGGTCTGGGTAGTTTGCCTGGATTTTCAATGTTGGGTTAATTTGTGTCATTGATGTTTTGAAATAAAGTTACAGTTTACCATATCAGTGTGTTGTTACAATGTGTTTTAAAATGCCTTTAAACAACTTAGGGTCTCAGTGTGTTTCTTATCTCAGTGTGTTCCTGGTCTCAGTGTGTTCCTGGTCTCAGTGTGTTCCTGGTCTCAGTGCGTTCCTGGTCTCATTGTGTTCCTGGTCTCAGTGTGTTCCTGGTCTCAGTGTGTCCCTGGTCTCAGTGTGTTCCTGGTCTCAGTGTGTTCCTGGTCTCAGTGCGTTCCTGGTCTCACTGTGTTCCTGGTCTCAGTGTGTTCCTGGTCTCATTGTGTTCCTGGTCTCACTGTGTTCCTGGTCTCAGTGCGTTCCTGGTCTCATTGTGTTCCTGGTCTCACTGTGTTGCTGGTCTCGCTGTGTTCCTGGTCTCAGTGTGTGCCTGGTCTCACTGTGTTCCTGGTCTCACTGTGTTGCTGGTCTCGCTGTGTTCCTGGTCTCAGTGCGTTCCTGGTCTCACTGTGTTCCTGGTCTCAGTGCGTTCCTGGTCTCATTGTGTTCCTGGTCTCACTGTGTTGCTGGTCTCGCTGTGTTCCTGGTCTCAGTGTGTGCCTGGTCTCAGCGTGTTCCTTCCTGGTCTCACTGTGTTCCTGGTCTCACTGTGTTCCTGGTCTCACTGTGTCCCTGGTCTCAGTGTGTTCCTGGTCTCAGTGTGTTCCTGGTCTCATTGTGTTCCTGGTCTCACTGTGTTGCTGGTCTCAGTGTGTTCCTGGTCTCAGTTCGTTCCTGGTCTCATTGTGTTCCTGGTCTCACTGTGTCCCTGGTCTCAGTGTGTTCCTGGTCTCATTGTGTTCCTGGTCTCACTGTGTTGCTGGTCTCGCTGTGTTCCTGGTCTCAGTGTGTTCCTGGTCTCAGTGCGTTCCTGGTCTCATTGTGTTCCTGGTCTCATTGTGTTCCTGGTCTCACTGTGTTGCTGGTCTCAGTGTGTTCCTGGTCTCAGTGTGTTCCTGGTCTCAGTGTGTGCCTAGTCTCAGTGTGTTCCTGGTCTCAGTGTGTTCCTGATCTCAGTGTGTTCCTGGTCTCAGTGTGTTGCTTGTCTCAGTGTGTTGCTTGTCTCAGTGTGTTCCTGGTCTCACTGTGCCCCTGGTCTCACTGTGCCCCTGGTCTCACTGTGTTTCTGGTCTCAGTGTGTTCCTGGTCTCAGTGTGTTTCTGGTCTCAGTGTGTTCCTGGTCTCAGTGTGTGCCTGGTTTCACTGTGTTCCTGGTCTCAGTGTGTTCCTGGTCTCACTGTGTCCCTGGTCTCAGTTTGTTCCTGGTATCAGTGTGTGCCTGGTCTCACTGTGTCCCTGGTCTCAGTGTGTCCCTGGTCTCACTGTGTTCCTGGTCTCAGTGTGTTCCTGGTCTCACTGTGTTCCTGGTCTTAGTGTGTTCCTGGTCTCACTGTGTTCCTGGTCTCAGTGTGTTCCTTGTCTCAGTGTGTTCCTAGTCTCAGTGTGTGCCTGGTCTCATTGTGTTCCTGGTCTCAGTGCGTTCCTTGTCTCAGTGCGTTCATTGTCTCAGTGTGTTCCTGGTCTCACTGTGTTCCTGGTCTCACTGTGTTTCTGGTCTCAGTGCGTTCATTGTCTCATTGTGTTCCTGGTCTCACTGTGTTCCTGGTCTCACTGTGTTTCTGGTCTCAGTGTGTTCCTGGTCTCAGTGTGTTTCTGGTCTCAGTGTGTTCCTGGTCTCAGTGTGTGCCTGTTCTCAGTGTGTGCCTGGTTTCACTGTGTTCCTGGTCTCAGTGTGTTCCTGGTCTCAGTGTGTTCCTGGTATCAGTGTGTGCCTGGTCTCACTGTGTCCCTGGTCTCAGTGTGTCCCTGGTCTCACTGTGTCCCTGGTCTCAGTGTGTTCCTGGTCTCACTGTGTTCCTGGTCTTAGTGTGTTCCTGGTCTCACTGTGTTCCTGGTCTCAGTTTGTTCCTTGTCTCAGTGTGTTCCTAGTCTCAGTGTGTGCCTGGTCTCATTGTGTTCCTGGTCTTAGTGCGTTCCTTGTCTCAGTGCGTTCCTGGTCTCAGTGCGTTCCTGGTCTCAGTGCGTTCCTTGTCTCAGTGCGTTCATTGTCTCAGTGTGTTCCTGGTCTCACTGTGTTCCTGGTCTCACTGTGTTTCTGGTCTCACTGTGTTTCTGGTCTCAGTGCGTTCATTGTCTCATTGTGTTCCTGGTCTCACTGTGTTCCTGGTCTCACTGTGCTCCTGGTCTCACTGTGCTCCTGGTCTCAGTGTGTTTCAGGTCTCAGTGTGTTCCTGGTCTCAGTGTGTGCCTGGTCTCACTGCGTTCCTGGTCTCAGTGTGTCCCTGGTCTCACTGTGTTCCTGGTCTCACTGTGTTCCTGGTCTCAGTGTGTCCCTCGTCTCGGTGGGGGGGGGGGGGGGAGGAGGTAGAGGGGAGGTGCCGGGGGAGGTTAATAAGGCACATGAAATGGCACACAGAGTGCTGGGGGAAGGCACACAAAGGACTGGGGGGAACAAAGAGGCACACAGAAAGCTGGGGGAGGCACACAGAGGGCTGTGAGGGAGAGAAAAGACAGGGGGCTGGGGGGAAAGGACACAAGTGCTAGGGTGGGCCAAGAGAGACACAAAAGGGCTGGGGGACAAAGAAAGACACAGAAGGGCTGGGGGTGAATAGAGACACAGAAAAGGTCTGGGGGGGCTAGGGGAGAAAGAGATGCACAAAAGGGTTGGATAATAAAGAGACACATAGAGATGCTAGAGGGACAATGAGACACAGTGCGGCTTGGACAACAACAAAGAGAAACACAGAGGGGCTCGGGAGGACAAAGAGATGCACAGAGGGGCTGAAAAGAGAAAGAGACACACAAAGGGGCTAGGGGGAGAAAGAGACACACAGAGGGGCTAAGGAAGGGGAAAACGAGACACACAAAGATGTTGGGTGAGAAAGAGACATGCAAAAAGGCACACAAAGTTGTCAATTTTTGTTTTTTTAGGGGGGCACAAGTAGATGGTCTTGCCTAAAGCGCAAAATAGTCTTGCACCGGCTGTGGGTGGAAGGGGTTTTAAATCACCTTTTACTACACTTTAACTGTATTGGCTTATTGTAGTGTGTGTGTTTGTGTTTGTGTTTGTGTGTGTGTGTGTCTCTCTGTCTCTCAGCAAACCCACATTTTAAACTCCTTTTATAATATTAGTCTCTTTGTAGATCTGACACTCATTTTAACCAAAGAAGAACTAGAAGGGCAGTCAAACTGTTCTGGCACACAAAGGGTCAAATAACATGTCTTCTGAATGCATACAAGTATTTTTTTCATGACCTGGGGCAGAAACCCATCCAAATCATGTGTTACGCTAAACAGCCTATGTACTAAAGAGAGAGATTTCACACAGATTATTTAACGCAGTAAGCTGGAAGGCTCTTTTGTCCCCACACTCTCTCCCAAGGGACACACGCCAAGTCACAACAAGGTTAAACCACCAGGTTCCATGCAAAGCGACTGGTCCGGTTTAACCAGCTCCCCTCCCCCTACCAGCATGAGATCCTGGCCTCCCTGCTAATGCTGACACCAGCCCTCATATTACCAAAACATGCCACCCCTGCCAAAGGCCGTCTTCAGGGAGCCGTAAAACAGATTACTATGGGGAAATCACTTTTATATTTTATCTGGGGACACATTTAAAAAAACAAATACATCATACAGGACAATGATTTCAGCATTTAATAAAAGTTAGACCTAGTCTAGCTGCATTATCATTATTATTTACAAAGCGCCAACAAATTCTGCAGCGCTGTACAATGCTCTCCCAGTGAGTTTTAAGAGCTCCAGTCATTCTAGGAACTATATATAATAGTGGCGCATTCAAACATACTGCAGCATGGGTTCAGTGGATATAGGGGTTTAGTATTAAAGTTATGGCAGTATAGCATTAAAGGATTGGGGTTCTAACACTAACTCTGGCTGAGAATGATGGCATTTGCAGTCCATAGCATCTTAAAGGCATGTACTCCTCACCCTAAAATCAAATCTAAGCCCTCTAACCCAAAGTATCCTGACACTTAAAGGACCACTATAGTGCCAGGAAAACATACTCGTGCCCCCACCCTCAGGGTCCCACTCCCGTGGCGCTGAAGTTGGAGGAAGGGGTTAATCAAGTACCTTTTTTCCAGCACCGGGCTCCCTCGGCGCTGGGGACTCTCCTCCTCCTTCCGACGTCATCGGCTGAATGCGCATGCGCGGCAGGAGCCGCGCGCGCATTCAGCCAGTCCATAGGAAAACATTCTCAATGCTTTCCTATGGACGCTGGCGTCTTCTCACTGTGAAAATCAGTGAGACAGCCAGTGAGTCAGTGAGACAGCCACTTGAGGCTGGATTAACCCATAGGTAAACATAGCAGTTTCTCTGAAACTGCTATGTTTACAGCAGAAAGGGTTAATCCTAGATGGACCTGGCACTCAGAGCCCTTCATTAAGCTGAAGTGGTCTGGGTGCCTATAGTGGTCCTTTAAGTCTAGAAACTTAATTTACAAGATAATTATGACACCTGCCTTCAATAGCATCCCAATTACGTCAAACAACTACCAACATTTATAACACAACATTCTTACAAAAATGTTTCAATCCTTAATATAAACTGCAATAAACTGGAGGGGTTTTCATTAATCACTGCAGACTCCTGTACAAGAACAGTTCCTACAGGAGAAATGTCCAGCTAATCACAGGTACATTTCTAAAGATACTTAATATAAACCCCTGCAGAATGACAAGGAGAGGGGGTCGGAGGGGGACAAATCAGCTAATACTGGCAAATGGGTCACTTTCCACATGGATCATACCATCCACAAACACTCATTTTATTACCTCCCTTCAAATGTGACCTAATCTCTGTTCCTTCTTTCTTAGATTAATATACACCCTCTTCTGCTCCATCCCTAATTTCATAACTCGCCTCTATCAGATCTGGATTCAAAAAATACTCTTCTACATATGTCTACATATGTCCATTGAAAACCCCAAAAGATCCCAACCACCCCCCCCCCCCCCCGTGTCTGGCAAAGTCATTCCGACATAGATCCAGAACCCACACAGGCTTCTATTCCATATCTTGATAAAACCTACTCAAATTCTAGAAAAAAACATTTGTTAACAACGATCATCCATCCATAGATCCGAATTATCTGCAAAATTTACCCCATCTCTCTATCTTAAAACCCAATGCATCATTCCTCTTTCTCAAGGACCAGGTCCCAACACCCTTTCTTCATCTTTAGGTCCAAGAACCCTGACACTTGCCTTCTGTCCTGGACCCAAATCCCCGTCATCCCCTCTAAATCTTTCATCTCTGAAACCTCCCCTATTTCACTTTGTCTATAACCCCCGACATCTCTTATTATGTTTGACGTCCTACTCGGATCTTCATATATAAATAGCGATTTGATAACGTACACAAGAAGCATGTTAAAGCATCAGTAGGGTTCAGCTGAGGTCATAGGCAGGTATTATGCAAGCAGCCCATGTGTAACATAACATTTACCCCGGAAGGTTAGATACTAACCAGGACATGTTTTTATATCTAACTAGACATGGCTAAGGTACATAGTTATAAACGTTTAAGACATTTCACACTGTTGGGGTTTATTCATCAAAGAGTGAATTATAGTGAATTTAGTTGACTTATAAAAGGTCTACAACTCAGCTATGCTCACATCTTGGGTAATTTACTCTGAATTTAGCAATTTAAATGTTTAATTCACCACTATTCAGTAGGTTATACACAGTAAGGGCAGATGTTATACACTGTATATTACGAGGATACAGTAAGTGCAGCAGTGATACTCTGTGTATTATAAGGAGGTACAGTAAGTGCAGCAGTGATACCCTGTGTATTATAAGGAGGTACAGTAAGTGCAGTAGTGATACTCTGTGTATTATAAGGAGGTACAGTAAGTGCAGTAGTGATACTCTGTGTATTATAAGGAGGTACAGTAAGTGCAGTAGTGATACTCTGTGTATTATAAGGAGGTACAGTAAGTGCAGCAGTGATACTCTGTGTATTATAAGGAGGTACAGTAAGTGCAGTAGTGATACTCTGTGTATTATAAGGAGGTACAGTAAGTGCAGCAGTGATACCCTGTGTATTATAAGGAGGTACAGTAAGTGCAGTAGTGATACCCTGTGTATTATAAGGAGGTACAGTAAGTGCAGCAGTGATACTCTGTGTATTATAAGGAGGTACAGTAAGTGCAGCAGTGATACCCTGGGTATTATAAGGAGGTACAGTAAGTGCAGTAGTGATACTCTGTGTATTATAAGGAGGTACAGTAAGTGCAGCAGTGATACCCTGTGTATTATAAGGAGGTACAGTAAGTGCAGCAGTGATACTCTGTGTATTATAAGGAGGTACAGTAAGTGCAGTAGTGATACTCTGTGTATTATAAGGAGGTACAGTAAGTGCAGTAGTGATACTCTGTGTATTATAAGGAGGTACAGTAAGTGCAGTAGTGATACCCTGGGTATTATAAGGAGGTACAGTAAGTGCAGTATTGATACTACGAGGATACAGTAAGTGCAGTAGTGATACCCTGTGTATTATAAGGAGGTACAGTAAGTGCAGTATTGAAACCCTGTATTATTTTAAGGAGATACGGTAAGTGCAGTATTGATACTCTGTGTATTATAAGGAGGTACAGTAAGTGCAGCAGTGATACTCTGTGTATTATAAGGAGGTACAGTAAGTGCAGCAGTGATACCCTGGGTATTATAAGGAGGTACAGTAAGTGCAGTAGTGATACTCTGTGTATTATAAGGAGGTACAGTAAGTGCAGCAGTGATACCCTGTGTATTATAAGGAGGTACAGTAAGTGCAGTAGTGATACTCTGTGTATTATAAGGAGGTACAGTAAGTGCAGTAGTGATACCCTGGGTATTATAAGGAGGTACAGTAAGTGCAGTATTGATACTACGAGGATACAGTAAGTGCAGTAGTGATACCCTGTGTATTATAAGGAGGTACAGTAAGTGCAGTATTGAAACCCTGTATTATTTTAAGGAGATACGGTAAGTGCAGTATTGATACTCTGTGTATTATAAGGAGGTACAGTAAGTGCAGCAGTGATACTCTGTGTATTATAAGGAGGTACAGTAAGTGCAGCAGTGATACCCTGGGTATTATAAGGAGGTACAGTAAGTGCAGTAGTGATACTCTGTGTATTATAAGGAGGTACAGTAAGTGCAGCAGTGATACCCTGTGTATTATAAGGAGGTACAGTAAGTGCAGCAGTGATACTCTGTGTATTATAAGGAGGTACAGTAAGTGCAGTAGTGATACTCTGTGTATTATAAGGAGGTACAGTAAGTGCAGTAGTGATACTCTGTGTATTATAAGGAGGTACAGTAAGTGCAGTAGTGATACCCTGGGTATTATAAGGAGGTACAGTAAGTGCAGTATTGATACTACGAGGATACAGTAAGTGCAGTAGTGATACCCTGTGTATTATAAGGAGGTACAGTAAGTGCAGTATTGAAACCCTGTATTATTTTAAGGAGATACGGTAAGTGCAGTATTGATACTCTGTGTATTATAAGGAGGTACAGTAAGTGCAGCAGTGATACTCTGTGTATTATAAGGAGGTACAGTAAGTGCAGCAGTGATACCCTGGGTATTATAAGGAGGTACAGTAAGTGCAGTAGTGATACTCTGTGTATTATAAGGAGGTACAGTAAGTGCAGCAGTGATACCCTGTGTATTATAAGGAGGTACAGTAAGTGCAGTAGTGATACTCTGTGTATTATAAGGAGGTACAGTAAGTGCAGTAGTGATACCCTGGGTATTATAAGGAGGTACAGTAAGTGCAGTATTGATACTACGAGGATACAGTAAGTGCAGTAGTGATACCCTGTGTATTATAAGGAGGTACAGTAAGTGCAGTATTGAAACCCTGTATTATTTTAATGAGATACGGTAAGTGCAGTATTGATACTCTGTGTATTATAAGGAGGTACAGTAAGTGCAGTATTGAAACCCTGTATTATTTTAAGGAGATACGGTAAGTGCAGTATTGATACTCTGTGTATTATAAGGAGGTACAGTAAGTGCAGCAGTGATACTCTGTGTATTATAAGGAGGTACAGTAAGTGCAGCAGTGATACCCTGGGTATTATAGGGAGGTACAGTAAGTGCAGTAGTGATACTCTGTGTATTATAAGGAGGTACAGTAAGTGCAGCAGTGATACCCTGTGTATTATAAGGAGGTACAGTAAGTGCAGTAGTGATACTCTGTGTATTATAAGGAGGTACAGTAAGTGCAGTAGTGATACCCTGGGTATTATAAGGAGGTACAGTAAGTGCAGTATTGATACTACGAGGATACAGTAAGTGCAGTAGTGATACCCTGTGTATTGTAAGGAGGTACAGTAAGTGCAGTATTGAAACCCTGTATTATTTTAATGAGATACGGTAAGTGCAGTATTGATACTCTGTGTATTATAAGGAGGTACAGTAAGTGCAGTATTGAAACCCTGTATTATTTTAAGGAGATACGGTAAGTGCAGTATTGATACTCTGTGTATTATAAGGAGGTACAGTAAGTGCAGCAGTGATACCCTGTGTATTATAAGGAGGTACAGTAAGTGCAGTAGTGATACTCTGTGTATTATAAGGAGGTACAGTAAGTGCAGTAGTGATACCCTGGGTATTATAAGGAGGTACAGTAAGTGCAGTATTGATACTACGAGGATACAGTAAGTGCAGTAGTGATACCCTGTGTATTATAAGGAGGTACAGTAAGTGCAGTATTGAAACCCTGTATTATTTTAAGGAGATACGGTAAGTGCAGTATTGATACTACGAGGATACAGTAAGTGCAGTAGTGATACCCTGTGTATTATAAGGAGGTACAGTATGTGCAGTATTGAAACCCTGTATTATTTTAATGAGATACGGTAAGTGCAGTATTGATACTCTGTGTATTATAAGGAGGTACAGTAAGTGCAGTATTGAAACCCTGTATTATTTTAAGGAGATACGGTAAGTGCAGTATTGATACTCTGTGTATTATAAGGAGGTACAGTAAGTGCAGCAGTGATACCCTGTGTATTATAAGGAGGTACAGTAAGTGCAGTAGTGATACTCTGTGTATTATAAGGAGGTACAGTAAGTGCAGTAGTGATACCCTGTGTATTATAAGGAGGTACAGTAAGTGCAGTATTGAAACCCTGTATTATTTTAAGGAGATACGGTAAGTGCAGTATTGATACTACGAGGATACAGTAAGTGCAGTAGTGATACCCTGTGTATTATAAGGAGGTACAGTAAGTGCAGTATTGAAACCCTGTATTATTTTAAGGAGATACGGTAAGTGCAGTATTGATACTCTGTGTATTATAAGGAGGTACAGTAAGTGCAGTATTGATACTCTGTGTATTATAAGGAGGTACAGTAAGTGCAGTATTGATACTCTGTGTATTATAAGGAGGTACAGTAAGTGCAGTATTGATACCCTGTGTTATTATAAGGAGGTACAGTAAGTGCAGTAGTGATACTCTGTGTATTATAAGGAGGTACAGTAAGTGCAGTAGTGATACTCTGTGTATTATAAGGAGGTACAGTAAGTGCAGTAGTGATACTCTGTGTATTATAAGGAGGTACGGTAAGTGCAGTATTGATACCCTGTATTATTTTAAGGAGGTACAGTAAGTGCAGTCGTTACACAGAGATGCTGCATTGTGTTTTCTTCTACATGTAATGTAACAGGATCTTCTTATATGTGTATGTTCTAGGTAATAATAACAAATACCTCTTTACCATGCACGTACTCCCAGGGGGAGAGAAAGATAGAGACAGAGATTACCATAGTAATTTCCTTGCCCATGGCCCGAGAGGGTTTGGGTTCTGGGGATTGCTCCTCGTCTGACATCTGTCTGTGTATGTCAGAGTCCCACTGGACCACGTCTCACAACGCAAAACAAAGTAACACCAGCTCTGCCAACATAATCCGAATTTTGAGAGAAAGAGAGAGAGAGAAAGTGGAGAAAGAAAGAGAGAAGAGGAGAAGACAAACCGGTAGGTTAAATAGGAAGAAAGTTGCGAAGAACAAAAACGGACTGATAAACCAAAAAAAATGTAGAGTTATTGGTAGATGAAAAATTGCAAAGAGAATAAAGACTGTCTCATTGAAGCTGTAGGAAATAGTCTAATCCGCGTTCCAAACATAATCCTTCGTGACACTGTGAAGTTTTTGTTGTAGAATAATCCAGGGTCACCAGATCAAATGGATAAGAAATGCCTAGAAGAGTCTATCTATTCTAAACGGAATCCTGGACTGCTAGTTTGTAAATATTGTGGTAATCCGTCACTAACAGTCTGTAATTCCTGTGATAATCCTGTATATCCGTGGATAATCTCAGACTATCAGACTGCGAAACCTGATTTCATCCAGGAACGTCCGCCAACGGATCCACCAAACTGCTGGAATAATCCTTGAAAGGTAATCTTTAAATAGTTTGATTAACCCTGCATTGACAGTCTAGAAATATTGAGATAATTCCGGTTTGACAGTCTATAACTCCTGATATAATCCTAGACGAAATCCATCAATAGTCATTTAAAATTGCAGAAATAATCCTGGACTGGCATTCGATAAAATCCCAGGATAATCCACTAGTGATCTGTCTAAATAAATTAAATTTTTAAAATTTTGATCATATAGAATTTCTTCTCTGCCAAACGGTTATATTACCCCACGCACTGGGGTAATCCAGTCTGAATTTTGTGATAATCCTGATAGGGCCGTCTATAGATCCTGAAATTGCCTTTTAATGTGTGATTAGTGGGTGATTCCTGGGATGGCAGTCTATAAATCCAAGGATAATTTTGGAATGGTGATTGAGAATCCAATGCTAATCTTGTTCTATAAATCCAGAAAAATTGTTGAAATACTTTTCTATAAATCCAGAGATTGTCTTGAAACACTGTTTTTTAAATCCAGTAAATCTACTAAGAAGGACTATAATCCCGTATAACCTTGTGATATGCAAAGCCCCGTAGCAATTGACCGGAATCTGGTAGAAATTCTGGGATTAAATTGAGTTACATTCTAACAACCTTGGACGAATCCTTGGTCTCTATGGTGACATTGGTCCCGGTGTCAGTCATTTACAGGTAGACATTCCCTCCACCTGTCCCAGGTCACAGGCGTCCTCTCTATGATACTTTCTCGATGATGTTACTGATAGCTACATTTATTGATAGTCTACTTTACAGCATACTGTGATCTTCTAAAACTATTCTACACCTCTCTTATCAGCTCCCGCCTCCTTCTTGTTCTTTGCAAACTCCAGTCTTCTGCGAAAAAGCCTGCCTCTTGCTTCCCTCTTGCACAATCTCAGTTTTTCTCTCTGTTTCACTCATTGTCTTCTTCAATCTCAGATACTTTCTCCGTTCATTACCTAAAGCACTATCACATCTTCTCTGTCATGACTTCCCTGCAAACATGCATCTACTACCCTCGGTGGCTGTTCCCACCAGACCCTTTTATTGTCCTTTTCTAAGAGTTGTCCTTGACGTCCCCTTTCCTCTCTGTTAAGCTGTTGTGGAAACTTTTCTTTTGAAATCCTCAGCCTTGCCTGATATCATCAAGGGATTAAATACCAACCCAGCACAGAGAGGGAGAGGAGGATTGTGGAAGAGGGAGGAGGGGAGGGGTGGTGAGCCCTGGGAAGTAGGGAGGAGGGAAATGGTAAACCACCATAGAAAAAAAAAACTTTTAGTAAAAAAACTTAGGAAAACAAAGAAAGAGGAGCGAAAGAAGATCGGGGAAGTGGCATGAAGGGTGTGTGCATTATTTCCACGGGGAGATAGGCGTGACGTGAACTTCAAAAGATTGATAGAGAGAATGTATAATGGAAGTGGAAGGAGGAGAGAAATTAGCTGGTATAAGAAAGGTCATTGTAAGGTTAGCTGGTTCTGGTGGGAAATGGCCAACCTATAATGAACGCAAGGCCAGAGGGTGGAAGAGAAATCGGGAGAGAGTCAGAAGACAACCCTGATTTATAGAGTCTAGACGAGAGTCAAGTGGAAGGAAGACCCTTCTATTGATATTAAGGATTACCCAGAAGAAATGAGCAGTCTCTCAATCTGAGAATAATTACATCTACAGAGAAGCTCACTGTAATAGGAACAAACTGTGCCGGGAGTCAGGCTCTGTGCTGACTTTGTTATTTTCACAATACACAAAAACCAGAGGGGTTTGTTTCCAAAACAGAGAGAAATATGAAAGAGCGTCTGAGTCTCACTATGGATGTAACGATCCCCTCCAGGAACTACATAGCGACATATCTTTAATGATAATAAGGCTCACATAAGGAGGACTATATCTATACATTATATCACAGGGTAATAGAGCACTCAGGAGACGGGTTACTGTAATAAGATGTTACAGCAAGCATGTCAAACTCAAAGTGTGTCACGGGCCACATAAACAAGGTTTAAGTTTATGTGGGCCGCACACACACACACACACACACTCACTCACTGACAGACACACACACACATACTCACAGACACACACACATACTCACAGACACACACACTGACAGACACACATACAGACACACTGACAGACAGACACACATACTCACTGACAGACAGACACACATACTCCCTGACAGACACACACATACTTGCTGACAGACACACACACATACTCACAGACAGACACACTGACAGATACACACACATACTCACTGACAGACACACACATACTTGCTGACAGACACACACATGCTTGCTGACAGACACTGACACACACACACATACTCACAGACAGACACACACACATACTCACAGACAGACAGACACACACACACACACACTCACTGACAGACACACATATTTGCTGACAGACACACACACACATACAGACACTGACACACACACACATACACACACACACATACTGACAGACAGACACACACACACATACTCACTGACAGACACACATATTTGCTGACAGACACACACACACATACAGACACTGACACACACACACACACACACATACTCACAGAGAGACACACACATACTCACAGACACACACAGACATACAGACAGACACACTGAAAGACACACATACTCACTGACAGACACACACACTCACTCACTGACAGACACACAGACACACACACATACTCACAGACACACACACTGACAGACACACATACAGACACACTGACAGACAGACACACATACTCACTGACAGACAGACACACATACTCCCTGACAGACACACACATACTTGCTGACAGACACACACACATACTCACAGACAGACACACTGACAGATACACACACATACTCACTGACAGACACACACATACTTGCTGACAGGCACACACATGCTTGCTGACAGACACTGACACACACACACACACACATACTCACTGACAGACACACATATTTGCTGACAGACACACACACACATACAGACACTGACACACACACATACACACACACACATACTGACAGACAGACACACACACACACATACTCACTGACAGACACACATATTTGCTGACAGACACACACACACACACATACAGACACTGACACACACACATACTCACAGAGAGACACACACATACTCACAGACACACACAGACATACAGACAGACACACTGAAAGACACACACATACTCACTGACAGACACACACACGCACACACTGACAGACACACTCACACACATACTGACAGACAGACAGACACACACACACACATACTCACTGACAGACACACACACACATACAGACACTGACACACACACACACACATACTCACAGAGAGACACACACATACTCACAGACACACACAGACATACAGACACACACACATACTCACAGACAGACACACACATACTCACTGACAGACACACACACACACACACATACTCACTGACAGACACACACATACTTGCTGACAGACACACACACACACACACTCACTGAATGACAGACAGACACACACACACTCACTGACTGACTGACAGACTCACACACATACTCACTGACAGACACACACACATACTCACTGACAGACACACACATACTTGCTGACAGACGCACACACATACTTGCTGACAGACACACACTCACACACTTACACACACATACTTTTCTTTATTGCTCCTTACCTTTTTAGAGCATCTCCCTGGGGTCCTTCCTGCTCCTCACTGCTCCCGCGCGCAGTTTAGTGATGCCGGGTGCCGGAATATGACGTCATATTCCGGCACCCAGCTTCACTTCAGTCGGGGCACGCGAGGGAGCAGTGAGGAGCAGGAACACTGAGTTCCCTCGCTGCTTCCACCGTCCCTTCCTCCCCGGTCGGGTAAAGGATAACAGAGTAGGCACTTGCAATGTGGGGAAAGCAAGTGCCTACTCTGCTTGGAACATTAGGCATGTGCTCGCGGCTCGCCCGCGAGTTTGACTTGCTTGTGTTACAGGGTAATAAGGCGCTCAGGAGCCGGGTTACTGTAATAAGATGTTACAGGGTAATAAGGCACTCAGGAGACGGGTTACTGTAATAAGATGTTACAGGGTAATAAGGCACTCAGGAGCCGGGTTACTGTAATAAGATGTTACAGGGTAATAAGGCACTCAGGACCCGGGTTACTGTAATAAGATGTTACAGGGTAATAAGGCACTCAGGAACTGGGTTACTGTAATAAGATGTTACAGGGTTATAAGGCACTCAGAAGCCGGGTTACTATAATAAGATGTTACACGGGGTAATAAGATACTCAGGAGCCAGGTTACTGTAATAAGATGTTACAGAGTAATAAGGCACTCAGGAGCCGGGTTACTGTAATAAGATGTTACAGGGTAATAAGGTACTCAGGAGCTGGGTTACTGTAATAAGATGTTACAGGATAATAAGGCGCTCAGGAGCCGGGTTACTGTAATAAGATGTTACGGGGTAATAAGGCGCTCAGGAGCTGGGTTACTGTAATAAGATGTTACAGTGTAATAAGGTACTCAGGAGCCGGGTTACTGTAATAAGATGTTACAGGGTAATAAGGCACTCAGGGTTACTGTAATAAGATGTTACATGGTAATAAGGCACTCGGGGCGTAGATGAAAGTTACTGACCTTGTTCCCATTATCCTCTTTTCCTTCAGGTGTCAGGCTGCGATATGCTCTTAGTACAATGCCCCAGCTCATATCCAGTTCTAAGGAAAAATTGGCCCGTAGCTCAGGATCCCCAAACATTGTAAATATCTGAGGAGATATTATTTCATAACAATACATCACACACTGATTACACTGTATGTATAATATAACACGCAATGCAATATCTACACACACACACACACATATATATATATATATACATACAAAGGGTTGCATAACTGTATATTAATAATACCAGTAATGAGGAACTTTCTCAATGAGCTGACCCTGAGACTCTCCATTAATCCTTTCATGGATCATCACAAACAGTTTGTTTAGTGACTCAGCAACTGTGGAGGCCAAAAGGTTTAAATCCAACAGCTCAATGAAAACCTTAACCTTAGCGTTCAAACATTTATTACGTTTAAAGGGAAACCATAGTGTCAGGAAAACAAAGTTGTTTTCCTGGCACTATAGCTCCCTATAGTGTCCCCCTCCTTTGTTCCGCCTCCCCAACGTGGTGCAGAAGAGGTTAAAAAAATATACTGTCACCTGATTCCAGAGCCGATGTCTGCTTGTGCTGGTTCAGGCTTCGCCTCTGTTCCTCCACTGCCGACGCCAACCAGCGGGGGGTGACATAATGCGCATGCACGGCATGACGCTGGATGTCCTCATACACAGCGCCAGGACGTCCAGCATCAGTTAGGTGACTAAAGTAACTTAACCCGGAAGTCCCTGTAGTGGCTGCCTGGTAGAAAGCATCTAGAGGTGGAGTTAACCCTCCAAGGCAATTATTGTAGTTTATTAAACACTGCAATAATTACAATTGCAGGGTTAACGGACCTGAGACACTACACCCAAGCCACTTCAATGAGCTGACGTAGTCTGGGAGCCTATACTGTCCCTTTAATTACCACATCAGGACACCCCTGTCTTGGGTCTATCTAAGGCAGAGAAACACACTTCCTTGTATCCGTACCCATTCATACCTGCAGAAACACTGTGACAGGCTGAATGCAGTCAGCTGACACTCTCAGCCAATCACAGCTGCCAATTGCTGCTCAGGCTAATGCTTCCTCAATAGTCCAAGCAGCACAGATGGGAATAACTATTTGTCCTGTCATTCTAGTAATTCGTGATTAGAAATATCTCATCCTGATGTATATACAACCTGTTCTATCACATACCTGACTATTTATCCTCACAATTTGCCCATTTATCCTGAGGCTGAGGTATCATCTGAAGACTCCAGGTTTGTTCAATAAGCAGTTTGTTGTAGTTTGTTAACACATATACAGCAATAAAACCAAACAGAAAAAAAAAAAATCTCACTGAATATTGTTATTATTTTTGAGGCACCAACAAATTCTGCAGCGCTGTACAATGGGGTAGCTCCTGCAAAACTGAGCAGTTTGGCGGAGATATCCCGGGTTGCAGAGCTGAAAACATTAATCTGAGGTGCTCCCCAGACTGGTGACACCGTAACAAATCGAGTGATACTAGAATTGAGGCTTGTAGCCACCGGGAACCGCGGCAGCAAATTGCGACGGCCTTCAAGCAACAGAGCTGGGGAAATGCGGTCAGTTTTCTCATGCTGGACAAAGCAGCTGGACACAGCAACTAAATAAAGCTGCCCTCCTTGCCACCCTTTAGACAGGAGGGTGTTATCCCGGTCCCCACGGGCTGACTCCTCATACTTCTGACGAACTCAGGCGATTGATACTGCACAGGTACCGTTCACTGCAGATTTAAGATGGCAGATGCACTTTCCAACCCTGCACATAATCTGACACAGCGTGAGGAGGTCCAACACAGCACTATTGGGCAACTGTTAAAGCGCTTGGATGAGCATTTTGAAGACTTCTGGGCAAAATTGGCTGCATGCATAATAGTAGCAACCAATCAAGACCAGGAGGGACGGCGGAGTAGAGAGGCTGGAGAAGAGTGGGTCCCCTTCGGGCACTACCTCCTTACAAGCATCCGTGTCTTCTACCTTAAGCCTGCCTTGGCTGAAGGCCAGCAGGGCGACAACCCTGGCGTGTCGACCATGGAGGCTAAAGGTCCACCACCGCTGACGGCGACAGTCCAATAGGAGCTTTGGCAATGGCTGGATCCCAATAGGGAGAGACTTGGCCTTGTTTATGAGAACCCAAGTCTGTGGTTCTGTGATGCATGCCTTCGTGACGGCCTGGGGCTGGAGGGTCACTATTCTTCACGACTGCCGACCTGTTCCTACCGGCTATCCCCATACACTCCCAAGCTGGGGCATCGGGTGATACTTGCTGTCGCGCATGGAGCTACTCGCTATCCTTGCATGTTCCCTTGATACCTGCTGATTTGTCACTCTATCTCATACCCTCATCTCTAGCTCCATTTCTTTATTAATACAGGGACTTACATTTTCTTTAACTACACCTTATACCTGTGCAGTGTAGTTGTTTGCTAGAAAGTCCAGCTTCACTGGCCACCTTCTCATGTAAATCTAGCCTAATAGGCAACATTTCTATTTAGTGTCAGCCACCATGCGCTACCTTACCCTGTTAGCAAATATTGTATATGTTTTTAGCTTTGAGATGGCAGAAAAGCCTGTGTTGCATATTAATACTCTCTAACCTTTTACTTAAAATAAAAAAGAGGCAGAAGATGTTAGGAGTTTCTTCACATGTATTCAAATACTGTCAAGCTCAAATTTGTATTGTTGTATTTGTACTGCATTACTGCTCATGTGAGTACTTGCTCAGACCCCTTTTTGACTGCTGTTTACCGCTATCTTGCCTCAATAAAACATTGACTTAAATTTTTTTTAAAATAAATGTTTCGTTCTTTTGCCTACAATTTTCCATCTCTTTTATCTACGAACAATGAGCGCAGAATGTTTGAAGGACTGATTTCACAACAAGCAGAATGAGCCCAAATTCTTATAAGATGGCGGGGTAACGTAATGTAATATTGCCTTACCACAAGAGTAGTTGATACCTGACATAGCCTTCCAGTGGAAGCAGTAATTGCTAACCAAGTAAAGGAATTTGTAGAGTGTCAGGGATGTTTATAAATCTAACCCACAGACAAATTATGTAAAATCAGTCTGATGTTTCATAACGGGCAAGATATATATGCCAGGGGCCCCATCTGCGGGCACAATGTGCGTTCCTAAATTTCTCTCCTAACTTTGCTCTTTTGATATTTCTAAGTCAATCTCTGCATTATAAGGGGGTCTGCCATTACTAGTCTTATAGGGTATAATTAATAAACATCAGTGTAAAAATATATCCCAGTTTACCTCACCATCAGCAATTAACCTGGAGATAAGATAGGGGGGGTGGAGGTGGATGGGATTATAATAAATACACTGTATCATACCTCCAAAATCTGCTTCTCCCGGACTTTTATTATTCCTCTCACTGCACCAGGAATCCTTCCTTCATATCCTGCCCTCCCTGAACTACTATTCTGCAGACTCAGGAGAGGGTGGTGTGTGGAGGACAGTCACTTCCTCTGACCCTTCTATGCTTTCCCAGAAACACAAAACAAAGACAGTGTTTGCTGTTTTTCAATGTCACATAAACTGAATCAATAACACAAGCAGGGATTGGTTACTGTAATAAGATGTTATAGGGTAATAAGGCACTCAGGAGCCGGGTTACTGTAATAAGATGTTACGGGGTAATAAGGCACTCAGGCGCCGGGTTACTGTAATAAGATGTTACGGTGTAATAAGGCACTCAGGGACCGGGATACTGTAATAAGATGTTACAGGGTAATAAGGCGCTCAGGAGCCGGGTTACTGTAATAAGATGTTACAGGGTAATAAGGCACTCAGGAGCCGGGTTACTGTAATAAGATGTTACAGGGTAATAAGGCACTCAGGAGCTGGGTTACTGTAATAAGATGTTACTGGGTAATAATGCACTCAGGGGCCGGGTTACTGTAATAAGATGTTATAGGGTAATAAGGCACTCAGGAGCTGGGTTACTGTAATAAGATGTTATAGTGTAATAAGGCACTCAGGAGCCAGGTTACTGTAATAAGATGTTACAGCGTAATAAGGCACTCAGGGGCCGGGTTACTGTAATAAGATGTTACGGGGTAATAAGGCACTCAGGAGCCGGGTTACTGTAATAGGATGTTACAGGGTAATAAGGCACTCAGGAGCCGGGTTACTGTAATAAGATGTTACAGGGTAATAAGGCACGTAGAAGCCAGGTTACTGTAATAAGATGTTACAGGGTAATAAGGCACTCAGGAGCCGGGTTACTGTAATAAAATGTTAAAGGGTAATAAGGCACTCGGGAGCCGGGTTACTGTAATAAGATGTTACAGGGTAATAAGACATTCAGGAACCGGGTTACAGTAATAAGATGTTACAGGGCAATAAGGCACTCAGGAGCCGGGTTACTGTAATAAGATGTTACAGGGTAATAAGGCACTCAGGAGCCGTGTTACTCTAATAAGATGTTACAGGGTAATAAGGCACTCAGGAGCCGGGTTACTGTAATAAGATGTTACAGGGGTAATAAGGCACTCAGGAGCTGGGTTACTGTCATAAGTTGTTACAGGGTAATAAGGCACTCAGGAGCTGGGTTACTGTAATAAGATGTTACAGGTTAATAAGTCACTCAGGAGCCGGGTTACTGTCATTAGATGTTACAGGGTAATAAGGCACTCAGGAGCCGGGTTACTGTAATAAGATGTTACAGGGTAATAAGGCACTCAGGAGCCGGGTTACTGTAATAAAATGTTAAAGGGTAATAAGGCACTCGGGAGCCGGGTTACTGTAATAAGATGTTACAGGGTAATAAGACATTCAGGAACCGGGTTACAGTAATAAGATGTTACAGGGCAATAAGGCACTCAGGAGCCGGGTTACTGTAATAAGATGTTACAGCGTAATAAGGCACTCAGGAGCCGGGTTACTGTAATAAGATGTTACAGAGGTAATAAGGCACTCAGGAGCCGGGTTACTGTAATAAGATGTTACAGAGGTAATAAGGCACTCAGGAGCCGGGTTACTGTAATAAGATGTTACAGGGTAATAAGGCACTCAGGAGCCGGGTTACTGTAATAAGATGTTACAGGGTAATAAGGCACTCAGGAGCCGGGTTACTGTAATAAGATGTTACAGGGTAATAAGGCACTCAGGAGCCGGGTTACTGTAATAAGATGTTACGGGGTAATAAGGCACTCAGGAGCTGGGTTACTGTAATAAGGCACTCAGGAGCCGGGTTACTGTAATAAGATGTTACAGGGTAATAAGGCACTCAGGAGCCGGGTTACTGTAATAAGATGTTACGGGGTAATAAGGCACTCAGGAGCCGGGTTACTGTAATAAGATGTTTCAGGTTAATAAGGCACTCAGGAGCCGGGTTACTGTAATAAGATGTTACAGAGTAATAAGGCACTCAGGAGCCGGGTTACTGTAATAAGATGTTACAGGGTAATAAGGCACTCAGGAGCCGGGTTACTGTAATAAGATGTTACGGGGTAATAAGGCACTCAGGAGCCGGGTTACTGTAATAAGATGTTACAGGGCAATAAGGCACTCAGGAGCCGGGTTACTGTAATAAGATGTTACAGGGTAATAAGGCACTCAGGAGCCGGGTTACTGTAATAAGATGTTACAGGGTAATAAGGCACTCAGGAGCCGGGTTACTGTAATAAGATGTTACAGGGTAATTAGGCACTCAGGAGCCGGGTTACTGTAATAAGATGTTACAGGGGTAATAAGGCACTCAGGAGCTGGGTTACTGTCATAAGTTGTTACAGGGTAATAAGGCACTCAGGAGCTGGGTTACTGTAATAAGATGTTACAGGTTAATAAGTCACTCAGGAGCCGGGTTACTGTCATTAGATGTTACAGGGTAATAAGGCACTCAGGAGCCGGGTTACTGTAATAGGATGTTACAGGGTAATAAGGCACTCAGGAGCCGGGTTACTGTAATAAGATGTTACAGAGGTAATAAGGCACTCAGGAGCCGGGTTACTGTAATAAGATGTTACAGAGGTAATAAGGCACTCAGGAGCCGGGTTACTGTAATAAGATGTTACAGGGTAATAATGCACTCAGGAGCCGGGTTACTGTAATAAGATGTTACAGGGTAATAAGGCACTCAGGAGCCGGGTTACTGTAATAAGATGTTACGGGGTAATAAGGCACTCAGGAGCTGGGTTACTGTAATAAGGCACTCAGGAGCCGGGTTACTGTAATAAGATGTTACAGGGTAATAAGGCACTCAGGAGCCGGGTTACTGTAATAAGATGTTACGGGGTAATAAGGCACTCAGGAGCCGGGTTACTGTAATAAGATGTTACAGGTTAATAAGGCACTCAGGAGCCGGGTTACTGTAATAAGATGTTACAGAGTAATAAGGCACTCAGGAGCCGGGTTACTGTAATAAGATGTTACAGGGTAATAAGACACTCAGGAGCCGGATTACTGTAATAAGATGTTACAGGGTAATAAGGCACTCAGGAGCCGGGTTACTGTAATAAGATGTTACAGGGTAATAAGGCACTCAGGGGCCGGGTTACTGTAATAAGATGTTACAGGGTAATAAGGCACTCAGGAGCCGGGTTACTGTAATAAGATGTTACAGGGTAATAAGGCACTCAGGAGCCGGGTTACTGTAATAAGATGTTACAGGGGTAATAAGGCACTCAGGAGCCGGGTTACTGTAATAAGATGTTACAGGGTAATAAGGCACTCAGGAGACGGGTTACTGTAATAAGATGTTACAGGGTAATAAGGCACTCAGGAGCCAGGTTACTGTAATAAGATGTTACAGGGTAATAAGGCACTCAGGAGCCGGGTTACTGTAATAAGATGTTACAGGGTAATAAGGCACTCAGGAGCCAGGTTACTGTAATAAGATGTTACAGGGTAATATGGCACTCAGGAGCCGGGTTACTGTAATAAGATGTTATAGGGTAATAAGGCACTCAGGAGCCGGGTTACTGTAATAAGACGTTACAGGGTAATAAGGCACTCAGGAGCCGGGTTACTGTAATAAGATGTTACAGGGTAATAAGGCACTCAGGAGCCGGGTTACTGTAATAAGATGTTACGGGGTAATAAGGCACTCAGGAGCCGGGTTACTGTAATAAGATGTTACAGGGTAATAAGGCACTCAGGAGCCAGGTTACTGTAATAAGATGTTACAGGGTAATAAGGCACTCAGGAGCCGGGTTACTGTAATAAGATGTTACGGGGTAATAAGGCACTCAGGAGCCGGGTTACTGTAATAAGATGTTACAGGGTAATAAGGCACTCAGGAGCCGGGTTACTGTAATAAGATGTTACAGAGGTAATAAGGCACTCAGGAGCTGGGTTACTGTCATAAGTTGTTACATGGCACTTAAGACATTTTGCTTTATAAAAATGAGAAAACAAGTTTGGTGAATAATCTCTATTTATTATTTATCACTCAAAACAGAAAGGCCATCATATGTCAGCATAAACCCGCTTCATCGATGACGTCAGAACTTTTTATTCCCACAGCATCTTTCATCCCAATAACATCACAAGCTGTCAGATGCTGATCCCGTAGCCCCTGCTTTGCCCTTGCCCTTTGTGAGATTTACATAGATGATAGCTAGAGTGGAAAGGGGGAGGGTGAAATAAGTACGGGAAGCTAAAGGCTAAGAAGATGAAAGTGAGCAAAAAAAAACAAACAAACCTGTAAACAGGATAATTTATTGAGTATGAAAGCAAGGTTTGGGATGGCTGAGAAAGAAGCATGTTCCATGCAGCACATCAGGAAGATGTGTGTGAATATAAAACGAGAAAACCATGGGGGGACTCTAACCTGTGAAGTTTATTGTAGTTGTTGTCATTTTTAGAGCTGAAAAATGCACAGCATATTTTGAATGCGATCTTCCTAATATTGCGTGGTTTATGGAATAGCGCAATAGCCAGTCCTATCTGTTAGCCACAAAATAAAGAATAATGGTTTCAGTGAAGAAGCTTATTCCAATAGAGTGGAGCTGCCAACATGGTCAAGCTTGATGAAGAACGTGTGATTTGGTCAAAAGTTTCCAGCTTCACTGAGACCTATTGTTTATTTTGTGTACTTTTAGGGTTCACAGAAGGGGACCCCGGGAACCAGTACCCACCTATACAGTATACCTGTCAGTAGTGCTTGTCCCTCACTACCTCGAATCTATCTGTTAGCCAATCAGGGTTGCTTGTCAGAGAAGGGCTTTCTGCTAGGCAGTAATTCACTGTGTTGGTTTGTGTGTATCTGGAAATGGGGCATCAGACCCACCGCTAGACAATGTGTCCGAAAGACGTACAACTGTTAGATATGTCATTTATTTGTCTGTTTTTGGTCTGTACCATGGTATTGCAGGCCCTACGGTGCCCAGGTGGAACAGATATTGCCCATATAATATTATCACTGAATGTTTTTCAAATATCGCAAGTGTTTCAGAATCAGCCATTTATCTTTTTTTGCTTTCTACCTAATTATTTTTCTCCTTCTCCACCCTGCTCGCCTCACTTATATCTCTTTCCGTGTCTCTCTAAAATACTTTTCCATATTTTTTAACTGTTTCTATTCCTGCAAGCACACACTGGGATTTTCATATTTCTCATGAGACATTTTGTGCAGAAAACTACTTCAGCGTGTAATTGGTGGTGGCTCTATTATACTAATACAGAAGATGCTGGTATTGGCCACTACGCTTTATATTAGACCCAGTTAAAAAAAATAATGTAAAAAGTAAATGCCTTATATTGTTGCTTGAATCTTGAAATGTGATGTGTCTTCTTCAATAAAATATTATTTACTACAAATCTGTAAATTCTGACGAATAATTTTGGGCAAATGTAAAACAGATTATCACAATGGGTTAAGAGAGTGTAAAATGTAATTAAATGGAGTATAATTATGAAAAAGGAAATATGAAAGATATGCAAAGGGGAAAAAGATGGTCGTGTCTTCAGCCTGAATCTTGATAAACCTGTCTACATAGACAATGAAAGGTTAACGGCAGCAGACCATGCACGTTTCGTAGGAGGACACAATGTGGCAAGATGTAGTAGATAGGTAGGAAGAGAAGAGTTACACAGTTAGTAGGACAGTAGTTGTTTAAGACATTTTTAAAAGAATGGATATTTGGGCAAAGTCTTGTAGGAAAGCAATGTGTTCTGCAAGAATGAAACCACCATAAAGAGGACCTGTAGAAGAGAATTGGAGGTAGAAGTGTATAACGAGAACAGGATTACGTTGTTAGAAAAGGACTGAGAAGGATTGGACTTGCTAAGATCGAGTGATATGATGATGGAGGTCGTTGATAGCAGAATGTCAGGGAAACTGTGTTTCTAGGATCTGCTTTCCTTTTCCTTTACTGCTTTCCTCGTTTCTTCTTAGGCCGGGTGCGCCGTTTGGTCTTTGATTCTACGATTTGCTGTGACTGCCTCTTTAATGCTGCTCGAGTCACAACATCCCCTTCATCATCACCACTGTCTTCATCATCTGTTACAAGGTAGATAAACAACGAATTTAATGTCGGCATAAGAAGAATGTATGCCCTGTACCAAACATAGCGGTTTGTGTATACCATCTACCAACCCTAAGGGTGCCAGACTGTGTATACCTTATACTAACCCTAGAGATATCAGACTGTGTATACCCTGTACTAACTCTAGAGATATCAGACTGTGTATACCCTATACTAACCCTAGAGATATCAGACTGTGTATACCCTATACTAACCCTAGAGATATCAGCCTGTGTATACCCTATACTAACCCTAGAGATATCAGACTGTGTATACCCTGTACTAACTCTAGAGATATCAGACTGTGTATACCCTGTACTAACCCTAGAGATATCAGACTGTGTATACCCTGTACTAACCCTAGAGATATCAGCCTGTGTATACCCTGTACTAACCCTAGAGATATCAGACTGTGTATACCCTATACTAACCCTAGAGATATCAGACTGTGTATACCCTGTACTAACTCTAGAGATATCAGACTATGTATACCCTATACTAACCCTAGAGATATCAGACTGTGTATACCCTGTACTAACTCTAGAGATATCAGACTGTGTATACCCTGCACTAACCCTAGAGATATCAGACTGTGTATACCCTGTACTAACTCTAGAGATATCAGACTGTGTATACCCTATACTAACCCTAGAGATATCAGACTGTGTATACCTTATACTAACCCTAGAGATATCAGACTGTGTATACCCTGTACAAACCCTAGAGATATCAGACTGTGTATACTCTATACTAACCCTAGAGATATCAGACTGTGTATACCCTATACTAACCCTAGAGATATCAGACTGTGTATACCCTATACTAACCCTAGAGATATCAGACTGTGTATACCCTATACTAACCCTAGAGATATCAGACTGTGTATACCCTGTACTAACCCTAGAGATATCAGACTGTGTATACCTTATACTAACCCTAGAGGTGGCAGACTGTGTATACCCTGTATCAACTATAGAGGTTTCAGGAATAATATATGTTATATCCTGCATTCAGTATTTGACCCCCAGCAGCATCACTCTCTATGTCCCTGTGACCATTATATATGTGCCTGGCTTTCTTACCGTATATATCCTGCTTGGCTGGAGCTGGCAAAGAGATGCGCACATTGTACGCGGGGAGCTTGCCCTCAATGCTGGCTTGAAACTAGAGAGAATGATATTAACATAGATCAGTAACTTGAAGTGTAAACACCTTAACTGTGTAGTATCACATAACAACTTAAAGACACATCTACACACAACACATCACAATACAAATCAAAACTACAGGACCAGCTTCATATATTATCCGGGATTAACAGGAAACTGACTAGTTATTCCTAAATAAATTTAACCTGTAACCAAGTTTTTGTTTTATATTTCAGCTATGTCTTGTCCAGAGCATTATGTCCATGGCTGGATTTACATCCTATTTGCTCCGAGGCGTATCGACTAGGCACTGTCTAATAGTGTACAATGAGGAAAATGTCTTGCGTGACTTATAGGAAATCCTGCCCTGATGTCATGTACCCCATTAATGGCCTATCATGTCTTGCCCAGATCAACAATTAAAAGTGCTATAAAAGGAGGGGCAGAGTCAGTGCTTGAACAGAGCAGATGTTTTGTGCAGTTGCTCTGAGAACTGAATTCCTAATCAAATTAACTTCCAGAACCTTCATTTTTTAAGGCGATTTTGGCAACCAGTGTTTGGGGCAACATTGGGACAACACCCTAAGACAGCAAAGAACAACATTAACTCTAAATCTATCAGTATCAGGGAGTTACTCCACCAGGTTCCATGTCCGCATGTGTCTAAGATGGTGCCATCTCCAACTTCCTCGGAGGCCAGTAAAGCAGATGACCAAGAGAATGTCTCTCAGACAGCAGCAGCTCAACTGGGCTCAACTGGGCACATCGAGAAGGAGGCCTCGATCGTTGCCGTAAACCCACTAGGTTAAGATGGCGCCATTAGGGTCAGTGCAATGGATGACCTTGATTTTCTTCCAACCTCGGCAGCTGCCTGTGGGGAACCTCAAATTGGGAAAACCATTAGGCAGCTACATATCATATGGCGAGAAAAATATAGACTTCCCTACTGTCCTCATCTAAGTCTAAGGCCATAGAAGTGGACTCCCACTTTAGAGTGGCAAAAATTGACAGAGCACCAACTATGTCCCCAGGGACCTTCTGGTTCGGTTCTGCATGTTGGCAGACAAGGTTACAGTCAGGGCCGGATTAAGAGCACAGTGGGCCTGGTGCTGACAATTATGATGGGCCTAATTACGTAATCTTATCAACCAAAAAACACTAAAACAGTCATACCTCCCAAGCGTCATGTATCTGATGGAGATGGTGCTGGAGGGAAACAAACACATACCCTATGCTAATTTCTCTCTAATTTATGCTTTCATCTTTCAAGTAAATCCATAACCCCTAACAGCAGTGTCCAGTGAAGCAGGAAGTCAATGGGCGGGGTAAAAGGGTGGGCCACTGGCGCGAATCACGTGACAAGACCTGCCAAATGTGGTGAACATGCCTAAAAAGGGGGCATGTTTGTCCAAAGAATTGGAAGGTCAGTCTGGCATGAATTCATGTCAGGCTGCCTGCTAATCCTGTAGGCTGTCCAACTAAGGGCATACTATGCAGGCAGCACCTTGAGCTTGACATAAATGTGTCTAATGATGCGCTCACTCCATGCTTTCTAAGGACTGTCCCCTAGCACTTGCTGGTCCACTTGTCTCCTTACCTTCTTACTAGCAGGCAGAAGTTCCTGGTATATAGTCTGAGACAGAGAGAAGGTGTATGTAGTGAGTGTAGAAGAAAGGGGACATGCCACAGTGTTAGAGAGACCAACGTCTGCATTACCTAAACTAATTTTAATGTCAGCCAGTCCACACAAGTTTTGTTCCCATACATCCCTCTTAAGCTTCCAAACTTAAAGGGACACTATAGTCACCAGAACAACTACAGCTTATTGTATTTGTTCGGGTAAGTAGAATCATTCCATTCAGGATTTTTGCAGTAAACACTGTCTTTTCAGAGAAAATAACTCCACTGGCTGCTCCTTAGATGGCTGCTATAGGTGCTTCCTGGGGCAGTACTGCCTAGTGTGCAGCACTGCCATTCAGTGTTTCCACCCTCTGCATGCAGACACTAAACTTACCTCATAGAGATGCATTGATTCATTTTATCTTTATGAGGAGATGCTGATTGGCCAGGGCTTTGTTGGACTTGTGCTGGCTCTGCCCCTGATCTGCCTAGTTGACAGTCTCAGCCAATCCTATGGGGAAGTATTGTAATTTGCTCAGACCACCACTTCTGAGCCAGCAGCTGCAGACTTGAATACAAGTAATATTTTACTATGTTTAGAGAGGCAAGAAGGGGCCAGGGTGGTGGTTTTAACATAATAGGGTCAGAAATACATGATTGTGTTCCTGACCCTATAGTGCTCCTTTAAGCAAGAGTATGTGAAGAGTAGTTAAGGTTGCCACCGTTCTTGGAAAAAAATACCAGCCTTAATCATTTGTATAATTAATTAGTTATGCGTGACATCACATGATGTAAATCACAAGGAGTGACATCAGAGAAAATCCAGTAAAATCACCAACAAACTACTCACAGTTTGATTCTGCTGTATAGATGGATTGCTCCCAGTGTCTCCCTGTCTCCCAGTGTCTCAGTCTCGCAAGTCACCCAGAGTTTCAGTGTCTCTATGTATCACAGTGTCAGTGTCCCCATGTTGCCCAGTCCCCTAGTCTCCCAGTGTCTGTGTCCCCATTTCTCCCAGTGTCCCAATGTCTCAGTGTGTCCCCATGTCACTAGGATACTGGGGACACAGAGACATGGGGACACTGAGAGACCCAGGGACACTGGGAGACATGGGGACACAGATATTTAGGGAAACTGGGAGAAACGGGGACACTCAGACAGTAGGGACACAGACACTGGGAGACATGGGGACACTGAAACATTTGGGGACACTAAGACATGGGAACACAGACACTGGGAGACTAGGGGACACTGGCTGGGAGACAGACACTTGTGGACACTGGGAGACATGGGGACAGTTGTGGACATAGACATGGGGACACTGGGACACCAGGCACACTGAGACACTAGGAACACAGACACTGGGAGACATGGAGACACTGAAACATTTGGGGACACTAAGACACTAGGGACACTAGGGGACACTGGGAGACTCGGGGACACTGACTGGGAGACAGACACTTGGGGAGACATGGGGACATAGACATGGGGACACTGGGACATATAGGGACACTAGGCACACTGAGAGACATGGGACACTGGGAGACTTGGGGACAATGAGACAATAGGGACACTGGCTGGGGGACATGGGAACATAGTGTCTCCGTGTCCCAATGTCTCCCAATGTCACTATGTCTCACAGCATCCCCATATGTCTCAGCATTCCCATGTGTCCCAGTGTCCCCATGTTTTCCAGTGTCCTCAAGTGTCTCAGTGTCCCCAGGTCTCCCAGTGTCTGTGTCCCCATGTGTCCTAGTGTCTCAGTGTCCCCTAGGGTCTCAGTGTCCCCATGTTTTCCAGTGTCCCCAAGTGCCTCAGTGTTCCCAGGTCTCCCAGTGTCTGCGTCCTAGTGTCTCAGTGTCCCCTAGTGTCTGTGTCCCCTAGTGTCTGTGTCCCCATGTGTCCCCTAATGTCTCAGTGTACCCATGTGTCTCAGTGTCCCCATATGTCCCTGCTGCCTTTCCCCCCATTCCTCACTTACCTGAGCTGTAGAGCTGCTGTCTGGACTGTCTGGACCACAGATCAGTGAGTAGTAGAGAGGGGCAGGGATATGCTGTAACTTCCTATCCCTGCCTCTCTCCACACACAGTGACCCCTACTGGCCGGTGCTGGTATTGCAGAGTAATCTCCATTTATTCGGAGAAAATTACCTGTATTTGTATTGCCGTATTTGTATTACCTGTATTTGTATTACTGCAATACCAGCACGGCCAGGCAGCCTCAAATACCGGCTGTGCCAGTAAAAAAAAACAGTCAGGTGGTAAACCTAAGAGTTTAAATGGGCCTATTCCATGGGCCTGGGCCTGGAGCTGTAGCTCCATCAGCCCCTATGTTAATCCGGCCCTGGTTACAGTAATGGATGTTGCTACACCCTTTCTTAATCATACCTTTGAGGGACATGTTTGTGCTTTTTATGGAGACTTTCCGCATTTTACGGTCATTTGGAGACAATCTCTGGGACCCGTTACCAAGATTTTGCATGACAAGGCTATCCCCTATCGTCAGGGTCCAGGACATGGGTTGATTGTACAACATGAAGGAAAACAACTTACCAACTCCTTTGTCTCTATGCTGGGACTCTCATTACTCAACATATCAGTTCCAGAGCACGGGCAAGAACCCTTACAAAACAGACTGGAACATGGATACAATCTAACCCTTCTACCCTGGGGGCAGTCAATCTACGGCCACATCAAGGTCGTCTACGGCCTATCCCGCTTTTGTTATTATTTTCTTTGTTTTTATTGATGAACTGTAGAATAACGGTCAGATAAAACTCTGACCTAGCCTTGCTTGAATGGTCTCTCCTACTGGAGTACATACCTCTCACCTCGCCCCATCACAAGAGCAGCATTTTACTTAACTTTACGACAAGATATTTACATGTATCTGTTTTGCCCTAATAAAACATGTTTACCAATGTTTTACTGTGTTTAAAAATTTAGTATGCACCAAGGCCTTGAGAGACCTTCTTTAGAGACAGTTAGGTAACAAAAAAAGACATATAGACCTTGTTCACCTCCAACGGCTAACTGGCCTTTTAGGAGGGACAGACAGACAGCATTCTGAGGAGCACGTGTATGAGTGCGGGGGTGTCTGGGTGCCACTCTATTCTCCTTCCGCAACAACCCTACTTTTCCTTCTCTTATCTTCTATTGTTTATTTTCTTATCTTTTCTTCTTTTCTTTTCTTTACCTTATACTTTTATTCCTCTTCTGAAAGGGGACTTCCCCAATGAGGAGCCCAAATTCTTGGGTTACTATTTTGGATACTGGATGGCCAATGCATCCCTTATGTAAAATAACGACTCACGTAAATGCTATATTGGCATCTTGGTATCCCTTGTTCTAGGGACACTTCTAGACCAGTTCAAACTGGCTGCCCTGCCACTCCGTTAAATCTACTATCTATATGTGTTGTTTTTAATAAAGGTTGTGTTCTCCCCTTTACTAAGTGTCATCTAGTGCTTGGGGAGGTGGGCTATAATCCTTTCAGCAGCATTGAAAGTCGCCAAGTGAGGATCCCTGAACCCGACAAACCTAGCACTCATGCGGTGTACTTGTCAGAGGAGGAAATCCAGAAAAGAGTCCCAGAGGGATTGGCTTTGTTCAGAACCAATTCATCAGTAGAGGTGGTGCAACTGATCAGGGAGGAGGTGATCACGGACTTTGGCCTGTCCAGCAATGCAGACTCGGAGATGAGGATTCGGCTGGCCTTCTATGGGCCTAACCCCTTGGAGGAGATCATATGCCCCACTATGGCTGAGCTGACTGATTACATGCAAGTATAAGGTGAGCATGAACACATTATCTGGATGGCGTTGTTGGGGATCTTCCTCGAGCCTGTACTGATTTACACCTCTAGAACTCTGTAGTAATCGGACTCAGGGGTAGGATGGGAGAGCCTGGCTTATGGTTGAGCATAAGTGTATCTGACCTGTGTTTTGGGTTGGTTGACCAGCAAGAAATTAAAGAGAAGGGTTCCGAAAGAAAAATATAACCAACTTTGAACCGCAATTAGAGTAAGTCCGATGCATTTGTGGAGTAAGACTCAAGCCGCAATCCCTCAGCTTCAGGTTTACAGCTGCATATACTTCTGGTGTCGCATTCTTTGTGATGAATGGCTTGATTGTATTCAGATCCCAGTGGTGTACCGCCGATGTCATTGCTTGGAGGTTAGGCTGTTGCAGTGAGTCCCCTGGAAGGCCTAGCTTGGTGAGGAGCATGGTTGCTCCTGTTATTGAGTGCACAGTATCACAGTGTCGCACTTGTAAGTCTCGTGGTGATCTCCAGCGGTATCCTATATTATGGCTTCGGAGTAGAGCTCTGAGGCGTTGCAGCGTTTTGCGGCATTGTAGCATTTCACCGGAGAGAACTGCGAAGAAGGAAAGAGCCATGTTCTCAAAGTTGTAGGAGGTAGTCTCTTTGCGTGCTGCCTGTACTATCGCCTTGTCTGTCCCACTTCGGAACTGCACAATTAGATCTCTGGGAGCTGATTCAGGCGTCTTCTGGGATTTCAGGACCCTGAAGATTCTGTTGAGGTTTACATTTCTGGCCTGTTTAGGCTCTATTAGTTGTGCCAGGAGTCTCCGTAGGAGATGCAGGAGCTGTGCATTGGGAACGTCTTCCGGAATTCCCCCAGACATTCAAGTTATTGCGGCATCGCAATCTTCCAGCGTGGCAAAGCATTGGTCAGAGGCCGCTTGTCGCTTGGTAAGCTTTTGGATGTGCTGCTCGGAGGTGGCTTCCACTGTTCCTAAGCGGCCGACTAGGCCTTAGATGTTGGTGCGGAGCAGGGCAACATCTACCTGGATTGACCTTTGGAGAGCCCCAGCATGTTCTGGAGCATTTCTGCCATCATGGGTCTTGAGTCTCCGGTCTTAGGTATGGCTTGAGGATGTGATATCAGCATCTGTCTGCCTCCCTCTTCTTCTGGGGACAACTCATCCGAGTTGTCCGAGAAATCTTCCAGGTTGGTGGCCATCTTGGGCCCATATGCGCCATGTGCTTGGCGGAGAAGGTCTCCTATATTCATACCCGGCTTGGGTCTCTTGGGTTTTAGCTTTTTAGTTTTCCTACTCATATTTGTTAGGGGTGATGGGGCTGCGGTTTTGACGCTCGAAAACCGGTTAATATCGCCGGGATATTATATGTGTGCCCACAGTTAATCTATCCCCCCCCCCCACTACAGTCCCTTTATGTATTGTGACATGTGTAATATTTTTTTTTGCGTGTTACTGTTTATTGGATTTCAAGAAGAGGGTACAGAAAGGAAAAAGGGATATGGGGAAGAGACATCATCGTACGAAATTAAAATTACATTTTACAGTTGCACCATTGAACATGCTTATAAGTTATTACATGGCGTTATGCATCATCGGAGCTAAAAAACATGAATTGTACATTCAGAAGTCCCTGAACTTCCCAGGTACCGAGTACAATATAATGGTTTAGGCTCATGGTTGAGATGCATACTAGAGTTGTAACTCCAGACCAGAGGTTAGATTTATTGGTGTAGGTTGTGCGACTAGCTCTGTACAAACATGAATAAACATGAAGATTACATTTCACCTGGATATGGGGCAAAGAATATCCGATCTAGGGTACTAGGCCTTTGTCTAGGGTCCGGTTTGTGTATCTGGTTGGTTGGTTGGTACCAGATTGCTATTGATAGAAATGTATAATATATACTAGTTTCATCTTTGCCTTTCCAAGAATTACCTTGTACATTTGTGTTTGGGTGGGATAAACACAGTTGTTGGCGTCGGTCCTCTGAAGTTTGGCCTTCAATTGACATTGAGGTTGGCTTTGTAATTTGAGCGTAAGGTATTGTTCGATTCTGTGTATTGGTCCCATCTCTCTCATGCTTCCACTCAAAATTTGGAGGGTGGTAGTACCTTTCGCACCATGATTTTTGTTATAGTGTTTTGTTATATTAAAGGATCACTATAGGGTCAGGAACAAAACATGTATTCCTGACCCTACAGTGCTAAACCCATTACGCTATTAAGCTACAGTTGTTCTGGAGACTATAGTGTACCTTTAACCCCTTAAAGACCAAACTTCTGGAATAAAAGGGAATCATGACATGTCACACATGCCATGTGTCCTTAAGGGGGTTAATTTGGTCTATACAGTTTTGGGTGACGTGTAATTTATCGTTCCTTTTTTATTGAATTGTTATCTATTGTCAATTCTATTTTGATATACCTACTGTTCGAGCTTAAATAAAGAATGGGAATAGTGTTCATCTGATACTTCAATAAAAATATAAATTGCTAAATAAAATGGTATAATTATATTTGAGAGTTGGAGGTTTTCATTGTTCAAACATAAAGGGAGACAGTTACTGATAATCTATTCATCATGGAGGTGGAGAAGTCTATTCTATTGCCTGTTATCTGATGACCAAGTCTTATATTGCAGATGAAAACGATCTCCACCAGTTATCCTTCAGTGTACATGTAATAAACAAAATATCACCAAAGACGTTTTACCACTTTTACTAACCTCCTCTTCCTCCATCTGTTTTACGACTTCTCCAAGATCCTGGCCATCCAACTCCTCCAACAATTTCTGCAGCTTTTCTTCAGTGATGGACAAAAGATCTAGAACATACTCATCTGATAGCGGTGACAGATCAGGAGCAGGATAGTGACTTCTTGGCTGCAGAGAAACACACCAATCAATAACGCAACCCATGTAACAGCCCCCAACTACTGAGCGCCTTATTACCCTGTAACATCTTATTACAGTAACCTGGCTCCTGAGTGCCTTATTACCCTGTAACATCTTATTACAGTAACCCGGCTCCTGAGTGCCTTATTACCCTGTAACATCTTATTACAGTAACCTGGCTCCTGAGTGCCTTATTACCCCTGTAACATCTTATTACAGTAACCCGGTCCCTGAGTGCCTTATTACCCTGTAACATCTTATTACAGTAACCCGGCTCCTGAGTGCCTGATTACCCCGTAACATCTTATTACAGTAACCCGGCTCCTGAGTGCCTTATTACCATGTAACATCTTATTACAGTAACCCGGGTCCTGAGTGCCTTATTACCCTGTAACATCTTATTACAGTAACCCGGCTCCTGAGTGCCTTATTACCCTGTAACATCTTATTACAGTAACCCGGCTCCTGAGTGCCTTATTACCGTGTAACATCTTATTACAGTAACCCGGCTCCTGAGTGCCTTATTACCCTGTAACATCGTATTACAGTAACCCGGGTCCTGAGTGCCTTATTACCCTGTAACATCTTATTACAGTAACCCGGCTCCTGAGTGCCTGATTACCCTGTAACATCTTATTACAGTAACCCGGCTCCTGAGTGCCTTATTACCCTGTAACATCTTATTACAGTAACCCAGCTCCTGAGTGCCTTATTACCCTGTAACATCTTATTACAGTAACCCGGCTCCTGAGTGCCTTATTACCCTGTAACATCTTATTACAGTAACCCAGCTCCTGAGCGCCTTATTACCCTGTAACATCTTATTACAGTAACCCGGGTCCTGAGTGCCTTATTACCCTGTAACATCTTATTACCGTAACCTGGCTCCTGAGTGCCTTATTACCCTCTAACATCTTATTACAGTAACCCGGCTCCTGAGTGCCTTATTACCCTGTAACATCTTATTACAGTAACCCAGCTCCTGAGTGCCTTATTACCCTGTAACATCTTATTACCGTAACCTGGCTCCTGAGTGCCTTATTACCCTGTAACATCTTATTACAGTAACCCGGCTCCTGAGTGCCTTATTACCCTGTAACATCTTATTACAGTAACCCAGCTCCTGAGTGCCTTATTACCCTGTAACATCTTATTACAGTAACCTGGCTCCTGAGCGCCTTATTACCCTGTAACATCTTATTACAGTAACCCGGCTCCTGAGTGCCTTATTACCCTGTAACATCTTATTACAGTAACCAGGCTCCTGAGTGCCTTATTACCCTGTAACATCTTATTACAGTAACCCGGCTCCTGAGTGCCTTATCACCCTGTAACATCTTATTACAGTAATCCAGCTCCTGAGTGCCTTATTACCCTGTAACATCTTATTACAGTAACCCGGTCCCTGAGTGCCTTATTACCCTGTAACATATTATTACAGTAACCCGGCTCCTGAGTGCCTTATTACCCTGTAACATATTATTACAGTAACCCGGCTCCTGAGTGCCTTATTACCCCGTAACATCTTATTACAGTAACCCGGCTCCTGAGTGCCTTATTACCCCGTAACATCTTATTACAGTAACCCGGCTCCTGAGTGCCTTATTACCCTGTAACATCTTATTACAGTAACCCGGCTCCTGAGCGCCTTATTACCCTGTAACATCTTATTACAGTAACCCGGCTCCTGAGTGCCTTATTACCCGGTAACATCTTATTACAGTAACCCGGCTCCTGAGTGCCTTATTACCCTGTAACATCTTATTACAGTAACCCGGCTCCTGAGCGCCTTATTACCGTGTAACATCTTATTACAGTAACCCGGCTCCTGAGTGCCTTATTACCCAGTAACATCTTATTACAGTAACCCGGCTCCTGAGTGCCTTATTACCCTGTAACATCTTATTATAGTAACCCGGCTCCTGAGTGCCTTATTACCCCGTAACATCTTATTACAGTAACCCGGCTCCTGAGTGCCTTATTACCCTGTAACATCTTATTACAGTAACCCGGCTCCTGAGTGCCTTATCACCCTGTAACATCTTATTACAGTAATCCAGCTCCTGAGTGCCTTATTACCCTGTAACATCTTATTACAGTAACCCGGCTCCTGAGTGCCTTATTACCCCGTAACATCTTATTACAGTAACCCGGTTCCTGAGTGCCTTATTACCCTGTAACATCTTATTACAGTAACCCGGTCCCTGAGTGCCTTATTACCCTGTAACATATTATTACAGTAACCCGGCTCCTGAGTGCCTTATTACCCCGTAACATCTTATTACAGTAACCCGGCTCCTGAGTGCCTTATTACCCTGTAACATCTTATTACAGTAACCCGGCTCCTGAGCGCCTTATTACCCTGTAACATCTTATTACAGTAACCCGGCTCCTGAGTGCCTTATTACCCGGTAACATCTTATTACAGTAACCCGGCTCCTGAGTGCCTTATTACCCTGTAACATCTTATTACAGTAACCCGGCTCCTGAGCGCCTTATTACCCTGTAACATCTTATTACAGTAACCCGGCTCCTGAGTGCCTTATTACCCAGTAACATCTTATTACAGTAACCCGGCTCCTGAGTGCCTTATTACCCTGTAACATCTTATTATAGTAACCCGGCTCCTGAGTGCCTTATTACCCCGTAACATCTTATTACAGTAACCCGGCTCATGAGTGCCTTATTACCCTGTAACATCTTATTACAGTAACCCGGCTCCTGAGCGCCTTATTACCCTGTAACATCTTATTATAGTAACCCGGCTCCTGAGTGCCTTATTACCCTGTAACATCTTATTACAGTAACCCGGCTCCTGAGTGCCTTATTACCCTGTAACATCTTATTACAGTAACCCGGCTCCTGAGCGCCTTATTACCCTGTAACGTCTTATTACAGTAACCCGGCTCCTGAGTGCCTTATTACCCTGTAACATCTTATTACAGTAACCCGGCTCCTGAGTGCCTTATTACTCTGTAACATCTTATTACAGTAACCCGGCTCCTGAGTGCCTTATTACCCTGTAACATCTTATTACAGTAACCCGGCTCCTGAGTGCCTTATTACTCTGTAACATCTTATTACAGTAACCCGGCTCCTGAGTGCCTTATTACCCCCTGTAACATCTTATTACAGTAACCCGGCTCCTGAGTGCCTTATTACCCGGTAACATCTTATTACAGTAACCCGGCTCCTGAGTGCCTTATTACCCTGTAACATCTTATTACAGTAACCCGGCTCCTGAGTGCCTTATTACCCTGTAACGTCTTATTACAGTAACCCGGCTCCTGAGTGCCTTATTACCCTGTAACATCTTATTACAGTAACCCGGCTCCTGAGTGCCTTATTACCCTGTAACGTCTTATTACAGTAACCCGGCTCCTGAGTGCCTTATTACCCTGTAACATCTTATTACAGTAACCCGGCTCCTGAGTGCCTTATTACCCTGTAACATCTTATTACAGTAACCCGGCTCCTGAGTGCCTTATTACCCTGTAACATCTTATTACAGTAACCCGGCTCCTGAGTGCCTTATTACCCTGTAACATCTTATTACAGTAACCCGGCTCCTGAGCGCCTTATTACCCTGTAACATCTTATTACAGTAACCCGGCTCCTGAGTGCATTATTACCCTGTAACATCTTATTACAGTAACCCGGCTCCTGAGCGCCTTATTACCCTGTAACATCTTATTACAGTAACCCGGCTCCTGAGTGCCTTATTACCCTGTAACATCTTATTACAGTAACCCGGCTCCTGAGTGCCTTATTACTCTGTAACATCTTATTACAGTAACCCGGCTCCTGAGTGCCTTATTACCCTGTAACATCTTATTACAGTAACCCGGCTCCTGAGTGCCTTATTACTCTGTAACATCTTATTACAGTAACCCGGCTCCTGAGTGCCTTATTACCCCCTGTAACATCTTATTACAGTAACCCGGCTCCTGAGTGCCTTATTACCCGGTAACATCTTATTACAGTAACCCGGCTCCTGAGTGCCTTATTACCCTGTAACATCTTATTACAGTAACCCGGCTCCTGAGTGCCTTATTACCCTGTAACATCTTATTACAGTAACCCGGCTCCTGAGTGCCTTATTACCCTGTAACGTCTTATTACAGTAACCCGGCTCCTGAGTGCCTTATTACCCTGTAACATCTTATTACAGTAACCCGGCTCCTGAGTGCCTTATTACCCGGTAACATCTTATTACAGTAACCCGGCTCCTGAGTGCCTTATTACCCTGTAACATCTTATTACAGTAACCCGGCTCCTGAGCGCCTTATTACCGTGTAACATCTTATTACAGTAACCCGGCTCCTGAGTGCCTTATTACCCAGTAACATCTTATTACAGTAACCCGGCTCCTGAGTGCCTTATTACCCTGTAACATCTTATTATAGTAACCCGGCTCCTGAGTGCCTTATTACCCCGTAACATCTTATTACAGTAACCCGGCTCCTGAGTGCCTTATTACCCTGTAACATCTTATTACAGTAACCCGGCTCCTGAGTGCCTTATCACCCTGTAACATCTTATTACAGTAATCCAGCTCCTGAGTGCCTTATTACCCTGTAACATCTTATTACAGTAACCCGGCTCCTGAGTGCCTTATTACCCCGTAACATCTTATTACAGTAACCCGGTTCCTGAGTGCCTTATTACCCTGTAACATCTTATTACAGTAACCCGGCTCCTGAGTGCCTTATTACCCCGTAACATATTATTACAGTAACCCGGCTCCTGAGTGCCTTATTACCCCGTAACATCTTTTTACAGTAACCCAGCCCCTGAGTGCCTTATTACCCTGTAACATCTTATTACAGTAACCCGGCTCCTGAGTGCCTTATTACCCTGTAACATCTTATTACAGTAACCCGGCTCCTGAGTGCCTTATTACCCTGTAACATCTTATTACAGTAACCTGGCTCCTGAGTGCCTCTTTGCTCTACTTACCACCTTAATGTGCTGCACTTTGTTTGCGAGATGCTCCACTCCTGCTTTTGCTGAGCTCAGGATCTTAGACATTCTATCTAGGTCTTCCTTGGATGTGTCACGTTTCTTCTCTTCCATCTGTAGGTGCATCTGGAGATCGTCTAAAACTTGTTGTCCACTATTAGGGAGAATAAAGAATATCGATGTATGAAATATGCATGGTCATGGTCTGATTACAGAATTGTAAGCAAGTCATACGTGGAACATAAAAAGAAAGAAATACTTATTTTGTGTAGGTTTCAAGGCCTTAAAAGGGACAATCTAAGCAATAAAACCATGACACCTTAGTGGGGAAATACAAAATACTGATATTAGGTAGAAGAAGGCCAGGCAACATTTCTTGTAAGCCGTATCAGCCCATTAAAATGCATACAGTGCAGACAGTTTGACACCTGACAATTGTCACAAGTACAAATGAGGGGACAATTGTCAGGTGTCAAACTGTCTGAGGTGACCACACTCCATACAACAATACATGTAGAAAGTGACAGGGCACAGATTTCCATGAAGGCTCTTGTTACTGACCAAATACTGCTTTTCTGTCCAAATAAAACTGCCTTTGGATGGTAATTTTGTGCCTTTTCCATTTCTACATATTATTGTACAGAGTGTCACTGCCCGAGACCCTTGACAGCCAACAACTGCCCGCCATTTGCATGTGTGCCTTCCCCTTGTGTATGTATTATACAGGGCTGGTATGGCCTGCTGGAAATATCCCTAAATCTCTGCCATCCTGTTATGAGCTCCATTTTATATGCAGTGTGTATGGAAAGAAAGTACCGTACCTGGACAGTTTGGCCTCTCCTGAGTATTTGAGTTCCTGGAAGGCGTCCTGCAGCCTCTCCTTCTCATCTTTCAGCCTTACTAGAGTCTTTTCATTTTCACTCTTTAGCTGTTCCAGGTGCCTGTGGGTTTCCCCCTGCGCTATGAAGCGGCTTACTACCTCCTACAAGTGAAAGAAATATGAAGGTAGTAACGTTACCATTGTGTTTCCAGTCCTTCACACTTACCTCAAAACTGGAAACTGATCAAAGTATCACACACAGTTTTGTGCCTCTGTTTGGTGTACATTTAATGGGCATAATTTATTAGAGAAGCTCTGACACCAAAAATAAACTTTATCTAATCTGCTTAAAGGGACACTATAGTGTTATGAGTACAAAACTGTCAGGATTTGTCACCTGTTGCTTCTTAACTCTCATTTCTGAATTCCCGCCATTTTGGTGGCAATGCAACAAATTTATCAATATGTCTTCACTTGGTTTTGCTAGAAAAGTGTTCTGTTTAACATTTCTTTTTTCTGTCACTCTAAATTCCATGGCCTTTTCTAAAATAGATATTTCTGTGAAAAAAATGTAATGTTTACAACAATCTAAAAAATACAAACATACTAAATAACTAAACTACACTTATATCAGAACATTTCGATACATCTCCCCCGTTGTTTTAGTGATTCAGGTCAAATAGTGGGTTCACAGATCCAAATTAAAAATAACCCAGTGACCAGAATTTTAACTACAGTTAGTTCTGAGATGACATAGATTTACTGGATCAGGTAGATTGTCTACATGAACTATTCAGAAAGTGGGGACATGGAACATGTAAACATGATTGTAGTGTATCTGCTTGTGGCTCCAGCTAGATCTGGAGATCGAAAATACTTCCTAAACTTCCGGTTCGCTCTGAGTGACAGCCAGGTAGATGTGGTTTTTCAATGATGAAAGTGCACAAATATGACTGACTCCAGACACAAAGTACTTCAGCAAGCTTTGTGCGAAGTGTTCCGTTAAATAAACAGTGAAAACCTGGTAATCTGGCCCTAGGCTCATCCTTGTTCAATGGAGGACATCAACAAATAATTCGACCTACGATGAATACATACATACACATTTATCTAAATATTTCAGTGCGCAAAATTTCCACTTGCGGGTGAAAATTTAGCCCAGTTCAGTTTACATTTTAAGCCCTGTATATATCTGTACGTATATGTATATATGATCCACAAAAATACGTCAACAATCAAAAGCACCTACATCTTCAAACTCAAAATTCTCAAAGAAAGAACCCTGTTTGAGACATCACACAAACAGTTTTTGAAGCTTAAAATTATTACACATTAGGTTCACAGGTTCCAGAATCATGAACTCTCACCTGAGTGTCAGTAACCCCCGTGGCATCCTTAATCCTCTGGAAGGCCTCCTGATAAGTATGAATGACTTTCTCTTCCTCTTGCCCATTTGAGGCCAACTGAGTCTCCACTGGAGCATCGTCCCCTTGCAGAATTACCCGTTGAGCCTGTGGGAGAAAGGAAAGAAGAAAATATCCAAAAACTGTGACCTTTTTAGTAATTTCAATCATTTAGATGGGACAAAGAATGTATTCGAATCCAGTCTAGGTTAGGAGGAGAAAGAAGGCTTGATGAAGATAGCTGCAGGTGTCCGCTAGTAAAAGATGTGAAGTCTTCCAGTTATAAAACGTGTTTGGAATAATCAGATGGAATTAATGAGATTGTCTCTTGTTAGTGGAACAAAGCGAAGACATTGACTCTCATTGGTGGAACAAGGTGAAGGAGATTGTCTCTCATTGGTGGAACAAGGAGTTTCGTAACAAGAAGAAGTTTATATTTAGTTGATTAAACAATGTCATATACCAATGAACCATGAGCATGAGCTATGACTGACCCTCCTCTCCGCCCGTTCAGCATGCATGCGCCTCTCCTCCGCCTGCCTCTTGTATTCCTGAAGGATGCGATCTCTCTCCCGTCGTTCCCGATGAAGCTCTTCCTCCTGACGCAGAAGTTCAGACTGCAGAGGCAAAACACATTGTTCTGGATGTGATATAACAAACATAAATAATCATGTAGGATAAAGATTGTCAAAAAATAAATAAATAAATAAATAAAATGATGTGGGCATTCCTATCATCTCACCCTGGGGTTGGCTGCATCGACTTCCCTGTATAACAAAATGTGTTACATACCCGAGCTGTGTCCCGTGCCATCACTGCGCCCTTGTTCATTGCCTGAAGCTCTTTTAGCTCCTGTCTCTGCTTTAGAATCTCGGCCTCCAGGAGATCAAGTTGGGATTGAAAAGTCAAACTCTCCTCCTGCAGCCAAAATATATCTTTTTATTATATATGCCTGTATATAGGTTTCCGTGATGAATAGTTGTGCTTAACATTCTGCACGCTATTCATGTCTGACTCCACTGGTACCTACCACCACGTAGCTTTACTGTTTTGCAAATCTGACATACATCAAGAAACATTTTTCAATTCATTGCAACAGCAACTTTAAATGGTTTGACAACCCACCATGGGACGCACAAGGGGATTCCCAGCAGCAAAAACACCACAGTGCACTGTAATAGTTATGGTAAATAGCGTGACACTTCAGATGTACTTTATTATATAATAAATGTTTTATGGTTTGTTTGTTTTTTAATACAGGGTATACAGAGAGATTGCATTGGTTAACTTGGCCTTTCCTTTTTTTCCTATAGATGAGGGAGGCATCATTTTTAGTTAGATTGTGACACCTGGTAAGCTTTAACCTCAAGCATGGAAACCAATTGTTACTTTGCATTTATTACCTCCTAATAATCTCAATGGGAGACATTAAAAGTTTTGTCTGCCAGTAATTACCTGTCGTTACTGACTTGTCACTAATTGATTGCGACAAGCATGGATACAACACCTAAATGGGCGCACAGGTTAATGCAGGAAGGGACACAGGTATAATACAGAGAGAAAACAAAGCACACAGCTTACAATCTAATATACAAAAATACACAGATTCAATTCAAATCCCCAGAAGTGATTTCTGATTGGCAGCGCTTGTGATCTGATACTTAGGTACATTATAGGAGAGGAGGACCCAAATAGAAGAATAATTGTCCTTACTCTCTTTATACAAAGAAGGCAGCTATTACAGATATATCAAACTTGGTTTGTGACCCGTAGAGCTTACATTCTAACATACAGAGGAACTCAGATATCTGTAAATCCAGCAACCAATGGCTTAAGTGAAAGTGCTAATACTGAATATGGGTCACGAATATGAAAACAAGAACATGAGAGGCTATATTTAAAGGACTGTAGTTCTGCAGAGCTAACACTCTTAATATACAAAGCGATACAAATATACAGGTAAGAAGAAGCAAGTTTCCGGTTAAGATGGTGTCACCTGCAGATGGTCTTTGAGCTTCTGGTAGACATTATGAATATGTTCCGATTCCTGCCACTTCAACTGGGCTTTCTCAAGACGGTTCTCCAGAACTCGAAGGGACTGCAGATGTGTAAAACAAGGGTTAAATTATGGCAGTTTACATCTGTGTGATCAAGTAAACACAAAGCACCTGAAGCATTCAAGCAAGGGGAGTTAGCCTGAGGTCACCAAGATGTGAAGAAACTGAAAATCCCAGTTTGCTCTGGTCCAATACCTTCTAAGCTAAATGACACAAAGCCACCAACCCTTGCATTGGAAAACGAGGAGACAAGCAGCATATGACTGACGAGCAAGTGAAGCCCAAAGGAGAGAAATTCTAAACATTGCAGAGCGGAACAGAGCTGGTTGTGAATATAAAATATTTAACCTGGTGAGGAATTTCCTCCTGTTCTGTGGCTTCATTCTGTGGATAAAACAAGTAAACCGTAAGGATTTTATAATACGTAGTTTATTCCGGTGGTGTGAAAACTGGCAGAATTTGTTATTTGTATTTGAGGAAATACAAATTTAAGATTTTTATAGAATTTGGATTATTAGAATTTATTTTATTTGCATATTGGCTCTTGCAAACAGTACAAGTTGGGGAAATAGTATTTGGATTACAACCCCTTTCTAAAGAAGTCCTGGGGCAAAAATAAAAATAATGTCATGGGGAATAAAAACTAATTAAATTTAAAAAATATATTGACAGTCACTGGTCTTTTCTTCCCAACACAGAGTGATTCAAGCATGAGGAAGGTAACAGAGAGGAACTCTGTCCCTCCCAGCACTGGGTGACACAGACAGGAGGGAGCTATGGGATATGGAGTCTGTCCTTCCCATCACAGGGTGACACAGACAGGAGGTAGCTATGGGACATGGAGTCTATTCCTCCCAGCACAGGGTGACACAGACAGGAGAAAGCTATGGAACATGGAGTCTGTCTCTCCCAGCACAGGGTGACATACAGGAGGGAGCTATGGGACATGGAGTCTGTCCCTCCCAACACAGGGTGACACAGACAGGAGGAAGCTATGGAACATGGAGTCTGTCCCTCCCAGCACTGGGTGACACAGACAGAAGGGAGCTATGGGATATGGAGTCTGTCCCTCCCAGCACAGGGTGACACAGACAGGAGAAAGCTATGGAACATGGAGTCTGTCTCTCCCAGCACAGGGTGACATACAGGAGGGAGCTATGGGACATGGAGTCTGTCCCTCCCAGCACAGGGTGACACAGACAGGAGGAAGCTATGGAACATGGAGTCTGTCTCTCCCAGCACAGGGTGACATACAGGAGGGAGCTATGGGACATGGAGTATGTCCCTCCCAGCACAAGGTGACACAGACAGGAGGGAGCTATGGTACATGGAGTCTGTCCCTCCCAGCACAGGGTGACACAGACAGGAGGAAGCTATGGAACAAGGAGTCTGCTCCTCCAAGCACAGGGTGTCACAGACAGGAGGAAGCTATGGGACATGGAGTCTGACCCTCCCAGCACAGGGTGACACAGACAGGAGGGAACTATTGGACATGGAGTCTGTCCCTCCCAGCACTGGGTGACACAGGCAGGAGGGAGCTATGGGACATGGAGTCTGTCCCTCCCAGCACAGAGTGACACAGACAGGAGGGAGCTATGGGACATGGATTCTATCCCTCCCAGCACAGAGTGACACAGACAGGAGGAAGCTATGGGACATGGAGTCTATCCCTCCCAGCACAGGGTGACACAGACAGGAGGAAGCTATGGGACATGGAGTCTGTCCCTCCCAGCACAGGGTGACACAGACAGGAGGGAGCTATGGGACATGGAGTCTGCCCCTCCCAGCACAGGGTGACACAGACAGAAGGGAGCTATGGGACATGTAGTCCGTCCCTCCCAGCACTGGGTGACAGAGACAGGAGGGAGCTATGGGACATGGAGTCTGTCCCTCCCAGCACTGGGTGACACAGACAGGAGGGAGCTATGGGACATGGAGTCTGTCCCTCCCAGCACAGAGTGACACAGACAGGAGGGAGCTATGGGACATGGAGTCTATCCCTCCCAGCACAGGGTGACACAGACAGGAGGGAGCTATGGGACATGGAGTCTGTCCCTCCCAGCACAGGGTGACACAGACAGGAGGGAGCTATGGGTTATGGAGTCTGTCCCTCCCAGCACAGAGTGACGCAGACAGGAGGAAGCCATGGGACATGGAGTCTGTCCCTCCCAGCACAGGGTGACACAGACAGGAGGGAGCTATGGGACATGGAGTCTGTCCCTCCCAGCACAGGGTGACACAGACAGGAGGGAGCTATGGGACATGGAGTCTGCCCCTCCCAGCACAGGGTGACACAGACAGAAGGGAGCTATGGGACATGGAGTCTGTCCCTCCCAGCACTGGGTGACACAGACAGGAGGTAGCATGGAGTCTGTCCCTCCCAGCACTGGGTGACACAGACAGGAGGGAGCTATGGGACATGGAGTCTGTCCCTCCCAGCACTGGGTGACACAGACAGGAGGTAGCATGGAGTCTGTCCCTCCCAGCACTGGGTGACACAGACAGGAGGGAGCTATGGGACATGGAGTCTGTCCCTCCCAACACAGGGTGATACATGGACAAATGACATGACAAATGGACTTTGGATGTAGTGTGACGATATGATGACTGTGGAGGAGATGAGTATGCATTTTGTTCCCCTCACCTGTTCATCCTCCAAGGCCTCCTCTTCCTTCCCAGTTTTTCCCTGTTCCACCAATTCATTTTGCTTGTATAGCTTCTGCAGCTCTTCCAGATGTTTCCTCCTCTTCTCGGTCTGATGATGCAGAGCATTCAGACGTTTCACCTTGTCACACAACTGTTGGTCCATCACCTGGATGGCCGCCTGGAAACAGACCAGAAGATGTCGATAGAATGAAAAGAGATGACAGATAGGTATATAGACTTGCAAATCCCTAATCAATAGGAATAATTTATTAGTTATTATTATCATTAATAATAGACTGTTTCTAAAGTGCTGTGCAATATAACTACAGCACAGTCAGTCAATATGACTTGTAGTTCACAAGAAACTAACAAAAATAAGTGTTTTACCTATGTGAGCTTACAATCAGTATATATCCCGCTACCATTCTAAGACTGTATAATACATGGCTAACTTTTCTTACTCCAGTTGTTCGGAACTGAGTAAAAATGATTATGCATGGGAAATAGAGTTCTGAGCTCTGGAATGGTAAAGGCCAAACATCTCAGATATACTCGCTGGGAAACGGGAATTACAATGATTTATGATCTTTGCCTGAGCTCTCAGTAATGAGTATGAAGAGGTCTGCATTTTTATTCTACATGCTTCATTTAACATTGATGAAATTGCAACATAAAATTATAGTTATAAATTAATGTAATAAAGACTTGAAGAGAGTCAGCTCTGGAATTGTTGTGATCCCAAGCAAAAAGACTTGGCATTTCCTTTTCTATCATTAGTTATAGCAATGGCATTATGTCAAATTTTACAACTATTCTATACTTTGTATTCAATTTCAATAATTCAGCAAAGGAAATAGCACACAGCACCTCACCATGGATGGTGGAACCATTTTGTCACTATGAAGAGAAGGTGTTGCAGTTCTGTGTTTATTTAAACTCTGGAACAATAGCATATGTCCTATAGAATGTAAGCTCGATTGAGCAGGGTCCTCTTCAACCTATTTTTCCCGTAAGTTTATTTGTAATTGTCCTATTTATAGTTAAATCCCCTCTCATAATATTGTAAAGCGCTACGGAATCTGTTGGCGCTATATAAATGGCAATAATAATAATAATAATAATAATAATGAGACATAGTACTGATGGAACTTTATTTAAAATCTGACACACTTGCATTCGTCCCTATTTATTGTACTGATGTAACTTTATTTAAAATGAACATTGAACTTAAAGAGAGTTGACCTTAAAGGGACACTATAGGCACCATAACTTCTGCATCTCATTGAAGTGTTTATAGTGTTTGGAGTCTCCTGGCACTTTTCTACTATTCAGCATTAAACCCCTTTTAATGTTTTAATGCTAAACAAAAGTCACCAGAAACTCAAACTCTCTCTGCTGCTTGGGCTAATGAGAAAACATTAACGTGAGCAACAATGGATGGCTGTGATTGGCTGATAGTGTCAGCTGACCGCATTCAACCGATCACAGTGCCACTGCAGGTATGAATCGGCATGGCTACAAGGAAGTGTGTAATCTCTGCTTTAACCACACCTCCTGTGGGGGTGGAGCTATGGGAATCCAGAGACTCTAGATTACATGTTTGTGATTGTAAAGCGCTATGGAATTTGTTGGCGCTATATAAATATAATATTGATAATAAATGCTCGAAAATGGTTTAACATGGAATGGAGGGACAGTGCCAGGAGACTCCAGGTATTATAACCAAATTAATGAGATAAATTGGTTACAGTGTCCCTTTAAACAGCTCCTATGTGTTTGTTGTATCTTTTTAAACAGAAGAAGGCCGAATAGACAAGGTAAACATATATTGCCATGCACTCACCTGCCCACTTTTGCCCCTCATGGCTGCTTTCTCCACGGCTCGGCTCTGGAAAGCCTCCTTGATCACCTTCTCGTCACCCTGAGATGGGCACAGAGAGCAAGAGCTGAGAACTGGCAGTCACATAATGAAACTATCTCATGACTTGATTCTCTTGTTTTAAATGTTTCTCCTTTCTTTTCATTCACTTGACCAGTTACAAAGGTCAGAGTTAAGTGAATAACTTTATTAACACTATATATTTTTTTCCCATCACAAGGAAACAATCAAAATGGTCACTTTCTTCCCTACTGATTTTCATGTATATCTTGTTGGAAACATTATTTGTTTAAAGATAGACCTCATGGGATGGGGAGAAGGTGTAGATATAGCATTAGCTTTACTGTCAATAGAGCAGCATGTGTCTGCATGTTTCTGAGATATTTAAGTCGGGTACATACCGCAAGCACGTCAGCTAGCTTCCGATGTAACTTTTTATTCTCCTGGCGCAGCCATTGTATAGTCTCCCCATTCTTCTGGATGGTCCATCCCGACTGCTCTTGGAAGGCCTTTTGATCCCCGTCTATGATAAGCAAAGCATGCACAATGAATGAAAAATGTGTTCTTAACATTTAAACACAGGACATGTCTATCAATCAGGGGGTACTTGATCTAGAGGTGTGTGACCCAGCTCTAAGTTTTAGACAGAGTGCATAAAATAGATACAAAGGTGACACCTCAATTTCATGAACTGGGCAGGAGGAGGGGTGCTTAAAGCTGACCATTGTCACATGAGCTCACATTTTATACAACTGACTCCATCCATGTTTGTTATGGAAAAGTCTCCTTTGTAGAATGATGGCTGCTCTTGGTTGTACACGAGGTATAGATTGCTGCAAGGCACAGCAGAAAATGTAGGACAGAAAAAGGACACTAATATTCCCTATTCAGTGAGTACATCCCCTATACTTAACAATCAAACCCGTTCCCTGTAACTTTCTAAAGCATTCTGACCCTTGCAATCGGTAGAATAGAATATGAGTGTCAGCTATCATGGGCGCCATGGTATAATCTTCTTTACGAGTGCCAGGGCCAAAGAGGCTGAGCACAATGGGCGCTGGGAGGACAATTTAGTATAGCGATTAAAAGTTTGAAAATGTGCAAGTCGCAAGCACAAGCTGGAGTCCTGGACACATGTGATACTGAAAAGCACCATTTAAACTTCCTCAATCTGACGTATTAGCTCCAGGGGGGCAGCCATTAACCTGCAGCAAGTTGTTATAGTGCACAAGTTACCCTTTTGTAGGGTATCAGGTCATGAGATCACGTATATTAGCCCTACCCCTGGTCACTCCTCCAGACACCCACTAAAATGAAACTGGCCGTCTTTATTAGCAATAATATGGAGGTATACTTACCAAGAAGCTGTATCTTCTTCTGCAGTTCCGCTATTTGCTCGTGTATAGGAGGTTTAACAGAATCAAGAGACACTGTAGCCGGCATGATTTCCTGCTGTAGAACACACAACACATATGACATATTTGATCCTACCATGACAGTTACATGTCTGTGTTTATTTGTACACATCTGGCGCCAGTAAGAAAGGCAAACAACTCTAACAAAAATATCAGAGAGCCTGAAACATAAATGGCGGTTTATTTGTTAAAACAGCATATTCTGGTTTATTTGGGTAAAACAAAAATTTTAGCTCAACATTGCTGTAGCTCCAACTGAAATCCAAAATCTAACATTTGCAGTTCCCTTCACAATTGTCCACAACTACCAATTCACACGCTTATTCAATACATTCTCAAACTTAGCTAATGAAATCGCGATTGGCAAAATATAGATAAAAATTGCTGATTTGGAAAAATGATCCATGTCAGCTACGGTCATGGCTTGGCTAATGTATCTTTAGTTTTGCCCCTTAATTGACCCATTCAAAATCTGATCAACTACAATTTAATGTTTATTGAATAAAGCACAAAGTGAAAAATCTAATTTTAGGCAAAAATAGCTCAAATTTCATTTTTTATTTTTTTATCATTTCAGCTATTTTTAACTAAAATATGCTACCTGGCATATCAAGACAATGTTAAGATTCTCCAATTCTTGTAGCATTCCTAATTAATAATAAGTATTAATGAATATTTATGTTTATATTTTACATTCAGTATCATCCCTCACCCAGTGCCCCTTACTGGTCTCTATAAAAGTTACACAATATGTCCCTATCTGTGAATACCCACCTTTAAAATATGTATTTCTCGTCTTATTTTTGCTTTGTATAATGCAGCCCTCTCAGCTTGGCCCCTGCTGCTTTCCACAGCTTTTGATTACAGTAAATACCAGGCAACAGTCTCCTTGGACACAGCACACAATCCCTCTTATTGGTTGCACTGCTGCAGCCTGGCCATAGGAGGGCAGCCATCTTGCTACTCCACAATAAAATAAAAAAAATTAAAATTAATGTCATAAATCGGTAACACTGGAACTGTCTTAGCCCTGTGATATCACTGTTGCCAATAGAAACGTGTTTTGCTATTGTTTTTTTTTTTTTTAAACATTCATTTTACTGCTCCCAATACAAACACAGTATTGCTATGGTGTGGTCGGCCATATTACTACTCCCAGTGGAAATGTGGTTGTAGCACAGGGAAGTCGGCCATATTGCTACTCCCAAAAGACACAGGGTTTTAGAATAGGGAAGTCGGCCATATTACTACTCTCAGTGGAAATGTGGTTGTAGCACAGGGAAGTCGGCCATATTACTACTCTCGCTAGAAAGAGAATGATTATAATTTAGGGAGGATGTCTATAACAACTGCCATAGATGATATATCACTGTTTTAAGCACAAGAAAATCAGAATTGCTAGATCACCCATATTTTCTAGACACACATTATGTACATGTGAGATGTAGGTAATCAGGGTCTGAACTGCTTCCTAAGGTAAGCTGATATGGGGATTACAACTGCTGCAAGACATCACTTGTCATGTAAGGGTCAACAACTTAAAGAATTGATATATTCCATGAAAAGGTGGGAAAGCATTCTTTAGCTATTCCAAAATATTTATGATAAAGTGAAATTATTGAGAAACTCTCTGCAGATAGCTCTGATTGTGGTTTGCTCTGTACAATCCAATATAGACAGTTTTAATGCAATGTAAGCGTTGCTTTTCTTCTTTTTCTCTGAGTGTGTGTAAAACCTTGCTGGTCTCATGCCCCTGATTTATTAAATTCTACATTTCTGAGTTCAGTCCTTTATCCTAGTTTTTCTTCTTCATTGTATTACTTATGAATTGTGTGCATTTTGCTTTTCCAAATCCCCAGAACTGTTACAGCTATCACATGTAGCTTTCTGTAATTGACAGAACACATATGAGAAGCTTTGCCATTCCCCCCTCCCCCCCCCCCTCTTTATTGCCACCTCCAATATGGCGGACCTATAATATTTTCAAACCATATCTATGCTGCTATTTGAGTTCAGTTCAGCAAATATGTTGCTGACGTTTGTAAGAGGTATAATCGTGGCTTTGGACACCCTATCTGAGTGCTTTTTTTTATTTTGTATCGTTGTAGCTGTACTAGTGCAAACAGCCACACCCAACATGGCTGCCTGCAGACGCTGCACGGAAGTGGCGCTGGCCGGAAGTGAGGCAGATGGACGAGTTTCTGCTGCTGCTGGCGTTATCAGATAGGCTGCTGGCTGCCAGTTTCCGGTTGCTGTCTTGCCCTGGCAGATAGAGATGGAGCTGCTCCTGGTGCTGGTTCTGGGGGTTCTGAGCGGCTCTGCCGTGGAAGTGAAAAGACCCAGAGGGGTTTCCCTGTCCAGTGAGTGCCATCAGTGTGTCCATTATTTCTAGTCTATGTGACAGCCCCCCTCCCTGCCTCCCCCCAAGGTCACAGCTCATCATGTGCTCAGTGCAATCAGGGCTGCTCATTAAAGTGGCAATTCAAAGTGAATTTAAGGATAAATTCAGGTCACCATAACAACTTCATCTAAAATGATCTGCTGATTGACATCAGCTGACCCAGCCAATCAGTGGCAGCCTTGTGCTTCCTGTAACTGAGATTCAGGAGCTGGGTGCCGCCTGTGAGCGACAGAGGCAAATTTTGGGGGATTAAATTAAGAATTTTTTTATCCCCTTAAGGTAAGGGTGCGTCTGGCGGTCTTCTGACACTATAACAACCTTATTTAGATGACGTAGTTATGGTGTCAAGAGGGTCCCTTTAAGGTCACCATAGTGGGAGCTGGAATAATTCTACAAGTCAGCTAGGCACGTTCAACTACTCTGGACTTAAATTTGAAATTCACTTTGAATTCTTGCTTTAGTAAATATCACTGAATGTGAATTTAATGTTTTTTTAGGCTAAAATGAAGATCGCTTCCTCTGAGAAAATTACCCATTTCTTTAATTGTGATCTTAATTTGGAATCCACTTTAAGTTCCTGACAATTTACATTTTAGAGAATAATGAACAGTGAATTAATTGATTTGTAGCATGTCGACCAAATTAGACAAATTGATAACTGCATTGGACATCTTCTTCAGTTTAACTGTTGCGTCTTAATATGTGGTTAGTTCCCAGCAATTCTATTATTTGAAAAAATATTGTATTACCCAGATACTTTATTAATATGCAAAGGCTGCAATTGTTTCTAGGTGCAATAGTTTCTAGGTGTGGCTGTGTCCTTCTCTCAACGTGTACATATATTAAAGTAATCTGAAATTTTTTACTTTTTGTCATTCAGCGTACCTTTTTATATTAGCCAGTGATTAACATGCAAAGTATTCAATATATTTAAATTTATGCAGAGCATTTAGACCACTTTTCCACTTGACTGGCATGCTTATATCAAGAACACTTGGAATATACACAATTTTGTCTTGAACAGAAAATAAAGGGAAGAATACATTAAATGTTTTTTGTTTTGTTGTTTTAGATTGGCATTGTCCATGCTAACTAGACCAATTGGCATTTTAATTTTCAGTGAAGCAGGCATATTTATTGAGGCGCAACTGCCCACTCCAGGCACCATAACAACTGCATTTGTGTAACAACATTGTGATATAAGGAGGAACCGGGCTTACCTGAAGGGAATAAATAGTCAATTCACCCTGTCTTTGATATTCTGCTCCATTGCCAATGTGGCGGACCATTCCTAGGTAACCAGAGTATCGCCTCTTTTCTATTCCAATGGAGATACTGACAAAACCTGGACTGTTGCTGGGTTAGAATGACTGGTTTGGAAACCTCTGGTTTTCAGGTAAGCTGGCACCGAAGACCTCTTCATACCATAACAGCTTCATTCTGATGAAGTTGTTATGGTGCCCAGGTGTTCCTTTAACCCCTTAAGGACCAAACCTTTGGAATGAAAGGGAATCATGACATGTCACATGTGTCCTTAAGGGGTTAAACTTTCATATGGAGGGCCGGGGTCTGTGCCACCATTGCTAATTTGTTGCTGGCACGGTTTGCCTGCGGAATACAAATACATTTTGTTCCCATATTTGGCTTAGCAGCCCAGAACGCTCATGTTAGCCTGTTAAAGGGAAACTCCAGTGCCAGGAAAACAATCCGTTTTCCTGGCACTGGAGGGTCCCTCTCCCTCCCACCCACCAATCCCCGGTTACTGAAGGGGTGAAAACCCCTTCAGTCACTTATCTGAGGCAGCGGCGATGTCCCTCGCCGCTCTTTCCTCCTCCACGACGCTCCTCCCTGTTCTTCCGTCGGCCGGTTGGCGATACTGATCCCGCCCACCGGCCGAGGTGACCTAATGCGCATGTGCGGCAATGCCGCGCATGCGCATTACGTCTCCCCATAGGAAAGCATTGAAAACGAATTTCAATGCTTTCGTATGGGGATTTGAGCGACGCTGGAGGTCCTCACACAGCGTGAGGACGTCCAGCAACGCTCTAGCAAAGAAAATCTTTGCTAGAAATCAGGAAGTTCCCTCTAGTGGCTGTCTAGCAGACAGCCACTAGAGGTGGAGTTAACACTGCAAGGTAATTATTGCAGTTTATAAAAAACTGCAATAATTACACTTGCAGGGTTAGGAGTAGTGGGAGTTGGCACCCAGACCACTCCAATGAGCAGAAGTGGTCTGGGTGCCTGGAGTGTCCCTTTAATGATGCTGTCAACTGCAGACATAAATATCTGTCTGTGCAGCCGCTCCGTAAGAAATTCTGCACGGGGCGGAGCCTATCTGCCTAAGCGGAAGTTTGCACACTCCTGATGTTCCAACCTATAAGCGACTAAAAGGCACTAAATCAGGGCAATTACCGAGCCAAATCTGACCCCAGGGACCTCACCTGACAGCCCACTCAACAAGCGTCACCAAAATACCACAAGTTCTGAGCCCCGGACAATAGTGCAGGCTCCTTATATAGGCACATAACTCCTCCCATATTAAGCTCCACCCGCACATTCTCTTGACCAATCAATACAAATAAGAATTAACTTCCTGCTTGACCGCATGGCTTGTCCAGCACAATGGAGGAGGGGAATACTACATCCTGTATTCTTGCACATGCTCCGTACACTACTGATCGTATCTTGCCTCGTGCAACCAACTGATCGATACGTCAGCATATGCACGTACACATGCCACGTGGTAATCTCGGCCTACTAAATTTATTTTTACCGAGATTCCACCACACAATCTCGGGATGAATATCAGCGACTTGTGGAGACAGGCGCATGGCGCATTTCTGTCTTGAAGGGGCTCCTTGCGGAACTACAAAATACATTGCAAGCTGACCGAGCTACAATCAATGGTGCCTGCAGGGCCTGACAGGTCTCATTGATGCACTGGAGGAAGCTTCCCACAAGGGCTCCCAGCAAATGGAGACGCTGGAATGAGCAGTGCAAGAAAGAACTGCAACGACACAACCAAACACATGAACGCCGCTTTGTGGCACAGGAAGACCGCCGTCGTCGGAACAAATTGAAAATTAGGGGGGTTTCTGGGGCAGAAATGCTGCATCTACTGAGGAGATTGATATGGGCTTTGCTCTCGCCAAGGCAGTATCCCTGGATGGACTTTTCCGTGTCCCCAAAGCACCTGCCACTGTCCATAGGGACCTGCATTTCCAGAGCGGTACAGACAAAGCTGCTGTCCTGACTGCACTAAGGAAACCCCTCTTCCAATTTGAGAATATATTACTTGGGTTCTATGCAGACCTATTTAGCAGCACACTGGCCTAGCGGCGGTCTCTCAAACCTCTCACCACACTTTTACAACAACACAACATTCATTACCGCTGGGGCATGCCACGCACACTTCAAGTACAACATGGGGAATCACTCAGTTTACCCCACGTCAATCCTCAGCGGAAGCATATGCGGCAGCCACTACTTGAACCCCCGAAGTGCCTCAAGTCCTGCACAATGCTGCAACTCTGAACTGTTCTGTTTCTTGCTACTGTTTATTTAAGTTCTAAAAAAATCTAGCCAGCCTAGATCAGGCACCAGACGTGACATCAAGCGCTGACCATTGGGTATAGCCCACAACTGGCATCCTCTCCCCCTGCCTCACTGCCATTCCACTAAGCTATGCCCCCTTCATTACCCAAAGAGGTGTCAAACTCTCCTTTAACCACATAGCGCACAAGCCACAGCAATAAGGCCCAAGCTCAAACCTACCGCTTTTAATCACCACAGCCCCAGGCCTATCCACGTCCCCGATATCCAACAGGATTGGCCCCTTAGCGAACGCTGTGGTAACGCCACCATGAGCGGGGAGCCCATTTCCTTCCTACGCTACTCACCTTTTGGCACAATAATCTTGCAAGATACCGTTACTGTCCCAAGATGTTAAATGCCGTATGTTTGTCTCTAATTATCTAAAACATCTATTTATGTGTAACCCTAATCCTAGTGACTGTTACTTATGTTTGCTATGGTATGTACAATTTGCAAGTTTGGTCTTGTTGTCACGGTAAAGCATAACAGTCAGTTGAGACAAAGAAAGAATTACCAAAAAAAATAACATAAACGCTGCACATACAGGTTCCAAATCACTGAAGTGGTCATGGTGCTTGGAGTAATCCTTTCACTTGGGTATATATTTTGAAATCCCTAAACTAATGCCACATAAGTTGAATCAAATGTCCTATCTTAATCTGCCTGTACATTTTATTATATTGCAAATGGATAGAAAACCGATATTTTACATGTAGTTGATTTTGACTGGATAAAACTAGCATTTTAAATTGGTTCTCGGCTGCATCACATGTAATTGATACCAAATTATGTGTAATGTATGTGCTGTTAAAGAATTGGCATTAAAGGGGCATTCTAAGCAGCTCATTGTGATTTATTTATTACTGGTATTTATAAAGCGGCAACAGATTCCGCAGCGCTGTACAATTGGTGGAGGACGTAAAATATACACAAACAAATACAAACGGTTTAGAGGGCCCTGCCCGTAAGCTGAGATCTATCCATTTGCATAGGTAGATAGCCAGTGAGCTTACAATATAAATGATACAGTGAGGATTTGAGACAAGCGGTAGCAGGGGAAATTTGGAAGTGATGGCTAAAAAAGTAAACAGAGTTGCAGCTATTGGTAAACTATAGAAGGAATGACAAGGTAATTGAGTGAGAATTTTTAGCTGGAAGAGCATGCTATAAATTGTGGGAGCCTGGGTGGGTTGAGCCGAGTAAAATTGTAGAGGCTTGTTTGCAGATGGTATGGGGGGATCTGGGCCTAAGGAGGGGTAGAGATAAACCTTTATTTCAAGAGATTTACAGCTAGGAGTGGCAAGCATGGGGGAGGAGTGGGATGGCACAAGAAACATTTGTGGTTTACAATTTTACCAATCAAATACTAATAGCCAGATTATTAATTAATGCATTCAACTGCAGGTTCAGAATACTACATTAGTACACTATAGATAACAATAATATCATTAATGTTGCAGCGTTCAATTGTACAGGCTAGTTTGCAGATGGTATGGGGGTGATTACGGTGCTAGCTGTGATTGCTGCGCTTGTAAAACTAGCATCCCAATGTTTCCCTATGGGGAAGCATTTGATTGGCTAATATCAACAGGATCTCAGCCAAAGAGGCGCAGTGGCTTCGTGGAGACCGTTGCTGCCGAGGGCTGAAGGTTAAAGGAACACTATAGTGTTAGGAATAATGGTTTGTATTCCTAACACTATACCGTCCCTCTGTCTCTGCAGTGCCCCACCTATCATGAAAGGGTTAAAACCCCTTCCATTCACTTAACAGATTCCAGCGCTGAGGTCCCTTGGTGCTGGATCGGGATCCTCCTCCCACGATGTAGGGGAACTAATGTGCTGTACGCCATAGTGCTTCCCCATTGGAAAACACTGAACCAATTAAAATTCCAAAAAGTGCCTCTAGTGGCTGTCTAGAAGAGCTAACGCTGCAAAATAATTATTGCAGTTTATCAGAAACTACCATAATTGACAATACAGTGTTTAGGTGAAAGGGGTACTGCACCCAGACCACTTTAATAAGAGGAAGTGGTCTTGGTGCCTATACTGTCCCTTTAAGTAATACTACTCTTTTAAACCCTCACATTAAGGCGGCGGGGGAGGTTGGGAGCCCAAAATTAGTAGTTTTAAAGAATTGTTTGTATTCCTTTAATGTATGTCGTTATCTATAAGTCTTTTCATACCTAAAATGGGGATTACCTTTATGTGTTAATACTATTGCCTTGATTGCTAGTTGCCTCCATTGTTCATATTGTGAAACAAGCAGACAACATTTAAGGAAAATTACTTTGCCAACCGCTGGATATATTCTTAAAGCGTTCTTCTTCCAGGTCGCAGTTTCTACGATGATTCCAAGCCGTTCACCTGCCTGGATGGATCGCGCACCATTCCCTTTGACCGTGTGAATGATGATTACTGTGACTGCACAGATGGGACCGACGAACCCGGTAAAAAAGACATCAAGGACAAAGAACCAGAGCATTTCCTTCTATTGTATTCTTTCTTCCTCTGTGGAATGACCCTTTCCATTCCTCCTGTGTCATGCATGATTTGAGTTTCTATCCGTACACTGCAATGATTTGTGTTATGTGAGTTGTGAAGGGTAATGAATGAGATGTTAAGGTATGGGGCATTGCTGGTGTCGCTGGCGTGGACCCACATCTGATTGTGTTAAGTGAGTCTTTGTTCTGCTCTTACAGGTACTGCAGCATGTTCCAATGGGAGGTTCCATTGCACCAATGCCGGATTCAAGCCCCAGTATATACCGTCATCACGTGTCAATGATGGGGTCTGCGGTGAGTAGGCAGCTTTCTCATACTTCATGGAGAGGTGGAATCTTGCCAGGTGTGCCGTGTTTATTAACAGGTGGCAACATTTTATCTGTAATGAACAGATTCAATCATGGAAAATGAAAGGGTTGGTTAACGAGAGGATCCCTGACTTGCATACTATTCTCCATAACATGAGATGCAGAAGATGAATCAGAATGTACAAAATACGTTCATCACCAAGTGATGTTCCAAATGCCTCCAGCCCTTATTGGAATGGAATTAGGGAATCCTTAAATCCTGGGGATGTATGTTGATGGGATTTACCAGCTATATGAACTTCTTGTAGAATTACAATTTTTGTCTTTCTGCAGATTGCTGTGACACCACAGATGAGTATAACAGTGGAGCTTTGTGTCAGAATACATGCAGGTGAGATACTTTAGACTTTTTTTTTTTTTTTTATCTCTTTAGAATGAAACATCTAGGATTAGTTTTCTCTGTTTTGCTAATGATTTTTTTCTTCTTTCTGTCCCTTAGGGAGATGGGGAAGAAGGAGCGAGAGGAGATGCAGAAACAAGCGGAGGTGGCCAGAGAGGGCTTCCGGCTAAAACAACAGTTTATCGAGGAGGCTAAGAAGAGCAGGGAGGAGAGTCAGGTACTGAGTCAGCAATCTAGCCGGAAAAAGCCATCTCTTTGTGTTCTGAATCTGCACGACATGTTAGAGAGAGGTTCTGTTAACTAAAATGGGATCCCCTGATTAAAGGACCATCTTGTCTCAATGGTCAGGATCTGGGTGTCAGTGGCCTTTTAGTTGTATCCCTGCAATGTAAGACCTTGTTGTTTCCATTGCAGAGTTAACAAATCTCTAGTAGCGGTCTTCATGACAATAACTAGAGGAGGAGCCATCTCTGTGACAACCAGGCCAGACTCTGTTCTCAATAACATGCTGCTCATAGGGAGCCCTTGATTGGTACATTGTTCTGTCCTCTCAAGGCTTTCCTATGGTAAAACATCAAATCTGCTGAGATCATCAGTCATACTGTAAAATAGCCAAGCTGGCTGTATAACTCCACCTCCACCCTTGGACCTGATTACACCGTTCTCTTATCAATTTGCCACAGATGACTATTTAATGAATAAACCCTACGGGATAGTTTGGTGCACTATGGCTACTAAGAATTGGGTATTTCTTTCTGACGTAGGCAAAGTTGCAGGACATGGTACAGAGGCGGCAAAGTCTCCAGGAGCAGGTGGATGTTCTGCGCTCAGAAAAAGAAGACGCAGAGAAACCTGAACGGGAAGCAAAGGATGCCCACAAGAAGGCCTGGGAAGGTAATGTGGGTCTTGTTTAACCCATCCATCATGATACATAGTATTCTGTATGAAGCTTTGTAGTATACGCAGATTGATTAAAAGAATCATGGTGCTGAGAGTCGTCCTCATAATTTTCCCGTCTTGCGTTCTACTGCCATTCTCCCTTTCTTATAAATACCAACCTGTGCTACATTCCATGAACGGCTCTGTCAGGGTCTGACATTGTAGGTGGAAGAAAGGGTTTTAAATGGAAAGCTAAAAAATATAGAAATCCTAACTCTTAAACACATTGTCTCAATGACTCCACTCCAACTTGCACATTCTAATAACCAAATTCAGTATGTCTGTCCTTCTGCTCTGCAAGATCCTAGCTTGTCCTACATTTGTTTCCCTTAACACTTCTCTAGGGATGCTCTGTTCCTCACCCGATCATGTTTTAGCCTATTTGCAAGTGTTTCAAGATTTAAAATAGGGCAAAACCCCCTAAACGCTTAATATTAAATAATACCTTCCAAGATCCTGAAACTGCACAGCCTAGATAAACGGAGTACAGCTCGAGCCACAAACCCTTCCTTCACCATGTAACAGCTCACCCAATCGGGAGCCACTCGTTCTGGTCTATGGGATGCAATCTTATCGCATGTACCTCTGTCCTGAAGTGTTTTGAATAAGACATTTATCTCCCAGCAGCCATTCCACTTATCACACAGGGGGGGTGAAACTTCCCTATAATATGATAGCTATTTGTTTATATACAACACGGTTTAGTTTTGTGAAAGTAATAGTGCTTTAGTGACCATTTAAAACCAAGAAAATAGATTCCCACAAACAGGTTTTTTTTTTTTAGAGATTTTTTTTATATAAATATATATCTCAACTTTTGCTGTCTATTGTTGTCTCAGCTTTATCCATTGTTTATACGAACATTCTCACCCTAAAACCTCCTGCTGTCCTTTCTTTTTAAGGAAGTCCTGTATTTATGTAATTATACTCCATAATGAGCAGGGCACTGATCGCCTCTTTAACCTTGTCGTTCACTTACTTGTTTTGTTTACCCATTGTACTGCGCTGTGGTTTATAAATAAAACGAGTTTGAAGAAAAATAAAGTGTAATCTGTGTTTGTTGCAGAGCGGAGGGAGGCCGAGAAAGAAGCCGTGGAGAAACAACAAGCTTCAGAGGCGTTCTCTGATCTGGATCTGGATTCTGATGGCATGTGAGTGGATGTAAAGGATGTTATCCTGCTATGTTTACTCTGCATATTGCCTGGCTCCTTGACATCACGCAGGAGAGTAGTTCACTTCTATATTTTGCCATTTATGGGTTAGAGGCTGCAATAAATACACTGGTACAATGTAAATATTGGGGTATCCCATACCACTACGGATTTAAGAATATTTAATATTTGGTTCGCAAAACATGTCTAGTGTATTAAACTGTACCTGTAACAAAAAAATGAATACAAATCATAGGTATTGTCTGTAATAAGAAACTTTAAGGACAAATTGAATCCGTATTAAATGGCAAGGGTAATCCATTCGGCCCCTTTGGTTAAAGGAGTACCTGGCACATTCCACTTGTTGGGTCTGGTGTTGGAGTGAAGCTCTCTAACCTCCTCTGGGTACAATGAGCTCATTGCTTAGGCACACATTATTTGGGGGAAAGTGGAGGGATAAGATGGAAGATGCTTGTTTATTAGTGAGGATATGTAGAGAGGTGGAAAATTATAGAGACTTTCTCCACATGTTGCCAAGTTGAATAATATCCAAATAACTTGAATTACCAAAATATATCCTGAATGTCCAGATTTTTAAACCCTTTATTGTTCTAAAAATGTGTAGCTGGCATGTCCCTTTTAGATGATGCCACAGCACATTGTAACATGATTCTGTGCATTTAAAGGGACACTCCAGGCACCCAGACCACTTCTGCCCATTGGAGTGGTCTGGGTGCCAACTCCCACTACCCTTAACCCTGCAAGGGTAATATAAAAAACTGCAATAATTACCTTGCAGGGTTAACTCCTCCTCTAGTGGCTGTCTAGTAGACAGCCACTAGAGGGCACTTCTGTGTCTATAGCGCAGGTTTTCTGTGATAGAGCGTCGCTGGACGTCCTCACGCTGTGTGAGGACCTCCAGCGTCGCTCAATTCCCCATAGGAAAGCATTGAAAAGCATTTTCAATGCTTTCCTATGGAGAGCTCTAATGCACGTGCGCAGCATTGCCGCGCATGCGTATCAGGTCTCGCCGATGGGCGGGATCAGTCTCGCCCCACCGGCTGACGTAAGGAAGGGGAGGAGCGGCGGCGACCAGAAACCACCGCCGAGGGACATCGGCAGGGGTCTCAGGTAAGTGACCGAAGGGGTTTTCACCCCTTCAGCAACCTGGGATGGAAGGTGGGAGGGAGAGGGGACCTGCAGTGCCAGGAAAACGGATTGTTTTCCTGGCACTGGAGTGTCCCTTTAAAGGGACACTCTAAGCACCAAAACAGCTTTAGTTTAATAAAGTGGTTTTGGTGTACAGATCAGGACCCTGCCGTTAAGGTATTAAGTCAATTTGTTTATGCAGCTCTAGCCACACTTTCCCTGGCTGACCTAATGTTCATGAAGTAAATGGTTTCATTTTCATTCAGATCTTAAAGCACAGTGAGTTTACTTTAGAAGTTATCTCCTGCTATGTTAATTACATTTTACTCACACATAGGAGACTCTAGCAGGCTATTAACAGAACAGGAGGTAACAAATGATAACCTTTTATCTTGTCTGTTGCCTGGCTTCCTGGACCTTAAATGCCTCTATACAAGTACATTATTTCTGCTTAAAGGACCACTATAGGCACACAGACCACTTCAGCTCAATGAAGTGGTCTGTGTGCCAGGTCCCTCTAGTGTTGACCCTGCAGCAGAAAACATAGCAGTTTCAGAGAAACTGCTATGTTTCACTGAGGGTTAATCCAGCCTCTAGTGGCTGTCTCACTGACAGCCGCTAGAGGCGCTTCCGCAATTCTCACAGTGAGAAGACTCTGGACGTCCATAGAAAAGCATTGAGAAATGCTTTCCTATGGGCGGATTGAATGCGCTCGCGTCTCTGCGCTTGCCACGCATGCGCATTCGGCGCTGATGTAGGCAGGAGGAGGAGAGTTCTCCAGCGCCGAGGGAACCCGGCGCTAGAGAAAGGTAAGTGGCTGTAGGGGTTTTAACCCCTTCAGCCCAGCGGGAGTGGGACCCTGAGGGTGGGGGGGACCTTAGGATCCTATAGTGCCAGGAAAATGAGTTTGTTTTCCTGGCACTATAGTGCTCCTTTAACGAAATCTGACAGTGGTAATTCTTAAATCTTGTGATCCTGTAAACTTTATTGAATTCTTTAATGAGGTGAGAATTCAAGATGATGCAGCACATATGATGATGCATGTGTATCTCGTCTCTCCAACCAGGCTGTCCGCCCCAGAGCTGATCTCTCACCACGAGCTGGATACTGACGGAGACGGCTCTCTTTCTGTCGAAGAGGCGCAGGTGAGAGTTGATTTGGGTCTGTTTTTAATTGTACGGTCTGCAGTTCTGTGTTAGATGCACGCTGTATACGTGTACTCCCAGGAGATGTCTACACACACACAATATTCATTAAACACCATACTCTTGTGAACTGAAAAACAAATTGCTAAATGTAGCCAAAAATAGCCACTTTGGAAAACATCTCCAACTTTACTTGGCTATATTCACAGATTAGTGTGTTGTTGTTTTTTGTCTGTATTTTACAATTTTCAGTCACTAAAATGCAGTGGTAATATCTTATTAAATTGCCCATCACCTTATTAAATCTGTAACACCTTGTGTGTGTGTGTGTTTGTTTTTTTACACACACCATGTGTGAATACATTGATAACTTATCAAATCTCTTATGGCATCCCATTGTGTTAAGATAATACAGCCATGTTTTACATCTTATTCTACAACAGATATTTAGCATCACCAACGCATTTTCCCCTAAAGCTTTGAACATCCTGCCCAAATCAGACTTGCATGCCTGTGAGACCTCTGATTTCATTTTCCTCTCTTTAATCGCTTGTTCTCCTTGTTAAACTATCTCTAAGCATTTCCCTTGTCACTTGCAGTCCATCCTGGGAGGTTCATATTCTTTGGATAGCAGCAGTTTCCATGCTGACGTCTGGCCGCAGATTCGAGACAAATACAAATCTGAGGTAAGTCTGTATCGTCACAAACGTTTCCAAATATTTCATTTTGTCTGAAGCCAACCATAATGTGCATGTACGGGGGCAAGCTAGGCAACCGAAAACTCCAGGTCACTGTATTTAGCAAGTTCACTGTAGTAATTACTTTACCTCGAGGGACTTTCTTAAACATGGCTCCGCTACTCCCATCAGCAGGGTTTATGGGTATCGCAAAGATTCCTGGGAGTTGTAGTAGTTGAGTCAATAGCTGAACGAATACTTCTAGGAAGTCATAATATCATGTACTAAATAAAATATACAGCGAGGCGTCCTGCCGGCAGACCTTGGAAAGGATTTCTGCATTTAGAATATATCCGTAATGTAAAAGCGAAATCAATTCAGTGTGCTTCTACTACACCCAGGAAGGTTAACTGGAAATGTGTCCAGCGTTGATTACATTAACCCCTTAAGGACCAAACTCCTGGAATAAAAGGGAACCATGACATGTCACACATGGCATGTGTCCTTAAGGGGCTAAATATGATTCTGTTTACACATACAAGTTTTACACAGTATGTGGGTGTAATTTTTGTGATCATTTAAAAAAAAAAAAATTCTAAGCATATTTTGGCAAAGGGAAGTGGATGCAGTTCTGTAACATTTAGCAGCAGTTAGACTATATAATAAGACTTGGCATGTGAAATGCATTAAAAAGATCTTACAAATCTGTGATTCTGATATGAACATTAATATCATTCAGTCGTAATCTTTTTATTTTATTTTTTATCTTTTTTTTTAAACTTTTACAGCATTCATCAGTAGAGAAACTAAAGATATCTTTATAAGATGCAAATATGGATACACTTGCTATAGTTTACACAATGATTTAGTATTTAATATTTCCATTGAATCCTCGCCCACCTGTCTCTGAATTTCCCTGTATTGTCCAGCAGAGTGCGCAGCCGCCACCACCACCACCAGCTCAGGTTGAAGAGGCAGCTGACACCCACCCTGATCTTCACCCTGAGGAGGAGGAGGAGGAGGATATAGAAGAGGGAGATGAAGAGGACGACGGTGATGATGATGATGATTCTTCCGATCAAGACCACAGAGTTAGTGATTTATTTTCCTTCTCGTCGCCAACCAGCTCTGGGCTGATATCGATCTCTGGTTCTACTTCCTTCCCAGTGCTCCCAAAACACTGCTCTTCTATAGAGCAAGCTCTGTTAACAGCTTTATTAATCTGAAATGGACTCGATAATGCACACTATGCTGCTATCATGGTGTGTGCTTGAACTGTTTAATTAAAATACCTCTTGGGAGAGACAGACTAATATCAAGGTTACAAGACACGAGTCACAGAACCCCATAGCACTAATGCCAACGTTTTACTCCCTTCCCACACTCATTTGTGTGATTAGTTTTTTTTTGTTTGTTTTTTTAAACTGATGTTTATGTAGATGTTATTTTAAATATTTTATTTATTCCCTTCCCCCGTCAGACATTACCTACCAAGCCACATGGAGAGGATTCAGAGCTTCCACCATATGATGAAGCCACTCAGACATTGATTGATGGTGAGTAAAAATAGAGAAGAAGGTACGGGGTTTGTTTGTTTGTTGTTTTTTTTTGTTTTTTTTTTTGTTCTGAAGATTTCTTACTTTTTTTTTTTCGTTTTTATAGCTGCTGACAAGGCACGTTCTCAATTTGAAGAAGCTGAGAAATCTTTTAAGGACATTGAAGATACAATCAGGTGTGTTAGTAAATGTCCTCATTACCTATTATTGTAACCTAACTATTAAATTGTGACTGTTCCTTTTTACCCTGTAACATCTTATTACAGTAACCCGGCTCCTGAGTGCCTTATTACCCTGTAACATCTTATTACAGTGACCCTGCTCCTGAGTGCCTTATTACCCTGTAACATCTTATTACAGTAACCCAGCTCCTGAGTGCCTTATTACCCTGTAACATCTTATTACAGTAACCCGGGTCCTGAGTGCCTTATTACCCCGTAACATCTTATTACAGTAACCCGGGTCCTGAGTGCCTTATTACCCCGTAACATCTTATTACAGTAACCCGGGTCCTGAGTGCCTTATTACCCCGTAACATCTTATTACAGTAACCCGGGTCCTGATTGCCTTATTACCCTGTAACATCTTATTACAGTAACCCGGCTCCTGAGTGCCTTATAACCCCGTAACATCTTATTACAGTAACCCGGCTCCTGAGTGCCTTATTACTCTAACATTTTATTACAGTAACCCTGAGTGCCTTATTGCCCTGTAACATCTTATTACAGTAACCCGGCCCCTGAGCGCCTTATTACCCTGTAACATCTTATTACAGTAACCCGGCTCCTGAGTGCCTTATTACCCTGTAACATCTTATTACAGTAACCCGGCTCCTGAGTGCCTTATTACCCTGTAACATCTTATTACAGTAGCCTGGTTCCTGAGCGCCTTATTACCCTGTAACATCTTATTACAGTAACCCGGCTCCTGAGTGCCTTATTACCCTGTAACATCTTATTACAGTAACCCGGCCCCTGAGTGCCTTATTACCCTGTAACATCTTATTATCCTGTAACATCTTATTACAGTAACCAGGCTCCTGAGCGCCTTATTACCCTGTAACATCTTATTACAGTAACCCAGCTCCTGAGTTCCTTATTACCCTTTAACATCCTATTACAGTAACCCGGCTCCTGAGTGCCTTATTACCCCGTAACATCTTATTACAGTAACCCGGGTCCTGAGTGCCTTATTACCCCGTAACATCTTATGACAGTAACCCGGGTCCTGAGTGCCTTATTACTCTGTAACATTTTATTACAGTAACCCTGAGTGCCTTATTACCCTGTAACATCTTATTACAGTAACCCAGCTCCTGAGTTCCTTATTACCCTTTAACATCCTATTACAGTAACCCGGCTCCTGAGTGCCTTATTACCCCGTAACATCTTATTACAGTAACCCGGCTCCTGAGTGCCTTATTACCCCGTAACATCTTATTACAGTAACCCGGGTCCTGAGTGCCTTATTACCCCGTAACATCTTATTACAGTAACCCAGCTCCTGAGTGCCTTATTACCCCGTAACATCTTATTACAGTAACCCGGGTCCTGAGTGCCTTATTACCCCGTAACATCTTATGACAGTAACCCGGGTCCTGAGTGCCTTATTACTCTGTAACATTTTATTACAGTAACCCTGAGTGCCTTATTACCCTGTAACATCTTATTACAGTAACCCAGCTCCTGAGTGCCTTATTACCCCGTAACATCTTATTACAGTAACCCGGGTCCTGAGTGCCTTATTACCCCGTAACATCTTATGACAGTAACCCGGGTCCTGAGTGCCTTATTACTCTGTAACATTTTATTACAGTAACCCTGAGTGCCTTATTACCCTGTAACATCTTATTTCAGTAACCCAGCTCCTGAGTGCCTTATTACCCTGTAACATCTTATTTCAGTAACCCAGCCCCTGAGCGCCTTATTACCCTGTAACATCTTATTACAGTAACCCGGCTCCTGAGTGCCTTATTACCCTGTAACATCTTATTACAGTAACCCGGCTCCTGAGTGCCTTATTACCCTGTAACATCCTATTACAGTAACTCGACTCCTGAGCGCCTTATTACCCTGTAACATCTTATTACAGTAACCCGGCTCCTGAGTGCCTTATTACCCTGTAACATCCTATTACAGTAACTCGACTCCTGAGCGCCTTATTACCTCTTTTGAACTGGTTTTGTATTTTCGTAGCTCTTCATTGCCTCTTTACATCTAGTTTTTTTTTCTTTGTTAGGAGTCTGGAGAAGGAGATTTCTTTGGATTTTGGACCAGATGGAGAGTTTTCATATTTATATGGACAGTGTTATGAACTTACTACAAGCGAGTAAGTTTTGGTACATTGCATAGATGGGACTTTATTATTATGGTGTCTAGCAGAAGCTGGGGTGGAAGAGGATGCTTCATGGTAGAATGTTTAGAACATTGGTCCGGTATGAGGTGAAGCAACTCACAGACTAAGATCGGTATGGGAGGAATGGGATGTGCTGCAGGGCTGAATACTTATTCATGGCAATTTGTGCATTTATTTAAACAAACTTTCAAATGTGTTGCTTTCTCCTTCTTTTACAGATATATTTATCGCCTCTGTCCATTTAACCGTGTAACACAGAAGCCAAAGAATGGAGGATCAGAAACAAACCTCGGGTAAGAATTTAACTTCCCTAGCTCGTGGTGATGACCCTCATTATGTGATCGCAATGGGTGCATGTTGGAGAGAAAGGTAACTTTGAACCTCTCAGGCATCATGCAGCACAGAGAGGGAGCACCAGGGTTCTAGATCTGCAGAATTATAATATACCTCAATGTTATTGTAGGCACAAGCAATGTACTTTATGTTCATATAATCTCTAGGACATGACTTTGTTAAAGACAATGTTATTTATCATCAACAGAATATGGGGATCCTGGGCTGGACCAGAAGGCAACAAATTTACTTCAATGAAGTATGAGCAAGGCACATCGTGCTGGCAGGGCCCTAACCGCTCTACACTGGTAAGAGACATCCCACTGTGTGCCCTTTTAGGGCAGCAACAACAAATCTATGGTTCCAGTGCCATCACTGCTACTCGGAGACCACTGAAACTGTGGCACTTGGCCAGTAAATGATACTAATCAGGTAGCACATCAAGCACTGTGGTGGCACAGAAACCAGAAGATGAAAGCCTGAGGTATGTGGAAAAGGACAGGGACTGAAACAAAAAAATGTTGGTTAAAATGGGGTCTGGGCACTTTCAAATCTGGCAATTTCTTCAGAAGATTGGCCACTCGGACTCAAATATTTGACCATCATTTTCATAGGAAATGTAATCTGTCCATCCAGCAAGAATGTATCCATGACTGGATTGAGTTGTGGATTATGTACTCTCTTCATTTTACCATGGGGGGGGGGAGGGAGGGGGGGTTTAAATATCTGAAATTTACAGAATTCCAGTGAAACAAATTAAGAGATTTGGCAAAAACAAGATTCTTCCCATTGTGTCCCCTCAGGTGAAGCTCTCCTGCGGTAAGGAAACAATTGTCACCTCCACCTCCGAGCCAAGTCGTTGTGAGTACCTGATGGAGTTCTACACTCCTGCAGCTTGCCATCCACCTCAGCCCCCGACTGGAGATCACGATGAGCTCTGATTTAGGTGTGAGTATTCCTTATTGTAATGCCGGTCATTATGAGTTTACTGACACCTATATGTTTGGCTTCTTTGGCTCTCAGATAGATGTGGTACTGAGCCAGAACAGAGGAAGGTCTGTTGGCTTGTCTAGATGTATAAAACTCTAACGTGACATTTATAGTTTGTGTGTGTTGTTTGTTATAGAGCAATATTAAAGAACCTTTCCAGAATAGGAATAGAATCGGGGGTCTCCCATATTGGTCTATGGGATATGTAGTTTAGCATGGAATTGCTGAATATGTTGACCGCAGCCATAATTCTGTTTTTGTATTGTTAAAGAACTTGTATGCTGAAGGTCTGATCATGTGTGAAACTGCAGCTTACATGCACAAAAATAGGTCTGAGGTTAGACGTATGATATTTTTCATTTGGCAGAGGAACAATTTTAACCCCCTTCTCTGACGTCGGAGGAGTGTCTGCTTATACCTGCAGAAACTTGTTTTTTCTTTCCCTCTCTTGCACTTATATGCAACAATCAGGGGACACATTGCACCATAACTTATGCAGTGGAATTACACCCTGCCACTGTACTTACCATGAGTGGAACCGATTCACAGCTGTCGATAACGGGGTAAAACATGGAGTCATTTAAAGAAGGGCACTCCTCCCTATATCATTCCCTGACCTCTTATTGTAAGAGGAAAGGCAGGCTTCATCCGGCAAGTTAGAGAACCAGGTGTTTGCTTTACTGTGTAAAGGCTATCATTGTGAAGACTTGGGAGGAGATGCAGCCCATACAGTGATTTGTTGACCCTGGTTCTTGAACTTCTCCGCATGTGGAACGGGTGAGGGTGTCTGAAAATATTTATTTAGTGCTTTATCATAGAATGGTGTATTTTATAGGTACTCAGAATGTTACCACGGCTGAAAATATCTTCTCTAGAACACAGTGAAAGAATGTTCCTCATTCATAATGTAAACACCCACCTCTCTAATTTTAACATTTCATGTCTTTCCAGGCTTTAGGAACCTCCAGCACTATCCACTGGGACCCAAAATGATATGACCAATGTCATGGAGTCCAAACCTCATCTCAGTCTCCTGAACCAACCTTTTCCAATTCCTACTGTACTTCCCTCTCTCTAGATATCTTCACCTTACCATGGCACGGGCAACCAAATGACACATTCCATCCATGTTCATCCACGTTCCCCCTTCCCCAGTAAGCTGCTCACCCCTCCACTGTACATAATGTTTTGGGGAATGTTGTGAATGTTTTATTAAATAAAAAACACATCTTTGTCTGATATTTTATTTTTCTACTTTTACGAGGGCGCTCAGCCAGCAGACAGGATGTATGTAAGACTCAGGGGTTAAAGGTTTACCTGTATACAATGGTGTGCAAATAGACCTCTTAGTGGCACATGTGGTCGTTTTTTTTTCATTTTTAAGAAACATTGAGGACTTTAATTCTGCTCAAACTTGTAAAGTCAATGACAGTTGTCATGTAAATATCTGTTTTTTTTTTTTTTTGTTTTTTTTTCTTATTTGCTAACAAATCCTATTGGAGATGAAGGATGTTGGAAGAATCTATACCCAGATAACAGAGCGTCTGTTTGTTAGTCATTAATTTATTTAAGTTTTTTTTTTTAACCCCTTCCAATTCTAAACCAAAAGCAAATTATGGTTAATGGAGGCAGAAAGCAGAGATCATTTTTTATTTTTGTATTTATATTATGTGATCCTTAGATTACATTGACTGTTACCGGACCTGTTAATATTCTATTTATATTGTCTGTATTCCAGTCTTTGTCTTTATGTGAAAGTAATAACACTGGTAACTGAAGTATTGGGTCACAAGCCGCTTGGTCCAGACCTAAAAACGTGCTTGTGGTTGGGTTCAAATAATTCATGTATCAATCAATTTATTGCTTAGCAAAACTGTGTATCACAAGTATCGGGGTTGGCCATCATTCACTAACTGAAACTGACAGATAAGATCTAAACTGCTATGTAGACAATCCTGCTTCTAGACTGCTGTGAGTGGGGACGGTGAAATCAAGGTGTAAGAGGGAGGCAGGGAAATCCAGTGTCTGGTAAAGATATGAAATGCCAGAGAGGATTAATTAGAAGATCTCCCCCTCTTGCGAAACTGGAATACAAGTGGGAAGAATTGCATATCACAGTGTTAAAGCCCTGTGACAATCTTGATAACTTGCAGGTTATTCTTAGAACGTGTGTTCTCACTGCATGTATAATATAGGACAAAATGTCAACACTTTTATCAGGACTACCAAGAAAACTAGAACTGCTTTAGTGTTCAGTTTAACCACTAGATGTCACCAATTTCTATATTTGAAACCTTTAGGATTAACTGTGAAAGTTTGAATAGGATAATGGCCAAACATTTGTGACAGATCTACCACCTTAACAGAGCATTAACCACCTCGATCCCAGTGTATCTGTATCACCAGCTCTTTAATTATGCTGGGCTAGGGACTGTGTAATTTATTATAAATGTTTCATAATTGAACCACTCACATTTTGAAGAGCTCTTTAAAGTGTGAGCCGTTCAATTGTGAAACCTCTATGCTCTATGGAATGTTTGTTTATATGTTTCTGCATAACTGTAATTTTGATGATAAAAATAGAAAAAACAATAGGGTGCGCCAACCAAGAGTCTCTCCAGATAATAAAAACACAAGCAAGGAACGAATAAAACTACAGTGTGAAATAAAAATGTGATGGAATACCAAGGAGCAAGATACAGGTAGACCTTTACTTCGTAATGGCGTATGAAAGAAAAAAAACCAAAAAAAATATATCTCTTTAACCCCTTAAGGATGTCTGACATGTCATGATTCCCTTTTATTCCAGAAGTTTGGTCCTTAAGGGGTTAAAGTATCACACAGTTACATTTTCAACTCCCATTTGGTGGAGCTATAACCAGCTCTAGGTAAAACTGCATACAGTGGGATTAATCCCCACTTGAAGGATGTCACTATGGCAACCTCTCACAACAAGGTAATGGTGAGGATAACCATATAGGTATAAGGTGATATAAGCTCCACCTAGGATTCTTTGGACAGTAGTTGGCAGGTGTCACAAGTGTAAAACCATAATGAAGGTGTAAAATAATCTTGGTTTATGGTTTACACTTGTGACACCTGCTGACTACTGTCCAAAGTACGTCAAAGAGCGCTGTGTCTGCTCGGTTTAGTCCTTTTTACTTATTTGTATATACATATATGGAGAACACTATTTCATATTATATGGTCCTCTTCACCATTGCTCATTGTGAGCTGGTGCCAGAGGGACATTTTACAAGTGGGGATTAAGCTCCCCCAAATGTGAGTTGAAAATTGGACTTCTGTGCTGTTTGTGACACTTTAAAGAGACATTTTGCACTATTTTAAATTTATTTCATTTTTGTACTCTTCACTTACAGAAGGCCCCCTTCATTATAACAGATATAGCATCTAAATCAGTCACTTTGCAAATGGCCTGTAATATTAAGTATTAAGACATTAACTTCTCAAGGCTGGGTACACTTCTTCTTTCTCTATTTCCTTCCATGGCTGGCTCCTAGACACTTACTAACCAACTTATTTCAGTGGGCTGCTAGGCATTCTCTCTCCTACAGTGCTCCAACTGTACAAATCAACCCTTTTCTGGAAACGTTCTGCTCACATTTGTGAATATTCACAAAGTTCCTTCACTATTTCCTTTAGCTCTGCATCTTGGGACATATTGCACTAGTTTCCCTTTCTCTCCTTTGTTTTTATATACAGCTCCTAAGAAAACCCGGGTCTGGCATTTATATAGAAGAATTTCCCTTAATAGAATTGATGCTATATTTTCTGGCAAGTTTTTTATTGGGACTTTACTTTGGACATTTTGTTACAAACATTTTTCCTTTTTTATCACTATACCAAATTTTGGTTACTCTTGGCTCTTAAACTTGTTGTTCTTACTTTGTTGTTCTCTACCTTTCTTGTTGCTATCTTCACCCATATCATGTCTTTTTCCATTTTGCTACAACTTCCATCCCCCTTTTTGTTTGTATTACTCCTAATGGAATTCTCTCTCTTAGAGACTTTCACCTCACGTGGTCCACGTGTTAGCAGATACCGTACCAAGGAGTCTCTGACCTCTTGGACTTTTTAAACGCTATTTCTATCTTCACTTGAAAGTCTTAGGGATAACTCAAAATACAAGGTTATTCACTAAAATGAGAATTCAAAGTGAATCTCAAATTCAAGGTAAACATAGCTTAACTAGAAACATTCTGTAAGTCAGCTATACTTCCAGTTTGGCCTTAAATTTGAAATTAATTTTGAATTCTCACTTTGGGAATTGGAAAATGTAAAGGGTTACTCCAAACATCATAACAACTACAATCTGCTGTGGTCATGATGCCAGGAGTATGCTGGCTCAGTTTCCAGGCTTCTACAGTGTTGGGTGATGATTTAGTTGGCCATTCAATGACTGAGAGCATTAGTAAGCTTGGAACTCTAGTTCGGGCTGGCTGATGACACATCACTTACACTGCCGGAGAGTCATGATACCAACCCGATTGATGTGCCGATTGGCATTTGTGTGTGCGTTGATTGGGTGGCCGTAGCATCCTGATCCGCTCCTGCTGTGGTGTCTGTGCTTCCCTGATCAGTGCTAAAATTTGGATTTGCTGGATGTGCCGATCGAGAAGCAGACGTGTGGTGATGTTCTAGGCAGAGAGAAGGGCGCAATATGCTTGTGGGAGCCCTCTAATTATGATATGGCACCGTGTAATTTATGGTCACAGGCAATCCACGTCAACCCTGCAACCACTTCCTCCAGTTTCTGAAGTTGAAGGGATGATGTGGACCAATTAGAGGGCTCGTCAGTGTTTAAACAAAGTTTTAACTTGATAACCCAGAGCTTCACATTCCAGTCCTCAAGGCTCCCCCACCAGTCCAGGATTTAGGGATTACCCAGTTGTGTCTTAGGTAGTTTTCAGAAACTATTACTGTTTTTTGCTATTTTTTCTAAATACGTTAAGCCCTGGTACTCTAAGGTCCTGTAATACGTTTATTCCTAATCTCTGACCTAAGACTTGTAAATTGGGTAGTGTATTCACGACCACTTTAAATTCCAGTCAAGCCATTATTTTTGTTTCACTTGGCTTCTGATTGGCTAGAAGTTCCAAGAAAGCATAACGCAGCTGTAATATCAAACATAACATTAATTAATGTTTCTGTGTGTAGGCGTCTTTCTCTTCTTTTTTTTTTATTTGTTTGCATGTGTTAAAGGGAAACTATAGTCACCAAAACAACTTCAGTTCCATGAAGCAGTTTTGGTGTATAGATTATGCACCAGCAGTCTTACTGTTCAATTCTCTGTCATTTATGAGTTAAATCACTTTGTTTATACAGCCCTAGTCACACCTCTCTGCATGTGACTTACATAGTCTTCCTAAACACTTCCTGTAAAGAGTCATCTAATGTTTACATTTCCTTTATTGCAAATTCTGTCTAATTCAGAATTTCTTATCTCCTGCTCCGTTAATGGCTTGCTAGACCCTGCAGGAGCTCCTGCATGTAATTAAAGTTCAATTTACAGAGTGGAAGATAAAAACTTTTAATGTAAGTTACATCTGATTGAAAATGAAACCATTTGGATTTCATGCAGGCTGTGTTAGCCACAGCCATGGGAGGTGTGGCAAATGCTGTATAAACAGAAACAAAAGTGATTTAACTCCTAAATGGCAGAAAACGGAAACTGCTTAATTAAGCTAAAGTTGTTTGGTGTCTATAGTGTCCCTCTAAAGAAAGAACCGACACGTCCTTTAAATTACATGTATGTTTAAACTTCTTACAAATTGCTATTTTAGACAAGTTTAATATTAATACGCAGCAAATAATTTGAGTATGAATACACCAACAAAACTTTTCCCATAAGTTTCTATTTAATCAAAGCAATGGTATGTATGTTTTTTTTTTTTATAATTCACTATTTTATTAGGTAAGCCTAAGGGTAAATAATCTCTCACCCTCGTCTTGTGCCTAAATCTGTTTTTATCATTTGTTACTTACCATCATGTATCTGACATCATTATCCAATTTGAGTATTTTGAAATGTTCAGATTTTTTGTTTTAAATTGTTTTGTAACCGGCACAGGACTCAGAAAAGATCTTTAAAGGTATGAGGGTTAGATATGCATTCTTAAAAATGGACTATTACCCTGGTAGGTACGTGTATGTGCATGTATGTAGCCCTTCTTGGCTGAGAGTTTAACCAACATGTCCAGGTCTGATGGCGTAATACACAAACACACACACACACTTAAAGAATTGGCGGGGGCGGATTAAACACAGGTAGGTATGCTATGTTAGCTGCAGTTTAAAGGAAATCTGTTGTCATATTTATTATTGTAGAAAATAAAAAATTACATATAATAAGGAATTCCTGTGTATTATTATTATTATTATTTTTTTTTATTCTTTATTTTTTTTATTGTGCATGGAGTAACAATAACATCTTACAATGCCACAACGGCATGAATAAGTAACTCAATAACATTGTATTGCACAGGTATGGCACTGGGGTAAAGGCACATTTTATTATATTGGTTGGAAAAGCTAATATGGTCCGCTATGTCAGTGGAACTTCATCAGTAAATACAGGGTTAAGCATGCTATTTCAGCTGGCATTCCGTGTATAGAAGATTATGATAATGATTAATGAACTTCAATGAATGGTCTAGGTCTTGTCCCAAATAGACCGTGTGTGATTTGGGGTGTGAGAGCCAAGGCGTGAGAGTGAAGGGTAGAATGGTGTTGGTCTGGGGGGTGGCAGGGTGATATCCCCAACATGTGTGTACCTTGCTTTTGCCAGCCGGTGCTAGAGGTAAGATGGTGTGTATGCACAGTTCTGTCTAGGTCTCTGGTCAAGTTCGTGTGGCCGTGTGCACGACTGTATCTTCCAATAGTGCCGGTGTCTTGTGGTGTCGCCATAGCGTCTCGGTTTGTTATGTTGCGTCTGTACCGTAGTCTGGGGCCGTCTACTAGGGCCTTGGGTCCGGTGATTAATAGCATAATAAAACAGAGTAAGTTAGACTACTGTCTTTGGGTCTGGGGCACATCTATGGCTATGATGGGAGTTAGCGTTCCAGGTCATCCTGGAGTGGTTAAGCTACGTTTGTCATAGGTTGCTACCGCAGTACCCCGACTTAGTGATGCTTAGGTATACCCTGTTACCCCGGGTGGGGGGGATGTTATAATGTGTACGAGGGCATTTGGAGGGGCTGTTGAACATGAGGTATGGTTGTGCATTGGATGGCTAAGTATAATGAGAGTTGCCTTGAGTAGGGGGGTCCGGAAAGTTCCTAAAACATACATGAGTTTAAACGAGTTCAACAGGTGGGAGATTAACTCCCCTGAGACCTAGAGGTCCGAAGGCAGGTCGGCTCTAAGGCAGGTCGGCTCTTGTAGCTGCATCAGGAGTTGACTACTGTGTGGGTCCCGGGCCATCTGGGGACGAATGAGGCTACTTTTGCAGGGTCTCCGATGTTGGATGGTATTAGCGTAGTGGTGTTCTCCGCGATGGGCATAGAGTCCATGTGAAGGCGCAGGGTGGGCAGTAGTTCCGTAGCCCCCTGCATATCCCGGATGATGGATGCAGAGTTCCCGTGGTGGACCATGAGCGCTCGGGACCCCTTCTAGTTATATTGGACCTTGTGCTGGCGTAAAATTGTCGTGAAGGGCTGGAGCGAGCGTCGCCATGCCTATGTGGACCCCGACAGGTCCACATAGAAGGAGAGCTGCATTTCTTCAAACTGGTACGGTGATTGATTTTGCGTGGCTTGTATTACTGCTGCTTTGTCCCCCTGATTTTGGAAGCAGACCAGCAGATCTCTCGGAGTTGTTGTTGGGGCCTTGGCTGCTCTTGGTAGTCGGAACATCTTCTCTATGTTCACTTGTCTGGCCTGCTTGGGGGGTAAGAGGGCCTGCAGGAGTCGCCGTATTACATGTGGCAGCTCTACATCCAGTATCCCTTCTCCTACGCCCCAGATTTTGACATTTCAGCTGTGTCTTTGATCCTCCAGCACCGCGAATCGTTGCTGTTTCAATTCTTGTACTGCTTGTTGCAATCTTTGTGTTTGTTGTTCATTCTGGCGGGAGTCAGTCTCCAGGGTACCCAGGCGGCCCGTCACGCCCTGCAGGTCCTGCCGAAGTTGGGCCATATCGGCTTGTATAGTGTATTGGAGCCCCGCCAGGAGTTCTTTCATGACCGTAGTGGTCACCGGAGATGAATCTGGTCGTGGGAAGTTTGGAGGGGTGCTGACACTGCTGTTGAGTTCTCCGCCTCCACCTCTGTTGTGAAATCATCCGAGATATTGGAGCATCCGTCGCGGTAGGCGGCCATATTTGGGCCCTGGGTGCTGAGCGCCTGTTTCCATAGGTCACCTATATTTAGAGTTTGCCGCGGTTAGGGCTTTTTGTTTTTTCGGCCCATATCGTTGGCTGCGGTCTGGGGATCAGTTTGGTGTCGTTTTTTTTGTCGAGTTTGGGCTGTGATTGTTGGCCAGAGTTCTTGATTTTTGCAAAGCTCGTGCTGCATGCGGCCATTCAGGTCAGTTGCTTGTCTCCACCCCCCTGTGTATTATTTTTAATACATATAAGATACCACTTTAGATGTATCTCTTGATTTACACTTGTTCCATGATGGTGGCCATCTTTGAGCCCTTTTTGATCAAAAGTTTCCCTTATCTGCTAAGGCCATGAGCGATTTAAATGTCTAAAACCCTTTCCAGGGAGCCTTTTTAAATTACCTGGCGCTTGTGCTAGATATGAAGATTCCTAATCGCACACTTGCTCTTGATTACCTGCATCATTTTTGGTCGGATAAAGTGGTGTTTTCAATGAAAGAGGCATTAAAGATGGCTGCCCCCAAAGAGCAGTATTAAGACAGGAGATGTACTGGAAAGTGGTATGTACATACTTTTTATAATCTTTTAATTTAAATAATGATAAAATGATAAGCGTTTCCTTTAAAGTTATTGGCACCAAGACTAATTCATCTCAATGTAGTGGTCTAGGTGCAGTGCCCCGGGTGTTATAGTCCAATAATGTAAAATATTGCTGTTTTGCAGATATGACAATGTTTTCACTGCAGGACGAAAGACACCTCTAGTGGCACCTCTTCCTGGTACCCACTAGAGAGTGCTTCTGCTGCAATACTGAGTCAGACTGGTTTATCAATCAATACTTCTCATAGAGAGCATTTGATTGGTGAGAAGATGAAGAGGAGTCATCGTGATGTTGCAGGAGGCAGATCGGACGGCTGCAGGAACCGGGAAAAATAGGTGAGTAAATTTTTTAATTGCTTTTAGCGGGGGCATAGAAATCTAAGCAGTGAGTAGTATGTTTGTATTGCTAAGGCTGTAGTAATCCTTTAACTCACACAAATCATTTCAGCTGAAACATCTAATACAGGTGATAGCCTGGAAGAGTCTGGCTATGGTGGTGCACATACATTGGTCAATAGAGTGGTCAATGCAAATGACATGGCCAGCCCCAGCCAATGACTCCTAACCTCACATTTAGTTTTAATAATTTTTAGTTTTATGTTTAAATAATCTACAATTTTTATATTTCTTTATAAGTTAGAAGTGCACAGTAAACATATAGATATAAAGGAATGGTCATCTTCATTTTATAAAATTAATAAATATGTTCATTCCTTTGTCTTATTAGAAACACAATTTAAATTAATAAAATGTTGGTATATGACTCCAGTGAAAATAGCTAAATTTGCAATGGATCTTGATGCTCGTTGCTGGAATTGTAGACAACATAAAGGAAATTACCTCCATATGTGGTGGTCCAGCTGGGAGAAAAAAACTAAGGGCGATGTAAATCATTATTTTATCTAATTCGTAGTAAAAGATGGAAATTTTTTGAGAACTCTCGTAGAGTGGTGGGTTTGCTTTGTTGTTTTTTTGTTTTTGTTATTTTGTTTTTTTTTGTATTGTTTTTATAAAAAAAAAAAAAAAGAAGTGCACAAGCAACTTTCACAATGCACTCAACTACTTTCACTCATCCAATCAGATTGCAGTACTACAACCACTCATACAACTTACAATTGGTTTCGAGTCCAACCTAAATAAACAGTCGACAATTACTTATTAATAATTATCTTTTTATTTCTTTTTTTTTTATAATTTTTTTTGAATTATTCAGTGCTCTCAGCTCCTTGGATTTCAAACCAGCTTATAAAAAATGCACATTATTGTTTTTTTCATTTTATATTTTTTTAAACAATGTTTCAATCCCATTTTTTTTTTCGTTCATTAAATAAATTAACACCTTATCCTCAAGACCGATTAAACCCTTTTTCCTCTGTAGAGGAGGGCTTAAAAAAAATAAGAAACCTTGTTTGCTTAGGCTCAGAACAAACATAAATTAAGCACATATTTATACCCACACAAATAAAGAATAAATACTTCGAAATAAGTTAAAAACAACAATTCAAAAGATCTCGCCAGGTTTTCATAATATTTTTTTTCTTCATTTTTTTTGTGTGTTTTTTTTAAACCTCTGTCGATTCCTTTTTTTTTTTTTTTTTATTTATAATTTGCAAGAGATCCTACAACTTTCTACTAAACACAGTCAGAGTAACCACACATAAACTAGAACACAAAGCTCTAACTAAAATTATAAGGTAGGAGAAAGATTTTCCTCTCTCCCCTCCCCCAACTACTTTATTATTTTTTTTTTATTTTTTAAAGAAACACAAAAAAAATCTATAAATAATATTAAAGAAAAACACACGTTCAAAAAGAGTTATTTGGGGGGAGGGAACCGAAAATAAACGAGAAAACGATTTATAGAACAGACGCAAACTTAATTAATAAACAACCTAATTTTTTTTTTCTATTTTCTGCTATACGATAAATGAACGCAAAGCTAATCATATTAAATGTTATGAATATTTGCTTTTTGAATTAAGGCTGCAGTCCCACTTTTCCGCGTTTAGTCATTTCCTGCTGTTTGAAACAAATTATATGGTTTAGGTGAGCCGGCTCAAGGCTTTCTGCTAATGTAATTTAAAATACCAGCTGGATTTTTTTTTTATATAAATACCCAAAAATGTTTACGTAATGTTCCCTCAAAAAATAGGCAGAATCACAATTCCAGTATCCTTTAAGTGACAGTTCATGACATCTACCCTTTTAACAACCAATAAGTGCACATTTTCTGTCACTGTTCTACTCCCAGAATCCTTTAGTCAAAGTCCTTAAACATGTCCAGGAATCCGCCAATCAGAGTCCATATTTCATATTCAGAAAATCCTTTGAGCAAAATTACATGGCTATGAGATACCTTATTTATATGCCTGAAAACGACATAATTACTTCCCCGTGCCTGGAGCTGGCCTGAATCTTTTTGTAAAATTATCATTTTTATTTCCGATATATACATTGTCTATTACTTAGGGTTTTTTTTTTGTACATTTCAGGGTTTCAAAATTACATTTTTTTATTTTAAAGATTTACGAAACAAGCCCCTCAAAAATATATATATATTTATATATATTTCAAATGGAAGAATCGATTGTGAATTCTCGTGAAGGAAAAGTTTTTTTTTATTACTAGTTATTTTTTTTCCCCCTGGATAAGTGGGGCTGAAGCTATAATTGCTATCTATGACCCATTAATTACCCCAAACATGGCATAATATTCAGTAATAATCTTAATAAATGGAACGCAAGTCTCTGGATTCAACTCAAGTTTAAAATGAGTAAGAATTTCATTGGTTTTCCTTTTTTTAAACTACGCATTTTGTAAACAAATAAATGAAGAGGAAATAGGAAATTCTAGAATGTTTCCTAATGGATTTTAAGCAGTCCCTTCTGGAAACCAGTCACAGGTGTTTGTTTGTTTTTTTATCATTTTAAATCAAATCAGAATTTTTATATTTCGGGACCTGAATTTATGATTTTGTCTAAAATGGAGTTTATATGTATATATGCGTATTTATACATATACACTTAATGGGTCATTGTCTTTTGGGACAAGTGTGAAAGCTTAAACTGCTCACGGGATTTTTTTTCCTTTTTTATAAAAATAGATATTTTTTTTTTCTCTCTTTCATTTCTGCGCCCGTCTCATTTCTTCGTTTATTATCTTCTTTTAAGAGTAGTGATGGGGTACAAAGGTGGAGAGTGAGGGAATAGGAGTTAAATGTTAGAAGAGTGAGGAGGTTGAAGTTTCGAGATCTCAATCCCAAAAGAAACCTAACCTGTTCACTGCTACTAAGAGAGAGCAGGACCACTTTAACGGAGCTATCGTGCCATACCTATATAACGTACATAGAGGTACCAAGCTCTGTACCCCATGTGCCAGCCATAGAGGTGCCAGGCACTGTGCATTCTGTCTAGACATTCCGGGGTCTATTGCTGCTATCATTTATGCAATCTCTCAAGGTGACAGGCACTGAATGCTCTATACCAGTCCTGTTATTCTCTACTACCTGTCTAAGTATTGAATATTGTCACCTATTCATAAAAACCTGGCTCTGCATTCAAGTTGCCAACTTAGAAAGGATTCATGGTCTTATTCATGTAACATATCTTGGATTTAAGATTTTAAAGTGCCAGACTATCAACTCACTGTGCATCCAATGGAAGTGCAAAACTACCATCAAATAGGATATTTACTAATACAGTATCTCTGTTAGGAGGCCTATGCTAGACTCTGTGTTCAAACCTAGTACTAAACTCGTGTTGTTACTCTCCTCTCTCTGTGTCCAGTCCTTTCTACCTCTATTTCTAAACCTCCTCCCAACCTCTCCATCAGCCATACCTTTATTCTCTCCCCTGCCTATTTTATCCCTCTCTCTCTCCAACTCTCCCACCCTAACTCTTACTCCCACTGCTTCTTCATGCTTTGTGTTGTTTACTGGTTTTGAATGACACTTGCAGGACCCGATCTCCCAGCCTGTATCCATTGAGGCTTGCAATTGCCATGGCGGCTTCGTCGTAGTTAGTCATGGTGACGAATCCGAATCCTTTGCACTTGTTAGTGGTGAAGTCCCGGATAACTTTGACGTTTGTCACGGCACCAAATGGTCCAAACAGCTGCCACAGCACACTCTCGTCAGCTTCTGGGGACAGGTTGTAGACAAAGATGCACCAGCCGGCAGTGGTGGGACCCGTCAGACTGACCCCGGCGAGGTTGGTAACACTGTCAATGGTGATAGGAGAGAACCTGGGAAGGAAGGAGAGCGGACTACATTGGGTGTAAGGAAGAGGTCTATGAGAGAGGAAAGCAGGAGAGGAAGATGGGGAGAAGGAATGAGGGAAAGAGATACATTGAGGGACTAGAGGTTTATCAGAGGTGGTAAGGAAACCAGATGCGATGAGAAATGGATGTGTATACGATAACAGAAATAGTGGATGAATTGTACAGAAAACAGGGAGAAGAACTGGAAGGGTGGATGAGGAAAGGGCATTCCGTATGAGGAAGACATTTGTAATTTGGAGAGAAAAATGGACGATGAAAGAATAGTCTACTAGACCAGGTGTAGGCATAAGATATCTCTGTGAGGAGACAGTACATGAGAATGTGGAAGTTATAGCAGAAGTATAAGGATGAAATCCTTGTGGGAAGGAAAGGAATGAGGACACAGTGGAAAATACCAGTAGACAGAACCAATGGTACAACAAGCACAGCAATGGCCATATTCTGTGACCTATGAAGCAGAGAGTACTTCTAGATTCATTCTGTATGAGTAATCTACAGTTATAGGTTTTGTTTATTTTGTATTTTTTAATTTGGAATAAATTCAAGCCTTCAAAATTAATACAATCTATAAAAAAAAATCAGTGGGCATATGCAGAGATTGAAATTGAGATAGGCTTCCCGGTGACCTTATATTTAACTATTTTGCATACAGGGTAAATAAGAAGGGATGAAGGAACCCAGAGGACAGATACTGGTGCTCCTGTTACAACAGATCTCTTTTTATCTACCTCTTTGTGTACCACTCCACTAACTGAGATGTCATGCTGAGTGCCACTGAAGACAAAGTGGGCCCTTCCATTAGATATGTAGAATATGGTGTGCATTGGGTCAGAAATGCCTTTTAACCTTGTGACCAAAGCTTCTTCCATGCAGTAGTCATCCCATTCTTTTCACACCACTTTGGTGGTGGGGCCTTATTTAGTTTACGCAAGACGTGGCTTAATGTACTGCAAGCCAGCGGCAGTACACATCAAAAAAGGTCAAGTATGTCCCAGTTTAGCTACCAGTCATGTCTACGGCAACAAGTAACCCACCAACTGTAATGAGGATATGAAGACTCGTCATGTTCGTCTCTTCTTTTAGAAGAAATGAAGATGAAAACTAAATATCGGATTGAGAATAAGATCATGTGAAATGACAATAGGGATCACTGTACTAAAAGTGAGAATTTCTATAAATTTTTTGGCTTTTATCAAACCCATGTTTTGATTTATTTTAATATGTCCGTGACACAGACAATGCAAAATTAGAATCAAATAGTAAGAAATGTAGAGGGTGTAAGGAGAGGCCAGTATATAATCAATTCATTTTAAATTAATGGGAAACTACCTCAAAACACACAATAAACAGGCCTGAATAATCTTTAATATGATGTCTTTAATGGGACTATTTTACACAGATCAGATTTCTTGATACATATATATAATATTAACAAGAGTTACCAAGATTTGTAGAATCCATCTTACTTTTCTAGCACACTTCGTATGAGGCAGTTTTTGATATAACAATATGTTTTGAAGACCACGAGTGGGCATGCCCAAGGGTCATGTTCTACCAAAAGATTTAATGACGTTAATATTTAAGCAAGTGTTAATATGGCCTAGTTTTCCCCAAAATATAATCCAACGATAGATCAGTACGCAAATGGCTAGTATTTCTTAGAGAGGCGCAGGTAGAATTTTAGCACTTGGAATGTAAATGCAGGCCCTGATTGGTATAACTTATTTTATTATAGCAGGGGGCTTAAAATAGACAGTAAAATTGGTCAAGTGGATGTGCTAATAAGCTCTTATCTTCTTTCTATTAAGACTCTAAGATGAAGAAAAGAGGTGGTCTTTCACATTGAGGGTAAGAAAGAGTTCCTGGTGAAATTTGAAATGGAGAACTAAGGAAATAGAGAAAAAAGAAGAAAAAAGAACCATGTAGTTTTCAAAGAAGACATTTAAGTGATGTTGGAGAGAGGGAAGGAAAGAAGGGTTGGGGTGATGGGGAGGGAGAGAGAAAGGAGGGAAAAAGCAGAGTAGACGTAGACATTAGAAAGTACTGGAGGAAGGGGAGGCTGGTGCAAAGGTCAGGTAAGTGAGGTGGAAAGGAGAGGGTTGCATAATGCATATGGCAGTATATAAATCACTAGTTATACCCCGGTATACAAATCCCCATGCCCATCTTTCAATCTTGGACCATTACATCACACCCGCCGTGCACTGGGGACATTCCTCGGTATATGGAACACATTAAGTCTAGCTGTAAATGACTGATCAGGCACACTTTACTGAAATTGGTTCTAAAGACTGATGCTGAAAATCCACAGCTTGGAATAACCCATCCCAACCATCAGGTATAGCTATCTGGTCATCTTTTAAAAAGGCACTAACCTTAATAATCTAGGGTTCTTAATTTTTTTTAATTCGCTTTTGATTCTTTTTACAGTTGCATTCCACTTTAAGAACATGGTTTTTGTAATTTAGTTGGGATGACAAGTGTAGTGATACCAGTTTTTCGGTATGGAAACATATAACTTTTATCATGTCTGGTGCTACAGCGACTGCTGTGAGAAAGCCATTAACTTATAGGATCCCTATGAAACTGCCTTTATTTATAAATGATCTGTCAGTATATGAATTCTTCTAAATAGAGCATAGCATCATTCATGTACCGCTACACAACAGGAAAAAGTGATATGTATCCAGAACAAACCATAGCAGATCTGGTAAAGTTGTATAATATATATCTCACAATTTACATGTTACGGTCAAATCCTTAGGCACTTCCTATGATAGTTGCTATGATAGTATACTGGTTAGTTAGTATATTTACCTGTCAAATTCATTCTAGAAGACTATTTGCATAGCAATCATTTTGAAATTAAAGGACTACAAAAGTGACCTTTTTTCAGGTCTTGTTTAACCAATATATTCTGTTTGTTTAAAGCAAATACAATGCACATAATGGGTCACCACATAGACTGCCAACATTACTATAATTCAGACATGCCTCTCTTGGTCTTAACGGGGCATAATACTGCATTTACTTACAGGGTTATTTACTAAATGGAGAATTCACATTTTCTAACTCAGCAGTTTACAGTTTTGCTACCCTGGCCTTTAATTAAAAATTCCTGTAATTGGTAAAAAATTGGTGGCCCTTATTTTGAATAATTTAATTTCACATTTCACGTCCTGCTCTTTATGCAAATCTGCTTACTTTTCCCATGATTCCTTTTTCCTCCTTGTTCCTTAAAGCCTTGAGAACTGGGAGCTCACACTGATTTAAAGGGTGACTGACCCCAGAAGCGTGTTAGTGACTTTGCCCAGTTAGTTCAATAAAGAGGCGTTCGAAGATGAGTTTACTTTAATTGTCATTCATTTTGGGAAAATCCTCCGACAAAAAACGGAGGATTTACCCAAGGTGAGATATGAAACATGTGAAATGTAAATTAAAGATTAGTTACTCTTCTGTTCTAGATTTTAAAATTCTCTTATCTTTAATGTAATAGATCCTCTTTAAAGTCAGCTTACGCAAACTAGCGAAAGTAGAGGACTTTGTACAGATTTGTACTTATGTCACCTATGTTTCACAAGGCAATCCGTACACAGTTAACTAAGACTTGATTTTTAACAGAGTTAATTCACTAAAGACAATCTTGCTGGGGATTTAAGGTAAATTTCAAAATTCAGGTCAAAATAGCTGAAATAGAAAAATTCTCCAATTCTTATATTTTGTCCGCAAATTTGAAATTCATTTTGAATTCCTGACAATTTTTACTTAAGGGAATAATAACACTGTAAATATGTATAATCAGAAAAAAAAAAATCTGAACTACACTATATGCAAAAAATTAGCTTGTTTTATTATTTTTACTGAAATATTTAATCTGACTAATAAGAGATTACCCTAATTTACATACATGTGTGAGGTTTTTTTCAGTGAGGTATTTAACATGCGACCCATTTATATTTCAGCCATATTAATCCTCACACTTGCTTTCATGATATAATACGTATCGTCTTTTACTACTATCACAAGACCAAGTAAAGCGGCTCAAAATCCAGTGAAATTTACTAGTGGCCAGAGCTATATTTGTACTGCTAACATCCACTCAAAATGTCAGTCATTGGGTCATTTCACTAGGCAGTAAATTTGTTGTGTTAAAATACAGTCAAAGTCTAATTCTCCTTCATAGTCATTTAGTTACCTGCAAGCACCTGAGATATTTAAAGTACATTTCCTGTGAGCAACCATCTTGGTTTTCTTAAATACTACTGGTGAGATAACAAGTAGTATTTTTTGAGCTATAGGAGAACTAGTTTTTTATTTTTTTGTGACAGGAATACTTGAAAAGTTTTATATGCATGATATCAATAATATTTTGTTTCATAGCCTGGATAGTAGTCATCTGAAAATGTATTTAACAAGAAGTCAAAAAAAAAAAAAAAGACTGTTGTTGCTTATCATTGAAAAAGTTTTGCATTGTAGGATGTCTGCTTGAAAAGCAAAATGGCTACTTGCAGCAGTAGAGAATTAGAAATATGTATTAAATATGATAGTATTTTAGGACTGTCGCAAGCAAAAGGGTCTTGCCTAGTCTCCCGTCCTGAGCGTCTATTGATTGTTTGCGACATATCACACACATACCAGCCTAGCCTATCTGCTGGTCATTCAAGGTCTGCATTTACATATTACTTCTTTGTCTTGTCGTATTACAGTAATCAGATTGCTGTCATAGTTTTACTGTTCTCAAGCCTGTCGTTTATGTGAGACATGCCGATGTCTTACTTTGCGCACTGTGTTACACATACAAAAACACATTTCACACCCTACAACTGCAACCAAAAGGAAAAGTAAAAACGCCAACAGAGACAAAAAAAAAATACAAAAATTTAAACAAAGCACCTCCCCAAAAATTAAAAGAAGGGTCGCATTAAAAAGAATCCAAGAGCAGACAAAAAAATATATATAAAAAAATAGCACGTAACTACATATATACTAGCAATCTAGATAAAAGGCAGGGCGGAGCTGTGATTTAATGTCCAGAGAGGAAATGTCATAATTCGATGAAAATATATAATATTTATACTAGGTAACTGATGTTTGATATCGGTCACCAGAAATAGTCTATGCTCCAAAATGGGAGATATGTGATGGAAAGGTGGGCAGGCCAGAAAGGGGGGATGAGCGTCAAATCTGCCTGCTAAAGCTGCAGTCTTTTCCAAAAAGAGGTGTGTTGGCCTTTCCGACTGTCCCCACTTAGGGCATGTTGGACCTTAGGTCCATGTTGAGAGCATTGTTGAAGCATTCTGAGACAGTACTCAGCACAGAGTGAGATTGTCTAAGGATGAACTGCGCTGATTGGGGAGTTTTGGCTTGGAGACTCACAACAAATCGAGGATGTTATACAGTCATAGAGCATCTGAGGACAAATAGGAAAACTCATAGTATGGAGTTTCCCGTAAATATTGATTTAAGGGTAATCAATGATAACTGACCTATAAAACTTATGCCAAAAGAGCAAAGGTCTTGATGTAATATTTTTTTGGATAAGGTCTCAAATGATTTAATATTTTTGTATAAACTTGTCAAATGATTTATTATTTTTAATTTTTTTTTTTAATTTTAAATATTTTTTAAAAATATATATTTTAAAAAGGTATATTTTAAATATATGATCTAGTTTTTCAAATCTTATTAATAAAAAAAATTAAAAAATTTAAAACATTAAATCATTTGAAAAGCTGACCCCAAAAATATCAAATCGCAGCCAAACACGTAAAAATATTTTGGCTGCCAATTTTAGAAGTCGTTTGCCATTTCACCCATATCAAGCGCTCCCTTCAAACATTATTAGTAATTCAATTTAAATTTTGCATCTGATTATGAGAGTATTTGTCCAGTGGCACAACCACAGCTTGGTAAACAACCCTCCTCAAATAAACAGCTATTTCCCATCTCTGTACATTAAATCACATTTAAAAACTAAAGACTTGCGCTGGGGAGGGGGAGGGGAAAAGAGTTGGGGGCAGAAGGGATTGGGCTCTTATTTACCTCTTAACTCCATACGCCATGTTTATTAAAGAGTCCAGCCTGCGAGAAAAGGGACAGGAGAGGGAGTGGAGTGTTAGTAATCGCGCAGGAATGATAGGGGGTACATTACTGCTCTTAGAAAGGCGCGTGGAGAAACTCTAGCTGGTAGAAGGAAACTTGCATCAAAAAGGTATTAAACATAGTGATAAATAACACCACCAGTCTGTAGAGCTGTCGGGTCTACTCCTATGTAAATCTAGTCACGGTCAATACTATATTTAAGCTCATTTGTATATCTCCTATTTGTATAACGGTCAACTGCCTTCATGTTTGTCACACAGATGTTAATAAACTAAAGGTACAAAAATAAAATAAAGTACATATAATGCATATAATGAGTACACAAAGACAGACTAAAAAAAAGGGTCTAATAAAGAATTTTTAAAGGGTGCATATAATATAGATATGTGTCTGTATATATATATATATACACATATATATTTTTTTCTTTTTTATTTAACATGTTCGTATATTTATTTTTAAAAATTTCATGGGAAATATTAGAAAAATATGACCGAGTTACAAATTGCTCCAGCTGGGGGAAGCGTCACCTGTTGCACTTGCACGTACGAGTACTTCCTGTGCTATATTAAGACACCACGGGAAGTACAGTGTGCAAAGGAAATGTTTTTTTTTTTTATATATTTAAAACATAACTTATCTAATGGTATTAGTACTTTTAAATGTAAGTATTACTGCTGCAAAGTGTTAGATTGATTAAGTGAACAGGGTTTCACTGTTTCACTTTAAGAGTTTTCACATGATGACAATGACAACAACATATTGGGTGCCATTTTGTGAAATATAATAATTACAATGCTATAATGCAGTGGTTTCCACACCTGTCTTCAAGGCACGCCTACCAGTCTATGATTAAGAGATTACCCCGTTTTGTCTATAAAGTTTTTTTAGAAAAGAAAAAAAAAACACCTTAACACAACTGGGCAATGCCTAAATCCTGGGCTGGTAGGCATGCCTTGAGGACTGGTTTGGAAACCACTGCTATATTGATTCAGGGAGAGCATGCTGTAGGGGTGTTTAAAGGTATTAATTGAGAGATTAATCCATTAACAGTTGTGTTTTATTGTTTCTATTTAGGTATTTAACCATTAAGGAAATTAGCAAATTAGGAATTTAACTAGGAAATGAGGATACAAAAATAAACAGGCAAATAAACCCTTTAACCTTAGTAAACCCAAACCCCATGTGAATAAAGTTACACATGGCCCAATACTGAAATTAGGCAATCAAATGTCAATGCAATACATCGTCAACCAATCCATTGATGGTCTGAATAGCATTAAAATAATTACTTGAATGGTTCATTTGAGTAGGAGATTAATGTCTTAAGGGGATCATTGGTTCTGTGTATCCCCCCCAAAAAAGACCCCAATCTTCCCACAGGTAAGTGAAGTTAAAGACAGATGAACTTTGTCTCTCTAGTACTAGACAACAGAAACAGCCAAATTACAGAGGTGCAGGAGGGTCCCATCACTGAGACACACACACACACACACACACACACATATATCTACACACACGTGTGCGCACACATCTAAAGATACTGATATGCACATAAGTTTCCTGAAATCCATCTTACCATTAAAAAGTAACCCTCGTTATGCCTCGTTATGGTCATTAGTCAGTGATTTTTGGGTAAAAGTCAGAGATTTCATGACAGTCTCTCTCTTTACATAGACATGCAACACATACTCTTGTCACGCACTCACAGCCACCCTCGAGGTGGTACCCTGAATATCCCCAATTCATTTTGTGGTCCACATATTTAGCTAATTTTATGTTAGAGATGTATATAGTTTTCTTACATAAAAAAAAAAGACTATGAAATTAGGTATTCAAGCACTAAATGTATCACGGGGCAGTGAAATATGCCCTTACCTTGTATAGGAGGCCGAAGGGGTGCTGCAGGCAGCAGGAGTAGGCAAAGAAGGGAGAGGAGGACAGGGTAAGCAGTATGTCGGTAGGAGTTAAGAGAAGGGTATTATAGGTGAGCAATGCTTGAATAGCAAATAAGGCAATGTAAGCGTTCATTCTTTGAATTCTATATTTTAACTAGCGGTACTATGGGTGGCGTATTCAGTTGGCGGATATGTACAGGATGGAATGAGATGAGAAAAAGATTAGCACTATCTAGCAAGCCTCATGGCTGGAGACAGCATTTGAGAAGCACTGGTGAAAAGTACAAGCATGAGTAGGCAAACAGTATGTACGACACAGCTAAAAATAATCTAGAGTAGATAATATCAAAATTAAATAGAAAAAGAGGCAGAAACTTAGAATGGGTGGGGGTAACTGAATGGGGGAGGGGGGTATAGGCAGTAGTAGATAAGTAGCAACAATGAAGAGGCAATGTAGACAGTAAAGCATGGCTTAGAACAGGAATCACATGAGTAACACAAGCAGCGTAACAATAGGTTGTAAATAGAAATGATAAATGGGGGTTCCGAAGGTGGAAATATAAAGGCTAGATGTAAATACCGGTAGTAATGCACGGTGTGGGTAGATATGGGAATATAGACAGTAATATAATATGAAGTAATGGAGAGTAGGATTATAGCGGTGCATAGACAAGAATTTAATAGAATATTGGTAGCTGGGAAGTGACAATAGTGGGTTTATGCAATATGTTTATGTCATACAAGAGGGGGCTACAAGGGAAGTCAGATTCAAAAGCTATAGACAGTGATGTAAAGGATGGAGAGTAACGTACGAGGGGATATAGAGAGCAATGTAAGATGTAGGTAGATCGAGTGCATGATATGGAGGAGGTGTAAGCAGTAACATTATAGGAGATATACAGGAGGAATTCAGGAAGGATACAGGTGGTAATGTAGAATGGGGGTTCAGCAATAATAACAGGACAGGGGGCTATAGGCAATAATATAGACAGTGACCAGACTGGGAAACAGCCAGTGATAAAGGATGGATTATACTAAATGTAAATGGATGGGGTATGGGCAGTCATACCAGATGGGAGATAGAAGGGAGTTACAGGATGGGATCCAGGTGATACATAGGGAGTATCAGGTGGTGATATAGCTGTATTATAGGATGGGGGGGGGGGGGGCAATAATACAGGAGGGGTATAGACAGTAACTGGCAGTAGACACAAAGTAGCAGGAGACAGGAATTATTATTTACAGACAGCATGCAGGAGATGGATGGGTGGATTTGAGCATACCAAGTGAAAGACAATAGCGTTATTTTGATGTAAATGGCTTGACGTGCATGGTCCATGGATAGTAAGAGACAATGGCATATGGATTGTGGGATAGTAATGATTACTGGGGAAATCTGTTTACCTGAATCTCTGTGTCTGATGGTGCAGGGGTCCTGTGTACCTCCTGGCTGTTGTCTGGTACAGGTGGGTGAGCAGAGCCTGTCCTGTTTTCTGGCTGGGATTGTTGGCAAATTTCACTGTAATTGGTTCACTGGCACCAAGAGGCTTCTGTCCATTCAGGCCCTTAATAGCCTCTTCTGCTTCTATCCTTTTATCAAACCGTATAAAACCTACACCCCTGGAGACACCTAAAAAAGGCAACAAAAAAAACAGTAGAGCCACAACAATAAAATTTATGATTACTTCAATTGTCATAAAATGTTACAGGGTGAGTGAAGGGATACTGTATATTATATACCTGTGACTTGATCCACCAGTATACGAGATGTGATAATTCTCCCGTATTGAGAGAAAAGCTGTTCCATCTCTTTCTGGTTCATGGTTTTTGGGAGGCTGCTGACGTACAGGTTGGCATCTCGTATAGAGGCTGAGCTGGGGCGGGCGTATGATACCTGTGTAAACAGGAGAGAGAATATCACCATATTAGCTTCTATACACATATAAAACACATACATTCATAAATTTACTACTGTATGAACTGGGATTTGAAACATATTTTAGAAAAGGTACCAATTACAAACGTAAAGTGCAAAATTATATGATGAGACCTTTAACTCCCAGAATCCCTTGCACAGGAGCACACCCTTGGCATGGTGGCAGTACATGGATGGGGCTGAAAACTATAGAACATAGGCAAAACCTGCTGGTTTGGGAAATAATTATCCAATCCACATATAGTCACTACTTGGTTATAGTAATATGTGGGGTTTAATGAATAAACCCTCAGAAATGTGCTTAGCCAACAGCAGCTACCTGAATCCAAACTAACGTTTAAACTAATATTTAATCTATACATTGTCAATGTTACCGGCACTATGTATAGAATTGAATGGCGTTCATTGTCATTGTTTGATTGATAATAATAAGAACAATGACACTTGAGTAACAAAAATGTAACAGTGAGATAACAGGTTCCAGTCTTACAGTCTGCACAGAATCTCCATTGTCCACTAGAGGGCCACCCTGCTCTAACAACGCCCAACATTTTAACAGGCACTGTTGTGGCTATAGCACTGTTGCATCATTGCTATAATAATACTTGACATTTCGAACTGCTATTTCTATAGTGAATCCACATTTGTAGATGATTCAGATCCACCGTCACTTTCCTGGAAATGAAACTATAGAATATAACACTGAAAATCGCCTACAATTGTGTTAATGATTTTTTTTTTGTCCTGTGATGCTTCATTTTCTTTTAAAATGTTTATTAAACATTAAGTAAGTGAAATCACAACCCAGTTCAGTCCTGGCATAGCGAAGGCATACATTGCATAGTGCAACATTGTGTTTCTACCCCAGGGGTAGGCAACCTTTTAGCAGCACTGTGCCGATATAGGATTGTGATGTCCCGTAGCGTGCCGGTCCTATTTTTTTAAATTTAGGTGTGTATGCTGCCGTATTCTGTTTGTGTTATTTTTACTGCAGTTGCTTTGCATCATTGTATTTGTGCGTATATGAGCTATTATATTGTATATGTTCATTAGTAGTTTATGATACATATGAATGTGGGCTGTGTATGAGGGCTGTTTGTGGAATTGTGTGTGGATGGATATGTCACATTGTGTGTTTGGTAGTGTGTGTGGGCTGTTTGGGGTATTGCATGTGAGAGGCTGCATGTGGGGTTTGTGTGCATGTATGTGGATTGTTAGCGGGTTACGTTTGTGCAGATTGTGTGTATGTTTGTGTGTGCGCTGTTCGTATTATTTGTATGAGGGGAGGGTTATGCTTCATTTCTGTGTTATGAATGTAAATTAGTGATAGTAAAAATGTATATTTACTGTGTATACCTGTATTCAATATCTACTCAAAATGGCTGCTAGAGCACCCGCTCCCACCGACTAACTACCTCGTGTAACAAGATGGCGCCTACATCCGGAGTAAAATCCCGGGATGATGGTGACATCACGCCTCGTATGATTTGCATTAGATAAGACACTTAACCAATTAGAGATGTATTCTCTCTGTTATCTACATTTTTGCATATGATGTATTTTTGCCTTTATAAGGGGCTTGCCGCCCCCTGAGTAAACATTCCGAAGTTTTTTATTAACCTGATACTTGTGTCTCAGTGTAATTTACTTCAACGTGCACGCATTTATTTTAACAATTTGGAAAGGAGCAGATACTCAGATAAACACTTGGTTTGATCCACAATATCTGTGTATATCTAGCAGTATGGTTGGCTTCCCTGGGTTCCAGTGGGGACCAGGCTGGCCGAGTACAGGTCAAAGACAGAGGCTGCAACAGCAGCTGCAGGCTGCTCTACTACGTTGTGGATTCCCATTCACAAGTGCTTGGAGGAAGTGATCTGAGATAATTTCCTCTATGTGCTGCAATGCTTAAATTGAGGATTGTCCTTTACCATCTTTTCGTATTAGCAGATATTTGAAGTTTTACTGGGACTCCTGATAGGCCAGAGCCTGTTTGGCTCTAGCAGCCTTGAGTGCCGTGCAAAGACACCTCGAGTGCCGTGCACGGCACTAGTGCCGCAGGTTGCCTACCTCTGTTCTACCCCTTTGTCTAATTTGACTGACAGGTGCAAATGGTATGACTGACAGGATGGCTCTGAGTTCAAGGATAGAGGTAAATACAATCGTTTTTATTTAATACATTTCACGTTATTTTTTTTTAAAGACCTGCAAAACACGTGATTACTAAATATAGGAGATAAGCAAAGAATACTAACAATCCTGAGAATTGAAGGATAAGGTAGAGGGTTGCAGAAAAAATCACTACTTCTTAACACCTTCATCAGAAGAGGTTAAACAAATCCCATTGTATCATGATGATCCTTCACAAAGGGGTTTAAAACATCCCTGGTTAGAGGGACAGTATCGTCAAGCAAAGTAATGTGAAGATAGAATCTTCACATCATAATAACATATGAAACCATTTCCTGTGTGGCAGTGAAGGGGTTAAACTGCTCTTTTGTTTATCCCTGGGGATAATGGATTGTTTATCATGCGCAGGGCATCCGCTGCCAGTGTATTGTGCAGACCTCTCTAGGGAATTTCCCATGAGCCTATGCAGCCTCAACGCACATCATTAAGGCAGGTCACATGTCATCTGATGCAACAAACTCTTTTATTAAGCTATTAATTAATTATTTTCACTAATATTATTACAGTTATTTAGGGTTTTCAATGCAGCCTTTAAGGCCTGATACTCCCTATAGATACTACTAAAGAAGCCAAAGTCGTTATATCCTGCCTTAAGTTTCCAGTTTTACAGAATTTGTCTTCCTGGTAAAACATGTAAGCCCAAATGAAGAAATTAATATGCAAAAGCACCACTTAAAACAGCTCCTTTATCCTATTAAAACTCATTTGTACAACAGTATTATACGCCATTTACATTACATTGGGGAATTGGCAGACAGACAGGATGCTTGATAAATACAGTGCCTTCCGCTAATATTGTTACCCTTGGTAAATATAGTCAAAAAGGCTGTGAAAAAAAAAATATTTGTTGTTTAACCTTTTGATCTTTTGTTCAAAAAACACACAAAATACTCTGCACTCATGGATATCAAAGAATAAAAAAAATTAAAAAAAACTTTGTTAAATATATGTGTGGGACAATTATTGGCACCCTTTTAGTCAATTATTTGTGCTACCTCCCTTTGCCAAGATAACAGCTCTGAGTCTTCTCTTATAATGCTTAATGAGGTTGGAGAATGCATGGCAAGGAATCTGAGACCATTCCTCCCTACAGAATCCCTCCCGATCCTCCAAATTTGGAGGTCCATGCTGGTGGACTCTCCTCTTCAGTTCACCCCACAGGTTTTCTATGGGGTTCAAGTCAAGGGGACTGGGATGGCCATGGCAAGACTTTGATTTTGTGGTCAGTAAACCATGTTTGTGTTGATTTTGATGTATGTTTTGGATCATTGTCCTGCTGGAAGAGCCCACCACGGCCCACTTTCAGCTTTCCGGCAGAAGTAGTCAGGTGTTCATTTAATATTTGTTGATATTTGATGGAGTCCCTGATGCCATGTATCCTAATAAAATGTATAGGTCCTCTGGCAGAAAACTGTCCCAAAACAATAAAGAGCCACCACCATATCTAACCGTGGGCAAGAGGTACTTTTCCATATGGCTAGCTCTCTGTGTGCGCCAAACACACCTCTGGTGTTTATTGCCAAAAGGCTCCATTTTGGTTTCATCTTACCATAGGATCCCATCCCATTTGATGTTTCAGTAGTGTCTGGGAAACTGAAGACTTGAGGTTGTTTTTTGATGAGAATAGAGGCTTTTTCCTTGACACCCTTTCAAACAGCTTGTGGTGATGATGTTACGCAATTAGGTTACATCAGATTGTAGTTTTGGAGAATTTCTGACCCAATGTGCAATTAACCTTTGAAATTCTCCAGCTGTGATCCTTGGAGATTTATTGGCCACTTGAACCATCCTCTTCACAGTGCGTTGAGACAATATAGATCATCGTCCTCTTCCAGGTTGATTCACAACATTTCCAGTTGATTGAAACTTCTTAATTATTGCCAATATCGTTGTATAGCCACTTCCCATTTTCTGATGCACAACAAGCTTTAGCTGCACATCAGAGCTATATTTCTTGGTCCTACCCATTGTAATGAATAACTAAGGGAATTTGGCCTATGTGTTACCTCATATTTATTCCCCTGTGAAACATGAAGTCGTGGTTGAACAATTATCCGTTCCTAGACACCCAGATGTACTAAAAAAAATGGTAAAATATCAATGGGGATATACTTCAAATGAATGTTCTCATATGAATTCATAAGGGTGCCAATAACTGTGCCACACATATATAAACCTGTGCCGTGTTTACAATTGTTTGATATCCATGAGAGCAGAGTATTTGTGTGTATTTTTTGAACAACAGATGAAAAGGTTAAAAAATAAGCACAGATTTTCACAGCCTTCTTTGGTCATATTTACCAAGGGTGTCAATATTAGTGGAGGGCATTGTAGGTGGAGATAGATAGATAGACAGACAGACAGAAAGGCAGATAGATAGACAGGAAGGCAAAGAGATAGACAAGCAGGCAGGCAGACAGACAGACAGACAGGAAGGCAGGCGGGCAGACAGAGAGACAGACAGACATACAGGAAGGCAGAGAGACAGACAGGAAGTCAGAGAGACAGGCAGGCAGGCAGACAGAGAGACAGGCATGAGTCTTCTGATATGAGTTTCTTTTCTATTTTTTTCCTAATTTTATTCTTTTAATTTGTTTATTTTTATAAAAGCATTGTCTAAATTGTGGTGATTGCCGCAATGTCTTTATGTGTCTACATGCCTTTTATGTTACATTTTAAACACTTTGCAGTTTTCAGCATTAAAAATACTGCAAGTGGGGGGGCGGGGCCGGACCGCCGAGCTGGACGGTCGCAAGTACCTTCAGCTCCTGCACCTTCCAACGATTTCAGCCCTAAAAACATGGTTTATCCTGGGATAGAAGACCGACAGCACCGACCCTCCGTGTGCTGGGACCACTGGACCCAGGGAGAGGCTGACTCTCCGAGTTCCAGTCCCCTGGGGGAGAAACTGCCACCCCAGATGGGGCCTTCTTCGGCGGTGAGCGGGGCGGACGCCCGCTGCCCCGCTATCCTGCCTGACAGCGCCCGGCCAGAGGACCGGACTGGCGAGGTCCTGGCCCTGTTCCCCCCCCCCTCTGGGCCGGCCCCCACCCTGTGACCCCGCAGGCAGCACGGCAACCCGGGCCCAGCAACATCTGCAGTCTGATCCGCGGCCTGGGCACCCTACCTAAAATGGCGGACGCCACGTGCGACAAAACCAGCAGGAAAACAAGCGGCGCCCAGACGCCCACAATCCATGGCAAAACAACCGGGTACAAACAAACCGACACCCCACAGCTACCACCGGCTACCACCTACCAGGGAAACCCAGCAAAGAGCCTCTCTCCAGGCCGCAACAAGAGGCCGACGTTTGCACCCAGGGGCCCGACGCACCGATCCACACCTCGGCAGGGCGCCCAGCAGAATCACCTCCCGCGCAAGTTGCCTGTACCTCCTAGCCTCATACTTCTGCAGCCATCCTGCTTCATCAGTGCTAGATGGAATCGCTGGGACAAGGAGGGTCAGCTGGCTGTGCCGCGGCGAATCCTGAGGTCGGGAGTGGGTTGAGTGCCTATCAGAGACTGCCCGAGGTTACCCCACAACCACATGCTGACTTTTGAACTCTGTTCTATGATATATGCCTTCTGTTTTAAGCCTTTAATACTAGTGATGACTGTAAATAATGTTTAACTAAGCATGTATACACTTTTATTGGCCATAGCATGCATGAATGTAGAGCGCCTAGACAAAGCGTACTGTCTAAACTTTACTATATATAAAATGAAGTTGATAATCATAGGAGACTTTGACAATATGTTATGACGACCCTATCCTGTACAACTCTTGAAAGTCTCCCTCTCTTTTTTCTGTACCCCTATAATCACATGCCTCAACAATAATAAAGAATTAAAAAAAAAAATACTGCAAGGGGCTGTATCATTCTGAAAAAATACATATTGAATCGTTTTTTCTTGTCGAACGTGGAGCCCATGGACATTGTATGAATTGTTTGTTGCTCACCCATCTGGGACTCAAAAGCCAGATTGTCCTGTTACATGACAGGAAATTGCTGCCTTTCTCTCCTTCTCTACACTGCCTGCAAGAAATGTCTCACTATTTTCAACAGAGGATTTGGTTCAGCACCACAGACAGCGCAGGCCCAGAATATCTGCCATGACAGAGGATAAGGAGGGTGAAGGCTTTCAGCCATTTCCCACCATGTATGATAGTGTGACTGTCATTGCTGCTGCTGGGCGGTGGGAATTATTTAGCATATTTTAGATAAAATCAGACAAATTAAAGAAAAAAAATAATCTCAAACACTACTATTTTCCTAGTTCTCTATAAGAGAAGACAAAGTATAAAATAATGTTATTACTATTAGCAAGCTTCTTTTTTTTTATTGATTATCCTGATCTCTCTCTCTCTCACACACACACACAATCTCTCTCTCTTCTTTTTTTTTCTTTCTTCATAAATAAACCCCATTATCAAGAGAAACGCTATAGCGTAACATTTATAGGAATGCGGTCTTGTTTTACATTTTATACAAAAACAGCCTGACATTAATTTGTTTATCCAGTCACACTAACACTGGCGAAATGCACGCTGAAGTCAGAAAATCTGCTGATATTGCATTTTTAGAAATACCCATTTATTACCAACGATGCTTAACAAAAAAATAAGAATTTTTTTTTTAATGCAGAAATGCGATAGACACTATATTTCATAGAGAACTTTCAGCTAGTTAATAATAAAAAAAACAAAAAACTTAAAATGAACGTACAACACTACGAATGTATATTTTTGAATGAGTAAAAATTATTTTTTTCGAGTCATGATTCTTTTATATAGCAGCGTAATAACATCCACCCAGCTAGGATCTGCATTTCTTTTGCATGATAAGTTACATTTGTTTCAGAGGATGTGATTCGGCTGCAATACATAGGAAATGACTGATGGGGCAGGGAGGCTGGGTTAAATCATCATAAAGGACGTCAAGCATGCTTGCTTGATATAGAATAGCTGCAGTGCAGGTGCAGTGCCATTAAATAAATGGACTGTGCAGTCAAACCCACAGCACGCTCTCTCCCTGCACACGCAATACGTTGCTCTATTATAGAGTCATGCAGCATTCCATCCCTGTGCAGCATTCCAACCTAGTGATACTGAGCTTAAATCAGCATTTTCCATTACAAAGACGCGTGAGAATCAATTCATTTAAAAATAAAAATAAAAAAAGTAATTCTGGTCGCCAAATTCTTAATTCGATTTAGTGATGCCTTGCGAGCAATACACACTTTGAGGCTGTATTTATCTTTTTTTTGTCTTTTTATAATACTGTCTCCCCAAATTAGTTGCTGGAAATGTTTAATTCACACACAAAAAAATTCAATTCAATTAAAAATGGCTACATATAGGCCAGAATAGCCAGGCTTGGGTAAGAGGTGGGTTGTGGGTATGTTTGCAATTTGGGCATTTTAGTTTAAATAAAAACAAAAAAAAAGGTTTTCTGGTTCAAGGAAATCACTGTTTAACAAGCAAACATCACTGTGATTATGTCACTGTGCTCACCAGTCGAACTGACCCTTTTCCTAGTTAAACATTTCTCTGTCATTGGTCAGTTTGTTTACCAAGTTGGACTGTCCCTTTAAGCCTTTTTCCAAGTTACTGTCATTAGGTCACTGCACTCTCCAGTGAGACGGGACCTTTAAACCATTAAATATGTCACCATTATTAGGTCACTGAACTCTCCAGTAAGGCTGGCCCTTTAACCCATTAAATATGTCACTGTCATTAGGTCACTGAACTCTCCAGGAAGGCTGGCCCTTTAACCCATTAAATATGTCACTGTCATTAGGTCACTGCATTCTCCTGGAAGGCTGGCCCTTTAACCCATTAAATATGTCACCGTCATTAAGTCACTGTGCTCCCCACTAGGGCTAGCCTCTAACCCATTAAAATGTCACTGTTATTAGGCCACTGTGCTCCCCAGGGGGACTGACCATTTAATTAAACAGATTATTCAGATTAATCCATTTATCTCTTTGTGATAGATGTTAGATAGTAAGCTTTACGATTGTATGAGAGGGATAGACCCTGGAAAGTCCTGTTAGGCCAGAATCTGAGATTCGGTCACATTAGTCTTTTAGTCGCCTTAGCCTTTAACTTTCCATTGTGTGACCCTGATTTGGGATTTAATAACAGCAGCTGCCTTCCTATCCTCTGCCACTTTTACTCTCCAGGGAAAATACCCCATAATTAGCCATAGAGAGGACAGATGGCTGAGTGCTTTTGTTTCAAGTTCCCCCCGCCCATCCTATTCCTCTTATCCTTCTTCCCAAAGGGCATGCATTTATATAACAAAAGAAACCAAAACAGAATATACCCCCTTCTCTCTGCCAGTGACCTGCTGCCTCCGCTATGAAGTGACCCTTGGAGGGTGTATGTGGTTTTTAGGGCATCTGTCACTCTAGCTCCTGTCAGTGGGGGAGGTTTAGGATTTCGGTGTGTAAGGGGCACAATCTGTTAAAATCAATGTAGCCCACCCGATTTGCATTCCTAAAATGATTCTGCTAAAATATACGGCGTTCACCAGGTATAGCACACCTCAACATCGAGCCAAGTTATAGAGATTTAGCACTGAACCAGTCATTGTCACCTGTTCTTACATGTATGGTTATGGAAAGCAATTCTAACATGTTCTATTACTACTAATTATTATTATTATTATTGGCATTTATTTAGCGCCAACAGATTCCGTAGCGCTTTACAATATTTTGAGAGGGGGGATTTAACTATAAATAGGACAATTACAAGAAAATTTACAGGAACTATAGGTTGAAGAGGATCAGTGTATAGATACTCAGTATTATTATACAGCGCAGTGTGTTCATTATCAGTGTATAGATACTCAGTATCTATACAGCGCAGCGTGTTCATTATCAGTGTATAGATACTCAGTATTATTATACAGTGCAGTGTGTTAATTATCGGTGTATAGATACTCAGTATTATTATACAGCGCAGTGTGTTCATTATCAGTGTATAGATACTCAGTATTATTATACAGTGCAGTGTGTTCATTATCAGTGTATAGATACTCAGTATTATTATACAGCGCAGTGTGTTCATTATCAGTGTATAGATACTCAGTATTATTATACAGCGCAGTGTGTTCATTATCAGTGTATAGATACTCAGTATTATTATACAGCGCAGTGTGTTCATTATCAGTGTATAGATACTCAGTATTATTATACAGTGCAGTGTGTTCATTATCAGTGTATAGATACTCAGTATTATTATACAGCGCAGCGTGTTCATTATCAGTGTATAGATACTCAGTATTATTATACAGCGCAGCGTGTTCATTATCAGTGTATAGATACTCAGTATTATTATACAGCGCAGAGTGTTCATTATCAGTGTATAGATACTCAGTATAATTATACAGCGCAGTGTGTTCATTATCAGTGTATAGATACTCAGTATTATTATACAGTGTGTTCATTATCAGTGTATAGATACTCAGTATTATTATACAGTGTGTTCATTATCAGTGTATAGATACTCAGTATTATTATACAGCGCAGTGTGTTCATTATCAGTGTATAGATACTCAGTATTATTATACAGTGCAGTGTGTTCATTATCAGTGTATAGATACTCAGTATTATTATACAGCGCAGTGTGTTCATTATCAGTGTATAGATACTCAGTATTATTATACAGCGCAGTGTGTTCATTATCAGTGTATAGATACTCAGTATTATTATACAGCGCAGTGTGTTCATTATCAGTGTATAGATACTCAGTATTATTATACAGTGCAGTGTGTTCATTATCAGTGTATAGATACTCAGTATTATTATACAGCGCAGCGTGTTCATTATCAGTGTATAGATACTCAGTATTATTATACAGCGCAGCGTGTTCATTATCAGTGTATAGATACTCAGTATTATTATACAGCGCAGAGTGTTCATTATCAGTGTAAAGATACTCAGTATCATTATACAGCGCAGTGTGTTCATTATCAGTGTATAGATACTCAGTATTATTATACAGTGTGTTCATTATCAGTGTATAGATACTCAGTATCATTATACAGCAGTGTGTTCACTATCAGTGTTTAGATACTCAGTATTATTATACATTGCAGTGTGTTCATTATCAGTGTATAGATACTCAGTATTATTATACAGCGCAGCGTGTTCATTATCAGTGTATAGATACTCAGTATTATTATACAGCGCAGTGTGTTCATTATCAGTGTATAGATACTCAGTATTATTATACAGTGCAGTGTGTTCATTATCAGTGTATAGATACTCAGTATCATTATACAGCGCAGTGTGTTCATTATCAGTGTATAGATACTCAGTATTATTATACAGTGTGTTCATTATCAGTGTATAGATACTCAGATTATTATACAGCGCAGCGTGTTAATTATCAGTGTATAGATACTCAGTATCATTATACAGCGCAGTGTGTTCATTATCAGTGTATAGATACTCAGTATTATTATACAGTGTGTTCATTATCAGTGTATAGACACTCAGTATTATTATACAGCGCAGTGTGTTCATTATCAGTGTATAGATACTCAGTATTATTATACAGCGCAGTGTGTTCATTATCAGTGTATAGATACTCAGTATTATTATACAGCGCAGTGTGTTCATTATCAGTGTATAGATACTCAGTATTATTATACAGCGCAGTGTGTTCATTATCAGTGTATAGACACTCAGTATTATTATACAGCGCAGTGTGTTCATTATCAGTGTATAGATACTCAGTATTATTATACAGAGCAGTGTTTATTATCAGTGTATAGATACTCAGTATTATTATACAGCGCAGTGTGTTCATTATCAGTGTATAGATACTCAGTATTATTATACAGCGCAGTGTGTTCATTATCAGTGTATAGATACTCAGTATTATTATACAGCGCAGTGTTTATTATCAGTGTATAGATACTCAGTATTATTATACAGCGCAGTGTGTTCATTATCAGTGTATAGATACTCAGTATTATTATACAGCGCAGTGTGTTCATTATCAGTGTATAGATACTCAGTATCATTATACAGCGCAGTATGTTCATTATCAGTGTATAGATACTCAGTATTATTATACAGCGCAGTGTGTTCATTATCAGTGTATAGATACTCAGTATTATTATACAGCGCAGTGTGTTCATTATCAGTGTATAGATACTCAGTATTATTATACAGCGCAGTGTGTTCATTATCAGTGTATAGATACTCAGTATTATTATACAGCGCAGTGTGTTCATTATCAGTGTATAGATACTCAGTATTATTATACAGCGCAGTGTGTTCATTATCAGTGTATAGATACTCAGTATCATTATACAGTGCAGTGTGTTCATTATCAGTGTATAGATACTCAGTATTATTATACAGCGCAGTGTGTTCATTATCAGTGTATAGATACTCAGCATTATTATACAGCGCAGTGTGTTCATTATCAGTGTATAGATACTCAGTATTATTATACAGCGCAGTGTGTTCATTATCAGTGTATAGATACTCAGTATTATTATACAGCGCAGTGTGTTCATTATCAGTGTATAGATACTCAGTATTATTATACAGCGCAGTGTGTTCATTATCAGTGTATAGATACTCAGTATTATTATACAGCGCAGTGTGTTCATTATCAGTGTATATAAACTCAGTATCATTATACAGCGTGTTCATTATCAGTGTATAGATACTCAGTATTATTATACAGTGCAGTGTGTTCATTATCAGTGTATAGATACTCAGTATTATTATACAGCGCAGTGTGTTCATTATCAGTGTATAGATACTCAGTATCATTATACAGTGCAGTGTGTTCATTATCAGTGTATAGATACTCAGTATTATTATACAGCGCAGTGTGTTCATTATCAGTGTATAGATACTCAGTATTATTATACAGTGCAGTGTGTTTATTATCAGTGTATAGATACTCAGTATTATTATACAGCGCAGTGTGTTCATTATCAGTGTATAGATACTCAGTATTATTATACAGCGCAGTGTGTTCATTATCAGTGTATAGATACTCAGTATTATTATACAGCGCAGTGTGTTCATTATCAGTGTATAGATACTCAGTATTATTATACAGCGCAGTGTGTTCATTATCAGTGTATAGATACTCAGTATTATTATACAGCGCAGTGTGTTCATTATCAGTGTATAGATACTCAGTATTATTATACAGCGCAGTGTGTTCATTATCAGTGTATATAAACTCAGTATCATTATACAGCGTGTTCATTATCAGTGTATAGATACTCAGTATTATTATACAGTGCAGTGTGTTCATTATCAGTGTATAGATACTCAGTATTATTATACAGCGCAGTGTGTTCATTATCAGTGTATAGATACTCAGTATCATTATACAGTGCAGTGTGTTCATTATCAGTGTATAGATACTCAGTATTATTATACAGCGCAGTGTGTTCATTATCAGTGTATAGATACTCAGTATTATTATACAGTGCAGTGTGTTTATTATCAGTGTATAGATACTCAGTATTATTATACAGCGCAGTGTGTTCATTATCAGTGTATAGATACTCAGTATTATTATACAGCGCAGTGTGTTCATTATCAGTGTATAGATACTCAGTATTATTATACAGCGCAGTGTGTTCATTATCAGTGTATAGATACTCAGTATTATTATACAGCGCAGTGTGTTCATTATCAGTGTATAGATACTCAGTATTATTATACAGCGCAGTGTGTTCATTATCAGTGTATATAAACTCAGTATCATTATACAGCGTGTTCATTATCAGTGTATAGATACTCAGTATTATTATACAGTGCAGTGTGTTCATTATCAGTGTATAGATACTCAGTATTATTATACAGCGCAGTGTGTTCATTATCAGTGTATAGATACTCAGTATTATTATACAGCGCAGTGTGTTCATTATCAGTGTATAGATACTCAGTATTATTATACAGCGCAGTGTGTTCATTATCAGTGTATAGATACTCAGTATCATTATACAGTGCAGTGTGTTCATTATCAGTGTATAGATACTCAGTATTATTATACAGCGCAGTGTGTTCATTATCAGTGTATAGATACTCAGCATTATTATACAGCGCAGTGTGTTCATTATCAGTGTATAGATACTCAGTATTATTATACAGCGCAGTGTGTTCATTATCAGTGTATAGATACTCAGTATTATTATACAGCGCAGTGTGTTCATTATCAGTGTATAGATACTCAGTATTATTATACAGCGCAGTGTGTTCATTATCAGTGTATAGATACTCAGTATTATTATACAGCGCAGTGTGTTCATTATCAGTGTATAGATACTCAGTATCATTATACAGCGCAGTATGTTCATTATCAGTGTATAGATACTCAGTATTATTATACAGCGCAGTGTGTTCATTATCAGTGTATAGATACTCAGCATTATTATACAGCGCAGTGTGTTCATTATCAGTGTATAGATACTCAGTATTATTATACAGCGCAGTGTGTTCATTATCAGTGTATAGATACTCAGTATTATTATACAGCGCAGTGTGTTCATTATCAGTGTATAGATACTCAGTATTATTATACAGCGCAGTGTGTTCATTATCAGTGTATAGATACTCAGTATTATTATACAGCGCAGTGTGTTCATTATCAGTGTATATAAACTCAGTATCATTATACAGCGTGTTCATTATAGTGTATAGATACTCAGTATTATTATACAGTGCAGTGTGTTCATTATCAGTGTATAGATACTCAGTATTATTATACAGCGCAGTGTGTTCATTATCAGTGTATAGATACTCAGTATCATTATACAGGGCAGTGTGTTCATTATCAGTGTATAGATACTCAGTGTTATTACACAGTCTGTTCATTATCAGTGTATAGATACTCAGTATTATTATACAGCGCAGCGTGTTCATTATCAGTGTATAGATACTCAGTATTATGATACAGCGCAGTGTGTTCATTATCAGTGTATAGATACTCAGTATCATTATACAGTGCAGTGTGTTTACTATCAGTGTATAGATACTCAGTATTATTATACAGCGCAGTGTGTTCATTATCAGTGTATAGATACTCAGTATTATTATACAGTGCAGTGTGTTTATTATCAGTGTATAGATACTCAGTATTATTATACAGCGCAGTGTGTTCATTATCAGTGTATAGATACTCAGTATTATTATACAGCGCAGTGTGTTCATTATCAGTGTATAGATACTCAGTATTATTATACAGTGCAGTGTGTTTATTATCAGTGTATAGATACTCAGTATTATTATACAGCGCAGTGTGTTCATTATCAGTGTATAGATACTCAGTATTATTATACAGCGCAGTGTGTTCATTATCAGTGTATAGATACTCAGTATTATTATACAGTGCAGTGTGTTTATTATCAGTGTATAGATACTCAGTATTATGATACAGCGCAGTGTGTTCATTATCAGTGTATAGATACGCAGTATTATTATACAGCGCAGTGTGTTCATTATCAGTGTATAGATACTCAGTATTATTATACAGCGCAGTGTGTTCATTATCAGTGTATAGATACTCAGTATCATTATACAGTGCAGTGTGTTCATTATCAGTGTATAGATACTCAGTATTATTATACAGCGCAGTGTGTTCATTATCAGTGTATAGATACTCAGTATTATTATACAGCGCAGTGTGTTCATTATCAGTGTATAGATACTCAGTATTATTATACAGCGCAGTGTGTTCATTATCAGTGTATAGATACTCAGTATTATTATACAGCGCAGTGTGTTCATTATCAGTGTATAGATACTCAGTATTATTATACAGTGCAGTGTGTTTATTATCAGTGTATAGATACTCAGTATTATGATACAGCGCAGTGTGTTCATTATCAGTGTATAGATACGCAGTATTATTATACAGCGCAGTGTGTTCATTATCAGTGTATAGATACTCAGTATTATTATACAGCGCAGTGTGTTCATTATCAGTGTATAGATACTCAGTATCATTATACAGCGCAGTGTGTTCATTATCAGTGTATAGATACTCAGTATTATTATACAGCGCAGTGTGTTCATTATCAGTGTATAGATACTCAGTATTATTATACAGCGCAGTGTGTTCATTATCAGTGTATAGATACTCAGTATTATTATACAGCGCAGTGTGTTCATTATCAGTGTATAGATACTCAGTATTATTATACAGCACAGTGTGTTCATTATCAGTGTATAGATACTCAGTATTATTATACAGTGCAGTGTGTTCATTATCAGTGTATAGATACTCAGTATTATTATACAGCGCAGTGTGTTCATTATCAGTGTATAGATACTCAGTATTATTATACAGCACAGTGTGTTCATTATCAGTGTATAGATACTCAGTATCATTATACAGTGCAGTGTGTTCATTATCAGTGTATAGATACTCAGTATTATTATACAGCGCAGTGTGTTCATTATCAGTGTATAGATACTCAGTATCATTATACAGCGCAGTGTGTTCATTATCAGTGTATAGATACTCGGTATCATTATACAGCGCAGTGGGTTCATTATCAGTGTATAGATACTCAGTATCATTATACAGCGCAGCGTGTTCATTATCAGTGTATAGATACTCAGTATTATTATACAGTGCAGTGTGTTCATTATCAGTGTATAGATACTCAGTATCATTATACAGCGCAGCGTGTTCATTATCAGTGTATAGATACTCAGTATTATTATACAGCGCAGTGTGTTCATTATCAGTGTATAGATACTCAGTATCATTATACAGCGCAACGTGTTCATTATCAGTGTATAGATACTCTGTATTATTATACAGTGCAGTGTGTTCATTATCAGTGTATAGATACTCAGTATTATTATACAGGGCAGTGTGTTCATTATCAGTGTATAGATACTCAGTATCATTATACAGCGCAGTGTGTTCATTATCAGTGTATAGATACTCAGTATCATTATACAGCGCAGTGTGTTCATTATCAGTGTATAGATACTCAGTATTATTATACAGTGCAGTGTGTTCATTATCAGTGTATAGATACTCAGTATCATTATACAGCGCAGTGTGTTCATTATCAGTGTATAGATACTCAGTATTATTATACAGCGGCGCAGTGTGTTCATTATCAGTGTATAGATACTCAGTATTATTATACAGCGCAGTGTGTTCATTATCAGTGTATAGATACTCAGTATTATTATACAGCGGCGCAGTGTGTTCATTATCAGTGTATAGATACTCAGTATTATTATACAGTGCAGTGTGTTCATTATCAGTGTATAGATACTCAGTATCATTATACAGCGCAGTGTGTTCATTATCAGTGTATAGATACTCAGTATTATTATACAGCGCAGTGTGTTCATTATCAGTGTATAGATACTCAGTATCATTATACAGCGCAGTGTGTTCATTATCAGTGTATAGATACTCAGTATTATTATACAGTGCAGTGTGTTCATTATCAGTGTATAGATACTCAGTATTATTATACAGCGCAGTGTGTTCATTATCAGTTTATAGATACTCAGTATTATTATACAGTGCAGTGTGTTCATTATCAGTGTATAGATACTCAGTATTATTATACAGCGCAGTGTGTTCATTATCAGTGTATAGATACTCAGTATTATTATACAGCGCAGTGTGTTCATTATCAGTGTATAGATACTCAGTATTATTATACAGCGGCGCAGTGTGTTCATTATCAGTGTATAGATACTCAGTATTATTATACAGTGCAGTGTGTTCATTATCAGTGTATAGATACTCAGTATCATTATACAGCGCAGTGTGTTCATTATCAGTGTATAGATACTCAGTATTATTATACAGCGCAGTGTGTTCATTATCAGTGTATAGATACTCAGTATCATTATACAGCGCAGTGTGTTCATTATCAGTGTATAGATACTCAGTATTATTATACAGTGCAGTGTGTTCATTATCAGTGTATAGATACTCAGTATCATTATACAGCGCAGTGTGTTCATTATCAGTGTATAGATACTCAGTATCATTATACAGCGCAGTGTGTTCATTATCAGTGTATAGATACTCAGTATTATTATACAGCGCAGTGTGTTCATTATCAGTGTATAGATACTCAGTATTATTATACAGTGCAGTGTGTTCATTATCAGTGTATAGATACTCAGTATCATTATACAGCGCAGTGTGTTCATTATCAGTGTATAGATACTCAGTATCATTATACAGCGCAGTGTGTTCATTATCAGTGTATAGATACTCAGTATTATTATACAGTGCAGTGTGTTCATTATCGGTGTATAGATACTCAGTATTATTATACAGCGCAGTGTGTTCATTATCAGTGTATAGATACTCAGTATTATTATACAGCGCAGTGTGTTCATTATCAGTGTATAGATACTCAGTATCATTATACAGCGCAGTGTGTTCATTATCAGTGTATAGATACTCAGTATTATTATACAGCGCAGTGTGTTCATTATCAGTGTATAGATACTCAGTATCATTATACAGCGCAGTGTGTTCATTATCAGTGTATAGATACTCAGTATCATTATACAGCGCAGTGTGTTCATTATCAGTGTATAGATACTCAGTATCATTATACAGCGCAGTGTGTTCATTATCAGTGTATAGATACTCAGTACTATTATACAGCGCAGCGTGTTCATTATCAGTGTATAGATACTCAGTATTATTATACAGTGCAGTGTGTTCATTATCAGTGTATAGATACTCAGTATCATTATACAGCGCAGTGTGTTCATTATCAGTGTATAGATACTCAGTATCATTATACAGCGCAGTGTGTTCATTATCAGTGTTATCAGTATCATTAATATTGTAAAGTGCTGCAGGATAAGTTAGCGCTATATAAATACCAATATTTATCATTATACAGTACATACATTAATATTAGTATATTTCTCCTGATAAGAAAGTTTGGGGTTCTCACCTTGATGGTCTTTGTCTGTAATTTCAGTCCATTCAGGGTGTTTATGGCTTTGTCCGCATCATTGGGGTCCACATAATTTACAAAACCGTATCCCAAACTCTGACCTGGGGAAGACAATTGGGAAGCTAGTATTGTTTAATTATTGATTCGAGTTATAAAAGAGCCAAGAGAAAACATTTACCCAACAACAAAGCACAGAGTTATCTGCCCTGCCCACCGGCCCCTAATTGTGGGTTAGTTCTGTTTCTTCTCTCTTACTTTGTTACAGCTTGGGTGAGTTTTGAGAATAATCAGTTGGAGGCCACCCTGTGCGTTGGCTTTCTTTGGATACAATATCTGGGTCCAGTGTGGTAGGTAGGTGACCACTGACCAGTTTTAGAACTCATGGTTTGATAACGGTTCATAATAAAGCTGTGATCTATGCCCTTAACCCACATGCAATTTTCTATAGTTTCTTGTGCCAAGGTATTGGGGGAAGAAGGTTATGGACCCAAGCTGTCACGTTCAAGCGTTATTTACTGTTCAGAGAGTCATTGACCACCTGGCTATACCTGCAGAACAACATATCAAATATGGAAAATCATCTCCAACTCGGACTACGTTTGGGAGTTTTAACCCACCACAACTCACTGTTTAGTAAATAAAACCTTGCTATAACTCTGCCCTGACCTTCATGCCCAGTCTTCCTTTCCTTGCCCCATCTGTGCTGCATGCAGGGAATATTAAACAATTGTTGTACCTGTAATCTTGTCTCTGACCAACTTGCAGGACTCAATATCTCCAATGCTGCCAAACAGGCTCTTGAATTCCTCCTGGGTCATGTTCTGTGGCAGGTAGTTAACAATCAGGTTAGTTTTGCTGTCATCAGCTGCTCCGTTGGTTCCGTTCAATATCCCGGCACTGCCTGGCCCATTACTGGCCTGGGTCTCCATGGTGCTAATTATCTGCTGGAGGGAAGAGGAGAGGGAAACACAATGAATGTCAGGTCTCACCAACATATTTCCATCACATTCTTATGACGTCCTTATTTTGGCCAAAATCCCTCTGCCCCTCTTTTCTATCCTTATCTCCCTCTTTTCTAGCAGCTCCATATTGTTGGTGTGTCTGAGTGTATAATGGAGCTCCACAGCAATAATACTCCCAGTAATGTGTCTGAGTGTATAACAGAGCTCCACAGCAATAATACTCCCAGTAATGTGTCTGAGTGTATAACAGAGCTCCACAGCAATAATACTCCCAGTAATGTGTCTGAGTGTATAACAGAGCTCCACAGCAATAATACTCCCAGTAATGTGTCTGAGTGTATAACAGAGCTCCACAGCAATAATACTCCCAGTAATGTGTCTGAGTGTATAACAGAGCTCCACAGCAATAATACTCCCAGTAATGTGTCTGAGTGTATAACAGAGCTCCACAGCAATAATACTCCCAGTAATGTGTCTGAGTGTATAACAGAGCTCCACAGCAATAATACTCCCAGTAATGTGTCTGAGTGTATAACAGAGCTCCACAGCAATAATACTCCCAGTAATGTGTCTGAGTGTATAGCAGAGCTCCACAGCAATAATACTCCCAGTAATGTGTCTGAGTGAATAACAGAGCTCCACAGCAATAATACTCCCAGTAATGTGTCTGAGTGTATAACAGAGCTCCACAGTAATAATACTCCCAGTAATGTGTCTGAGTGTATAGCAGAGCTCCACAGCAATAATACTCCCAGTAATGTGTCTGTGTGTATAACAGAGCTCCACAGCAATCATGCTCCCAGTAATGTGTCTGAGTGTATAACAAAGCTCCACAGCAATCATACTCCCAGTAACGTGTCTGAGTGTATAACAGAGCTCCACAGCAATAATACTCCCAGTAATGTGTCTGAGTGTATAGCAGAGCTCCACAGCAATAATACTCCCAGTAATGTGTCTGAGTGTATAACAGAGCTCCACAGCAATAATACTCCCAGTAATGTGTCTGAGTGTATAACAAAACTCCACAGCAATAATACTCCCAGTAATGTGCCTGAGTGTATAACAGAGCTCCACAGCAATAATACTCCCAGTAATGTGTCTGAGTGTGTAACAGAGCTCCACAGCAATAATACTCCCAGTAATGTGTCTGAGTGTATAACAGAGCTCTACAGCAATAATACTCCCAGTAATGTGTCTGAGTGTATAACAGAGCTCCACGGCAATAATACTCCCAGTAATGTGCCTGAGTGTATAACAGAGCTCCACAGCAATAATACTCCCAGTAATGTGCCTGAGTGTATAACAGAGCTCCACAGCAATAATACTCCCAGTAAGGTGTCTGAGTGTATAACAGAGCTCCACAGCAATAATACTCCCAGTAATGTGTCTGTGTGTATAACAGAGCTCCACAGCAATAATACTCCCAGTAATGTGCCTGAGTGTATAACAGAACTCCACAGCAATAATACTCCCAGTAATGTGTCTGAGTGTATAACAGAACTCCACAGCAATAATACTCCCAGTAATGTGCCTGAGTGTATAACAGAGCTCCACAGCAATAATACTCCCAGTAATGTGCCTGAGTGTATAACAGAGCTCCACAGCAATAATACTCCCAGTAATGTGCCTGAGTGTATAACAGAGCTCCACAGCAATAATACTCCCAGTAAGGTGTCTGAGTGTATAACAGAGCTCCACGGCAATAATACTCCCAGTAATGTGCCTGAGTGTATAACAGAGCTCCACAGCAATAATACTCCCAGTAATGTGTCTGAGTGTATAACAGAGCTCCACAGCAATAATACTCCCAGTAATGTGTCTGAGTGTGTAACAGAGCTCCACAGCAATAATACTCCCAGTAATGTGCCTAAGTGTATCACAGAGCTCCACGGCAATCATACTCCCAGTAATGTGTCTGAGTGTATAACAGAGCTCCACAGCAATAATACTCCCAGTAATGTGTCTGAGTGTATAACAGAGCCCCACAGCAATGATACTCCCAGTATTGTGTCTGAGTGTATAACAGAGCTCCACAGTAATAATACTCCCAGTAATGTGTCTGAGTGTATAACAGAGCTCCACAGCAATAATACTCCCAGTAATGTGTCTGAGTGTATAACAGAGCTCCACAGCAATAATACTCCCAGTAATGTGTCTGAGTGTATAACAGAGCTCCACAGCAATAATACTCCCAGTAATGTGTCTGAGTGTATAACAGAGCTCCACAGCAATAATACTCCCAGTAATGTGCCTGAGTGTATAACAGAGCTCCACAGCAATAATACTCCCAGTAAGGTGTCTGAGTGTATAACAGAGCTCCACGGCAATAATACTCCCAGTAATGTGCCTGAGTGTATAACAGAGCTCCACAGCAATAATACTCCCAGTAATGTGTCTGAGTGTATAACAGAGCTCCACAGCAATAATACTCCCAGTAATGTGTCTGAGTGTGTAACAGAGCTCCACAGCAATAATACTCCCAGTAATGTGCCTAAGTGTATCACAGAGCTCCACGGCAATCATACTCCCAGTAATGTGTCTGAGTGTATAACAGAGCTCCACAGCAATAATACTCCCAGTAATGTGTCTGAGTGTATAACAGAGCCCCACAGCAATGATACTCCCAGTATTGTGTCTGAGTGTATAACAGAGCTCCACAGTAATAATACTCCCAGTAATGTGTCTGAGTGTATAACAGAGCTCCACAGCAATAATACTCCCAGTAATGTGTCTGAGTGTATAACAGAGCTCCACAGCAATAATACTCCCAGTAATGTGTCTGAGTGTATAACAGAGCTCCACAGCAATAATACTCCCAGTAATGTGTCTGAGTGTATAACAGAGCTCCACAGCAATAATACTCCCAGTAATGTGTCTGAGTGTATAACGGAGCTCAACAGCAATAATACTCCCAGTAATGTGACTGAGTGTATAACAGAGCTCCACAGCAATAATACTCCCAGTAATGTGTCTGAGTATAACAGAGCTCCACAGCAATAATACTCCCAGTAATGTGTCTGAGTGTATAACGGAGCTCAACAGCAATAATACTCCCAGTAATGTGACTGAGTGTATAACAGAGCTCCACAGCAATAATACTCCCAGTAATGTGCCTTTAAACTACAATAAATGTGTTTAGAAATCAGTCTGTGTAAATAAGACACACTGTTCTTGTTCCAAATTACATTTTAGTTACATAAACTTTTATTAGCAAGTAGCCTAAAATATCTCAGAACAGCCCCGCCCCTGGTCGCAGTCCCACTCACTTTCTTCATTTGACATGTTTCGTTTGGAGGTATGCATTAATATTTGACAACCTAAATGTGAGAACATCCATATTTGATCAAATAAACGTGACATGTTGGAAGTGTGCCTAACATGCCTACTTGTATATTATCTTCTTGTATTACCAACCTCGGCTTTATAGAGCAATGTCTTAACGACAGATAATTCTGCGAATCGATACAACACATTTTACTGTTCTTTCACGAGAGCAACAAATGTTGAGATTGCCTAACGTAACCTGTTTAAACTAATGTACCACTGTTCGAATTCAGATTGTGTTTTTTTTCTATGCTTTTCTTGAAAAAAAAAAAAAAAATAGTGCTGTTTATTCTGCCACATTTTCAAATGCTAAACTGTTATATTAAAGCTTGCAGTTGCTGTTGTGGCCCTGCAGGCCTACTGTCACTTCATGCACAATAAAATAAAGAATAAAAAAATAAATAAAAAAATAAAAATAAACGTGACATTAACAGTTGACTAAAAGCATTTGATGGCATCAGAATTCCTGGTCTACTTATGTCCCAAACCTTTTAGTCATGCTATATTTATATAATAATCCATTGGGTTTTCCAGAAAAAAACGAAATGATGCATAATTAGTGAATCTCTGTATGACACCAACCTAAATACCTGCAAAATGGCTTGGAAGACCTCTGGCATCATTCATAACGATGATTTAATATTAATTCAGGATTATAACATGAGATTAAGAGTAGTGATCTATAAATAAAAATCTAATACTGTAAATCTCTTGTTACCGATCCAAATTAGTTAAGACAATAATTGCAGCATTTTTGGGCACGGAAATCTAGCTTCCCATGCTGACTGCGTTACAATATGTAGAGAATTTTTTTTAAAGAACTTAAAGGGGCCCAGGTGAGGCCTAAGCCAACAGAAACCAAATAAAAGAGTTACTTGCACACTATCCCAAATCCCTATGCACATTTAAATAACTAAAGGTTTTTATTATCACTCCAATGGCCATTTAAGTGTAAGCTCACCTGCCACGTCAAGGCAATCCTCTTAGGCGAGTCCTACACTAACAATTCACCTTGCTTCTTTCAGCTTCAGGTAAAAAAAGAGGTTTGCTTTGACGTGGCAGGTGAGCGTATACTTAAATTTCCTTTGGAGTGATAATAAAAAGTGTGCAAGTAAGTGTGCAAGTAACTCTTTTCTTTGCTATTTTTCCCATAGATTGGGGCTGATGTGTACTCTAGTCATTTCTGCCGCCCAGAAGTAGTGGGAGTTTTAGTGCAAGACCTAAACTAATAGAGCCTACTGTAGCAGTTGTTATGATGCCAGGAGTACTCTGAGGCAAACAGTTTAGCAAAGTTTGCCCTCTTACCTGGGTCACGCCACGCTCCCAGTCTCCTCTCCTGCTTGGTGATGTACTTCCAGCCGAAAGCCAATCCAGTCGTCATCCAGTGGAAGAAAGCATCAGCTGACCACTCAAAGCCAATGAATGGCACACTGGGAGTGCAAATTTGCACAAAATGTATATTAGCCAGTCCAGAACTCTTGTACCGAGCTGGCTAATGATGCCTTACGATGCTGCTAACAAGCAGCCAAAGGGTTAAACTTGGTATGCTGCACAGACTCCAAGCACTAAGATCGCTTCAAATCACTGAAGTGGTCATGGTGTCTGGAATAGCCCTTTAAGGAAACACACAAAGTCCTTCATTACTACAGAATTTTTCTGATTTAAATCTGACGTAAGGGAAACGAAGAAATCGGTATGAAATCTCTACAAAAAGTAACAATAGTGTTCACCATCTGGTTAAAAAGTTAAAAATAATTATAATGACTAGAATATATTTCTGGAAGAGAGATGTTTTATTGACGACACTGTCAGCCACGCTGGTAATATTTGGATCAATATTAAAATCAATATAAAGAGTATGTCCATCTCTGTAAAAATAGTGATGTGTAACTTTCAGTAAATTGTCAATATCATACACTTATGAGATCAAGTTACAAAGAGGTTTATAATTTCCATTAGGAAACTGATACAAGCCCCAACTAAACTACTTACTAAATCCAATTGGAATCTTTGGAATTTCCAACCATGGATCTGTTGGTGTATGTAAAAGTCAGGACATTTTATAATTGTTAAAGCTGGCATCCTTAAAGGGAAACTCCAGTGCCAGGAAAACAATCCGTTTTCCTGGCACTGCAGGTTCCCTCTCCCTCTCCCTCCCACCCCCAATCCCCAGTTGCTGAAGGGGTGAAAACCCTTCAGTCACTTACCTGAGGCAGCGACGACGTCCCTCGTCGCTGCCTCCTCCTCCGCGCCGCTCCTCCTACTGACTCTGTTGGCCGGTGGGCGAGACTGATCCCGCCCACCGGCCTGGGAGACCTAATGCGCATACGCGGCATTGCCGCGCATGCGCATTAGCGCTCCCCATAGGAAAGCATTGAAAAAGATTTTCAATGCTTTCCTATGGCGAATTGAGCGATGCTGGAGGTCCTCACACAGCGTGAGGACTTCCAGCGACGCTCTAGCAAAAAAAATCTTTGCTAGAAATCAGGAAGTTCACTAGAGGTGGAGTTAACCCTGCAAGGTAATTATTGCAGTTTATAAAAAACTGCAATAATTACACTTGCAGGGTTAGGAGTAGTGGGAGTTGGCACCCAGACCACTCCAATGGGCAGAAGTGGTCTGGGTGCCTACAGTGCCCCTTTAAAGGATCACTCCAAACACCTTAGCTTGCTGAATTGCTTTATGTGTGAAAACTGTGCCCTCATGTTCCATTTACAAATGGTGCAAGGTTAAATAGAAATTGACACCTTTAAAAATTAACCTTGTTACACACTCCAGGCTGCCAATCAGGCAACAGTTCATGTTACTTCCTGGTTTGGTTAGCTCAGTGGAGCTAAACTCAAGAGTCAGCAATTGCCCAGAACACCTGCCTTGCAAAGACTCCTCATTAAGCGGCATTGGGAGGTCTGTGATTGGACAGTCACAGAACGTCTGGGCGGGGTTAGAAGAGGAGGGCTTGGAAATGCTGCAGACAAGAGCTCTACAGTTTTTGCAAGCTAGTTTTAGATCGTTCCTAATGAAAATGAACAACACATAATTACATATATGCATTTTTTCATTGGGGTAAATCTACTAAATAATGATTTTAATTTGTTTATTTAATTTATTTATTTTAAATTTGAGAAGGGAGTGTCTAACAGAAGCTAACGTTAAAATCAGAATGAGAGCAAAGTGACTTAATTTTAAAATGTAATATTCCTGTGCGTGGCTCCTTTTTACTTCATAGTGATTCATACAGGTTTCCCCCAGTCATCGTCATACATTGTCACCCTCTCGCAGTGAATGACATATTTATGTACTGGACACCTTAATTAGGTCTCCTGTACCAATATCCTTTGTGAACCATGATCTCTGTGCACGGTAGCAATAAGAGAATCTCTGCTCCTTATTGACTTGGGAGAATGCAGATATAAGAATTAATTGATGAGGTAGAAGACTCTGAGTCACAGTGAAAAAAGTGCATTATAACTCTAGGTGCTAAAATAATTCACAGGGGAGTTGTTGCATGGAATCGCCCTCCAGTATAGATAGTAATGGCTAGCACAGTAAATGATTTCACGAATGCTTAGCAAATACCTGACTAGATGGACCAACGTATTCACATATACCCTTATAGTCCATGTTAGTGCTGTGACTGGGTAGGTTAAGGCAGTAGGTATTGGAGATGTCTGCAGGTTTAGTGACACTCCAATGACACTCAGGGGGAGAACATCCAATAACCATTCCCCACTTTTAAGCCTCACTAGGCCGTTCGTAATAAACAGTAAAACTATGTTTTGTATTGGGTATTCTCAAACCAACCAATTAGAATCCAAACAAAGGAAATATTCTACAAATAAATGTATAAACACATGTGAATGTAAATCTGTCTGTCTATCTATCATCCTGTCTGTCTGACTGGCTGTCTAGCTACCTATCCAGCTATAGGATATTAAGTACCGGTAACTAAATCCCAATAATAAAGATTAATCATTTTATCTACATTAGTGGGTTTGTGAATGTTCGGGTTATTGCTGTTCAGTTAAGATGTTGTTTAATTCAATAAAATGTCTGCTCTATAAGGGAATCTGTGTGCCTGGACTTTCATTATTTGGGAGTATTTTAGGGGGTTTGCCATCCCCTGAGCCTGGACTACCAGTGTATTACCTGATAGGATGTGTGCAGTCCCTATTGGAAACATATTTGGTAACTCATTATAGGGTCCTGCGAATACCCTAACCTGCAGTAAGTCTTAGAAGGCTGATTACGCCCATAACGTGATCTCCTAAGAACAGTCAATAGGTTAGACTCTGCTAAAACTGGGGCAGCCCAGGCCTCTGAATTGTATAATGCATTGCCATATAATGTCAAATAATGCATTTATTTTATTTAACTTTATGATTTTTTTTTATATAAGCATTAGTTCTGGCCTAGTTTGAGTTTTGTACATGTGTACAACACTGTGAAATATGTTGGGGCATTACAAATGAATATCGTGAGTGTGTCCTTGTTATATATGTATGACAGAAAGTGTCAGCCTTCGCAGCGTGACGTATAGGATCTGCAAGTTTGCATTACAACGGGCAGAACTTGCTGCCATTTTGTCCTTATTCTGCAGTGAGCGAGAGTCTATTTTTAAGCCTCCATGCTGCTTTAGAATTAAGTCTTACGTTAAAGTAAAGCACAGTATTTATGTTCTTATAATTACACCAATATAAATAATTAGATTAATGTAAGATATTAAACAATGAACCAATCAGTAAAAGGCAATTAGCATAATTGAACCAATTAGTAGGCCAGTCTTTTCTTGTTGCACCATGAGGACGAGTGGAGGTGGGGGTAGGGAAACTTCCTGTTAATGTATGAGTACGCAAAATATACTGGAAACTAAAATACATAAGTTTTTTTATTCACTATAGTCAAGGCCCAGAATTGCTCTCAAAACCAGCTCAAGAAAGGGACATGGAATATGTAAAGATATGTTTGTTTTTTTTAGGCCCGGCTCAGCTTGTGTCTTATACCCAGCAGCATGTCCCAATTTGGGGTAATTCAGACCATGGCGGAGAAAATCCCTGTGGTCCCACAGGGGATCAATCAGGTTAATGACTTAACAGCAAAGCCCTAGGAGTAATTTTTCCATACCGTAATGTCCCAGCAGGGCTTTTTGGGTAAAATTACAACTGTTTTGAAATTGACTACTGAATTTTAGTCCAACGTAGCAGAAACAGAAAATGTTATCTACCGTAACTCTAATTTCTTTACAGGGGTGTTTGGGCATAACATTTTAAATTCCCTTGTGAATTCCAGTTTAATAAAAAATAGAAAAATAAAAAATATATATATATATACAAAGCACCGTCTGGTGGCAAACAATCTATTGTTATCTACAAATCCTTAATTAGACCCTAAAGCATGAAAAACATATATATAGTTTTCATATAGCCAATAATGTGTACTGTGCTAAAATAACTGTTAGACTACGGGCTGATCAGATAATGCAGGCTTTTCTTATTCAATCACGATCTCTACAAAATGGGACTGTGGCTGAATCTTTAACGGGGGGGGGGGAGGAGGGAATGGGAGAGAGAAAGACGGCATCTGCCTGGTTCCTTTAATTAGCAAGACAGTGGAGAATAAGCAGGACATATTTAATGAGATTTTAGCTGCATAATGCTTTAAAGACCCTTTACATCTTCCAGGGTGGGATTAGCGTAGCAAGAGGGACAGAGCAAGTATTAAATCGTTATTAGCTCAACTTCTGTAATCCGGGCAGGAAAGGGTTAAACACATTCCGCACAAAGTTTTATATCTTTTCAACCTAAAGCTCACACTTTGAGTGTTTCGTCAGGAAAAATATAAATATATATGTTTGTTCCCTGAAGATTTTTCTTCCACGTTCCTATTGACCTAGTTATCATGGCATCAGTAGCCCATACAAATCCTCGGCACGTATAATTGGGGCTGAAACCTTCTTTCCTACTTATTCAAGGCTATGTGTAAGGGAGAAAGCCCCTTGCTTGCTGTACAACAGTTTGAGGCCTAGCTGCCTACCACTCCGCAGCTGCAGCAATATTTTGAATTAGACAATCAGGTTTTAGTCACGAATGTGGGAATTGTAGAGAATTGACAATGAACTGCAATTTTTTTTTGTGCATAATTGCTGATCTGGAACGAAATCTAGAATTGCTGTTTTTGTGCAGCTTAGCTAATTTCTCCTAAAACTTGTAATTCCCTCAACAGTTCTGCACGATTCATGGTTTAGTGAATGAAATCCAGTTTTGTTTGATACTGTTTTTTCTAGAGGTTATACCGTAATTGCTGGCTCATTATCGACAGCCCCTGTAAAGGACAATTATCCTAAAAAACCTATTAAATTAAAATAGTTTTTTTTTCCATTTAAATCAAAATGGGACATATTAACGAATGTGAACAGGCAGGTTTCTATTTATTATGCAGCTCAATCAGATTAATTAATGTGTATTAAACATATCCATGCATTTTTATACAAACTCTATAAAAAAAGTCAATTAAATATTATCTTGTCCTTTTGCATTTTTAATAAAGCAAATTGCTGATATTCAGCATTTTTTAACAGGCACAAATCCTCTGACAGTAGAGAACAGTTGTAATGTATTTTAAAGGAACACTATAGTCTCCTAAATTACTATAGCTAAATAAAGCAGTTTTAGTGTATAGATCATTCCCCTGCAATTTCACTGCTCAATTCCCTGCCATTTAGGAGTTAAATCACTTTGTTTCTGTTTATGCAGCCCTAGCCACGCCTCCCCTGGCTATGATTGACAGAGCCTGCATGAAAAAAAAACTGGTTTCACTTTCAAACAGATGTAATTTACCTTAAATAATTGTATCTCAATCTCTAAATTGAACTTTAATCACATACAGGAGGCTCTTGCAGGGTCTAGCAAGCTATTAACATAGCAGGAGATAAGACAATCTTAATTAAACAGAACTTGCAATAAAGAAAGACTAAATAGGGCTCTCTTTACAGGAAGTGTTTATGGAAGGCTGTGCAAGTCACATGCAGGGAGGTGTGACTAGGGTTCATAAACAAAGGGATTTAACTCCTAAATGGCAGAGGATTGAGCAGTGAGGCTGCAGGGGCATGTTCTATACACCAAAACTGCTTCATTAAGCTAAAGTTGTTCAGGTGACTATAGTGTCCCTTTAACAACTTTTGGCAGCGGTAAGCAAGATCTGGCAACCCAGCTGCTAATGTTGTGAACTAGATGTACGAATACCTAACCTTAGCACTGTAGATACTGGTGAATAGTCAGACTTGCCAAGTATGATGGGAAATGTAGTCCACATCAATCTGCAATACCTTGTACTAACTCATTTGCAGACAGCCACTGAATATTCATTCAGCTCTTGTACGTTCAAACTCTGAACCCATCAAAAGCAATGTTTTATTTAGCAAAAAATATTTAGATATGTGTGGAAGTGCTACGTGCCATTTTCACATTGGATTTAGTAGTTATGGTGAAATTCCTTTTTGGTATTAATGCACAGATTACTGGGCGCTCATGTCTGATGCAAACCTCTTTTCCTGTACAAAAATGTATATATATTTTTTTATCTTTGAGTTTATGAGCCACAGTCAAACATGGTAGTATAGTTACCGGTTATACCGCTCTCACAATCCTAGTGCTAACAGAATTTTACCATTTGCTGTTCTGGAAACGCTTTTGCAATAACATATCAGATTTTGGAGTTAGACATAATTACCCCAAAGCAAACTTCGTTTGGGAAGGTGGAACCCAGAATTTGGAGGGCGTCATGCAAAGGATGCATATCTGCTCCTATGCATAAGCCTCATAGCTTGCGCAAGCTCAGATCACTGCAAATGGTCTCTTGCATGTGTTAGCGCATTCTACGATAAACATGCTAGCTTTATAATTTTTTTCTGATAGTCCAGAAAAGTGGTAAATGAGATATAATCAAGGTCCTGAACACATTATAATATACTCATTGCCATATGCTCCGAATAAATTTCACAGCACGCCCCTGAATTCCTATCCCCCAATGACTGCTAAATTGGTACTTTTTTAAAGACCCTGTCACTTATTGTCAAATAGGTGGAGGATGTGTGTTGAATTGTCCCTTACTGACTTGTATGTCAGGCAAATTGAGATCTGTGATTAAAGTCAAAGACATAAAGCAGTGATTGTTAGGTTTGAGGTGGGGGTGGAAATAAACAGGGTGGGTGGGGGTATGCCAATTTTACAACGGCGTGTTGCGTCTTACATCTAGCTGCACTGTAATTTTTTACACATTGTGAGTACATTTTAAGAGAAGTATATGTTGATGGCCCATGTTTAAAGTTGGCCTGTCACATAGTATGGCCATTTAAACGGGTAATGTGACAGTGACATTATACAGAATAGTGGGTGCTAACAATATATGTGTGTCTGTATATATAAGTAATTTATACATTGTGTGACTGCTGTTATTTATATTCTCATTTCAAAATGTGACAGTGTTCCTTTAAGTCACATAGTTTACTTGTATTCTCAATTCTAAATGTGACTGTGTCCCTTTAAGTCACATAGTTTACTTGTATTCTCATTTCTAAATGTGACTGTGTCCCTTTAAGTCACATAGTTTATTTATATGTTTATTAATGGTAAAAGTTAATACAATAATTATTCGGATTTTGTTTGAACAATTCTTGTATGTAAGTACTCTGTTATAACATGTCATGACTGTTCCTTATCTACTATTTTCCCCAATAAATCTCGTTGTTTATACTTTCTTGGTAACAGAGGGCCAGCCATTGCTAGGGCCTCTATTGCATTGAGAGCTGATTGAGTCACAAGGGGATCGTGGATCCATGGAAACCGTTTTTTTGCCATTAATCTACATACCTTTATGTTGAGTGTTAATTAGGGAAAGAGAGCACATATCAGTCTTAAAGACAAAAGGGCAGATGTGCTAGTCTGCGCCTGTAGAGGAACACAATCAAACTGTACCCTTGTGGTCCCAACAGCAGATGTACAGAAACTGCATTGAGGCAATGTGGCTGAGAGTTATGGAAAAAAAAATAAAAAAAAGCTTTTGTGCACTGGAGTCTTTTTTTTCTCTTTACCACAAAGCTTAGAGTCACGGGGTAAAAAAATAAATAGCTAAAAAAACAAAACAGTGCACATAGTGTAGTTTGATATAATGTAGCGTAGAGGAAGTTAAGAAACTATTACTAATCACTTGATGCCGAATTGTGTAGGACTGGTGACATTTTATACGCAGACAGATACATTACATAGGACACTGACTGAAACCCCACCCTATGCTCAGTTGGGTTCAGTAACTAAAAATGTTATTCTCTAATGTATGAATTTTAGGCCAATAGAGGTAAATCTTATTATTATTATTACTTATATAGCACCATCAGATTCCGTAGCGCTGTACAATGGGATTATGCAAGTTACATATGTTTAAATATTAGTAATTGTGACCTATAATTTGAAATTATGATTGAGTTTGGCTTTAATTCCTGACCATTCACAATTTAGTAAATAACTATGTAGGGGCTGGTAATGGGGGGATTCCACAGCTGTCCCTAAAATTCCGTGGAGTAACCCCAAACTCTTCCTCATGTTCATTTCCAAATCACACATTTACAGCCCCAACAGCTTTTGATATGTCCCCACATGATTACACCCAAGAGTGAGAGTATGGATGAATTTAAAAATGTAAAACTCTTCAACATTTTTTTTAAATATTTGATTATTTGCTCTTTGTTTTTGAGTTTACCACAGTTTAGCGTGTGTTAAATAAATCTACTGAGATTGTCAGGAAGCATGTTAAAACATAATGTATTCATTATTCCTTTAGCAATCGATGAATTAAAAAAAGACAAATAATCACAAATAATAAAAAAAATGTTGAGGGTGATGAATAAATTACAACTGTAATATGAAATGTTCTAAATAATCCATTCAGTAGCTCAGTGTGAGTTCACAGATCAGAGTAGGGGAAGTGCATAATATAATGCCATGCTTTCTTTCATTAATCCTGCATTGTGTGGTTTGTATTTTAATTTTAATTTTTCATTTTAATGATTATTTGTGAATTTAAGATTTTGACAAACCAAACTATTAAAATAGCAAGTGGCGTAATGTTATCCAGCAAACTCTCAGTTTCTGTCCTTTCTCTTTATACAAATCATTTTCTGACATCTGCCTTCAGAAGGCTTAAAAAATAGAACCATAGGCCTGAGGCCTACTAGCCCGGTTGCCATAGAAACTGCATCTTCTGTAGTCTTTACGTCCTGTATCATCAGCAAGACCTTGTATACACAAGCACACACACAGAAACCAATTTCTACAACGCTCAAAGGGAGTCTGTTGGATCAGATTTGCTGGAGGCCAACAGTGCTGCAAATTTGATCTATACATTGTAACAGCAAAACAGCAAGCACATGTATTGATATATGTGGCTTTATACAAAATAATTGCTGTTTTATTTCTGGTGCACAGATTTCTATGAAGTGTGGCCCCCAAATTACCCATGCACCAAAACCATGCATGTCATTTGAGTTCAGATTGCTGTGAGTGAAGACGCAGGCAGACATTTTCAGTGGCCATCTTGGAGGAGGCCTACACAATCACTGATACATAATAGACAAATATATATATTTGTTGGCAATTTAGACAACTCACTACGCCCAATATTTAAAATGGACACTTCAATTTTAAGGATGTGAGCGGGGATGTGCCAAGAGGCAGGATACTTTTGAGAAATTTTCAGCTATTTGCTAATAATATTTTATGTAACTGAAATGCAATTTAGAACAAAAACAATGTATCTTATTTACACGGACTGATTTCTAAGCTCATTTGTTGTAGTTGAAAGATACATTACTGGGACCATTATTGCTGTGGAGCTCTGTTATACACACAGAGACACCAACAATATGGAGCTCCTAGAAAAGAGGGACATTAGGATAAAAAAGAGGGACATTAGACTAGAAAAGAGGGATATTAGGATAAAAAAGAAGGGGAGAGAGTTTTGGGCTCAATATATGGACTATTGCTCCTAAATAGTCACAATTGGGAGGCATGCAACACCGTGCATAAATCATGCTGACTGAGCACCACATATATATCATTTTACTTTAAAAGGTATTTATCCCCAGATGTAATGCATTTTTAGGTTATCTCAAATTAGACTGTTCTAGTGCAGTTATGTCTAGCTTGAGCACCCAAAATATTTCTGAACAAACGCTGACTGAGCATGATGAGAAATGTGTTGCAAAAATATCTAGGTCTTCAAATGTTATATAATACTTTTTAGGGGATGACATGAGTAAAGTCGACATGTGCCTTAGAGCACCAATATAACAAAAACTATCATAACCATGCTAAAACAATCACAGAAACGAATATCAGAACTTCATATACCATGTTAACATTTTAATTACTGTATATCAGTGTATCACTGTCTAAATGGAATATACGAATAAATATTGCCTGTTAAATGATATATCAAATCACAGGTTATCCTGTGGAGTCAAATGGCAAGTATAGAAAATGTATAACTGGCCTACAATTGTATTGACTATAGAATCATATCTCCCCCAAATTAACCCTTCAAGACCAGAGTTTGCTACATGTCCTAGTATTCTGATATTCCGGACACACTGGATGTTTGATTTATATTTCTAAAAAGGGGCTGGAGAAACATGGCATATTTTAAGAAAATTTTAGTGGCCAGAAATTTCAAAGAAAAGTGAGAAGATGACAGCTTAGGCATGTAAAATAATGTATAATAGGTAGAGAAAGGCAATAAAAGCAGAATATTAAGATGTAGAGATGTGTGTGAGCAGAGAGGGAGGAAGGGAATAAACTCATTCTAGCCACAATGAGCCTTTCAGGTCAGTGTCCAATCTCTGCCTGACACCAGCATGGTATATCTGCTTACATCCCTTGTGTGGGTTAACAATGTCTAGCGCAGTGTAGGGAGGTGCAGACTGGCACTGCCACAGGGGGCACATGCTTGTGAGCAGAGAGTGGGGCACAGCTGTTACCTGTGTTCTACCTTCACAGTGCATACACCTGGCATGTTAGATCACCTTGGTGTTTGGGTGTGGGAGAAGAAGTCGGCATCGTTGGTTTAGTCGATATGTAAAAGTAATATTGCCACTGACTGTATTATGTTGAAGGCTTACTCACTAAACCAAGAAATTCATGGCGTATACTTAATATGTATATATGCCATGATTGTATAAATTGGCAGTGTAACCATACTATTTATACCATTATGTATATTGGCATTGAAACCGTACTGTTTTACATATGCCATGATAGGGTGGCATATAAACACATGTCTATGTTATTGTGCTCCTTATATTTTTACTGTACTGTTTATGTATGCCATGAGATAGACTGGTACTGTAACTGTACTGTGTATATATGCCATGAGATAGACTGGCACTGTAATCGTACTGTATGTATACCATGAGTTAGACTGGCACTGTAACTGTACTCAGTATATATGCCATGAGATAGACTGACACTGTAACTGTACTGTGTATTTATTGCCATGAGATAGACTGGCACTGTAACTGTACTCAGTATATATGCCATGAGTTAGACTGGCACTGTAACTGTACTGTGTATATATGCCATGAGTTAGACTGGCACTGTAACTGTACTGTTTATATATATATAATGAGATAGACTGGCACTGTAACTGTGCTGTGTATATATGCCATGAGATAGACTGGCACTATGACTGTACTGTGTATACATGCCATGAGATAGACTGGCACTGTAATTGTGCTGTGTATATATGCCATGAGGATAGGTTACTGCACTATAAATATATCGTAGAGCAATACTGGCTTATTAGATGCGCCGCCACAGCCCACATTGTCTCAATTTTTCAGGTGAATTCAGGAAATAGAAGAGAATAAAAATAACTCCTGGGTGTAAACGCGTTCCACTAAAATAGATGCTCCCTCCTCACTTTAGCAAAGCAGTCTAAGAATAGAGAATAAAGAAGAGAGGCGGAGGGTGGTGAGAGAAGGCGTCACACTGAAAGCAAGAGAATAGGAAACATGGGAAGAAGAGTAAGAATACAGACAGTTCTGCAGATAGGGGTACAAGGTCACCATTTTATGAAAAAAACTATTGGACATAAAATGAGATATTACATTGATTAATATGCTTTCCTCTTTTAAATAACAATTTGGCATTCCTATGTCTTGGGGTGAATGCACATACGCACATACACAGTTTGTGAAGGGGGTAAATAGAATTATAGCAGAATGATATTTAAAGGGACACTCTGTGCACCATAACAACTTCATAATAATTAATAAGAATATAACCCGTTAAGGTGAGAAAGTGGCTACATGCACCATAACAACTTAATTGAGATTAAGTTGTTATGGTGCTCAGATAAGTCCTTTGAAGACATTTCCAATCACCTATTCTCGTTGCATAAATTATGAAGCAAGGAGATCCCATGCCCCTGTCTTCCTATACATTCATTAAGCGATACTTTAAAGACTGAATTGACTAAACAATGTAATAAGTAACATACGGATTCTCTTATAGACTGTACTGTGGCCACAAAAATTGCTGTAGTCATGGAATAACTACTGGGCAGAGGTTTATAAGATAGCCATATCGAGTACTCTGTAAGAAATCTCAGACACACTCAGTTTATGGAACGCGCATGCTCCCAAGAACTCCATTTATTGAATACAGCTGCGAGGGGGACCATCCCGTCAGGGTCAAGTAGGAGGGGACCAAGGAGGACCAGGGAGGTCGAAGAAGCGGCAATTTAAAGCGGGACTTGGCAGGGAGTGTTATGGCTATTAGTATTGTGCATGCTTTTTAATTTTTGTCCCTGAGAAAGTCCCGCATGGGAGGACAGTCGTAGGACCTATACCTGTTTTTAACATATTTTTAAGATAAATTCACTTTTCTACATTAAACGGTGCTGGAGCAAGTGCAAAGGAGTACTTAGAGGTGATATTGGCCTCCCGTATTTTTGGGGAAGGGATATACAGCTGTATATAGAGGTTTACTGGAGGGACGTAAAACAGAGGATTATGGGAGAGATTTCAAGTAGGAAACCGATGTATATTACCATTATGTACGGTGTATTGTTTATTGGTGAGTACCACCAGCTATTCCAGCAGCTGTAGAGCACATACTTCTGCACCGACCCACTGAGGTCCCATCGTTCTGTTAAGTGTCATTAAGAGAGTCTCTGCATGCAAAGCCGATTGTGCAGGCTTCTTGTTACAAAGAGGATAATAGTAATTAGTCTAAACAAAACTGTGCAGCTTAATTAGCTCATTTGCCCTTCTGTAAGTGCTAATCCTTATAGAGTCTAGATCCTGCGATAATATATGCTAATGCCTTTATTTATGTGTATGCATGGTGATCAATGGGGTACGAGCTCAAAGAGCAGAGTATGATGACATCTTGAGTCTGTCCCTCCCAGCACAGGGTGACACAGACAGGAGGCAGCTATGGGATATGGAGTCTGTCCACCCAGCACAGGGTGACACAGACAGGAGGGAGCTATGGGACATGGAGTCTGTCCCTCCCAGCACAGGGTTACACAGACAGGAGGGAGCTATAGGACATGGAGTCTGTCCCTCCCAGCACAGTGTGACACAGACAGGAGGGAGCTATGGGACATGGAGTCTGTCCCTCCCAGCACAGTTTGACACAGACAGGAGGGAGCTATGGGACATGGAGTCTGTCCCTCCCAGCACAGTGTGACACAGACAGGAGGGAGCTATGGGACATGGAGTCTGTCCCTCCCAGCACAGTGTGACACAGACAGGAGGGAGCTATGGGACATGGAGTCTGTCCCTCCCAGCACAGTGTGACACAGACAGGAGGGAGCTATGGGACATGGAGTCTGTCCCTCCCAGCACAGTGTGACACAGACAGGAGGGAGCTATGGGACATGGAGTCTGTCCCTCCCAGCACAGGGTGACACAGACAGGAGGCAGCTATGGGACATGGAGTCTGTCCCTCCCAGCACAGGGTGACACAGACAGGAGGGAGCTATGGGATATGGAGTCTGTCCACCCAGCACAGGGTGACACAGACAGGAGGAAGCTATGGGACATGGAGTCAGTCCCTCCCAGCACAGGGTGACACAGACAGGAGGGAGCTATGGGACATGGAGTCTGTCCCTCCCAGCACAGGGTGACACAGACAGGAGGGAGCTATGGGACATGGAGTCTGTCCCTCCCAGCACAGGGTGACACATACAGGAGGGAGCTATGGGATATGGAGTCTGTCCACCCAGCACAGGGTGACACAGACAGGAGGGAGCTATGGGACATGGAGTCAGTCCCTCCCAGCACAGGGTGACACAGACAGGAGGGAGCTATGGGACATGGAGTCTGTCTCTCCCAGCACAGGGTGACACAGACAGGAGGGAGCTATGGGACATGGAGTCTGTCCCTCCCAGCACAGGGTGACACAGACAGGAGGGAGCTATGGGACATGGAGTCTGTCCCTCCCAGCACAGGGTGACACATACAGGAGGTAGCTATGGGACATGGAGTCAGTCCCTCCCAGCACAGGGTGACACAGGAGTGAGCTATGGGATATGGAGTCTGTCCACCCAGCACAGGGTGACACAGACAGGAGGGAGCTATGGGACATGGAGTCTGTCCCTCCCAGCACAGGGTGACACACATAGGATGTGCACGCCGAGTATTATTAGATTTTTTTAGGTGGCCTTATTGTGTCTATATCGCTACCCAGAGTACCATTCTTCCAGTCAGTCTGTCTGTACGGAGATTATAAAGTGGATCACTGATTCTGTGTATCTCATTCTGTCTTTATAGATATCCTCTCTCTCTCTCTCTCTCTCTCTCTGTCTCCCATCATTCCACTGTCATATATCACCACCCTTTTGTCTATCACCCCCCTCCCTCCTTACATCCTTCTGTCTACAAATGCCAACACTTTATTTTAATTCTTGTTACAAACATGTTCGTTTTCTCCCAAACCTCCATCCCTGTATTTCACAACCCCCAATTTTGAATTCACCTCTTTGCATTTATTACAAAACCCCATTCCTCTCACCGCCAATAATTCAACACATTCCCCCCCAATCACCCTACATAACGCATCCTCCTATTTTACATCTCTCCCTCTGTATCCCACAACCCACCCTCCTCTCTCTGTATTTCACGAGCCCTTTCATCAATCTGGCATTTCATTCCAGCTCCATATAATTGCAAATGCGCTACATTCATCATCCACTATCTACATCTAACCCCCCCCTTCCCCAACGTATCTCTGCATCAATGCATACTCCTTCAAGCTTTATTTCCCCATAACCTCATGTCTACAGCTAACGCACTTTGAGTTATGGAGGCATAACGGTAGGAATATTAAAAAGGAAAATAAGCCCCAGGTAGACACAAAAGAAAATGGATTCATAGTGGGGTATTGCATTAAATTAATAAGTAAAAACAAAATGGAGATTAGGGAAATTGAGAATAGAATCTTTCACATGATGTGTGACACTGTCTCGGCTAGATACAGAATGGAATGGTCGGCAAAGTGTGCAAACAGTCATTGTTGTGTAGTATGTGTGGCAGTCAGTGAATCGCACAGGAAGTGAGAGCCAGTCACTGTGTTAGTCGGTGGGAAGTGCTGGATATATGTGGCAGTCACTGTGTTAGTCAGTGGGAAGTACTGGGTATATGTGTGGCAGTCACTGTGTTAGTTGGTGTGAAGTACTGGGTATATGTGTGGCAGTCACTGTGTTAGTCGGTGTGAAGTACTGGGTATATGTGTGGCAGTCACTGTGTTAGTCGGTGCGAAGTACTGGGTATATGTGTGGCAGTCACTGTGTTAGTCAGTGGGAAGTACTGGGTATATATGTGGCCGTCACTGTGTTAGTCGGTGTGAAGTACTGGGTATATGTGTGGCAGTCACTGTGTAAGTTGGTGTGAAGTACTGGGTATATGTGTGGCAGTCACTGTGTTAGTCGGTGTAAAGTACTGGGTATATGTGTGGCAGTCACTGTGTTAGTCGGTGTGAAGTACTGGGCATATGTGTGGCAGTCACTGTGTTAGTCGGTGTAAAGTACTGGGTATATGTGTGGCAGTCACTGTGTTAGTCGGTGTGAAGTACTGGGTATATGTGTGGCAGTCACTGTGTTAGTCGCTGTGAAGTACTGGGTATATGTGTGGCAGTCACTGTGTTAGTCGCTGTGAAGTACTGGGTATATGTGTGGCAGTCACTGTGTTAGTCGGTGTGAAGTACTGGCTATATATGTGGCAGTCTTTGTGTAAGTCGGTAGGAAGTACTGGGTATATATGTGTCAGTCACTGTGTTAGTCGGTGTGAAGTACTGGGTATATATGTGTCAGTCACTGTGTTAGTCGGTGTGAAGTACTGGGTATATATGTGGCAGTCTTTGTGTAAGTCGGTTGGAAGTACTGGGTATATGTGTGGCAGTCACTGTGTTAGTCGGTGTGAAGTACTGGGTATATATGTGGCAGTCTTTGTGTAAGTCGGTTGGAAGTACTGGGTATATGTGTGGCAGTCACTGTGTTAGTCAATGTGAAGTACTGGGTATAGTGGCAGTCACTGTGTTAGTCAATGTGAAGTACTGGGTATATGTGTGGCAGTCACTGTGTTAGTCGGTGTGAAGTACTGGGTATATGTGTGACAGTCACTGTGTTAGTCGATGTGAAGTACTGGGTATATATGTGTGACAGTCACTGTGTTAGTCGGTGTGAAGTACTGGGTATATGTGTGGCAGTCACTGCGTTAGTCAGTGGGAAGTACTGGGTATATATGTGTCAGTCACTGTGTTAGTCGGTGTGAAGTACTGGGTATATATGTGGCAGTAACTGTGTTAGTCGGTGTGAAGTACTGGGTATATATGTGGCAGTCACTGTGTTAGTCGGTGTGAAGTACTGGGTATATATGTGGCAGTCACTGTGTTAGTCGGTGTGAAGTACTGGGTATATGTGTGACAGTCACTGTGTTAGTCGGTGTGAAGTACTGGGTATATATGTGGCAGTCACTGTGTTAGTCGGTGTGAAGTACTGGGTATATGTGTGGCAGTCACTGCGTTAGTCGGTGTGAAGTACTGGGTATATATGTGGCAGTAACTGTGTTAGTCGGTGTGAAGTACTGGGTATATATGTGTCAGTCACTGTGTTAGTCGGTGTGAAGTACTGGGTATATATGTGGCAGTCACTGTGTTAGTCAGTGTGAAGTACTGGGTATATATGTGGCAGTCTCTGTGTAAGTTGGTGGGAAGTACTGGGTATATGTGTGGCAGTCACTGTGTTAGTCGGTGTGAAGTACTGGGTACATATGTGGCAGTCACTGTGTTAGTCGGTGTGAAGTACTGGGTATATGTGTGGCAGTCACTGTGTTAGTTGGTGTGAAGTACTGGGTATATATGTGGCAGTCACTGTGTTAGTCGGTGTGAAGTACTGGGTATATATGTGGCAGTCACTGTGTTAGTCGGTGTGAAGTCCTGGATATATATGTGGCAGTCAATGTGTTAGTCGGTGTGAAGTCCTGGATATATATGTGGCAGTCACTGTGTTAGTTGGTGTGAAGTACTGGGTATATGTGTGGCAGTCACTGTGTTAGTTGGTGTGAAGTACTGGGTATATATGTGGCAGTCACTGTGTTAGTCGGTGTGAAGTACTGGGTATATATGTGGCAGTCACTGTGTTAGTCGGTGTGAAGTCCTGGATATATATGTGGCAGTCACTGTGTTAGTCGGTGTGAAGTACTGGGTATATGTGTGGAGGTCACTGTGTTAGTTGGTGTGAAGTACTGGGTATATGTGTGGCAGTCACTGTGTTAGTCGGTGGGAAGCACTGGGTATATGTGTGGCAGTCACTGTGTTAGTCGGTGTGAAGTACTGGGTATATGTGTGGCAGTCACTGTGTTAGTCGGTGGGAAGTACTGGGTATATGTGTGGCAGTCACTGTGTTAGTCGGTGTGAAGTACTGGGTATATGTGTGGCAGTCACTGTGTTAGTCGGTGTGAAGTACTGGGTATATGTGTGGCAGTCACTGTGTTAGTCAGTGTGAAGTACTGGGTATATATGTGGCAGTCACTGTTAGTCGGTGTGAAGTACTGGGTATATGTGTGGCAGTCACTGTGTTAGTCAGTGTGAAGTACTGGGTATATATGTGGCAGTCACTGTGTTAGTCGGTGGGAAGTACTGGGTATATGTGTGGCAGTCACTGTGTTAGTCGGTGTGAAGTACTGGGTATATGTGTGGCAGTCACTGTGTTAGTCGGTGTGAAGTACTGGGTATATATGTGGCAGTCACTGTGTTAGTCAGTGTGAAGTACTGGGTATATATGTGGCAGTCACTGTTTTAGTCGGTGTGAAGTACTGGGTATATGTGTGGAGGTCACTGTGTTAGTCGGTGTGAAGTACTGGGTATATGTGTGGCAGTCACTGTGTTAGTCAGTGTGAAGTACTGGGTATATATGTGGCAGTCACTGTGTTAGTCGGTGGGAAGTACTGGGTATATGTGTGGCAGTCACTGTGTTAGTCGGTGTGAAGTACTGGGTATATGTGTGGCAGTCACTGTGTTAGTCGGTGTGAAGTACTGGGTATATATGTGTGGCAGTCACTGTGTTAGTCAGTGGGAAGTACTGGGTATATGTGTGGCAGTCACTGTTTTAGTCGGTGTAAAGTACTGGGTATATATGTGTGGCAGTCACTGTGTTAGTCAGTGTGAAGTACTGGGTATATATGTGGCAGTCACTGTTTTAGTCGGTGTGAAGTACTGGGTATATATGTGTGGCAGTCACTGTGTTAGTCAGTGGGAAGTACTGGGTATATGTGTGGCAGTCACTGTTTTAGTCAGTGGGAAGTACTGGGTATATATGTGGCAGTCTCTGTGTAAGTCGGTGTGAAGTACTGGGTATATGTGTGGCAGTCACTGTGTCATGGGATGTCTAGCACACAAAGTAACCGTCTCTCTCTCCCTCTGTTAGTCAATGTAGTAGTGTGTAACACAGCCAAGGCTCATGGCACAGGTTGGTATAGGGGCGCCTTAAGTTAGGTAGCACGTGGCTCTGAGTAGAGTATATCAGGAAACAAAACTATATCAGTGACTCGTGGCACGGTGTAGACAATGCTAGGTAATACGTGGCAACTATTTTGGGGCAAAAGGTAGTACAGGGTAACGTTTATCAACAGACAGACTCCTGTACTGGGAGCCAATATCAGGAAACAAAAATAAGGAAACACTCACAGTGAGGCCTTTCTGACTGCACTAAGTATACTTCCCTCACAGACACACCAATAGAAAGGTTTGTTTAAGGGCACGCTTATTTAAGAAGAAGTATCACAATGTTTCTGCTCACATGATAAAGGGTCCAATGTGAGCCCAAACATTGTTACTATTCTTCTCCAATTAATCTGCCTTGGACTACACTCCTGACTTTGTGCTCAGTCCTTTCTACTGTAATGTCAGAAAACTTGTGAGATGGCACATGGCACAAGCAAGCATTTTTAGGCATAGCGTGGCACAGGACCTTACTGGAAGGCAGAGTGTGGGATAAGGCAGTGTGTGGCACTCATGGCACATAGTATAGGATTGAGGATTAGGGCCAACTGTGTCGAGTAGTCTAGCTTGTACTGTGCCATGTGTTGCCTGACATGTTTAAGTATTATGTATACTATGCCATTCAACACTGTGCACACTGTCAGCCAGCACATGGCATTGGGCACACTATGTCAGCCAGCATGTGGCATTGGGTATACTATGTCAGCCAGCACGTGGCATTCGGCACACAACGTCAGCCAGCACATGGCATTGGGAACACTATGTTGGCAGCATATGGCATTGGGCACACTATGTCAGCCAGCACATGGTGTTGGGCACACTGTCAGCCAGCACGTGGCAGTGGGTACACTATGTCAGCCAGCACATGGCATTGGGCACATTATATGGTTACACTACGTCAGCCAGCACATGGCATTGGGCACACTACATCAGCCAGCACGTGGCATTGGGCACACATCAGCCAGTACATGGCATTTGGCACACTATGTCAGCCAGCACGTGGCATTGGGCACACTACATCAGCCAGCACATGGCATTGGGCACACTATGTCAACCAGCACATGGTATTAGGCACACTGTGTTGGTAGCACATGGCATTGGGCACACTGTGTTGGCAGCACATGGCATTGGGCACACTATGTCAGCCAGCACATGGTATTGGGCACACTGTCAGCTAGCATGTGGCATTGGGCACACTACGTCAGTCAGCACATGGCATTTGGCACACTATATCAGCCAGCACGTGGCATTGGGCACACTATGTCAACCAGCACATGGCTTTAGGCACACTGTGTTGGTAGCACATGGTATTGGGCACACTGTGTTGGCAGCACATGGCATTGGACACACTATGTCAGCCAGCACATGGTATTGGGCACACTATGTCAGCCAGCATGTGGCATTGGGCACACTATGTCAGCCTGCACTTGGTACTGGGCATGCTATATCAGACAGCACATGGTATTGGGCACACTATGTCACCAGCACATGGCATTGGGCACACTATGTCACCAGCACATGGCATTGGGCACACTATGTCACCAGCACATGGCATTGGGCACACTGTCACCAGCACATGGCATTGGGCACACTACATCAGCCAGCACATGGTATTGGTCACACTAGGTCAGCCAACACATGGTACTGGGCACACTATGTCAGCCAGCACGTGGCATTGAGAACACTATGTTGGTAGCACATGGTACTGGGCACAGTATGTCAGCCATTACATGGTATTGGGCACACTATGTCAGTCAGCATATGGCATTGGGCACACTATGTTGGCAGCACATGGTATTGGGCACACTGTTAGCCAGCACATGGTACTGGGCACACTATGTCAACCAGTACATGGTATTGGGCACACTATGTCAGTCAGCATATGGCATTGGGCACACTATGTTGGCAGCACATGGTATTGGGCACACTATGTTAGCCAGCACATGGTACTGGGCACACTATGTCAACCAGTACATGGTATTGGGCACACTATGTCAGTCAGCATATGGCATTGGGCACACTATGTTGGCAGCACATGGTATTGGGCACACTATGTCAGTCAGCATATGGCATTGGGCACACTATGTTGACAGCACATGGTATTGGGCACACTATGTCAGTCAGCATATGGCATTGGGCACACTATGTTGGCAGCACATGGTATTAGGCACACTATATAAGCCAGCACATGGTATTGGACACACTATATCAGTCAGCATATGGCATTGGGCACACTATGTTGGCAGCATATGGCATTGGGCACACTAGGTCAGCCAGCACATGGTATTGGGCACACTATGTCAGCCAGCACATGGCATTGGGTGCACTATGTCAGCCAGCATGTGGCATTGGGCACACTATGTTGGTAGTACATGGTACTGGACACACTATGTCAGTCAGCACATGGCATTGGGCACACTATGTCAGCCAGCACATGGTATTGGGCACACTATGTCAGCCAGCACATGGTATTGGGCACACTGTCAGTCAGCACATGGCACTGGGCACACTTTGTCAGTCAGCACATGGTATTGGGCAGACTATGTTGGCAGAACATGACATTGGGAGGACTATGTTGGTGGCACATGGTCCTTGGCAGGCTCTGTCCCTCAGCAAGTTGTACTGGGCATCCTATGTCAACCACCACATGGCACTGGGCACCCTGTGTAACTCAGTACCTAGCATGGAGCACTGTCAGCAGGTCACACGAAGCGTGGCAAGTTATCTGTGTTTGTGAATGGCATGGACAGACAGTGTTGGCCACCACATGGTACAGAGCACAGGGTGTGGCAAAGGGCAGGCTATTCCAGGCAATGCGTGGTATATGGCAGCTGATCTCAAGTAGTCAGTGGAGCAGGGTACGCCATGTGAGGCAGTGAGTGGCATAAGGCAGACTATGTAAGGCAGCCAGTGGCACAGTGTATGCTTCATCAAATACCGAGTAATATAAAGCAGGCTATTAGGGCAGCACACGGCACACTGTACATGGTATGCTGTGTAAGGTTACAGAGGGGTGTAAGGCAGGTTATGTTATGTAGAAAACAGCACAGGATATGTCAGCATGTCCAGGCAAGCTAAGGCAGACAGTGGGTGGTACATGGCAGCCATGTTAGTGACTCCAAATGTGCAATCACAGGTGGCATGGGGCAGGTTATATCACTGGCTCCAGAGAAGTTATGGCAGGATAGAGAGGCATATGGCAGGTTTTATCAGTGGCTCGATGCAAGCTGTGGCACAGGGCAAGTAACACTGTGTGTGGCTACAGTGTGCAGTTTGTGCAATGTGTCTCATTAAACAGAATATAACTTATATCCCAGTAACATCATGATAGCCAGTTAGCCTCCACATTATCTGCTTAAATAGTAAATCTACTTTGCTTGGTGTTTAATCTGTTGACCTTTTTCAGAAGTAGACTCTGTTAGGGTATGGTAGATCCTGTGACCCTGAGAGCTGTCCTTCAGCACTTGAAACAGCCGTGAGCCATACCTTTCATTAAGGACCCAGTTCTTATTTACTGAAGAAAATGGAAACTGCTATCTATAGAATTATCATATTATCCAACAGTAGAAATGTCTGGGGAATCGGTTATAAATCCCAGTAAACCAACTCTGCCATCGTAGCTTGACCGTGAATGACCAACAAGACCAATATGGCCAACGAAATACAAAACGCCAAGTATAGGATGTCCTGTGCTGTAATAATATCTCCAGAAAAACCAGGCCAGGGGGCATCAACCCACCATATTGGCCAGCCTGTCCTATTGTTGGTTCTGGTTCTATATAAACAATACTAGTAGGACACACACCCTACACAGATCCCCCAAACAGGCGTGCTCACACGCGTGCTCACGCACACGCCCAAAGCCTGCCATGTCTCCTCTATTGTTCTCAAGAACCTTCTCTCCTCCTCCTCCTCCTCCTGCTCTCCTCCCTTCCCCCCCATGCGCCTGTGGGTACCAGCTGCAATGGGGCTGGGTACTGTGAGATCAGCTCGTGTCATTAGGGTCTTTCTATTCATGCATCCATGCATTATCCATGTATAGATCTATAGACAGATATAGGCAATTATGACTGCATAGCTAGAACATATAGTATCGATAAGGGTTTCTGTACAGGGCCATATATATATATATATATATATATATATATATATATATAAATCTACCTTTCTATCATCTACCTATCTGTCTATCTATCTAATTAAGGCTAAACATATCTTCTAGTGTGTGTGTATATATATAAATACACATACATATATACAAATTAGCTATAAATACAAACCAGCAGCGTATTTCTACATATACAAAAACACGAATACATTGTAACCTACCTATTTTCTAGCTATATGAGTAAATCTGTCACTCCTATATAACATGGCAGTACCATAGCGCCCCAAGGACATATTGTGCATGGTTTTAGCTCATGCCCCCCCCCCCTCCCTCTCCATCCTTTCTTGCTCTCTCCCTCCCCCTCTTCTGTCCTTTCGTTTGCTGCATTGTAAGACGCATTCGAGTCCCAAATGGGACTCCCCTGGGATGTCTCTCTGCTTCCCTCCACCCTTCCATCCACTTTTCCACCTCCTCCTCCTCTAATGCCACACAGAAAATAACCCTGTAACCTCCTTCTTAACCCTTTCTACACAAGAAGCACAATAGGATCAATCAGATGGTATGAAAAAAAAGATGGCGGCACTTACAGTCACCATGCTTAGGGAACGCAGGTTGGACCCTGTAGATTTTCGGTTGCGTCTCTCTTGCCTCCGTGTCCCTTTCTTCACTGCTCTGGCGTCCGAGGTGCGCCTGCCCACCCCGCCGCTCCCCTGCCCCCTCCCGGCGGCCGTCACGGGATCGATTCAAGAAACCGAATTGTAAAAAAAATGTAGAAAAATAAATCTGTATCAAAATATCCCCTCAGATTGAAAAACAGGGAAAAATGATAAGCGCAGGCAAGGATGGAGAGGTAGTAATTGTGGTACAGTGGGAGGGGGTCTTTGTCTGGAAAGAAGAGGAAGGGGGGTTTCTAGATTTTGGAAAGAGGGAGTGAGAGAAAGGGAGAAGGGAGGGGTCCAAATTGTTTCCCGGTGTCTTTATCCCAAAAGTGGTGTCACCTCGCTCTCTGCATCTGATCGGTCCAGTCCCCCCTCTCCTGTCTTATATACGGTTCTCTTCATGGTGCAGCTCACTCTGCTATTGGCTGAAGATGAAGGGGGGGGGGGGGGTGAAAGGAGAAACAGAGGGGGGTTGGAGGATGTAAATCTCTCCCTCCTCTTTTCTTGTGATATTTTTTTTCCTTTCTTTGCCTCAGGCCCCCTGAGAAGAGGGACACAGAGGACTGGCCTGTCACACCTGCCAAATAACTCTTTATTCCTCTACACATCTTGCTCTGCCTCCATCCATCGCCTTCTAATCCTTCCTCTCCTTGTCCTCACTCTCTGTATCTTTCTCCCCTTCCAATTGATAATCCCTAGTATCCTTTTTGTTATCCAATTTGTCTGCCCTTGTCCTAGTCTCTCCCCCAGTTATCATCCTAATCATTTATAGTCTGGCACAATTTATGTTGTCTATGTTTCGTTCTCAAGCCCTGCGTGACTCTTCCCTTCTGTCATTCTTTCCAAAGTATCGTTCTCTCTCCATCACCACCCCACACATTGCTCTTCCTTTCTTCCCATAACTGACTCTAACATTCTACCATTCCATTCAATACATCCCTTACGTTCTATTCCTCTTACACCTCTATCTCTGAGCTGATCCTATCTCTGTTTGTCTCACATCAATGTGTGATCAAGTGGGTGGAGAGAGGGTTAAATCGAGCTTTGTTGAATGCAGAAAGAGCTTTGGTCCCATGTGTACCACTGTTACACGATCACAGTACCACTGCTTTTACACTGAGTGTGCATTTAAATTGACACGAGCTTAGATAGGACTGCAACATGTTTCCAAGCAATGCTTTGCTCACCTAGCTGGCATTTAAATTGTTAAAGGGGAAAGGAGCAGAAAATCCCCCCAACACACACGCTCCCTGCAGAGGGTCCTGTATTGTGCTACAGACAATAGGAGGAAGAAGGCAATGAAGTGGTGGGGGTCTTGGACCATTCACGTCCCAGCTGTATCACTCCTAGATTGCATTGCTGGCCCAGCAGCACCTGCCACTCCCTCTTCTATTTAAACATACCTCTGCCATTCAGTCTTCAACTCAGGAGCCTTTTTGAAAAATGCGAGAAATGTACTAAAACCCAAACAGGGGCGAGACTTGGGGGTTTATTCACTATACACAGAATTGTAGCACACTGAAAGCCACATGGAACATTTTAGGGTACAATAGTTGATCAGGAAAATGTATTTATCCAACTCCGTTATGGTCACAGCTGTTGGCTGTTTTTTAAAATTCAGATTTGAATTCGATAGAATTTCGGAGTTTAATGAATTAGCCCCTTACTGATTACTTGACACAGTCTCTGCAGCAGCTTAACTGATTATTGAATCACAATCACAAAGTTATATAATGAAATGTAAATGGGTGCTTGTTATATTGGTACTTTAGCAGACAATTACAATTTTATACAATGTACTGGTCAAATGACTAGCAAATGTATTGGTATCATTTTACAAATATTAATAATGTCACTATTAAAGATTTATGTTTATACCACTATGCCATAAGTTACACTTACTGAGTTAAATGAGAGTTAAAACGCAGGACTTGAAATGCGTTAAAATGAATTCAAATAAATTAATAAAAAGTTTATGGCCGAATGAAAAGAGAATGTCCCCCAAAATTATATTAAATAGAATTCAGGGCTGCCTGAAGATCTTATTAAGTAGTCCCCCTAATCCTCAACACTATGGGAAACAGTAAGAGGGTCAATAAAACTTTTACTAGTTTGTTGCAAAATTGTGCTTCAAGCTGTTTTTTTTGCCTTCTTTTGGATCAACAGCAAAAAACAGATGTGAGGACGGCTGAACTTGATGGACGCAAGTCTCTTTTCAGCTATGCAACTATAATTATACCTACGTCACACTGTTTAATTCTGGAGTCATTTGGAAATTACCTGTGACTTCATCCAGTTTCTAATCTTCTTGACACCCCCTCTCGGCTGTTTCACAGGGCATTTGGGACCATTTACGATGGACTCAATACAGAGCTTATTGGGCTCAACTGGCAGGATGTTTAGTGAAATTTATAGGATTGAGAATTTAAAAAAACTAGCCTCCAATGTTGGCCCTGATAGTAGCACAGTTTAATTTTATTTCTCACAACTTTACTTTGAGAAAAAAAAAAAAATGAATCCCTCCATATGTGCTCATGGCAAGACACAGTAAATGTTAACACAAAGTGTTATAAACATATGATGGTATTTTTAAGCAAATATCATCAGTATATATTAGATTAGCTAAATGGATAAATTGATAGATAATATGCTTTTTTTTTTTTTTAAGCTTTGCACTGCAATGCCCTAACAACTAATATAAAACCAGTAAACGTCGTGGTGGCAATCAGCTGGCACACTAAGCAGTTGTGTGAGGCCATTAATACGCAGTCAATCCGCCAATTGGAACGCAAACGTGTAATTTTATCAATGCATGTCTAGCTGTACCATCAGAATTGTCAGTAGGCAGATTAAACAGCTGCCCACAGGCATCTTTCTGATCAGGGCATCTAATTGGGCACCACAAATTCAGCTTACCATTTTTAACCACTGGGAGTTGTTTAACCCCTTTAAGGACCAAACTTCTGGAATAAAAGGGAACCATGACATGTCACACATGTCATGTGTCCTTAACCCCTTAAGTACACATGACGTGTCTGACATGTCATGATTCCCTTTTATTCCAGAAGTTTGGTCCTTAAGGGGTTAAATGCAACTGGAATGGTAACGCAGGGCGAGGTGCAGGTTTAGTAAGCAATGTGATGTAATTTGAAGCTCTTAATATTTATCAAAGTGTTCTGAAAACGTGACGGTTACGTTCTGCCAGTATTATGATTTTATTTAGAAAAGTGACGGTTTTCTTTACAGTAAATATCTTCAAAAATGACAGGGCACACAAAAAAAAAAAAAAAAAAAAAAGAGCAGATGAAAAAAAGTCTGACAACTATATTGTGCCAAAAAGCACAACGAGACGTTGATAACTCTCCTCCACTGTAGTAGCTGGCTGAGTTATAAAAAGGTAAGGCTTCCACAAGTGTCATATATTTAGTATTTAATATTTTATTCCTGGGATAAGTGGGGCTTGTTAGTTGGAGGTGTCACCCAACTGTAAATGAGAGTTTAATTGTGATTGTCTTTTTTTTTAACTTAACGAATATTTGTAAAACTTTGAATAGACTGTACTATAGAGGGAGGATCTATGCCTATGGGTACCTGAGATATTAGTTATTGTTAGAATATTTTGTAAAAAAAAAAAAAAGGTAAAGTATCGTTTACTGTATTCTGTAATTCTTAATATTGTGTGTGTTTATTTAATAGTTGACAAAATTCAGGTTTTACAGACTAGGTAGTAGATACCTGACATTACCTTCCTGTGGAAGCAGTAAAGGGCAATCAATTAAAACCTATGAGGAATGCTTTGTAACTACACAAGAGGTGAGTAGCCAACACGCACTATTGTTATACTCACTATTCTGTGAATCGTCTTCAATCCAGTAACAACAAGAATTCGAAGGAAAAAGTCCAGGACACTGTGTTGGTAAAAATTTACTTTAAATTTTTATGTGCATGTTTTTCACTCCTGTGGTGTACGGGACCCTTTCTCGGAATTCTTAATTACCCGGACATAGAGCCATCCTGGAGGACAATCAATCAAAACCAGGATTCATAATGGGCAGCTAGGCAAATTATCTGTAGAACGCACATCTTTGTCTCTATATCATGGTTTCTGGGCACTGTAGGGCCCCGAATATATTCCTTCTTTTAAATTCTCACCAGTGACTCAGGAGTTAATGCCGAATGACAAAACTGGCCGCATCAAAATAGTCCAGTCAACAGTTTTACTCTACTATAGTGAATTAAAGTGAATCCGTCACTCCAAATTGTGTGAAACCAAGTTTATTTTTAGATTGGCATTGATCGTATGTTGTGCTGAGATATTATTGACAAATGTATTGATCAAAAGAGATACCTACCTGAAGATCTCTTCCTACTCCTTCATGACGTCCACCAGGAATATCCCCAGCTGATGTCCATGGTATGTTATAACCATCTGGTGCATGCAGGTGATGCCGCTGCACACGTAGCCCCCACCGGACTCTGTATTATATAGGTTTAACTAAATGTTAAGATAGTTAAAAAAAAAATGGATTTACTTGTGCACTATACATTAAACAGAACTGTGGCTACTCTAATTATAAATGAAATGATATTCCTTACAAAGTGACCCCAACTGAATAACATGGAAGTGTGAATTTTTCGAGAATACAAAGTTCCTTCACTTGAAGTTCCTAACAATCTGGAACTCTCAGGAGCAAGGGAAGATATACAAGTAGAGATTTCTATAAAAATGACTCCATAAATATTGGTATGACCTGTGAAACTTCTATGGACTTTGTTCGTTGGAGAGTGGTTTGTTAAGCTCTGCCTCATACATACCCCCACAATAATGTAAGTTTACATTGTTTGCCCCCCTACCATCCCTGCTGGAAGCAGGTTTTTAGTATCCTTCAAAAATATTTAAACTATCTGTCAGCCTTCAGAGTGGAGTGTATACACGAATTTCCTGACCATGCGCCTCTCACACTATTCCTCTCTTCTGATAGTAAGCTTCGTCGTGTTTCTCACCTCTTCCTCTTTACATGGAACTACACCCATACAGATTCAATCCCTGCATGGACACGCGGCCCACTTAGGGATGCACACTACACAGCTCACCTGGACACTATTCTTGATATCTCCACCTTGCCTTCACTTTCTTGACCATGGGTCTCTCCAATATCCTTATCAATCAATCAATCAGATGATTGATTCTATTTGCTCTTTATACTTGGTTAATATATACGCGTTTTTTTTTGCTTCCTACTTGATGTCCTATATGATCATAGTGATGGAATACTCATTGGCACAGTTGTGTGTGCATGAATATTTTATTATTGGTATTTTTTCCTGCAGCCTATTGTCTCAATGCACTATTCCTCTAGATCAGGGCCCCCCGAAAGGTAGATCCCCAGGTGTTTTAAAACTACGGCTCAAGTGATGCTTTGTCATTCTAAACGCCTGTAAAGGCATGCAGAGCATCATGGGAGTTGCAGTTCTACCACATCTGGACATCTACTTTTTTGACCCCCCTGCTCGAGATTGTAAGCTCATGGGCTGTCTTCCTCAACACAGTGTTGGAGGTGTTGCTGGGATTGGACTGAATCCCGTCACGGGAAGAGTTCTCTTCTCGTATAGTTTCAGTGGGTTTAATTACCGTATATATCCCTCTGTCTGTAAACCCACCATATTGCTTGATTTGTAAAATACAATAAATAATGCTTTCAGTCTCAGTCTGCTGATTGATTTCCCGATCTTTGCTGTCTGCCTTGATACTTGCATGACCTTGATCTAACTTTGGATTTTCACCTGGGTTGACCCGGTTCCCTGTAGCTTTGTCTCTGTATCCTCCTATACTTGTATCCTCTCATATCCTCTACTTAGCAGAGAAGGGTGTTTGGCACTTGCAGTGAGATATCCAACATCATGAAGCTTTTCCTGATATGTTTTTGTATTTAATTCCCCCCCCCCCCCATATTTCAAAGAGGAAACATCAGCATACACTTTAATACTTATAATCCTGGATTCAATGACTTTATACTTATCCTAAAATCTGTTCCCGAACTATAACTATTCATGCAGCCGTTTTCTCTTCATTGCCATCTGCGTTATTATATTTAATCTGTTTAAATACCTATTGCCCGTGATGTTGGAGCAATCAAAGTACCTTAAGGAGCAATCAAAGTACCATAACCACTACAGTACACTATATGGATTATGGCGTCCCATTTGATAACGTTTCTGTGGATATCCCTGCATATGTCCTCTATTGCAATCCATGATGTTTCCATTTTCTTATGATCACAGCTGATCAGGTGGAGGGAGGTGTGTTCTCCCCTGAGCCACCAAGGCCATGGTCTCACCAACGAGGTTCGGCTTGGCCAGAGGGTAGGTCAAAGATCTTCCTCGTGGGCTAGCCCAGTCTCCTCCTGTGGGGGACTCTAAAGAAGAGAGGGGGCATATTGCAGGCAGTGTTCCCCTTACTTCCTGCTGCTTCAGGTCACAGCTCCTGCCTAGCCTCCGGCTCGATGTTCACTCCAACCCCTCCTGCAACTTCCTTCGGCCCAGGGCCTTCTCCACACAGCAACCCCTCTGTCTCCACGTCTGACCTGTAGGCTCCTCCAGTACTGCTGCTGTAGTACTACAACTCCTATGACGCATTGCAAACCTTAAGGTACTCTGGTGATTTTCCAAGCCTAAAGGGACACTATAGGCACCCAGACAACTTCATCTCATTGAAGTGGTCTGGGTGCAGTGCCCTTGCCCCCTAACCCTGCAATGTAAAACATTGCTGTTTTAGAGAACCTGCATTAATAACTAGTGGCTATTTATCAGGCACTTCCTTGCTTTTCACAGAATTTAACTCCATGAAAACAACGCCAGATGTCCTCACACTTTACATGAGGACATCCACCATCGTCAAACCCACATGGGAAAGCCTTGATTTAGTGCATTCCTATGTGGAAAGAAGTAAGTGAAAAAAGGGTGCTTAACCCTTTCATCACCGGGGGGGGGGGGGGGGGAGGAGGGGAGGGCAGGGGGTGGACTGGACCTTTAGCTAATGGCAGAGGAACACTATAGCGTTAGGAATACATTTTTGCATTCCCAATGCTATAATGTTCCTTTAAATCTGTCAAAGGCTGGGAGTAGTTGTACATCTGCAGGGGCCAGTGAGTGTGCCTGCATGAGTCAGTAACTGCGTGTAGGGGTTCAGTGAGTGTGAGTGAGTATATTGATCACTGAATACGTGTGTGCACAAAAGACAAAGTTTTAATTTATAAAAGTCCATATTTTTAAATTGTGGGAAAGAATTATGTATGTGTACATATATACGCACGTATATAAATATATGTGTATTATAATAAGAATTATATGTACCGTATATATGTTATAAGATGAATATAATGTGTACACGAAAATGTACTTTAACACGCATGAATTAATAAACACGTACATCCGACGAGACGGAGGTGGAGGAGGGTGGCCTTTGGGGTAACAAGGGGGGTAAATCCGACTCTGCTTGTCCCCTGGTCAATCAGCAGAGAGTTGTGTGCGGCTGGCCTCTCACTCAAACAGTGATTCTCATTTTCATATGAAATCAGTAGAGGGGATTAATTAGAATCCCTCTTATTAAAGGAACACTATAGGGCCAGGAACACAAACATGTATTCCTGACCCTATAGTGCTAAACCCACCATTTAGGTGACTTGCTCCCCTCCCCCTCTCCCCCCCCCCCCTTAGCCCCCTTAAAAGTTTATAAAACTCACCTTATTTCCAGCACCATGCTGGTCCCCTTTGCTTACATCATCAGAATTGCCAATTTGTTTGCCAATCCAATGCTTTCCCATGGCAAGGGTGTGTGGCCAAACATAGTTTTGGCCAATCAGCACCTCCTCATAAAGATGCATTAGGAGGTGTCCCTAGGGACAATGTACACACTGCCTTTTCTCTGACAAGGCAGTGTTTACATTAAAATGCCTGAGGGCAATGATTATACTCATTAAGCTGTATTTGTTCTGGTGACTATAGTGTCCCTTTAATTATATATGTAAATGAACATCCCGCACTGTCCGTACAATGAGAAAAAGTTGCCTCCATGACGGTTTTGAAACCATTTGAGCAGCAATACAAAACTAACTTTCGTTTCTGTAAAATAAGCACATGCATTTCTATGTAGTTCTGGACCAGTAGAACGTGCAACACCTACTGCCTGTGACTAAGGACGGTTTTCTATGGCTCCCCTCTCCGTGCTGTTTGTCTGTCTGTCTGAGAGTTCCAATAAAGCTTCTGTTATCGCTCATTTATTTCAACGCCCGGCTATTTGCTTTACTCCGTTATACACCGGCAATCAAGACTAAATGATGAATGTAGCCTTCTTTGATTTGTTTTGGCAAGGCAGTTTTTTTTTCCCTTTTCCTAATAGAAATAAATGTACAAAATTCACAGCAACACTGGATTTAATGAACCAAAAATTGCAAAACATCAGCACTTGGAAGCAAAAATGCCTCGTCAGCATGATAAAAAAAAAAAATAACATATCACACTGCATGTATCTATAGTGTAAATTACCATACCACCCTCTTACAATTCTGGTAATTAACACCATATATGTGCGCCCGTGTGGTGTGAATTAGTGTTTTTATCCCGATAGTGAAACCCTCTGTTGCATCGTTTTTAATTAAAAAGATAATGTAAATATTTTATATATATATATAAAAAAAAAACCAACAACAAAAAACAACAACATGAAATTGTTGAAACGATCGCGCCAAAGGACTGTTTACACAGGTTTTACCAAAGGATGTCACAGAGATCCAAAAATACATTCTTCTGACTTAACAAAACATGCCACAATTCTTTTTTCATGCATGATGCTCTGCAGTTAACCTGCTTGAAGTATCCTTTTACGTCTGAAATTGCTGCCATGTATGTAATAAACTCCTACTGACTTTATTTAAAGGATCTCCTCTGTACATATAAAATAAAGGTCTGCCACTGTGGGAAGCAGTGAGTGAGTCACTAGCCAAATACTCCTACGTGGATCAGATTGAAAAATGCAGACTTTGGGCCGGGAGAAAACAAATACAATATAGCAAAAAATAAATAAAACACTTTTTTTCTTAGAAAATATGTTTTTTGTTTGTTCCTCTAAAAACCGTGTTTTATGCAGATTCAAAGCTATTAATTCATGAATATTAGCATATTCATCGGGTCCCAGTCTAATGTTTACTGTAGCAGTAATGGTTTTCTAAGTGCAATGAAGTTCGATGAAGGGTCCAAAGGAGGCGTTTTACAGAATTAATTCACGATAACGACATGGCAGAAAAATGAATCACTGAAGTAATCAGAAAATTGCTGAATAAATCTCCACGTTAATGTTATGTACATTAAGTTGGTCCCTGCAAAAAATGGAACCACTGATAATTAAAAGCAAATATTAGACTTCTGGTTCTACCACCATCTTGGCTGGCCGCACTTTACGAGAGCTTGAAGTCTACTCCACAATCCTTAATCATCCGGCATTCAAACCATCGCCTCTGCAGGTGCACAACTCCCTACCGGAAAGCCACCTCAATCTCCACCTCACACTCTTTGCTTTCTGAAGGGAGTTAGAAGCACACAACTTGTGATTCTCGGACACCCGAACTGGAGTTATAGGCCGACAAGCAAGACCGCAGCTGTCCACACTCTTTCCTGACCAATTGGGCCTTCAACAACAATGCCAAATGCGATATTTAAACCAACGGACTACTACACACTGCCACACGTCCTCCAATCAGGTCTACCCCTTTTATTGGTAATAGAGTGTAAATTCTTTAGTTATAGTTGTTTTCTTTTCTAACCACAACAATTACCTGACTTGCCTCCAGTTCACACTATCCTAGTGAAGTCATGCTCTCACAGGTCACTATAGAAAACAGCTCTCAATCCAATGCCCTCTTCACGAGGACAATCCACCCTCACCAAAACAGGTTGTCTCTTAGGGAAACTGGCAATGTCAACTTACACTGTTCTTAGAGGGGTTCTAAGCCCACTATTCAATCAAATTTAACTACATGGTCTATCAGTTGACTCCATTAACCAAGCTTGAGCAGTTCTTATACGTAAGCCGGAAAGGGATTATGCTCAAATAATCTCCTATAGACTCATATCAATCCTGAATCTCGACTTGAAGCTTTTATCTGGTATATTTGCCTCTCAACTACAAAGCTTTTTCCCTAACATATTAACTCCCCACCAATTAGGGTTTGTCTAATAACAACATCCGGTGGTGGAGGTGAGACAAGCTCTGGGGGTGATGGCGCAATCCTCTGGTGGGATGCCCTCCCCAAATTGTGCCTGCTTAATACGTTTAGACATTCGATATGGTGGTCTGGCCACATCTACTAAGGGTTTCTTAAGATTTGCTACTTTGGATCCACCTTTATTGCATTTATAAAAAAAAATACAGAATAGGTCTCTGTCACGTATTCATCCGCTTATAAAAATGTGATTAATGGCATTTACTGTCCTGACAGGAAAAGTTGTGCCGAGCAGCAATCAAATCCACAGGAGGGTTTGTGCTGAGCAGCAATTATGCAAATGGGAACCTTTTGGGTCAAAAGCCGATTACAGCCTATCAGATCCAGAGGAGAGGTATTTAGGCCCAGTTCTCATCCTGCTCAGTGCCCTGTCGTGGTTTCCCTTGTGGTTGTCCGAGAGCGCGTTATTGATTCTGGTTATTCTGGTAATTTGACTTTGGCATTGTTTTTGACTTCTCTGGTTTCTGGCATTCCCTGACCCCTGTCTTTTCCTTATCGCTGTGTCTCTTTCTGTATCCCTTGACCTCGGCTATTCCTGACTATTCTTTGGTACGTTAGTCTGGCCATTCTAAGGTCCGTTATTCGTTACCTATCAGTCCTCTGTGTTACACAATTCTACGTGCTGGATCATACTGTAATCCTGACAGGCTCAAACTTGCATAACCAACATGCCACTTAGATTCCCCATATGTAATAATTTCCCCCTGGTATACTTCTGAGGTGCTTGTGGGCACACATCCTTTCCAAATTCAGCATAAATGTTTGTTGTCCTACTCCCGGTCTTCATAAGAAAGTTCTCCAAAGTCGAGAGAGAAGGTAATGTAATGTTAAAAGAAATTAAAATCTTGTTCTGGTGGGACAAATTATCCTCTTCCTTCTGGTAGTGGAGGAAGATCTCTCTGGCTTTTCTATCACCCCAAAATTGAGAGTGTTGTTTAATTGAAGTACATTTGATGTCATGTGATTGTGATGTACCAATGAAATCTGACATGTAATCTCCATGCAATACATTCTCAATAAAAATGTTATGGAAGAAAAAGCAAATAATAAAAGGGGAAATATCATTTCTCAGGAATTTATACCATTGAATAATACATGAAAAATTACATATAACTTGTGTTAACCTTTTCTTTCAAATGCTCTGATTTCTTTCAAATTTATGTTAAAGATTAAGCTAATTACATCGTAATCCAGTTCAGACAAGGCGGAAGAATATATAGAAACATTGTTTAATATCTCGTCTTCTCTGTATTCTTTCTCTACGCTGAGTGACAGGTGGAAAGGACAGAGTTTATAACAATGATAACAATGATTGACAGGGAGCTAAAATGGAGGCGCCCATTGCAGGATAAAGAGATGCCGATTTCTACATTTAATTTACGTTTTTGAACTTCACAAATATATATATTTGTTATATGAAGTGATAAGTGAAGATAATTTTTAAACACACTGGGAGTGACAGTTTCCATTACATGTCTCTTGGCTCTTTAAAGGGACCTGTTATGCCCAAAACCACTATTGCTCTTTTAAGGAACATTGTATTTAATCTATAAACTGCCAGCAGTTTTGCTAACAAATGTATAGATTGGGTGAAAACCCTATATCAAAGAAGGATTTTCTCCCGTCTGTGAATCAGGCATAGACTTTATGCCAAATAATTGATTGATAAAGGAGAGCAAAACACACTTCCTCAGGTAGTCCTTCTGCTCTCCACCCATAGCAACCAGCGCGCATGCAAATAATTTGCATAAAGGAAGTGTAAACATTAGATGATTCTTTACAGGAAGTGTTTAGGAAGGCTGTGCAAGTAACATGCAGGGGTGTGTGGCTAGGGCTGCATAAACAAAGGGATTTAACTCCTAAATGGCAGAGAAATGAGCAGGGAGACTGCAGGGGCATGATCTGTTCACCAAACCATCTTCATTAAGCTAAACTTGTTTTCATGCCTATCGTGTCCCTTTAGCTATTTAACAAACAGTTTCACTTAAAAGTTAGCTGATACTATTTTTGTTTTGTGTTCTCTAAATTGCAGTGGCATTCAATTAAATAATGCTGTTATACATTTGTGTCTGCATACAAGGCTGTTAAAGATATGGAAAGAGGATGGAGTGCAATGCATTCCTTGATTGTTTCTGGGTAAGTATAAATTGATAAGAATTTATAGAAGTGTACTTGAGTGTATTTTTAAATAAAATGTAATAATCCAACAAACATGCGACAGGTGACAGGTCCACTTTGAACTTTATGTGTTAGATCTACGCCAATTAAAATGTAGAACATGAATATGGCTTTAATTTCATATTTTTAGATACATTATTTAAAATTATTGAATATTTTATGATATATTAATATTTTTTTTTACACAATATTTTTTTGTTATTGTACTGTTTTTAAAATATTTCTTAAAAAGTTGTTTTCTAAAAGTATTAAATAATTTCAAAAGCTTAATCCCAAAATATTAAATTCAGGCCTATATATGATGCAACATTAAGGCCAGTGAGTGTTTTATATTTCTATGCAGAAAATAGCAGCAACCTTTTCATTTAGAAGCCTGTATTTATCATTCACGATGACAGCAACTAGAAAATGATATCCCTATTTTTTACGCTAGGTCCAATGGTTTCACAAAATATTACAGTCGTGGAAGGGATCTAGATATTACTTTGAAAGTCCTATTTGCCACTTTTAATGAGATCTATTTCTCATGTCAAAATTATAGCTTGCGTCAAAAATACTGCTCAATGCTGTCAGGGTATTCGCTAACGTGAATAACGTCAAAAAATGTATTTTAAGTGAATTCCAAATTTTAAAACAATCTTTGAAATTTAACTGGCTTATGGAATATATTCTATATCGATCGAAAGCTGGAATTCACATTGACTTGTCAATGTTTGAGCATGGTCCTATCCACCTATTGTTCTTGTAACATTTTGTAATTGTCTCATTTATTGTTACATTTCCCCCTTTATAATATTGCAAAGCGCTGCGCAATAAGTTGGCGTTATATAAATGCCAATAATACTAAACATTATTATACAGCCCTGTGTAATATAAGCACAAGATTTAGACAAGTTAATTACAGTAAATAAAGTGAAACCGTCAATAGTACCACGAAGATCGGTCATATGCCATTTATGGCCCAGCTTTTCAAAAAGCTAATTATTAGAGTGACCAGGAAAACAAAATAAACTTCCTGCAGCCCATCTGCTGTGTATTACCCCTCCGAGAACCCTCAGCCAGCCAAGAGTCATCTCTTCCTTTTTGTTGCTTTGCATGAAGCTTTTTTAGTTCTCTCTAAATAAACTGTACGGACACATGGGCAAAAATAAAAAGCCAATGTTTGCTTTATGTTAGAGAGTGTTTATTGATAAATAATTTCTGCTTAAAGTTTACTGTAGTGGTTATGGTGCAAAAAGTCTTTGAGTGCAGTCATCCTAACATATGCGGCTCTGGGTATTCCTAATTATCCATTAACCAAGGCATATGTAAAACAGGCTTTGCCAGCAGCTACTACAACTCCCATGATCCTTTACGAGAATCTTGGCTAGCCCCACGTTAGGATAATGCAGCAGGTAAATTGAGGACTTTACTTAATAACAAAAAGTATCACATCTGTGAAATATACATATAACAGCGGAGAGATCAAACTTTAACACAGATATCCATTCTCTATCTTTATAAAGTTGGATGGTCATTGTTAAATAAGGTGCACACTCTCGGCAGGCCAGTCCTACCCTGCTTTCTCTTCCTTTCCCTGGTTGGGATCAGATGGCTGGGCCCCGTCCCTCAACCCTTTAAGTTTGTGGCTAGAACCATATGCCACTAATTACCTCTAGGATCATACATCTGTCATCCCTTCCCTCCCCCTGCTCTTCATCAACTGCAATCTGCCCACCCATAGCATCTCAATTAGATAGGAGGGGTGAAAGGGTCTGATTCATTCTTATAACCTCCCTTACTACTGTAGCAGACAGTCAGGGATGGAAAAAAGTTTCTAGTTATCTATCTATCTATCTATCTATCTATCTATCTATCTATCTATCTAACCATCGATCTGTATATCTATCTGTATATCTATCTAACCATCGATCTATCTATCTATCCATCGATCTATCTATCTGTCTATCTATCTATCTATCTATCCATCGATCTATCCATCTATCTAACCATCGATCTATCTATCTGTCTATCTATCTATCCATCGATCTATCTATCTAACCATCAATCTATCTATCTATCTGTCTATCGATCTATCGATCGATCTATCTATCTATCTATCTATCTAACCATCGATCTATCTATCCATCTATCTATCTATCTATCTATCTAACCATCGATCTGTATATCTATCTGTATATCTATCTAACCATCGATCTATCTATCTATCCATCGATCTATCTATCTATCTATCTGTCTATCTATCTATCTATCTATCCATCGATCTATCTATCTATCTATCTATCTATCTATCCATCGATCTATCTATCTATCTATCTATCTATCCATCAATCTATCTATCCATCGATCTATCCATCTATCTAACCATCGATCTATCTATCTGTCTATCTATCTATCTATCTATCTATCCATCGATCTATCTATCTATCTATCTAACCATCAATCTATCTATCTATCTATCGATCTATCCATCGATCTATCTATCCATCTATCTATCTAGCTTTCTATCTATCTTTCTATCTATCTATCTATCTATCTAACTATCTTTCTATCTATCTTACTAAGTGCTAACAGTTATTAATAGAATATGGTTTTAAAAAATTAAATACAAAATACAGTTACATTACACTTGGGAGTTTGTTCACTAAATACACAAAATGTAGCAGAATGGAAAATAGATAGAAAACGTTAAAATACTCAAGTTGTAATTAAAGATGAGTTGGAGATTGTTTCCATATTAGCTCTTTAAGCCTGAATGTTACAATTTGGCTTCGAGAATGAACAGTATAATATTAACTGGATATTCCCCTTAGAAAATGTTGGGTCGACTTTGCATTACGTCCCTCCAAGGTCAATATAACTAGTAGCACTTAGTTTAAAAAATAGCACTTACTTCTAGCTAGCGTTACCTTTTAAGTCTCAATCTATCCTTCCTGGTGAAATAATTTGACAATATTATTATTATTATTAGTCACATAGTAACTGTATTGTATTGTTAATGCTTTCAACAGTATACCTGAAAATAGGTCAAATCTCAATACAGTATATTGTACCTAGTAAAGCGCTTTTATAAATTGTTATTAAGTTAAAAGCACAAACATTTATACATTGCTGTACAATAGGTAGAATAACCAAGGTTAGGAATTGAAGACAGGATTTACATGCAGTGCAGTATGTAATACATGCAATTCGTAATGACACAATACAAAAGGATATTTATTCCCTGTCAAACACTTTATAGAGAGCACAGAGTGAATTGGCCCATGAGCTTACAATCTAAAGAAGAATGAGAGCAGGGATTTACTTTACATTTTTTAGGAGACAGTCACAGACTGCCAGATACATCTCATTGTTTAGTAGGTTGTTAAAGGCAGGAGACAGTCACAAAACTGCCAGAGAGTTTTAATGTTGTGATTCTGTAGTATGACTTTAAGACTGATGTAAACTGTCAGCAAGAACAAACGCTGTACTGCCTGTAGTAAGAAGTTAAAGATGTCTAACTTTTAATAATACCTCTAAATTAAATATAGCTGTGTGTGATCCTTGGCCCTTAAGCTTACAATCCATTCTTGAACATATGCACATCACAATACATTTTAAACACACTACACATGTATTTGTAGAAAGAGGTATCCGCATTAGATAGAGATAGATAGATAGACAGACAGACAGATAAATAGACAGACAGACAGACAGACAGACAGACCGATAGCTAGATAGATAGATAGACAGATAGATAGACAGACAGACAGATAGATAGATAAATAGATAGACAGACAGATATAGATAGATAGACAGACAGACAGACAGATAGATAGATAGACAGATAGATAGATAAATAGATAGACAGACAGGTATATAGATAGATAGATAGATAGTTAAATAGACAGATAGATAGATCGATAGACAGACAGACAGACCGATATATAGATAGACAGACAGATAGATAGTTAAATAGACATACAGACAGACAGATAGATAGACAGACAGACATAGATAGATAGTTAAATAGACAGACAGGCAGATAGATAGACAGATAGATAGATAGACAGACAGAATATCTGTATTACAGTAAATATATTTTAAGTATATGTAAAAAATATAAAAAGTATATCTAATGCCATATAAGTCATTCTAAAGCTTGGCCTATAAATATTTGATGCGTTATTACTCTGAATGGTAATTATATAGTTCTGCCTCCAATTACATTAGACATCTGTTCTCATTATCATATCACGCTACAGCTTTTTTCATTATTGGAACATATAATTATTTTGTTTTGCGCAGTATTATTTAATATCGTACTGCACATCATTTTATAATATATATCTGCATTGTTTATGAATTTATAATTGTACTTTGCAAACGACTTTCTGGAGTAAATAAAATACAGACATAGCAACTCATACAACTAGACAGAAAAGTTGGGGCGTGGCTTGGACGCCGAGGCTAATGGCGGCGTAAACCGGGAGCTCCCCAAAGGCTCAGCACAAATCCTCGCCCGACAAGCGATAACGACCGCATAAATGGGAAGAAACCATCGGACATCGCAGGCCAGTCAGCCCTCCAGCACCCCGAAGGGGGCACAACAACCAGCCATGAGGCAATTTCTCGTGCCGCCGGCCGAGCCGCCAGCCCAGGCCTCAAATGACTCCGAGGCCTCAGGCCTCTCCCGCCCGACCTCACCACATGTCGAGCACCCAGGGGGAAACAGCACTCATCACCCCCAGCCTGAATGGATCGAGATGATCCGAAACCTACCCACTAAAGCCGACCTGAAAGAGGCCAACGCCGCCCTACACAAGTCCCTCTCAGAGGAACTGCGCACCATGCGGGAAGACATTCAGGGCACCCAACAGAAGGTGGCCCAATTGGAAGCCGACTGCGACCACATGGCAGCGGCGCAATCCGCAACCACCTGCAAACTCCAACAGCAGGGGGCCCAACTACGGCAAATGGCGCAGCACATTGAAGACCTTGATAACCGTGGGCGGCGGCAAAACATACGGATCAGAGGTATGCCAGAGGACTTAGACCAAACCACCCCTATCAGGGACACGTTGTCAGAGCTCTTTAACAACCTCCTCGGCCGACCGCCAACCACCCACATAGAATTTATTAGGGCACATCGGGCCCTCAGGCCGAGAGGACCCCCTGACGCCCCTCCTAGAGACATCATTTGCTGCCTTGCCCACTTCCAGACAAAGGAAGACATCCTACACAAAGCCAGAGACACCAAACAAGTGATCTCCAATGGGGTAGAGGTACAACTGTTCCCCGACCTATCACCAGCGACACTTGCCTACAGGAGAGCGATGCGCCCTCTCACACGGGCACTGCAGACCAACAAGGTCCGCTACAGATGGAACTTCCCTACGGGCCTACAAGCAACCACACAGAACGGTCCTTTCACTGTGAGAAGCGAAGAGGACATGGAAGACCTCCTGAGGGAGCTACACCTCACGCCGGTCCAAATGACCTGGCCAGACCCTCTGAACTTTTACTCCTTTCCACAGGGGCCGAACCCCCCAGCCCCAAGCCAACAGCAACGAGTGAGGAGGCCCCGACAGCAAGCTACGAGACCGTCTGGCGCACCACACTAACGGCCCGAAGTGGATATTACCCGAAACTGGACATTGTGAAAGACTTGGCCTAACCCTGCACGGCCCTCCTGAACACCCCCGACCACATGCCTTCCCGAGACACTGCCTGAACTGTTTACCACACGGAACCAACACAGCAATGTGGAACTGTTACCGCAAGCGACCCCCCTGACGGGCCGAGCCACCACACCAGCGGAACCACCGAGAACTGAGATGGACTAACGCTGGTGGACTAATACTAACACTGCCAGACCTGGCATACAGAACTGCTGTGAGCCCTGGCTACTACTAATACTGCCAGACCGGGCATACAGAACTGCTGAGAGCACATGCTCGCAAGTACCCCAGGGCCGTTAAGGAGGGGGGAGGAGCGGGGGAGGGGGGGGACCTGACTCCCTGGCTGGGGCCTGTCGCCGCCACCCACCCGGCCAGTAACGACCCTCGGCGAGCTGACCGGGAGGGGGGGTGCCGGCGGGCCACACCTGGGGAGGGGGTTCCGGGGTGGCCCGGAGATACTGGAACCCGGGGTAGCCAGATCGCAGACTTGACAAACATTGATGGAGTGACGACAGGGACCCACGGGGCCAACGCACACAGAGGGGCGACGACACCGGGGGTGACCTCAAGCCCACTCACTAAGCACACCCCGGAGCCAAGACGAAGCGGACAGACCACTGACAGACAGGGAGCGCACAACACACACTACCCGCTGAAATAGAGACCAAATGGACGGGGGGGATTGAACGGGAGGGGGAGGCGAGGGAGGGATCCGGGTCATGACATAGAGTAATAGGCCTCTACAGGCAAGCTTCACGATGCCCACAGCTAGTTGGCCAAAACTTTGTTATCGTTTTGATAGACTCGTTGTCTAATGTATGCAATGTTAATGTTAATGTTTTAATGATGTTCTCGATGATATTGCTAAATTTCGTTGACTTTACTCCCACACAGGCCACGAGGCCACACAACCTCGGGCGAGGATTACGACACCAGCCACATACGAGACGCGCATTGGAGCCACAGGGGATCGACACGGGTCTGTGACGGCAGTAGGTGACCAAGGAGAGATCCGACGGTTACGGACCGGACTCAGACGTGCCCGCTAGGTGAGCCCTGACCTCCTTTCACTACCCCACGGGACGAGGCGTCAATCCAAGGTGGGCTGCCCACACGGGTCTCAAGTGGAACCGTGCGCCGCAGCTCCCCGACGCCTACACCCAGACGCCACCGTAAGGTGACGAGACCTATACACCCCCCTACCCCTGACACCTCCCCCTACCCCACGCCCCTATACCCCCTCCCTCACCCCGCACCCCCCCCCACTACTGACGGAGAGACCCCACTAGGCAAAACATGGCACTGACCCCCGCCCCCCTCACTATCATGACTGTCAACGCCAGGGGACTCAACCAGCCCGAAAAACGGACTGGAGCCCTGAGGGACTTCCATGCCCGCAGGGCCTCAGTGGTCATGATCCAGGAGACACACTTCAGGAAAGGTGACAGACCGAAACTGACGGACCACCACTACCCGCACGGATACTTTAGCGACTTCCAGGGAGGCAAATCTAGAGGGACTGCCATCCTCATTAACAAACGAGTGCCGTTCCAGGAGGGGGGGTGCCTCACCGACGACGAAGGTAGATACCTTTTCCTCAAGGGCAAGATAGCCGAGCAGACTTACACATTTGCAACCATCTACGCCCCTAACAGACGTCAGTGCCGCTTCCTACTCCAGACACTACGCAAACTCCACACGTTCGCTGAGGGGACACTGGTACTAGGGGGGGACTTTAACATCACACTGGACCCAACCTGGGACTGCTCCTCCGGCACGTCCCATACCCCACCACAACAGCTACACTCCCTCAAGTCACTCCTTAGATCACACCGGCTGGTAGACTGCTGGAGAGCTCATCATCCCGACGAAAAAGACTACACACACTTCTCCCACCCCCACCAGACATACTCCAGAATAGATCACTTCTACACCACACAACACGCGCTACCTCTAGTGGAAGACGCGACGATTGGTGTGGCGACGTGGTCGGACCACGCACCCGTAACCCTACGCTTAAAATCCCCGCTCTACCGCCCCTCCATCACTAAATGGAGACTCAATGAGTATCTCCTGACCAGAACAGACCTCACAAACCACATCGGAGGAAAAATCAAGGACTATTTCCTAGACAACCCCCCAACAGAGACGTCCCCGACACTTAGATGGGAAGCCCACAAATGCGTGATTCGGGGACACTTTATACAACAAGGGGCCCTACTCAAGAAACGCTCCGAGGCCCGCCTGACCCAGATCCTGACGGACATCCAACACGAGGAAGACCTAAACAAACACTCACAACACTCCACACACCAAACGAAACTCCTACAGCTGAGACGCGAGTTAACCTCGCTGCTCCACTCTAAATTCCACAGGGACGCGATAAGACACAAAGCGTTCTTTTCCATACATGGGAACAAGAGCGGAAAACTTTTGGCCAAGATGCTTACCAAAAAGAGACAGCTCACATACATCGACAAAATCAGAGATAAAAGCGGTAAACTCCATCGCCTCCCGACCGACATACTGACCACTATAAAGACGTACTACGCGGACCTTTACTCCCTGCCACAACCACACACAGAGACGGCGAAAACACGACTACGAGACAAAATACGCACATATCTCACCACCCACACATTCCCGACTATAGATGACACAACTGCAGCAATGCTAGACGAACCTATCACTCTGTCAGAGCTGGCACAGGCGATCAAACAAACCAAACCGGGCAAGAGCCCAGGCCCTGACGGCCTCCCATTAAAATACTACAAGACCTTCTCGGACAGTTTATACCAGCCACTAGTAGACTCCTTTAACGCGGTGAGAGAGGGCCAACACATCCCCAAACAAGCCCTGACAGCCCACATCACCATAATCCCCAAGGAGGGCAAGGATGGGGAACACTGCGGGAATTACAGGCCAATCTCCCTCATCAATTGCGATGTCAAACTCCTTGCAAAGATCCTGGCGTCGCGACTACAATCGCACATCCCCAGGCTGGTCCACCCAGACCAGGTCGGGTTTGTGGGAGGTCGTGAGGCCAGGGACAACACCATTCGCACACTCACCCTCATGCACGGCAGGGGGGCGGGAGCCGGGGGCCTTCTCCTGCTATCCACGGACGCGGAGAAGGCCTTCGACAGAGTCGGTTGGACATACCTTTTCGACACCCTGACACACGCGGGCCTGGGAACCCACATGATGCGCTGGATCACCGCCCTATACCATGAGCCGACGGCACACGTCCTGGTCAACGGCGCGCTGACCCCCGAACTCACAATACACAACGGCACCAGACAGGGCTGCCCCTTATCCCCACTTTTGTTTGTCCTTGCCTTAGAACCATTCCTGACACATATCAGAAGCAACATTGACATCACAGGCATCACGACGGGCGACGTCCACCATAAAGTGGCCGCCTTCGCAGACGACCTGTTATTCTTTATCACCAACCCAGAAATAACCTTGCCCAACATCCAACAGGCCTTTAAGGAATTCGGAGAGATCTCCAACTTAAAAATCAACTATGCTAAATCCCACATCCTGAACGTCAATATCCCCAAAAGACGCGCTGACCCCCTACGCCAGAGCTTCCCATTCCAATGGGCAGACCAAAAAATCAGGTACCTAGGAACCTGGCTGACTAGGGACAGCAAAGACCTCTTCCAAGCCAACTTCGCCACCACACTCACCACCTTCCAGAAAGACATGAAAGAATGGGCACACCCACACATATCCTGGCTCGGGAGAGTCCAGGTCATCAAAATGAATTTCCTCCCACGCCTACTATACCTCTTTCAAACCATCCCAATTAAACTCCCCGGGGCGTTTTTTGCCACACTAAACACAGCCATGATCAAATACATCTGGGACGGTAGACGTCCCAGGATGAAAACCACCACCCTAATGAAACCAAAAAACATGGGGGGCCTAGCACTGCCGGACTTCCGCTCATACCACACGGCCACACATCTCCAGAGGGTGATGGAATGGACGAAAAGCGGAGTCCATAAAATGTGGAAAATAGCGGAGGAATCGGAAGCGAGCACGCCGCTCGCAACCATACCCTGGGGCAGGAAGGACCCAGACACCCGAGCCATGTCCCCGTACATTAAATCCACTCTGGACATCTGGCGCAAAACGGCGAAAACACATAGCTTGGCACCCTACCCATCCCCCCTGACACCTCTGGTACATAACGCAGACTTCCAACCGGGCTTCGACCCGAAAGCCTTTCAAAACACCCCCCAGACCCCGATTCCGAGACTGCACCACGTCATCACCAACGGCAAATGCACACCACTAACATCCATGCTAGGAGGTGAGACACCCACCTTCACACAATGCTTCAAACACGCTCAACTTACCGCCTTCATACGCACCCTACCGCAAGGCACCGCACTCACCAGGACCCGGACAGCGTTCGAGACACTGTGCGATAGCCCAGACCCAACGACACACGGGGTCTCCCTCATATACACATTATTACTAACAGGGACACCTACTGCTAAACCTTTATTCATGGGGAAATGGGAAGCGGCGCTGAACACGACATTCACAGACGCAGAATGGGAGCAGATATGCTACCTCACCCACCACTGCTCGACACACAGCAAGACCCAGGAGACAGCATTCAAACTCCTGACAAACTGGTACCGCACCCCACACCTCCTCCACAACATAGACCCAGAACACACCAATCTCTGCTGGAGGTGCGAGAAGGAAACAGGGACCGCAATCCACGTATGGTGGGAATGCGAAATAATTAGACCATACTGGGAAGACATACACAAAATTGTAAAGATGTTCTCGGACGCCCCCCCCCCCCTGGAACCGGCAGCAATGCTCCTTCACCACACCACAGTATCTAAATCCAAATACAAGAGGTCTATGACGGTTAGGATCCTAAACGTAGCTAAACAGATAGTCCCCCTCTACTGGAAACAAAAGACCGCACCCCCGCTGAGGGTATGGTTTGCCAAGATGGAAGAACTTAGGGCCATAGAAAACCTGCTCATGTCAGCCTCAGACAAACCCCAGACATACGCTGAGACCTGGACATTGTGGCTCCTTGAAACCGCCAAGGACACCTTCCTGGACAAGCTCAAAGACAGAGACACGACTGGACCCCGACCCCCCCCGACCCCCCCCACCACGGCTTAGACTGAACGCGACTCGAGACTGGAACCCAGGACCGGCCCACCCTGGAGCTCCAATGCGCACCTCCATTCTACTAAAATAAAGACACGTTCACTCTGCGCTGCTACCTACACAGCAGCACTCAACATATCACGCTTTCAGACACAGGTTTAAGTATACCACAGCGGTCACACGCAACGCCCCGCTGTGGCACACATAGCTAACAGATCCCGAACGGGAAGGAGACCCAATACCAAGTACTGCAACACTCCTCCCAGAAGGTGCATACTACCATGAGCCTCGAACACACACTAGGGATGCAAATAATCCAAGCACACGAAACTTGACTAACATAACGCTGCATGCCCACATGTTATACGGGACCTGTGAGCCAGACATTACAAGGGGCCTGCGAGCCCAACTGAACATGCAAAAGTACTGCCCTCAACAAGGGACAGGGCACACATTATGCTCTTGCTCAAACACCTGTGACACTGTATCAACCTGTTTACTTACCCATGAGGGCCTGCGAGCCCGAGATCTTTTTGATACTGATCGTTAAACCTGTCTGCATATTCTAACTTGACTAGAGACCTGCGAGTCTCCAAACTTTGAACGTAAACAAAACAAAAATAAAAATTATATTTACAAAAAAAAAAAAAAAAAGAAAAGTTTGTAAATTCATCAAAAGTTTTTTTTGTTTTTTTTTATATATTTACTAAAATGTGGTTAATAGTGAGGGTTAATAGTGTGTTCAGCAATGGGAGCGAGTATGTAACTCCTGTAGTCAAACTGTAACATTCAAATTGTAAAGCTAAAATGCATGTGCTTAGAATTTCTAACGGGATCAGTGCACTGCATGTTAGAGAGATTTGAAGTGGTTATGGTGCCTGGAGTATATTTGCAGCATTTCATTATGAATCTGGCAGCTTTATTAGGGCAACATTAAAAAAAGAGTTTGGACTGGCTAATGCCAGGTCTGTGCATACTGAAAATCTGTTGTATGTAGTCAGGATCCCCCTCCCCTGCATATGTCTCTCTCTCTCCGTCTGGATGCAGAGGGAGAACAGGTTGAGAAGAGTACTTGGCCTTGGTGCTGGAACGAATGTAAGTTTTAACCTTAGTTTTGTTTTTATAAAATTAAATTAATTACTGTTCAAAATTGGGGCAGGACCAGGATAGGAAGGGTTACTCTATGTGTTTTATTAAAACACCAGTTTTGGGTTGGATTAACCCTTTAACCCCTTTAACCCCTTAAGGACACATGACATGTGTGACATGTCATGATTCCCTTTTATTCCAGAAGTTTGGTCCTTAAGGGGTTAAAGGACCACTATAGTGCCCGGAAAACATACTCGTTTTCCTGGCACTATAGTGCCCTGAGGGTGCCCCCACCCTCAGGGTCCCACTCCCGCCGGGCTGGATGGAGAGGAAGGGGTTAAACACTTACCTTTCTCCAGCTCTGGGGTCCCTCGGTGCTGGAGACTCTCCTCTTACTTTCCCGTCATCGGCTGAATGCGCATGCGCGTGCGCATTCAGCCAGTCTCATAGCATTCTCAATGCTTTCCTATGGACGGCAGCGTCTTCTTACTGTGAAAATCACAGTGAGAAGCGCGGAAGCGCCTCTAGCGGCTATCAATGAGAGCTACTAGATGCTGGATTAACCCTAAAGTAAACATAGCAGTTTCTCTGAAACTGCTATGTTGACAGCAGAAAGGGTTAATCCTAGGTGGACCTGGCACCGAGACCTCTTAATTAAGCTGAAGTGGTCTGGGTGCCTGTAGTGGTCCTTTAAGTGATATCATTTTGTGATGTGTTCTGATTCTAAAAGTTTAGAAATTCACAGAAACTGGGGTCTGAAAAGACTTGAAGATAACAAGAAAGAAAGCACGAACATTAAGAAAAAAATAATTTCAAAAGCTTTGTTGCACTTATTTATTAGTTATATGGGTACCAGCTGAAAATGAATAGAATCGTCAGGAACATTCCACCGGTTTCCATAGTGATTGCTCCACGTTTAGAACTTTGCACCACTATTCCATTTACAACACATTTTCACGCTGTGCTATAAGGGACATATACGACGAGACCCAGATTTTCAGGATGCCTCTGAGGTCCAAACATGCTCAGTTTGTATGCATCTGGATTTCTGTGTGCTTTTCATTGTTGTGAAGGTTACCAAACATGCACGTTGCTAAGAACGCTAGCTAAGTGGAACAATGAAAGCCTCATGGATCATCATTCTGAGAGATTAGCCCATTTAGATAGATTAGGCTATGCTTTCAGGAAGAGGCACACACTTTGCTATCTCTTTAATGAGATTACAAGGAGTTACTGTTTCCTTTATTCTCCAACCAGTATCATTCGCAGTTTTCATCACATATCATGGCATTACATTGCATCGCATCTGTCTCTTAATATATGGTGAGCAACATTAGTGATATCTATGTAAACCATATGATAGTTTTGTATATATAGCAATACAATTTAATGTATTATCATTATTTGTTATGGGGATGGATGGATGGATTAGATTAGATTCTTCTGGCTGGATGGAAGTGAATGATCCAATATCTAGTGGATAATGTTCCTAGAAGATAGGAAGCTGATTTATTAGTAACGTGATTGACCAGCTACAGCTCTCCTGATTTTAGTAAGACAAGCTCCATTGCAGGAGGTCCACATGCAGTTGGCCATAACGTAAAAATCCTCTGAAATGTTTTCAATGATGTGTCTCATCTAATGCTCTATCTTTTTAATTGACCCCAATATAGTATTAATGTTATTAGAATTAAATGACATAGTGCGAGGTATTCATTCTGTACATTTATCCATCTGTCTGGCCATCTATCTATTTATCTGTCTCTCTGTCTATGTCTCAGACATGGACCTCCTTATTCCTGCCAGAAGGTGCCTATTCCTATCCCCACTATTTAGGTTCTCGATTCCTTGTTCAAACATTCCCTGTGCATTATTGCTTCCATGTCTTGGGATACAAACATGTGTATTGGAATAAAATGGACCACTGGCTGCTGCTGTCAGCTGATCTGTTAAGTCAGCAGTTTGAAGACAACAGCCAAGACAACAGCCATTGCATTAAATCACCCGTCCAATGACAACAGTTGATTAATGAGAGGAACACACATTGCCCTGGCTCTGTCTATCTGCTCTCTCCTTCTCTCTCTGTTAATCTGTGCCTGGCTTGAATGGCATAGGGGCTAATGGAGCTGCAGTTCCAGGCCCATGCATATCAAATAGTAACATTAGTTAAAATAAAAATCAAAGTAATAAATAAATAACAATTTTGACTTTATTATTACTGCTCTTGCTCTATGACGTGGCGCAGATGGGAGAGAGTATAGTAACTGAGGAGGGTGTAGGGGAGCAACACTGGTGTGGACTGGATGGCTATAGAATCGTTAACGGAAAGCTGACTGTGCTCATTGCAAATGCTCTTTCTGCTTCTATTTTTCTAACAGCTCAGCTTTCTCCTGTCAACGTGTGACAGTGTGATGTCAATGTCCACTTTCTGATACTCTCGTTACATACACTTCTCTCTCTGACCTAGGCTTCACACAGGGCACAGGTAAGTATAGGCATAAGAAGGTAAGTAGAGAAGTAAGAAGGTAAGTAGAGGCATTAGAAGGTAAGTAGAGAAGTAAGAAGGTAAGTAGAGGCATTAGAAGGTAAGAAGAGGAGTAAGAAGGTAAGAAGAGGAGTAAGGAGGGAAGGAGAGGAATAAGACGGCAAGGAGAGGAGTAAGAAGGGAAGGAGGGAAGAAGAGCAGTAAGAAGGGAAGGAGGGGAGTAAGAAGGGAAGGAGAGGAGTAAGAAGGTAAGAAGAGGAGTAAGGAGGGAAGGAGAGGAGTAAGAAGGGAAGAAGAGGAGTAAGGAGGGAAGGAGAGGAGTAAGGAGGGAAGGAGAGGAGTAAGGAGGGAAGGAGGGGAGTAAGAAGGGAAGGAGAGGAGTAAGAAGGTAAGAAGAGGAGTAAGGAGGGAAGGAGAGGAGTAAGGAGGGAAGGAGCGGAGCAAGAAGGGAAGGAGAGGAGTAAGGAGGGAAGGAGAGGAGTAAGACGTAAGGAGAGGAGTAAGAAGGGAAGGAGAGGAGTAAGAAGGGAAGGAGGGAAGAAGAGCAGTAAGAAGGGAAGAAGGGGAGTAAGGAGGGAAGAAGAGCAGTAAGAAGGGAAGAAGAGGAGTAAGGAGGGAAGGAGAGGAGTAAGAAGGGAAGGAGAGGAGTAAGAAGGGAAGGAGAGGAGTAAGAAGGGAAGGAGAGGAGTAAGAAGGGAAGGAGAGGAGTAAGAAGGGAAGGAGAGGAGTAAGAAGGGAAGGAGAGGAGTAAGAAGGTAAGAAGAGGAGTAAGGAGGGAATGAGTGGAGTAAGGAGGGAAGGAGTGGAGCAAGGAGGGAAGGAGAGGAGTAAGAAGGGAAGGAGAGGAGTATGAAGGGAAGGAGAGGAGTAACGATGGAAGGAGAGGATTGGACCGGTAAGAGAGAGGAGTTGAGAGCTGTGAGGCTTGTTAGGTGGACAGGTACACTAGGTTGGGAAATGATAGAGAGGAACTGACATAGAGTTTGTGTATTCGTCAACATGAAACCTGCAAGTGTCCCTCCAATGCCATTTCCACCAGATACAAAGCACTCAGGAGGTATGGCTGTTATAGTGCTTTCTGTAAAGAAAGATTCTGCAATTAGACCCATCATAATTATCAGCACCAGGCCCAATAGGCTCTTAATCCATCTTTGGAAGCCAATGATTTGAACAGTAATTCAAGTAAAGTATTCATTTACTAACACTTACCTGACGCCAATACATCTAATTTTGTTCCATTTATTATATGAGTCTTTTTCTGTCTGGGGGACCATGAGGACCATGAGGGAGCACTTCAAGTGGTCTGCACCAGATATTGGTGCAGACTACAATGCTCTCCCATCATACCACTAGGGAAGACTTATTACACATAATTTCAGCCACCAACAAACGCACAATACTCAATCAGCACACACAGAACAAGCAGCAACCGACATACAGCTCTCAGAGTCATCAACACACACATAGACACAACACTCACAGAACAGAGCCTAACGCTCCGGGGGTGAGGGGGCTCCAATCTGGAATCCTGCCTTCAATGATCAAAAACATATATACGTCCGTTTATATTGCCATCTACATATGATTCAATTGTCCACTTTTTTGTGTTTTCCCATTGCTTAATTTTCTTCCTGTCCTAACATGCAAGGCAGTATTTAGGTAAAGGGGAAAGAGCTGACTACAATCCAATGTGTGGTCCTACAATTACTTTGAACGTGCAAAACGAATCCTTATACTTGTGTGCAATTGTGCTGGGAAGGTTCTAATTAGCTTTTACAGCTGCTACTTGATATTGATCTCTAAAATAAACTCTAGCCGCTCAAATAGGACCAGAAACATGTATGATCCGCGGGTTCTCGGCCTAGTTCTTCATTCTATTGTAGTCCTTCTGCAGATGGCATAATCTGAATATCGATTATTTAGCCAATGTATTGAAAATCATTCATATTCAAATGTCTAGAACATTTCCAATTTAAACTGTTAATAAACTTTCAACAAGAAGTTGACATTGTATTTTTCCTCAAATCAGTCAGATTTTAAACCAATCAGGTTGTTTTCATAATAGAAACAAGATGTGTCTTCTTAGAGAAGCGTGCACTGTTCTGTTATCTGTTTCTGTAAAACAATCCTGGTTAACACTTGTCACGCTAGCTATTGTGGACTACAATTCCCATGATGCTTAGTCAGTTGAAGAACTTGTGAAAAACGTTGATCTCCTAAGATGGCTGCCTTCTCTCTTAGCCATCATTGCGCAGCTGGCTTTTCCTTATCGTGGTGTCTCTTTCTGTATCCCTTGACCTCGGCTATTCCTGACTACTCTTTGGTACGTTAGTCCGGCCATTCTAAGGTCCGGTAAACGTTACCTATCAGTCCTCTGTGTTACACAATTCTACGTGCTGGATCATACTGTAATCCTGACAGATTGAGGGTAAATTAGCTTAGTGGCGAAATTGAAACTTTGAGCAAGCTCTACCTTGTTTAAATTTTGGAGAACTTATGGTTGTAACGAAAATATACCCCAACACGCAGGATTCAACTCAACAGAAGACAACACAGAGGGGAGATACGTCTACCGGACCTTAGAATGGCCAGACTCGACGTATATGAGAGGAGTACAGAGTCAGGAGCGATCCGAGGTCAAGGGCACAAAGAGACAGCGTAAACTAAGACTAGCCGGGGTCTGGTACACAGTAAACAGCAAGCCGGCAAACAGAACAGATAAGGATAAAGAGATAACGTAGTCAGAAACAAAGCCAAGGTCAAGTACAAAGGAACACAACTGAACACAACAAGCACTAAAGGGAACTGAAACAGAACCCACGATAGGGCAAGGAACTAAGGGAAAAAGGTGAGTATATATACCTTAACATCTATTTTGATTGGCCCCTGTCATATCCATGCCCCCAAAAGGAGTGTGGCATGACAGGGACCAATGGGAGGCATTTGCCAATTTAGGCTCCCACTGTCCCTTTAAGAGCGCGCCCGATACCCGCGGCGCGCTCTTAGAGTCAGGGGGGACACGTGACCGCTTCTCGCGGTCACTGCCCGCCTTCCTGTCACAGACGGCGGATAAGCCGCGCACGGCTCGTGCAGCAGCAGGACCGCGCGCGGCTTGAACAGAGGACCCCAGCCGGCCCCTGGAAAGGGTAAGTACCGCTACAGTGGTATGCTGAATGTTTCAATACATAGAAAATGGAAACAGATCTACAGGGTTATTTACTAAAGTATTAATTGCCAAGAATTCAAAGTCAATTTCAAAATTATGGGGAAAATTGCCAATCCTGTTTTCGACTTAAATTTTAAATTCACTTTGAAATCCTGGCAATTCTCATTTCAGTGAATAACCCTGACCGTGTTTAACCCCTTAAGGACCAAATTTCTGGAATAAAAGGGAATCATGACATGTCACACATGTCATGTGTCCTTAAGGGGTTAAGAACATACTAGATATTTCAGTCAGAGCTGTATTTGCTGTGAAGCAAACAAGGCATTTGCCTAGGGCGGCACTTTCAGGGGGGCGGCGAGTGCCCTGGAAAATGCAGATTTTGCCTCATCTTGGGGTGGCCAACTGACCTTAAGGCCCCCCCAATGTGTTCCAATAATCATTGTGTAGGCGGGCGGCGAGGGAGCGTAGTCCTCTGAGGTCTTCTTGCTCCCTCGCGCTCCGTTTTATGTTGCCGGGAGCCAGAATATGACATCACTCCGGCCCCGGCGGTGCGTGACGTGAGGGAGCAGAAAAGGAAGAGCTCAGTTCCATTGAGGCCTTTATAGCACACCTGCCCGTCCGCCCAGCCGGCAGCCCCAGCCAGAAGGAGCCTGCCAGCAGCCCCAGCCAGCCCAGCAAGGAGCCCCTCGACAGCCCTACCAAAAGGAGCCTGCCAGAACAGCAGCCCAAGCAAGGAAACAGCCCAGCAGCAGTCAGGGACAGGATCCACTCCAGCTCTCCCAAAGGTAGGGAGGCTGGGTGGGTTTAAATAATAATTATACAAAAAATAATTGATGAGTGTATGAGAAAATATGTTTGTGTGTGTGTGTCTGTGTGTGTGTGTGTGTCAGTCAGTGAGTGTGTTGCTGTCAGTGAGTGTGTCTGTCAGAGAGTGTGTGTGTGTGTATCTGTCAGTGAGTGAGTGTGTGTGTGTGTGTTTGTCAGTGTGTGTCTGTCAGAGAGTGTGTGTAGCTGTGAGTTTGTGTCTGAGTGAGTGAGTAAATGTGGGTGTCTGTCAGAGTGTGTCAAATCAGTGAGGATGTGTATTTCAGTGTATGTGTGTCTGAGAGTGTGTGCCTGTCAGTGAGTATGTCAGTGTGTATCTGTTAATGAAAGTGTGGGTTGTTTAAACAGTGTGTGCCAATGACTATATGTGTGTGCCAATGACTGTGTATGTGTCAGTGAGTGTATGTCAGTGCATGTGTCAATGAGGGCGTGCGTCTGTCAGTCAAAAAAGTGGCTTTGATATGAAGTGGTGGGGCAAATTTAGAGTGCCCGAATTTAGTCATGCCTAGGGCAGCACAAATTCAAAATACACCACTGATTTCAGTACCACATCACAAATGATTTTTGTGATTTATATTTCACTTTTTGTATATTTTAAGAGTGCTCTGGCACAGTTAAATAATCATTATACGTTAATCCTAGGGCACTCATTCATTCATTTTATTCTATGTGAATCCGAGCAGACACATTAATTGGGTTTGAGAGTGTGTTACACGCGCCTCTGTCTTCTAATCAGCCAAAGTAGAACGATTTTAAACATGCAAGGATACTGACCCTTGGAAAGGAGAGGAACCTAGTAAATTATCCATTGCTCTTTATAAACTCAACATACAGAAAATAGAGAAAATTTATGCCAAACTTACCGTAATTTTCTTTTCCTGGCTATTTCTCATGGCAGCATCACTTATGGGTAGCTCCTCCCTTAGCAGTCACAGGACAGGAATTAATTAGATTAATTAATTAATTAGACTGATAGGTATAAAGAGTCCCTCCTCCCCTTACACCACAGTCCAATTATAAAGCTGAAAATAAAAATGGGCGGGAACCCTGATGCTGCCATGAGAAATAGCCAGGAAAAGAAAATTACGGTAAGTTTGGCATAAATTTTCTCTATTCCTGGCTAATCATGGCAGCATCACTTATGGGTAATACCCAAGCTCACAAAATTAGGGTGGGAAATAAAAGTATGATAAAACACACAGAACAAATCAATATGCTATGACTGAATTTAATATCAACGGGACAAAGAAACCGTAGACAAGACACTCTTCCCAAATGAGGTGGAAGGAGCATCCACATCAAGTTTGTAGTGTTTCATGAACGTCATCGGGGAAGACCAGGTGGCTGCCTTGCAAATATCATCGTATGGAACCTCTGCCCAATGAGCCCAGGAAGTTGACAATGCTCTGGTTGAATGAGCCTTGATCTTCAGCGGAGGAGAGCGATCTTTATTGAGATAAGCCTTTCTGATTACAAGAGCAATCCAACGCTTTAATGTAGATAGAGAGGCTGCCTCACCTCTCCTGGCTCCTGAAGGCAAAACGAAAAGCTGGTGAGTTTTTCTGTAAGGAGCAGAACGTTCAAGGTACACAGACAGGCAGTCCATAACATCCAAACGATGCCACTTGATCTCCTCTGGTGAAGAAGGATTGGGATAGAAGGATGGCAGGACCACTTCTTGAGATAGATGGAAACGAGAGACCACTTTAGGCAGAAATGCTGGATTAGGTTTCAGGCACACCCTATTGTGGTAGAATTGGAGACAAGAAGGCAAGGTGGAGAAGGCCTTGATCTCTGAAATTCTCCTAGCGGAAGTAATTGCTACTAAGAACAATGTTTTGTAAGTTAGGAGGACAGCATCCAAATTCTCAGGAGGAACGAATAGATCCTCAGACAGGTAGTCAAGAACAAGCGGAAGGTCCCAAGGAGGGGTAGTGGATCTCGAGGGCGGTCTCAACTTGAAAGCTGCCTTGAGGAATCTGGAGATCAATGGGTCTGATGACCAAGAGGTGTTGCACAAAGCTGACAGGGCCGAAGACTGAACTTTAAGAGTGCTGATGCTAAGACCCTTATCCAGACCTTCCTGCAGGAACTCCAAGATGTCAGTGTTGCGAGGGCGTATGAAGTCAACTTGCTTGGCTGAAGCCCATTCCTGAAACACATCCCAGATTCTATGGTAGCATGAAGACGTAGAAGCCTTCCTTGAGTGTAAGAGAGTATTGACCACTGCTTCTGAAAGGCCTAATTGTTGAAGTCTTTCTTTTTCAAGACCCACACCCCCAATTTGAGGCGTTCCGGATGAGGATGGGATATTGGACCCTGTGTTAGCAGATCCTTCAATATAGGCAGGGGCCGAGGCTGTTCCTGGCTCAGCGTTGACAGTAGGGGAAACCACGGCCTTCGAGGCCAAATCGGGATTACGGCAATAACGTTTTTTCCTTCTGCCCAAACTTTTCTCAGGAATCTGGGTATCATGGGTAGGGGAGGGAACGCATACCCCAGATCGAACGACCAAGGAAGAGATAGAGCATCCTGGCCCAGTGCCTGACTCTCTGAGTGGAGGGAGTAGTAATTCTCCACCTGGCGATTCCTGAACGAGGCCATCAGGTCGATCTGGGGCATGCCCCACCGACGGGTGATCCAAGCGAAAACTGACTGGTGAAGTTTCCATTCTCCCGGGAGAATTTCCGACCTGCTGAGAAAATCCGCCGCTACGTTCTCCGAGCCTGGAAGATAGATAGCCTTCAGTCCCTGGAGATAGGTCATGGCCATCACCATTAGAGGAGCCAGCTCTTTTAAGAGCTGCTTGCTCCTTGTGCCTCCCTGGTTGTTTATATAAGAGGCCACCGCTCGGTTGTCCGTCTTGATCAACACCCAGGAACTCCTGATCTCTGGAAGGAACACTTGAATGGCCTTGGACACAGCTCGCAGTTCTCTTAGGTTCGAGTGGAGCCGACTTTCTTCTCGAGTCCACCACCCCTGAGTCCATGAGGAATCGAGGTGGGCACCCCAACCAGAAGAACTGGCATCCGTCGTAATGACGGTCCACGGAGGTTCTTCTAAAGGAAAACCCTTTGCTAGGTTCTTCCCGTTCCTCCACCAGTCCAACTCTCTTCTTATTGGCAGGGGCAGAGAAATTTCCTGATCCCAATCCGGTTTTCCTCTGTCGAACTGGAGAAGAAAACAACTCTGTACTGGTCGAAACTTCCATTGGGCCCACTTCACCAAACCTATCGTAGATGTCAAAGAACCCAGGAGACTCATGACTTCCCTTGCCGAGGCCTTCTCGAGAACCTGGAGCTTCTTGACCTTGTCTTGTAGCTTCAGGACCCTCTCCGGAGTCAAAAACACATGAGCAGAAATGGTATTTATCACTGCTCCGAGGAACACGATGGTCTGAGACGGAATCAGGGAGCTTTTTTCTATGTTGAGAAGCCACCCGTGATCTTGCAGGATGTTCATTGCCATATATGTATGATGCTCCACTATTCTTTGTGAAGGCCCTATGATGAGTATGTCGTCCAGGTAATGGAATATCTCGATACCTCTCATCCTTATGACGGCAATCAGAGAGACAAGGACCTTCGAGAAAGTCCTTGGCGCTAAGCTGAGACCAAACGGAAGTCCTCGGAATTGGAAATGTCTTCCTAAGGCCCAGAATCGAAGGAACTGCATGTGGTTGCTGTTTACAGGGATTTGGTAGTAGGCGTCTTTTAAGTCTATGGAGGTCATCCAATCTCCTGGTTTTACGCACTTTAGGATAGTCTGTAAGGATTCCATTTTGAAAGTCCTTACGTCCAGAAAGGCGTTCACTCCTTTTAGGTTCAGGATGAGACGCCACTTTCCCTGGGGCTTTGGGGCCAGAAACACAGTGGAATACATCCCCTGGAATCTTTCGTGAGAAGGGACTTCCTCCAACACCTTCTGTCCCAACAGAGTGGAAATGCAAGTCCTCATGGCCCTTCGTTTGACACCTTCTGACACTTTTGATTTTCTGAAATGGGCAGCACGTGGACGAGAGGAAAATTCTATCCTGTAGCCTTCTTTTATGATTGAGGTGACCCACTCGTCTGTGACATTTGCGGCCCACACCGGGTAAAAGAACTGCAGTCTTCCACCCACCGTACCCGGATGGGCCCGAGGACCTTCAGAAGGTTTTCCCGGAGGTCCTGGCACCTCTACCTCTGGAAGCCTTATTGGAAGAGGAGTGAGAGAAGGACTTCCACGAAGAGTTCCTGGAATACTCCCTTCCGGGCTTGTAGCTTCTACTGTCCCGAAAGGACCGATCCTTAAAACGCCTGGTTTTCCAGGAGGAGGAAAAACCCTTTCTGCTGACTTGTGGAAGAAACGCTTTTTTCCCATCAGCCGCTTTCTGAATGGCATCCTCCAGGATCTTACCAAACAGGAGGTCCCCTTGGAACGGTAGACCACACAAGGACGCCTTGGAGGCATAGTCCGCCCCCCAGGAATGAAGCCACAAAGCCCTTCTGGAGGCCACCGATAGGGCCATACCTTTGGCAATCATGCGAGTGATGTCCAGGGAGGCTTCAGAGCAAAATTCAGTGGCAAGGCTCAAATCCTTGAGACTTCCCAGGAGATGTTCTCTACGGACACCTTGGTCAATATCTTCCTCCAAATTAGCGAGCCAAACTCGCAAGGCCCTGGAGAGAGTGGTCAGCGCCACTGCCGGATGAAGGGCGGAGCCTAGCGCCAGATAGGCTTTAATCAGGTCACCATCCATACGCTTTTCCATAGGTTCTCTTAAGTATGCCATGGAGTCTATAGGAAGCGTGGTCTTTTTAGCCATATGGATCACTGCGGCATCAATCTTGGGAACCGAATTCCAAAGGCAGCAGTCCACGGCAGAATAAGGATAAGTCCTAGTGAATTTGTTTTTCAAGGTGGACTTCCTCTCCGGCTTATTCCACTCCTGAAGGATCATGTCCTTTATAGAGGAATGCACAGGGAACGTCGGTCTATTAGGTTTCAGATCCTCAAAAAACCTGTCAGCCTCTTTCAATTCAGACTTTTCTTCCGTGAGGCTAAGAGTGTCTCTGAGGAGGTTAATAAGCCGATCCACAGATTTAGAGTCCAGAGACCTGGAGACATAGTCCGCCTCCTCCTCCCCCTCATCAGAGACCTCCCACAGGTCCGGATCCTCCTCAGAGCTGGAAGACTGAGGTTCCGCTCTGCGTCTCTTAGGAGGGCCACCACATCCCGTGGTAGACTTAAAACCCTCAGCAATTGCACGGGAAATCCAGAGCTTAAGATCATCCTGCGGTGAAGTCTTACTGGGGACATTAGCCGCTTCCGACAAGCATTCCCTGCAGAGGTTCCTTCCAGGCGGAGCAGGTGATGAGCAATTAACGCATTTATTGGACTTTTCCCTTGATTTCCTCGCTGGGGAATCCAGATGCTTGCTGGGGCTGAAATAAAGCCATATATGACATATATTACAGGCTTAGTTAGGCACTCTGTTTAACAACCCCCCCAATAGAAAAAATTGAATGGCTCACCTATGTTTTCTAGAGAGGGATCTTGCAGAGGCAGAGGGGGAATCCATACTACAAGGAAGAACCAAGGGAAATTCAACACACAATCCTAATCAAAAGGTCAGAGCAGACTGACCAGCAAGAGAAATTAAAAACAACCTCAAACAAGAATAATCAGGAATCCTACCTTATAATGACACAAAGACCTCCAGGCAGCCAAGAAACAGCAAAGGGCGAACTGCAGGGGAGTCAGGAACGAGATCTCCGAACAGCTGATGCAGCGCACGATCAGACAGGCAGGACCTGCCTGTTTAAATAGAGCCGGGAAAAACCATCCGGTCCGCGCATGCGCAGACCGCTGGAACGCACGCTGTGCGTTCCAAACGCTCGCGGCCAATGAAAATCACTTCCGGGTTCGCCGGATCCGGCCGCGAGCACCAGCCTGATGCTGGAAAACAAACCGAGTCCCAGCCTGCGATGCCCGAACCCCCAGGAAGCCACAGGCAGTCGGGGAATAGCCCCATGGGCCAGAAGGCATAGCCAACAATCCAAGAGACCCCACATGAAACCGGACAAGCAACAGGTAGGAGCACTCCAGGCCCCATAGTATGGATCCCAAGAACTGCCAGAATTAGGTGCAGGGGGGGGATATTTTGGACCCCAATTAAGAGGGGCAAGCTGATAACAAGGGGAATTTTTAAGGAAGACCAACCCCATCAGGCAAATAGAAATCCAGTGTCTCCCTCAGAACACCTAAATCCCACGCAGCGGTTCAGTACTTACACAGAACCTGACCCAGTTAGTCCTGCCCATGCAGGCTGTTTACTGGGTCCTTCAAATGAAGAGAGGCTGAACTTCATTTGGAACGAACCCACGACAAACGCAGGAAGGTGGCCATAAAAGAAAAGGTTAAAAGTCCTGTAGAACTTGCTAAGGACAGGAAAAAAGACTGTGGTGTAAGGGGAGGAGGGACTCTTTATACCTATCAGTCTAATTAATTAATTAATCTAATTAATTCCTGTCCTGTGACTGCTAAGGGAGGAGCTACCCATAAGTGATGCTGCCATGATTAGCCAGGAAATGCCATTTTTTTTATTACTCAAATTTGTTTGCTTTTACAAAACGTTTGACAACAAATAGTCACAATAAGTTACATACAACATGAATTCCAGTCAAGATTATTGACTAAACTGTAAAGTGTTAAGAAAATCATAGTAAATTTTAAATCTGAAATTAACTCTGAATCCCCAACAATTCACAGTTTACAGGGATATTTTCTAAAGAGAGAATTCAAATTAAATTTCAAACTTAAGGCCAGAGCAGCCAACCTGACAGCATAGAGAATTTAGAGAATCTTTTGAGTTTGGCTATTTTGGCCTTACATTTTAAATTCTCTCTGATTTCAGACATTAGTAAATAACCTGTTATAGAATAACGTGTCGCATGTTATGCCGCCGGTGTTCTCTGTATGCACCAACCATTTCACAGATATTGGCATTCAGTTGTAACCATGACGTGAATCAGTTTTTGCTGCTTCGGGGCTGCTGTGTCCTTATAATGTGCACAGCGGAGCATTTTATATCACAAAAAAATCTGTTTGTCAGCTTGCAGTGTCCACGTCATTATTACGGTAATCTTTTTTTTTTCCCAACGCATAATTCCTGAGTAATTTCTTTGTACAATGTCCTTGATAAGGTGCTATACAAATAAATATTGTAAAACAGATTCAAAAAATATAACTTTGACATAGCGCCACTGTCTTGGCCTTTTCCATTTCGCTCAGAACTTTTTTTAAATAGGAAATATACATTTCACAATTGTTGCTGTTTCCTGTTGCAGAGGAAAAGCTGACTGCAAATTGTATTATCTGTCTGTGTTCTGACTTTTCTGCAGCAGCAGATGCCTTGGGGTCACAGGTCACTGTCATTCCCCTCAAACATCTGTCTGCTTTTGTAGGATCTCGCGGTCCGAGTGGTTTTTACAGATCAGCTGCCTTTTACTCTGACACCTCTCTCTCTCTGACATAGCGTTATTTGTAATTACATAGCACCAACGTATTCAGAAACGCTGTACAGAGAAGTGAACACCAACAAAATAAAGACGAACAAACGGGAGCAAACAGAAACAAGAGACAATGCATTATTGATGTGGCCTATTTTTGGCTTTTCAGACTGTTCCCCCAGGCTGGGATTTTCTATTCATCCTGCAGTTTAATCTGATTACAGGTGGTGTAGATATCCCTCTCAGATTGGGAAGTTTTGTTAATAGTTAGGTGTTGTGATTTTTCTTTTGTCTCCTTAAGAACACAAGTGTTGTAGACAATTAGTGAGACACGAAAGGTAAAACAGTGTATTACTTTTGTGGATACTGCCCCAATCTGAGCAAAACATTATCTATAACGGTTATTCAGTAAAGTGTGAATTCTTAGAAAATGTAAATTTTAGGACAAAAAAAAGACGATTTTAAAAAAAAAAACACGTTGTTTTAGTTTCTATTTTGGCCAAAAATTTCGAATTAACTTCGAATTCCCAATAATTCCCACTTGAAAGCAGATCTCGTCATTCATTCTTTGTTTGAAAAATGTTTTTTAAAAAAAAAAAAAAAAAAACTTATTAAATGAACACTAACATTACACTTTTATTTATTTGTTCATTGTTTTCAAAAATAGTTTTTAATTATCTTTTTAATACTTTCAGTAGAATATTGCAAGAAATGTCTTGTTTACCCGTACACAGAGAGGCGATTCAATCTAGCAACGGTAATAGCAAATATAGTAGTTAGGTTTAAACAGTTATTATAAAGTGTGCTTACGACTTGTGTGGGAACCAATTTAACATAGAAACATAGAATGTGACGGCAGATAAGAACCATTCGGCCCATCTAGTCTGCCCAGTTTTCTAAATACTTTTATTAGTCCCTGGCCTTATCTTATAGTTAGGATAGCCTTATGCCTATCCCACGCATGCTTAAACTCCTTTACTGTGTTAACCTCTACCACTTCAGCTGGAAGGCTATTCCATGCATCCACTACCCTCTCAGTAAAGTAATACTTCCTGATATTATTTTTAACCCCTTAAGGACCAAACTTCTGGAATAAAAGGGGATCATGACATGTCACACATGTCATGTGTCCTTAAGGGGTTAAACCTTTGCCCCTCTAATTAAGACTATGTCCTCTTGTTGTGGTAGTTTTTCTTCTTTAAATATAGTCTCCTCCTTTACTGTGTTGATTCCCTTTATGTATTTAAATGTTTCTATCATATCCCCCCTGTCTCGTCTTTCCTCCCAGCTATACATGTTAAGATCCTTTAACCTTTCTTGGTAAGTTTTATCCTGCAATCCATAAACCAGTTTAGTAGCCCAATTTGATTCATCTATCACTTTAGCGGGTTGGTCTTGCGTTGGTTGCCATCTGGTTTCCAATTTTTTTATGTGTATGGCCAAAATTCCGCCAGTCGAGTGCGAGGGACATCGCAAATGTTTGTTAATGAAGTTGAAGAATATGAGCTTTACTGGGTTCAGTCCAGCTTTCCACTGAATTCAGCACTGCGGTGTGGAATATTCCAAGGATGGCAACGTCCATTGTGGGACAGTAATAGTCCTCTTAAATGGACACTTTAGACTCCAGTTTGCTGAGGGGCTTTAGGTGTTAACTGCATTTCTTCATTGTCTTATTCCATAAAATTACTGATTTGAAGATAAATTTCTACTTTATGAATGAATTTATGAACATCCACCATGCAGTCAAGATTACAGCCAGGAGGACTACCTGATTCACGCCACGTGATCATTTAAAGGGAATCTGTACTGACTGATCTGCCTGAATTTTGAGTGATCAGCAGATTGTCCAAATTCCATAACAAATTCCATAATAGCCATGTGACCAAATCAGGAACCAACTGAAATGGATAATGGATGGGCCAGTTCAATTTGTTTGATTTAGTGTTCCACCAGATGCGCCATTAAAAAAAAAACATGATTGATGGTTAGAGGATAGCCACTAAACCAAATAAAATACACCAGGTTTTAGTCGGAGTGAATGCTCAAGATTCGCAACAAAATGCTCAAAAGTAAAGGAATGTTCAATAACCCCGAATGTTGCTCGAATGTGAACGGGAATAATTTGTGACCAGAATTTGCTTCAGTAAATATAGAATTTATATTTTTATATATTTACATATCATGTACATATTTGGAAGTACACTGGCGCATTTCCGTGTACTGGTGGTTCATCCAAGTCATTTTCCCAAATAGTTTGCCTGGACGATATTTGGTTCAAACCAAATCGCAACATCGACAAAATTTGGTTGGACCGAATACATTTTTTTAATATTTTTCTGATGAAATAATTTGACAGAACCAACTTTTCCAACTGTGCACAAGTCTACAAAGTACTATCTGTATCAAAGATTGAACGATTATTTGTGGTTTGGTAAAATAAGTATATTCCCTAATGTCCTTGTCCAACGCCTTTCCAGTAGTGTGCTTGTCTATTTCTACTCCCTCAGTCCCAGCAGTGTGGCCACCACTAACGCTTCTACCTGTCCCCCAGATGCAACTCTTCCATAGAAATTAATTTCAGGTATATGACCCAACTGAGTCAACCTCTTCTACAATGAACACTTTTACTTTTAACAGCACATTCCCTTCTCCGTAGGTCTCCGAGTAAGGACCCGGACCTGACTTATTAGTTCTTTCCAACCTAACTCTTTTCTTCACATTGAATGCATAGTGACTGCAGATCATTGCTTCTAGATTCTACCTTCATCATACTCCCTGTGTAAGGTATACTGATTGGTAAGCAGTACGCCTTATATTGGCACAATCCTGGATAAATATAAGTTATAACACACAATGTGTTGTGGCACTCCAGGGTATCGAAGAGGAGATCTGTGTCCTCCCTGGTACTCTGTGGTGGAAGCCTGCTAGCTCCAAAATGTAGCAATTGTAGAAATTCTACAGGTTCACCATGATAAGCACACAATTGTAGACTTTATAGCGAGACTGAAGCCATTCAGAAGCCTTTGTGGTGACACGTTCTAACATTATTTGCCTTATTTTCATCTGGGCACCCGATTTATTGCAGTTTCTCCCCACAACCTTTTGTCTCAATGTACAATTCCCCTCTAGATTGTAAGCTCACGGGCAGAGTTTTCATCTCTTTTTGTTTCAGTGTGTCTAATTATTTAGCCCCTGTTTCTATAATTTCCAATGTTATTGTCACATCAATTGTAAATTGTATCCCTTGCTGATCTACAGGACGTTATTCCTGAAGTCTGAGATAGAGGTTACGACAGACAGAGTTCGGACACTGCCTCCAGCATATATATCTATTTTTTTTCATGTTAAAGTTTTCCTGTTGGTTTTTGGATTCTGCCATTAGGATTTATGTTGCAAGAATTCGGTTTTTAGTGAATACTAATGCAAGTGTTTAAACAGTTATTTCACTCGGTTTGAACATTCTGAGGGTGGCAGTCTCTGGAGACATCAATGTTAATTCATTTAGCTATCCGTCTATGGGTTTATGTAACTTGAACAGAGCAAGCTCTCCGTTATTTGCTCAAAATCTCTGCGGAGGAGAAACGTTGAGAGGGACAGATGGAGGAAGTGAGAATGAAGGAGGGGCCGACAGCTTATGCCCAAAATCCACTTACAGGGTTAGTGATAAAGTGAATAGTCGGGAATACAGAGCACATTAAAAGTGAATTTGGTATTTTTGGCCAATACTGCCAAACTAGAAAAATGTTCAGTCTGCTGTGTGTTCAGTTCTACGTTAGGCTCAGATGTCAAATTCTCTTTAAATCCTGGACAAATTCACACTTTGGCGAACACACCGTGTATGTAGAAAGAATGGAGGTGTTCACTGATTAATAACAGAAAGGTTTAATAAACTAAACAAGAAATATTAGAGAATGTAAAAGGAAATAAAAATTGTAGGCCGATACAAATTAATTAAATGAAATTCTGCAACTCCTTTACAAGGAAGGACAAATCGATATTTTCTCTTAGGAGTAACTTTAGAATGATAAACGATACTGCCAACTATGAACCTGTGGATTGAACACGTACGGCAGTCAGGACATTACCAACTGAGCTATTTCATAATCTGCTTCTTTCATACTGAAATAATATCACAACTCTGTGTAGTGGTTATGGTACTTGGACCCTATGAGCACCAACCAGCTCGTTTTTGTTTGTTTGTTTTTTTTAAACCGCTTTAAAAAAAAAAAACACACCGTCTGCGCCACACACAACCTTCCCTATCTCCAACCACACTGGTAATGCAATATATATTTCACCATCGCCAGAATCAATTCCGTCCAGTCCAGATGGCGCTGTTTGGATGAAGGCGCTGGGGTGGGTTAGCTCGGTCGGAGTTCTTAGCCTGTCATTATGTTTCGAGTATCCTTTTGAATTGCCTCACAGAATGGTGAATATCCTCACTATTTACAAATTGGGCAGCCCATTAAAACTTGCTGGGATAGGTCAGTGGCTACGGTCCCTCTCTCTATGTGTCTCGGGGGGCTCCTTCTAATTATGAAATGGAAGGGGAAAGTAGTTTGTTTTTTTTTAAATGTGAGAGAGGGAAATGACAATGAATGATGAGCTCAAACCACATTCTGAACCTCAGTTTTAAAATAAGTTTTTTTTGTTTTTTTTAATTAAATACGTTTTAAAATATAGTATAGAGTGGGGGTGGGAATCTAATGAAGGGGAAATATGTAATTTCTAAATTTAGAAAACTATAGAAGATTGGAAAACATTTTTTTATAAGGAAATAAAAATATACTATGTTTCCTAAATGGGTGACAAATAAAAATAATTTATCTTTTGCCAAAGGGCAAAAGGTTGATTTTTTTTTTTTGTATTACAACAAATTAACAAATTAAAGACAGAAAGTAAAAATGAATTTGGGGGTAGGGAGTCTAATTATAATAGAGATACGCTTTTGAAGATCTACATTGGGTTAAACCTTCCCATCTTCTTAATCAATCAATGGATTGATCAGTCTGAGTGCCAAAGATAACCCCTCCACCCCTAGACCAGCAGAATCATTAATAATTGATCAGAGCTAATGGCTGGTAATTGAGAGTAGGGAAGAGGATGGTGGAGAGGTGGATGTATTAATAATTTAAGACAGACAGAACGAACTGATTTTACAGACCTCAAAACACTGCACACAGACTTAGGGTTGGGGGGCGACTGGAAAGAAAAAAAATCAAAAAAACAAACATTGGACCACTTAGCTATAAACCATCTTGATTAGTAATGTCCTCATCACGAGATGTTTAATAGGTTAGCATGTCCACCTTGAAAATCCTCAGTACAGACATAGTATTATCGACAGCCACTACCTAGACAGATTTTAAATAAACATTTTCGGGTTTTGTTTTATATTTTAATTAGAGCTTATTGCAGGGTGGACAAACACTTTCAGTAAACACGTATTCTGATATCGGACATACGTCCACAGATACGTTATTTTTACTTTGCTGTCTGGCCTTCCGAAATGTTTTGTGATCACCAGAACAGCAAGCGTTAAACAAGAATTATTTATGAAAAGGCATTATGGACCAGCTGGGCCAATACAAATTACTTTGGGTGTTTATGTAAATGCGTATTATTTTATATAGCGCCAACATATTCTGCAATGCCGTACAATGGGGATAAAACAATAACAAGATGGCAAACAAGTTAAAGGAACAGTTTGGACACCATAACAACTTAATTTCAATGAAGTTGTTATGGTGCAGGAGAAACAGGGCACTGGCTTACCTTTAAGGGTTTAACAGTTCATGAATGGTTTAACCCGAAAGTCTCAGGCAGCATCGGGTATGGGCACCATTGATTGGCATTTTCAAGCCATTTTTATGAAAGTGTCAGCTGACTGCTCTAAGCCAATCAGTGGTGCCATTGTCCAATGCTGCCCGAACCTTCCATTATAATGAATTTCAGAAAGCAGGAGGATTGGGGGAGGGGGAGGGGGGGCAAGCATAATGGAGGTGGAGCACAGATTTTGGAAAGCCAGTAGCAGTGTCCTCCTGGCACCATAACAACTTAATTTCAGTGAAGTTGTTATGGTGCCTTGGTTGTTTCTTTGAAGGGACACTCCAAGTACCATAACAACTTCATTGGAATGAAATATGTCATGGCGTAAATAGGTTCCTGGGTGCCGTCTTACCTCAAGGTCTTAAACCCCAAAGTGTTGAAACGCTCTGCTCCCAAACATCAGCCGCAGTCTACGGCTTGAATGAAGTCATTTTGTGAAACAATTTTTTTTCATTATTTTGTTGAAATAATACCCAGTTTAGTTCCATGAGCTTTCTGCTCCTCTCTTCCAAACTGCAGTTTATCTTGTTGCTCCAGTAAGACTGCTGTCCATGGCTCAGGTATCCCTAAGTGGGATTCGAGCAGTTGTTCTTCAGTAGAAAGCTTACCAAAGAACTACAATTCCCAGAAACCCTAGCAAGATAGCACTGGTGACAGTGCAGTAAGGTTGTTCTATATACCCCCTCTAGGGGTAGACCGCCCCCCCCTTAGTATACTACTAATGGATTACACTCGTCCTTACTATAGAAAGGTAAGGGTGCGTTATGATTGGCTGAGACACTTCCTGGATTGGTAAAATCTCACTGCATACGCTGTAAAGCCTGGAGATGTACACTAAATTCAGGAACTTCAAATGTTAGCATTTGTTTTATTAATTAATGTATTGTTGTTGCATGCATTTTAATGTGTTATCTACATAATTATACCATAATTTTGTACCTCTAACTAAAAATATTGTGTGACCATTGTACGAGTATTTTCTCTCAGTTTCAATAAAAAGAAAATATAAAAAGTTGTGCAATAGAACACCAGTTTATTAAAAAAAAAAAAAAAAATTGGCACAAATGTAATAAATATTAAAAAAGAATCGCTTATCTACACCACAAAAAAATGGACTTTACTGTCAAACTGATACATTTCTCCCAATTTCCCAGAGTCTTTATCATCAGTTACTATTCAGCGCTTCGTCTGACAGTTCTTCACCTAGGATAGTTTGGCTAGAGGTAATTGATGTTGGTGTCTGTAAAGTGCTAAAAAAAAACTACATTTGGGTTGCCTGGATTCATACAGAACTAGTAGTAGGTACATTTACTGATACAGTTTCTGAAAAACGGTTATGTTTACATTGCAGGGTTAATCCAGCCTCTAGTGGCGGTCTTCCTGACCGCCACTAGAGGCGCTTTTGTGATGCTGAATGCGAAAATTGCATCCAGCGAGCAGAAAGTCCATAGGAAAGCATTGAGAAATGCTTTCCTATGGGCTTTTTTAATGTGCGGGTGGCTCTGGCCGCGCATGCGCATTCTGCTCCACTCGGGAGCTGATGTCGGAGTGGGAGGAGAGGTCACCAGCGCCAAGGGCGCCCAGAGATTAATTAAATTAAGTAGCTGAAGGGGTTTTAACCCCTTCAGCCCAGCGGGAGGGGGGCCCTGAGGGTGGGGGGGAACCTAAGGGTTATATAGTGTTTTCCTGACACTATAGTGATCCTTTAACATAAACCCATGGTGATACAATGCTACCAGATGCAACGTGAGTTTCATTGCCATAAATCTGTTATATACTTAAACACGGGGCAGGGTAACTGGTGATCTCAGCCTATCACTACAGTCCACCTTGGACAGAATCGGACTTGATAACACGGAAATAAAGTTTACAAACTGATTGTATGAGTGAGCAGGGGCGGGTTGTGGGTGGCGAGGACAGCACCTCCTTTTTTTTGTCCCGCTTCCAAACAGTTTGGCAAAAAACTGGGACGGAGCCCATAGACCCACAGCACCATAACAACTACAATAAACGCCAGCGCATGCGCTGACTAGAGTGCCCACTTAGTGCAAATGTATTTATTGATGGCAGGACTTACGCCAGTAATGAAATATTTATATAATTCCTACCAGAGTTTGAAGCGTGGACATTAGCAATAAAAAGCAGCTGGTCAGCTCTGTGTGTACATTACGCCATTTTCAGAGATAATTACATGAACTGCAGGGTAAACATCTTGCCACATGGTTCTTCGAGGTGACTGCTGACGGGGGGAACCTTGCAATTCTTATATTTATGGAGGTGGAAGCTGCCTGAACAAACAGTGTGTATTATGAAACACAAGGCTGAGCCGAGAGATGTGATAAAGGCAGCGGGTTATATGAAGAGAGGATAATAAAGGCAGACAGCATAGTAAAATAAAGAGAGCAGGCAGAGAGGAGGGGAGGGCCAGTGAGCCAGGTCTTTAAGAATGTCCTTGGCCACTAAGAACTCTGGGAGTCCTTCGTACGCCGTGTCCCCCCTCCTCTCCCTCCCCATTTCCGTATTCATTGCATTATTAATAAGGTTAAATTATTTATGCTGATTATTCAATCTCTGCTATTTAAAGGGTCTTGGAGATGAGGAGTGGCGCTGATGGTAGCTCTGCTTGTTAAAGGGCAGCACCTTTCCAGGCTACAAACAGTTACACGAATCCTGGAACATACAAAGATCCAGCATTCGTGATGAGCATGTGATCTCCAGGGGAGATGCAGCTAAACAGAATCTAGTCCCCAGAAATGGTAACCAGTAAAGCACACATAAAGAGCCTAGCAGGTCCAGGACAAAGAGACAGCTATGGAGTGCCAAGCAGCTCCACGGTTAGGTAGGTCTATCGACAATGGCCCATCAAGGGTGCAAGACTAGGTATATGGTGCCTAGCAGCACCTTACTAAGAGGTAGGTATACAGTTCAATGGTAAGGGGTAGGTGTTAGACCTGAGCATTCCAAATTCTGTAACTCCGAAGCGCCACATACATTTATCGTGAATTTAGACGATTTATATACAAAAGACAATTGATGGTTAGGGGACAGCCACTAAATGTTGATTTTATTCACAAATCGAGTAAGAAGTGACCCCTATTAGTTACCTTTCTTTACTTACTGTATTTTTGCAGGGCACTGACTGGTCTATGTGGGCTTTTGGTTAGTTCGAATCGTTTTTATGAGTAATCCACATAAATGATAATCGTCTGAGCTAAACCACCTATTGGCCAACATTCTGACTAACCAACATATTATTTATTTTTTCATACATATTGATTTGGCCACAAGTCTAGTAGGTGTACAGTGTCTAGTAGCCCCATGGTAAGAGGTAGATATACACTGCCTTACTGCCCTATGGTAAGAGGTAGATATACACTGCTTTACTGCCCCATGGTAAGAGGTAGATATACACTGCTTTACTGCCCCATGGTAAGAGGTAGATATACACTGCTTTACTGCCCCATGGTAAGAGGTAGATATACACTGCTTTATTGCTCCATGGTAAGAGGTAGATATACACTGCCTTACTGCCCTATGGTAAGAGGTAGATATACACTGCTTTACTGCCCCATGGTAAGAGGTAGATATACACTGCCTTACTGCCCCATGGTAAGAGGTAGATATACACTGCTTTACTGCCCCATGCTAAGAGGTAGATATACACTGCTTTACAGCCCCATGGTAAGAGGTAGATATACACTGCTTTACTGCCCCATGGTAAGAGGTAGATATACACTGCTTTACAGCCCCATGGTAAGAGGTAGATATACACTGCTTTACTGCCCCATGGTAAGAGGTAGATATACACTGCTTTATTGCTCCATGGTAAGAGGTAGATATACACTGCCTTACTGCCCTATGGTAAGAGGTAGATATACACTGCTTTACTGCCCCATGGTAAGAGGTAGATATACACTGCTTTATTGCTCCATGGTAAGAGGTAGATATACACTGCCTTACTGCCCTATGGTAAGAGGTAGATATACACTGCTTTACTGCCCTATGGTAAGAGGTAGATATACACTGCTTTACTGCCCCATGGTAAGAGGTAGATATACACTGCCTTACTGCCCCATGGTAAGAGGTAGATATACACTGCTTTACTGCCCCATGCTAAGAGGTAGATATACACTGCTTTACAGCCCCATGGTAAGAGGTAGATATACACTGCTTTACTGCCCCATGGTAAGAGGTAGATATACACTGCTTTACAGCCCCATGGTAAGAGGTAGATATACACTGCTTTACAGCCCCATGGTAAGAGGTAGATATACACTGCTTTACAGCCCCATGGTAAGAGGTAGATATACACTGCTTTACTGCCCCATGGTAAGAGGTAGATATACACTGCTTTACTGCCCCACGGTAAGAGGTAGATATAAACTGCTTTACTGCCCCACGGTAAGAGGTAGATATACACTGCCTTACTGCCCCACGGTAAGAGGTAGATATACACTGCTTTACAGCCCCATGGTAAGAGGTAGATATACACTGCTTTACTGCCCCATGGCAAGAGAAGGATATACACTGTTTTACAGCCCCATGGTTAGAAGTAGATATACACTGCATTACTGCCCCATGGTAAGAGGTAGATATACACTGCCTTACTGCCCCATGGTAAGAGGTAGATATACACTGCTTTACAGCCCCATGGTAAGAGAAGGATATACACTGTTTTACAGCCCCATGGTAAGAAGTAGATATACACTGCATTACTGCCTGTCAGGGTACCTGTGGTCTCTACCTCCGAAAGAGGTAGAGACTTAGCTGTTCCTCCATCCAGACGGTCTGATGGCTCCCTTCCCCGCGGTCTATCCGGTCATGCTAGGCCGGCCGCGAGGGAGTGACTGCCTTTTACAGCATCTAGGCAGGAAGTAGTCATCAGGACACTCCCCCGGAACAACCTGTCAGTCAATGGCTGCAGGACCAATCAGGACGCCTTGGGGGCGTGGTTACTGCTCTGAACAGGGTATTTAACAGAGCTTCTTTCATTAGCTCATTGCCCTGTCGTGGTTCTAGCTTGTTCTAGTCACTCAGTGCTTGTGTCTTCTATTATCCCTTTTGGTTTTGACCCGGCTTGTTTACCTTACTCTGCTTATCTCTGTTACCCTTGATTCGGCTTGTCTCTCGCTTACCTGTCTTCTGTTACCCTCGACCTCGGCTTGTCTTTGACCATTCTATACTGTACTACTTACGTTAGTCCGGCCATTCTAAGGTCCGGTATACGTATCTGGCTACTGTTGGTACTCTGCGTGTTGGATCCCTGTCCCGATCCTGACATTACGACAGGGCCAATGGATCCTGCAAGTACAAACAGTCAGCTGGCTGCTCCTGATCCTAGGTTTGAAGCCATGGATCACAGAATGGATCAGATGGCGCTTGCGCTACAGGCTCTATTAGCTTGTGCCAATAAACCACCAGAGGAGATACGTAATACCCCTGTTTCTCCTGTCGGTTCAGGTCTAGAGGTAGCCACAGTGGGTGCTTCTTCTCACATTACCCCCCCAGTACGCTATGGTGGGGCTCCTGAGAAGTGTCGTGGTTTTTTAAACCAAATTAGTATCCACTTTGAATTGCAACCTCGCTCTTATCCTACAGATAGGGCAAAAGTAGGATTTATTATCACCCTACTCATTGAGAAAGCTCTGAGATGGGCCAACCCACTATGGGAGAACGATAATCCATTAGTTTATAACTATAACGCATTTGTAGCTGCTTTTAGAAGAACATTTGACCCTCCAGGTAGAAAGGTTAATGCAGCCAGATTACTGTTGCGCCTGAGACAGGAGAACCGAACACTGGTGGATTATGCACTAGAGTTCAGGTCTCTGGCGGCAGAAATCAAGTGGAATGAGCAGGCGTATATGGATGTATTTTTGAATGGCCTATCTGAGGTAATCCTTGATGAGGTTGCTACCAGAGAACTCCCTGAGAATTTAGAGGATTTAATTTCGTTCATCTCTCGTATAGATGAACGTCTAAGAGAGAGACAGAACACTCGAGAGGGGAACCAGAGACCTTCTTTTAGGTTAGCTCCCGCTGTTCCAAGTCCTGACTCCACGATATCTTTGCTTACTGAACCTATGCAGAAAGGGTATACCCGCCTCTCTGAGGAGGAAAGACAGCACAGGAGAAGAGAGGGTTTGTGTATGTATTGTGGAGCCAAGGGTCATTTACTCTCGAACTGTTCTAACCGCCCGGGAAACGCTCGCACCTAAGTCTCTCTAGAGGACAGGCCTTGGGTGTTTCTATTTTGTCCTCTACTCCTGATTATAAAGATCACAGGCTTCTACTACCAGTTTCCTTAACTTGGGGGAAGGAAGTAGTAAGGGCTATGGCATTGATAGATTCCGGTGCTGCTGAGAATTTTATCGACCAAGCCTTTGCTAGTAAGAACAATTTCCCATCCCAGCTAAGGGAGACACCTTTGGCCGTTGAGGCCATAGATGGTAGACCACTACTAGACCCTGTTATCTTTCGTGAGACCATACCCATTAATTTAAATGTGGGTATCCTACACGTGGAGAATTTATCTCTTCTGCTCATTTCGTCTCCTTCCGTTCCCATAGTTCTGGGGTACCCATGGTTGAAAAAACATAACCCTATTATCGATTGGGAGTTAGGAGAGATACTCTCGTGGGGCCAGGGCTGCCAGGATCGGTGTTTGTGCAAGGTTTCTCCATTAGCTAATATTAACATACCGGAGAATCCTACTCAGTCCACAGAAAGACAAATACCAGACCTTTACCTAGACTTAAGGGCAGTGTTTGACAAGAAGAATGCCGATTCTTTGCCTCCACACAGGTCATTTGACTGTAAGATTAAGCTTCTACCCGGCACTATGCCTCCGAGGGGCCATGTATATCCTTTGTCTGTTCAGGAAAACTCGGTTCTAGAGGAGTATATTCGGGAGAATTTAGAAAAGGGATTCATCAGGAGGTCTTCTTCTCCGGCCGGGGCTGGGTTCTTTTTCATTAAGAAGAAGGATGGCACGCTGAGACCTTGTATCGATTACCGAGGCTTGAATAAAATAACTGTCAGAAATGCCTATCCTATCCCACTGATTACCGAGTTATTTGATCGTCTTAAGGGCTCCAAAATCTTCACCAAGTTAGATCTCAGAGGGGCTTACAATTTGGTGAGAATCCAGCAAGGTCACGAGTGGATGACGGCATTCAATACCCGGTATGGCCATTACGAATACACTGTTATGCCATTTGGACTATGCAATGCTCCTGCAGTATTTCAAGATTTGATTAATGAGGTACTTAGGGAGTTTCAGCATGATTGTGTTATTGTTTACCTGGACGACATACTAATACACTCTAAGGAGATTGGGACTCACCATAGACAGGTCAGAAAGGTATTACACAAGCTGCTGCAACATGGTCTATATTGCAAATTGGAGAAGTGCAGTTTTGATCAGTCTCAGGTAGACTTTCTTGGATACGTGATTTCTGGGGAGGGTTTTAAAATGGATCCTGTAAAACTTCAATCTATTTTAGACTGGCCCTTGCCCAAAGGACTCAAGGCTATCCAAAGGTTTATTGGTTTTTCCAACTACTATAGGCGCTTCATTAAAGGATACTCCTCTATCATTGCGCCTATTACCAATATGACCAAACAAGGGGCTGATACTAAGTTCTGGTCTAAGGAAGCTCTGGGTGCTTTCAAGACTCTCAAGGAACTTTTTGCCTCGGCTCCCATTCTAGTCCATCCTGATACGACTCTGCCTTTCTTGCTCGAGGTCGATGCCTCTAAAACAGCAGTTGGGGCTGTTCTGTCTCAAAGGTTAGGGGTGGATAAACCGTTACACCCTTGTGGTTTCTTCTCTAAGAAATTTTCTGGGCCTGAGAGCAGATATGACATCGGGGAAAGGGAACTGTTAGCAGTCATTAAAGCCTTAAAGGAGTGGAGACATTTGTTGGAGGGGACCCTACACCCTATTACGATTTTGACGGACCACAAAAACTTGTCCTATATTGGGGAGGCTAAGCGCTTATCCTCTAGACAAGCTCGTTGGTCCTTATTCCTGACTCACTTCAATTATGTACTGACTTACAGACCTGGTTCTAAAAACTCTAAAGCCGATGCATTATCTCGCCAATATGAACCTTCTACTGTACCTGAACCAGTTCTTTCTTCTATAGTTCCGAAATGCAATATCATTGCTAATACGAATCTCAGGATTCATTCTCCATTACTGGCCGAGATCATTAAGTTGCAACATCTAGCACCTAAACAGACTCCTGCGGGCCGTTATTTCGTTCCTCCTGCTCTTCAACTGGAACTTTTACAGTGTTTACATAATAGCAAGATGGCGGGACATCCTGGTATCCGCAAAACTTACGCGTTGATCTCTAAAGACTTCTGGTGGCCTGCTTTACGGAGGGACATTGAGGAGTTCATCGCTGCATGTGAAGTTTGTACTAAAACCAAACAACCCCATACGCTTCCATGTGGATTCCTGCAACCCTTGGAGGTTCCAGAAAAACCATGGTCCTGTTTGGCCATGGACTTTATTGTCGATCTACCTATCTCTAAAAGACAGACTGTTATCCTCACCGTGGTTGACAGGTTTACTAAGATGGCACACTTCATTCCCCTGCCTAAACTCCCGTCTTCTCCCGAATTGGCAGAGATATTCGCTAAGGAGATTTTTCGCCTACATGGGATACCCTCTCAAATTGTATCGGACAGAGGCTCCCAATTTGTTTCCCGCTTTTGGAGGTCCTTCTGCTCTCAACTTGGTATTAAATTAAACTTTTCTTCTGCCTATCATCCTCAGTCTAACGGAGCTGCTGAACGTACCAACCAGAAAATTGAACAATATTTACGATGCTTTGTTTCTGAACACCAGGATGATTGGGTCGGTTTGATTCCTTGGGCGGAGTTTGCACACAACAATCTCGTTTGCGATTCTACTCATTCAAGCCCCTTCTTCATGAATTATGGTTTTCATCCGTCTATTCTTCCTTCGGATTCCCCTTCCCAGGGGGTGCCGTCGGTTGATGTTCATGTTGCCAATTTGAGGAAGTTGTGGGATCAAACTCGACAAATCCTTGTGCACAACTCTATGTTGGTCAAGAAACACGCTGATAAACGTAGAAGGGCGGCTCCGGTCTTTGTTCCAGGTGATAGGGTATGGCTGAGCACGAGGAACATCCGTTTAAAAGTGCCCTCCATGAAGTTCGCTCCTCGTTATATTGGACCCTACAGGGTGCTGACCCGTATCAATCCAGTTGCGTATCGTTTAGCTCTTCCTAATACCTTACGCATCCCGAACTCGTTTCACGTTTCATTGCTGAAACCACTCATATGTAACAGATTTTCCTCCACAATAGCCCCTCCTCGCCCCGTTCAGGTGGAGGGTCAGGAGGAGTATGAGGTTAACTCTATTATTGATTCTCGAATCTCCCGGGGGAGAGTACAATATCTGGTTGATTGGAAGGGATATGGTCCTGAGGAGAGGAGTTGGGTACCTCAGGAGGATGTTCATGCTCCCCGTCTCCGCAGGGCGTATCACTCTCGCTTCCCATCTCGTCCCGGTTCATTCCGCCCGGTGGGCGTATCTGAGAGGGGGGGTACTGTCAGGGTACCTGTGGTCTCTACCTCCGAAAGAGGTAGAGACTTAGCTGTTCCTCCATCCAGACGGTCTGATGGCTCCCTTCCCCGCGGTCTATCCGGTCATGCTAGGCCGGCCGCGAGGGAGTGACTGCCTTTTACAGCATCTAGGCAGGAAGTAGTCATCAGGACACTCCCCCGGAACAACCTGTCAGTCAATGGCTGCAGGACCAATCAGGACGCCTTGGGGGCGTGGTTACTGCTCTGAACAGGGTATTTAACAGAGCTTCTTTCATTAGCTCATTGCCCTGTCGTGGTTCTAGCTTGTTCTAGTCACTCAGTGCTTGTGTCTTCTATTATCCCTTTTGGTTTTGACCCGGCTTGTTTACCTTACTCTGCTTATCTCTGTTACCCTTGATTCGGCTTGTCTCTCGCTTACCTGTCTTCTGTTACCCTCGACCTCGGCTTGTCTTTGACCATTCTATACTGTACTACTTACGTTAGTCCGGCCATTCTAAGGTCCGGTATACGTATCTGGCTACTGTTGGTACTCTGCGTGTTGGATCCCTGTCCCGATCCTGACACTGCCCCATGGTAAGAAGTAGATATACACTGCATTACTGCCCCATGGTAAGAGGTAGATATACACTGCCTTACTGCCCCATGGTAAGAGATAGATATACACTGCTTTACTGCCCCATGGTAAGAAGTAGATATACACTGCTTTACTGCCCCATGGTAAGAGATAGATATACACTGCCTTACTGCCCCATGGTAAGAGGTAGATACACACTGCTTTACTGCCCCATGGTAAGAGGTAGATATACACTGCTTTACTGCCCCATGGTAAGAAGTAGATATACACTGCTTTACTGCCCCATGGTAAGAGATAGATATACACTGCCTTACTGCCCCATGGTAAGAGGTAGATATACACTGCTTTACTGCCCCATGGTAAGAGGTAGATATACACTGCCTTACTGCCCCATGGTAAGAGGTAGATATACACTGCTTTACTGCCCCATGGTAAGAGATAGATATACACTGCTTTACTGCCCCATGGCAAGAGATAGATATACACTGCTTTACAGCCCCATGGTAAGAAGTAGATATACACTGCATTACTGCCCCATGGTAAGAGGTAGATATACACTGCTTTACTGCCCCATGGTAAGAGGTAGGTATACACTGCTTTACTGCCCCATGGTAAGAAGTAGATATACACTGCTTTACTGCCCCATGGTAAAAGGTAGATATACACTGCTTTACTGCCCCATGGTAAGAGGTAGATATACACTGCTTTACTGCCCCATGGTAAGAGATAGATATACACAGCTTTACTGCCCCATGGTAAGAGGTAGGTATACACTGCTTTACAGCCCCATGGTAAGAAGTAGATATACACTGCCTTACTGCCCCATGGTAAGAGGTAGATATACACTGCTTTACTGCCCTATGGTAAGAGATAGATATACACAGCTTTACTGCCCCATGGTAAGAGGTAGGTATACACTGCTTTACAGCCCCATGGTAAGAAGTAGATATACACTGCCTTACTGCCCCATGGTAAGAGGTAGATATACACTGCTTTACTGCCCCATGGTAAGAGGTAGATATACACTGCTTTACTGCCCCATGGTAAGAGGTAGATATACACTGCCTTACTGCCCCATGGTAAGAGGTAGATATACACTGCTTTACAGCCCCATGGTAAGAGATAGATATACACTGCTTTACTGCCCTATGGCAAGAGATAGATATACACTGCTTTACAGCCCCATGGTAAGAAGTAGATATACACTGCATTACTGCCCCATGGTAAGAGGTAGATATACACTGCTTTACTGCCCCATGGTAAGAAGTAGATATACACTGCTTTACTGCCCCATGGTAAGAGGTAGATATACACTGCTTTACTGCCCCATGGTAAGAGGTAGATATACACTGCTTTACTGCCCCATGGTAAGAGATAGATATACACAGCTTTACTGCCCCATGGTAAGAGGTAGGTATACACTGCTTTACAGCCCCATGGTAAGAAGTAGATATACACTGCCTTACTGCCCCATGGTAAGAGGTAGATATACACTGCTTTACTGCCCTATGGTAAGAGGTAGGTATACACTGCTTTACAGCCCCATGGTAAGAAGTAGATATACACTGCCTTACTGCCCCATGGTAAGAGGTAGATATACACTGCCTTACTGCCCCATGGTAAGAGGTAGATATACACTGCTTTACTGCCCCATGGTAAGAGGTAGATATACACTGCCTTACTGCCCCATGGTAAGCGATAGATATACACTGCTTTACTGCCCCATGGTAAGAGGTAGATATACACTGCTTTACAGCCCCACGGTAAGAGGTAGATTTACTGCCCCATGGTAAGAGGTTGATATACACTGCTTTACTGCCCCATGGTAAGAGGTAGATATACACTGCTTTACAGCCCCACGGTAAGAGGTAGATATACACTGCTTTACTGCCCCATGGTAAGAGGTAGATATACACTGCTTTACAGCCCCATGGTAAGAGGTAGATATACACTGCTTTACTGCCCCATGGTAAGAGGTAGATATACACTGCTTTACTGCCCCATGGTAAGAGGTAGATATACACTGCTTTACTGCCCCATGGTAAGAGGTAGATATACACTGCTTTACTGCCCCATGGTAAGAGGTAGATATACACTGCTTTACTGCCCCATGGTAAGAGGTAGATATACACTGCTTTACTGCCCCACTGCCCCATGGTAAGAGGTAGATATACACTGCTTTACTGCCCCATGGCAAGAGATAGATATACACTGCTTTACAGCCCCATGGTAAGAAGTAGATATACACTGCATTACTGCCCCATGGTAAGAGGTAGATATACACTGCTTTACTGCCCCATGGTAAGAGGTAGGTATACACTGCTTTACTGCCCCATGGTAAAAGGTAGATATACACTGCTTTACTGCCCCATGGTAAGAGGTAGATATACACTGCTTTACTGCCCCATGGTAAGAGGTAGATATACACTGCTTTACTGCCCCATGGTAAGAGGTAGGTATACACTGCTTTACTGCCCCATGGTAAGAAGTAGATATACACTGCTTTACTGCCCCATGGTAAGAGGTAGATATACACTGCTTTACTGCCCCATGGTAAGAGATAGATATACACAGCTTTACTGCCCCATGGTAAGAGGTAGGTATACACTGCTTTACTGCCCCATGGTAAGAGATAGATATACACAGCTTTACTGCCCCATGGTAAGAGGTAGATATACACTGCTTTACTGCCCTATGGTAAGAGATAGATATACACTGCCTTACTGCCCCATGGTAAGAGGTAGATATACACTGCCTTACTGCCCCATGGTAAGAGGTAGATATACACTGCTTTACTGCCCCATGGTAAGAGGTAGATATACACTGCCTTACTGCCCCATGGTAAGCAATAGATATACACTGCTTTACTGCCCCATGGTAAGAGATAGATATACACTGCTTTACTGCCCCATGGTAAGAGGTAGATATACACTGCTTTACAGCCCCACGGTAAGAGGTAGATTTACTGCCCCATGGTAAGAGGTTGATATACACTGCTTTACTGCCCCATGGTAAGAGGTAGATATACACTGCTTTACAGCCCCACGGTAAGAGGTAGATATACACTGCTTTACTGCCCCATGGTAAGAGGTAGATTTACTGCCCCATGGTAAGAGGTAGATATACACTGCTTTACAGCCCCATGGTAAGAGGTAGATATACACTGCTTTACAGCCCCATGGTAAGAGGTAGATATACACTGCTTTACTGCCCCATGGTAAGAGGTAGATATACACTGCTTTACTGCCCCATGGTAAGAGGTAGATATACACTGCTTTACTGCCCCATGGTAAGAGGTAGATATACACTGCTTTACTGCCCCATGGTAAGAGGTAGATATACACTGCTGGTAAGGGGTAAGAATACAATACCAGGCAGCTACATGGTAAGGGGTAAGAATACAATACCAGGCAGCTCCATGGTAAGGGGTAAGAATACAATACCATGCAGAATGCAGATCCATGGTAAGGGAGCAAGTTGGCTCAATCTGTCTCACCAAGAGACCACCGGGTGAAAGGATTCTTCCAATCTACCTTTATGTAAATGGTATAATATGATGATGATATCACAATAGAGATATAATATGGGTAGGACTCCAAAGGCTCTGACGGGTTGCTGCACTCCTTCTGAGAGGCAGATGGAGCCCTGTGCCACCAGGATGAGAGGCTCATACTGTGTTACTCCCCAGGATGAGAGGCACACGCTGTTACTCCCCAGGATGAGAGGCACACACTGTGTTACTCCCCAGGATGAGAGGCACACACTGTGTTACTCCCCAGGATGAGACGCACACACTGTGTTACTCCCCAGGATGAGAGGCACACACTGTGTTACTCCCCAGGATGAGAGGCACACACTGTGTTACTCCCCAGGATGAGAGGCACACACTGTGTTACTCCCCAGGATGAGACGCACACACTGTGTTACTCCCCAGGATGAGAGGCACACACTGTGTTACTCCCCAGGATGAGAGGCACACACTGTGTTACTCCCCAGGATGAGACGCACACACTGTGTTACTCCCCAGGATGAGACGCACATACTGTGTTACTCCCCAAGATGAGAAGCACACACTGTGTTACTCCCTAGGATGAGAGGCACACACTGTGTTACTCCCCAGGATGAGAGGCACACACTGTGTTACTCCCCAGGATGAGAGGCACATACTGTGTAACTCCCCAGGATGAGAGGCACATACTGTGTTACTCCCCAGGATGAGAGGCACACACTGTGTTACTCCCCAGGATGAGAAGCACACACTGTGTTACTCCCCAGGATGAGAGGCACACGCTGTGTTACTCCCCAGGATGAGAGGCACACGCTGTGTTACTCCCCAGGATGAGAAGTACACACTGTGTTACTCCCCAGGATGAGACGCACACACTGTGTTACTCCCCAGGATGAGAAGTACACACTGTGTTACTCCCCAGGATGAGAAGCACACACTGTGTTACTCCCCAGGATGAGAGGCATACACTGTGTAACTCCCTAGGATGAGAGGCACACACTGTGTTACTCCCCAGGATAAGAGGCACATACTGTTACTCACCAGGATGAGAGGCACATACTGTGTTACTCCCCAGGATGAGACGCACATACTGTGTTACTCCCCAGGATGAGAAGCACACACTGTGTTACTCCCCAGGATGAGAGGCACACACTGTGTTACTCCCCAGGATGAGAGGCACACACTGTGTTACTCCCCAGGATGAGAGGCACACACTGTGTAACTCCCCAGGATGAGAGGCACACACTGTTACTCCCCAGGATGAGAAGCACACACTGTATTACTCCCCAGGATGAGACGCACATACTGTGTTACTCCCCAAGATGAGAAGCACACACTGTGTTACTCCCCAGGATGAGAGGCACACACTGTGTTACTCCCCAGCATGAGACGTGCATGCTGTGTTACTCCCCAGTATGAGAGGCACACATTGTGTTACTCCACAGGATGAGACGCACATGCTGGGTTACTCCCCAGGATGAGAGGCACACGCTGTGCGACTCCCCACGATGAGAGGCACACACTGTCTTACTCCCCAGGATGAGAGGCAGAAGCTTTGTTACACCCCAGAATGAAAGGCACACAATGTGTTACTCCCCAGGATGAGAGGCACAAACTATTTATCTCCCTGAGATTAGAGGCACACACTGTGTTACTCCCCATGATGAGAGGCACACACTGTGTAACTCCCCGGGATAAGAGGCACGCACTGAGTTACTCCTCAGGATGAAAGGCACGTGCTGTGCTACTTCCCAGAATGAGAGGCACACACTGTGCTACTTCCCAGGATGAGAGGCACACAATGTGCTACTCCCCAGGATGAGAGGTACACACTGTGTAACTCCCCAGGATGAGAAGCACACACTGTGTTACTCCCCAGGATGAGACGCACACACTGTGTTACTCCCCAGGATGAGAGGCACACACTGTGTAACTCCCCAGGATGAGAGGCACACACTGTTACTTCCCAGGATGAGAGGCACACACTGTGTTACTCCCCAGGATGAGAGGCACACACTGTGTAACTCCCCAGGATGAGAAGCACACACTGTGTTACTCCCAAGGATGAGAGGCACAAACTGTGTTACTCCCCAGGATGAGAGGCACACACTGTGTTACTCCCCAGGATGAGAGGCACACACTGTGTAACTCCCCATGATGAGAGGCACACACTGTTACTCCCCAGGATGAGAAGCACACACTGTGTTACTCCCCAGGATGAGAGGCACACACTGTTACTCCCCAGGATGAGAAGCACACACTGTGTTACTCCCCAGGATGAGACGCACACACTGTGTTACTCCCCAGGATGAGAGGCACACACTGTGTTACTCCCCAGGATGAGAGGCACACACTGTGTTACTCCCCAGGATGAGAAGCACACACTGTGTTACTCCCCAGGATGAGAGGCACACACTGTGTTACTCCCCAGGATGAGAGGCACACACTGTGTAACTCCCCAGGATGAGAGGCACACACTGTTACTCCCCAGGATGAGAAGCACACACTGTGTTACTCCCCAGGATGAGATGCACATACTGTGTTACTCCCTAGGATGAGAGGCACACACTGTGTTACTCCCCAGGATGAGAGGCACATACTGTGTTACTCCCCAGGATGAGAGGCACATACTGTGTTACTCCCCAGGATGAGACGCACATACTGTGTTACTCCCCAGGATGAGAAGCACACACTGTGTTACTCCCCAGGATGAGAGGCACACACTGTGTTACTCCCCAGGATGAGAGGCACACACTGTGTAACTCCCCTGGATGAGAGGCACACACTGTTACTCCCCAGGATGAGAAGCACACACTGTGTTACTCCCCAGGATGAGACACACATACTGTGTTACTCCCTAGGATGAGAGGCACACACTGTGTTACTCCCCAGGATGAGAGGCACACACTGTGTAACTCCCCAGGATGAGAGGCACACACTGTTACTCCCCAGGATGAGAAGCACACACTGTGTTACTCCCCAGGATGAGAGGCACACACTGTGTTACTCCCCAGGATGAGAGGTACACACTGTGTTACTCCCCAGGATGAGAGGCACACACTGTGTTACTCCCCAGGATGAGACGCACACACTGTGTTACTCCCCAGGATGAGAGGCACACACTGTGTTACTCCCCAGGATGAGAGGCACACACTGTGTTACTCCCCAGGATGAGAAGCACACACTGTGTTACTCCGCAGGATGAGAAGCACACACTGTGTTACTCCCCAGGATGAGAGGCACACACTGTTACTCCCCAGGATGAGAGGCACACACTGTGTAACTCCCCAGGATGAGAGGCACACACTGTTACTCCCCAGGATGAGAAGCACACACTGTGTTACTCCCCAGGATGAGACGCACATACTGTGTTACTCCCCAGGATGAGAAGCACACACTGTGTTACTCCCCAGGATGAGAAGCACACACTGTGTTACTCCCCAGGATGAGAGGCACACACTGTGTAACTCCCCAGGATGAGAGGCACACACTGTTACTCCCCAGGATGAGAAGCACACACTGTGTTACTCCCCAGGATGAGACACACATACTGTGTTACTCCCTAGGATGAGAGGCACACACTGTGTTACTCCCCAGGATGAAAGGCACATACTGTTACTCCCCAGGATGAGAGGCACATACTGTGTTACTCCCCAGGATGAGACGCACATACTGTGTTACTCCCCAGGATGAGAAGCACACACTGTGTTACTCCCCAGGATGAGAGGCACACACTGTGTAACTCCCCAGGATGAGAGGCACATACTGTGTTACTCCACAGGATGAGACGCACATACTGTGTTACTCCCCAGGATGAGAAGCACACACTGTGTTACTCCCCAAGATGAGAAGCACACACTGTGTTACTCCCCAGGATGAGAGGCACACACTGTGTTACTCCCCAGGATGAGACGCGCATGCTGTGTTACTCCCCAGGATGAGAGGCACACATTGTGTTACTCCACAGGATGAGATTCACATGCTGGGTTACTCCCCAGGATGAGAGGCACACGCTGTGCTACTCCCCAGGATGAGAGGCACACACTGTCTTACTCCCCAGGATGAGAGGCAGAAGCTTTGTTACACCCCAGAATGAAAGGCACACACTGTGTTTCTCCCCATGATGAGAGGCACACACTGTGTAACTCCCCGCAATAAGAGGCACGCACTGAGTTACTCCTCAGGATGAAAGGCACGTGCTGTGCTACTTCCCAGAATGAGAGGCACACAATGTGCTACTCCCCAGGATGAGAGGTACACACTGTGTAACTCCCCAGGATGAGAAGCACACACTGTGTTACTCCCCAGGATGAGACGCACACACTGTGTTACTCCCCAGGATGAGAGGCACACACTGTGTTACTCCCCAGGATGAGAGGCACACACTGTGTAACTCCCCAGGATGAGAGGCACACACTGTTACTTCCCAGGATGAGAGGCACACACTGTGTTACTCCCCAGGATGAGAAGCACACACTGTGTTACTCCCAAGGATGAGAGGCACAAACTGTGTTACTCCCCAGGATGAGAGGCACACACTGTGTTACTCCCCAGGATGAGAGGCACACACTGTGTTACTACCCAGTATGAGAAGCACACACTGTGTTACTCCCCAGGATGAGAGGCACACACTGTGTAACTCCCCATGATGAGAGGCACACACTGTTACTCCCCAGGATGAGAAGCACACACTGTGTTACTCCCCAGGATGAGAGGCACACACTGTGTTACTCCCCAGGATGAGAGGTACACACTGTGTTACTCCCCAGGATGAGAGGCACACACTGTGTTACTCCCCAGGATGAGACGCACACACTGTGTTACTCCCCAGGATGAGAGGCACACACTGTGTAACTCCCCAGGATGAGAAGCACACACTGTGTAACTCCCCAGGATGAGAAGCACACACTGTGTTACTCCCCAGGATGAGAGGCACACACTGTGTTACTCCCCAGGATGAGAGGCACACACTGTGTTACTCCCCAGGATGAGAAGCACACACTGTGTTACTCCCCAGGATGAGACGCACATACTGTGTTACTCCCCAGGATGAGAGGCACACACTGTGTTACTCCCCAGGATGAGAGGTACATACTGTGTTACTCCCCAGGATGAGAGGCACACACTGTGTTACTCCCCAGGATGAGAGGCACACACTGTGTAACTCCCCAGGATGAGAGGCACACACTGTTACTTCCCAGGATGAGAGGCACACACTGTGTTACTCCCCAGGATGAGAAGCACACACTGTGTTACTCCCAAGGATGAGAGGCACAAACTGTGTTACTCCCCAGGATGAGAGGCACACACTGTGTTACTCCCCAGGATGAGAGGAACACACTGTGTTACTACCCAGTATGAGAAGCACACACTGTGTTACTCCCCAGGATGAGAGGCACACACTGTGTAACTCCCCATGATGAGAGGCACACACTGTTACTCCCCAGGATGAGAAGCACACACTGTGTTACTCCCCAGGATGAGAGGCACACACTGTGTTACTCCCCAGGATGAGAGGTACACACTGTGTTACTCCCCAGGATGAGAGGCACACACTGTGTTACTCCCCAGGATGAGACGCACACACTGTGTTACTCCCCAGGATGAGAGGCACACACTGTGTAACTCCCCAGGATGAGAAGCACACACTGTGTAACTCCCCAGGATGAGAAGCACACACTGTGTTACTCCCCAGGATGAGAGGCACACACTGTGTTACTCCCCAGGATGAGAGGCACACACTGTGTTACTCCCCAGGATGAGAAGCACACACTGTGTTACTCCCCAGGATGAGACGCACATACTGTGTTACTCCCCAGGATGAGAGGCACACACTGTGTTACTCCCCAGGATGAGAGGCACATACTGTTACTCCCCAGGATGAGAGGCACATACTGTGTTACTCCCCAGGATGAGACGCACATACTGTGTTACTCCCCAGGATGAGAAGCACACACTGTGTTACTCCCCAGGATGAGAAGCACACACTGTGTTACTCCCCAGGATGAGAGGCACACACTGTGTTACTACCCAGTATGAGAAGCACACACTGTGTTACTCCCCAGGATGAGAGGCACACACTGTGTTACTCCCCAGGATGAGACGCACATACTGTGTTACTCCCCAGGATGAGACGCACATACTGTGTTACTCCCCAGGATGAGAAGCACACACTGTGTTACTCCCCAGGATGAGAGGCACACACTGTGTTACTCACCAGGATGAGAGGCACACACTGTGTAACTCCCCAGGATCAGAGGCACACACTGTATAGCTGATCCAGTATAAACACTGATGCTGTTGTTCGCTTCCATGTGATGAGCATAGGATATGAGCCAAACCTATTGTCTACCTACTAAGTTGAGTTGAGACTTCGTAACAAATCCTTGCTATATTGCGTTCATGCAGAATGATCATCAGTAACAGATCACACACAATGTGAGAAAGCAGCCACAGTGAAACGCGTCAGTGTGTAGTTTTCTCAGAGCATACTGACGTCATACTGCTTTCCAATTCAACATCTGAGTTTTCGGTTTATGGGACCAGGACTAGACTAGCACTGCTATGAGATACATAGCGCTTACGAAGTGGATTATGCAGCAGTATCACCGGATGCTCTCAGCCAATGAATAATATCCCAGATTATCTCGATAATCTTCGATTTATCATACCAGCTCAGATCAGCACAGGCACATAACAGGTGCAGGTAAGGGCCACACCATTATTAAATGGCTTGACTCTTTAGCAGGCCTATGGACTCCTGGTACAATAACAAGGACATCACGCTGTAGTGGTTATGGTGCTGAAAGTATCTATTTCACTTAAGCGTCTTCCAGTAATTTTTCCTTCAATACATAGTGGATGTATTGAATAACTGAGGTTATTTGCTAAAGTGTGTGCTTTCTCCTCCCTTTGCGGTAGCATACTGGGATCTAATTAGCTCAACTCATAAAATCCGTCTCCATTCCCCCCCCCCCCCCCCCCCATTATTTACTCTCTCTGATCAGACCCACAAAATGGCTGTCTCCACAATTAAGACAGATTATATCTTCAATTATTATACGTATTCCTTAAAGGGACACTTCAAGCACCATAGCCACATTGAGCTATTGTAAGCCACTGTGATTTTGCCAAAACATCTTCAGCTGGTTTGACCAAAAAAGCTCATTCATACCCAGTGTCCAAAGCTCACCTCCTCAGACATTTTGACACAACCAAATCCAAATCAACACAGGCCGTAGATGTATAAACCAGCTACGTAGATTTATTATTTTTTTTTATTTTAAATATATTAAACAGCACAAAATAAACCAGCTTCCTTTTTTTTTTTACTTGTGGCTACTTTTGAATTCCTGCCCGACCTTCTATGAGCTTAGTATGATTGTATGAGACAGATGGCATGCCTGATCATTACTTCGCACCCACTCCAAAAAAACGACCTGTGAACCGTCTTGAAACATGTCAGGCCTATATACAATGAGCACCCAGTCTGGGAGAGGAAACGATGTGCATGCAGGGATGTGCTGGAATACCGTTACAGAATAAATAACAGTGGTACCGGCCTTACATAGGTTTTGTATCCTCTATAAATGTCATAGATTTGCCCTTTCTGTGCAAAGGTCGATATAGGATCTTATGCTGCACATCTATATAATCATTATTATTATTTTTTTTTATACTCCTAAACTAAACAGTATATTACAGAGAGCACTGACTAATTGCAAGTCCTGTACTCTGCCCACTCTATGGTTTTTAATGCATTCACATGTATTTAAAATAAAGTTGTTTTTTTTTTTTAAATCTGTCTTTTCTATAGAAATAAAAAATAATCTTGTTCAATACATATTTATCCTTCATGCTAGAGTGACTTTTAAATGATTCTTCGAATTAAATAGCTAGAGAATCATGGGAGTTGTAGTTCAGCAACATCTGGAGGGTGGGAGTTTGTAGAACCCTGTGTTACAATAGTTAATTACACTGCAGTCTGGTGTAGTGTGATTTGTATATTGTCAGCTGAGAGCCTGAGAGAGAATGGGAGGTTAGAGCTCCCCCAGCTGGATAGAACATTTATTGCATATTGTCCTTTTAAATGACAACTGCCATCAAATTTATCACTTTTCTTTACATTGAAACGTAATGATTTATATATTTATTTTAAAACGAGAAAATGTCACGTTGCTATCTGGCTGAGCAGCCATGTTGGGTCAGATAATCAATATACATCATTTAAAAAAAAAAAAAATATTGTTTTTTTTTTACATTTAATGAAACTTAAATAAAAAACATTTTAAACTGAAAAGTTTCAATTTGAGGTCAGCCGTCTTTTAATACAGAACCGGACAGACCGGAACAGAAAATTCTAGAAACATAGAATGCGACGGCAGATAAGAACCATTCAGCCCATCTATTCTGACCAATTTTCTAAATACTTCTAATTAGTCCCTGGCCTTATCTTAAAGCGGCACTGTCGTGCCGAATTTACCTTTCCCCAATCGATTCCTTTTCTCTCCCTCTCTCAGGATCTGTTCTTCATTTCTTCCTGTCTGCTCTCGTTTTCTTTAAAATCATAAGACAAAGTAGGGACTATTTGTCTTATGGAGGTTTCCTACGCCTGACCAGCTATCACCAGCGGAAGAGCAAAGTGTGCTTCATTTCCACTGGTCAGAGCAATTTCCCCACAATACTCAGGGGCAGATTATTTACCAATACGAAGTAATCTTTACTTAGTATTAGTAAATTTGTCTGAAAGACCAATTTAGGGCTTTCAGCCTTTTGGTAGATGGCTCCCTGATACCGTGGGAATTAGGGCGTTATCTAAGCGGCTGCAAAATGAAGCCGCGGCAATGAATAGGATTGGAGCTTCATTCGTTCAAATGAAATTCCGATCAAAGTCCCGAATTGCGTCCCAACACAAATGGAGAAACTGTTCTCATTCCGTTACGACGCAATTTGGTAGCTTCGCCGGCGTTCTGTCTAAAATGACAGGACGTTGGGAAATGTGAAAGGAGACTTCGCGGGAACAGGGAGGAAAGGTGAGCATTGTGGGGAAATTGCTCTGACCACCGGAAATGAAGCACACTTTGTTCCTCCGCTGGTCATGCGTAGGAAACCTCCATAAGACAAATAGTCCCTACTTTGTCTTGTGATTTTAAAGAAAACTAGAGCATACTAGAAGAAATGAAGAACAGATCCTGACAGAGGGAGAGGAGAGGAATCGATTGGGGAAAGGTAAATTCGGCATGACAGTGTCGCTTTAAGTCTAGGGTAGTCATATAGATCAAGCTATGGCTGAGAAATTCGAAGCTGGTCTCGGCGAAGCTGGCCCCGCCTCCATGGCTGAGATATTCAAGATTTATGATCACAGCCAATACCATAGGAAAGCATTGGGAGGCTACTGCGCATGCTAAAAACACTGCGCCAATCAGCGTCTCTATGAGGAACATGCAGCAGGGTGTGGAGACGTAGGTGCTGCACATGGGGCAGCACTGAGATATGAAACACCTTTAGTGGTCATGCAGACGGTGGGAAGGCAGGCTGTAATGTGCCAGCTGTATCAGAGTGGAAAGTCTCTCATAACAGGGACTCACAAGAGTCATAAGGCATGGGAGAGTCCCTGTTATGAGAGACTTTCACATCTGATACAGCTATCTATACTGCCGCTAACATTACCTGTTTTTCTCCTATCGTAAACTAATTCTATCTACTATGATATACAGGGTCAAGAGTTATTCGTTAGAGTCTGTATAGACGATATCAGCACCTGCTTTGTACGGCACTGCCGCTCACATTACCCTTGACCATTCTCCAGACGCTATCCCATACGGTTCATTTTAAGACCGTCTCACTTCAGAGATTTCAATTACCGTACAGCCATCTGCGACTGTTGCTTTTCTCTGAATCCAGTTGCTGTTACAACGTTACAGTTCGTTATTAGCGCATTAGTAATTGTCAGATTGGTTATTTTTTTTTCTACCAACCAGACTTTGTGAATAAATACAATTCCTATATTTATGTTTTGTTTGTTCACTTTATGTACATATATTAAAAGTTACGTTTTATTTATTCGTTTCTCTTTAGTGACTTACTTACGCCCTATTACTTTTGTTAGTCCCTGTATAGAGGGACATTCCACTCTTTAGGACACTCTGTGTCTTTATGCTAACTCCTCCCCTGCCCCCCTTCCATGATGTTCACCCCCAACAACACGCCTGATTATTTGCAAACTATAGTGCAGTGTTCTAGCTCAGGTGGTAATAACGTTTGAACATCCAGCTATTAAATGTAACTTCCATGATTCTCCTCTAGCTGTGAGCTTATCTATGAACTTTCTCCTTGTCTGAGTTATATAAAAAAAAAAAAAATAATAAAAAAAAAAAAAAAGACACTCTGGCAAAGGGCCCAGTCAAATAATCAAATAATAAACTAATAAACTAAATCCCCCACACAGCAGAAATCCAAGGTCTCAGGCACAGAGTCTCTGGGACAAAACAGCAAAGTTCATAGACATGCCTACTATTATGATAGAAGGTGAGTGTTTAACATATGATAGTCTAGTAAGAAATCAAAAAATGTTTTAAAAAGATGAGAGCAGTGCATATTCATTTAACGTAAAAAATAAAGAAAGAAAGAAGAAAAAAAAAAACTTTGCGGGTAGATTGAGGTTTGGATTATATTTTGGGTCTCATCTACACCGTGTTATGAAATGTGTTCGTTATATTGAAACATTGTGAGGTTGCTGGAATGTATATACATTTTTCATCAGCCCTGAGAGCAGTCACACATGATCATGAAAGCGCAATATACATGCAAAACACACACACACACACACACACAAAATAACGGTGTAAAAATGAAAGGAGGACACATGATGCTGTTTTGAGTAACCTGCAATGTAGGTCATTTATGGATAATAAGAATAATTGCATATTATAGTTCTCTTCTTGTATTACTGATTCAATACACTTTTGTCAAAACGGTTTTCCAATGAATAAAGTTGGAATTCATGTTCAAAATGTACAAATTAAATACTGCATTAAAAAAAATAAAAACCCCTTGAATTGTAAAACGGGATCATATAGGGTGACCGGAAATTTAAAATAGCAGTGGTCAGATCACTTTCCACAAGGAATGGCTAAAATCTACACAATTTCAACCTCCAGGGCACACTGTTTGCCATTAGAAAGAATGAATTCCTTAAAACAGGAAGTTCCACTATAAATAAATAATGATAAAATACGGACACTCTTAGGAAGGCAAGGGAGGAAAAGGTCTTATGTACTGGCTGTTAACGTCTACAGCTATGAACTGCACGTCTCATTTTTGTCAAGCAAAGCATCTCAGTTTCACATGACCTGGAGAAATACCCGTTAGTCGCCACAGTAATTTCAGTAAAGTCATCTTAGCATATGGTGCCCAGGTGCTCACCAACTAAGGTTCTCAGTCCCATGTGTTCACAGTGGTGTGGTAGTGAAATAATCCACTCCTTTACCCACACTGGTCTCCGTAGTAGTCGTATCACTTCAATGCAGTCAGGCGATAACTCCGTATAACAAAATTTATTATGGGCATTACGCACTCCACATTCCATGTATCCTCTATGTTGTCCTGCCCTCTGGGTGGCTCTTTAGTTTGTGAAACTTTACGCTGTCTTGCTTCTCAAAGAGTTTACCACAATGTTCACAGGAGAAACTGTACTGAACCTCAGCCTGGTGTTTCTTCATATGCCAATTAAGAGATGCCCGCTGCCTGCATTGGAAGCCGCAAACCTCGCACCTCCAGGACGAAATAAAAGTCACGTAAATCTTTAGGCAAAGCACATAATATTGTCTGAAAATCATTATCTAATATTATTGGACTGCCATCAGTGCTTATTAAAGAAGACAAAGGCAAAGCTATGGACATCTCTGATTGGAAGCTTGGATGCTTGATACACACACACGCTGATTTACACATACACTAAGCTAAAGGAATACAGCACTGCTGGCGTTTTCGAACATTCGTCAAGCAGCTCAGGCAGACATCACAGTGCTGCACATTTACAATATACACAGCAGATAATGCACTGCCCCCTATAGACCAAAAGCAGAAGTAAGTACAGTCTCGATCAGACTTGAACACACTGTGAACCATGCTTTTACCATCATGGGCTTCCATCCCCTTAACATATAATGGGCCACCATTTTCTCCCGCTCACCTGTCAAGGTCCCCAATCTTCCACCCAAAGTATCATGAGCTCCAATCTCGTCCCTGTAACATGTCATTGTCTCAATTTCCCCTCCCTACCTTTCCCTCAAAATGTTATAAGCTCCAAACCATGGGTTCAGATCCCTCGCTCTAATGTATCATGCGCCTCAATCTTTTGCTCTAATGTATCATGGGTCCCACACCCCTTCTGTAATGTATCATGGGCTCCAGTCCCTCCTACCACGAGTCATGGTCTCCAAACCACCATCCCCCTAACATATCATGGTCTCAAACCCCTCCCTGCCCCACGTATCATGAACTCCAACGTACCATGAGTTCCTATGCCCCCCGCCCCCATCCCCACCATATTAAGGGTTCCAATGCTCCCGTCTAACAAATCATGGTCTCCAATCTTCCCCTCTGGTGTATCATGGTTTTCAATCCCCCCTCAAAATTTATCATGACCTCCAATCCTCCTCCTCCCCCCCCCCTCAACATACCATGGGCTCCAATCCTCTGCTAGAACGCATTATGGGCTGCAGTCCTCTCTCCACACAGTATCAGACTTTGATCTACACATGTTCTGTAACAGTCACTAATCTTGCACTCTTTCTTTAAATTGATCTGGTCTCTCCACTTACTGTAATGGTGTCTCTCCAGTGTGTGTTCTTCTGTGGACTTCGAGATGACTTTTCCTTTTAAATGACTTACCGCAGGTTTCACAGATAAATTCACGAACACCTAGTTACACACAAAAGTAACAAGTTATAAGAGCAGATATTTTTCTTTCTTCTAACACTCTTACAGGGCGAGTCTAAGCTCCACTACAAGAGCGACAACACTGCACCAACTCTCAGAACTGCAGAAATGTGTAAAATTCACACAGTGATAATGGTATAAAGCTCAAAAGTTGACTTCACACAATGCAGCGGATTCACCTTAGTTGCTGCTGCTGGGCAAGGTAAATATCAATGTATTCTCTTTCTCTCTCTCCAATAGAGCAATGGAATCCTCAATCTCTCCCCACGAACATAACAAAAATGCAAACAGCAACGGAATAAATATAACGGTACCAGCCTCTTCAGTGAAATCAACAATAACCGTTAACCACATCTTAAATCATTAAAAAGTAAACACATTACGGGCAATTGACATGTTTTTCTGTAATCTATGCTAATGTATTGCCTTACTAGGACTACGCTTGTTATCCTACACAAAAAAAAAAAAATGTGCAGCACTTCTTGACCTTATCTGTATACCACTAACTGTATAACTTCTGTCATAAGTCATAAAGTCAATGAGAAAGCTTGTAACCTAACACTGCACGCAAAAATAAAGATTTACAAAAAAAAAAAAAAAGTAAACACATTATCAGCTAGGCACCAACACTGTGTGGTCCTGTCCTCCCTATAGGAGCCACAGAGCTTTGCATCTCATATAAAAAAAAGTTATATTTTACCAAGATCAAATAAAGTTGCCCAGCCACCTTGAATAAATGGGAACTCACTGAACTAGAGACCAGTGCCAGTTTAAGAAAGGAAGGTAAACACTGACTTTTTGTCTATTTTTAATGCCTTATGAGTGAATAAATCTTATGGATTTTGGTACCTTTACATTTATTCCAAGATTTGGTTGATGTTCACATGTTAATAAGTCAGTTCCTCAGAATTAATCTGCCCAATATCAATTTGTCCATGCTGTACTTGTGTGTGTGGTCATCCCATGCATACTACAGACTTGATGTCCTCCTGATAATGCCATACCTGTATGTATGATCATGTGACGGCGGAGGTGATTAGACAGGTAGAATCGCTTTCCACAGCCAGGTTCAGGACACACCTTGGTTTTGCCTTTTCTGTGAACCAGATTCACATGATTCTGAGGAATAGATAGAGCGGAATTGCAGAGCGCTAGTCGTGTTCTCAGTGATCGTAAACATAGAACACAGCAATAAAGGCACTTAAATACTTTGTTACAGACACACACAGCTGGACAGTGCAAGAGAAAAGAGATACACCGGAGAAGGGATGTGAGACATGCAGATTGGTAGTTGTGAAATACAGATAGAGTAGAGAAGTGAGTGAATCAAAGACAGGTCAATGCCTTTAGAAGTGGTTAAAAAACAATGCTTCACCTCTTTAATGCCGAAACGATACAACGGCTCACTGTAAACATGCAATGAGATGGAGGGAGAGGCAGACAGCTCAGTGTTGCAAAATAAGAAATTAACAACAATAACAACTCACAACTGACTATTGACAAGAGACACAGCGAGCAGTAAAACACAGGTAAATGTATAAACAGGAAGCAGAGTAATAATGTGCTCAGTGTGAACTCAGTAAAGGAATCACGAGTACCTGGAAACTGTTAAGTGCTGTATAGACCTGTGTGCAGCCTTCATATGGACAGTGGAACATCTCTAACACTCCATCACCATTCAGGGCCCTGCAACGTCGACTCTTCCTCCTGCAGGAACGAATGCAAAACACATAAATGGCAACAGGACAGCTGCTCTGGGCAAGAACTGCACTGCGTGCATCTTGAAACTTAGACACAGAGAGCTCTCCAAAATGATCTACGGAAATAAAAGTGTATAGTCAGAAAATGTACTGTCTTTAGATTTCAATAGATCCATGTGGCATCAAATAGCGGACACATTGTGGGTTTTTCCCAAGAGATCCATCCGTGGGATCCATTAAAGGGTCACTTCACACACCTGAAGCAGTCGAAGTTCTATGGAGTATAACTGGCTGTCCCTAGACCTAGTTGTCTTTCTATAACCTGCTCTTTGCATAAATTGTGGTGGACCTGTGAGCCACAGTTCTTACTTTCAATCTATCTGTGCATTATACTTACATGTAAAATATAGAATCTTAATACTGCGCCTTCAACATTCCTGCTTTATCTGATTTCACAAATAAAATAGTTTTCAAGGGGGCAGGGCCTGAACGTGTGTTGGGTGAGCTCCGAGCATGTTCCTCAATGTAAGCGATTTAATCCGCTCCCAACACGCCAGTCTGCACTATATGAAGACTTACCAGTCTCTGGGGCCAGCCGCGGTGCTCGCCATCAGTACATCAGGAATGGAGGAGTGAGAGCAGGGAGCGGAGGGGGCCCACCTCGGGCAACAAAAACCTTCACCAGCACGAGTTCCTGATACTACTAGCCCACCTGGGCCAACAGCCAACAGGAGTGAGACAAGTGCATCGTCCACATGTACAGAAGGCTACCCGCACCCAGCGGCCCTACAACACCTGGGTCTTCTGTTATCCCCTATGGGGAAGGACTTGGACTTTTGAGAGCCCCCAGGTCCATGATTTACTGACGCGGGCCAGGATAATGGCCTGGGGCTGGAGAGGTGCCCTAACTTGTATCCTCCAATGTGGCTACCTCCAACGACCTTCACAGGCCTACCACAGTGGGATGACACGTCAGCGAATTGGACTTCACTTCTCCACTTGAGCAATCTGCCAGTTGTTTCTGTGGGGTCCCCTCTGGCGGAGTGGTTGCCATTCTGACCCTCTAGCTTAATTTATCAAATCGTTGTTACATGCTAAACCAAGCAGTTTTCCTTAATTTTGTTTATATATTCTTAGACCATCATATTGTTTTCAGCCTGTAATAAGATGCAGCTGTGATAGTGGGGATCCAGTAGCTACTATACTATGTTTTCCATGTGCCTACTTATGCCTTGCCAACTACGTACCTAACTTTTGTTTATTAAGTGGACACATCTGTGACGAGAGCAATCTCGCCACATTGCATTGGAGAAGCCTGGCTGCCCGCCTGCTGCCTTTGGACTATGGCCCTGGGAGATTGGGCCCTTTAAAAACAGTATTCGGCCATACCAGAGTGTATGTCACTCATTCTGGCCCTTTAAATACAGTGGTGTCATTTGGTACTTGCCCTGTGTGAGCTGTGGTAACCCAGATAGCTATGCCATGGAGCCTATTCGTGTGATTAAAGACTTTGGCTCTATGGCGATTAAACTGTATTTGGTTGGTCTGAGTGCCATTCACCTAATAATGTGCACTCAGACCTGAGCTATCTGGGGATATGTGAAATGTCTGTGTGTTATGTGTAAAATGTGACTTTATGTATTTTAAAGTGTTTTATGTTGTTTTGCAACCATGTGGTTAATGGAGTCTGCCTCTAGTCCTGGATAATTGGATTACTTCTCCAATTATCTCCAGGGCAGAAGGGATGAAACCAGGATGCATTGTGGGGATGTTTTTTTGCCATGCTGCCAGGGGTTTTAAAAGATACTTTACTAACTTTTGAACCCCTGGTCTGATTCATGCCAATTTTTAATATGTTGTTCCCCTGAATGGATTGATTGTGGATATGTGAATGTGATGTATGGTTTTAGAGTTATGAAAGTTGGGTAAAAAGTATGTTTTAACTGTATGTATAATGGGATTATGTGTCACACTAAGGGGAGGGGATGTGTGGGTTGCACCCGTGATACTATTGGTTATTTTATGCCTCCCCCTGGGTGTGGCCTGTATGTGTTCATTTGTAATAAAAACCAGGCTGGGTGTGCCAGCACCTCAGACCACTGCTTGACCCTCAACACGGAGCCTTGTCTCGTTCTTGGGGGGGATTCACTGTATGCTGATAGGGACTGACTGCCAGGAGTGTAAGCCGCTTGGGAGCTTTTCCTGTTCGTCTGCTAGCAGCAATTCGTGAGGTTCCAGTTCGGGAGTTTGGAGTGCTACCTTATTCCCTTGTATGCAGTTCGGGAGTTTGATGTATTCACCTATATCCGAATTCGTGAGTTTTGGTGCTTTTACAGTAGCTGTGCCTTTTTGTGAAAAGGGGATTATCGCCTAAACGGATTTTTACCCTTTTCTGCTGAAACGGTCCGTAACAACATCCATTTAGCTTGAGTTTCATAATTATAACATTATGAAAATGTTGTTGCTTTACCAAATGCCATGCGATTACGGTTGTTGATAGTTGTATACATGCTGTTGTTGCATTATATGCGTGTTTGTCAATCCTTTGCACAATCTAAATAAAGAGTTATAAAAAAATAAAATAAAGTTTTCAAAATGGTCTGTCCCTGCAGGTTTATTTCACATAAGTGATTTTTGGCTCCCTTTGAGAACTGGATTGGTGTGTAATTTGAAATATTTGGCATTTCATAAGAATTGGAGAATGTATGTTTAATCTTCCTTCATTGCAGTCTGTTTAATTTGGAATGTCTCCTGCTTTGTTAGTAGCCTGCTAGACCTTGCAAGAACCTCCTGTGTGTGATTAACATTCAATAAGCAGGAGATGAGACTTTAAGTGAACACACTGTGCTGATTAAAAATGAAACTATTTGGGGGCGGAGCCTAACACCCAGACTGAATAGACGTGCAGACAATAAGCTCCTGGCAAATACTGCACAATATGGGGCAAAAACCCCAGATAACCGTCACAAACTACACCTGTAGGGTACTAAACTTTTATGTGCAACCGACCGGGAACCCGCAAATATATCGGGAGGCCTACTTGCGATCCTGCAGCGGAGAGACGGCCGCTCTCCTCATACCTCCTAAACCCCTCTGGACTGGCGGGGGTTATCCCAGTCTTCACGGTGTGCCTGGAGCAGTCCGCCCGCACCAAATCAGGCAGCAGCGACAAGAAGATGGTGTCCTCCATGCGGCACATCCAAGATGGAGGCCGACAGCGTACCACTCCTACAGACCCCACTCCCACGGCACAAGCCCACCAACGACACCATGCAACGCCTAGACAAAATCTTTCAACACTTCTGGGACACGCTATGGGAGTGGCAGCGGGCGGCACAGAACAACCCACAGATAACGGGTGAGCGGGGCCAGCAGCGGCGGAGGTCGGGGGATACACCCTCGGGCACAACTTTAGACCACCCACCTACCTGCAAAGTCCAGAGCCCACCCGCCAGGGGGAACACCCTGAAGCATCACCCACACCCACGGAGGCTCAGACGCCGCAAGCGGCCGTAAATCACCAGGCCCTCTGTCGCTCCCATACCGGGAGAAAACTCGGGCACAAGAAGCCACAGAGTTTGTAGCAACGAGATGCGGGCCTATGTACAAGCCTGGGGCTGGGGGGACACCGTCACCGCCACCCCCGCGGCAACCTACAAATCCTCAGCTGACAGCTGCTGCTTCCCGAAAAAGGGCATCGGCTGACAGCGACACTCCTTATCAGAACTCCCAGCACCAGAACTATGTGTAATAGTTCCTACCTGATACCCAGCGAGACCGGGACTGTTTAATCTAATTTAGGGAGTAGAACACCATCCATACACAGCTCCAAACTGGGCAGTGCGAGCTATACTGTTTTTAGCGGAAGCAAACTCCTCGCTGTAGAACTTTCACAAGCCTCTCGGACGAAGCACCCAAGCTAACCCTCATGTTTAAACCTAAGCGATATCATAGCCTGGCTACAGATCAGATTGTTTACCTTCTAGCATCTCCCCTTGCATGTTGTCTAGCCATACCACACATGATTCACCTAGCCTGTATACCTGCTAGATAGACCAGACTAGGACTATCATATATGTTAACATATGTTCATAATACTATAAAATTGTGCATATATAATCTATTACTCCAACTGTACTGCAACACCCTAAACCTGCGGATTGCCCTTGGGGTACCGCAGGTCTGTCTGTATTAATTTCATGCACAGCGACAACAAAAAAACAAACAAAAAAAAAACATTTGTTCATTTATTTTTTTAACGCATTAAAAAACAAATGTGTACAAATGTCCCTGCTGCATTAGCCAAAAAGTGACTAACAATTTCAACAATGTTCTAGATCAGTGTTTTTGGCCTAAATTTTGCCATTAGGAGCACAATTTGATACAATTCAGAGTTCGGTGATAAAGTCTCTTAGCGTATTAATATATATGGTTTTGGTGTAAACACACTTTAACAAAAGTAACACATTCCAGAGTAGGGCAAGGGGCAGCAAAAGTCCTGAAAAACACCACTGCAGTAAGCATGTAAACTCAGATCACACCTATTATATGTTGGAGATTAGAATTGGGTCAGATCAATTTCACTGCAAGTTTGGCAAAGCACACATCGAACCTCTTAAAGGGACATCACTTTGAAAGAATGGTCTCATACAAAAGCTTTAGCTAGGGATTAGACAGTTGCCTCATAGTAAGGAACGAAATACTATGCTTGAATACAAGATGGAAAACAAAGAACCAATAAAAAAGATGTTCCTTTTATTTGCATTTTTAGTACCGATAATAAAAAAGTGAGAGGGATCGTGAGAAAATATTGGCCCATTTTACTGCAAGACCCTATTTTAAAAGGAATTTTACCAGAACGACCAAGGTTCATTCACAGAGGAGTAAATTCTACGATTTTGAATAATGAAAGAGGCTTTTTATGGGTGTGGTCAGTGTTTAGCATGCAGGAAATCAGATAATAAAAGAAGGATAAAATATTATGTACATTTTTAGGAGATTTGAAAAACAATATCTGTCGATTTTAAAGGTATAGCTCTACCTATATATTTCATTTATTAGTGCTACACTCAAACTTTTTTGGGGGCAAGTTGCACCTGAGTGTAAAAGCAGCTGTTTTTCCAATTTATTGCATATATTAAAGAATTCATTGCACTTTAAAGGGCTAGTACCTATTCAAATTTTTGCTAGTTGCCTCACTCACCAGGTTAAAAAAAAAAGCAGGTAATATAATTAGTTTTTCATATTTACCCGCTTCTTCTTGCCTATGGTTTCTACAGTCACTTTAGGGTAGGGTTGGAGGGAGAGAAGGAAATGGGGCGCACTGATCTAGCCTCTGAGTGATTCATGCAGAATAGGCTCTGGGTCAGGGTTCTCTTTCCTACTGCTACACAATGATATCTGATGTCCCGTTTCTTTCATTAGTGGAATTGGGAGGCATGCTTAATAACACAATCTGACTGAGTTTATAGTAGGTTTGTAAACTTCAATTCATACTTTCCCAAGGTTTTCTTGCTTTATTTGGCTTGTGTATTTGTTTAAAAGGGTTTGCTTGCTAGTTTCAAAACAAATAGTGGTCGAAGGATGCATGTCCTTTTAAGCATTTTTTCAAACAATCTTTCAAGTTAATTTAGAATGGCCGGTTTATGTACAATAAGTGGAGATATAGTTGCACCATATGGCCACTGTGTCTAAGCCCATCAATGCTCACAAACCACCCCAAAATGTGAGTGTAGGGCCGTACTTGTGTCATTTTTGGCAACTGCATGTGGTGGGTAAATCCAATGCTTGTTCTAATAGTTACACAGTCTGATCCGGCTCCCCTATATTACCCAGTGATTGTATGATAACTGGGCCACCCATCAAGGATTGCATGGGCAATATCAGTGCTTGAATATAGCTAACCGAATAAAAAACATCTAAAGATCTTGTGGAGATTATTAACCTTTAATTGCCCAGGCTAGTGAGATACTTCCTAAACTATGCATATAGGACTACCAAATGGCTAAAGGGAAACTTACTAGCAAGCAAAATAAAGATAACCTTGGAAAACGTATTGTACACAAGTTAAGAGAGTTTTATTACAGGGACAATCTAACTGCCCAATAATATTCATTGTAATCTGTGCATTAAGTTATAGTGTGGCTGTTTGGGTCTTTGTGTTCAATATCGACGGCAAGGTTGAAGGTTTATTAGCCACCTTCTTTATACTGCCAATTCAAAAGCCAATGAATGTGCATGGCGTATACATTAATATTATCCACATCTACTTTTTAAATAAAAATTTAAAAATTAATAAAATATAGGATTCACCCTTACTCGCTCCATCTTGCACTCACTTCTCAGGCTCCTTAGGAACAGCTTGTGTTGAGTTTGTCCCGTATTCCTGGACTTCTGTGGAAAGTGGTTCAGACTGACTTTGAACAAGGTCACCGTCACATTCCCCCTGGCTTTCGGGTTCCATTCTCTGCAGACCATAAAGTGGGTCCTCCTCTGTTTAGACATAGAAATATTAAAGTTCAGCCTTTCACTCATTCTAGTTGAGTATCCAAAAATATAAAATTTCAAAATGTGCCTTTCATAAATGAAACATATACCCTTTGTAATGTAAACTGAAAGTGACAATCTGTAAGGGATCCTTCATGGACCTTAGAGTTGGACTCTCGCACAAGAGGACAGCAGTGATGAAGTGCCAGGAGCTAAAATAAAGCTCCCTGGAAAATAATAGCGGCAGCCACGAGGACAGCTTCAGGCAAGTATAACGACCTTCCACCGCACCTCGCAGTCACCACACCCTATATTTGGCAGTTACAACCCCCCATGTCGGCTTACTGTTAGTGCGCATGGCAAGGATATTCTCCAACTCTCCCATTGCTGTGCTTTCTGGGTAAATTACCTGTTACAGTATCAGCCATGTGCTGCTCCATTTCCGGGTCCATGATCTCAGTCTGAGTATAAGCGGACATTGCCTCAAGTGTTGTGCAGGTTCCCTCCTCCCCAGCACTTCCTCCTGTCACATCCAGCTGGATTCCCTCTGCTGTCAAGGCCTCGTAGCCGGGTCCAGCAATGATGATGACCTGGGAGGGACAACTCGCAGCTACAACTTGTCCTAGGGTCTCTTGGGTCACCCCTTCAAAGAGCTCCTCAGTTACTGGTCCCATGGGGACACACACCACAGTCTCAGATTCATCTGCACACTGAGCCTCATCTCCATTTAAGTTCTCACTGGAGTGAGGGTACAGCGTGTGAACGGTTTGCTCCGTTGAGGAGCAGGTATTGGAAGTGTGCTCTACTAGGGGAGAACCGGTAGAAGAATCATCTGAACTGACTCCATCGTCAAATCCTGTTAGGGGAAAGAATTCACAGATCATTGATTGGCTGCACTTGGCATGAACTCTCCGTGCATTGCAAAAGAAACACCCTACACTTCAAACAGTATCCCCATCATCCATTAGCAATTTACCATCGATCATTTGGTCTCAAAGAGAAACTGTTAGCTGTGTTTTGTGCTTTTATAGAAATAAAAGAGTTTTCATTCTATCCATTCACATCATGTATGTTCTGGCAACGCATGTAATGCTAATTAATTTAATTTAAATGCAACTGTCACCTCAACACTATTTTTAATGTAATGAACCTTTCATCAAGCATTAAAATGAAATAGATGTTTATATATCACTATTAGTATATGACAGGTTGCCTGAGCCATATACATGCACCTTGGGTCAGACAGACAATGCATGTATATGGCTGAATTATCCTATCCTATACTAAAGGTAGGGATGAAGTTTTTTCATTTATTCATTTTTATTGTTTTTAACATATACTTCATTAAAATAAAATATATATTTCCTTTCAATACTTGATGAAAGGATTATTATATTTAAAAAAAAAATAGATTTGAGGTGACAGTTTTCCTTTAATCTCCAAGGTTCCATGTGCGTGGGCACCGCAATATTGATTGGAATGCCTAATTATGCATGCGCTCGCACAATGCTGTCCAGGGAGATAAGTATGTCCAGAGCAACATGAATTGCCAACATCAAGCCCACACTGGGAATTTCTAATGAAGTAAATGTGTTTTTTTATTTTAAATTTACCTCCATTCCACAGCTCACACCAGTAAACGGTTCAATAGTGTTTAAATGGGAGAGGACATTTTCTTTTCATTATATATTTTTGTTGTAGAATATCTGGGTTATACATACAGGTATAGGCGTGTTACACTACATTTTAAGTGCATACAAAAATAAAAGGAAAAGTGTCACACAGACATAACTTGTGTGTGTGTGTATATATATATATATATATATATATATATATATATATATATATATATATCGCATACAATCACTTTATTCCTGTCCAACTCATTTTAATCTAGGGACGTCTGCACTGTGAAATTTGGACTAACTAAGAACTCTGGGTTAAATCGCTGTAGATGGGGGGGTATAAGACTCCAGAGAGAAAAATGTGTATCTTTTGATAATGAGCACCGTGGTGCGTAAGGTGGGCTACATAGAACAGAACAAAATTAGCTCAAAACGATTGTAGTTGGGGGTGGGGCTATCTCTAGCTCCAACAGATTAACAACATTTGGAGCAGTAGGTGGGTGCCTACTCAGGTGGCCGTGTCACTGCTATATGTTTCTGCTTGGGGTAAAATGGCTGGATATTATCCATGTCCGATGATTGAGTAGGAGATTCAGTGGAAGTGGTTGCTTCGAGTATTTGTATGTATGTTATCGGGTACAGGCAAGTTTAATACCTTGAGAAATCGCTCTGCTTCTGAAATCTGAAGAGGTAAATTCGCTTCTCACCATGCTGCACCGACAACTTTCGTCCCGGGCCCCAGCGGTATCTGACGCCTTTATCTCTCAGCATCTTACTGACAGGGCCGGCGCTACCATTAAAGCGAATAAGGCATTCGCCTGGGGCGCCAGCCTCTGGGAGGAAACCCTGCTATAGCCATCTGGGGATGCTGTGCTGGGTGAGCAGCTCCTTAGCCACCCCCCAGCACAGCCATTCAGCTGCTGGGCTCCCTCTGCAGTCGATTACCTGATCGGGCAGTGGGGTTTACTGCAGAGCACGGTGCTTCCTGCAGGCAGGGGAAGCCGGGATGTGACCTGTGAACCCCGGTAGAGGGAGCAGGAAGTAGCCTGTGCTCACAGTGCAGGGCTCTCCTGTTCCCCCAGGAGAAAGAAGAGCAACATCCTGGATTCTGCAGCTTGGACCTCTGCTCATCTTCACAGCACCCAGGTATGGTTAAGTGGGATTGCTTATTGTGTGCATGTTTGTTTATGAGGGAGTGTATTAAATTGTTGTGTTTATGTGTTTACATAAAGTGTGACTTATGTAAAGTGTTGTGAGTTTGTGTTTGAGTGACAATGCGTGTTAGTGAGAGTGTGCAAGTGACTCCGGGTGTGCGAGTGTGCTAGTGAGAGTGTGCAAGTGACTCCGGGTGTGCGAGTGTGCTAGTGAGAGCGAGAGTGTGCAAGTGACTCCGGGTGTGCGAGTGTGCAAGTGACTCCGGGTGTGCGAGTGTGCTAGTGAGAGCGAGAGTGTGCTAGTGAGAGCGAGAGTGTGCTAGTGAGAGCGAGAGTGTGCTAGTGAGAGCGAGAGTGTGCTAGTGAGAGCGAGAGTGTGCTAGTGAGAGCGAGAGTGTGCTAGTGAGAGCGAGAGTGTGCTAGTGAGAGCGAGAGTGTGCTAGTGAGAGCGAGAGTGTGCTAGTGAGAGCGAGAGTGTGCTAGTGAGAGCGAGAGTGTGCTAGTGAGAGCGAGAGTGTGCTAGTGAGAGCGAGAGTGTGCTAGTGAGAGCGAGAGTGTGCTAGTGAGAGCGAGAGTGTGCTAGTGAGAGCGAGAGTGTGCTAGTGAGAGCGAGAGTGTGCTAGTGAGAGCGAGAGTGTGCTAGTGAGAGCGAGAGCGTGCTAGTGAGAGCGAGAGCGTGCTAGTGAGAGCGAGAGCGTGCTAGTGAGAGCGAGAGCGTGCTAGTGAGAGCGAGAGCGTGCTAGTGAGAGCGTGCTAGTGAGAGCGAGAGCGTGCTAGTGAGAGCGAGAGCGTGCTAGTGAGAGCGAGAGCGTGCTAGTGAGAGCGTGCTAGTGAGAGCGAGAGCGTGCTAGTGAGAGCGAGAGCGTGCTAGTGAGAGCGAGAGCGTGCTAGTGAGAGCGAGAGCGTGCTAGTGAGAGCGAGAGCGTGCTAGTGAGAGCGAGAGCGTGCTAGTGAGAGCGAGAGCGTGCTAGTGAGAGCGAGAGCGTGCTAGTGAGAGCGAGAGCGTGCTAGTGAGAGCGAGAGCGTGCTAGTGAGAGCGAGAGCGTGCTAGTGAGAGCGAGAGCGTGCTAGTGAGAGCGAGAGCGTGCTAGTGAGAGCGAGAGCGTGCTAGTGAGAGCGAGAGCGTGCTAGTGAGAGCGAGAGCGTGCTAGTGAGAGCGAGAGCGTGCTAGTGAGAGCGTGCTAGTGAGAGCGAGAGCGTGCTAGTGAGAGCGAGAGCGTGCTAGTGAGAGCGAGAGCGTGCTAGTGAGAGCGAGAGCGTGCTAGTGAGAGCGTGCTAGTGAGAGCGAGAGCGTGCTAGTGAGAGCGTGCTAGTGAGAGCGAGCTAGTGAGAGTGTGTGCGTTAGTGAGAGTGAGTGTGTGCAAGTGAATGTGTGTGTGTGTTAGTGAGAGTGTGCAAGTGAATGTGTGTGTGTGTTAGTGAGAGTGTGCAAGTGAATGTGTGTGTGTGTTAGTGAGAGTGTGCAAGTGAATGTGTGTGTGTGTTAGTGAGAGTGTGAAGTGAATGTGTGTGTGTTAGTGACAGTGTGCAAGTGAATGTGTGTGTGTTAGTGACAGTGTGCAAGTGAATGTGTGTGTGTTAGTGACAGCGTGCAAGTGAATGTGTGTGTGTTAGTGACAGCGTGCAAGTGAATGTGTGTGTGTTAGTGACAGCGTGCAAGTGAATGTGTGTGTGTTAGTGACAGCGTGCAAGTGAATGTGTGTGTGTTAGTGACAGCGTGCAAGTGAATGTGTGTGTGTTAGTGACAGTGTGCAAGTGAATGTGTGTGTGTTAGTGACAGTGTGCAAGTGAATGTGTGTGTTAGTGACAGTGTGCAAGTGAATGTGTGTGTGTTAGTGACAGTGTGCAAGTGAATGTGTGTGTGTTAGTGACAGTGTGCAAGTGAATGTGTGTGTGTTAGTGACAGTGTGCAAGTGAATGTGTGTGTGTTAGTGACAGTGTGCAAGTGAATGTGTGTGTGTTAGTGACAGTGTGCAAGTGAATGTGTGTGTGTTAGTGACAGTGTGCAAGTGAATGTGTGTGTGTTAGTGACAGTGTCCCATGTGTTCCCTATTAAGGGTTAATAATGTATAAGGGTGTATATAAAAAATACCCCTTTCTGTCTCAGTAGAGATTTTTTGCCAGAGGCTCAAGGGGGTCTGCCTTGACGTTGGCAGGTGGGCTCATCCTCTCATGGCCATTGGAGGTAACTAAAAAACCTCCATTTGTTTTACAAATACATTAGGGATTAAGGAGAGAGTGCAGGTAACTTGTTTTTCTTTAGTGAGAGTGTGCAAGTGAATGTCTGTGTGTTAGTGAGAGTGTGCAAGTGAATGTGTGTGTGTTAGTGCGAGTGTGCAAGTGAATGTGTGTGTGTGTGTGTGTGTGTGCGCAAGTGAATCTGTGTGTGTGCTAGTGAGATTGTGCAAGTGAATCTGTGTGTGTGCTAGTGAGAGTGTGCAAGTGAATCTGTGTGTGTGTTAGTGAGATTGTGCAAGTGAATCTGTGTGTGTGCTAGTGAGAGTGTGCAAGTGAATCTGTGTGTGTGCTAGTGAGAGTGTGCAAGTGAATCTGTGTGTGTGTTAGTGAGAGTGTGCAAGTGAATCTGTGTGTGTGCTAGTGAGAGTGTGCAAGTGAATCTGTGTGTGTGCTAGTGAGAGTGTGCAAGTGACTCTGGGGGTGTGTGTTAGGGAGGGTGTGCAAGTGACTGGGTGTGTGTGTTAGGGAGAGTGTGCAAGTGACAATGTGTAGGTCAGTGAGAATGTGTATGCGTTAGAGTGTGTATGCCAGTGAGAGAGTGTGTGTATTAGTGAGATTGTGTAAGTGACACTGCAAAGGTAATTATTGCAATTTTTAAGAAACTTCAGTAATTACCGTTCAGGGTTAACTCCTCTAGTGGCTATGCACGGGGACGTCCAGTCACAAAAATACCACTGCGAGCGCGGCCATTGAGGAGCGAAGGCGGAACCAAGCCAGCACAAAAGACATTTGTGCTGGACCCAGGTAAGTGACAGAAGGGGTTTTAACCCCTGCTGCACCACGAGGGGGGATGCGCTTGACGGAGGGGGAAGCTATAGTGCCAGGATAACAAGTTTATTTTCCTGGCACTATAGTTTCCCTTTACTATCTACTCATTGCGCCTCTTTCCCTAAATGTCTCTTTAGTGTAATTCAGAGCTTAGCGAATAAACCTCTGAGGGAATGTAGTTGCATTCATGAGGGGCCGTCAAAATTTATTGTTGCCTAGGGCGGCAAGAATCCTTGCACCGGCCCTGCTTACTGACCATTAACAAAGAGTGCCTCCAAAGCATTGCAGATCTGGAAAGGTTGTTAAAGAAGGAAAGGTCTGAGCCTTCAAAATGGTGGGTAGGTGAGTCACGACTGCAAGCTTGTATGAGCTGTTTGCTTTGAAACAACTGGGAACTCAGCAACAAGTTCTGTGGATCCCCGGCCGGAGCTTTGGGTGACTTAGGGACCCTGTAGTAGTAGTCAAACTGTATGGCTTTAGCCTTGGAAGGTGAGAGCATAGTGCTGGGTGAGGACATTTTCAAACCTGTCACTTTTAGATAAGAACCAGTTCCTGATAAAGAACTAGCTCAAGACGTTCATGCTCACTTTTCCTACAGCTGGCTTGGTAATACCACGGAAAGTAGACTCACCTTGCTGATTCAGCTTCTTGAGTGGACACTGAAGATCCTGGAAAAAGTGATGCCCAGCCTGGCATTGCCACACTGCAGTGACATACAGGAAATGACTTGTGTCAAGCTCAGACAGACTAGGTTCATGGGAGCAGTGGCTACTGTGATCTTGATACCAGGTTACCAAGCTAATCAGGCTATTCAAACAGCCTCTTTTTCCTACAGAGCAGAGAGACACGATGCCAGGTTCAGTACTGGAAAAGTAAAGATTTTCTCGTAAAATGAGTAATGTCAATGATAAGCACATGCAGGTACTCTATATATATATATATATATATATATATATATATATATATATTTTTTTTTTTTTTATTTTTTTTTGCGGTGTCTGATATTTGCACTGGCAGTTTGTGCCTCATACGGTGTTTTGGTTTTACAATGCCAGCCAATTTTTTATCACTTTGTCTATGTGAATAACCAGCACCTATGTGGTTAAGACTTATGAAGTCAGTCAGTATTTTCCTCTGTGCCTGTCTCTAGAAATGGTTGTGTATCCTATTGTGCCCAAATGTAAAATGCCAGTATATATAGCCCACTGTACCCAGGTGTAGCTCTGCCAGTCTGCAAACCACACTGTGCCTACAAATTTTATCAGTCTGTATGTGCCTCCCTGCCAAGGCACAGAGATGTCAAGTTACAAGTTCCACTGTGCCTGTGAATTGTGTTATTAGCCTCTATGTCCCACTGTGGCCAGGTGCAGTAATGCCAGTCTGTATATCCATGGTGCCCAGGTGTAAATGCCAGTCTGTTTATCCCATTATGCCCAGGTGTAGATAAGCCAGTCTGTGTGTCCCATTGTGCAGGCAGACATACTCTTCTTCTGCTGCTCACTCTCCGGGATATCCTCAATGGGTTTCCTGTAACACACAGAGCACAGTGTGAGCCCTGCTCGCTAAGTTACAGTAAAAGAGAGATCGTGGCATGAAATCAGCCCTATCCTTTGCAGCAACACATAGTGCAAGCCATGCCCTCTGCGTTACGGTAACACACACAGAGGCTGGTGCTAGTCCATGCCCTCTCCGTTACGGTAACACACACACAGGGCAAGCCCAGCCCTCTACTTTACAGTAAGACACAGACAGAGGTGTTAGCTGGGCCCTCTCTGTTAAAGTAACAAAGGGCACGGTACCTTCTTCCTTACAGTAACACACAGAGCAGGTAGGTGGCCGTGTTACAGTAACACACAGAGCAGGTAGGTGGCCATGTTACAGTAACACAGCAGGTGGGTGGCCATGTTACAGTAACACACAGAGCAGGTGGGTGGCCATGTTACAGAGCAGGTAGGTTAGTGGTCACAGAGCAGGTAGGTGTCCCTGTTACGGTGTGCCCGGTCTCACCCATGTTACAGTAACACACACAGCAGGTAGGTGGCCATGTTACAGTAACACACAGAGAGCAGGTAGGTTAAAGAGGGTGTCCCTGTCTCACCCATGTTACAGTAACAGAGGAGGTAGGTCACAGAGCAGGTAGGTGTCCCTGTTAGAGGGTGTCAGTGACCCAGTGCCAGGTCTCCCCCATGTTACAGTGTGTCAGATTGTGCCCGGTCTCCCCTATGTTTCTCCCCCATGTTACAATGTGTCACGGTGTGCCCGGTCTCCCCCATGTTACAGTAACACAGAGAGCAGGTAGGACCCCATGTTATAGTGTGTTAGAGGGTGCCCGGTCTCCCCCATGTTACAGTAACACAGAGAGCAGGTAGGACCCCATGTTACAGTGTGTTAGAGGGTGCCCGGTCTCCCCCATCGGTGTATCAGTGTTAAAGTGTGCCCGGTTTCTCACTCAGTGCCCAGTCTCCCCCATGTTACAGTGTGTTAGAAGGTGCCCGATCTCCCCCATGTTACAGTAACACAGAGAGCAGGTAGGACCCCATGTTACAGTGTGTTAGAGTGTGCCCTGTCTCACCCATGTTTCTCCCCCATGTTACAGTGTGTTAGAGGGTGCCCGGTCTCACCCATGTTACAGTGTGTTAGAGGGTGCCCGGTCTCACCCATGTTACAGTGTGTTAGAGGGTGCCCGGTCTCACCCATGTTACAGTAACAGAGGAGGTAGGTGTCAGTGTCACGGTGTGCCCAGTCTCCACCATGTTACAGAGGGTGTCAGTGACCCAGTGCCCGGTTTCTCCCCCATGTTACAGAGGGTGTCAGTGACCCAGTACCCGGTTTCTCCCCCATGTTACAGTGTGTCAGTGTGCCCTGTCTCACCCATGTTTCTCCCCCATGTTACAGTGTGTTAGAGGGGTGCCCGGTCTCCCCCATGTCACGGTGTATCAGTGTTAAAAAGTGTGCCCGGTTTCCCACTCAGTGCCCGGTCTCCCCCACGTTACGGTGTGTCAGAGTTAGAGGGTGCTCGGTTTCTCCCCCATGTTACAGAGGGTGTCAGTGACCCAGTGCCCGGTTTCTCCCCCATGTTACAGAGGGGGTCAGTGACCCAGTGCCCAGTTTCTCCCCCGTGTCTCTCCCCCATGTCACCCAGTGCCCGGTTTCTCCCCCGTGTTACAGAGGGTGTCAGTGACCCAGTTTCTCACCCGTGTCACTCAGTGCCCGGTTTCTCCCCCGTGTTACAGAGGGTGTCAGTGTTAGAGGGTGCCCGGTTTCTCACCCATGTTACAGAGAGGGTGTCAGTGTCACGGTGTCTCAGTGTGTCACTGTGTGCCCGGTTTCTCACAGTGTGCCTGGTTTCTCCCCCATGTTACCGGGTATCAGTGTGTCACAGTGTGCCCGGTTTCTCCCCCATGTTACCGGGTGTCAGTGTGTCACAGTGTGCCCGGTTTCTCACCCATGTTACCGGGTATCAGTGTGTCACAGTGTGCCCGGTTTCTCACCCATGTTACCGGGTATCAGTGTGTCACAGTGTGCCCGGTTTCTCACCCATGTTACAGAGAGGGTGTCAGTGTCACGGTGTCTCAGTGTGTCACAGTGTGCCCGGTTTCTCACCCATGTTACCGGGTGTCAGTGTTAGAGGGGGCCCGGTTTCTCCCCCGTGTTACCGGGTGTCAGTGTTAAAGGGGGCCCGGTTTCTCCCCCGTGTTACCGGGTGTCAGTGTTAGAGGGGGCCCGGTTTCTCCCCCATGTTACCGGGTGTCAGTGTTAGAGGGGGCCCGGTTTCTCCCCCATGTTACCGGGTGTCGGTGTTAGAGGGGGCCCGGTTTCTCCCTCGTGTTACCGGGTGTCAGTGTTAGAGGGGGCCCGGTTTCTCCCCCGTGTTACCGGGTGTCAGTGTTAGAGGGGGCCCCTTTTTCTCCCCCGTGTTACCGGGTGTCAGTGTTAGAGGGGGCCCGGTTTCTCCCCGTGTTACCGGGTGTCAGTGTTAGAGGGGGCCCGGTTTCTCCCCCGTGTTACCGGGTGTCAGTGTTAGAGGGGGCCCCTTTTTCTCCCCCGTGTTACCGGGTGTCAGTGTTAGAGGGGGCCCCTTTTTCTCCCCCGTGTTACCGGGTGTCGGTGTTAGAGGTTTCTCACCCGTGTCTCTCCAGTCCCAGTAGATGTGCTGCCAGCTTGGCATCGCTCCACAGCTCCCCGTGGCCGCCCTGCTCCCTCCTCAGTACCCAGGCTCCGTGCGCCTCTCCCAGGTACACCCGCCGGCAGTCATACTTCTTCCGGGACTCCAGCCGCCGCCGAGCCCGGTCTGTGTCTGTCAGCCTCGGCCTCCCCCGGACCTTCATCTCCTCCTCCTCCTCCACCGGGGCCGCCATGACTGCCGCCAGTGACGTCACATCGCCGCAACAAGCTTTATTGACAGCGCGCAATGCGAGCACTCAGTGTCCCCCTGGGTACCACTGGCCAACCCTCTCCCTCAGGCTGTGCAGCATGGCTATTGCAGTGCCAGTGTGTGGGGCTAGTCACCATCAGGGGCGGACTGACCGGTCGGGCACTTCGGACATGGTCCGAGGGCCCGGCCGGGAGGGGGGCCCGCCATCAGGGGGCCCGGCCGCCCCTTTAAATGCTGCAGCCGCCTTAGCGCTCTCTTAAGAGCGCTTAGGCGGCTGCAGCTTCTCACCTCCCCTACCCGCAGCGTGGCCGAGCTGCTCTGCGTCCGCGGTGCCGACCGGAGTTATAGGAAGGTGCACACACACTGAGTGTGCACCTTCCTGTCAGTCCGGCCGGGTACAGGAAACAGAAACTCCTGTTCCGCGCGGAACAGGAGTTTCTGTTTCCTGTACCCGGCCGGACTGACAGGAAGGTGCACACTCAGTGTGTGTGCACCTTCCTATCAATCCGGTCGGCACCGCGGACGCAGAGCCTCTCGGCCACGCTACGGGGAGGGGGTAAAAAGAGAGAGGGAGGGAGGGAGGAGGAGGGGAGGAGGGAGGAGGGGAGGGAGGGGGGGGGAGGGAGGGAGGGGGAGGGGAGGGAGGGAGGGGGAGGGGAGGGAGGGGGGGGGAGGGAGGGAGGGGGAGGAGAGGGAGGGGGGGGGGAGGGGGGAGGGGGGGGGGGAGGGGGGAGGAGGGGGAGGAGAGGGAGGGGGGGGGGGGAGGGGGGAGGAGGGGGAGGGAGGGGGGGAGTTAAAAGAGAGAGGGGGAGGGGGGGTTAAAAGAGAGAGGGGGAGGGGGGGTTAAAAGAGAGAGGGAGGGGGGGGGTTAAAAGAGATGGCTTAAAAGAGAGAGGGAGGGGGGTTAAAAGAGGGAGGAGGGGTTAAAAGAGAGAGGGAGGGGAGGTTAAGAGAGAGAGGGGAGGTTAAAAGAGAGAGGGGGGTTAAAAGAGAGAGGGGGGTTAAAAGAGAGAGGGGGGTTAAAAGAGAGAGGGGGGTAAAAAGAGAGAGGGAGGGGGGTAAAAAGAGAGAGGGGAGTAGGGGGGGTAAAAAGAGAGAGGGAGGGGGGTAAGAAGAGAGAGGGAGGGGGTAAGAAGAGGGAGGGGGTAAGAAGAGAGAGAGGGGGTAAGAAGGGAGGGGGAGTAAGAAGAGGGGAAGGGGGAGTAAAAGAGGAAGGGGGGAGTAAAAGAGGAAGGGGGGAGTAAGAAGAGGGGGGAGGGGGTAAGAAGAGAGGGGGGAGTAAAGGGGGTAAGAAGAGGGGAGGGGGGAGTAAAAAGAGGAAGGGGGAGTAAGAAGAGGGGGGAGGGGGTAAGAAGAGGGGGGAGTAAGAAGAGGGAGGAGTAAGAAGAGGGGGAGGGGGAGTAAGAAGATGGGGAGAGTAAGAAGGGGGAGTAAGGAGAGGGGTAGGGGGGAGTAAGAAGAGGGGAGAGTAAGAATGGGGGTAAGAAGAGAGTGGGAGTAAGAAGGGGGTAAGAAGAGGGGGAGGGGGGGTAAGAAGAGGGGGAGGGGGGAGTAAGAGGAGGGCAATTGCCCCCTCCCCTGTCCGCAGGCACCGTGCGGGCAGCCGGCAGGGGAGGGTGGAAGAGAGGACCCGGGAGCTCAGCCTGCAGCTCCTCTGGGTCCTTCTTGCGCGAGCACAGATCGTTGCCGCGGTTACCACGGCAACGTTACGGCTCTTGCAAGAGTAAACTCTAGCCCTGGAGCTACGGGCTAGAGTTCACTCTCAACACTGACCACCAGGTATTCCTGGTGGTCGCAGTGGTGAGAGTGAACTTTAGCCCCATAAACACACTGCCCCCACACCATACACATTCACACACTGCCCCCCATACACACACACTGCCCCCACACACACCATACACACACACACTGCCCCCACACATACCATACACATTTACACACATTGCCTCACACACACACACACACACATACACTGCCCACCCATACACACACAGCCCCCCATACTAACATTGCCACACACATACACAGCCCCCTCGTACACACATTGCCCCACACACCCTACCCATTCACACACTACACCCCCTCACACAGACTGCACCCCTTACACATTGCACCACTGCTCCTATACCCTACTACAGCCTCATATCCCAGCAGACCCCAGGTAAGTTGTCAAACTGTTCTTAAACGGTTTGACTACTTACTCTGGGAGGGGGGCCCGGCCCTCCTGGCACCATAATGACTACACAGAGTAGTAGTGGTTATTGTGCATGGATTATTTCTTTAAATAATCTACGAGTGCCCCAGTAGCCAGCAAGCCAGCCAACCCACAGGCCAGCCAGCCCACAGGCTGGCCAGTAGACAGCCAGCCAGTCTACAGGCCACCAGTTAGGCTTAAAGCCAGCAAACCCACAGCCTGCCAACCGCAGCCAGCAAGCCCACAGCCTGCCAGCCGCAGCCAGCAAGCCCACAGCCTGCCAGCCGCAGCCAGCAAGCCCACAGCCTGCCGGCAGTAGCCAGCAAGCCCACAGCCTGCCAGCAAGCCCACAGCCTGCCAGCCGCAGCCAGTAAGCCCACAGCCTTCCAGCAAGCCCACAGACTGCCAGCCAGCAACAGTAATTAAGGTAAGAGGAGCCAACTTGGCCTAGGTATCAGCTATGTTGTGTTGCTATATTGTGAATAGGAACCAGAGTGTTGGAGAGACCCCCCTCCAGGCCCCATTAGACTCCATTGTAGTCTCTAATGGGACCTGGAGGAAATTCTTTCTAACACACTCTCTAAAGGACACTGAGATAGCCTCTGCTAGAATGCTCCCCCCCTCCATGGCCCATTAGCCCTCAATTGTAGTCTCTACTGGGGCCTGGAGGCGACTGTTTCCAGCAGGGACACTGAGATGGCCTCTGTTAGAAAGACCCCCTTCCAAGCCTGTTAGACTCCATTGTAGTCTCTAATAGGGCCTGGAGGGGATTCTTTCTAACACACTCTCTAAAGGACACTGAGATAGCCTCTGCTAGAAAGACCCCCGTCCATGGCCCATTAGCCCTCAATTGTAGTCTCTACTGGGGCCTTGAAGGGATTATTGCACTTTTGTTCCTTGTGTCTAAAGATTGTGTAGGGTGTGGCTGGAGGCGGGACATGGGTGGCGCTTGCTGCGGAGTATGGGTGGGGCCTGTAAGGGGGCCCTTGATTTATTTTGCCCGGGGGCCCTGAGGGTTCTCAGTCCGCCCCTGGTCACCATAGTGTCATATGTCAGGAATTCAATGTGAATGTAAACATTTAGCCCCCAAATAACTGAACTGAAACTATATATAAATATATCTGAATGGAAGAATGTGTCCAAGTTGGCCACTGTGACCAAAAATGTAAAATGATCCCATACAGGGATAGTCTCTAAAGGGAGAATGGTTGGGAATTCACAGTGAATATAAAAGGCCTAAAAAGCTGAACTGGAAAAATTCGGCAACACCGCTTATCGCCAAATAGTTCGGCTACTTTGACCTTTAATTTAACATTTACTTTGAATTCCCATGAATTCTCACTTTACAGGATTATTTACTAATGGGAGAATTGGCAGGAATTCGGGTTTAAGGTGAATCAATCCATGGGAACCATCGTTCTGGGTGTTTTTTTTAACCTTTTCCCGACAGCGAGGCTATTAGAACTCTTGTTTTTTTTTTTTTTTTGTAGATGCATCAGGGCTTTTCCAGTGGACAGGTATCAGCGACTTTGCAGCATTAAGAAGGTGCCGCAAAATCGAGGTTCTATATTTCGAGAGTGGTGCCACTTGAATTCAAATAGTGGTGGGGAACCCAATATGTCTGTGAGAGTGTCTTTGACCATACGCCAAAATGGAACTATTTGTGGGTATTCCCACCAGCTATGGCTCACTGTCCCCTCTTCACTCACACATCTCCGACACTCAAATGGAACTACAGGAAATATCCTGTGCAAGGATGCTGGAGTTCAGTAGCAGAACAAAAGGAGTTTATAATTTCCTTCCTGATATTTGGTGCTAATTTGGCTCTTCTTCAGCAACATCAGCACATTGTCCCATTGGGCACTAGTAATGTTTTACCCAGGAGTACCTCCCACTGTCGTTTGACTATGGCTTGTCTCCTAGACTTCTAACCAGGAGGTGCTGGCATAGGCACGAGATAGCCCTTCCCAGTTTGACACTCCCAATGCATAGACCCTCATATCATGTAAACTCCCTAAAAATTAAATGTCAGCTCGGCAAGTGTCGGGACAAATGTTTAATTTGTGAGTAGCGGAAAGACTCTGTGATGGTCCCAGTTGCTCCCTCCACCAGCTCATCAAATGGTCGAAGGCTCTCCTAATTCAACACTTGTATGAGAATATATTCCTCTCCCCCCCAAGAAAGCTAGGGAAATTGGCGTCAAACCACCCGCCAGATTCTGGGAACTCCTTACAGGTATACTCCGTAAGGCGTATGGTCAAGTTCTATGTTAATGAGGGTAATGGGAACTCTGCGCCATAGAGAAGCCTTTGGAGAATTGAATGTGTTAAGAGCCAAGGGAAAAACAGTTATGTCTATAGGCAGTGTGCGCTAACTAGAGACTTAAATTGTATACGGAATAGACATTAACCAGAGTTAGCAGTGATTGTGAATAACAGATGTCCAGGAGCATGGCCAAGGCTTCTACAGGAGGTAGTGCAACCCACTAAGATCAAGTGAGAAAGTGGCTTGCTTCATATTGTCTTCCTTAACACACTAAAAGGCTGGTTTGGCTTGTGGAAGCTGCTCCTATAAGGCTTCCATTTTTACACAAATGACATAAGCAACTGTGTGCTTTCCAAGTAATTCTATTCATGAATGAAACTACTTGCAACTACACTTACCACAAACCAAAAGTTGCCACTGGAAACATCGGAAGAACTTTGTTCTTGAAGTAACTGCAGATTTTCAGCAAACAATATGAATATATCTTTTGTTTGTTTTGAAAAAATATAGAATTGTATTACTGATAAATTAAAAAGGTATCTCACTCCCCGTATGTAATATTGTAAGAGAGAGAACAAGGGATCATGTATGTTTCACAGAAGACAACACACACAATCATTGCTTGTTAAACTGCTTGAGGATGCTATATCCTTCCAGAGAAGCAGGTTAACAAATACGCACAAATGAATTGCTGCAACAAAAACCCCAAACAAACAACTTTTAACATAATAGGAATACAATTCTTCAACAGTAATAATTTACCATTTTGCTAAAATCATATAAATCCTGGTAGCTCCTGAGAAAGCATAAGAAGATTGGCTAGCTCTGGAAAAGTGACTACATATTCAGAATTCAAAATCCTGGTCACTGTAGCATGTAGAAATGGGTCCCAGTCATCGTAATTGGATTGTGCAGATACATACTTCTTTTAAAATAAAATAAAATCATTCTTTATTGAATACAGCATCCTGTTTTTTTGTTGAACCATGCAATGCCTGATGATGGTGCCACGAAGCTCACATATGTCAGGCGGGCGTAATTTTAATGACAGGCGTGTTGCTCTAAATCATAAGGGAATACAGTAAATGTCTGATGGGTGCAGTTTAATGTCCTATCTGAAACATATCTGATCCTAAATTTCTGATCTGACACTTCGAACCACAGTGGGAGAAACCACAGTGAACAGTGCACTCCTGCTATTCTGAAAAAAAATAATAAAATAACGTGTGTACCTTAGATATAGTTCCTGGCCTGTCCAAGTCAGCATCACCTGTGGGTTCGCTCCTCCCTCTGAGCTGACCTTTAGTTGTTTTTAATTAAAATATTTGCGGGGGCGGAGCTTAGCATCCACTGAGAGCGGTCGCATGTCTGCAGTGCTCCGGGCCAAAATCATCAAATCTCGACAATTACCCCAAAAATCAGCGGTGCCCAGCCGATATCTTGCCAACCCACTTGCTCCACACTATGGGAAAACGAGCCAAAAAACTAAAAGCCCACTCCGACGAGGGCACACGAAGAATAGGGGACATATTTCTGGCGCGGCCTAAACCCAAAATGGCGGCGACGCCTGACTCAGCAAGCCTAGCCTCGATAGAGGACCCGCTGGACTCCCCAGACGCCATCCCCGAAGCAGATGACCCATTCTCGGACATACAAATAGGTGACCTCGGGGCACCTGCAACCAAGGGAGACATCCTAGGCCTCCTGAAACACCTACGTACCTGGTTCCGCACAGACATAACACTGCTCCGCGAGGAGGTCACAGCCGTGACAGACCGGGTGAAGGCTACAGAGGAGGATATCTCCTCCATAGCACAACAACAAACGGGTGCATCAGAACAAATACGGCAACTCCAAAGCTCACACCAGGCTTTGCAGGCCAGAATGGATGCAATGGACGACGCCAGGAGACGTACCAACCTCAAAATCAGAGGTATAACAGAAACGGTCACTGACAGGGAGCTACCCCACTTTGTTCGGCGCCTTTTTTCGGAGATTCTACATCCTAAGCAGGCAAAGCTCATACAAGTGGACGGTATACACAGACTCCCAAAGTCTCCAAGGGCACCTGCGGATGCACCCCGCGATGTCCTCCTCCGCCTCCAGTCCCCCCGAGAAAAACAAACTGTAATGGAAGCCGTCAGGAACAAATGCCCGTTCTTATTTGAAGACTGCCAACTCACCTTCCTACTGGACCTCTGCAAGGCAACGCTGGAGTGGAGACGCTCAGTCAACCAGGTCACCAAGATCCTACGTGAAGCAGGCGTCCAATACAGATGGGGCCCATCTCACACACTAGCTGCCACTCAGGGTGAAACCACCCGCCGACTAACATCAGCAGCTGATGCCGACTCTTTCCTCCGCAGTCTGGGACTAAACGGCCCCAAGAAGAAGGCTCCTACCCCTGGACACTCTTGGGATGTGCCAAATATAACCCCCTTTGTGCCTCGCAGGGAAGCGGACACAGGCTGAGACCCACAGGAAGGCCTGGACATACCTTTACTCTCTCATAGGGGAGTATGCCGAGAGACTGGCAATCAATATTGCTGCAGCTAATAAGTACATCTTAGTCTGTTTACTATGTTTCTTATTATTATTATTAGTATTTTTGTCCTGTTTTTCTTTGTTATATGTTATATGGTCTATATACAGTGCAGCTAATACAACAGTAGTCCTTAAGGACAGCCAGACCGACTACGTTCCCACCCCTCCCCAGGCTTAAGAGACGTTGAGCACTACCCTAACGCACTCTCCCCACATAGAAAAGCAGGGCCAGTGACCGGCTGCCAGGGGTGCGCCCCTCCCAAGCGCTATCGTAATTCGCAACAGAGAACCCCCCGCATATCAGGGCACACCAACGCTCCATCGGCCACCTCACTTTATATCTCACTGGGGCAGGCACCTACCACCCCCCCCCCACGACTATGCCCAAGAACCGCTAGCACACTTAACATTTCTCTTTGGGCTCCTTATAATATAACCCAGAGACAAGTACGACTTAGCAGCCCTCCAACTCCGTAAGAGCAACACCACTATCTGCCTTTCCCACGTACAACACCACACCTACCTACATCTTGCCCAGCCGGCGAGAAGAGAGGAGCTCTTACCACAGACGTACTCAGCAGCCAGTTATTACACGGCCGTTAATAGCCCACAAGACTCACCAAGCTGTGTTATTGCATTATTTTACCTTAATAATATAAAAACCATATGCACACACTGTCAATGTTATGATATTGTCATACCATGTCTGAAAATACAGGACTGCTCCGCTGTCGTGGCGAGACAGTCCCAATCTGTATATTCTTTGTGCAACAAAAATAAAGAATTAAAAAAAAAAAAAAAATATTTGCTTAGATATGTATCAATACCTTCACCAGAATCACTGTTTAGTAATTGAATTTGTCTTAACCCTTCCTGTTGCTACTTTGAAAATTTAATGTAGTAGAAATATCTCCTTTCTGATGAGCTGAGCCACGAGGCGAAACGCGCATCAGAGACTCTGTGGAATATACCTCAATAGTAATCAGACTTAGGAGGGTGCACTAAATCCATGTTATTTTTAAATCCTCGTTATTCTCAGACATAACCTATCAGATCTTGTAAACTGTCTATTAACTCAATCTATTGGCAGGTGGACAATAGGTCTATTTTCAGCATAGAAGCTTTTATGTGTTTGAATAAGGGGTGCCCTCGCAGGCACAGATTAGGGACTAGCACTATGTATGTTTATTTATGATTAGAAACTTTCCTTACCATCAGTGTCCCTCTCAATATTGCTAGTGATACTATTTTCCCACACTGATACAATCTGTATTGTTACAATTGTATCAATGACCTAACTGGTTTTCATACAGTTGCCAACATGTAAGTGACATTGTTACAGAAATATAGATAGAGCCCCAAAAAATTGGCACGTAATGGATCCACTAATAGTGCATTACCTACCTACTGTAACATCTTCTATTCAGTTCAGTTAAGAGACTTGTTATGGTACTTTTTAGCAGTAAACCAAAATGTTTAAATGTCTATCTGTTCCTGTCCAAATTAATAAAATTGAATTGCGTATATACGCTGAAGTAATTAAGTCTGACACACAAGGTTCAGGTTAAAATAACTTCGAGAAAATTTATTGGCAAGTCCTTAAAAAGCGGGCGCGCAGGCCCTTTTAAGAGGCATTTTGCGTCATCAGTGATTATTAGAATATCAGCAAATAAACATCGTTAATTGGATTAATTGTTAAGTGTCGGGATTAGTGTCCACCTATCAATATTATTAATTGGCTCAAAAACTAAGTGGTTAGTCCCGTGCCCACCCACCAAGAGGTGGGATTGTTCTGGACACGGGTGGGGACAAGGGGGTCTTGAGCGTCATTTTACATGGTCGGTGATCTCAGGCCTCGTGGCCAGGTGCAAGGTCTCTTATGAATAGAACATTTCATTACTACTGTGTTCTCATGGCCTTCAAATTATACTATGTTGCAAGTTAAGGAAAAGTCAGCAATTCCTGTGTTAATCATGTCTTTGTAGAAAATACAGTCTTTGTCTTATTGTATTAGATGTGCTGGGAAATTCTGTCAAGTAAGGTAGTTTTAAAATGAACAAGTTAGGTTATGAGGACAAAATGGAGGAATGAAGAAGTCAGGTTAGGAGGACAAAATGGAGGATTCACAATATGAGGTTAAAATGGAGTTAGTGCAATAATTGAATACAAGTACAATAAGGATTTTTAAATAATCCCACATCAGACTCGACAGCCATACAACAAACCTCTTAGAACAGTATAGCAGCTCCAGTTACCGGTACTGGTGTTCTACCGGGTTCTAGCAACATTTTTCCCCCCACAATTATAATTGTGTTTGCAACTTACAATCTAAAAGACAGCTAGTTAAGGATTAACCTTTCCTTTATCAAAATAGCGATCTTTGGCTGCAAAGATATTTCTACTACATTCTATTTTCAAAGTAGCAACAGAAGGGTTAAAACCAATTTAATTACTAAATAGTGATTCTGATCGCTACCCTTTACAGTAAAGACTTTATCAGAAGTGCTTAATATTGGAGTGTTAACATTATAATTTACTCTTTAAACGATCCTAGTTGCCACACCGTATCTAAACAACCAGAGTTGTAGATTTTATCATGGTGAAGGTATTGATACACATCTAAGTGAATATTTTAATTTAAAAAAATTAAAAACTCAAGTTTTAAAAAATCCACTGATTCTAGCACCAATATTCACTGGGTACATTTTGCATTTCCTCAATAGCTCATACGCCTGTTCTATTTTGTATATATATAATTTGACATGGATAATAGCCAGGAAAAGAAAATTACGGTACGTATTGTAGCAAGTTTCTGTTTTATGAGTGAAAATTAGTCACTAAACAATGAATCTTAAAGCAAATTAGAATATTCTTGCAAGACTAACTGGTTTGGAATATTTCCATTGCTTTGCCATAGTTTGGCTATTTTAGCGCACATTTTGCAATTCAAGTTGGTTTTTTTTCAGTTCATTGCGTTTGGTGTTTAGGGAATTAACATTATTTCACATACAACCATGCACCTTGAACAAATTGTACAGAGTGCCAATACTGGGAATTGCTGTTTGTTTGTTTTTAAACACTGACCTGTCTGTTAATAGAAAACACAGACCTGTCTGTTTATAGTAAACACAGAAATTATTAAAACACTTTTTTTTTTTTTTAGTATAAATTCTTTTATTAAATTTATTACAGATACATATATTAATAAACAGACGGACATCATGCTCCAATAGTACATCATCTGTATATTAGTTACTAATTAAACAAACACACAAATATACATAACATTAAACATTGTTATCTGCAGGGTCGGGTAAAGGGGGGGGGGGGGGGAGTTTGTCTGAACTCAGGTAGCATTATGTAACGGGTGTAGCTTTAATTTACAAGCCTGTTTCTATTTTATTGGCCCAGCCTTGCCAGAGATCGTGCCTTTTTGGGGTATTCAAGTACGGTATACTCAAATCTCTTTCCATACTCACCTGAACACCAATTTGCTCTCTAATAGGATCCCAAGTAACTTCTCAGCTCAACTCCCACTATGTCACTAATGAATCTAAGCATTCGATTGATTACAGTCTGAATACCTGAGCAACTCCACCATTTATGGAGGAATGATACCTCTTCTTTATCACATCTCCAGCATCTAGAAGAGACTCCTGGATACATCTGGGATAGCCTACTTGGGACCAAGCATCACCTGTACATCACTTTATAGTAGGTTTCTAATAGATTTAGGCATTGACCTTGTTTACGAGTATTATTGATAGCTCTACACTATTCTTGTTGATCTAATAAACAATTTAGATCCTTTTCCCATTTAAGCTTTTGAGGGAAACAAATGGAGTAATTAATACTTCTAATAACTTCTATTGCTTTTGCTAAAACCTTAGAAATAATCTCATTTGAAAAAAGAGATTGTAACAACTTTAGGGGTTTCTTGGTCGCAACAATGAGATGTTTCTGCAAAAAATACTTAAGCCTCAAATATGAAACCGCCTCAACTTGGGGAAGTTGAAACTTTTTTTTTTATAAATTCTTTATTTTTGATGTGCATGTATAACATTCGCTTGACTGTAATGCCACAACAGCATTCTTGGGTAGTATAAAAGAGTTGTAACCGTTGTTAAAGTGACACTATAGTCACCTGAACAACGTTAGCTTAATGAAGCAGTTTTGGTGTATAGAACATGCCCCTGCAGCCTCACTGCTCAATCCTCTGCCATTTAGGAGTTAAATCCCTTTGTTTATGAACCCTAGTCACACCTCCCTGCATGTGACTTGCACAGCCTTCCATAAACACTTCCTGTAAAGAGAGCCCTATTTAGGCTTTCTTTATTGCAAGTTCTGTTTAATTAAGATTTTCTTATCCCCTGCTATGTTAATAGCTTGCTAGACCCTGCAAGAGCCTCCTGTATGTGATTAAAGTTCAATTTAGAGATTGAGATACAATTATTTAAGGTAAATTACATCTGTTTGAAAGTGAAACCAGTTTTTTTTTTCATGCAGGCTCTGTCAATCATAGCCAGGGGAGGTGTGGCTAGGGCTGCATAAACAGAAACAAAGTGATTTAACTCCTAAATGACAGAGAATTGAGCAGTGAAATTGCAGGGGAATGATCTATACACTAAAACGGATTTATTTAGCTAAAGTCATTTAGGTGACTATAGTGTTCCTTTAAGCATTTAGAAGGTTTGCACATATTTTTTAAAACAGGCTAGGTACATGCTGGCGGTCTAAAAGGAATTAGTCAGACGTTTGGTAACAGTAGCTTAAGGTTATTAAGTTGTCGCTTTAGCTTCGGGCCCTAGGTATGATTACGCTTAAACTGTCTGTCTAACTAGTTATAACCTACAGTCGATTAGCAGTTAGGTCACATATCAGACATTGTGTCAGTCGCAAGGTAAGTCGCTTTAATGTGATGGGTTAATTATGCTAATTCAAATCCAGCATTTGTAATAGTAGTGAAACAAAGATCACCCATTCTTTTGCAATTCTAACTAATGACAGTTATCTGAAGACAGGCTGGTAAGGTCAACAAGATGGGCGCTCCTATTCACAATGTGATCTACGGGCAAGCTTTTGGGTGCAGTATAGGGCAAGCCCCAGGCAGCAGATCTCGTGAGTGGCACAGAGTCCCTGAGGGTGAGATGGTGGAAGACAGGACAGTCCCGGTTGTAAAAAGTCCCTTGTTAGGTGAGTAAGAGACGACTTCTGCAGCTGCATATTTGTTATATCAGGGAGCCCGGTCTGCTGCCATTCGCTGGGTAGATTCTCTACTATGTTCCAGTCGCATGTGAGGATCTCTACTTCAGGGATGTGGGTGATGGCTCTATTGCTTTTCCACATGCTGGTTTGCCTCCCTGTGCGGCGGTGGTTGCGGGCGGCTGATGCCTCTGTGGGGCGTCTTGTTTCCCTGCTTGGAGAAGGGAGGAAGTACCGGAGCCCAGCGGAAGACCTCTGAGGGTCCAGTGTTAGTGAAGGTGAGTGGCTTGCTGGGGTTCTGGGATGTGTGCAGGTGGATGGTTGCAGTCGGGATCTGTACCTTTGGTATTTACAGTCCGCTCGTTGTACTGCTGCTGTTGGGTATCCTGTGGAGGCTCTGGACTCGCCGCCTTCACAAGTGGCCTCCGCCATCTTGGTGACAGTGCCTGGAGCGTGGGTCTTGGCGGCCCTGTAGCTTCGCCTGTCGTGCTTGCGGTTGTCGGGTCCCGAGAGTGGGGACCGGGGGGTACGGGGCCGGTTCCCCGCGGGTCTGACTGAGTACTGCATGGCGTGCGGCAGGGCAGCGGCCGTCCGCCCCTCTCGCCTCCAGAGAAGGCCTCAAAAGTGTCAGGTAGGATTCCTCCTCCAGGGGACTGAAGCCTGTTTGGCCAGCCTCACCCTGGATCCAGGGCTCTCTGCCCGCTGAGGGCCACCGTTGCCGGTCAGTTTTATGCCAGAAATCTGAATTGTATTGCTTGTTAGGCCTTGGGTTGCAGGAGCTGGTCCCACTTGCGACCAGCCAGCTCGGCGGCCGGCCCCGCCCCCCTGGAAGTTGAAACTTTTGTGAAATATCATCAAATGTCATTAACTTGTCCAGGTGTACTATCTGTGACACTTTTTTATTCCATGTGCTCTCCATCTATCCAGAGAGAGATCTTTCACATTTGCTTCTATTATCCCCAGATTTAACACCTATTTTTCTTTTAATTTCCTTCCAAACCAGATGGGCCCAGTGGTGTACACACAACCCATGGGAACCCGGTGTGAAAACTGATCCGTGCCCCTCCCACCCCCACCCCCACCCCCGCGCGCTTACTCTGCGCGGGCTGGGGCCGCAACACATGGCGGCGGGCACCTGGTCGCAGGGCTGCAACGCCAGTGCATGCAGATACACATACACTTAAAGGACCACTACAGACACCCAGATCACATCAACTCAATTAAGTGGTCTGGGTGCCAGGTCCCTCTAGTTTTAACCCTGCAGCTGAAAACATAGTTTCAGAGAAACTGCTATGTTTCGCTGAGGGTTAATCCAGCCTCTAGTGGCTGTCTCATTGACAGCCGCTAGAGGAGCTTCCGCGATTCTCACTGTGAAAATCACAGTGAGAAGACGCTGAACGTCCATAGGAAAGCATTGAGTAACGCTTTCCTATGGGCGGTTTGAATGCGCATTCGGAGCTGAGAGGCGGATCAGGGCGGAGAGATCCCCAGCGCCAAGGGAGTCCGGAGCTGGAGAAAGGCAAGTGCTAAAGACACACACACACACACACACACACACACTCTCACGAACAGACGCATACACACTAGCTAACATTTACGGACAGACACAGTCAGTGACAGACATACATACACACTCACT